>NC_073640.1:11252142-12455714 GCF_029407905.1 Bubalus kerabau | reverse complement strand
TGCTTGCTTTGTGCAGTTAATCAGTATTTATATAGGCGCTCAGGTATGTGTTGAATGGATGGGTCTCTACAATGGTCCTACAAGATAGGCAAGGTTATCCCTATTGCATAGATGATAAATTGACTCTTAGAGAGGACAAGAGACTTGTTTAAGGTCCCACAGTCAATTAGAGAAGAGCTGATATCTGAAACCAAGACAGACTGAACTTCAAGATCTCTTTTCCAAAATGACACAGGTGGCAGAGGTTACAGGTGGGAGCAGCACTGGGCAGTCTAACTTCAGAAAGTTTGTTTCAGTTTGTTTCAGTAGTGAAGACTTAGAAATCTGGGGCTCACAGTATCCGTGGTGATGGAAAGAGACATGTAAAGGCTGGCCCTGGCTGTCTGGGGTCAGTGTGGCCAAAGCAGCAAGGTTAGTGGCCACAGGCAGCCTCCAGGAGACTGCTGCCTCTTTGAAGCCTTTTATCTTAACTCCAGGTATCTCAGCATGCTGTCTACAGAGAAGCACTTTCTGCACTTAAAAAGAGCCCGCCAGCTAACACCATTACAGAGCCCTTTGATGCGTAGACGAGTCCACATCAGTCAATAAGTTTTAGTATCTGAGTCTTGAGAGGCTTGCAACCCCAGCTGGATGCAGGGGTCAAAAGCAAGGATTGGAAAACCAGAGATATTTTAGCTCTGATCCCAGAAAAAGGAAGGACCATGTGGCTCTGAAGCCCTAAACCCATCCTCACCATGGATCCCTCCCCTAAGGATAAACGGGAAGTCACTCTGTCGTGTCCAACTGTGACCCCATGGGCTGTAGCCTACCATGCTCCTCTGTCCATGGAATTCTCCAGGCAAGAGTACTGGAATGGCTTGCCACTTCCTTCTCCAGGGGATCTTCCTGACCCAGGAATCGAACCCGGGTCTCCTGCATTGCAGGCAGATGCTTTACCATCTGAGCCACCAGGGAAGCCCCCTCTAAGGATGGTGCCCTTATTTTTCAACCACCCAGAGCCCTTAAATCCAATCTTTCCTGCCCAGACAACGCCCTTCCCAACCCCAATTTCAAAACTCACTCAGGAAACATTAGCAAAGCAGCTCAGTTTCCAACTCACCTCAGCACATATTCACCTACACGTCCACAGGTGTATGAAGCCCTTCAGAACTCAATGCCCCAAGCCAACAGCAGGTGCTTCTAAGACAAAGGGACCTACATCCTCTCCAGGGGCCTGCTTCAGTCAGCCTTCCAAAAATGCAAGACCTGGAGCAAATTGCTCTGCCTTCTAGAGCCACTGAAGGACTCCTCTTTAAGACAGGGGGCAATACATAAGTATCATTAAAGGCAGTTGCATCATTCATTCAATCATCTGTTCATTCATTCAACTCTCTGGTATAAAAAGTGATTATTTCCCCTCCTCTCAAATTACTTTCATCTCCATATTCCATCACACAGATCCCAGACCATGAACACCCTCTGTTATCACTAGATCCAACAAAGAGCTTTCAGTCTTCTTTTTCAACCTTCTGTTTAGTTGTCTCCTGGCTTCCTATTGAAGCACCATCTCCTCTTATCTTCTCCACCACCTCACTGGGCTTTCCCCCATCTCTGTAGCAGATCCTCCTTAGCCTCATTCATGGGTTTGTCTGCTTCTGCTAGCCACTGAACTTGGATATCCTTAAGGTTACTGATCGCCACTCTTCTCGAATAGTCCTTGCCACTCTACTCACTCAATTATCTCGGGGCAGTTTCAAATAGGATGCTCCAATTATTATAAATATCCTACTGACTTCCTAATATTTATCTACTGCCTTGGCCTCTCCTGTGGATTCAGTCCAGCAAGGTAACTCTGCGGGAACTAGGAAGGTAGTTCCTCTCTTTGAGTAGAATTCTATCGAAGTGGGGCCATTGCACCAGCTCCGAAAGGCAATCTGTTTGCAACATGATTTTTAAGAGGTGATAAAGTAGGAGATGCAGTATGAAAAGTTACTGAAAGGTTGGCACGTTTCTATGTAGCTTGCTTCTCCACCAAGGAACAAGTTCTTGCTATTCTGGTGTCCCCACAAGACTGATAGTAGAACCTATGCACACCTCTGTCCCAGACACTTAGCCCCACTGTCTACTTAATGTTTTCATGGGGATACTTGAGAGGGCTCTCAGACTCAACACGTCCCAAACCAAACTCAGGGTCATCGTCCCTCAGAGAATGGCTTTGGTCCAAATCCATGGACCCTTTCTGACATCCCATCCTCAGTAAATCCATCATTATAAGCCAAAACCCTAGGAGTCACTCTTGAATCTCCCACACTTCTATATCAACACAGTCCTAGTTTTTGTAGACGTTTCCCATTAACCATCTCTAATTCCATATCCATCTCTCTGCCTCCTCCTCCTGTTGAGAACAGACACCATGGCTGCTCACTGGGATAATGTGACAGCCCCCTGGCTGGTCTCCTGGCTCCTCCTTTATCTTGTTCTCTGGACACTAGTTCAGGGGTTCTTTAGATGGCAAAATGCATCTTTATTTGCATTAATCTCAAACTGAAATTTAGCATTTCCTTTAATTATGGATGTAGGCAACAAATCACAGTAGTATTAGCTGTAACTCTGACTTTGTCATTAATTATAGAAAGAAATATTATATCACATTACAGTTGCTGTGATATTCTGAAATATAATTTATACTCATCGCTACTTCAAAATTATGGTAGTTATTAAACCTGTGGTTAAATCCTGTTATTTAAGGCATTAATAAAGTTTATATATACACTTCTTTATTAATGTGTTAAATAACAGGATTTGATCACAGGTTTAATACATACCTATGTGCATTACGTAATGTGTGCCTGCTGGGGGTGCTGTGCTGTGCTCTGCTCAGTCATGTGCAGCTCTTCACAACCCCATAGACTGTAGCCCACCAGGCTCGGCTCCTCTTTCCATGGAATTTTCCAGGCAAGAATACTGGAGTGGGGAGGCATTCCCTTCTCCAGGGGATCTTCCCGACCCAGGGATCAAACCCACATCTCCTGCACTGGCAGGCGGATTCTTTACCACTGCACCACCTGGGAAGGCCATTATATAATGTATATGCAGTGCTAAGTGTTTTCAAGACTGGCTCTTGGTGCGGGGGTTCTGATTATTTAATGTTTGCCAATTTTCGTGATGTAAATACTCCCACCATGGCTACATTCAAGCTACCAACATGAAATCACTGAACATGGAGCTGAAAAGAGATGTACAACTCTGGCATGCTGCTGCATAGATACTACTCTATCACTAATACTTTTTAAAAATATTTTGAAAAATGTATCAAGTTATTATAGTATACATACAACATAATATAAGTAGATTCTACCATAATTCTAAGTATTTTAATTTATGCAGCTAAATACAACATTTTGAGATGTTTCTCTAGACTGACAGAAGGGTCCAATGACACAAAAAAGTTAAGGACGCTTGTGACTCTCAGAATAACAGTTGCAAAGAGAAATCTAATAAAGACGGCCACCCCCATATCCATATACCTGTACCTCCAGCAGACGGACATGCACACTGAATCCTGTTAATAGCTTCCCTCTGCTCTTAGGATAAAGCCCAAAGCCTTCGACTGACCTGCAAGGCCGAACAAGGCCAAGTCCATCTTATCTCCCCTCTCCTGCTTCATGTTCTTCCCACCCGTGGCCCACAACTAACTGGAGGGTGGATTCATAAACGTCAGTCTGTGCATCTCTCCTGGACACTCCCATCTCCTACCACCACCACCGGTTACTTGGGAATCTTCTCTGTTGCCCTTGGGACCCACCGTGGGAGCTGGGAATCAGTTTCAGGCCAATGCCACAGCTTGGATGGCCATGCTATTTACACACAGAAAGGCACTCTGTCTCTCAGTAGGCCACAGTGGAACTTTCTGAGGGGTCCTTCAAAAACTTTGAGATCCTCTGATGAAGGATCCATTGAGGACATAATTAAAGTTCCCAAAGATTAGAGGAAACTTTCCAAAGTTTTCCTGTATCTGTGCTCTTCCTAACTGAGAGAATCCCCTCATTACTCCCCCTGTTTGGCAGACATTTGTTTCCTCCAAGACTTCAGCAAAGAAAAGGAACAGGTTTTGCCTAATGAGGTGTTGTCTGGGCCCTCAGTCTTCTATACCTCTGTTTAATGAAGGTTATTCTTTTGTCGAACTGTATGTTGTTTTGTACACTGTCTTTGGAAAATGCTTCATTTAAAGAGGGAAAAACTAGGCCCTAATGTCCTCAGCTTGGAGTAGAAAAGGTTTTCCCTTTCAATCAATGACAAAGGGCTGTCAGCAACTAAGTAATTCCTAATCACTGTTGGCAAACATGAGACGGTGCTGAGACACGGGGCCATGGCAGTTTTCCTCCTTGAGGAATGCTGTCCTTAATGGATGAGCTTATGGAGAATGAACTGAGGTGTCTTAAAAGCAAGTCTATGTATCAGTTAATCAAAAACCTGTCCCTTTTTTTCTTAGCAGGCGCCTTAACGTGTATCTTGAGAAAGCCGTAAATTGTGCTAATCCACTTCTTTCACTTCTGTCCAGAAGGAATTATTTTTGTTAATGGCCTGGTAAATCAGGAGACTTGTTAGTGAAACTGCTCAGAAAATGGGTCTTGAAAATGAAAGCTATAATATTTGTCAGATTTCCAAATTCCCTCTTGGGAACAAAGATGGTAACCGTAACATATTTGCTAAATTCCATTACTTTAATACATTTATGTTGCTTGAGATATGGGATACTAAGGAAGACACGCACATAAATCAGAGTAAAAACATAAAACCAAATCCAAAGATAGATATTATGGCTGTAAATTCAGACCTGATTTCAGGGTTAGTACTCTGACAGATTTGAGTGTCATCACTTAAGAGCTTCAAGGATCTGCTCAGCCTCCCTTATGACGACCAGGCGAATCCCTAATGAGAGTGTGATCTTACCGCCCCCTCCACTCCAGGATACCCAAGTCAAGTGACCCCACCGCACCCTCTTCACAGAGAAGCTCACCAGCTCTCTGCCAGCACAAGGCTGGGCTCAACTGCGCTCCCTCCATTTACTAGGAACCCTCTCTGGAGGAAAATAACTCAAGAGGTGCTCAAACTCACTCATGATCAGAGAAATGTACTTGAAAGAAATAATGTACTAAGGCTTTGGCAAATGTTTAAACTTTGATAATATCAAGTACTGGTGATGGTAGGAGGAAACAGATACATTCATGCAATGCGGCAGGGGGCAGTGGCAAGTAATTTGGCACAACCCTTTGGAAGGGGAATCTGTCGGGATCTTAAAGATACATATATGTATTACATACAAAGAAATATGCTATATACGTATACTACACATATACATACATACGTACATGTATGTATATATATATACACGTTTTCACATCTACCTAGAAAAACACTTTAACATGCACACATGGGAACAGGTGCCCTTGAATCCTTGTATCTGTTACAGGATCATTTTTTAATAGTGAAAATCAATAGGGAAAAAATTAAATGAAGTAATTTGTGGTAGACCATGAATATGATATAGTAGTTAAGATAAACGGGTATTTCCATGGGAAGGTAGAATTAACCTGAAACATATTAACATGGGACGGTGTCTGAAGTATGCTGCAGAGTAAAATGGTAATGCTATCAACATCTTAGAATAAGGAGAGGGGGCCGATTCAGGGTACAGTGGAAGCCTTATTTGTGATTAAAACGAAGATCATGGCATCTGGTCCCATCACTTCATGGCAAATAGATGGGGAAACAGTGTCAGACTTTATTTTTGGGGGCTCCAAAATCACGGCAGATGGTGATTGCAGCCATGAAATTAAAAGACACTTACTCCTTGGAAGGAAAGTTATGAGCAATCTAGACAGCATATTGAAAAGCAGAGACATTACTTTGCCAACAAAGGTTCATCTAGTCAAGGCTATGGTTTTTCCTGTGGTCATGTATGGATGTGAGAGTTGGACTGTGAAGAAGGCTGAGCGCTGAAGAATTGATGCTTTTGAACTGTGGTGCTGGAGAAGACTCTGAGAGTCCCTTGGACTGCAAGGAGATCCAACCAGTCCATCCTAAAGGAGATCAGCCCTGGGTGTTCTTTGGAAGGAAGGATGCTGAAGCTGAAACTCCAGTACTTTGGCCACCTCATGCGAAGAGTTGACTCATTGGAAAAAACTCTGATGCTGGGAGGGATTGGGGGCAGGAGGAGAAGGGGATGACAGAGCATGAGATGGCTGGATGGCATCACCGACTCGATGGACATGGGTTTGAGTGAACTCCGGGAGTTGGTGATGGACCGGGAGGCCTGGCATGCTGCGATTCATGGGGTCGCAAAGAGTTGGACATGACTGAGCGACTGAACTGAATGTTTTATTTGCTTTCTTGCCTAAAATCTCAGTTTTGCCGTTCACGTACTATGTGAATTCTCTGCCTCCAGATTCTCATCTGTGAAGTAGGGACAAATGTCTGGGCCCAACCTGTGCCTGGCGCACAGTAGGTGCTCACCAAACACTAGAAGCTTTTCCTCTATCACCGTTCCAAAATCATTCTATAAAGAACTAAATACTTGAATATACTCAAGGAAGGAGAAAGAAGCTTTCTCCTGGTGGCTTTCCTCATGCTCCTACACACTGCCTTTTCGGTTTGTGCCCACAAGATCTTCCTACCTCCCTTTGCTGTCAATCCGTCTTATTTCATCTTTGGCTTGTCTGCTATAAGGATTCAGCTCTGATAGCATTGTAGGGAAGCATAAGCCATTCAGTGACAGTTTTTGACTAAGTGTCTCCACAAAATCAAATGTTATTATATCTGTAATTCCCTAGAAAGTAGACAGAGAGATATCAAAGGCCGTTAGATCTTGCTTAACAGAAATATAGGGAGATGGAGATCCTAGAAAATGAGCTCCATTATTTCAAAGAGGAAGAAAGTAAATCATTTCATGCATGTAATAATTCAACAGTTCTAAAAAATTAGAAAAAAACAGAGAGAAAGAGGTTTGGAAATACCCCAGTCTCACTTCATTTTGCAAATGAGGAAATGGATGCAAAAAGTCAGAGAGTTGTCCAAGGTCATAGAGTTAGCCAGCAGGAAACCACGGTGAGACCCTGGGATTTGAGGCTACACTGTGTTCTTGCCTCCCCAAATTGTCCCTCACCTAGAGCCCAGTAAGATATGCATTCAAGAGATAGTGCCATTGAGGAATAGTCTGTCTCCTGTTAAGTTGACCCTGGATAGTAAGCAATTCCCTTTGATCATTTTAAGGAAAAAGAAAACACAATTTGAAAATAACCCGAGATATAGTTGAGAATGATGTCTTAAGCCCAGGAGAGCCTAAATAGAATCTGTTAAAATCCCAAAGAATCATTGCTCTGGATCTAATCGCACATCCAATATTTTTCATACATACATACAACATACTTTCATACATACATACAACATAATTCATTATTGCTTTGGAGGGGTAAAGATCTTGAGTTTAACTTTCTTTTTACCTTTCATAAGAAACACAGAGTACCCTTTCTCTTCTAGCAAAACATAAAGCCTTTAGCCTAAGAGTCATCCTTCAACCCACAAGGAGGGATCTCTGTCTTCCAGGGACCCTTAGCTCCAGAATCAAAGCAGGATGTCATTTTTACCTAGGTGATTTTCTTCTTTGCAGCTGAGTGTTTTACCTCCCATACATCCACTCCAGCTGGGAATCCTTGGCCCTTGACCCGTGCTCTTGCCCTCAGAATCCTCCTCTTTTCTCACTCTGCCCTTCCCAGATACCAGACCTCTCCCTATCAGCCATGCTGCCCAAAACTCTAAAGTGAACAATCTTCCATCTTCAAACAACAAATACTCTATTTTCTTTTCCCCGCAAAACAATCAGAAAATCTCAACTCTTCTTTGTCTTTTGGGCAAAAAAAAAAAAAAAAGCCCATTTGTTCAAAAGGATTAAACAAATAGAAGCAATTAAAACAGATTACTTAGCAATCTGGCCAATCACTGCATTTTTACACGGCATTTGGAATACTGGTTGTATGGATAATCCTGGCCATGTCCGTTGTCAGTAAAAGCAACTTAATCTTTTGTTTTATAGCATACACACACACACACACACACACACACATATATACATATATAAAGCATGGTCTCAAATGCAAGAGTGTATATTTAGAAACTAGAAGTTGCTTATCATTTGGCCTGAAAACTATCAGTCTTATTCTCTCCAAGACAGCTACTTCCTCTCCTTTTTCTAGTTGTCTTGGTTTTCACCCTCCTGATGATTACTCCCACATCAGGCCCCACTGGAATATTCTAGAAGGTTTTGTTCTTTTCAAATTTATTACTTATATGCTATGTTCCTTGGGTATACCTTGCCCTTCTTTACTGTGTCAGAATGAAAGCCTTTTGAATCTGTGGACCTAAAATTTCCCACTGGAGAAACACTGCAAATTCCACTCATCTTTGTTCCACATGAGTTCTAAGACAAATAAGCAAACAAACTCTCCAGATCTCTCTGCCTGGGACTCAGTTCTACTCAAGAAAACAACACTGCAATCAAGCAGGCTGAAAGCATTTAATGAGATCTTCCCCCAAATTTTCTCTGGTCATTACCTCACTTCCCATCATTAATTCCCTCAAGAAAGGGAATTCCCACCTGGGGAATTATGGAGACAATGAATGGACTTAGCTGAAGTTTCTACCAACTGGTAGAAGGTGATCAAAATACAAGTGTATGAAAAGTTTTCAAAGAAAAAGATGGTTGCTTATTTGCACCCCAGAGTCTGTAAACAGGAGATTAGTACCTTCTACAGACATCTTCATTTCTATGTGATGTTAACAGCAAACCACCCTCACCTCACACTGCAAAGCCATGCCTTTGAGACAGAACTTAGACACGCCCAGGACTTTCTCCAACAACAGCACCATTAGAAAGCAGCCTAGCTGAAAAGTCCCAAATCAGAGTCTTGCTCAGTCCCCAAATCTTGTTTTTACAAAGTCTTTGTTGACTTTGACTCTAGTTCACAGAGTGAGGCTCCACTTGTCACACTCATGTTTGGGCATCTCTCACTGCAGTCGCCAACTATCAGCCCCCAGCCCTGGTCTCAGCTCGTGCAGGCATCCCTAGCATTTTGATATCCCACCTAAACACAGTCTTCTGGCATTTTGCTAGGTCTGGGCCTCCTACATCTCTTTCTCCACAGACAGCTTGAACCAGCCATGCCGCTCTGCATACCTAAAATAAGCCAAGGATTGGATTTGGACAGCTGTCCTATTTAATCATCAAGTGAGCAGAAAGGCCAGAAAGCACACAGATTTACAGCTACTTTGGTCTTAAGGGTCGACAATCAACTTTATAATCTAATTGCCTCTCTTTTTTTGCATGGCCGCTTTTGCACAACCAATCTCCTGCTCAAGGGCAATCTCGTCTTGGTCCTAACAGAGGAAAAAATCATGGGAGTGATGGCTGAGTGAAGGGAGAGGTTCCCCCAAAAGACAGACACAGTAAAAATAGAAAACAAGTCCACACTCTCCTGTGATTAAAAAATAAAATAAAATAAAGTTTTGGGGAATCTTAATGATGTACTGTGCTTTATGTTGATGGTTTTCCTTTAAGCCTCTGGATAAGGAAAAGTGGATAAGGTGAGAGTACCAAACTTGGACATATTCTAAGTAAACAATCACAAGAAATTTTGTTTAAAACAGAAGTGAAAATATGGGTTCAAGTAAGGTGGATAAAAAACAAATTTGAGGAACTGGTGCACATTCTTTGATAACCTTATATATTTTTTCTAAATTTCTTAACATATCGTTTAAGATATGGTGTTTTAATCCTAAACTGTGCTGATTGGTCATCAATTCATAGTTTTTTTTAAATCTCTATTAGATACCTAATCTGGGGGACTGTGTAACTTATACAGTTTTAGCACTTATTTTATACCCTGGAGAGCAGGAGCAGGGAGGATCCAACCAAATATGGAGCATCTGTGAGCTCTGTCCTGGGCTGGGTGTTTTATATATATGGTGTCCACACAGTTTGCATGGTGACTCTATTCAGTATATAACAAATCCATCCTTTTTCTTGTGGGGAAACTGGGGAAGCGGTGTATACTGGAGGCATCCCTCAACCAATGAGAGGAAATAGATAGACAGATTCCTCAGCTTCCTTGCCAGGTGGGTGGCATAGCTCTGGGATGCCTCTACACAGACTCCCAGAGGTCCTCAGTGGGACTGAGCCCCAGCCACCCATAATGGTTACGTGTCCATCTGCACACAGCTCATCGCCTTCCTTTTATTTCCTGTACCACTCCTTGATCCTTTACTAGAATTTCCTGTCATTTCACAAATAAATTATTTGCACTAAATCCTTTTGTTGGGATTTGCTTTGTGGGAACAAAACCTAAGACACTAGGGGTTGATATGAATGTAAATAACAAACTTTTAAAATTGCCCTCTCCCTTGCCCCAATCTGCACCTCTACAGAGTCAACATTTCAAGACTTGTTAAACAATTCTGGATTAAAAAAATAATAAAATTACTTGGAATCATTATATATCCTGCATATGTATTAAAAAGACTAGACCAGCATTTCCAAGTGCCTATGCAGTTTCGTCCAGTTAATCTTTGTACTGTCCTTGGTTGCTGATCTCAGAATGTCATGCCAGCTCCTCTTTTTGCCTTGAATCAACACCTTGGACTCAACAATCAAGTACTGTTGACTCGATATTCAAAAGTAGTAACCTCATCATTCTCGACCCTGACTGTCCATCATGATTTCATATCTGTGATCAAGGACTTGAATCTGCCATTTTCTGGCTTCATAGGAATCCAGAGAGGCTCCTGAGTGCTTGCACTAGGCTAGAAATTCCTGGTGATAGGGTAAATCAGACAGGGCTTTCCCCCAAAACTTTTGAACCTATAAGAGCTAGTAGAGATCTCTTGAGGAGCATCAAGCCAGATAAGACGGGCCCCAAAGAGGACAATCACGCATGAATGGTGGGCAGGTTAATTGGAAACAGGCTAAAAGTATGTTGGGAGGTGGGTTGGGGGAAAAATTCAGGAGGAAACCTGTGTGTGACAGGGAGTCTGAGAGTTTAGGAAGTCAGTATTGGACACTTGCTGTTTCTTACAAAAGACCCAACATACTCTAGTTTCTGAAGAACTAGAAACAAGAACTCCTTAGAAAGAAAGTATAAAAAATTTAAGCACAGATCTTAATTTTTGCCCAGTAAGGGTCACAAACCTGTAACTTTATGCTGCTTTTGAATTTCAGGTCTTCCTATTCCATTTTTTACCCCTGTTTAGTGGTGCAAAATGTTCCAAATAAAGTTAAGAGGAGGAAAAAGAGAACAAGATACTTGAAAATCCACATTCTCAATTTAAATAATAAAATACTGACTGCAAATGAGTAAAATAACCAAACTCAACATGACTCTGGGTTTCTCATCTGAGACTCCCAAAATCCCAGAACAAACTTTAATTAGCACAGGATCAGTATTCCTTTGAGCTTTAGGTAAATCCTGTTCTTTTTTCTTTTATTTAATGAGGTGTACAGTTGTTGAATGGCATGACCAAGGATAAGCAGTAAGCAAATATATGATAAATATTCCTCACATCATGTATCACTGTCCAGACCCCATTATTTAGGAGAATTGTCTGAGATCAATCAGTGGTTCTTAACTTTTCTGAGTCATGAGTCCTTTTGCTAATGTGATGACAACTTTTGAAACATGTATACATGCACAACATTTTGCATTCACTTAAATGCTGATCGGCCTCCTAAAGTCCATCCCTTAGTATCTGTTCTGTGGGTCTCAAGTTAAGAACTCTGATTTGTTTCAAGGATCATTTGGGGATCTCTTCACTGAAGGGAGGGTGAAGTGAACAGTTTGAGAAGTGAATAGCTACCCTTTTCGTAGAAGGCAATGGCACCCCACTCCAGTACTCTCGCCTGGAAAATCCCATGGATGGAGGAGCCTGGTAGGCTGCAGTCCATGGGGTCGCTAAGAGTCAGACATGACTGAACGACTTCACTTTCACTTTTTACTTTCATGAAAAGGAAATGGCAACCCACTCAAGTGTTCTTGCCTGGAGAATCCCAGGGACAGAGGAGCCTGGTGGGCTGCCGTCCATGGGGTCACACAGAGTCGGACACGACTGAAGTGACTTAGCAGCAGCAGCAGCAGCTACCATTTTATCTCAAGTTGGCTGAGAAATCCGTTTAACTAGGTCTTGATACAAGAAAATCATAGAGTTTTAAAAGAGCCTGAGTCCACTGAATGAGACCCCATTTACTCACTCAATAACGAAGGGCTTCCAATAAAGCTGCCTAAAATATTTATTGAGCAATGGTGAAGGATTTTTGGCATACTCTCAAATTTAATTAACCCCAAATAAACAAATAAATGAAAATCAAGATTTAGACAAGCAAACTTCACCTTATTGACAAGACAGACAAACAAATATGCACAAATATTTAATGATCAAGCAGAGTCTGCCCACCTTTTTTATCACAGTGACACCAACCATACCCACTAAAACAAGGTGTAATTTTGTGTGCAGTAAGAGGGTCCTCAGTAAACATCTGCTTAGAAAATAGATGCTCTTTGCCTGCAAGAGCACATCACGATAATGCAGCAGTTTCACTGTTCCTTTTAGGAGCTAGTAAATTGTCCAGATCTGACAGCTACAAGCCTGGTAGTGAGCTGCCATAAAGTCAAAATCCATAGCATGAAGAAATAGAGACATATGATGGAAATGAAAGGTCGACACTCCATTTGGAAAAACATATTCAGTAGTCACCATGTTTTTTTTTTTCCCCAAAAAGCACAAAAACAGTTTTTTTTCTATTTGAAAAATCTCTCTATTAATTATGGAAATAAAAAAATCCGATAGTACACCCGAGACTGAACATGGGAAAATGAAGTGAACTGACTTTCTCTCAGAAGCACTGATGGAAATAAATGGGTCCAAATGAATTAATACTAAACAAGAGTTTTCCATCTATTTTTCCTTTATTACAAGGTGGGATTAGTAATGTAGGGAGAAAAAAGCTAAAGTGATGTGTTTACCCTGACAGCATTCCCTTAAGGAGAGTTGTTTCTAGCAGCTAATGAGCTTTCATAGCAAACTGCTGAGTATGTCTAGATATTAGGGTTAAAAGCCCATCTTATGGTAAATTACTCTGGACTCTAATTTGGCAAGAGTAAATGATTTGTGGTCCAAAAGGGGATTTGGTGCCAAGCTCCTAATTTGGGCTGTATACAATATTTCAAGACCAACTTTCATTTAGTACCAATTTACAAATGAATTATGTATAAGCAACTGAATCATACAACAACAACAACAAACCCATGTATTAGACTTCCTTTGACTACCATCTAGCTTTATTCACCCAGTGCTCTTTAAGATACTGAGAAGAACTGCAATGCCGGGGAGGGGAAAGTATTGACTTGCCTTTTAGCTCCGTGTTTATCTACTGTTCTCTGAGTGGAATTTCTGGGTTTGAACAATTATAAGAGGTGTGAGATTTAGTGGTTTAAGGGGGGACTCTGGGGGCAGACTGCCTGGATTGGAATCCCACCTCTGCCAAGCTCTAAATCACTCAGCTTCCTTGGGCAAATTACTTCAGCTCTCTGGGCCTCAGTTTCTTCATCTGCAAAATGAGACTCGGAACTGCGCTCCCCTCCAAGGGTTATTGTCGATATTAAATAGGAAGATCCACTTAAGCACTTAGCAGGGCGCCAGGCATGTGGCAAATGTATAGCTACGCTGCTGCTGCTCCTGAGGAGGAAGAGGGAGAAGAGCATAAATGAGACAGGGAAACACTTCCTGAGCATGTTTCCATGGAAATTTTACCTGATGCTCTCAAAAACACAGATGTGAGGAATGCAAAAACAAACAAAAAATAAACAATAACAAAAACTATTGACTGATATGCACACCCTTCCAGCAGTCCACGGCCACAGCAATACAACAGGCGCGAGTCACCAAAAAGCTGACAGACCTTGAGAGCTATACGTCCCTCAGACATACAGAAGGGAAGACTCCAGTCTTTACAGGTGACCAGTAAATAGAGCTGTTTTTATTTTTTTAACTTCTTATTTTGTATTAAGGTATAGCCTATTAGCAATATTGTGATAGATTCAGGTGAGCAGCAAAGGGGTTCAGCTATATATATATAAGCACTCAGTCAGCCAGTTTCCTCATTCATTTGTTTTTATCTATTTTACACACATCAGATTTAAAAATTACCCAGAAGGAAGTCTGATAACTAGTCACCCAAAAGAAAACAGGTTCAGTCATCCCGGTTCCTTGCCTAATGGCCAGCTTTACTCCAACAGTAAACCATAGTTAAGATGGGAAAGAAAGTAAAACACAGCCACATCTAGAAACACTCAAAGTGTAAGTTAATATATATGTGGCCCTAAGACTGGCTGATGTTGGACATTTTTCTGACTCCCCAGGCTGTGTCTTCTGTTCTTCCTCCAAATCTCAAATGGGGAGCGCTAGTATGAGATGAGAGGGAGGAAGGAGAGTGACTTTGGGGGATGTAGTTCTCTGCCCACACCTTTGTAAATAGCCCCTTCATTAAGCTTTCTTCCAATGGCACTCCTGGAGCTGATCATGGTCTCCTTGCCAAACCTGGCAGTCATCCTAATGGAGTAAAGACCCCCACTCTAGCTGAGGTGTGTGCTTCCCAGCGCAGCCCAGCTCTTAACCCCACCACTGACCTCCTGCCACAGGCCAGTCTGCAGCACTTGTTTACAGGAACTACCTGGCCCCTGTGGACATCTGTGCTTATAACCGCTGTCCTGGAGTGGGGAAGTGACTTCTAAAAACAGTGCTGAGTAATTCAGACATTACCCAGCCCACATTAGAAAGGTTGACCTGCATTTATGGCTCACCCCACCATTATCCCTTCAGCCTCGCACATCAGTTCCCTTTGAAATGATGGTTGGGGAGTAATAACCAGAAATATAATCACATCATCACATTTCAAGAAACACTGTATTGAAAGCAGAGCTACAAATTTAAGAAACAGTCCAGGGGAAAAAAGAGAGACGCTTTCATCTGGTGCATGAATATTTTAGGTACTGTGGAAAGAGCTTTGAAATCAGGCAGACCTGAGTTCCAATATTAGCTTACTGGTTGTGTGACTCCTACTCAAATGCTTTGATGCTCTTGTTTTCCAGATTTGTAAAATGGGGATGATAATACCACTCCATGGGGTTGTTATTCACATTCAATGAAGTGGTGCTATAAGAATAACCTGGCATCCAGTGGATAGTCAATAAATGCCAGCCTCTTTTCTTTCATGGTTCCAGATCAAGACATTGAGTCTGCATTTGATTTTCCTCCTTCCTTAGTCATCAGAGAAAGCTTTTTCAGCTCAGAGCTACCTGAGGGAGAAAGTGTCTGATTACTTTGCCAAGGCTCATTGATATCTTCAATCTGGACCGATGATGATGCACCTGCATGCACCTGAGCTTTGCTCTTAATAAAGCATGCACAAACCAGCCAGAAGGACACACTTCTCAGAAGGTTATGACCTCTTTCTATTTTTTTAAACATCAGATTTAAGAATCCTACCACAGGGTAACACACACACACACCCCCCTACACACAGCACCACGGGAGCTCTTGAAAATCTTACCATCATTCACTGGATGCTCACCCAAATGGCAGATACATTTTGAAAATTAAATTGTTACTATATGAACTTGAATCTTATTTTTCTTTCCTAAAAAGGTAAATAATTGTCAGCATCTCTTTGCATGGTGTAGTGGAGGTCTCTGTTTTCTAGTAAAAAGTCAGCCTGCATGTGGAATGGTGATAGGTTTTATGTCTACAGCCAGTTCAGATCCACTGACATGATGTGATGAAAAATCTTTCGAGGTATTGAGGAGTTTGAGTGCAGTCGGGGATTAGTGATGCCTGCTCCTGAAATGGGTGGGGGGCTGCTGGGAAAGCAAGTGTCCCCTATCTGCTACCTTTGATCCAGGGCTCTGGGCTGGCCACATATGGAGGTAATGTCCCTTCTGTGGCCACTGCTGTCCTGCTCCAAACTTGTTCTTCAACTGTCTCTTGGACTTGCAAATGAGCACAATTAAGCTGTGGACTGTATGAGGCTGCAAAAGCTGGGTTCTACCAAACCACACTTGTAACATACTGTAAATGGCAAACCTGATGTAAAAGCAACTGAAAAGTCATCCTTCTTTCCCATAGTGGAAGAGAAATTTACAAGAATAACTATTAAGAACTATTACAATACAAAAACTGGAACCTTATCTCATCTGGACAGCTCAACTTTGAGGTCAAATTGTGAGACAATGAGAAGGTACTTCTGCCAAACACACAGTCGTGGAGGAATCAGATCAATGAACACTGTGCCAGGCTCATTTGGAGGAAGCAAAAGATGTCAGGATCCCTGCTCTTGAAGGGCATTCAGTCCAGTTGGAAAGGGCAAACTCCCCTATGTGATATGAGCAGGGCTGTATTCAGTCAGTATGCACAGACACAGCCACTGTAGAAACATGGCAATATTTTTGTGCCTCTCGGGAAAAGCAGCTGCTCCAAAACCCCTGTGTTCCCCTGCCCTAATGCACCAGGCTTTCTCAGGGATTCTGCAGGACCTCCTGATAATTCAGCCATTAAAGAGTTAATATTTGTCACAGCCAGGAAGCTCCAGGAACACTCTGTGGTCACTAGGGCCACTGTCCATCCTGATTGAACCAGGTAAGTATATTAAATGTCATCCCCGGCCTCAAGGGTGGAATTCCTATAAGCCAAAAATCACAAATTTATACTAACAGTCAAAAGTATGTACTGAAATGATAATTCCTGAGAAGACTACATATGGGGAAAAAATGCATCTTTAGAATATATATATGTAAACTCCATGACAGTGGGGACCATGTCTGTCTTTCCCTGTTAAATCACATCTCCTAGAGGGCTGCCTGGCCCACAGTAGGGACTCAGTATCTGGTTGTTCAATAAAATAACAAATGGCATTGGGTTATTTAGATTTGTGCCCTGGGGAGGTATCTAAGGTGCTTCTAAAATGAAGAGATGGGCAGCAACTGGAGAAAGGGTTCTAAGTAAGACTTGGTACCTCCAGGAACCCAGGGACTCACTCTACAAATCCACATGGCAGAGACTAGGAGTCTAGCTAGTCAGAGAGCTGAGCTCACCTGCCTTTGCTGCTTATGTGCTCTATTACTTCGGGCCAGTCATTCCACCTTGCAGAACTCTTGTTTCCTGTTTGTAAAATGCCTGTCAGGGATTAAATAATAATCTCTGCCAGACATAATCAATGTATGTAAGGAACCTGCCCCAGAGGAAGCAGTCAAAAGGCTGTAAGATCCAAAAGGGCAATAGGCGAGTCTATGCTGTTCACTGAGTTGTACCCCAGGGCCCAGAAATATATTTGAGGAACAGACACAATCAAGGCTTGTGGAATGAAAAAAATCAACCCATATAAATGAATGGTGACAAATTCTGTTCACTATGTTAAGTGAACAGGGACACTATCTGTCTGGATGCCCTTGAAATCTATAAGAGATGGAGACTGGGATCCACGCTGCTGCTGCTGCTGCTCTAAGTCACTTTAGTCGTGTCTGACTCTGTGCGACCCCATAGACGGCAGCCCACCAGGCTCCCCCGTCACTGGGATTCTCCAAGCAAGAACATTGGAGTGGATTGCCACGCTGGAACCTGGCAAAGAGGGGTCAGTTCGTGACCATAGCTGTTGTTTTTCTCTTGGTGGGCATTTGGGGTGGGGATCAGCAACCCGGAGGTGGACATTGGTGAGGAAGGGTCGGTAGCATGGTGGTTAAGGGTTAAGGGCTTACAGATAACCTGCTTGGGTGCAGGACTCTGTTCCATTATGCACCATTCTACGACGCTGGGTGCCGAAACCTCATCAGTAAAACGGGGATGACAGAACACGATTCATGTACTATAGGGCTGGTGCAAGCATTTGGTAAAACAATGCAGGTGAGTATCCTGTGCAAGTAGCCTCAAAAAATGGTAGTCGCTGTTACTAGGTGGGGACGCCACCTTGAGGTCCCCTGATCCCTCGAGGCCCAGGCTGACTCTAACTCGTCACCTAAGTGGCCTATTCAGTTTCTCACTGCTCTCTCTCTCCTCAGCGTAGGTTGCTGAGATGAAGAACACAGCCTCCAGGTTAACCAGACGAGGAGACCCACTGAGGCTGGCACTGGCACATTCCCTTAATGTCCAGTCCACGGGGACAATTGCCTATGAACTAGGGCAGGCAGGTCAGAAGCTAAAACTGCCGGGCAGAGACCTGGGGTGGCTAACTACAGACAAGAGGCCTCCTCCCCACCCAGCTGGCTATGCCATGCTGGCACAGGGGTTGGCAAAGTCCTGTTGGAGACAGGAGACACCGGGAGAGACTGCTAAGGAAATGCAGAAAGAGTGTTATTTCCTCAGATCTGAGACCAGTGCTGGTTTACCTGGAGAATGAGGCAGAGAATGCCGAGCACTGGGTGGAATCAGCATAACAGCTTTCCTAGACTATTTCGCAGCCATTTTTTCAGTCCTGCATCTTGGAAACAAATTGCTTTTCTGCCAGTGCAGGAGGTAAGAGGGAGTTTACATGTTCTGTGATGGAGGAATTCAGGCAGAAGAATCAACCTCGAAGGAAGTGAAGTAGGAAAAATTGGTTTAAATTATTCTACAACTTCAGAGATAAAAATATCATAACAGCTTGAAATGAAAACTATAGCTTTTGAAATATTAAAGCTGAAGGGGTATTATATTTATAGGGTGTTTGGCTAAGGTATGACAACATAACTATTCATTTCAGTCCAAAAGAAATTAAGCCTCCGTTTGAGAAAACGGGTCTGGGTTCAGTATCATCAAATATTTTTCTAAATTAACAGAGTGTGCTGGGTGCTACACGGGTCAGATGGGAAACTTCCAAACAATTATTTTATGTTGTGTATCAGCCTGCCCGTGTCTCTGAAGGGAAATATTTGAAATGATTCTTAACCCCACCCCTAGATTTCTGTCTCCAGGGAGAAAAAAAAAATAACCTCTTTGATGTTTAAGTGATTTCAGCCTGATCAACAGTGTTCTCAAGAACAATGAAGAGGATTATTTCAGGGAACTGGTGAGCTGCTTGGAGGGTCTAGACCCTGGTTCCCTCCCCAGATTCTCCCCATAAAGTCTTCCCTCACTAAAGAAGCTTTTGCAGACAGTTTTATCTGGGTTATTTCAACTCGGGGAAGGCCTGGTGTCTCCTGATAGACTGACTAACACTCAGCACTGCCCCAGGCTGTCCCTATTTTTTTTTTTTTTTTTAAGCTTCAAGAGGAACCACTCTGAGAGGCCCATCTTCTGCTTAAATGGGTGCCCTGCGATGCTGCCATCTCTAAGCCTTCTAATCTCTTTCCCTCTGATGCCATTCACTGAATTAAGAAAGGGTTTGGGGAGCAGCCCTGTTGATTCTAAGCAGACTCAGCGGCACAGAAATCTACATGAGAGACAAGAGCAAGGAGGCTGTGGAGAATAAAATGAGTGATGCCAGACTCGGCTCTGTTACTATATTGGGCATAAAAATACTTTTCAGGGTTTTGACTTTTAAATGATGCGGCCCAGTAGGGGTTCACTGCGCACAGGGCAGACTGACATGGAAATAAGAATAATCATTCAGGAGAATGGTCTTTGAAACCTGAGGTACCAAATTCAATTGGATAATGAAACACTGGGAACTCCACAGGGTACTTTTTCACCTCTATAAAGAACATTCAATTAAATGCTTTTTCATTTGGACAGGAGGGGTGGGGCTTCTTTTTTCTCCCCCTCTTTTCCACAGAGTGTGTCTTCTTGGCTTCTGGCCCCAGTTTTTCCCCTGCTCTTTATTGCCTGTTTGTACTCCCCATTGTGAGCCACAATGCCCACACACCCTGCCTTCTCACAGGCTGGTGGAAATCCCCCACATTGCCCTTGGAAATGCTCATTACCAAGGAGAGACACAATGGCTTCAGTGGGTGATGCATTGGCAATGCTTCCAGAGGCTTCTGGTGCCTCCATTTCATGGGCCACTTGCTTAGCTGCTGCTAAAATGCCTTAGTGCTATGAAGGCTGCATTTAACGTAGCCATCTGTGAATAACTCCATCAGGGGCAGCTTCAGATCCAAAGTCAAGACGGCTTCCTGGCCAGAACTGCCCTGTCCCACACCGGCAAACAAGAGTGATTTCCTGACATAAGTGTCCACTGCTGTCGTTCCTCCCTTAGGAGCCCTTGGGAGCCCTTGGGAGCCCTTGGGAGCGTGCCATGCATTAAATGTGGACTTTCTTACAAATCAATTAGCACTTGGTGCTTTATAGTCTGGAATGATGTCACACGGCCCGTGTTTAGTCAGGCATTGGGTGATGATTTCAAAATTAATGGTTATTGGACTAGTAGAGGTATACATTTCTTTCCTTGGGTATGAAAAGATAGGAGGAACACAAGAAACAAATAAAGGGCTCCTTAGAATGGGGTCACACAACCAATTCAATTCAACTCACCCTGACTGAAGGTCTGCAAGTAACGGCCTGGGTGCCTGGTACTCGGTACAGTGGAGTAAAAGGCACAGTGCTTGTCTCAGTGGTATCACAGCCTAGTGAAGAGAGTTACGGCTCTTAATCCTGGAGTCAAGGACTTGAGAGAATTTATGAATGGTCCGTAGGGAGTGCAGAAACTTCCAGATGTGCTTATATAAATGGAACTTGGACAAATGAGCATATGCACACACGTACACACTTTTCTGGGTAGTAGATCTACGACTTTATTGGATTCTGAAAATATAATTTAGTAGTCTAGTATCTTTTTACTTTGAATTTCCCAAGCATGTGAGAATAGGTGTTGAATAAATGAATGATGGTTGGATGAGTAAGGGATGGTTTCCATGTTGCAAAGGGCACACAGGCCAGCCTGCCCATCAGAGTCCTGTGGCTCCAGGAAGGAAGGTGGCGGAATCGTCTCTCATCTCAGGTTGTAAGTATAAGAAGTCAAGGGACTGAGGAAAGCTTGGAGCTGAATGGCTCGTGTAAAGAAAACTAAAACTGAGAAAAAGGTCGAAACAAGACCTCAGAACAAGGAGGTCCTTCAAGCTAGAGCATGTGCTGAGTGTCAAAGGGAAACAAAGGTCAAGAGCAGGAGGCCAAACCACACAAGTAGGAGGGCGGTAGAGGCAGATGGAGGATACTGAAGGCTTAGGCTGCGGTCTGAAGGAGATTTTAAGAAACTGGGCTGGAATCAGGCTGCCTTGAGTTCAAATCCTGACTCTGCTTCTTGTTAGCTTCTCTCTGCTTAGTTTTCCCGGCTGCAGACTGGACCTACAGTTATTGTGAGGGGTGAATGAGAGAACTCGCATAAAGCGCACAGCCACTGTTCAGAATAGGGCTCTGATTCGATTCTTGGGAAGGGCTGGATCCCCTTTAAAGGGCTGCAGTTACAGTGGACACTTGCTACCATGGTTTGGTGCCACTTAAGTGGTCCAAAAATCTATTCACTTTCATTTCTCTGTCTCCTTTCTATTCTCACTCCCGCTATGTGGCTCTTGCTAGGTACTGCCTATTATCAAACTAGATTGACTCTTTCCTTGTGTTAATCAAAGCCTCCTCATGTGAAATTTCTCCTTTTCCCTTTGAGAAGATGATTATTTCCCTGGTAGGGAATTATTAGGTCATCCGATGATGGGGAAGAGTGTTCTCAACTCTCCATCTACTGTTCTCCTCCTCCTCTGCTGCCGTCCTCTCTGCAGCCCCCAAGCCTTGGAGATTCAGCCTCTAGCATGTGGGCTTGCTGCACTTTGGCAATTCCAACCACATACCACCATCCTCATGTTGTCCCCAGTTAACTCTCTTCACCGATTCACGTGAGGTCCTTACAGAATAAAGAACCAACTCCTCACATGGCATTCAAGGCCTTTCATAGACTGGTCCATCTGAGTTTCCTGATCTCTTGCTTCTCATCACAGCTCTCCAAACCCTGACGCTTCAGAACTAATCAACCACCAGTCATTTCCTTAAATGGCCACAACTTACATCTGAAACACTTCTTGACATTGACCACTTACCAAAATAAATCATCTGCACTCTCTTCTCTCTCCCTCTCCCCCACCTTTAGTTATGGAGCATTTGTTACTTTTTGCTTTTTGTTAATGTATAATTCTTTGATTAGTTTTCTCTGCTCCCATTCATTGAGAAGGCACCTACACATTATTTTTTTCTCTATCTTTCTAGTACCTGTTTCAGTATCTTGTATAAAAGGTAATCAATATGTAATTGATGAATCAGTTAAGATGAGTCTAGGCCCCGTATTTCATTAATGGAGTGAAAGTGAAAGTCTCTCAGTCCTGTCTGACTCTTTGCAACCCCCTGGATTATACAGTCCATGGAATTCTCCAGGCCACAGTACTGGAGTGGGTAGCTGTTCCCTTCTCTAAGAGATCTTCCCAACCCAGGAATCAAACCCAGGTCTCCCTCATTGTAGGCAGATTCTTTACCAGCTGTAGCCATCGGGGAAGCCCAGAAATACTGGGTAGCCTATCCCTTCTCCAGTGGATATTCCCGGCCCAGGAGTCGAACCAGGGTCTCCTGCATTGCAAGCGGATTCTTTACCAACTGAGCTATCAGAGTATTTCCTAAATCAGTGGTTGTCAAAGTGTGGTCTGAGGATCCCCAGGGGTCCCTAAAAATACTTTTAGTTGTGATATAAGGTGGGAACTGTTGTTATAACAGTTCTAAGATATTATTTGCTGTTTTTACACTTATTCTCTCACAAATGTACAGTTTATGAAAAGTTCAGATTCCACATTAGAAATAGCCTTTAAGGAAACTAATTCTTCTTGAGCATCAAAGAATACCCTCAGTTCTCTAAAATGACAATTAAAATACTCCTACCTTTTTCAACTAAATCTGTGTGAGGCAGGATTTTCTTTACTTTCTTCAACCAAAACAACGTATCACAACAAACTGAACTGAAACAGATATAAGAACATAGCTGACTCCTACCGATGCATTCAATAAAGAGACTTGCAAAAATGCAAAACAATGCTGCTCTCTTTAATACTTTTTTGCTCTGTTTTGTTTGGGTATATATACATATTTTTTTTTTTCACACAAACAAAATACGTTATCTATACTAGCGTGTGATGGGCTTGTCATTATTTTAAAATAAATTAGTACATAAAAACTTTCTCAGTTTTAATTTCAAATATGGTTATTATCAATAGATAAAGTCCTCATAAACAAAAGGTTTATAGTCAATTCTTTTTATAAACATAAAGGGGTCTTGAGATGAAAATGTTTAAGAATTGCTCTCCTAAACTTTGTTCTATATTATACCAGATCTCTGTAAGGAGTTCCGATGTATTTTGTGGGAAGAAAAAAGAGGAGACAGTTCTTAATGATATGGGAAAGGCATGTTAAATAGTTGAATATATTTCTTTTTTCCATTACCTCTTAAATGTTTTATTTTGCAAATGTTCTTCATAAACATCCGAGGACACTGTACTGGTTTTCTACAGCTGTGTAACAGATTATCACAGACTTAGCCGCTTAAGTACACACATTCATTATCTTGTAGCTTCAGGGCTCAGGAGTCTAGTCACACCTCAGAGGGGTTCTCTGCTTCAAGGTCTCACCAGGGTGCCAACCAGTCGTCAGCTGGGGCTACAGGCCTATCAGATGCTCACCTAGGGAGGGACTCACTTTCAGACACTCCCCCCCCACCACCACTCAGGGTGCAGGCAGAATTTATCTCCTCAGGTGATAGAACCAAGGCTCTGTGTTCTTGCCGGCCACTGGCTGGGAGCTGTTCTTGGCACCGGGGGGCTGCCCACAGGCCCTTTCCCTCTTCACAGGCTCTCTCCCAACATGGCAGTTTACTCCTTTAAAGCCAGCGCGGAGGGTCTCCCCAGTGCACTAAATGTTATTACAGAAACGACACCCCATCTCCTTTCAATATTCTGTTGGCTAGAACCAAGTTGCAGCTCCTTCCCTACACTCAAAAAATGGACTTTTGCTGGCTGGGAACATTAGGGACAGAAATTATGGGGGCCACCCTGTCTGCCACAAAGAACAGTCTGTGCTTTGCCCTCACTTACTTGACCAAACATCTTTTTGTGAGCCTATTGACATGTCAAGAAGTCCTGTTTGAGAAATGCTCATCTAAAGTATTCAGTATAATTAGACATGCTGTATTCTCCCAAAGTATTTTCTAAGGTGTGTATGTGTGTGTGTGTACGTGTGAAATACAATTTTAAACTCCACTGTCAGTAAGCCAGCACTCATCTAGAACTTCTGAAATGATTTGATGAAGAAGCAACCCTTCATGGTGCAATGAGCAGTAGCTAAAGAAGGAATAATTCCCTTAAGCAGAAGTAGACGCTGTTCTGAGGCACTGGTTGCCGAGACTGGGAAACTCCTTATCTGTGGCCTCATCACCCTGAGTCCCGCCAAGAGCAGGCCCACCGTGCTTGTCCACAGACAGGACCACGCTGTCTGGGCAGACTGGTCAGACGCGAAGCCTGATGGGGACCTGAGGTATGGAGGCTCTCAGAATCTGATGACTGGTCTGGAGAGGGCCTAAGACTTAGAATGGGAAGAATTAGCCTGGTAGACTTTGCTCAACAAAACTCGATTTTTCTAATAAAATTTTATTTGACACTCTCTTGATTAAAACAAAGAGTGGACAGCTATGGTAGATCAGGGTGGGTGTCCTGCCCACTGGAACTTCTGCCCCCATCTTTGTGCCACCCAGAATGCCCTTTGGAACAATTTCTCTTGCTTAGCTTCCTCGTTATAAATTAAAAAACAAAACACTGAGCACTGAGGAGGTGAAGTGTCCTGTCAAAGCTACCCTCACCAAGCCTAGACCATCCATTCTCAGGATGCCTCCTTGATACATTGCAGGGTGATCCTTAAAGCTGAGTTCTATCTCCTCACAAGGTGCAACAGCCTCTCCATCCTCCAGCTTCACCCCAAGAAGACCATCCCTCCTGAGTTCACAATTGGGGTCATTAACTCCCACTTCAAGGAATCAGACTGAATGAGCTCTTTGTGTAATTAACCAGAGAGGCATTTTGTGACCTCTCTAATTCCTGTGAACAACCCAACCACACAGAAGCTGAAAGACCAACACTTGCCTCCCAGCACCACCCGCCTCCAGACACCCTGAGGGTGGGGTGGGGTGTGAAATCCCCAAGACGCAAGGGAGCTGGCTGAATGAAGAGCTCAGCCTGAATCCAACCTGAGCTCCTTAGCTCTATGGAGGTTAAGAGAAAAGATGGAAGTACAAAAGAAACCTCCTTTATAACCCAGAGGCAATTCCAAAAAGGAAACACACAATTGACATCCTGGAGGGGGATTTGACCTGGAAGCGCACCTCTGTCTGTGCCCTAGCCCTGCCCGTATCCTCGTCAATATCCTCCAGGAAAGCTGATCCAAAGGCTTAATGAGCCACAAGGCATTAAGAACCGTGTATGTGAGTAATGCCACCGATTCTTACTTCTTTAATTGGATGCAAATAGCATCACCTGGGCTCCACAACCCAGGATCCATCCTGCTCTTCGTCACGTGGCCCTCTAATGTACCCCATTCTGAAGAGCCTGGCAGGAGAGGAAGACATTAACTGTGAGATCTGCTGGCTTCTGCCAAATTTGCAAACGCTGGCAGCTAAGCCTATAGATAGAATGAGGGGTAATTTCATGCAAATTCTCTGTGCTATTCCCCGAGCTCCAAGATTAGAGATGTCAGAAAATGTAAGTGCTCCTCTGGTTAATAACACAAAGAACTAATTCAGTCTGATTCCCTAAGCTGGGAGTTAAAGAGAGTGATTGTGAACTTGAGGAGGAAGGTTCTTAGAGTGATGCTCAAGAGAGCCAGGTGTGTGCAGAGGCTGTGGTACCTGTGAGGGAAACCGAGTCCTCCTTACAAGGGTCACTCTGATTCACACTGGGAAGGCTTGGCTATCTCTCAGGTGCCCACTGGAAGTGTGGGCAGATGTAAAGGGCAGGAATGCACTTGCCCTGCTGCTTGGAGAGGACTGGTTCAGGCCCGGCCAAGGCTGCAGGGTTTGGGGACAAAGTCTGGAAGACGTATGCAGAGCACATACCTCTCTCCTCTCCCCTTTCTAAAAGAGACACTTGGCTCCTAGATGCAGCTTCCTCATCTCCTGAACACGCGTTTCTCCCTCTTTATATGCCAGGTTGTATTTGGTCTGGTACCGTTTCCAGAGAGCACTGACTTATTATTCAAACGGGGTACTTCTTGGAGAAGATTTTACATCTCGTGAATTGTATGTAGCAGTGGAACGCTTCAGGGAATACGATTACCCCATTCTCCTATTTATTGTGACCTAGGTTAAACACTGGAATTACATGTCAGGTTTTGGATTTTCAGATTTAAATTTTCAGGTTATCCTGTAGCATCAATAATGGCTTTTGAGATTAACACACACACACACACACACACGCCTCCTCCCTCCAGTTGCCTCCATACAGTCACTAGAATAGACTTTGACTCCTAACTTTTCTAAAAGATAAGAAACTGTTATCAGTTGAGGATCCATCGGCGGCTTTATCACATTTCTAGAATAGACTGTAACACTGGGGACAGACAATCTCAAGCCAGGTGGTGTATGTTATTAGAATCAAGGGCACGATGACCTAGTCATCTTCTTGGAGCCTGACTCAGGATTCGGCCCTGCTTCCCCTACTGGCTATGAAACCCTGTAGAAACCTCTTAACCTCTCTGGGCTACAGATCTCTCTAACCAATTTAAGTAATAATTCCTACTTCTAAGGTTATTATTGAGGATTGAGTGAGGTGATGCATATGTCTAACATATAGTAACTGCTCGATAAGTAGCACCTAAATCGGGAAAGGAGTACGTCAAAGTTGTATATTGTCATCCTGATTATTTAACTTATATGAAGAGTACATGTGAAATGCCAGGCTGGATGAAGCACGAGCTGGAATCAAGATTGATGGGAGAAATATCAGTAACCTCAGATACACAGATGACACCACCCTTATGGCAGAAAGTGAAGAACTAAAGAGCCTCTTGATGAAACTTAAAGAGGAGAGTGAAAAAGTTGGCTTAAAATTCAGCATTCAGAAAACTAAGATCATGGCATCCAGTCCCATCACTTCATAGCAAATAAATGGGGAAACAATGGAAACAATGACAGACTTTATTTTTGGGGGCTCCAAAATCACTGCAGATGGTGACTGCAGCCATGAAATTAAAAGACAGTTGCTCCTTGGAAGAAAAGCTATGACCAACCTAGATAGCATATTAAAAAGCAGAGACATTACTTTGCCAACAAAGGTCTGTCTGATCAAAGCTATGGTTTTCCCAGTAGTCATGTATGGATGTGAGAGTTGGACTATGAAAAAAGCTTAGCACTGAAGAATTGATGTTTTTGAACTGTGGTGTTGGAGAAGACACTTGAGAGTCCCCTGGACTGCAAGGGACCAGTCAATCCTAAAGGAAATCAGTCCTGAATATTGATTGGAAGGACTGATGTTGAAGCTGAAACGCCAATACTTTGGCCACTTGATGCTAAGAACTGACTCATTGGAAAAGACCCTGATGCTGGGCAAGATTGAAGGCAGGAGGAGAAGGGGACAACAGAGGATGAGATGATTGGATGGCATCACCGATTCGATGGACACGAGTTTGAGCAAGCTCACGGAAGCCTGGCGTGCTGCAGTCCATGGGGTCGGAAAGAGTCGGACACGACTGAATGACTGAACTGAACTGAAAACATTTTTGGTTGGTTCACAGGATAAAGCTCACAGCACAGATATATATATATATATGATATTCAAGTCTTTGCACACAGTCAGTGTATTTTTTTCTAGCATCATCAGATATCAGCCCCACCCCATCACACCTTCCCAATGGCAATTTCCTTCAAATAATGTAATGAGTCAAATGGGACATGTTTTCTGTTTACCCACCCCCCCTCCACGCCCCCCTGCCAAGGTATATGCTCTGATATCCTTTTTAGTTTTGTTTTTTGCAGTGTACATATTGATACCAGTAAATTGGCCATGTCCACCTATACAAATGAGTAAGGCAAAGAAGTCATTTTAAAAGTTTGGGACTCTTTTTCCAGAAGAATTCTGGGTATTTACCTTGCCCAAATATTTACCTGGCCCAGCCTGAGACCAGCTCAGTGGAGAACTATCTTTAGTATTAAGACCATGGGTTCATTTTGCCAAGTGAGATAAACTCTTTGCAAGTGAATTGTATTTTATTTTATGGAGCTGCTGCTGCTGCTGCTGCTGCTGCTGCTAAGTCGCTTCAGTCATGTCCAATTCTGTGCGACCCCATAGACAGAAGCCCACCAGGCTCCCCCGTCCCTGGGATTCTCCAAGCAAGAACACTGGAGTGGGTTGCCATTTCCTTCTCCGATGCATGAAAGTGAAAAGTGAAAGGCAAGTCACTCAGTCATGTCCGACTCTTGGCGATGCCATGGACTGGAGCCTACCAGGCTCCTCCATCCATGGGATTTTCCAGGGAAGAGTACTGGAGTGGGGTATTTTATGGAGCACTCTCTTCTAAATAAGTGGAGCCATGACTCACTCGAAATTTTGAATCTTCAAATGGTGCCTAGCACTATGGATGTACAAGTTTTGGAGGCCATGCACAAGTGAGGCATGTTTTACTGCTAAGTATTCACCATACTTGTCCACCCTTGAAAATAACAGTTTTCTGATTTGAAGGAGCACAGATACATAGCAAGCAAGCCCTCTGGCACAGATATTTTCAGAATGAGTTTACACATTTTCAATGTGTGAGTGTCAAATTTGTCTCACAGATTATCCTGAAATATCTAGGAATTTTTTTTGAAGTAAACACACACACACACACACACACACATTCTCCCTTCATTCCTCTTCATATGGTCGTGAGAATATGCCTTGATTCTGAACTGTTTTAAAAGAAGGAAAGAGCCATTATCAATTAGGAATCCATGGGTGGCTTTACTGATTACCAAAATTTTAGAATAGAATGCAAGATTATAGACAGCTGAATCTTGAGCCAGACAGTATATGTTATTAAAATCAAGAGCATGATTAATTAGTCATTTACTTGGAGTGATTTATCTTGTACCTCTCTCCACTGGTGTTGGAACTGCCTGCTGAGGACATCAGGTGTACCACTCTACCATGAATACTAATCAAAGTCCACAGAAGTGCAGAGTGAGGAGGAATTTGAGCTCCACCAAATATCCATTTTAAAGAGCTGACTTTTATTAAATAGGTCTGAAGTCAAGAAACCAGTAAAACTACAGAGAGAAAGGATAGACTGGTTATGGCTAACCCGTCTATCAAATGACCCAAGTGCCAACCTGAGCCTGCCTACCTAGGACCCCAGGGCTGCCTCCAGACTTGTTATAGACATGAGTCCCATCTCTTCTCCTTCCTACATACTTCTCCAACCCATCCCACTTCTCTCTGTCTCCCCTGCCAGCCCCCTAAACCAAGTACCCCATCACTCTCCTGAAAGACTGCAATAGCCTCCTTACTCTGGCTCCGTTAAACAGAACAAAATTTTAAAAACCATAGTTAATCATACCAAAGTTTTTCTTAAACCAACAAGTGGCTCCCCGTTGCTCTTAAAAAGAAGCCCTTATTCTCTGACTCAGCCCATGAAGTCCTCTACAGTCTCACCCCCACCCATATTTCCTGCTTCATTCAAACTTATCTATGGCTTATTCAATGTGCATAAGCCCCCACTGCCCTCTTGGAGGGGTCTAAAATGTTCTAACTTCTTTTCTGCCTCAGGGCTCTTCACTTGCAGTTCCTCTTCTGAAAATGCTCTTCCACATGCTCTAGCCTGGCTGTCTTTCTGTCTTCCTGTCTGCAGCACAAAGGTCACTTCTCAGAAATCTTCCTCTTTCCCCTTCATCTAGAGATAGTCACCAGCTGTCATGCTGCCCTGTAGCTTTCCTGTGTAGCCCTTATCAAAATTGTCATTAATGACTTTTACAGTTAGTCATTAGCGCTTTTTTCTTCCTTCCCTATATCCTCAGCTCCTATCACAATGCAGTGTTCACAGCAAGCCTCCAGTAATGAGGGGATCAAACAACAATGATGAAAGCTGTGTGGAGGAGACCGTTAGCTGTCCACCCTGATCAGTGCTCCTTTCTTTCAGCTGGACTACATTTCCCAACCTCCCTTGCAGGTAGGTGGTCATGTGACCATGAGGGGCGGCTGTGTGCCACTTTGAGCTGCAGGTCATAAAAACCTCCCTGTGAGCAGCTGTGACAGTCCCTCACTCTGGAGGGCTGGGATGTTGATACATGGAAAATGGCTGAGCCGCCTATTGGCCTGGGTTCCTGAATGACCTCATGGAAGAGACTCTCAGACCTCAACTGCTGGCCCAGAACTGCTGCGTGAGTAGGAAATGAAGTCTGTGCTGTTAAACCACTGAACTTTCAAGGTCAATCTGATCCTGCACCATCCTTGCCCACCTTAATACATTAGGATCCCAATACATAGGATTCTAGGTCTTGGAAATGAGTGAAAAATGGTTACCTTCCTCCATGTGAACCTATATGTGGAGCCCGAGGAGATAGAAGGAAAAAGCAAATTGAGTTTCTGACAAAGTATAATATTATGAAAAAAAATCAGTATTTAACAAAAATTTTTCTAAATCCATTTAACTCTTTCCCTCCATGGACTTAATCCTTAATAACTAAGAATACTCTGATTACTAGTGTTTCTTATAACAGAGCTGCCATTGCCTCTTATGTTTCTCTCTATCCTTACTTGTTGCCCTAGTAATTTGCATATAGAACCCTAGTATAGATGACCCCTTACAATCAGAAGGCGAGGACATCTCAAAGAAGTAGAAAATTGAACAGTTTTCTCACTGAAATTAGAATATCACATAAGCAACCAATTCTATTTAGCTCAGTGCAGAATTTATTTTTGCCCCTAAGACAGGTCAGGGATAGAAGGAATCACTAGCCAGATTTTTCAAATGAATAAAAGTTCTCTAATGTCCTTGGGGTTTCTGCCAAGTAGTCTCAGGGCTGGACCCCCACCTCCTAGAGGTTGCCTCTCTGTGCCCTCAGAGCCCAAACTCTGTCTCAAGCTTTGTTAGATTCTGCCGAGCAAGTTAATCTAGCTGAGTTAATGACGATGCAGCTACTTCCCCACCAGCACAAAGAGCCTAGTCAGTCAGCTGGTTGGAGTTTCCTGGCTGGGAAGCCCACACCTCCCTGCCCAGCCTTCCTTTGGCTATGGAAACTTCTGTATGTATGAGGAGCACCTGCTCATCTAGTGGTGGGGTCTTCGGCCCTGAAAGGGAGGAAGTGGGCTCTTTTCTGCTCTGGGTATAGGTCTCCCATGCTCCTGGAAGCCTGTTTCTTCCCCAGGAAATGCCCCTTGGTGCCAACCCTGCAATAATGGAATGGAACATTTTCTCACATCGAGCCACACCTGTTGTCAACAAGCTTTTGCTTCCAATCTATTTAAGCTCCATGGTGGGGAGGAGACTGTGTGAGTCTCGGGCATTTTTGGCAATGCTGGGCCCACAGCACCTGGAAAAGCTCCACACAGCCTATGTTCTTGTTTGGGAAGTGGAGTTGCCCCTGGTAACAGCTGCTGTGTTTCAATAGAGACCAGAGGCCTCTGGGAAAGTCATAAAGGCCTCACCCAGGCCTCTTTGCAGAGCTGAGTGCCAGGCAGTTGGATCTGAAAGGCAGTTTGTGCCTGGGAGGATTCCTGCAGGCTCACCAACAGCAGGAGCAAAGCAGAGAGAAGGCCGGCTGCTGCCTGTGCATTGTGATGGAGCTGATGTTGTTGTTATTGGCTTGGTTTTGGTCAAAGATGTCATCAGGCAAAGTTATATTCAGTGTCTATGTTGATTGAATATGAGTTTGCAATTTCATCTGTAACCTAAGATGTATTTATCCACATATATATATAGTTCATTTGTGTATCTCTTCATCCCTCCATTAGTTTATTCTTTTCTGTTTCCCTTCATTCAGAACCAGATGCCTATCCTGAATCCTAGTTCTTTTGTTTGGCTTTCTGAGACCTTGCTTCCGTTTCCTTCACCTGCCTGGTGCCTTAATAATACCCCAATACTTTCTGCTTCCTGGCAGGGTCCCCACCTGCATATGAGTGGTTCTACTGAACAGCAAACCAATACGCAGAGAGAACTTAGGGCCTGGACATTCATCCACTGCCCAATTTCCTGTTGTCATTTTTCCCACCCAGTAGTAACTCCCATATTTACCATGTGCAACATTATGGTTTGCAAATGCACATCATTTTTGGATCATTCAAAACAAGCCGGTCCTTCTTGGAGAATTCCCACAGCCACATGGCATAGTTCCCTATAGGAGAGCTCAGCATTCTACTATGTAATTTTTGCTTATGACTCTTGTATGATATGATAAGCTCCTTAAGGACAGAACTGTGACTTAAGTGTCTCTATTACCAAAGCCTAGAGGTTTGATAAATGTTTGCTAAATTATTTTTTAAGGATGGGTGGTTGTATGGATGGACAAGAGTATCTTTATGGATGAGAGGGTAGTTGAGCGGGTAGATGCATGAAAGCATGAATGGATAAATGGATTTATAGGTAAACAGGTGGGTAAATGGGTTGGTGCGTGGATGGATAGATGGATAAATGGATGGATAGATGACAGATTAATCGATGGGTGGATGGATAGGTAGATGAATACAGGATGATCAGATGCTTGATGAGTGAGGGTGAGTGGGTAGCTAGATGAATAAATGAAGAATGACCTCAACCATCAGGGCGCCAATATGTATATCAACATTGCTTGCTTCCACTAAGATAATCTCCAACCATTATTCCCTTAAATAAACTCACAAACCCCAAACTGCCAGCAAGTGAAACAATAGTCAGGCCCCTTGGGGACTGTGTTCCCCAGAGTTGAAGGAATACGGGGAATACTCCAATTTTCCACCTATTGGCCAACTGGCAAAAAGCTCCCCTGTGGTAGCCCAACAGCACTGCCTGGTCCCAGTCAAAACTGACCCAGCACCTTTTAAAAAATAATTGCCTACATGTTAAAACTGGCCCTTTTATCGTTCAGAAATGATACCTAAAAAGAACCTAGAGGCAGGCTGCAGAAGATACCTTTAAAACAAAAACGGACACTGAGGGAAGAAAGGGAGTAAAGCCCGGAACCGCCGCCTGCCCAGTCTATCCTCACAAAGTGGCCCCTGCAGACAAGCAGGCCAGAGTTCTGACTCCGACTCCCCCAAATGTGACCTTGTTTCAAAGCCACAGGGCTCTCCTTGCTCCAGTCCATGGTGAGTCAGAAAATAAGAGAATGTACAGTGTTCAGCTCCTGCCAAACGTAAGATGAAACATAACCCTTGTTTTTGTGTGTTCGGTTATTGCGTTTTTTATTACTACTACTGTGTTATGGATGTCTTTCCTTCCTCTAAGAAAACAATAGAACAATGAGCCAGTTTGAAAGAGAAAAGCTGTCAGCTTGGATAAAATTAGTCTGCTTTATTTTTTTATGAAAAAAATAGGAAGGTAATCATGCCAATTGTAATTTTGGTAAGTTATTTCTAGAGTGAGTTTATTAAACCATGAATTTTCCCTTGAGCTAAACTAATGACCACTATTAGGTATGCTACTCTATTTTAAATGATCAAAATATTCAATGGAATAAGATGAAAATTATAGATAGTGATAATTACAAAATGTCAGCATCACCTGGAATCAATTTACTAATATGTCAGCTCGGGTGTGGAAGAGAAGAGTCAGTTCAAAATGAGCAGAAGGCACGTTGCACAGGCTGCTGTCATTTATCCTTTAGGGACTGTCACGACTGAATATTTATATCCCTTGCTCCCCTGCAGTTGCTTCTAGCCTGCTGGCTACACCCTTTATCAGACAGCACAGGAAGGACTGGCAATGAGAGAGGGCTCCTCCACTTCCTTGAATCCCCGGGTCCTTCCTTGAATTTTTGCAGGGGAAGTGAAGACAGCACTTTCTAATAAACCAATTCTGTTGTAATCACTTGGGTCTGTAAATATGCCCATGGTTTTCCTCTTAAATGTATAGTACTAGCCTTTCCCTTGGAGAAGGCAGTGGCACCCCACTCCAGTACTCTTGCCTGGAAAATCCCATGGATGGAGGAGCCTGGTAGGCTCCGGTCCATGGGGTCGCTAAGAGTCGGACACGACTGAGCGACTTCCCTTTCACTTTTCACTTTCATGCATTGGAGAGGGAAATGGCAACCCACTCCAGTGTTCTTGCCTGGAGAATCCCAGGGACGGGGGAGCCTGGTGGGCTGCCATCTATGGGATCACACAGAGTCGGACACGACTGAAGCGACTTAGCAGCAGCAGCAGTAGCCTTTCTCTCCCCCCAGTTGCTACAAATGAAAAGGGAACAAGAGATTGTGTCATTAGATGTGTTGCAAAACTCGTTGCTTGATTTAAACCAAGTTTTCAGTTTGTTTATATCAATCACCTATGCACCTGAAATCCTGGGCAAAAGAAATCTGCTCTTGGCACAAGGGCAGAGACTGTGTCCCCGGAAGTGCACCTGTCTGGGAAAGGTGCCGCTGACATAATGCACATGTACAGATGTGCCTGGCTCTTCGGGGGACAGATCGATTTGCTGTCAAAGGTATGTGTGTGCGACAAGACATGACCCTCCTCCTTTCCCTAGTCTGCACTTAACCTCCCCCCAGTATCCTCCTGCCACCATCTGCTACACAAAAATGTGAGAGTAAGCACACACTCACACAGACACCCTGGGTCACTGCATTCCCCAGTCTAAACAACTCCAGCTATCTGGTTCCAGTGGGAGAGGGTAGTACCCGGGGAAGTTCCCAAAGTAGAGCTGATTGGTTATGGGGAAATTCCTAGGTGAGTTTAAATCCTCATTTCCCATTTTTTCTGGCTTTCCTTTCTGCCTCTTACAGCCCTGCTCTTTGGAACCACTGACCATCCTTCTACATCTACTCCCAAGCCCTCTCTTCTGTACAACCTACTTTAAATTACTTTTGCCTCAGGTAAGCAATCATTTCTCCAGAACCCTGGAGAATAAGCCCTGCTGTGCGAGCAGCCTGATTTCACAGGGACCCCTGAGCTCTGCACAGGAATTCCTGGAGCAGCCTCTGCTTTGTTCTGGATGGATGGTTCTGGGAAGCAGCAAAGTGCAATGGTAGAGACATAGGTTCTTAAGATGGACTGCTTCCTACCAGCTGTGTGACATTGGGCAAGTGCTCAATTTCTCTGTCCCTCAGTTTCCTCATCTGTAAAATGGGGCAACTTACACTTTCCTCCTAGGAGTTAAATGTTTCAAGTGCTTATAATGAAACTTAGCACATGGCATAGACTTGTGCTTTTTTAAGTTACTTTTAAAAAGTAACTTCTAATAGGCTGATTACTCAAGCTTTATTCTCCTCCCTCCCCAATCTTTACACTTCAAGGCTTTCTTTCATTTCTGCTACAAAGCCCAGCACCTTTCCTCACTCTCTGGGATCTCAATATTTCCATCCGAGATTTATGAACATATCAAGCAATCCTCAGGGTGGATTCCTGATCATTCTCTTTTCGCATACATACACTTTTATTTAAAACTATCCCAGGATTCACAATCTAGGATGTCAGTCCCCGAGACAGTCAATCTAACATTTTAAATCCCCTATTGAAAGATAGGAAGGGAGGTGGTAGTCTTTGCCATGTCTTAAATTTGGAAATGATTAAATACCAGTTCCTATTGCCTATGTGCCCAAAGCATAAAGCTGTTATACTAGGGCTCTGGTTAGGGCTGAGATCAAAACTCTTAGTTCTAGGAAGAAAATGGAATAATAAATAAGGAAAGGAATGCCTCCCAGCCAGCCATAGGTAATAAATACTTTCTGGTGATCACATCTTAAAGGAGGCAGATTTTTGTTTTGTTTTGGTGGGATTCCAAAGGCCATTCCCAAAGAGGAGCTGCGATGGGGTCTGAGGCAAAGTCTGCATCATGAGAAAGCAGAAAGTCTTCCACTCCAGGGAGACTACTTCAAAGACCAGCATGTACTATGTAGAAAGGACATGGCAGCTACATGGCAATGCTCCATCACTCAGAACTTAGCAGGTCTCCTGGCTTTAGCATCATGGATCAAAGCAGCTGGATAGAAAGTTATCAAAAGAGACTTAATATGTCTAGACCAGTAAAGCTTGATGGCTATCCTGGGCTTTGCAGAATGGGATGCTTTATGCTATGAAGAGCATGTAGGCAGGTACAAGGGGGCGCATGACTTCTCAAGACAAGCAAGTGTATCTGGAAAGACAATTTTACTCAGCATAAGTAATTTGAAGCATTATTTTGCATTCAAGTAATCACAGATGGTGTGGTAGGCAGTTTCTAACTTTCAGAGATCCCTGCCATCCTGCATGCATGCTCTTGGGTAACCCCTCCTGTTAAGCATGGAATGGACTTAGTGACTTGCTTCTAATTAATAGAATATGGCAATGGGGGTGGGATGCCTCCTCCGTGATTACGTTGCTGAAGACTATGATTTCTGTCTTGTTGGCCTTTTGGATCTTTGTCTCTTCTTGCTTGTTCACTCTGGAAAAGCATGCTGCCATGTTGCAAACTGATCTACAGAGAAGTCCATATGGCAAGGAACCGAAGGCTTCCCCCAGCCAAGAGCCAACAAGGAGGTAAGGTCCTAGCAGCCTCAAGGGCAGGATACTGCCACCAGCCTCATAAGTAAGCTTGGAAGTGAGCCCATGCCCAGTAGAACCTGGAGATGACTGCAGCCTTTATGTAGCCAGAGCACCAACCTAAGCACCAACCAGCTATGTGATGTTGGGCAACTTCTCTGTACCTCAGTTTCCTCATCTGATTTCTGGCATACAGAAGCTTTGAGATAATAAATTTTGCAATTTTAAGCCACTAAGTCTTAGAGTAATTTGTTACATAGCATTAGACAAGCAACATAGATATGTTATGGACCAGAGTACAAAACTGTCAGGAAAGACAAGGCCTGTTGCATCTACTTAATGTTTCAGCTCATGCCCACACGGGGTTACTCAAATTGCCCAACTCTAGGGGATACTGTTCACAAAGAACATGCTGTGGAGTTACAGAACATAAAGGCCTTGGAACCATCTTGATACTACATCTCCGCACTGTTACATCTTTTTGATTGTCCGTTCTGCAACATTTGGACTGACATCAGGTCTCGCTAGGCTGATCTTCAACTTCCTCATCTGTATAGTAGTTATAAGAACCTTGCTTTCATCAGTTTTCTGAGAAAGGTAAAGTGGATGTCTGTGAAAACCACAGTAGCTGGCACATAGCAGACACTGACTTTGAGCTCGGTAACTGAGTCTCAGGGTTTAACCAAAATTTCAGGGCTTTAGTTGTGTGCAAAGTGCTAGGACACTTAGTTCTCTATCTGCACTACAGCAGGAAGTGCAACCCCCTAGCTCTTCCCTGGTAGAGAAAGGGCAGAATGAAGTTTCCTCACCAGTTCTTTCCCAAGACAGTTCCCCCATGTCTTATTATACCTTTAATTACCGGGTGTTTACTCTGGTAAGAAAGCCAACTTCATGGTCATCCCATCAAGGTACAATGAAACTAGAACACAGAGTATGGATTTAACCTCCTCATTCAGTTGAAACCAGTGCTTCCAAAACCGAATAGATTCTTATGTGAAAAGACCCTGCCTGCAGGCTGCTCGTGTATTAGTAAATTTGCCACTATGTCCATCTGGTCCTTTTGCATGTCCCACTTTCCTGAGACCCCCCCATAAGCATGACTGCTTATTAAAAATAATCAAGGGCTCCTGCTCAGTGAGCACCAACTCTGTGCTAGGCTCTTTTGTATACAGGTTTTGAGACTCTTGTAAAGGCACATGGCATAAATACTACCCTTTCCTATTCCTCTCTTCACACCTCCATCCATTCACAGAAAACAGCCAACAGTATATGTCTCAAAAGGAATCTAGTCCAGGAACAAGCTAAAGGATATTTTCTTCAGCATGCATTCAAGCAAAGAAGGAATGCACTGATGCTGAGAGGATCAGCAGTGTATCTGGCCCTGTGGTGGGAGCTTTCTTAGTGGGTCTCCGGGAGGCTGTGAGGTGTACGAGTTAAGGTCATTGGCTGAGAAGCCAAACCACCTGGTTTTTAATCCTAGCTCCAATGTTCACCAATGTACTAGAGAATGTCAAGCATCTTACTTAACCTCTCTGTGGCTCAGTTTCTTCAGCTGATGCACCAGATTTTAAACACTTGGCTCATCTTACTGAAGAATCGATACATGTTAGTGATCTTACCCTTGACACAGCCTGTGAGAAGGGTATGAGTCCACTCCATTTTGTAGATGAGGAAAGTGAAGGTAAGAGAAGGCAAAATACTTCCCAGGCTCATACAGACGGTAAGTGACAGAGCTGAAACTCAAGTTCACTCATGATTGAGTCCAAAGCGGTGGCTATGGAAACCCCTGATTTATGAAGCACTGTTTATTCTCCTGCAGAGAATGATACTAGTGACCACAAAACGGCTGTTTCCTGTGTGCCAGGTACTGTTCTAAACGCTTTACATTCTCATATCTCATTCACTCAGTATCACAACTATACGTAGTAGTAGTAGGTACAATTTCCATTCCCATTTCACGAATAAGGAAACTGAGGCTTAGAACGGTTAAGCAATGCACTCAAAATCACATGTGGGTGGTGAAGACTTCCATCGCCCACTGCACCCTGCCCTGTTCTTCCAGGCACGTGGGAGGGTTACGATTCCTAAGACCACTGGGCAAAGACCTCGAGGTGCTCTTGCACGTGGGCTGTAGGCAGAAGTGGCCCCTTTCCTTTCCAGGTCACAGCATCTCCAAGGAGACTTTCCCAATGCTCTTTCTGAGCAGTAGCAATTGTAGGAGCACAGTTAGTCCTGGAGGGGCAATTAGACAGGGCAGCCTCGCTCACGCAGTCCCCCCCACAGGGGAGTGCTCCCTGACTTGGTTTCTCAAGAGAGAGAACTAAACCTGTGTTGTGAACAAATTCTGAGACCTGTGCTGGTCTGTGGTTACAGCACAGCCTCACCAATCCTGGGCAACACACCTGGCACATGGCACTTCCAGGGTTCAGACCCCAGAAAACAAGAACAATAATGACTTTAACACAGTGCAGTGGTGAGAATTAAGTTGTAGTAGACAAAATAGATAAGGAAAAGCATAGCAAAAAACCAAGCATATGCTAAGTGCTGAATAAATGCTTCTTGAATAAAAGAATTCTTTCTTGAAGGTCAAGATTAAAACTTGAAGAATACATGGTTGTAGCTGACAATACACAGCACTTACTCTGGGCCAGACGTATTTCTAAGGGCTCTGTGCATATGCACCCACTTCTCTCTCCCAATAACCTGTGAGAAAAGTACTGTTAAGTAGCTGCAATTTACAGATGGACAAACCAACACATACAGAAAGTAAGGAACAGATCTAAAGTTGTACACAGTAAATGGAAGATCTGGGTCTCGAACCCAGGCAGTATGGCCCAGACCTACATTCTTGACTTAGTGGTAGACAGACTTTTTTTTTTTTTAAAGGAAGCTCCATTGAATAATTAGATGTAAAGGAAAACAATATTCTTGGATGAATTAAGAAAATGGCATTAAAACATGTATAATATCATATATGAAACGAGTGGCCAGTCCAGGTTTGATGCACGATACTGGATGCTTGGGGCTGGGTGCACTGGGACGACCCAGAGGGATGGTACAGGGAGGGAGGAGGGAGGAGGGTTCAGGATGGGGAACACGTGTATACCTGTGGCGGATTCATGTTGATATATGGCAAAACCAATGCAATATTGTAAAGTTAAAAAATAAAATTAAATTAAATTTTAAAAAATGAAAAAAATGTAACCGGCAAAATAAGAAAGGTTTTTTGTTCAATTTGCTTCAGTGAAGTTGCTTTATGTTTGTAAGTGAGAAGAAAGTGCAAAAGTACTGGAGAACAATGACACTTGAACGGCAGCTCTAGACTGTTACGGAATAAGGCCCAAGATAAAAAAACCCCAAACAGAAAACTGTAATGAGCTAATATTCAAAGGAAATTTTCAGATGCCTCCACTGTGTCCCAGAGACAAGTACCTCCACTGCTTCCCCCTACAAAACTGCTCGTGTCAAAGCGTGTAAAAGGATCCCTGGGGACCAAAGCACAAGGCGCAGAGCTCGGCAGTGATGAAGCTACAGCGGCAACTTCCAAGACCCTGCCACGCTTCCTTGCTGCTGACCACTGCATCAATCCAGGTGGGCAAACCAGAGGAAGGAGACGAGGGACTTTCACAGAGTGGCAGAGAAAACCACAGAGAATAAGAGGGACATTTATCTTTGCTGCCACAAGAGAATTCAGACAAGCCTGATTGAAAATGTGTCCACTGGCTCAGCCCATATCCCAGGTTTTTCTGCCTTTCTCAGCCTCTGCATCCTGTGTGATGATCCCCAGCCTTGAGCTGATTCAGAGAGAGGAAGACAGTGTATCTGGAGCTCCATCACTTGAGGGGAGATGGGTACCATCCTTTCCACACCAAGACCCAACCACTACTTCTGGCTTTGGTGTTCCTTCTACATTTCCTTTTCTGACAATCAGACTGTGTAAGATTGGGGTATTAATACTGGGGCATCCTGATGACCCTTTTACCACCTTATACCCCATCTCACTGGCTCATGGGTTGACTTCCCAGGAAAGTATTCTGGCCTTAAAAAAGATTTGCCTTTGAAATCTGACTTAATGTGTTCAAAGCTCAATTCTTTCCCTATGACACTGGACAAGTTACCTCTCTAAATCTCAGTTTCATCATCTGTAAAAACGAGATGGTGAAGATGATGGTAAATTCTCCCTCCTAGGGCTCCCATGAAGAGTCACCAGCGTGAAGCATTTAACTCAGTGTCTGGCACCATAAAATGCTCACTCGTTCCGTTAGCTGTTATCTAGCTTCTTCCTAGGTTTGTCTGTTTGTGGTTCCTCCTACCTCAGCCCTGTCCAGTTTCAGAGATGTGACTCTGCCCTGAAATCCAGCTGGTCACCCTCCTTCTCACCAGTTCCCTTCCTCTCAGGGCCCCCTGCCTTGCCGTGTGTGTGTGTGTGTGTGTGTGTGTGACTGGAGGAGGGGTGTGTGTGTGTGTGTGTGTGTGTGACTGCAGGAGGGTTGGGGAGGAGCTGGCTTACATACATTTAGCACTTGCTATAGATTAGCAAGGCGGCAGATACTATCAGTGCTCCATCCACATCCCCTCAGACCTCTTTGCCACTTTACTGCACACCAGTCCCAGCGTGCATTCATTCCTAATAGCCAGCACCTGCGGTGGTATGCCAGTAAATATTTAACAACCACCTCTGGGGATGGGAGAACCCTAATTTGTAATGTAAGCCAATTTCCATGGTGTAACTACTCCCACCGTGGCTGATTTCAAGCTATCAATGTGAGGTTAACTAGCTTGCAAAATTCCTAACAATTTAACATCCAACACTCATGAACAGTTAGTTTCAAGCCAGTGCCTGCACACCATGGGCCTCTGTGTTTCTCTTTTACAAAGGCTGCATCCTGGCTGCCAGGATCTGTTTTGCCTGTAATCGGGGAGGACAGGAAGTGTCTGGGCATTTATGTTCCTGCTTGTCTCTCATCCTAGAAGCCCCCAGAACTGGTTGGACTGGTTGGTTCAGAGGTATAAATACTCGAGACCCCTCCCCTGTAATGGGCCAACATGGAAGTGCCACCCACAACTCTCCAGTTTCCCTGGGGGATTAGGCCAAATTTACGTCTCTAGGACTTGGCCTGATACTACACCCTTGCTCACCCTCCCCTTTCCCAGTTTTACTTCCCCACCTCCCTATCAGTGTTGCCTGGGAATGTTTCTAAGAGGTCACTTTCACATAACATCTCATCCGCAGTCAGCTTCAGAGGAACCAAACTGACAGTTTCAAGGACATGCCTTCTAAAGCTCTGAGTTCAGGTCCTGATTCTGTTACAAACTGTATGACTAGGAAAGTTATTTAAGCTCTATGAGTTTATATTTCTTCATCTATAAAAGGGGCCTAATAAGTCCCCTGCCTTATTAGATAATGGTGCTGGAGAAGATTCTTGAGAGTCCCTGGGACTACAAGGAGATCAAACCAGTCAAGTCTAAAGGAAATCAACCCCAAATATTCATTGGAAGGACTGATGCCAAAGATGAAGTTCTAACACTTGATGTGAAGAGCCAATCCACTGGAAAAGACCCTGATGCTGGGAAAGACTAAAGGCAAAAGGAGAAGGGGGAGGCAGAGGATGAGATGGTTGGATAGCATCACCGACTCAATGGACATGAATCTGAGCAAACTCTGGGAAACAGTGGAAGAGAGAGGAGCCTGGCACACTGCAGTCCACGGGGTCACAAAAAGTCGGACATGACTTAGTGACTAAACAACAACAAAATCCCTACTACTAGGGTTATTGGGAGAATGAAAAAAGATAAGTCATCTAGGAGGATTAGCACAGAGTCTGGCTCATGATATGCCTTCCATAAATGCGGCTGTGGTTCCTATTGTTATTAAAGACAGTGTCTATCCTGCCTTCCAGGTCAGAGCTTCACTTGGAATAGTTGATGACTGAGTCCTCCCAGCTAGGAGGACTGTGTGATGTCCTGCTGAGCTTTCGCCACCCTTTGGAATCAGAGTTTAAGCTCTTTGGCTGTTCTTTCTTGAAATGGACCTCCATTTATCTTTCCCTCTGCAGAGGGAATGAGTCTTCTGGAAAAGCTCTGGTCCCAGTTGACCAGCTCTGTGACCTTAAAATCCAAGCATGCCTTGTTTCTGAGCTCCATCCTTCCCCCAAAACCAGGACAGTCAGACAGGGCTCAATGGAGGGTAACAAGTAACGAGGATCCCACAAAGGGATGGGACCAACATTTTGTTCATTATCCAGTAAAGATCCTTGTGCCATGGTCTCTACCTTCTTCTCATGGGGGAAAATAACATTTATTGCCTAGAACTTGTGAAACAAGCACTCATGAAGTGCTGCTGGTAAAACAGATTAATAACAGAGCTTCACCAAAGCCATCAGGCAACATCTACCCACAACCTTAAAAGCACACATCCCACTTGATTCAATGGCACCTATTTTAGACATCCTAAGTAAAGCTTCCTAAACTTGAAAAAGCTTTAAGCACAAATATAACCAGTTTAGCCTAGTGCTTTGTATATAATTGGTACATAATGCATTTTGATTAACTAATGAAACTATCATTTAATATTCTAAAAAGTTAGAAAGCACCTTCATCTCAGTAGCTAGACACAAAGGAGTAGCTAAAGGAGTTAAACACAAAAGAGTAGTTATGAGGCTTTTGTGTGTGTGTGTGCTAGAACCATTTTAATATAATTATACATATCTGCCAAACCAGGAGGAAAGGTTTATGCATATATAACTTTTCCAGTTAACATCTGCAAGCATAAACAACGATGATCTCAGTTTATAAATTCATCAGGGTCAGAGCAATTGACCAATGTCTCTTTACTGCTAGGCTTACCAAAAGTAAATTACATGATGAATTAGTGTCCTTTCGTTTCTCTTCTCTTATTCTCCTTGTCCAGAGACATTTTGTTGTAAAGTTTCAGTGTAGCTCACCTCCAGCCAAAGGTAATCTTTTTAGATAAGTACTCAGTTGCTCTGAATTTACTTATAATTATAACCTATTTAATCACAGAAGAAACCCTGCAGAGGTGGAGTTCAAGGTTGCATATAATAACAGGAGATTCCAGTTTTGAAGTCTAGCACAGACTAAAAACCACAGATGTACCATTTCTACGAGACACACACTGACTGTCTCTTAAACTACATATTGTCTCCTTATTAACATTAGTTTTTAAATAAAGTAATGCAGCTAGGACAGTCAGTCGCACAATTCACACGGCCCTGAAAAGCTTTTCAGTGCCAACTACCAGTTGGTCATGAAACGTGAATGAGCTTGAGACACTGTCCATTCCTAAGATTCAGCCATGGATTAGCTAAAACATTGGAATACCTCTGCTTAAGAAGGCTATGTCCTTCCCTCCTTCCCCTCACAATTTAGTTCTGCTTGTTTCTTTTTGGTGGTATTTGGCTGCACATGGCTAGACTGCTTTCGATCACCTTGTGAATCAGGAAAACCAATGATCTAGAACTATGACAGGACTTAAGAATTAAGTAGGCTGATTTGTTTATTTCGGTAGGTGGTCGGTAGGCCCTCACTAAGGCCTTCCATTTTCCTTCTATGCCTTCAAGGACATTGATCAGAAGAGGAGTCTGAGCATCATACCATCTACCTCTTTTAACCAATGCCTGGCTAAAACTGGAATATCCAGCACAGTATATTTAAAAATCACCCACAAAAAGATGATTTTTGTGAAGATCACAGGTCTTCACAAAACTTGGAATTTCCACGAAGATGTCTGATCTTTATAATCTAAGCAGTCAGCATTGAAGTTAAGTTTCCAGGAGGCAGTTTGGTCCTTATAATCCAAGCAATCAGTGGTTGAGTTAAAACCCAAGCTTAAAGCTCCACATCCCTGGGTGAACACAGAAGCTGGGGACTGATTGAGATGGCTGGTAACTGCATTGGTACCCATGGGACTGAGTGCGGTCCCTGGTCCAGGAAGCTGGTGATGCATAGGGCTCAAGTAAGATCCACAGTCCATGCCCCCCAAAGTAGGAAACTGAGCCAGCATATCCTTGACTATGACCTGAAGCCTCAGTATAGGTCATGGGGTAGGACCTCTGCATGCAGGGAGAGGCGGTGGACAGGGGATCTGACAATGGGGGGATGGAAGCTGGGCTCCAGACAGACGCAGGAGCACTGCTGCTGGAAATGACTGGGACTGAGGTGCTAGAAGGGGGAGTGATCTGGCCACTTGTTCCACACTCTGAACTCACTTCCCAGGCAGGAGATGTCTTCTTTTTGGCAGGTCTCACTTTGTTTTGACGTCCATTCTGCTGTTGCTGCCCCTGTTGGCGGCACTTGGCTCTTTGATTCTTAAACCTTGCCTGTACCCTGGACCCAGGCAAGTTGGTTTTCAGCGCCACCTCCTCCCACGTGAAGATGTCTGGGTATCGGGTCTTAACAAACAGTGCTTCCAGCACATCGAGCTGCGCTCAGGTGAACATCGTCCTCTCCTGTTTCCAAGGGGTGGCTGGGTAGCCCACCGAGGGGTGCAGCAAGTCCATGCCGGAAGTGGTCAGACTCAACCCACTGACTGCATAAGGCGGTTGCTTAAGATAAGACATCATGCTAGGGTTGTTTGGAGGCGCAAAGTCGGCCCAAATCCAGGGGACCCAGCGGAAGGTCTTGCTTTGCCCGGAGTGGACAGATTCAGAGTCCTTGTTGGGTGGGTTTGAAGTGGTAGAACTTGTCTGAGAATTAATTATAATAAATGTTTTCTTGATAAACTAATGAGATAATCCGAAGGGCATGCATCCCTTAATTACAGGCCGCCATGCTCAGCTCTGCTTCTCTGTCAGGGCTGATTAATTTTCTGCCTGATGGAAAGGCTGCTTTCTGCCTTTAAAAAATATATGACCATTGAAAATTATGTTCACAGGACACTCTCAACTACAACAGCCCACACTCTCTGGAGTGTGTTTCTCTCAAGGCAGCACTGGCCTTCTGAGATGGCCCACACTGTCGCTGGAGTTAAGTTTCTCTCTAAATAGATCCACTTCTTACTTATCACCTGGTCTGTCACTGAATTTTTTTCTGCGATGAGACATCAAGAACCAGAGCTTCATTAGGTCCTGTCTAGTTTCACTTGCTCATTGGGGCCACTTACAGAGATCTTACACCCAGTGTCTCTGACCAGACTTCCAAGCACGACACAGCTGTGCTGACACCTGGGTCGGAGGACCGCGCGCAGTTCAAGACGGCGGCACCGAGCCACGTGCAGGGATGCTGGGCCCGGATCTGAGACCCGGAGCCTGAGCACCACCGCTGCTCCGCTCTGTGCGAACTCCGCCCCTTCCCCACTGACTGATGACCCCGTAAAGCCCCCAGACGGCCTTCTGGTCTGTCGAGGAAGCATGCACTCTCTCCATTGTTTGATTAAAGAATAAAACTTTGCTTCTGAACTGAAGAAAAATGTTTATAAAAAAACTGCGAAACAATGTGAAAAGAATTATGAAATGAAGCAAACACATTTTAATTTATACCAAAGTCACAGCTTAAATTTTTTAATCTACAAAGAAAAAAAAACACTGAGAATACTGAGTTCAAGAATGCTACAATAAGGAAATACTTAACCAAAATATGATATATCTAAACAGAGGAATATTATGTAGCCATTGAGAACTGACTGTAAAAATTATAAAATGATATCTACGTATGGAATGGTAATACAGCTCAAAGCATAATTATAGCTAATTTAATTATATAGACTAAACTTATGATGATTTTTAACCAGAATATTGAATATATGATTCATGATGAGTCGAACCATATAAAAACTAAACCAATTTAAAATGCATGCATAAAGGAAAAAGGCTCTAAATAACTACAGTAAATTGTTACTAATGATCATGTTTGGGCTGCAACCCTTGAGTGCTTTTCTTTCTCTTCCTTTTTTATGTCTCAAATTTTCTCTAATTAAGGAGAATTACTTTTATAATAAACAGCATTTTGATTGACTGGTTGAGTAACAATGGCACTACATACACACACACACACAGATGAAATAATAAGGAGTGGAAAGTAAGGGAGAACATTACTATTCAAACACCCTTCTTGGTTAATGGTTTCCAAATTTGTTTTCTAATAAGGCTAATAACAGCCATGTGTTATGGCAGGTAGCAGCCCAACCTAGCCAGAGAATCAGACACAAATGATTCCCAAGCCACAGTTACACTTTGGCTGTCACTTCGGCTCTGGTGACATTAGCTAGAGACAGCAGCTGGGTGAGATGGTATGCAATTCATGAACAAGAGAACTCAGAACTAACTCTACGCTTATTAAAAATCCAATTCCTTGTGCAGTTTGCAGAGTGCATTCACAGGCTTGCCAAATCTCACCTTTGAAATCAAATTTCCTTTCTGCCATGTGCTGTTGCAGATTTAAGTCTATTGTTTCCAACTGAATTTTGTTTTTTAACTGCAATGTATTCAGGTAAGTCTGTTCTTGCTGATGCATTAGAAAAACCAGCTCAGTGGAGGCCCACTGATTCACCACATGGTGGGTACGTGTCTTTTTGTGAATAATTTATTATTTGCCAGCATGAAGGAAAAGCCCAGGGCACCATGGAACAGGTCAGTTCCCTCCATCTCTCTTTCCAGCAACTACTATCACAAGAAAAAGGCAGCATCAGCCTAAGTAATATTCCTTCACCTATGTCCTGGGTAGCATCATGAGACCTAAATACCAACAGCCACTAATGTCCTTCTGAATATTACCTCCTTCCAAACAGTTTCCCCAGTTGGAGGTTCAGTCTGGCATCCGTAAAGACACAGGTATCTTTATTCCTCCTTCTCTGATCCAGAGGGTGGGATGCCTTTTTAATACCCCATTTCCTAACATATGAGAATACAGTATATAAAACCTTCCATCTGGCTCTTTCTTTTTTTGATGAAGCCATTTACATTTTCTTAGTATAATTAGTATTGCACAGTAACTTGTCAATACTCTTCTGCCATGACACCAAGTTACAGCTTACATATACCTGCAGCTGGGAGGATTTATTTGTTCCTTCATGCTTTCAAGTGCTGGCAAGGGATAATTACCAGGGAGATTATTACATGGTGTTGGGTTAATTAAATATGATAAAGGCATTTGCCTGTGACATGATGGGTCTGTTTCAATCTAAATGATATAAAATGGTCAGACTCATTGAAGGCAACATGGTGACCCCGCAGAAGATTAGACCCAGCCAAAATAGAATCCTGCTAATGATGTTTCTGAATTTGATGTTCCATCTCGATTTCACTAGCTGTCTTTTTAATCAGAGAGATGTCATTACAATGATCGCTCCTGAACATTCGTGCCCAGCCCGCATGAGAAAGCAGGGGACCTTCAAAGTACCTTGAAATATTGGCAAAATACAAAATATTAAAGGCATAAAAGTGAGTCTGCTGACCCTGAATTGCTTTTGATCTTCTTGTTAGACTGAATAAGAATCTGTCTTAATTGTGGAAGTCTACCAGGTTAGGGAAGTAAGAAACATGAAGAATTAAGAGACTGATGTCCAGTGGAGACATTGCTGATGGTGGTGGTTTATTGGTTCAGTCGTGTCTGACTCTTTTGTGATCCCATGGACTGTAGCCCACCAATTTCCTCTATCCATGGGATTCCACAGGCAAGAATACTGGAGTGGGTTGCCACCTCCTTCTCCAGGGCATCTTCCCAACCCAAGTATCAAACCCACATAGCCTACATTGGCAGGCAGATTCTTTACCATCTGAGCCACCAGGGAGGCCAAGTGGAGTTATTGCTGGCTTATAAACAGATGTAAGCACTAGGCTTGAAGTCCGAGGGACAAAACTTTGGGTACAAAGTGTTCTAATTTTAGAGCAACAGGAACAGAGGTTGATACTAGACCATATTTTTAAGGCAAAAATTGACCTTATATCATGAACATTCGTGGTGAGATGTTACCATGGTATGGTAGTAAAATGGCAATAAAATGGGAAACGTCTCCAGTTCCCATTTTCTTGGTAGAGTTGGTGGACATAGCTGCTGCAAAGCCTAGTGGCTGAGATGGTCGATTCAGTCAAATACACCTTAAAATCAGCTGCCCAAATATCAATAAAACTAATTGCTACAACCAATAGTCAGGGGAGAGGTGTCGTTTGCAATCAGTGGGTATCTACTGTGGCTCCTGTGTGCAGGTCACCACAGGGAACAAAATAAACACCTTATGAAACTTTGTCCCAGTCAATAGTAAGAGAGTTCCTTGCAGTTTATTTGAGAAAATGAGACGTATGTTGCATGACTGTGTAGCAAGGAGAAGCACTCCCACCGGCCATGAGGAAAATCAATCCAGTTATTTCATACTTAGACAACTTACACATGAGAGCAGTTAGTCCTTACAGCTTCCCTCTCTCCCTTCTGTACCATCAGCCTCAACCCAACTCACGTCCATCACTCAGACAGAGCTGATCCTCTCAGCTCTTCTTCTCTCTCTCTCCTCACTCCTTTCCTCTTTGGGGTCTTGCAGGTAACACTCTTGTCTTGCTTAATTTGGCTCTTCTAAGTAAAGAGTGCCCCTCTCTGAGACACTCAGCTCCTTTCTCCATCCCCTATTCCCTCCTAGTCAACAAGCAGGACTGCATCACCAGCAGCAAAACCCATCAGTGAGCTGGGAGTTCTGTCCAGAGCTCAGGGAGAAACTCGTGGTAGTCCTCAGAGGAGTCAGGGGGGTGCTGGGGCTGGAGATGAGCCCTGGAGGGAATGCTGGAAAGGGGTGGCAAGAGGCCAGGGCCTCACAGGGAGGAAGACTGCGAGCAAAGGCCCTGAGCTCGGAAAGCGAGGGCCAGGGACCATGAGACAAGTGTGCATGGCATAGGAATTTAAGTCTAACATGGAGCAAGATAAAATGAGAAAGATTTTTGCTGGCAGCAACTCAAAAAATGTTGTTTGTACTCTCAGAGGGTGCATTGGTGCAATGTGGGTTAACGTTAAAAATGTGTTGAGTGAAGGAAGCCTGGCATTAAAAGTGCATGCTGCATGATTCCACTTATGCCAAGTTCTAGAACAGAAAAAACCTAATCCATAGTACCCAATAATCAGAGCAGTGGTTGTTTTGAGGTTGCTGGGGGAGAGTCAGAATTGGCTAGGTAGAGGCTTGAGGGAACTGTCTGGGATAATGAGACTCTTCTACATCCTGACAAGGGTTTAGGTTCCAAAGATGTGTGCATATGTTAAACTCAGAGAATATACATGTAAGGTTTATACATTTCACCATGGGTAAATTTTACATCAAAAGAGAAAAAAGTATACACAAATACTAGTTAACAATATGCATGCTAAAGTATTTAGGAGGAAGGTATATTTAATGTCTACAATTCACTTTGAAATTCTTCAAATCAAAACCATGGGGTGGATTAATGGATGGATAGAGGGATGCATGGAGGGAGAGAGAGAGCAGAAATGCGGGGGATAAAATGTTAAAGGCAGAATCTAGATGGTGAATGCACATGTGCCAACTGCAAAATTCAACTTTTCACTAGGTTTGAAGATTTTTATAATAAAATGCAATTTTTAAACAATTGTATGTTGGGTACAAATGAGCCTTGAAGATAAGGTAAACATTCTGTTTTATCATCAAAGCACATCTCACGTTTTGCACTGAGGAATGCTGAAGAAAGCAATTGGTGGGGAGAGGGCATTTAGTCAGATCTATTGGAGCTTATTGAATAATGGATAATATGTATTGGATAATAATAATAGATAGTAAAGACAGCAACAACCATGGCTACCGTTATTATTGCCACATATTGACTACTCTTTCTGTGTACAGCATTAGGCTAAGTGCTTTTAAGAACCATCTTGTTTAATCCTGTAACAACACTAAGGAGAGATAGAAATATCCCTGATTTTTCATGAGGAAACTAAACTTCTGTAGATTAACTGATTTATCTGTAGATTAACTACCAAAGCTAATCAGGCAGAAGGTTGTGGAGCTGAGGTCTGAACCTAGGCTTAGGCAAGCGTATACTGGGGACGTGAACGGCACCCAGTGGGAACTCCAGTCCACCAAATGCAGGATCTGTGTGGCACCTTGGATCTTTGTGACAACATTCAGTTATCCTGGAAAAGGCAGTGTTTCCCTAGTCTGTCAGACCTCAGACCTCCCCAGAGCTAAAGGGGGAGTTTCAAGGCTTCAGAAATGATCTGAACCTGGTGTTAAATATACCAGCTTTGTATATAGGAGTTTTGTAAATTATTCTGAGTGCATTTCGACCTAAATTCTATAAATTTTCCTTGACTTAAGAAGAGGCTGCAGGAAGCAGTGGAGACGTAGACGTAGTGAACAGACTTGTGGACACAGCGGGGGAGGAGAGGGTGGGACGAGTGGAGAGTGCGGCAGGGACGCACGTGCGCTATCCACGTGAAGCAGACAGACAGTGGGGGTTTGCGCATGACTCAGGGAGCTGAAACCGGTGCTCTGTGACAACCAGGAGGGGCGGGAGGGGTGGGAGGTAGGAGAGAGGTTCAAGAGGGAGGGGACGTATGTATGCCTGTGGCTGACTCATGCTGATCTACGGCAGAAACCAACACAACAGTGTAAAGCAACTATCTTTCAGTTAAAAATAAATAAAACACACGCACACAAGCATGAAAAAAAAGAGGTTGTACTAGACATTCCCCATTTTAGCAGAAGCCTAAGAAGACTCCAGCCTTAGAAGAATGATTTTAATGGTGGACTTTGAGATAGTGAAGTGGAGTGATGAGGAAAATATTTGGGGGCAGGTGGCTCTTGGGGACTCTTCATTTCTTAAATTTGGCCAAAGAAACATTAGTATAGGATAAAGAGTCATTGTGTATTCCCTAAGAAATTTCATCTTACATCCTGATTTCACATAATTATAAGGAGCTGATTTTATGAGAAGTTATTTAAGCCTGGTGAAATTGGTTCTTTTTCATAATGAGGATGATTCCATGTACTTCTCAAGTTATTATAAGGCAAAACACATGTCTGGGAACTCACAGGGTCTGGCCCTGTGTAGATTCCTCAATGGAAGCTTATTTCCTTCCTGCTCCACAGGAAGAAATGACACTCGGAGAGTCGGACCATGAAACGCTCCTCAGAGTTATGTGTAGCACTGGAATTAGCAATTATGCTTTCCCCAGTATGACTTCCCATTGGGAAGCTCATAGTGTAAAAAAATACATGCTTATGAAGGCAATTATTCTCTTTATGCCACATGATTTTCTTGTAATAAATACCATTCACAATATAGATGTCCCATTGATAATGGTACCAGGCAGTGCCTGCACTGGGAAGGAGCAGCGGGATGACGGGCAGGGAGCTGTTAGTGGGTTTTCAGTCAGAAACAATGTAGTCTATGATTTTGACAGTTAAAATAGAAGAAGTAGGGAATCAATTTCCATCTAAGACTTTTAGTGCTGGGCACTCAATGGAAACTTGTTGAGTTGAGCTGAAGATGGAGGCGGGGAGCTTTTCACAAGATGCATAATGGCAATATCTTTGCAAAGAAACTCTTATGGTTCTAGAGGAGCTTATAGTCTCAGTAATCGGGGTCTCAAGAGACATGTAACTGAAAGAATTATGAAATTCTGCAACTCAAAACGCCCAAACACTAGTCTCTTTAAACAGTGAAAGGAAAAATGATATTCAGTCTGCCATAAACTATGTAAAGATAAGGGGTTCCATGAAGAAATAAACGAATTAACTAAGAATGAGTGAAGTGACTGTGAGTGCGATTCAGCCCCAGAAGATAAAGAGATACACAACCAAAACTAGTTCCATAATGATTCATATCCTCATTCATTATCCAACACCTATTTATTGAGCATCTACTATGTTCCTGGTCTCATGTTATAGCCTCGGATATAATGAGAAATAAATGGATGCAAATTGCAGTTTATAGTATTTAGCCCCACAAAGGAGGCAAATTGGACTTCAAAATTCCCTCTGCACTCTCACATCTACTTGTAAAGCACCCTCTCATTTTGAAGTTCCATTTCTAGATGTAGATTCGAGCTCTTCCCTTTCACGTTTCCTCCCAGTTTTGTCATGGGGGGCAGGGAAGGGGAAAAACCTAGACAGACAGAAGCAGAACCTTCTCCGGCAGGTCAGAGATAGAGGAGGGCTGTTTGCATTCCCTCTTTCCAAACATTTGATTCTTTTGATTTCATATGTGCAATACCTGGAAATGTTATATTACCCAGATCCCAGATCCAGATTATCGCTTTTCAAGCTTTATCTCACCTAATCCTCACTAGAAGTTGCAAAGTACATATTATTTATATTATTGTTATTGCCTGAACAGTTCTCCCTCATTTAAAGATGAAGCAACAGGTAACACACAATTGCATCTTTTGCATTGTCATAGGGCTCTAAATTAGGGCATCTAGAAACTGAACATTCTGTCAACTATTGGGTTCCCAAAACCATGGTCTTGGTCTTGCCACTCTAGCTTTCCTTTTAAAACACACGGGCACATTTATGTACCTATTGAAAACTATATCTATTAAATTTATATATTTATTCCAGTCACATGTTCATTTCTTTCAATAAATATTTATCAAGTGCCAAACATGGGCAAACTATAAGGTAAAGACTGTCTTTTGACTTAAATTGTTGAAAAGTCACTCAGATCTTCATGTGTATCTTCACATACTTTCAAAATTCATTTGACAGTTACTGAGTGCTCATTATTGCTCTCCTAGAGCTGGGGGCAAAATGGGGTCTGAAACAGGCAAACAGCCTGCACTTATGCAGCATGCATTCTAGCAGAGGGAATGGAAAATAAACAACTTTCAAATACTTACTACGTCATGACATGATAAACACTGTATAGATAAAGTGTGGTCAGAGGAAAAGAGTGACTAGAAACAGAAAGAATAACTTCTGTGAAAAAGTGACATTCAAGCAAAAATTAATTAAAAGTAGTAACAAGGCATGAGGCTGTCAGGCGGGGTGCATCCCAAGCAGGGAGACTTGCATGTGCAAAGGCCCTGAGGTGTAGTCCAGGACCAGCAAGGAGACCAGTGCTGCTGGAACCCCATGTCCATGCTCTGAAATACAGTCTACAAATGCCAAGGTGCTGCTGGTTATTTTCTACACAGTTGTACCAGGAACGTCACGCTTTGTTCTTTCAATTTTAGAGCAGTCCATGTACCTCCAGGAGAGTGCTGGAGATAAACATTTTTCCTCTGCTTTAATCACGCCATGACAATGGCTGGATAATGAAGAGAATGCCCACCCAAGCCACTCAGGGCCTCTCCAAGAGTGACAGCCTGCTGATTAGTGAGATATATACAAACAGACACAAAGAGAACTGAACTCTCTTCCTTTTGCAACATAAATGGTCTTTGCTTTTAGTCCCCAAGTCTTTGTTCACCGCTTTTCAGGGAATCCCTCCCTCAAGTCCGGCCTACTACTGTTTGGCCAGGAGACTTTAATCGTAGACATGGAAGAAATGACCTGGCCAGGAGCATGGCCATCACTGAGCAGCCCGAGACAGGAGGAGCTGCAGATAAAAGAGGTAAAGCTGAGAGTCTGGCTTCTAATTAGTGGGAAATTAAAGTTGATTTGCATTATTAGAATTATGGACTTAGGGGTTTATTAAATAGCATCCTCTCATATATATTTTCTATTAATACTCTGTGGTAGTTCCAGTTAGCTTCAGTGCTTGAGAACTGTGTGCATTAAGAGATAATATTTTAGAAAAGTCATGGGTAAATTTTGTGCCAAAAAATGCAAGCTTGAATAATTTTCATTTTATGAAGTCGCTAACAATGAAAAGGTAATCAATTCTAGTGGCACAGAACTCTTAGAAATCTTGAGAATCAGACTATCTCTGGAGCAGAGAGAGAAGCTTAGTGATCACTGCATTCAATTCTCTTGTATTGTCTTGGGGAAAAGACAGACAGACAGGATGAAGTCTGTGGTGCAGATCAGCAGGCGGACAGAAGGGAAACACCACCCCATGACGAGTCCCACTGCCAGCTGCTTCCCTTCTTGCCACTGACTTGTGGTTTCACTTTGCAACTCCCCTTGACACACCCTGTACAAAAATTCAACAAGCCTTTCAAGTGCTCAGATTGTCATTTTTCTCTGTCTCTTAGCTTCTATGCCCTCAATGCATATCTGACCTGTGAGAACTCAGTGTAAACAGAAGCCATTTTTCTTGTTATCAAAAATTTTTGCATTTTTATTTTTTCCTGCTAGGGTTTATATATCAGTGTTTATATAAATAAATATATATAATCAGATAAGTAGGAGGAAAAACTTATAGGCATCACTCCAAATTTCACAGCTTTGAGCCATTCTCATCTTTCCCCTTCAAAAATATGTCACATTCTGTTCATGACAATGCAACTTGGAAAACACTAACTTAAACAAATGGAAGCTTGTTGAGATATGAAGCAAGGGATGAATAAAGTATGTTTTGGAAGTTTGCATGGCATTTCAGTTAGTCAGTCAGTTCAGTCGCTCACTTGTGTCCGATTCTGTGCGACCCTGTGGACTGCAGCATGCCAGGCTTCCCTCTCCATCGCCAACTCCCAGAGCTTGCTCAAACTAATGTCCATTGAGTTGGTGATGCCATCCAACCATCTCATCCTCTGTCGTCCCCTTCTCCTCCTGCTTTCAATCTTTCCCAGCATCAGGGCCTTTCCTAAGAAATCAGTTTTTTGCATCAGATAGCCAAAGTATTGGAGCTTCAGCTTCAGCACAAGTCCTTCCAATGAATATTCATTAGGATTGACGGTTTGATCTCCTTGCAGTCCAAGGGATTCTCAAGAGTCTTCCAACCCACAGTTCAAAAGCATCAATTCTTTGGCGCTCGGCTTTCTATATGGTCCAACTCTCACATCCATACATGACCACTGGAAAAACCATAGCTTTGACTAAATGGACCTTTGTCTGCAAAGTAATGTCTCTCCTTTTTAATATGCTGTCTAGGTTGGTCATAGATTTTCTTCCAAGGTGCAAGCATCTTTTAATTTCATGGCCATAGTCACCATATGCAGAGATTTTGGAGCCCCCCAAAATAAAGTATTTCACTGTTTCCATTGTTTCCCTATCTATTTGCCATGAAGTGATGGAACAGGATGCCATAATCTTTGCTTTTTGAATTTTGAGTTTTAAGCCAACTTTTTTCAATCTCTTTCACTTTCATCAAGAGGCTGTTTAGTTCTTCTTCGCTTTCTGCCATAAGGGTGGTGTCATCTGCATATCTGAGGTTATTGATATTTCTCCCTTGAGAAATCTTGATTCCACCTTGTGCTTCATCCAGCCCAGCGTTTCTCATGATGTACTCTGCATACAAGTTAAATAAGCAGGGTGACAATACACACCCTTGACGTACTTCTTTCCCAATTTGGAACCAGTCTGTTGGTCCATGTCCATTTCTAACTGCTGCTTCTTGACCTACATACAGATTTCTCAGGAGGCAGGTCAGGTGGTCTGGTATTCCCATCTCTTTAAGAATTTTCCACAGTTTGTTGTGATCCACAGTCAAAGGCTTTGGCATAGTCAGTTAAGCAGAGGTAGATGTTTTTCTGAAATTCGCTTGCTTTTTCTATGATCCAACGAATGTTGGCAATTTGATCTTTGATTCCTCTGCATGGTGTTTAATCATGCCTACATCCTACTAACTCCTAGTTCACTGTTACATTTGAGCTTATCCAGTATATTTATATGGCAGTGTCATGTTATGAAAGCAACAGACCTCAAATAATTTATCAAGGAGCAGACACTTAGGTGGGAAGAATATGAAAGCTGAGTTCAGACAGTGCTGGTTCTGAACACCAGACCTTGGCTAGGCACCCAGACCTCTCTGTGCCTCATCAGAGACCTGAATAGGAGTATTCATCCCATAGGGTTGCTATGAGAGTTACATGGAAATAATGTGTGTTCTCCTTTAGTATGGTTCTTAGCATACAATAAAATAATAAATATTGTAAATAAAACATGACATGTTTTTGTAAATAGGGTCCCAAGCAGGAATCATCAAATAGCAGTTTAATGATACTAAAATATTAATAAAAGTATTTTTTACTTAGTTCATATTATTACAAAGTCATAAAAGAAACAATGGTGAATCTTCTGCTGGATGTAACTAACAAAATACCAAATGATTGTGATGTGCTTACCTCCCAAATGCAATGTGTCTTTCCACCTCCCAGCAGATGATAAGAATGCAACAGTTCCCCTTTAGAGAGCTGACTGAGCAGAGGACCAAAGCTAACTGCCAATCCCATCATATCTAAAGAGTCTTATGGCCAGAGTTGGGCTGCCCTCCTTCCCTTCACCTGCTTAGTATATAAATATATATCTGCATTCCCTGGTGGCTCAGTGGTAAAGAATTTGCCTGCAATGCAAGAGATGCAGGTTTAATCCCTGGGTCAGGAAGATCCCCTGGAGAAGGAAATGACAGCCCACTACAGTATTCTTGCTGGGAAATCCCATGGACAGAGAAGCCTGGGGTTGCAAAGAGTATATATACACACACATTCACACACATACACACACACAGACAATGGGATACTATTTAGCCATTAACAAGAATGAAAGAGTGCCATTTGCAGCAACATGAATACAACTGGAGATTATCATACTAAGTAAAGTAAGTCAGAAAGAGAAAGACAGATACTATATGATATCACTTATATATGGAATCTAAAATATGGGACAAATGAACCTACTACAAAAAACCAGAAACAGACTCATATACCTAGAAAACAGACTTACGGTTGCCAAAGGGTCAGGGCAGTGGATGAGGAATGGATTGAGAGTTTGGGGTTAGTTGATGTAAACTATTACATACAGAACGGATAAACCAGAAGGTCCTACTGTATAGCATAAAAATATACTCAATGTCATGGGATAAATCATAATAGAAATGAACATAAAAAAGATGTAAAGAATGTATAAATGTGTACAAATGAGTCAGTTTGCTATACAGCAGAAATCAACTATACTTCAATTAAAAAAAAAAAAATTTGCCAGGAAAGTATTCATCAACTCCCCAGATTTGCTCAGGTCTTCACTCATTTGGTACAAGAAAAACATTCCTCAAATCTAGACCAACTAGACCATTGCTCTGATCATAGGTCCAGTCTTTCTTGCCTTTGTCAGACTGGAGGATCATCAACAAAGACGTGGACCATCTCCAAACATCCTCAAAGTTAAAGCCATTGCCTTGGAATTCACACACCTGCCACAGAGATTTCCAGTCCCAAGATGGATTGACAGGGACATGTTAAGATGCTACAGCATTACTAAGGCCTGCATATTCAAGCTATAATAGTCAAATTGCTTCTACCTGATCAATTACTCAGCAACTGAACTTTAAACCAAAAGCTAAGTTGTTCTGGAAACCCTCTTGGCAGTGTTAACTATCTCTTGCAATTAAATGTTGACATAATTCTTTTAGAGCTACAGTCTTGCTTTTGCTCCAAGGCTTCCTTCCAGGCATGTGAGAGCTACATAGGTAAACATTCTTTGAAAACCTTTGGGTGAATGGTGAAGGTCTTTGTGTTTGGGGGTTTTGGTGAGAATTTCAAATATCAAGAAAACTTTTCAGATACAAATGCAGGTAGTTACGGTTATTTATTCAAGTATCTGCAAAAGCCTACTGTGAGTCAACCCTAAGCAAGGAGTCAGGGGCATGGAAAGAGGTAAAAAGTGGTCTAAATTTTAAAGAAGTCTGAGCAAGCAGGGCAATAGACAGGGAAGTAAAACTATGACAATACATCATGAAAATGATTTTACCACTATATGAACTAGGAGTTTGTGTGGGAAATGAAGACAAAATCACTGAGTCCCACAGAGTTGGCAAAGCTGGTGGAGAGGAGAGTGTTGATGCTTAGTGATTGCTGATGGATGCAAAGAAGTTTGCCAGGGAAAGAAGGAAAATTGAAGGTCAGTCCTCGAATGGAGAATGCGCTAGCGACTGCTACAGGGGGGTACACAGCAGTAGAAATCTCTGCTCCCATGAAGCTTACGAGAATCAAATGAAATCATGTAGTAATGGCAAGGTGATGGTCACACAAAGGTAAGAGTTGTTTTGGCCATCACTCTGAGCACCAGATGATTCTCTATTCTAAAATGTGCTCACAAGAGCGTGATTTTCTGGGAGTTCTGCCCTCAGCTATCGGTCATATCTAGAATGGTCTTCTTGAGCCTGTTTCCTTATCTGTAAAAGGAGGAGAGGAGTGCTAATACTAGCCAATACTTTAATATTCACTGACCTGTTTACTCACTGCTTGACACCATACTAAGCACATAAAAAGCACTGTCTCATTTAATGTTCCCCATAGTCTCCTATGATCTCTATTTGCAGAAGGGGAAACTGAGGCCAGAGGAGGCGAAGTGACTGGGGCAAGGAACTCCTAAAACACAGCTTAATCATCTCTGTTTCCAGGCAGGTTAAGGGAGGCAGAGCATGGGGGGACTTCACAGGGTGCTCCGTTTGTGGTAAGCGATCAACAATGGTGGCTATTAATGTTATTACTAGAGATTACCGTGAAACATCAGTTCTCTTCCTATCAGGAGGATATCAGTTTTCACTTGTCCATTTGGGAACATGGTGCCCTCTCCTCTTTCCCTAATTTTTTTTTGGCTATGTCTAACTGGCAGACAATACATCCACATCTAACCAATAGGTTCTTGGCCAAGCTACCCTAGTAACATATGAAAAGTATGCAACTTTTACAAGCCGCCTCATCAAAACCTTTCCTTGATAGAGGTTAAACACTGAACATTTCAAACTAAGTTCCTGGACCTGGTTAAATTCAAAAATACCACTTGCTGTACTACCTCCAGCCTGTACTCATGCAACTTCTCCCACTTTGAAGGCTCTGAGACTTGGTTTCTGCCCAAGCAGAAGCTACCCAACTATAAAGTCTTCCTGCTTGTCTCTGAGACCTACTATAATTTTAACAACTAGCTCCATGTTTTCTTCACTGTACTTATGTCCCTACCATAACTCTTACCACAATTTTGGCATGCAAAATATTTAACAAGGCATTTAATCTGAACAAATGACTAAACATCCAATAAGGCCATGCGATGCCCCTACCACCTAAAGGTCAGCCATGCCACAATGGATTTCCATTTGCAAGCCAATTTCCAAAGCAAATTCCCCAAATTGCTTTGGTTTGCAGTTTGGTTTGGTTTTGTCTTCACATCTTGGAAATCAGGGGTTTTATTCATCTTAACCATCAGTAAACTTCAGTTGAGTGAATACATGAATGAATGAATAAATGAATGCTGCACCTGAATGAGGAAATAGAAATAAGGAAAAGTGAAGGAAGAAAGCCAGAATCTAAGTTTTAAAAGATTTTAGAAAATTGGAGGCTCCATCAGAAATGACCAACCTGAGAAAATGTGGCTACAAGAAAAACTATTATTTGAACACAATTACTTCCTCAGAGACTTCAAATTAATCCTTCTGTGCACTCCCTTCTCTAATCTTCCCGAACACAACTTGCTTAAGCGGTTTCCTTTGTTATTCCCTGGTTTTCTCTCCATGCAATCACCGCCATCTAACTAGAGGGTCAGAAGAGAAGGCTTGTAAATGCTCTGCCCCCATGAGCCTTCATTTGGGGCTGAATGCACAGGCCACATCCTTGGAGGTCTGTGGGTAAGCCTCAACATCAGAGAAAGGGGGAAGGTTGGAGGAGGGCTGCAGACCGTGGTTAATTGTCTATTGAGTCCCAATAGGACCAACTGTATTTGGAACAAACAGAACACTGGCTACATTTTATTAGGCCTATCCATGCCAATGTATGTGCATGCCTGTGTAAGTGTGTGAGCATATGTGTATACACACTCACACACATACTTCTAACAAATTTCTTTTTCATGTTATAGTAATGAGGACTTGGAAACTACTGCATTGGTTTGAGTTTCCCCTTAAAATACAGGAGTGCTCTCACAAAATGTCATTTCAATTACAGAAACCCAATAATGAACCAAAAATACCCTCCTATGCTCTCTTGGCTCATGAAGTACCCACTGACTGTGACAAGCACTAGTAGAGGTTTGGAGGGTGTATTATTAATAAAAGGATGCAAATGAAATGAGTTGGCTTTTAGAGATCATTATCGAGAGTCTAGACAGCAAAGGTTTGTCAGAAGCTGTTTTGCATTTTGCCGTATCATCATCACAACAAAAGGCAGAGCTGCTTAGAAACTTAAATAAATGAATAAATAAATCAAATGATAACAAATATTGATCCAACAGCCCTGAATAGAGAGAGATTGGCTGACTGTCTACCTTTGTGCCAAAGCCTTGTCTCTGCCTGATAATACTTAGCATTAGAGAAAGCAAAATGCGCTTTTCATGGCAATTTTCAGGAACCTCATAAAATTCTCACAAGGAACTTACCTCTTTTTCAGAAAATGGGAAGCTGGTTAGAAAGGTTGATTCAACAACTGGCTTATTTAATATGCAACAAATATTGACTCTCCTAAAGTTCAGGCCCGGAAATGAATTCGAAACAGTAATTTTCCTTGGTAGTATGCATTCAGTCACTCATTCAGCCATTATCTGTTCATTATTCAGTGATGATTATCAATGAAGGTCCATTTGTATTTGGAAATGAGAGGCAAGGAAAAGCATAGCATGTTAAAATTTATATTTTAGGACCTGGGACAGAAATAGACATAAAAGGGTTTTGTAGAACCCTGAAGGAGAATCAAATGTCAGGCCTTAGAGTGACTATAGACGACATTCAAAGTTGGGGAGTTTCCCATCCTTAACCCTGTACAATGAACTGCAGAGGGCAGTTCTACAGTCTTGAGCTGTCCTTCCAGTAGTTCTGAAGCCAACAGAAACATAGCACTAACTGAAGAATCATGGGATGCTTAGACCTGCAAGGGACCTAATGGATCATCCAGTTTGGTGATTCACAAAGGTTCCTGGATAACTGCTTCATAGAAGAAATAGTTCATGGAACTTTAGCTTATAAAATGAATGAAAGAGGAGTGTTCCTGGCTGAAGGGAGGGTGGGGTGCATAGGACTCCACTAGAGTCTTTCTTTTCTTGTTGCTTGGACCACTTCTGAGGCAGACCCACAAAATCAAGGTCTCTTGGAGTCTGACATACAGACCATTACTCAAAGTCAATCCCATTCATCTGATTGCAAAACTGAGATCAGGAAAGATCAATGGCTTGCCCAAGGTAACAAAGTCAAATTAGGGATACAAGTTGGCACTAGACTCAGAGGCTCACATTATAGAACATGGCCACTTGCTTAGGAAGGATGTTTTTAGAGGGAGACATGCAATTGTTTTAGATGCCTTGAGTTCACGGTGATGGTAGGACATCCATGTGGCAGCGTCTAGGAAATAGTTAATTTAAATATATAAGCCTGAAGCTCAGCAGAGGAGTGACACCAATTTCTTAGACTTCAGTGCTGTCAACACAGAGAGGATAAATGATGTCCAAAGACAGAGTGTAGAGCCTCCAGTTAGGGGGTAGGAAGAAGAACCAGACAAGAGATGTTCAGAGGGGTCAGAGAAAAACAAAGACAAAAACAGATTCCAGTTTGTTTGTTTGTTTTTCACATAGAGTTATATACTGACTCTGAATTATGCCAAAATAAAATATCTGTGAAGAGACTGAACTTTAGAGACCGACCATTTGCTCCTTCTGCTAGTCATTTCCTTCAACACACTCAGCCCCTTCTGCATTTTGTCTTCTTCTCACAAAGGCTGCTCTCTGAGCCCCATAAGGAAACAATGATATGTGGGAGCCAAAATGTACTGTTACCAAGAGTTGACTATTAAATTTTTAGGACTTTTGTGGAAACAATGATATGTGGGAGCCAAAATGTACTGTTACCAAGAGTTGACTATTAAATTTTTAGGACTTTTGTGAACCCAGATATTAACCATAGATGTTATTAAAAATTTAATTATTTGCTCTATGGTTAAATTATCTTGAAAGCAAAGCCAACAAATACACAAAATATATCATTTCTTAATTACTTTACTATATTTTATTATTATCTCTGCTCTTATGATTACTTATGTCTATACTTCACTTTGCGGACAAAGGTCTGTATAGTCAAAGCTGTGGTCTTTCCAGTAGTCATGTACAATGTGAGAGTTGGATCATAAAGAAGACAGAGCACTGAAGAATTGATGCTTTCAAACTGTGGTGCTGGAAAAGACTCTTGTGGTGCTGGAGAGACCCCTGGACAGCAAGGAGATCAAACCAGTACATCCTAAAGGAAATCAACCCTGAATATTCACTGGAAGGACTGATGCTGAAGCTCCAATACTTTGGCCACCTGATGTGAAGAGCCGACTCATTGGAAAAGATCCTGATGCTGGGAAAGACTGAAGGCAGAAGAAAGGGTAACAGAGGATGAAATGGTTGGATGGCATCACTGATGCAATGGACATAAACTTGGGCAAACTCCAGGAGATGGTGAGGGACAGGGAGGCCTGGCATGCTGCAGTCCATGGGGTTACAGAGAGTCAGACGTGACTTGGCCATGACTTGGCAACTGAGCAACAATGAACTGCTGTTCTATTTTATCTAAGGGATTCCCTGGTAGCTCAGCTGGTAAAGAATCCACCAGCAATGCAGGAGACCCTGGTTTGATTCATGGGTCAGGAATATCTGCTGGAGAAGGGATAGGCTACTCACTCCAGTATTCTTGTGCTTCCCTGGTGCCTCCACTGGTAAAGAATCCACCTGCAATGTGGGAGACCTGGGTGTGATAGAAATACTAAAATGGGGTGTAACTATGCATCTCTTCTCTACTTCGCATTAAGTGAGGTCATGTTGGTAGCTTGAAATCAGCCATGCTGGAGGTAGTTGACACAGAAACAGGCACATGCTACCAATCAGGATTCTGGGGTCTCCAAGACCCAATATCTGCCTTGTAGTTCTGGTCCTTTGGAAGGTCCGGCTGAACTTCCTGAACTTGTGTCCTCTCAATAATTCCCTGTTTTTCTTAAGCTTGTTTGAGTATGTGTTTGCTATTTTCAAACAAGTGATCAATGACTGAGAATTGGACATGTTCAAAAGGAAAAGTCGCATTACATGTTTTAGAGTTAGGGCTTCCATCAGTTTAGACTTGCATCAACCAATCATGAAAGGTGCAAAAATCTATTCAAAATAAGATTCTGGGCTAAGTTGTTTAGGAAGTGAGGGATTGCAGAGGAGATTGTTCTAGACACATGGGCTGTGGTGGGGGTGAGAGAGGAAAAGGAGCCTGCAGGAAGGAGCACACCAAAGCAGGAAGAAAGCCTTCCTTTCTACATACTGCTCTCTGTCCTTCACTGCCAGGATCTTTGAACAGAAGTTGACAGTCCGGAGAAATCCACTATTAGCTCCATTACATTTCCAGCTATTATTCTATTCATTGTTCTCACACCTCGGGCCATCCTATCTACATAATGAGAAGAGATTTGGCAGAGAGGAGGGGTGAGTATCGATTGTCATGGCCTGCCTTGTTTATACTGTAAATAACAACTTGTTTCCCATGCTGCTGTTCTGGGGAACATCCTGTTAATTTCAGTCATCATCTTGTTTTCACCAAATCTGGCAGCAGAGTTTTTAGAGGAATAGCTGTTTAGACATGGTCATTATTTGAGGGTGTTTTAGCCAGTATGTTTCTAGGAGACAGATACAACCAACAAGCTATGCCAGTGGAGAGCTGGCCTATAGAGTCCAGGTTTTTGGGCCTTGAGACAGAAGAATGATTTTCTATACTCACATGTGGGTAGACCCACATTTCTCACCCACTCACCCACCCTCAACATGATAAACAAAAGGCTGTGAGTAGGGACGGTCATATAACTCTTGTAGGACTTCAGCTGTAAAACGAAAATGTGGGGTGTCTTGCTCAAAAAACAGGCAAACATTTTCTTTTCCTTTTTTCCACCATCTCTTTCTGAACCTGTCATAGTGTTTTTTCTTTGCTATTTAATGTCACGCTCCCCCAGGCAAAGATATTCATGGGGTGAGTATAAGCCCTCCCAGGCACCTGGAGCTCTGCCTTTCGCTTCTGCAAGAAGACAGACAGATGACAGACACCCTTGCCCTGGAGCTCGCCGGCGACCACGCAGTGCAGCAGGACCTGGGCAGGGTCAGGGAGCAGGCGGCCAAGAACCCAGCTCAGGGAGATGGACGAGGAAGCTATGGGAAGTGCGGCGGCCAGAGAAAAGGGGCTCCAAGCCCCAGACCATGCTCCGGTGTCGCGAGACAAAAAAAAAAAAAATCTATTAAGAATTTCAAGATGGTGAATACGTAAAATAGATAGCCAGAGGGACTTTACTGTATGACCCAAGGAACTCAAACTTGGGCCGTGTGACAATCTAGAGGGGTGGGATGGGGTGGGAGGTGGGAGGGAGGATCAAGAAGGAGAGGACATGTAGGTATGTATACCTACCCCTGATTCATACGGATGTTTGGTAAAAAGAAAAAAAAAAGGCCACAATATTGTATAGCAATTATCCTTCAATTAAATATAAATAAATTTTAAACAAAAGAATCTCAAGATGGTGAAATTAACCTCCAAACACAGAGTCTCCTTCTGAGCAGAGGACACTAAGCAGCCGCACAAGTCACAGGCCCACAAAGCCATCCCTGACCATAAACTTTTCTTTCTCTTGTCTGTCATGGGAACACTAGTTGGTACACACCTGGCTTTGTATGTAACAACACGTGCTCAAGATAACATACAGTTAAGCAGTGAACAGGAGAGATGCTCAGAAAGAAGGAGGATGGTAGAAGTTGAGTTGGCTGGGAAGAGGACCAGAACCATAATTTTGCAAATCGCTGATGACTGTCTCCCATTCTATCATTGCTATAGTTTGAAGCTTATGGGCTGCCCTGATGGCCCAGCTGGTAAAGAATCCACCTGCAGTGTGGGAGACCTGGGTTCGATCCCTGGGTTGGGAAAATCCCCTGGAGAAGGGAAGAACTACCCACTCCAGTATTCTGGCCTGGAGAATTCCATGGACTGGATAGTCCATGGGGTCGCAAAGAGTCAGACACCACTGAGTGACTTTAACTCTCCCTTACATGTTTAAATGAAAATATTTGAAGACCCTTGTTTTAAGTGACCAATCTTAACATTAAAATTCTCGGTAAGTATTTGCCAAAAGGATGTATGTCTATGGGGTCGCACAGAGTCGGACACGACTGACGCGACTTAGCAGCAGCATCAGCAACCATAACAGAAAAGTGGAAATCAAATCTCCCTATGCTTTTGGGAAAAGGAATCAGCTTAAGCCAATCTCTTGCAATTCTCAATGCTAACAAGCTCCAAGTGGACTTAGGGAATTTCTCCTTGCTGTTCTGTTCAACCCTGATCAGTTGTGAGCATTCTTTCAGACATTGTCCCATTTTCCTTATCAAGAAAACAGAAGTCATGATTTTTGAGGTTTTTCCTCCATCTGAAAGCCTTCTTAAGAGGACTGTAAGCAGCACTGAGCTCAGCTTTCAGGGGAGCCCTTGGACTCTTCTTATTTGTGTGCCAGAAAGCTAGTCTAGCAACACTCAGACCTGAAGAGGGGGAGCAAGTGGAGGAAGGCCTCTCACGCAGGCCCACAAGAGAAATAACTCATAGTCTCCTGGAAAAACAGAGAATGAGCATTGATCTACCTGATAAAGACAGAGGCTGGTTGAGACACACGCTCAGGCCCCGCTCTCTTAAGGACTAAACATCCTTCCTGAAGGTTCAGGAAACTTCCGCTCATTTAGATCAGTACCTGGCTTGTTTCCTTATTCTGCACTAACGGTATTCTTGTTTCTGGCCACAGGCACTCCCCTTGCTCCACAACCAACTGCTTTCTGAGCTCTGTTTTCTGCTCCCTGCACCCACACCAAGAGTAGCTCTGTCTTGGGGGTGACCTCCATTCACTCAGCTGAGCCTCTGTCCTCCAGAAAGCACACACAAGTATTTCGGATGACAGTCAGTTTGCTCTTTGTTATAAAAGATCCTTGAGGATTCTTAATCTGATCTTTGAGTGAATCCAGGTACTCTCCCTAGAATGCCTAAACAGAAACCTGCTGACCTTGAGCTCCATGTTTTGAGGCACAGGGAGCCCTTACCTCAGCATACATTAATTCTCTCAGTCAGCCATTGGGAAATATACCACTGAGCACCTCTGATGCATTTGGTGTATCTTAGGTAATAGTGAAAATCAAAGGGAGGAAAGAAAGGGGGAAAGAAGGGAAGGATAGAGAAAAGAAGGAAAGGAAGCAATGGTGGGAGCAAGGGATAGAAGAAACAAATGCTCTTGTCAAGGTGTGGTCTAGTCCACTCTGCAAATCATTAAAATATATTAAGTTTTAGAAGGTTAAGGAGGGTATGGATACAATGCAATGAGATCTCAGGTATAGATACACCTACTTACAATAATTGCATAAACTCAGGCTCTCATCTCAGTTCTTCCACTTCATACATGACTTTAAGCAAGTTGCAAACTGATGCTGAGTTTTTGAAATTATGGAACAGTCTTAAAAACAAGTTGTACCTCAGAGCATTGTTTTGTGGAGTAGATGTTATTATACACAAAGTTCTCAGTTTAGAGGTAGCTATTTATCAGGGTTTCCCTGATGGCTCAGTGGTAAAGGACTTGCCTGCCAACGCAGGAGACTCGAGTTCAATCTCTGGGTTGGGAAGATGCCCTGGAGTAGGAAATGGCAACCCACTCCAGTATTCTTGCCTGGAGAATTCCAAGGACAGAGGAACCTGGCAGGCTACAGTCCATGGGGTTGTAAAGGAGTCAGACATGACTTAGCAACTAAACAACAGCAACAATAATTTATCATCATCACCATGGTGCTGTTGACCCTTTGGTAGAGCATTTGTGCTTTTTCAGTGTAATTTTATAAATAGTTCTTGAATAATGTGTATCCTCACATCCATTTTAGTCCCCCTTCAACCCAAACTCCACCAGCCACAGGAATGTTGCAAATATGCCTATCCTTAGTTAATCTCTCCTTGGCTCTCCATTTCCCTTTAACTGGACCAAAACACCCCCTTGTTTGGCCTCCAGCAAGCTGTATAGATCTGTTCCACACCTACCCCTTCAACCTGATTTACACCAAGCTCCCTCTGGGAACTCCAACCCAGCCCACTCTGGCTTTCTTTTCTTTTTTAATCCCTTCATTTCACCGCAAATCAGCACATGTTGGTCCCTTTGTCAAGAACATTTCCCTGACTCCTTAAACTCCTCTGGACTTTTCAGGTACCAGCTCAGGCCTGACCTCCTTTTCTGTGTCCCCTGACTGGTCAGCTGCCCCTCCACAGGCTATCACAGCCTCCACACTTCTCCTTCACCCCCATCACACTGATAAGTCTACATTCACACGTTGATTGCGGCATTCATTAATAATCCATTTCACTACCACCAACTACAGACTCGAAGCCCTATGAAGACACAGATTTTGTCTTCCTTGTTCAGCCCTGGGTCCTTAATGCCTATTATAGTACCTGACACAAAGTAGGTACTCAATAAATATATGCCATTTTCACTTGACACAGAGAGATAAGGGGGACAGAGAGTATCATAATCATTGCATAAATGAGGAAACAGAGTCTGCAAAGTTGACTGATTTGAGCAAGGTTTGAAAGGGGCAGAATCAGAGTGGGTGCCTGGGTTCCACCAGGCTACCATCTGTGTGTCTGCCTTCCCACCGCTGCCACCCTTGCTCAGCCACTTACATGACTGCTCGTAGTGCTGCCCCCAGAATGACAAGAACATGAGAACACCTTCTTCCACATGATAAATCTGGACACACTTGAAGTGAGTCTTCCTGCTCCACCCCGTCACCATCAAGCTTCATTGTTTTCTCAGTAAAGGTTGCCTTTGTCTTTAAACAACTCCTCATACATGGGATTTGCAGGCTCCATAAGTTAAGCCTCTCTAAAGGTAAAGTGAACTTGACTTTGTTTAAACAAATAGAGAATGTATTGGTGCATGTAACTGGGAAGTCTCAGGCGTGAACTTTTGGTACACCTGGATCCAGGAACTTAAATAACTCCATCAGGTCTCTCTCTTGACTCCCTTTTCACATCTCTCTCTCTTTCATTCTCCATTTCTTGTCTCTGTTGGGCTTTTAAATTCAACTCACTACATCCATATGGAGGAAAGTTGAAACCCACGGTTTCAGGCTCACTTAGCCTTTGGAACTAATTATTTCAGAGGAGTGTAAATGGCTGATACTCAGCAACTTTCAAATTACTTCCCCCAAAGTCCTCTCAGTTGCCCTGTGTGGGTCAAACATGCATCATTAGGCCAATCACCTAGCCCAGGCGATTAGAGATCTGATTGGCTGGGTTGCTATAGATACCTGTTGGAACAACAGAGGCACATATTTGAAAGTTCAAGTAGAATTGCTTAAAATCGTCAGTGGCAGAAAGGAGAAGGTGCTCGGCAAACACAAAAGTAATTGAAGTCTAGTACGCAGGTGTCCTACTGTTTCGTCCCTGTATAGAGAATCATCTCTTACACTCGGGTTTCTATAATAGATATGCCCCAGTTCTCTAGGTGGATTCCGACAAGCACAGCAACCAACATGCCTCACTTTCACACGATACGCCACTATTGAGTTTTGAGTAGTATCTCTCCCCACTTCCCTCTCTCACTCTCCCCCTCTCTCTTCTCTTTTTATAGACACATCACATTGCTGACTCATACTGAGGTCACCGTCCAAAAAGAAAAAAAAAAGAAGAAACTCTCTGGTATCTGTCACATGGAATCAAAGTTCAACTCAGGGAAGAGTTTCCTCTCTGCTGATGACAGTGCCAGGAGATTACTCAAAGCCCATTTTGACTGTCACGTTGCACATGCGATTAAGGCCACAGGTGGTCATCTTGTTCCAGAAGTCAGAATAAAAGCTGATACCAAGCAAAACACACTCTGTTTAGTAAATTAGCTGCCATGTGCAATTGCAGCTGAAGCCTTCTTCTGGATGGGAACACGAATTTAGCGCAGTAATGAGACTAATTTCCTTCGGGGTTTGGGGATCCAGTGTTTTCTCTTGGTACTTGTGCGTCACACCAGGGAGAAGCATCAAGGGCTTTAGCACAAACCCAGCTATGATGCTGAAAGCCACACCAAGACAAATTATAATTAATACAGCAAAAATTAAAGACAAAGAGAAACTCTTTAAAGCAGCAAGAGAAAAGCAACTAGTTGCCTACAAGGGAACTCCAATAACTTGTTCAGTTAACTTTTCAGCAGGAACTTTTCAGACCAGAAAGTATTGGCACAACTTAGTCAAAGGGATGAAAGGGGAGGGAGCGGGGAAGCCTGCAACTAGGAATACTTTACCCAGAAAAGTATTCATTCAGATTTGAAGGAAAGACCAAGAAGAGAAATGCACAAAAATATAGTTTTGTCAAAATGGTAGGATTATAGATGGTCTTAGCTTCTATTTTCTTTTTCTGACTCTTAGTAATGTCTTTATTACTGACTTTATGGGACTTTATTAACAGAGAAAAATCACTTTCAAAAAATCAAAATCAGTCCAGAGCTATACATCTTATCTTTATTTAATAATCTGTTAAGGCAGGAAAAGCCACAAAAGCTTGACTTTCTATCCAAACCCTTATGAATCAAAGCTGCTGTCTTTGGAAGGGCATCATCTCATCCACGTGACTTCCTGAGAAAACCACACCCTTTTGTTTTACCAAGCTTTTAAAGTGTGGTGGTTTAAGGTGTGCACTCTAAAGTTAGAGAATCCAAGTTTGAATTTGGGCTTTCACTGTTTGTAGCTTTGCCACTGGACTGCATTTTTGCCACAAATAGAGCATTTCAAAATTCACCACTCTTTCTGCACCAGAAAAGAATGACTCCATGGATGCTGCCTGTGAGCTTCATGGCTATTTTTTGTGTCTTGGGAGAGGCAGCCCTGTTGGTGGACACAAGTTGTGAGGCTAGAGTGACTCAAGTGAGCATCACTGCCAACCTGCCATTTTAGAGGCTCTGCACCTGTTGCAAGTAATCAAAATTATCTGTCCCAGTTTCCTCATCTACACCTCAAAGATAAAATGCACCTAGTCCATGAATTAGGTGGTGAGGCGTATATGAGATAATGTGCATAGAACAGTCACCGCAGGGCAAAGCACATGGTAAGCAGTCAAAGCATCACTGCTACAACTTTTTAATCCAGCAATTGTGGGAAAAGGAGATCTCTGTCTCGCTGTGCTGTGTGTGTGTTTCTAACCCTGCTCCTTGGAGCTTGAAGGGTAGGGGGCTGGCTGGGCAGTTGAGGGAAGAAAGGACCTGGTAACCTGAAGCCAGTCTGGAGATTTATGTCTGAAAAGAGATAGGGGTGATGCATAGACAGAGCAACCGGACCAACTGGGTTTACAAAATTCCCTCCTGAGTTCCAAAAAATCACTAGGAACCAGGGGAAGCTATCTGCTGCTCAAGCTCCTGCTGCCCACAGATAAGGCACATTTGGGTTCATTCCCTCTGGACCGCAGGAAGTTGAACCTGTGAAAAATTACTACAAGGGGGAGAACATTAGAGCCCAGATAGACACCATTTTTCAGTGTTTACTATAATTGCTCATGTCACAGTCATTCTTTTGCTTTGCCCTGGGCAATTGTTTCAACCTTGTATTTGCTTCTCTTCTTGAGGAAATGACGGGTGATTCTTGAGACAAACTGGGAGAAGGCACCATCCTAACTCTGCTAGCTGAGCTGGGTGGAGAAAGGGCCTGCGCAAGCACGGGAAAGGAAGCTAGACTCAAAACTTCCTCAGCAAAAGGCTTCTCTTCTCTCTCCAGTAGGAAAGAGCTGGAGAAAACTTTGTGCTTTAAAGGTGGGTTTCCTTAGCCATCTCATTCACCTTCTCATCTCATTCTAAGACAGCACCTGTCTTAAAATAGGTGCCTGGAAAACAAAGCAATCAATCAAAATAACAATTTCAAAGTGTTCTATAAAAAATCTAGTTTATACAGTTTCGATAGTCAATATATTTTTGAAGTATTCTATGTAAGTGTTCTAAGCACATTTAAGGTGGGCTGGGCTAAATTATGATGTTAGGTTGCTGTTGTTTACTTGCTAAGTTGTGTCCGACTCCTTGCGACTCTGTGGACAGTAGCCCACCATTCTCCTTTGTCCATGGGTTTTCCCAGGCAAGAACACTGGAGCAGGTTGTCATTTCCTTCTCCAGGGGATCTTCCCAGCCCAGGATCAAACCTGTGTCTCCTGCTTGGCAGGCAGATTCTTTACCACTAAGCCAACTGGGAAGCCATGATGTTAGGTAGGTTAGGTGAATTAAATGTGTTACCAACTTATGATATTCTCGATTTATGATGGGTTTATCAGGACATAACCCCAACATAAGGAAGGAAAATCTGTAGTCTACAACCACTAAAATGTTCACTTTTGTTCAAAACTAGTTTTTCCCATAAGATGAAGCCAAAAAGTAGGTACTCAGTATTGTTTCAGATTTTAAAAATTATGCTCCAAAGAGAGATTGTGCCAAAAAAAGAATAGTGCCCATGATGGATACATGGAGTTTATTATATTGTTCTATTTACATGGTAAAGGTCTCAATATTTCTATAATAAAAAACTTGCAATGTTTCTTGTTATCTTATATCATTTTTCCCCTAAATGCACAATTAGTAATTTTATGCACTTAAAAATTATATTATGTCACTTAGACTTTATTTCAGCGTGTGCTAGAATTAAACCAAGCAATTTATTTTTAATAGAGGAATTTTAATGGAGGAAAATTCCTCACGGAGGAATTTTCAGTATATCCTTGAGACTTATACGTTGCTACCAGCTTTACTCAGTGCATGATGGATAGTTTCTATTTTAAAATATGGCATTTGTTGTGATACAATTTAAATTACCTTTCTGCCGAGAGCATGCGTTCTTCAGAGTTACAATTATGCAAAGGGAAATTATACATCATATTCCTACTTTGTCTTCCTTTATAGTCCTTGTTGCAGTTACTTTCACTCAGGTACAATTACATTAGAGAAAACAAGATTTTGCATTTATATTAAGAACTATTCTTTTCAGAAAATTCATTTCAGTTCTAGTTAATTACAGAAGAAAAATGAAAGCTATTCTAAAAATAAACAAAAGTAAAGGCTCAAAAGTAGCACAACTCACATATAAAATAAAGTGTTATGTATAATCAATAATTTGCAGTTCTCACAAGCCCACTTAACAATACAAGTTACTGTATCATAATTATACGTTAAGAAAAATATTTTTAGATCTTTTCACTTACTATAAATGTTATGTATGCTCTTTATGGAAAATTTAGAAACTTGGACAAAAGCACAAAAATAAATCAAGATCACCTTGTGATTATGACACCTAGATGTAACCAGTTAATATTTAGCTATACTTCCTTCAAGTTCACTTTTCTGTTCAGATAGGATGCAAATATCAATACCCCATTATATTAGACAAAATTGGCATCATATAATATATTCTGTATGCTATTTTACAACCTAATTTATCTATTGGAAAATCTGTAGTAAACATTTATCCCATTTATTAACTCTCTCTCTTAATAACTGCAGATTTTCTAGGCCAGTGTCTTATGTACACTGTGATTTATCTACCCCATCTCATATTATTATAAATTTAGAATATTCTATTTTTCCCTATTATAAGTGATGCCACAATCAATGACTCTATATAAAATTTTTTCACATCTCTATTTCCATTTGATACATTATTTGAAGTCTGTTTTGAGTCAACACATATGAATATTGTTAAGTATTTTGAAACATAATAAAAATCTCTAAAAAACTGCTGGGCATACACACTGAGGAAACCAGAATTGAAAGAGACACGTGTACCCCAATGTTCATCACAGCACTGTTTATAATAGCCAGGACATGGAAGCAACCTAGATGTCCATCAGCAGATGAATGGATAAGAAAGCTGTGGTACATATACACAATGGAGTATTACTCAGCCATTAAAAAGAATACATTTGAATCAGTTCTAATGAGGTGGATGAAACTGGAGCCTATTATACAGAGTGAAGTAAGCCAGAAAGAAAAACACCAATACAGTATACTAACGCATATATATGGAATTTAGAAAGATGGTAACAATAACCCTGTATACGAGACAGCAAAAGAGACACTGATGTATAGAACAGTCTTTTGGACTCTGTGGGAGAGGGAGAGGGTGGGATGATTTGTGAGAATGGCACTGAAATATGTATAATACCATATATGAAACAAGTCGCCAGTCCAGGTTCGATGCATGATACTGGATGCTTGGGGCTGGAGCACTGGGACGACCCAGAGGGATGGTATGGGGAGGGAGGAGGGAGGAGGGTTCAGGATGGGGAATACATGTATACCTGTGGCAGATTCATTTTGATATATGGCAAAACCAATACAATATTGTAAAGTTAAATAAAATAAAATAAAATAAAAAACTCTCATAAGCAATTCCAGATATCCATATCCTTACAAACTATGTTTTAGCTTTTAAAAACATAACCACCAATTTGAAAAATAAAAATGGCATCTTCTGCAACTTTGGTTTGTTCTTTTATAGTTCATCTAATTATTAGTAAGACTGAACATATCTACTTGTGCTATGGCCATTTTTATTTCTTAAAAAAAGTAATTAAAAAAAATCTCCTTCAAATCAATAAAACCATCTTATCTGAAATCTACCATGTTACAGGCATAGAGAGAAGTGCTAAGGATAGAAAATTAAGGCGACATGGACCCTATCTTTAAGGATTTCAGTCTAGTAGAAAAATAGACATGTGAATGACCACTTCCAATGTATTATCATAAGTGCCATGTTGACATATGTCTAACATACTAGGAAACCACAGATGAGGAGGCAGAAAACTCTCCAGGGAATGAGTGAAGGGTACGCAGAAGTTGTAAAGTTTCAGCTGGGCTCTGACAAATGAATAAGAATTCACAGAGATGGGAGAAAGAAAAGAGAGTATCCAACAGAGCCTGATAGAAGAGACAGTCAATATATTGTGAAGGATATTTTGAAGCCAGCCAAGGATTTAAGCTCTATCAGTGGAAAACAGGGATTCAATAATGTTTTTTTCTGAGCAGAAAATGGACATGGTAAGTTTTGTATTTTAGAAAGTGGATGGAAAGGATGATATGGAATCATTTAGAGAATGAGAATCATTTAGAGAATGAGAAAGGTAAAGGGCAATTGTGAGGTAATTTTAGCTTGATCCATTCAATGTAGAGCAACATATTTACTTTAAAAATATAGGCACATGAGGAAGAGGTAACCCGTTTTGAACAACCATTCCTTTTTTAAAAAATCCCAATGCACAGTAGCTGTGACAGAATGCATTACTTTTCCCAAATGACTTGCTTTGGCCAGGGGGTAGAAGTGACCATGTGACCATTTCCGCCTAGATTTCAAGAAGTATCCTGTGTTTCTACATGTCAGTTTGCGATCTTTCGATCTCCACCAGGAAAATCTATGCCCCAGGCAGCCCAGTGTTCCCAGAACACACATGGAGCAGACCTGAATGAAACCCAAACGCTGGAGCCAGCCCAGCTGAGCCCAGCCTAGAGCAGCCAATCCCCAGACTGACCTACACTGTGTAAATCACTGAGTGTTAGCATGGTTTGTTATACAGCATTATATGGCAACAGCTAAATGATACACTGGCATATTCCATTCCTTTAATTTAAGGTACTGGCCAACTGAGAAGCCTGGCATGCTGCAGTCCATGGGCTTGCAAAGAGTCCGACATGACTTAGCGACTGAACAACAACAGAATTTGGGTTGGGTTAACACTCCATGCATTATCTGGAAAGTGGGATAATACAACTGGACATTTGTAATGATTAAATGTAGCCTGCTGCTGCTAAGTTGCTTCAGTTGTGTCCGACTCTGTGCGACCCCATAGACGGCAGCCCACCAGGCTCCCCCGTCCCTGGGATTCTCCAGGCAAGAACACTGGAGTGGGCTGCCATTTCCTTCTCCAATGCATGAAAGGGAAAAGTGAAAGGGAAGTCGCTCAGTCGTGTCCAGCTCCCAGTGACCTCATGGACTGCAGCCCACCAGGCTCCTCCGCCCACGGGATTTTCCAGGCAAGAGTACTGGAGTGGGGTGCCATTGCCTAGTCCTTCCAATTCTGAATGGTCATCTCATCAACTGGAAGTTGCTGATGAATTTCCATCCAGAATTAAAGTACCCACATGTAATACATAAGACACCAATTAGCTATTGATCCTTCTGGGCTGACATGAATTAAAATAAAATACTAAATGGACAGGCATGAGCTCAGCTCCCTGTTGTCAATAAGAGCACTCATATCTTTGTTGTCTCCCTTCTGATCATGTTATATGTAAGCAGCAACCCATTGCATCACATGGAGACTTTTTAATCAGGTCGTAATAGGATTCTTCATTCTGCTCATTAAGCTAAAGAAAGGTTTGCTAGGGAAATGGTCTATTAGATTGTAATTTGCTTTCACATGCAAATTAAGGAATAATTAGTTTTGAATATCTAGAGATGTCGAATCTGGGTGTTTGACATATTTTCATATGTAGCCAACACCAAAAGTTTAAGTGTCTTTTCAGAAAAAAGAAAGGTTTTTTGCAAGTTAAAAGAGACTAAACAATATTCCATTCTGAATGTACACTATTTAGGCAAATATTACAGGTGGCATATATTTAGCTCACAATTCAGAACCAACTGTTTTTTTTTTTTTTTAACTTGTTGATAATTTGAAAACGCTGACCAAAGTTTGAATGTCACCACATTTTCCTGTTCTTTTGCAAAGGCAAGGTGCTCTTTAAAATATGGATGAACCAAGATTTAAATTATTTTAAATAATCAGAGATAAATACCTGTGCCTTCCATTATCTTAAAGTAGCACTTCCTCTTCTAATATTTTTTAAAATAAATAAGTCAAATCTTTTCATCACTCCAACAGGGAGTCTAAGTAGGCTCAAATCATTTCATACCTTTGTAAACTTACTTGGTCATCTCTTTAAAATTAGTGAAACAATTGAAGTTTATTACATTGTGCCCTTAAAAACTTAGGCTGGATTTTGTGCTGTGCTCTCACCCTCAAAAAAGGGGGCCATAAGGAAACTTTTGGAGGTGATGAATGTTCATTACCTTGCTCATGGTGATAGTTTCATAGGTATATGCCTATGCCCAAACTCATCAAATTAAGTATACCAACTATACTTCAGTAAAGCTGTTTAAAAAGAGAAAAAGGAGTATAGTAAAAACAAACAACAAACAGACAAACTTAAAGGTCATGGAGGAAGAGAAGGAGAATTAACTGTTGAGAAAGTGCTGTTTGTAAAACTCAGAGCAGACTCTGCAGGGTTAAATCTCTGTGTCTGGGGCAGAGCTCAAGAATCCAAACCCCCAACTTCCACAATAAAGAACATATTTCTGTGGTTAGATTTCTTTTGTCCAGTGGGAGATGACACAGACCCTGTGGTATCACCAATGAGGGGAGTGAAAAAGAAATGGCATGGAAATGTGGCAATAGAGATAAAGAGATGGATGAATGGACAGGATGCAGCCACTGAAGCAATATGGGGGGCAGCAGAGGAGGAGGAGGAGAAAGTGCCACCTTAACCCTTGGTCTTCAGCCTGGGTGACTAAGTGAGTGTCCCTAGTGTTAAACCAAGTTACTAAGTCAGAAATAGTTTGGTTCCTGACATGATGAGTTTGTACACCTTCGGGATATCCAGATACCCAGCACACAGGTGAAACTGTTCTAGAGTGTTCAGGAATGTATACAGAGATTAGGCATTAGCTCTTAAATGAAATTATGATAGGATACCTGAAAAAAAATGCTAATGGAGAAGGTATAAAAAGTTAGATTTTTTAAGTCACTGAGTTGTTGGGAAGAAGTAAAGGAATGAAGGGAGGCAGAGAAAGAATATTCAGAGAGGAGGAAAAAGAGCCAATATTATGCTATATCCGAGAAGCAAGGGAAGAGTGGCCAGTAACCACAACACAGTGAAGAGAGTGAGGAGGAAGAAAACTCAAAGAGGCCACTGGATCAGCAGCATGGAGGTCTGGGATGACCATCCAGAGAGCCCTTTCCTTAAAGCGACATGGGGAGTGAGCATATCAAATTGCTTGAAAGAATAAAGGGGCAAGAGAGTGCATGTGTCATAAGGAGGTGGAGATAGTGACTATGTAGCCTAATTTTTCTAAAAAAGGAGTGATAGAAATTTTGAGAAAAATGACAATGTTGGTAGAGGATCAAGGAAACAAGATTTGAAATGAAGTCAATGAGCAAGTGGGGAGACAGAGAAAAATATTATGACACAATGAACTTAAACTCAGCAAAGGATTAGTGGGTTCTTACTACATACCACACACCAGATATATTGCAGAACAAGACCTGGTCTTCTACAAATGGAACAGTGTGTTACAATATTCTGTTAATTTAAACCATTAGCTCAATGGAAAAAGAACTATAACTTGTTCACGGGTGTATGGAGCCTACCATAGTGCTTGAGGCGCGATAGACTCTCAGCAAACTTTTACAGAATCATTGACTGATACAGTCCCAACCTTTAAGAGGTTCTTCCCTATCTTCATTTGTCTTTCTGGTCTAAACTCAGGCACTGTTTCTTCCAGGAAACTTTTCTCTAATCTCCAAGGTGGAGTTAATCACCTGCCTCTGTGCGCCCATTACACCCTGGGTGTTCCTCCATCTGTCTTTTAGTCTAAAGAGAGAAAAACAAGTCAACAAGTGCTTTCAAGGTTTTTATCAGGCCCTAAGCAAAACCACAATGGGGCTTGTGGACTAGTTTAGACACCCAAAGGAATTAAATTCCTAAGCATTTCAGGTTTTTCATGAATAACTCCCACTGGCTCTCTTTACTTCTACAGTTTTTCCAGGGCTAGTCTGACCAGCGTGGCTGAATTCAATGAGCAGAGAAGCCTCTAAATCGGGTTAGGGAGCATTGAATCTGTTTCTTTCTCGTGTTGTTAATCTCGTGTAAATAGCCAGCCACGTACACTGTAAGCAAAGCCCGGCAGACACCATTGGCTGACTGGGCACTTGCGTTAAAAATGCAACTCGCTGAACAGTTTACCCAGCAGATAGCTCCCTTTGGCAGAACCATGCTGTTCAGCCAGGGAGGGAATTTGATTAAGTGCTTTATTGGGTGGCAACATTTTGGTATCAGCTTCCCTCAGATCACAATGGGATAATGAAATTGGAATCCATTTATACCTTACATTTCACCCCACATGGCTCATAGACACCATGTCAAAACACATCATGCTGTAATAAATGTGCTAAAATCTACAAGCTCACTCCTTCTATTACAGACAGTTTTCTTTGTCAGATTGAAGACAAATTATGGAATACAACTTCTTGATTTTGCCCACTCATGTAGCCGTAGCAGAATCTCAAATCTAAGGCAATACCGCATGCCATGAAGATGCATAAGTAACTGCACTGTTTCATGCCAAGGTTAGCAGTACAACACTCTTGCTGGATAGTCAAGGAATAGTACAGTCACTGCTGGGACAGACTGGGCCATGTGATGAATACTTATACACCCTGTCTCCCACGACAGGTTCTATTCTGATGGAGGTCAGTGAAGCATTGGTGATTATGTTGCATTTTGTCGACACACCTTGGAAAAAGATGATTCCAGGTTAAACTGAACCAAAGACCATCCACAAACAATAATCAATGGATTTGGAGACTTTATGACTTGTCACCAAACGTTTTGCTTACTCCACTTTATTGTGCTCCTCTGAGATGACCTTAGGACATGAAGAATACATGAAGGCTCTCACATTAGGGATATTTAGCGTTTGCCAACTGTTCACCTGGCTCAAACCACCTTCATCTCTCAGTTAGATTTTCAAGTAGCCTACTTAGTCATCTGGCTTTATCTCTTGCTCCCCAGGCCTCTGTGTGGTGGACACAACAACGTACCATCACCCCCTACTTCAGTGGAGGACCCATTGCCCCAGCTCCTGGGAGCACAGTGAGCAAACATTCCTCAGCTGTCAGCCATTCAGGGGGTGTTCACACTCCTTCTGGGTCATTGCCACTGCCATTGAAAGACCTCCTTTCAACGAATGATCAACACTGGAAAATATAGTCCTGGACATCTCAGACCAAATGGAGACAAGTCTGAAAGTGACAGGATTGAAGTTAACACACTGAGTGGCTACGTGAAAGGCTAAGGCCGTCATTGGGCTGCATCATGACAAGTCCTGCCTTTGCCCACTCCTGCCTCCTGCCCCTCCCTTCCACAGGAGTTGATCCCAAGGAGTCAGGAACATCCTGCGTGTTAAACTCCACCTCAGTTTTGCTTCCCCAGCCTGAGACAGCTCATGGATCACAAACAGCGCGAATCCTCCTGGTGCCTCTAAGTGTGACTCTCCCCACAGAGAACCCGCTCTCTCTTCCCACTGTCACAGAGGCCTTACAAGCGCCCAGGAGACTCCACAGGCTGTGTCCCACGTCCTCCCTAACTTATCTCCTCCCACGCACCCCAGGATAACACAGCTCCAGCCACACCGGCCTCTTCAAGCACATCTAGCACCTTCATATCATGAGACACTCATTTGCTGTTTGCTCCCCCTGCCTGGAACACCCTCCTCTGGACCAGAGGTAGATAATTTTCTGTAAAGGCCAAATTACAAATACATCAGTCTTTCTAGGCCACAAAAATCTCTGTTGCAACTACTGAACTCTGCCATTTTAGTACAAAAACAGCCACAGACAATGCATAAATGAATGGGCCCGTCTTTATTCCAAAAGACTTTGTTTATGAAAACAGGTGACAGCTGCCTTTGGCCTGGAGGCTGTGGTTGCTGACCTGTGACCTCATTAGTAACGTGGCCGGCTCCCTCACCTCCTCTGGGTCCTGATTAAAATATTTCCCTCTCGGACCACACCTTTGCGATTTCAGCTCCCAACATTGCTCATCTCTCCTTCTTGCCTTACTTTCTTCATGGCACTCCCTGGTATCTGGAATGCTAATTTTACTTATTGCTTCCTCCATCTTTCCCTTCTAAGAAGTAAGCTTAATTAAGGCTGAGATTTTGTCTACTTTGAGGCACTTAACAGAGTGACTATCATAAAAAAGCTGCTAAATAAATGTTTGCTGAATAATTGAATAAATGAATGAACGTTCAGGTAATTCAACATTTACTCCAGTTTTCATTTTGTGTATTTGTGTGTGTGTTTGTTCTCTTCATATCCTGTGAGGTTCCTTTGACCTTTTCTATCCCAGTAGAGAGAGGTGATTAAAAGTACAAGCCCCTTCGTGAGACCTCCTGAGTTTTAAACCCCAGATCAGTTACCTACTAGCTGTGTGGCTTTCTGCATATATATGACCTCACTATGCCTCCTTTTTCTCCGTTGTAAGATGGACATATCACAGTGTACATATTATATGATCATGATAATGAGACACACTCAACATAGAGTCTCATGCTTACAAGAGCCTCACCTCCATCACTCTTGCTGGGGCCCTGAAATTTGAATCTAAATTCCATATGACAGTTCCCTCCAGGCTCCCAATGAGACTTTTCCTCCATAATAGGTTTCCAGACTCCTAGCTCCTCAGACACCTGACACAGGTCTTCAAGAAACCAGAAACCCAAAGTAAGCGACAGATTCCCAGTGTGTCTGGGAATATGTGCTGTTGGTCAGGATAAAAATAAGGGTTTTGAAACCAGCACTTAGATGATTGAGGTCACTAGTGAATGGGTTGGAAAATGATCCTAGCTTTCACCTGGGATGGGCATTTGTTTCTTGACCAGTGCTGAAGGGGGAGCAATCTTTTAAACAACCCTTGTTCCATTCCATTCATCTTCCTGCTTCAAATCATTTACAACAGCTTGAGAAATAGATTTGTCCTGGCTGGTACTTAAAGAGATAGTCAATAACAATATGAGAAATAATTACTATACCTGGAGAAAGCGGGCATTGATTTCAGCACTGACTGGGGCCTCAAAACTGAATTTCAAGCATGTTGCAGCAGAGTGTTTGGCAACTTATTGCTTAACTTGCTGAATTTATACCTAACTTGAGTGGGAGGGAGTTGATGCTGAAACTCTTAAATACAGAGCTCATTTTATTTTAAATGACAATTCAGCTCAGCTACAAATATATTGAGGGTCCACTACTTTCCAGAAAAAGTAGAAAGTAGGCTCTACTTGTGTCAGGCTCCAAATACACGATGGGCCATACCTGCCTGGAGACACCTGCATTCCTTTGGTGAAAGGAGATAATAAGCCAGCACAAAAGTTACCATGCGACTATAATGAAGGCAAGCATTGCAAGGAAAGATGAGCATAATGTGGTGAGCTCAGTTAGTCTTGGGGAAATCAGGGAACTCTTTTTTGAAGAAGTTAACATTTAAGCTGCAAACCAAAGTATGAGTACGAGTTAAATAGGCTAAGTGATGAAGAAAAAGCTGCTTCATGTGAAAGGACCCAACAAAGGCCCAGAGGCTGAAAGAACCTGCACCCTTGGAGCAGTGCTCATAAAAGTTAACTGAGAAAAGATAGCTGGCCCTCTATAAAAACCCATCTGTACGTATACACGCATATATAAGTTTGCTATAAATGTTACTGAGATCTGAGATAAGTAACACATAATTAACAATCATAAAACACACAATATCTCTATTGTAAATTCCACACATAGTCAGTTGAGTCTCAGAGAATGCTGTTGTTGATTTTTGCCAAATTTGTATATCTGTACCCAACTTATGGTCACCATTGATGAACAAGTATAGTTTCCATATCAGTGTTGATTGATTTTTTTCATTTAAGCTAAGCTAAGCAAGATGAATTGATGCTTTTGAACTGTGGTATTGGAGAAGACTCCCGCGAGTCCCTTGGACTGCAAGGAGATCCAACTAGTCCATCCTAAAGAAAATAAGTCCTGAATATTCATTGGAAGGACTGATGCTGAAGCTGAAGCTCCAATACTTTGGCCACCTGATGTGAAGAGCTGACTCATTTGAAAACACCCTGATGCTGGGAAAGATTGATGGCAGGAGGAGAAGGGGATGACAGGGGATGAGATGGTTGGATGGCATCACCGACTCAATGGACATGAGTTTGAGTAAACTCCAGGAGTGGTGATGGACAGGGAGGCCTGGCGTGCTGCAGTCCATGGGGTCGCAAAGAGTTGGACACAACTGAGCGACTGAATTGAACTGAACTGAAGCAAGATGAAGGGGAAACAATGAAGAAGTCAGAACTTCAGTCACCTGTCAATGATGTGAGCAGCTTTCTTGCTGAGTCATACAATACTTTTCAAGAGTTGGAAGAATATATCTTCTGGTTTTGGGAGGATATACAAAATACAATAGCTACCAGATGCAACACATTTTTAAAAGTCAATTGGCAATATGAACATTTTTTCCATATTTTGTAAGTCTGGACTAGAAGTCAGCAAACCATAAACTTGCTGTCCTGGTAAATAAAGTTTTATTGAAACACAGTCATGCTCATTAGTTCACGTATTCTCTGTGACTGCTTTTTATGGCTGCAGAGTTGAGTAACTGTAACAGAGAGCTTATTGCCCACAAAACCTAAGATATTTATGATCTAGCCCTTTACAGAAAAAAACGTTGCTGACTGCTGTTCTAGATCATCAGCAAACAATAAGCTGTAGTGTTTGTCTATTCTTGTGGTGTAACTACACCCAGTATGGCTGACTTTAAGCTGTCATCATATGATGTCATGGAATGAAAGGCAGGGAATAGATGTGGAATGGTAACACGTCCTTATATAGATTTCATCAGATGGCTACAGCAGAACTAAATAACCTCAAAGGCATAGATAACAGTAAAATGTGATACAAATAATTAGAAAGTGATGTTTTCCACATTTATTGCTCTTGTTTTTAACAGAACTTAGTCAATTTTAAGTTTACATAATTGAATTTTAATGATAGATATATTTAATAACCAACTCACAAAATTCCTGAAAAATCTCAGTTGACTCTCAGGCTGGTATGAGCTGGCTCTAGCACATCAGTGCCCTAAACCAACCGAAAGATAGACTGTGTAGCTGGGGCACAGAGATGGGTGGGTGGATTAAGGCCAAGTGGGTGAACTAAGTAAGGTCTTGTAAGCCAGATTTAGGAGATTAGGGTTTATCTCACGAGAAATGGGATGCCATTGAAAGTTTATAGCTGGCAAGTAACTTAATCTCTCCCAGCTCTTATCACCTAATATTTTTAATCCTAGTAAACATTTTTGGAGTGATTCCTATGTGTCAAACACCATTTTAGGTAGTTTACAAATATTAATTCTTATAAGCCCCTGAGGGATGGTATTAACATTGCCTTCCAATTTTACAGAGGAACAGAGACAGTAAAGAATTAAGCAACTTGCTTCAAGGACTTGATTAATGAGTTGTGGAGCTGGGATATGTGGAGAAGATTCTAACTTCTCTCCTCTTTGGGGGAGTTTGACCCTGCAGAGGGACAGGGGTCTCTCCATGCATGAGGGGGTTCATGACACAGAATGGACAGGTCTGCCCAAGTGCTGCAGATGTAGCTGGCAAAGATGGGCGGGGTCCATTGTGAAGGAATGTGGTGAGCAGATTTCTGTAGGTTGAGGTCATCTGTCTTCTGAAAGGAAGACCTTAGAAACTGACCACAGGGGAACAGGCCGAACATATCAGCTACCAATCACATGTGATTTTTGTCCCAGTAATTTAAATCCCTCTGGAATCCACTCTGACACTTTCTTGGATCTCTTACCCTTTCATAAATTATCTGAGCAAGGAGGGAAAGGAATGAATACATCAAGCTCTAACTGGGATGGATTGTTACCATTTAGATTTTAGGTAACTTCCACAGAGTCAAAGTTGATCTTTAGCTCTAAGTGGAGCTAATGCACCTTTAAATCAAAAGAGACCTGATTATTCTCAGAGAGAGGGAATGAGGAAGAACGGCTTCCAGGTGGGAGCTGATGTCACTGCTAAGTGCATCACAGACATTTATGATTTAAGCTGAAATTCTACTTTTTAGGGAAAATGAAAATCAGCCAATCTTCTCATTTGGTGCATTATGGAGGAAAGAATCATGTAATGGAGAGGATAAATGTGCATCTTGCAACCGTAACCCCTAACAATTGGCACACCTGACGGGGATGTCCCAAATGTAAACTCCACAGTGTGCCCAAAAAAGAGAACAATGGGAAGAAAATTTTTAAAAGTAGTGACCACTGCTCTGCTGCTGTCATTTGATTTATCACTCCTTTGTGATCGCCTGCGTGTTTCATCACCACTCTCCACCACCCTCGTCCCCTTGCCAAAGGCCAGTTTCTGAGAGCTTTAGACAAATGCTGAAGGATGAAGAGGTTGGTGGGGAAGAGATCCTTGGAGCATCATAACAAAGAAAACAGTAGTAGTTTTATAGCAACTGAAGATTTCCCCCTTGTTAGTCAAAAATAGGTCCCCACTGTAAATAAGTCTTGTTCTAACTCTGGCCTTGAACAAATGACTTTGCATCCTCATGCCTCAGTCTTTTCATCTGGGAAATGGGGATGTTAATACTACCTCCCCCACCGTGTGGTTGGAAGAAGTCAGTGAGATGATAAATGTGAAATGATTACATCAACAGTTAATATTTCTCAGGGTTGTGCTATGTACCAGGCACCATTTTAAGCATTTCACCTCTGCTAACTCTTAATCTTCCCTCTAACTTACAGGGTGCTATTACTGTTATTCCTATTTTGCAGATGTGGAAATTGAGGCACAGAGCAGTTAGGAACGTGCCCAAAGTCAGACAGCAAATAATGGAAGGAGTGGGTGTTACATGATGCAGACTATAATCCAGGGGTCAGCAAGCTACAGCTTATAGGTGAGATTCAGTCCACCACCTGGTTTTGTAAGGCTTGCAAGGAAAGAATGGTTTTTACATTTGAAACTGTTTTTTTTTTTTTTTTAAAGAAAAGTAACAGTTTGTGGCCCATGAAAATTATATGCAATTCAAGTTTCAGTGTTTAACAAATAAAGTTTTATTGGAACACAGCATATCTGTTCATTTATATATTGCCTTTTGCTGCTTTCACACTGAAGCAGCAGAAATGAGTAGCTGAAACAGCCTACAAAAACTATTCACAGAAAAATTTGCTGATGCCTGCTCTTAGCCACTATACGATGTAGCTAACCAGTCTACCTGACCTCTAGGTGTTGAGGGACGCAAGACTGAATTAGCTATGTCCCACTTTCTACATGTGTGTAACTTACTAAGGGGTTCCCAGGTGGCTCTGCAGTAAAGAACCAGCCTGCCAAGGCAGGAGACAAGGGTTCGATCCCAAGGTCGGGAAGATCCCTGGAGTAGGAAATGGAAACCTGCTCCAGTATTCTTGCCTAGAAAATTCCATGGACAGAGGAGTCTGGAGGGCTACAGTCCATGGGGTCATAAACAGCCGGACACAACTGAGCATGCACACGTAAGTTACTAAGGACCTGTGTGTGGGCCCATGCATTCACCAACGCATTTCTGGACATCTTTCCGATAAGCAAAATTAACATCTCAGGCACACGGAAAACATCCCACGATTAAGGAAATCCCACCCAGGTTCCCAGCAGAGCTGAGCCCATCTCACGTCTGGCCATTTGACTGATGCAGCCACTCTCTGTGCCTCTAAGTTCTCACACTTTCCCCCGAGAGCCTCAATAATTCTCTTATCTTGGTCAAGAAAAGCACTGCCACACATCCTCAGAGCTTATTAAGTCTGGGCACAGAAAGGCAACTAGATAACTGCAATAATTATCCGGGTAATGAGTTAAAAATCACTCTTGCCTAAAATAACCTGGTAATGAGTGAGTCCTGCTATCATATGCATTACAGAGGAGCATTTCTCAGAGAACCAACCAGAATGGAGATTGTGCCGAAATTAGTTTAGAAATCAGGAATGCACTGTGGGGCACTGAACACAATTATCCGAAGTGAAATAGAGGTAAAGCGCATGAGGGATACCCACAGAGTAAAGTTGAAGGGACCTCTTAATTTTAAAGTGAGAATGGCTAGCATTCATTAAGAGATTACTGTGTGCCAGGAACTAGGCTAATAGCCTTTGTGGATCACTTCACCATTCTTTAAAACTCCCTGGTGAGATGGTTACTATTTTCAGTCCCATTTTGCAGATGAAAAAACTCGAGGCTCTGAGAAGCTGAATTACTTGCAAAAGGGCACACAGCTAAGTGTGATTCCAGGCAGTTCTAGCTCCAGAGCATACAACTCCACACTTCTTCTAGAGAGAAAGAGTGGTCAAGACAGGTTACATGCAAAGCCAGGTGGTGGCAGATCTGGGACAATTCAGAACTTGAGAAACAACACCACAGACCGAGGTAAACACACATAAGTACTATTTATGAAGAAGGAAAAGGAAGGAACATTTCTTCAATTGCCTCTAATTCCAAATTAGCACAACCATTATCATCATGATCAAAGCTGATGTTTATCAAGAATTTATCGTATGTGAGGTCCCCTTCAAAGTATATTTCCTCAGTGAACTCTTACAACCTTATATCATTTAATCCTTAACATTACCCTTTCAGTATGACCTATATTATCTCAATTTTATAGATGGGGAAACTGAGTCACAGAGATGTGGTAACCTGTCCTAAGACGTCCCCAGCTGAAAGTCTGAAGACATGAGGTCAAACAGTCTGACTCTAGAATGCACACTTTCAGTCCCTGCTTCCCTCTGACAGCTCCCCCTTTGTAGGCTAGAGCCCTGTGTTTCTCATCACCTTGGATTAGCAGGGTGCCTTCCAGTCTCTTGCAGGGCTCCTTGCTTTTCTTAGCTATTTTTCTCACCACCTTTCCAACTGTATTAAGTATTTACGTGGCAGTCTTCTCCAATCATTCCATCTTCATGCAAAAACACATGCGTGCATGTGCACACACGCACACACACACAGGATGAACTTCTTCAAGTCAGTTACCCTGTATGAGCCCTTCATCAAACACAACACTTGGCAGCATCCTGATAAATGGTGGGATGGGGAATGGCGCAGTGACTAAGAAACCAAGCTCTGGCATAACCCGCCTCCCCACTTACTATAGCTTTAGATAAGTGTCTTGGGACATCAGTTTCCTCATGTATTAAGTGATAATTATGGCACTTACCATAATGTAGGATTGTCATTTGAGTTAAAAAGGACTATGCATGTCAATATCTTAGAAACCCTTGGCAAATGAGCATTTGAAAAGAAAAACATCATTAATAAAAACTATGTAGAAAGATTCGATGGGTGTATGGATAAACGGATGGATGGATGGAAGGATGACTGGGTGGATGAAATTCTAGCCAACAGAAAAGCTGGTTTAGAAAGAGAAAGTGAGAGAGAAGGGAAAAAAATACAGATTTTGCATATAATAAAAGATCTTTCATCTGCACAATTGAAAAATCTCTCAAGCTGCAGGATCAGCCTGTGACCCACAGATAAACAAGGTGTTCATTTCCAAGACCTGGTCCAGCGGATGACTCTGCTGGATATTCACCAAAGCTACTTCAAGATTTTTTTTTTTTTAAACTTTACATAATTGTATTAGTTTTGCGTCTCTAGCATTATTTGTGAATGCCTACAAGAATGAGGGAGGAGGTGAGAACAGATAAAATTCCAGGTAAGACCGAAAACCTCATCAAGGTAAGAGCTGTACCTACTTTGCTTAATACTAATCCCTAGCATACAGTCGTATTTTATAACTCATTGATTAGTCAAGGTAGGCTAAACTCTAGTTACTAAAGCAAGACAGAAATAAACTCCCAAAATTTTGACAATTAATACCATGAAGATTCATCTATCACTCCCATCACAATCTATGTGGCTCCTTTTATTTGGAGTGGGCGTGGGGGTTTGAGGACTCCCTGTCTTCAAAGCAGCCTCCTTCCACCTTGTGGCTCTGCTGTGCCCCACGGAGATTCTCTGCCTGCAGCTGGTGGACAGGACAAAAGACGAATATTCATGGAGGCCTACACAGGAGGTTCTACAGAAGTAAGGCTTCCCCTTACATAAGCCTGCAGTCCACTGGGCAGAATCCAGCCTAAGGGAGACTGGGAAAGGTAACCTAGCTGGGTGCCCTGGAAAAAGAAGAAAGTGATTTGGTGAATAACTAGCCAATCCACCACAGAGTTTACAAAATATGTGTTAAATGGCAAAATATTAGAAATATGTGTTAAATGGAAAGTGAATATCTATTAGGCAAAGAAATGGTAGTCCACATTGGATGATAACAGTGATATGGAGGAGCCAAACATCTCCCTACACACACACACCTCACTGCAGTCACTACCTGGATGGAACTTGGGATGCCCCAGTGCTTTCTGTGGGCAACTTCTCCCATGGAGCCCCCCTCTGGACAGCCCCAGTGGTCCTGGTCCCAGGTCCACCTGTTCGACACCGACAATGGCACTGGTGACTGCCGCGGCCACGACTCCCAGATCTTGGGTCAGACTAACCCAGTTTTTCCCTGGTGGCTCAGATGGGAAAAAAAAAAAAAAACCTGCCTGCAATGCAGGAGTCCTGGGTTCAATCCCTGGGTCTGAAAGATCCCCGAGAGAAGGGAATGGCTACCTTCTCCAGTATTCTTGCCTGAAAAATTCCAAGGACAGAAGAGCCTGGCAGTCCATGGGGTTGCAAAAGAGTCTGACACGACTTAGCAGCTGACACTAACAACCCAATGCTACTACTGAGAGTCGACTTTGGACATCTCAGCTCCTCAATCAGGGGAAAGAAAAACCCAAGTTTAACTTCCAGCCAAGGTGCCAGAAACAGTTTATTGACTTTAAAACAAAAAATGTGAAGAAACATGTGCCAAGCCCCAGGTGCCCTTTGAATAAGCAATTGGAGCTTTATGGTACTAGAGAAGCTACCAAATCAGGACACTCACCACAGGCAGGCTCACATTAAAGAGGCTTCTGTATGCATCTGCATCCCTGATACCCACAAGCATCTGGAGGGCAGGGACTGAATTATTCATCTCTGACACCTTCACAGGAGGGCTGAGCAGAGCCCTGCACTTGACTGCAGGGGCTGATCGTAGACATATGTCCTTCTGGTCTACCCACAATCTCTCAGCTTCATGCAGCAGCACCAAGTATGCCTTTGGGAAACCACCTCACTCTCCACATTTAAGCTATAAAATTAAAGGTGACCCTATTTCCAGCTCCAGAGCTGGTAATGTGACCTTGGCCTGGTCAATCTCAGCAGTCTACCTGGCACTGTGCCTGGATTGGGGATGTTCACAGGACTCAAGCTGGGTCAGTCATGGCCAGTCCTCGGCAAGGATGGTTGGAAAACAACAACTCTCTTTCCATGGAGTTGTGAAACCATGAGGCTACAAATCTGGGCCTGCCAGCACCATTTGGTACGTCATGAGAAGAGCCTGCCTAAGACTGAAGTCACTAGACTTCAGTGTCAGTAGATAGAGAGAAATGAATTCAATTTGATAATAGTCAAGTTCCAAATTCAGTTGCTCCTGAAGCTCAATTTCCCGGACTTTTTCAGTTAAGTGAACCATACATCTCATATTTTGAGTTAGGTCTTAACCCTTTAAAATCGAGAGGATCCTAACAAAAAAAGTCTTCAAACTCCTTTAGAATCAAACGGCAACCACATTTGGAATATGTTTCTTCTATAACTGCTCTGTGGTGTTGGAGAAGACTCTTGAGAGTCCCTTGGACTGCAAGGAGATCTAACCAGTCCATTCTAAAGGAGATCAGTCCTGGGTGTTCATTGGAAGGACTGATGCTAAAGCTGATATTCCAATACTTTGGTCACCTCATGCGAAGAATTGACTCATTGAAAAAGACCCTGATGCTGGGAGGGATTGGGGGCAGGAGGAGAATGGGATGACAGAGAATGAAATGGCTGGATAGCATCACTGACTCGATGGACATGAGTTTGAGTGAACTCCGGGAGTTGGTGACGGACAGGGAGGCCTGGCATGCAGCAATTCATGGGGTTGCAAAGAGTCGGACACGGCTGAGAGACTGAACTGAACTGAATAATTGCTCTGTTGGGTTTCCATCCAAACCAGGAAGTCTCCCTTGACTCCGTGATCTGCCTCCTGGCGAGTCCAGTTACAGTGTGGTCCCTCTGAGGATGTGGTGGTAGAAGAGGGCAGGGCTACAGACTGTGAACACACGGCACACCCCTACATTTTATGAAAGCACATTGTGATGCATGGGTGTCCTTCCATCTCCAGGGTCATCAGCTTACTTTAGCCTGTCACCTCCCACCTGAACTACATTCACAGCCTCTGGGTGACTCACTGCTGCAAACTTGTTCTCTCTGCTCCATCATAGTCACAGGAGTGACGCTAAAGCTTAGCTCATTGAATGTCCCCCGCTTACAGTTAACCAACTGCTTCCATTGAATCAGAGTAAATTTGGACCTTTTTACCACAGCACTCAAAGACCAGAAGGATCTAGCCCCTGTCTATCCATCAAACTGCATTTCTGGCCACTCTCTGACCACCCTCTCCATCATGCACATGATTTCCCTTTCTGTTCTTCAAACCTCTCAATCTATTTGTCGACTACTGGCCTTTGACCTTGCTGAGACTGTCCCTTGGACTGTCCTTCTCCCAGCCTACATAAGCAACCTCAGAGGTGTTGGTCCTCTGCTCTAGCCTCTCTGGATGAATCACTATTTCCATGACCTTCCATGTGCCATGCTCCATCCTGTGCCTTCTATTCTTCCCTCTTAGCTGCCTGGGAGTCTCCCAGCCTCTCTGTGCCCCAGTCACCCTACGTATAGGTGACTTTCCCAGATGGTCTCCACTGACCACCTCGTAGGACTGATGCTTCCTCATCTGCATTCCTTCAGCTCACCATGTGTGTAAATATGAAATTATGGCCTGTGGTAATGCAGTCCTTTGTTTATAGATCTGAAGCTTCTACCAGACCACAAGTTCATCAAGGGCTGGGGCACTCTCTTATTCTTTTTGGTAGAATCTAGGGTTTAAATATCACCAACAATGTTGTAAGTACTCAGTGAATGTTTGTTAAATAAAAGGAAGGAATGACTGTTTGCTGAGTAAATTAACCAAGTGCTCTTGGGGCGAGTTACCTAGCATTCATGGCTGCAATTTCATTATCTATAAAATGAATGTTTGTACCAGTAGTTCTCAATCATGGCTGCATCCCAGAGCAATGCATGAAGTGAAGTGTTAGTCACTGTCGTGTCCAACTCTTTGCAACCCCATGGACTGTAACCCTCCAGGGTCCCTTGTCCACGGGATTTTCCAGGCAAGAATACTGGAGTGAGTTGCCATTCCCTTCTCCAGGGGATCTTCCCAATCCAGGGGTCGAACCTGGGTCTCTCGCATTGGCAGGCAGATTCTTTACTACTGTACCGCCTGGGAAGCTTATGGGTAAAGATCTCAAAAATTCAGGTTCTTGATCCTACCTCCAGGAAATCTCATTCATTTATTCATTCATTTGTCTAGTGTATATTATTGAGGAATAACAACTCACCAGCCCTTGCTTCAGGCATAGGAGACCCAGTTGTGAATGGGCCAGGCCAGCGTCTTGCCCTCATGGAACTTCTATTGCTCATATTATTAACAGATCATATTTATTGAGGCCATAGACACTCTAGCATTGAAATAATGGCTTTGCATACATTAACCTACAGAGTTTCTACCTCAGCCTTCAGAGACAGGACTCTCATTTATCACTGAGGAATAGAGAACTTCACTTGGCAAATCCAGGACTGGACCCTACTCTGTGTCTTACCACTGCATTCACTCCTCAGGTAACCTGGGATCTCAGTGTCATTACCCCATTTCATAGATGAGGAAACAGAGTCTCCGGGACACACCCAAGGCCATTCAGGAGTCAGTGGTAGACAGAGCCAGAGCTTGAAGCAGGACTGCCTGACTCCAAGGAAAATGCAAACTTTTAATTTCCAACCTTTAAGCCTTCAATAACAGTACAGATGTCTCCATACTGTCCATTCCAGAAAGCCTCAGCCAAAATTACATTATAGGCTGATGGCAGTCATGGAGACCTCTAAGAGCAAGTGTCATGGCTTGAATCTTTCCATCTTATCAGAATCAAACTGAAACCTCCTCAGCAACAAAACAGCAGAAGCCTTCACACAGGACTTCACACGTTGCAGACAGCTTTCCTACGAAATATCTGATTTTACTCTTCACAGTCACCTGGTGAAAGAGATATTGACCTTGGCATGAACGATATTCAAAATATTTACGACCTGTTACATCAAGGGCACCAAACGATTTGAACAGACACTGGTCTTATGCACCCAATGTGGACATACCAGGGCTTTTGTGGTGGCGGAGCAGAGACTGGAGGGATGTGCCTACAAGCAAAAGAATGCCGCGAACTTCTGGCAACACAGGAAGCTAGGAGAGAAGCATGGACAGGTTCTCTACAGTCTTCAGGATCACATCCATGCGATATAGGAATCCCCCTCTTTTCAAAAGTTTGCTTCACACCACTTCTCTTTCGTGAAAAACCTACATTAACACCTGTTTGCGCCAACGTAAAGAAATTTGAAGAGGATTTTCACTTTCACGAAAAAGCAGGAAAATTGAAAATAGCATTCAGCCTTTATTTTGTGGCGAGGGGTTATAGAGGCAGCACACCCCAACAGCAAGACTGGTACCGCCAAGCTCCTCCCCAGAGAACTGCACTCAGCTTCTCAGCATGAGCCGCAGTAGCTTTGAACTGTGCTTGATCTCAGTTTATCTCGTGCATTTTTGTGCAAGAGGTGCCCTAAGGTCATTCCTTCTTTGCTGTATGCCATTTCACTTCAGGAACGGCTTCCCAGGACACTCTACTTTCGGATAGCAGGGGAAACCTGTACGTTGATTTCAGATGCTGTTGCCACCAGAACCGTGAGAGTAAAATGAGTTTCTGTTGATTTAAGCCACCAAGTTTGTGGTACTTTGTTCCAGCAGCCCCAGCATGCTTATACAGAATCCCAAACCCTTCCTGCCATGTCTAGCTCCAAAGTCACCAAAAGGTCTGGCTTCAGGCAGTGGGGAACTGAGAACCCTCCCTAGGTTCACTCCGGTGGTACCATAGCCCACAGTCTCTCTATTACTAATTGTTATTAACTTGCTCGGCTAATGTCCGGCTAATGATCTTTCTGGAGCACTTTAAGCCCAGGATATGGCTTTTCTAAAGATGTCATGAGTGCTGAGAGTAGCTCTTCACAATGCAGAAGGCACTCCAGTTCTGAAAATCACAGGCTGAAGGGCAATTGCGGGCACAAACGAGTCGCATGGCCATAATCAGCACACTTCTTACAGCAAAGTCAGGCCGTCTTTCTGTAGGGAGACTGAGAGGCTGGCTCCCCGCTCTGGCTTCTGCTTGCACATTATTAACGTGTAATGAAGAGCAGGTTCTGCTTTATTGATCTCAGACCAGAGCTACATGTGATGCTGCCTAAGAAAAGCCCCAAAGGATTCTATTTGATTTTTGCACACAACAATGAGCTCCCTCACCAAATTAACTGCTGGACTGATGGGGGTTTCACCTTGAGATTGTTGACATGGCAGCAAAACAGGAACGTCTATATTTGCTCAAGCTTGCTCAGATATACATCCCTGCTGTTTGCACCCTGTCAAAAGAGGCCCTGGGAAATATCAGGCCACGCTGAGGAAGGCAGAAATGCAGCCCAGAAGAGATTAGGACCACGAGAGGACACAGATGTACAGCACGAAGTGGCGATGACGGGGGTCTGTCTTTGTAAAGTGACAGCTTACCATCTCAGGCAGCCCCACCCCCTTTCTTCTCTTCTGCTCTCAGAACATCCCTAGTTAGAAAATTCCCAATCTAAGAACCCCAGAAGCGTCCCTTCTCCCTTGGCTGTGTCATGATTCTACCGGAGGCCTTTTACGGAATGTTTGGTGACAGCTAAGCCGTGTACTGGCTGCTACATGATGCTGAAAACTCAAGAGTCAGCCTCTCCCCAGCCTGTGAGTAGCTCAGTTTTTTGGCTCAGCCTGAAGTCAGATAAGGAAATGGCCATCCAGAAAAGGTCAGATAAGATCACAGGACAGAGAAGCAGGCCTGCCTGGCAGAATCTGCACAAACTGTCAGACAGGGCCTGGCTTCCTTAAGTGCCCCAGAGGCTTGGGGTTCAACCTTGCTGACCATCTTTCTCTCCAGCCAACCCCTGCTGTGTCCATGCACTGAAATCGCACACGTGAAACCCATTTGGGAAAGAATTCCCTCCTGGGTTCAGGCATATCCTTTGGCTCCTGCCTTTATGAGAACTGGTTCTTCCAAACCTTGGAAGAACATCTTGTGACAAAGCAAAACTGACAGCCCATCCAGAGTCCATTTGTCAAGAGGAAGGTGATGAGAATCCTCCACATGACCCTTGCAGAGAAAAGGAGAGAGACTCAGATCCAAATTGGGGCTAAGACAGTCCCAGGTTCTAATGGATTCCTCTCTACTAATTGCCTGTGTAGCATGTCTGTTAAATTGAGATAAGGCTTAAATGGGGCCCAAAGAAGATTCAGGAGGGAGTCACAAAAATGATTAAAAGGTTGTAAAATTAGGGCTTATGGATGGAGGATATGGGGCTTATTTATCCAGAAAAGAGAAAGCTGAGGAGGGACATATAAAGACGTCATACTAGATTAATTATGTAAATAAGCAGACACCCAGTTGGCCTGGAATCTCAACCATTTGGCAGGGAGAGTGGGTATTGAAGAGGGAGTTACTAGTAGTTTTCAAAATCATAAGTTGCCTGCACAGATTTCTGAGGGGTTGGTTGTTGCTGGGTAATACAAGTTATGAATATTCCAGGTTCATTTTAATGAGCCCAGATACCACCCACTAAAAACTGTCTCCAGCTAAGCGAGTGATGAAGGCAGGATTTTTTGGTTCATCACCACAAGTGGAGAACTTGCAAGGGTTCCTTGCATGATGACAGACTCCAGGACTCAGGCCTTCTTCAATTCCCCATCCAGGGTCAGGAGTTGGGAGAGACAGTTGGCAGGGATGGGGTTCTGTCATCCAGATAGGAAGATGCTGGAAAGAAGGTCCCCTCAGGATGATGAGCTGAGCTTGGCCAGGGGCAGGAGAGGTGTCCCCTCACTCAGAAGAGTCATAACTTGCTGCCTTCCGGGTCTCCCTCCTGACTATACTGTGGCCAGTCTTCCTTTGTTCAAAACGACATTGAGCACCAAGGACCATCTGGTCCTCCCCGAACCCTGGGCTCTGAGTCTGGACACAGAGATGAGGAAGAAGGTTGTAATTGTGCAAAAAAAGATTAAAAAAAATAAGGGCACGATATGAATACTAATGAGACTAACAATCATCACAAGAATATTTACTGAGCACCTACTTGGCCCTCGGCCCTCAAACCAGCAATACCGATACACGGTTCCATTTAATTCTCGAAAAAGCCCTATTGAAACAGGAGGGAAGGGGGCAGGGCACAACTTTTAAGGAAAATGAAATAGCCTCAAAGGATGTGACAAAGACTGGTTAGAACTGAGTAGGACTAAGATGGCATGAGAATCGCCTTCCAGGGGACTGTTGTACGCTCATGATAATGCATCAGCTGACTGACACAGCCATAGGTGCCATGACAGTTCTAAGGCCAACCATAAAGGGCCAAAAAGCCGGCAGTGGCCTGATACCTAGAAACCTCTGCCCCTTCCTGGAAAGAGTTGGGATAATCCTCCTACTCATTAGCCTATGAAATTACTCAGCCCATGAAAACCAACCACCCCCCACACTCTGGGGTCTCTCGCCTTCTGACATGGCCCACACTCTGTCTGCCAACTGTGTTTCTCCCAGGGCCGCTCTCACCTTTGAGAGCCCATTCTGTCTATGGAGTGTGTCTCTCTCTAAATAAATCCACGCCACAGACTGTACAGAACTCAGAAGCTCTCTTCCTCTCCTTCTGTCACAAGGACTAATGTACATTCTTCAAACCAGGCTCAATGTGCATCATGGCACAGAGGGCAGAACTTCTTAGCCACTAACGTGTACAGATTATCTGTAGAGCATGTTTAAAATGCAAATCCTTGCTCCCCTCCCCCACCCAGGAACCCTGCTTTGATCAGCCTTGGCCAGGCCAGAGAATCCATGATTATTCAGAATCCTAAGGAATTCTAATGTGGGTGATACAGGAATCCCCAAATGAGAGGAAATCCTTTAGATTTGCTATTCTCTCCCCTGACTCCTTTTTCTTGCCAACCACCCTTTACTTCCACTATACACACACACACACACCCCTCCCCAGAATTACTCAGTAAGCATTAACTAAGTAACCAGGTGGCAGGATTATAAAGATGGCTGCCCAAATGGAGACAGAGTATAGCAGAGGAAATAAGCTGAAGGTAGCCCCCTGGGAGGGGCAAAGCCCTAGGAAATTTCACAAGACAAACTGATGATGGTTGACAGCTGGAACTATTGACTGGGAAAAAATGACCACCTAAAAGTTGAGAATTATGTTTTATTTGGTAGACTTTCTGAGCACTTCAAGCCCAGGAGGCAGCCTCTGAGATAACCTTGAGGAATGGCTAGGAATTCGTAAGGGAAGAGCCAGGATACACAGGTGTTTTACAACAAAGACCAGGGAGTCAGAGCATTAAAAGATTACTGTTAATTAAAAAAAAAAAAACAGAAAATATTAATGAATTTAGCGCTTTTCTATGTATGGGTAGCAAGAGTATGGACCCACTGAAATCATTCCTTTGATATTCACCTTAGCTATCTAGGGCCAGCATCCTATTATTTCCCATCATGCTTCCCCTCAGGGTGTGCCTTTTGGGGTGGCTGCAAGGCACCACCCCTTGATGGGGGGCATTCTGCTTGTTCTCATCCTGCGTTCCCTCAGGCTCACCATTGGGAACAACTGTGGAGGCTTGATATGGCTTCCTAGGTGGTACAGTGATAAAGAACTCATCTGCCAATGGAGGAGATACAAGAGACTTCCAATTCAATCCCTGGTCAGGAAGATACCCTGGAGGAGGAAATGGCAACCCACTCCAGTATTCTTGCCTGGATAGAGGAGCCTGGAGGCCCACAGTCCACCGGGTCTCAGAGAGTTGGACATGACTGAGCACATACACACACATACAGTGGCGGCTTGATGGCTGATACATCCTTTGTTTACTGATATGGCAGGCAACATTTTTCATTCACAGAACCCAGGAAGACTTCCAGGAGGTAAGCAGACTGGGAATAGATGGTGCTCATGGGAGGGACCACAAGCAAAGCTAGGGAAGCAGCCAAGAATCTGAGAGACCATGGGGTCAGCCATGTAGCTAGGGCTGGGGGGGCGGGCAGGACGGTAAAGGGTGGAGGAGGAATTAAACATTGATGCAGGTGGAGGTGTGGATCACTGCTCATGGTGTGCTTTAAGGCTGAACTTTAACAGCAGTCATTGAGAAAGTTACATAGAAAAAACATGATGGGCAAAGCTCAAGGTAATGAGTGGAGTCCATCATAGCTGGCCTGGCGAGAGATAATAAGGCCATTTACATAGGTTACCAGGCAGGATAAGTTAGGATGGAAAAGAACAAGCAAGGTGCTCATATTAAGCTTTCCTTTCATTTACATATAAGTAGTATCAATGGTAATAACAAATCACTGAAGTGAGTCCCAGAAGGGAGTACTCGTCTATAATTTTGTTAAGGCACATGTTTAAAAGTAATAAAATACAATGCATTCTATAATTTAGACTTTCTCCAAATTATACCAGCCTTTAACTAATGAGTAAAAATTAATGAAGATTGACCATTTTGATACAGGAAAGGTTATATCTTCATCAAGGTCATGCTACCTAATGGCATGACACTGTAGAAGAACATTCAATAAAGGAAAGGTTGCTGGATACTGTTATGCTTGTTTAAAAGGGTATAGTAAAGTCAGATAAAATAATCTGGTAGTATCTGTTCTCCTCTGTCCTCTGGGAGCAGTGTGGAGAGGAGGAAGGCAAGAGAGCAGAATGGTTAATGCTGAGATTCCTGACTGAGGCCACCCGGGTTCAAGTCCAACCTCTACCGCCTAGAAGCTGTGTAATGTCAGCCAGGGATTACATATCTATGAACATCATCTCCTCAACTGTAAAATGGGATTCATAAGAGCTCCTAACTCAGAGCATTGCTGTGTGGACCAAGTAAGCTAATGTCTCTGAGGCACTGACCACAAAGCAGGAACTCGTTAAGCATTATCTATCGTCACTATCACTGTGGGGATTTCCCAAGGCCCAAACTTGAGACCAACTTTCCCTGTTTCATCAATAGCAACAAACAGTGGGAAGAGCCCTAGTCTAGACTTGGTCTACTAGTAGACCACACACAGTACTGGGTCCTAGTCCTGGCCTTACCCCAGGTGACATGGGTGACCCAAGGAGAACACCCTTGATAGCTTTGAGCCTCCATTTCCTTGTCTGTACAATGAGAAGGAAGGTCTCCATTGGTATTCTAAATGCTTTTTTTCTTTATAGAAAAGCCCTACTTTTTTATCAAGCAGAATCTCCTCTTGAACCCTAGTACCTAAAAGAGATTAAAGCATAATTACCCTAGTTGATGTTTGCTCCCAAGGCCAGGGTCCCACCTGCTTTCTTCTATCCCCTCACACCCTCCCTGTTTAAGGGCTTGAATCCCCTTCTCAACACTAGACCTCTGTAGAACACATTTAAAAACTACAGGAATAGGGTCCTACAAGATCTTTAGGGATTCAAAGATTTTTATCCTCATGGAATGAGATGATCAGAGGCTGTCCAAAGGGCAAGATGAAATAAAATCTGTGATAAACCCTGAAGATCTCTTTATAAATTGTGTGCCCTTCCCAGTCATCATTAGAAACTCCAGAGTGCAGTCATCTCCTTGGTACCCTTTCATGTAGATTCCTGTTAGGAGACCTGGAGAGGGAAGTGGAGAACGCCAGGAGGTGTTTAGATACGATGCAGTGCAGATGACGCACCCAGACCTTCAGCTGCAGCGTAACGTGACACGGGACATCGGAACACTGAAGCTGGACAGGAAGGTCAGATGACTAGCTTCTTCCTTGACCTCGTTTATGCACCAGCTTTGTTTTTGTAATGTTGGATGTAGATGGAAAGCAGGTGACAGCTTATAAGATACACTAAATTAAACTGTTCTTTCATGCATAATTCAAATGGGATTCTTTAGTACTGAAAAGCATATGTCCAAATCTTTATATCTGTATATTAATATATAAATAATATTATGGTATAACATTTCTATGTCTCTATCAAATACATATATGTTTAGTATAAATATGTGTAAAGTATATCTCTCTTATTAACCTGTGGATTGATAATTCTTTAACTCTTTCTCAGTCTATCCGAACCCATACATCACCAAGCTCAGAAGACAGTGCTGACTTAGGGATACCCCTTGAGGAGTTATCCAACCTCACAGTCTTATCGGGAGCCCCTTTGGTTAAAGAGAACTTCTGTTTTCTTGCGCAGTTCTATCTATTATACCTTTCTTCACTGACCTGAAATCTGTCTGCCTGTGGTTTCTATCTCTTGTCTCTCAGCAAAGCATAGCAAAATGACCATCCTTGCCTTGTGGCCACACTGGGCTGGGGTTGTCCAGAGCCCTGGGGGCAGGACCTCCACCCCAGGACGTCTGGAAGGCAGGACGTCAGCTCAAGGACACCTGGAGAGTAGAGCCTCAACCAAAGAGGATTAGTTCAAGTCTTAGGGTCTAAAGCAATTTTCCCTATTGAACTTTGATCTTTCTGGGACCCTTGGATCCCTCATTCATGTCTTCCTGCTTTCCTTTCTCTCCCTTTTGGAACGGGAATGTCTATCCTATGCCTTTCGCCATGACTGTATTTTGAAAACATACAGTTTGTGGGATTTCACAGGTTCCAACCTGGAGAGGAATTTGCCTCAGGTGAGTGATACCTTGAGTCTCACCCATATCTGATTTCTATGATATTTAAATAAGTTTGGACTTTTTACTTTTGAGTTGATGCTGGGGACTCTTGGGGAGAAATGAATGTGCTCTTGTCGTTTCCCTGTGTTCATTCACTCCTTGCCCCTGAACAGCTTGGCTGCACCCATACACCACTGTCAGTGATTGTATTGTACCAGTTGTTCAAAATGTTGACTACCATGTCTGTTCTTATCTATTTCCTACAAATGTTTTTAGAACTTTGTTAATGTTTATAGAACTCCTTATCTGCCATCTCCACAAAAAACCGTCAGCTGGCCCTGTATACATACCTCATGGCTTTTGTTCAGCTAATGAAAAAAAAAAAAAATCAAGCATGGAATTGGTGTTAATTAGTTAAGCTGGATACAACTAAATCAACTACTTGACTAAATTGTACCTCTGAGTTTACGCTTTAGGAAGCAAAGCAACTACCTGTGACAAAAGCTATTTTCCCGCTTTCCAGGGGATGACACACACTTCAGGCCTCCAATCAGAGGTTTCTGCAACACTCCCTGAGATAAGTATTTTTTTTTTTCCATTTAATAAAAGACAACTCACTAAATGTAGAATCAAATGCAAATTTTTAACTTAGGAGTGAAGGGTGAAATTAAATAGCTAGGGGGAAAAAAAAGATTTGGTTTGGAAAACCTAGTCAGCACATGTACCTAACTCCCTGAAAACATTCAAAAATTAAAATAACCCCTATTCTTCTAAACACTCTCCTGAATTGCAAATCCCTGCCACCATGTTGCACCATCTGCCGCCCCTCCCTGCCCGCCAGCAAAGTGCTCCATCTCTTCACCCTCCTGGTCAGTCACAGGCTCTCCACTCCAGGGCTCACTGGCTGGCTTCTTCTTAGTCTTCCATGACCATACAACTCCCTCCAAAGACACTCCCTGTGTGTGTCTCTACTCCTACAGAACACTTATTGGGGTTGCTCCTATCTTGCGGACTGTTTATTTCTTTAAATAATTACCCATTCTCCTATCATGATTTAGGAACTACATCTGAACATCCGTGTATCTCCAGTGCCTCAAATGGTGCCTGGTGCATAATAGGGTTGAATAAATGTTTGTAGGAGAAGGAGGGAGGGAGAGAGGGAAGGGAGGAGAGGGAGAGGGGAGGATAAAGGAAGGATGGCAGAAGGAGAGGGAAGGAGAGAGGGAGGGTAACATGAGTTTGAACTTGATACCTGATCTGTATTTAAGGTTGCAGCCACTGAACCCATTAAATAATACACCAGATGACCAGAATCTGTTGAAAGCCATCTACACTTTCCTAATGAAATCAGAATCCACTTGGGAGAGAAAGGGCGATAGCTTGCAGAATCATAAACAAAATAAAAAGCACAACAAGTACTTCTTCTCTCCAGAATTATGTAAGGCCGACATAAACAGAGCTCTTAATCCTCTTAGACCATAATCGGTTTTTTTCTTAAGTTTAAAATTTGAAAACCAGAAGACCAAGTCTGAATGACATATTTGCAAGGAAAAGCCGACATATGTCATGAAATAAGTCCCCACGAAATAAAATTTAAAAAAAATTAAAGGGGAGGAAAATTTATTAATTTTTTGAATGAGTTTTGGGATCACCAGCCCAGTGAAACTTCCGCTGCTGAAATGAGCCTGACTTGTCTGATTCAGATGGGGACGCCGGGAAGCTGAGCTAATTTCCAGAAACCTGCATGGCTTCGCACATGTACCACTAGAGGCGATTGTATGGCTCTGCTAATGAGACATTGTATTAGCATACTGAATTCTAATTGTTACATTTCTGAACATCCCCTTGCTGGAGAGAAGGAGAGAGAAAATAAAATCTTAAGTAAAAATATACGGGACATCTCACCTGTTCAATGGGGCCCTCAGCAGTGCAGTTGCTCCCTGCTCTCTCGTGCTAAAACGTATCTGTCAAGCTCATCAGGAAATAATGGCCCAGAAGAACCTGTTTACGTGGATCCTCCCACTTTTGTGGCAGGCAAGATTGTTACTATCTCTGGCTTTATTTTTGATAAATTGCAGGTTTTAGCACAGGTATATGATGGGTCTCACCGAGGCCCACCAGAAAAGAAAGAGGAAGCCTTTCATTTGCCTGTCCAGCCAGAAATAAACTGTCATTCACCCTCCTTAAGATCCTGCAAGGCAACACCTCATCCAGCACACTGCCATCCTTCTCCCTGGTCTTCACTGGGTATTTTCCAATATCCCATGCTTCTTGTTGCTCAGTCACTCAGTCACGTCTGACTGTTTGTGACCCCATGGACTGCAGCACGCCAGGCTTCCCTGTCCTTCACAATCTCCCAGAGTTTGCCCAAACTCATCCATTGAATTGGATACCATCCTGTGCTTTTTTAACTGTTGAAAGTTAATAAACATGGATTAAGTTGCTATTTATGCTATGATCACTGCTAGGACAGTTCAGACGCTATCTCATTTACACTGCACAATCTATGATACAGATATTATTCTAGACATTTAGCAGATCAGGAAACTGAGGCCTCAAGGAGGTTAAGTAAATTCAGTCAACTCAGCACAAAGCCTACTACAGAGCCAGTGTTATGTAACCCAGAGTCTTGGCTCCTGACAGCTGAGTCCTGGCTTCCTCATCTGAGTCTTTCCTTGATCCCTCAGGCTGAGACAAGGAACCCAGGTGTGGCTGACTCTGCAGTGATTGCTCCTAAACAGTTCCACTCAGCACTTGCCCTGGGACAGCACTAACCACAAGGCCCTGGAGTTACTGAGTCACTTCTCTCTCTCTCTTAATTAGATTTTGAGATCTTTGGGTATAAAGAATGGGCCTTAGGTATCTCTGTAGCCCCAGCACTTAGTCACTAGCAGTGTGGAATGAATGAATGATGGGATGAAAGAGTGCTACACAAAACGCTGAAGTAACGCTTAGATAAAATGGAACAATGCTGTGCCAGAGTTAACAGGCAGGAGAGCCAGAGCAGTCCCGATGGACACAGCCTTAATATTTTATCCAGTAACATCAATAATTCAAACTTGAACTCAGAAAGACAGATGCCCCAGTCTGTAGAGGTATGGTGTCCCCCAGAGCCTGCTGTGGCCTGAGGGCTGCTTCCACAGGGCTAAGAGACCCCCCCACCCTACCCCTTTATTTGTAACTCACAGTTTTAGGGTTTAGGAACACTGAAGCCACAACACCCGCCTTCTCCAAAGGCTTTTTTTTTTTTTAGCTGCAGCAGTGTGATGGGTTTTTTATTTGATGCTGTTGTAAAGGAGGGGCTAGGGATGAAGGAGAAAGGGGGAAAACAGAATGCCTTGAAAACAGAAATTGGAAAAGATAAAAGCAAAGCTGAATACAGAGGCAGCTATAAAATGGATGCCTCAGGAATCTGTGAAGCTCTTGGTGCTGGACAAGATTGCATTCTGAGCCTGGGTCACACTAATGGGGCTCTCTCCAACTGATGTCCCCCCCAAAATATGGACTGCTGTAAACACACCCTGTAAACACTGCTGATGTTCACCACTGGCATCCAAGCACAGAGAGGAAGGGGTAGGCAGAAAGCAAAATCTTCGAGCTGGAGTTTGAGCAGAGCAAAGCAAAGGCCATTTTCTTACTCTTTACACAATGATTTTTATGATTTTTTTTCCTTGTCTCAGGTAATAAACCCTCAGACTGAGCTGTCATGTGCAAGTGGCTTCTTTAGCAGGAAACAGGGATTTGGAGATCAGAGGCGACATCAGGATAGGATATGGCATGATCAGTCTCACTCACGGTGTGGGTACTGATCCTACAGGGGACTCAGAAACAGTGTGGAACCCTCCCCAGAGAAGTGCCTCCCGAGGGGTGAGGGAGGTGGGGTAGTTATCCCCTGGTCCTATTTACCCCTGGTCGAGGGCTGCTCCTGGGCTCTGAGTCCCCCAGCACTGCAGCCTGCCCTGCATGTGGGCTGAGGGTGCCCCTGCAGCCACAGTGAGGGCTCATCTCGGGTCTGCAGTGAGAAGCTGCCAGAAGAGATGATGAGTGAGGAGTGCACATGAGTGGGACACTCAAAGGAAGTTTAGCGGTCTTGAATTATATTACATACTCTTTACGATAGCCTATGCATGCGTGTGTATTTAGTGTTTGTATGTATGTAGACATATGCATGCATATATAACACATAAGCATATATATATGAGTGTATAAGTGTTTATGTGAGTGGAAGGAAACAAGAAAATGTAAGTAATGGTTACCTCTGCATGTATAACAGCATTCATTAATTGACGCCATAAACATTATGTGCAAACCACACGATTCTAGGAGTGGAGATACACTGTGACCAAACTACATGAGGTCTTTATCCACACGGGGCTTACATTACAGTCCAGAGAGACAGAAACACACAAATCAACATAGAGGATACTTTTTTTTTTTTTTAATCAGAATAACTGGTGTAAAGAACACTGAGAAGTAAGAGAAAGTCTCAGTGTAAAACTAAAGTTCTTGCTAAGATGTGGTTCATAAAAAACCAGGCAGGAAAGGGGCCTGAGGTAGAAAAAGATAGCACACACAATGGCACTAAGATAGGAAGAAGCTTGTTATCATCTTTATACTTTAATATTTGTAAATTTTCTGCAGTGCTTATACATGGTTAAAATTGGAGGGGAAAATGCAATTATTTTAAAATATTCTTCAAGTGAAAGAAAGAAAAATCCAAATGAAGACTTATTGATTCTTAGAAATTTGACTGATACAACATTCCAAAATTGGTCATCTGCTGGGAATCAGAAAACCTCCATTAACTTCTCTTAATGGATAGCAAGTCCCGAATCAATCAATACGTATTTGTGGAGTTCACACTGTGTAAAAGGCACTGCGCATGGGCCCTGGGGAGCGCTGAGATGAGCAGGACAGTGACCTGCTGTCATGCTGCCATGTCCAGGAGGGGAGGCTGGGATCACAGGAAATTTCATGATTAGATTCATTGTGGTAAAAACCATAAGCGAATACAGATAATATGCCCAGAGACTAACCCAGGCAGGGCAAGTTTAGGAAGGCTTTCTAAGATGCAAGACATTTGAACTGGGCTTCTAGAGTGAGTGAGCTTGCCATGGCCACAGAGAGTGCTGCATGGACAAGGGCAGGAAGAATAAAACTGCAGCATACAGTGGGGAACGAGTCTTTCACAGTGACCCAGAAGATCCAGTACTTAGCATTCAGGAACAGACGACCAGGCTGATGGAATGGCATGACAGAACACCTTGAGTGCCATCAACAATGATCATTAGCTGAACGGTTTGCCAACCACTCGTCCATTTCCAGGCTCCTGATAAGAATGCTCTAGTTTCATGGAGTCACTCATGCCCAGGCAACTGAAGCCCACATGACTGGGTAAAGCTGACAATCCATCATCCATGCTTCAGAAGAGGATATGAGACTAAGGCCTGGTCAATAAGAGCATCCCATTCCCTTGTTTGTGGCAACTGGTTGAATGATGAGAGCTGACCTAATGAGAGAGAATTCCAGCAAAGAAGTGAATTGAGTGTGTTAGCATAAGGGAAATCTTCTCTCTGTTGGAGCTTCTGAGGAGCTGGACTGCACATCTGAGTGTGCTGCTGGACACCACCCCATCACCATGGTGAGAGAGACTGTCAGATTGGAGCTGACAAAGAAGAAAGCACTGAGAAAGCAAATAAGACACTTTCCTAATGACAGTTTTTAATGAACTGCCAGGATGGAAATTAAGTCAGCTATAGGTTTCCCAACTGTGGAACCCAATAAACCTCCTTTCTTTCCCTCTTGAGGTAGCTTGGGGTAGATTTCTGTCCTTTGCAACCAAAAGCCCTAATTAGTTTACCACACTAAATTATGCCCACACAAAGGCTCAGTCACGAATGTTCACAGCAGCTTTAACCATGAAAGCCAAAAACTGAAAATGATCCAAATGTCCACCAACACATGAATGGATAAACAAAATGTGGTATATTCATAAAAATAGTGTTCAATAACAAAAAGGAATAAACTGCTTATACATGCAACAATATAGATGAATCTTAAAAACATTATGCTAAATACAGTCAGACATAAAGTACTGAATGATTCTACATAAACAAAGTTCTGGAAAAATGAATCTAATCCATAGTGACAGAAAGCCAATCAGCGATTGTCTGAGACCAGGGACATGTGTGACGACAGTCTGGGAAGGGGCACAAGGGACTTTTTAGGGTGGATGGGGAAAAAGATAATGGCAAAGGGACCATGTGGTCTAAGAAAATAGGACCTTGAACTGGGGCAATGACCATGAGAATAAAAAGGAGATGTGAATCTGAAAAATATTTCAGAGGTAGAGCCAACAGGATTTGGCAACTAATAGATGGAAGGAAGAGGAAGAAATTTTTTTAAAAATTACTTAGAACTTTCTAACTTTGGAGGCTGAAGGGATGTTAATACTATTAGCTGGAGTGAGAAAAAAACAGGAAGAGGAAGTGACTCCTGGTAAAGATAATGGGTTCACTTTTAGCCACGTGGCGCTGAAGCCGCTCACAGGACAGCGGGCTAGAGATGTCCAGTATGGGTGCTCAGTGAAGGGTAAAAATAAAAAGATGAACCACCATCAAAAGGAGGAAACCACATCACCTTTCTCTGCAGCTGAAGATACCCGATTAGTCTTCTGAATAGTAATCATTGTGAATGATCACTGAAGACAGAGAAAACAAGGCTGGTATATTTGGACTCATACCAGAAAGCAATTAAAATGTATTCTGTCAGCAACGCCATCAGTGAAATTGTGCACGCGGCCAAAGAGGAGAGTCAGACCCACAACAGGATGTTCTAACAGCTGCTTTCTCTAGCAGCTTTCAGAATTCTAGGACAGGGCTTGATGTCTCCAAATCTGGGAAATAATTAAGCTTAACTCCCAATCTTAACTTCTAGGGATATATACATACATATATATATATTACATAATTACTGGTCTGATTTTTTATGATAATGTCTTCCTTTGAAGATATTTGAGGTTTGATTTGGCTGTTTGAACAAACAAATTATCACCCATTTACATACTAGCTCACTGGGGAGTGTTCTTCCAGGATGCTCCCCTGCCTCGGACTGTTGGTGACATTTCACTTGTGGTAACGATTTTCAAAGTTTTTCTTACACAATATTATCTCATCAGATGTTTGGGGATCAAAAGGGTTCCATGGTCAAGAAGATTTAGAAACTACTGCACACTCCAAAAACCCTCTCTAGACTATTGAGGATACATATTCACATACTGAAAGCTTTAAGAAGAAAAAAGAAAAAAAAATATTAAATTTCGTTTAGCCTAGGTGTCCCAAATTATTTAGCCATATGTATCTTTGATGCTACACACTTTTAAGCATGTGGAGGAACTAAAATTTATAAAGTATACTTTGGATAACTGTACAAAAGTCTTCCATAAGCCATATCTCTAAATTAAGACAACTTCTAGAGTAAGTCAATCTTCGTCAATTTAGAAGAACTGAGCAAAGCTTTCTGTTTGATGACTTGTATATAAGTGCCCAGCCAACAAATTAGCTGATTCAGTTTATTTCCCTTTTTTCAGAAAGCTGTTGAGGCGCTGAATTAGTACCACCTACATGAGCCTGCACAAACTGTGTCGTTTCCTGCTCATGAACACTCAATGGGACCTTCCTTGTTCCACAGCCAAATGACACTTGTCATAGACAAAAGAGAGGATCTTCTGTTGTGTTTGTTCTATGACATTTTTTGGGGCTGGGATAGGAAAAGGAAAGCCATTAAAAGCTATATTCATGGATTAAGTGTAAAGATGCAAAATATATATACTGTTACATTTTGAGTTAAGAAACTACCATAATCACTATGGAGGCTTGGTTTAAACATGGTCCCTTAAATATAATTTCTAACAGATTCCTAGCAGAGAAGCCTCTTTGGAAAGCAGAGGTGAGAAATTCATCCAAAGCGATCAGGCTAATGAAGCAGAATTTGGAACTGAGACCTGGAGAACAACTGCATCACCCACGGCACCCATGAAATCGGCCGCATCTAAGCCCGAGTAGGGGTTCACAAGATGAGACGACTTCCCCTCCTCCTGGGAAGCGCGTGCACTTGGGAGGGTGGGCAGACCACTCTCTTCCTGCTAGGGGCCTTCCTAGAAGCTCAGCCAACCTAACTGATTTGAGAACAAAGAAACGACCAGGCATGAACGGGAGCAGTCTTGTAGCCCACTTTCCTTGTGCATTTCTCTGGTGAAGTGAGCTGAGAGTTCTGACTTTGTTGCTATGGCCTGAATGAAGTCTGTTTTTACACCTTTTTTTTTGGCCATCAAAACCAAAAAAGGTGTGGAAACTGGATTTGAAAGATGACCTCCATGTTGCCATATCAAAGACTCTGTGGCAATCAAAATTTCTTATCTTTGCAAAGCAAGAGTGTTTTCACTATTTTTAACTTTTGAACATAAGTAAGGTTTTGGAGAAGGCAATGGCACCGCATTCCAGTACTCTTGCCTGCAAAATCCTATGAACGGAGGAGCCTGGTAGGCTGCAGTCCATGGGGTCGCGAAGAGTCGGACATGACTGAGCGACTTCACTTTCACTTTTCACTTTCATGCATTGGAGAAGGAAATGGCAACCCACTCTAGTGTTCTTGCCTGGAGAATCCCAGTGACGGGGGAGCCTGGTGGGCTGCCGTCTATGGGGTCACACAGAGTCAGACACAACTGAAGTGACTTAGCAGCAGCAGCAGCAGCAAGGTTTACTTTTTGTTTAACTCGCTTAGTTTGTTTTTTTCTGCGTTTTTTTAAAAGTAGCCCTTATTTTCTATATCTGAAAAATCTAGAGTGAGTGGCACTTGTTTTTAGTAAAGATTGTTTTTTATACTCTATGATGTGAAAGTGAATAGAATCAATCTAAAATGCAACACAATAGACTGTGCAGAATCTGTTTATAAATGTTTACCTCATTTCTTTTCCAACTGGGGAGTAGTCCAAAGATTTCTTCAGAGTTTCAGAAGGGTCTGTGATCACCAAAATATTAATAGTCACAAATCCAGGGGTTTTCCCTTGTCACTCCCATCTGTTTCACAGAGAGTTGATGTCACCTGTATTTCAGGTTTGAGAGAGAAAACAGCAGCCCCCGGAGAAGCACAGAAAGGACTAGTGTTGTAGAAAGAATTGACAAATGTGTATAGATAAAGAATGTATTTGGCAGGCTTGCAGATTTGGGACATTTATCTGCAAGACTGCTTTGAATGGGTGATGGTTGATTTAAGCCTGTGTTTAATGTCACTCAGTATTTTGTGTATAATATGTTAAAAATTAAATGTACTCTCTTACACGTCCAGAAACTATTAGATCAGTTCTGTCAGGGTGCAGAGCACTGTGCCCTCATGTCAAGATCTCTTGCTGTTCCAGCTCTATGAAGAATCAATCAATGACCTAACAGTCAGGCTTCTTGCAAGGATTCAGACAGAGGTTTTGACCATAAGTCATCAAAACAGCTTCCCATCCCCGAAATGAGTATTATGAGGCTTGGCTAGCCCCGAAGAAAAGACACCTGACCCAACAACACAGTCAGATTTCCTCTTTCTGGACTCTAACTCCTTTGGCAGCAGGACATACAAGAGCCAAGTGAGGGACAAAAGATGAAATTTCTCCTCTTTAGCCCTGGAACCGTACAGTAACCCTGTCATGAGTGGTAGAGATAGATATAAAGACAGGTTGAAGGGAGAGGGAATGATGAGAAGTGGAGTTAAAGATAATTTATTAAAACCCCTCTGGGCACCCAAATGCTGAGTAGGAGCCAAGGATTAGACACAGAGAAACTGATACTTGCCATCAGTAATTAAGACAGTATTTTAAGGAATACAGAACTATCCAAAGAACAACATACTGGGGACAACTTTGGGATACAGTAAACATCCAATCTGTAGACAGATTAAAGAGATGTGCTAACAATGAGAAAGACTAAAGGAGGGATGGAAATGAATGGCTCATATGACACCATCGTCCCCTCTTGAACCCATGCCGTATCACCAACTGATGCCAGAACCATTTCCTGTGAAGCCTAGATAATGGCTCCACCATCTTCTTCCACATACATACTGGGCAGTCACTACCTCTCAATCTGATCTGGCTTGTGAGACAACGCCTGTCTGCCTGAATTTATTAGTTCAGAGGATGCTGAAACACTGAATGGTCATTCCAAAAAGCGCTGAGGATGTTGGGATATTATACAGGCTGCAGGAAAGGGAACGCGGCCAACACACATTTAGGAAGGGGCAGAATTTTTATGATGAACAAATAGAAGGAAGATACAGCTCTAATGCCTCCAGCAGCGAAGAAGGAGAAAGAGTGTATCAAAGACCTCAGCAAGACCAAGGCACCGGCTGTCTGGATAATCTGTAGCCGATGACATGGCTGGTTTGGTAGACTGGTGGGGAGATGCTTGCTCTTTAACTGGGGGTTGGGGGGAGGGGGAGTCTCTGGGAGGACACAGCAAAATGAAGCTAACAAGACTGGTACTCGCTCAGCATGGGTCGAACCAGCCCAGCCTTGGTTTCCTAAAGTTCGATCATTCTGGGAAGCTAAAGCATGTGGCTTCAGCTTGGGAATCTCCCAGCCCTCTCCCAAATCTGGCTTGCTTCCTGTGCTTCTAACTGCTGAGTGGCAGACACCACCACCGATCCAACAAGTCAAGCCAGAAATCGGTAAGTTATCCTGAATGCTCATTTCTCCTGAGCTTTTTGAATTCACCACTGTATCACGTGGATTTTACCTCCTGAGGAATTCAAAATGCCTTCTGCATTGCTCCACACTGCAGCCATGCTAGGTCAAGCCTTCACCACATCTTACCTGCCTATTGCAACAGCCACAGCCCACATCCAACCTGGTCATCTCCAGTCTATTCCCTACCTCCAGGCAGAGAGCTCTCTGTAAAATGTGAATCCTTTTCTCATAGAGTTACTTCCCTGCTTACACTTTGTGTCTTCCCCATGTCCCCAGGCATTTGGAACATGCAACGAAGTTCAGAGACCCCCAAAAGGGTCTGGGGCCTCCTTAAGGCTCCTGTCCACTGAGCTGCTTCCAGTTTCAAAAACACCTCACATCTCCTTCTGCCGCTAGGACTCTGCACATGCTGTCTGCTCTACCTTGGAATACTTAACTCCTCCACCACCTCCAGTCTCCAAGTACCTCTTCCACACATATGTGTACCCATGTATGTCCCTTTCAAATCTGAGTTTGAGTCACTTCATCAGAGAATGCTCCCTTCGTGGTTAGTCAGTTATCAGCATCTATTATGCTCACTAAGAATACCCAAGACCTGTCCTTTATAGGAACTTATCCTTCCTGTACAGCAAACAGCTATAGCCGCTGTGTGCACAGGGGTAATGGCATCCTCCTTCCTGCTTCCTGCCCTCTGTAAACCCTCAAAAAACATTTTTTTAACGACTGAGGGAGTGAATCATACTAGAGGTTCACTCATTCATCAGACCCTTATTTAAATTTGGAACTCTACCAGAGAAGGAAAATATTTGGAGAATGTGAGGCATGGCAGTGGGAAAATTCATAAAAGTACTAACTGTTAAGGGGTTTGGGGAGATGGTTTAGGGTCTGGCAAAGAGGACAGGGGAGCTTCAGCTTAATAGCCTTAGTAAAATCATAATATAAATAAATTTGAGATAAAACAGGCTCCTTCTCATGCCTACAAGCTATTGATTCAGCTAAAAAGCAATTACCCAAGAAGAACATGAGAATATGAATATTGTCTATCACACAGACATAGGAAAAAGTGCTGTATATTGCAATGATAGCGAGCAGTCTATAAAAAAACTTGGGGTGGTGAAATACCAAAGTCTGCCTGTCACATTATAAGTTGCTCAAATAACTCTGTTTGATCTCATTGGCTTGGAGCCAAACACTATTTTTTATTGTAAGTTGGAAGTCTGAGACATCTTCTATAAAAGTAGCCGTAACCGGTAGTTATCATGTAAACTTTTCTACATAAATAGCTCTATGGGCTTGTGAATAAATTAACCGGGGGTAAGCATTTTGAGCACCTACTAAGTGCCAGGCACTGAATTTTTATGATTTTATATATATATATATATATACATGATTTATTTTTACCTTTATTTTTAACTAGATGTGGAAACTGAGAGTTGGAGTTCTGTTTGTTTTTTTAATGGCTTGGGGCCATAGACTTGGTAAATAAATGGCAGTATTTTAATCCAGGAAGTCTCTGTGCCTTGGTGTGTCCCATGAAATCATGAATGAGGAGTCTGAACCGGGAAAGGAATCATATTATCCAGGGATGACAGAATCAACGAGTTCACTGGAATTTTACTGGAAGCTTTATGACTCTGGATCAATAGCACAAAACAAATGTCTTTTCCTACTCCTGCCCCTCCATGAAATATGCCTCCAGTGGCAATAACTCAAATAAATATTGGAATGTAATTATGCTTCACCACATGGCAGGGAGCAAAGCAGCATCATTAATGAGTTATTGATAGCACAGATCTTTTTTGACGTGGGCCCGCTCACTGCTGTGTTTATAGAGTTGTCTACTTGGAGATTCTTGCGGAGCACTCAGGACTAGAAGATGGATGTTGGGGGTGGATGCCTACATGTTCAGAGCTCATCTGCACTTATCTGGGACAGGCAGTGCTTGTCCTGAGACAAAGGATGTTGCTCTCAGCAAACGGGTGGACTGGAATTCCTATACACTTGCATAATCATGTACAAGGATTCTGCCGGTAGGTCCCCAGATAATACCCAAACCTAGATTTTCATGTGTTTATTAGTCATCTCTTGCTGTGTAACAAATTACCACAAACTTAGAGGCTTAAAACAATGCACATGTATTATATACCATGTATGTAATAGCTGGTTCTTCTGCTTCAGAGTCTCTCCTGAAGCCTCAATCAAGGGACACACCAGATCTGGGGTCTCATTTGAAGGTTCATGACATGACTGCAGGTAGATTCAGTTCTTTCTGGGCTGCTGAACTGAGATTCCCAGTTTGTAGTTGACTGTTGGAAGAAGGCCAACCTGAGTTCCATTACCATGTGGGCCTCCCCAACACGTGCTAATCGCTCAGTCATGTCCAACTCTTCGCAACCCAATGGACTGTAGCTCACCAGGCTCCTCTGTCCGTGGGATTCTCCAGGCAAGAATACTGGAGTGGGCTGCCATGACCTCCTCCAGGGGATCTTCCTGACCCAGGGATCGAACCCATGTCTCCTGTATCTCCTGCATTGACAGGCAGATTCTTTACCACTGTGCCACCTGGGAAGCCCCTCCCCCACCCCCCACCCTGCAACAGCATTGCTTTATCAAAGGCAGTAAAGGAAAGAGTGTGCTAGCAAGATAGAAGTCAGAACTTCTTGTAATCCTATCACAGAAGTGAGTTCCCTAGAGGTGGAGGTGTTCTGTTACCCAGAAGCACGTTCCTCAAGGAGAAATTACACACGAGGCTCTGAATACCAGAGGATAGGACCACTGAGGCCACCTTAGCAGCTGCCTACCAAGTACACTAAATATAACACCTAGGCAGACTGCTTCCCAGCTACTGAGAACTGCCCAGTTCTGCCATGTGCGTGGCTTCAAGGGCACTAGGAATTCGGATTCCATCTGCAGGGGATCCTGCTCCATCCCTCCTCTGGTTGCTAGGGACCACACTGCCATGTCATCAGTGTTCTGAGATGAGGTGGTAAGGGGGCAAAGGAATGTCATGTCTGCTGTAAATTGTTGATGCAGTTTACCTAATTTAAGACTCATAACAACACCTTGAGGTAAGCGCTATCTCTATTTTGCAAAGGAGAAATCTAAGCCTTTGAGGGTTTCCTGCCGTTACTGGGGAGATGGTTGGGCTCACAGGTGAGCTCAGCTCAGTCGTCTTTAATCACATCAGTGCCTCCATTCTACCTCCTGATGGCATCCAAAAAAAAAAAAAAGGATCTGTGCCACCCGCTCCCACCCTCCATCATTGTGCCCTCCTGGACTAGCCATCCGCCTCCACATTTGACCCCTTGTACTATTTTCCCATGCTGCTATAGCAAATCACTGCAAACTCAAAGCAACACAAATTCATTCTCCCACAGTTATGGCTGTCCGAAGTCCAAAATGAGTCTTTCAGAGCCAAAATCAAGGGATTGGCAAGGCTGGTTCCTTCTGGAGTCTCCACTGGGGAAATAAATTCCTTGCCTATTCCAACTTCTACAAACTGCCCATATCCCGTGGCTTGTGACCATATGACTCCAAACTCTGCTTCAGTTGTCACATCTTCTCTAACACTGACCTCCTGCTCCTTCTTACGGGGAACCTGTGATGACGCTGGGCACCTGAACAATCCAGGATCATCTCCCCGCTTTAAGATTCTCATCTTCATTGTATCTGCAAAGTCTTTCTTTGTTATATTTACAAGTAACATTTATGGGTTCTTGGGGATTAGGACCTGGATACATTTGGAGGTCATTATTTAGCCAACCACATTCCCACGATCCACTTTCCCCATGGTCAAGGGGAACCTTTCAATTTCAGTTCAGTCACTCAGTCGTGTCCGATTCTTTGTGACCCCATGAACTGCAGCACGCCAGGCATCTCTGTCCGTCACCAGCTCCCAGAGTTTACTCAAACTCATGACCATCGAGTCAGTGATGCCATCCAACCATCTCATCCTCTGTCGTCCCCTTCTCCTCCCACCTTCAATCTTGCCCAGCATCAGGCTCTTTTCCAATGAGTCAGTTCTTCGCATCAGGTGGCCAAAGTATTGGAGTTTCAGCTTTAGCATCAGCCCTTCCAATGAATTTGCAGGACTGATTTCCTTTAGGATGGACTGGTTGGATCTCCTTGCAGTCCAGGGGACTCTCAAGAGTCTTCTCCAACACCACAGTTCAAAGGCATCAATTCTTCAGTGCTCAGATTTCTTTATAGTCCAACTCTCACATCCATACCTGACCACTGGAAAAACCAAACAGGTGTTTTCACATCCTTAGTCAAACCTAGTCAAACCCTGAGGGCTTACATCGCACTCTATACAAAGCCCACTCCTTCCTTGTAGGGACTGCCTCATGCAGGCCTCTCTTACCTGTCTTGACACTTTGCCTGTTGATCACTAACTCTGACTGCTCTGACCTACTTTCTGGGCCCTAAAGTCCCAGGCCCTATTCTGCCATTGCATTTTCAGATCTGTGCTTTCTTCTGAGTGCAGATGGGTTCTCCCCAACACTTCACTGAAATTTGGCCAGGGTGTCAGGGCTTCAGAGAGTCAATCCTGCTGGGCCTCTTCATCTCAGATACCAGCTCTGAGACACAGAGTTGCCTCCAGCAGGATTTTGGGAACCGTTCCCTGGAGATTTCTCATTAGGACGTAAGGAAGGCAGGGATGGGCAAAGGAGCAAGCAAACCCACAATGAGATGGCCCCTGAAGCCTTTATAGAACCTACAGAAAGCTCAAAGCTGGGTGGCCTTTTAGGGTTGTCTTAAATAGAGGCAACAAGGCTGGGTCATTTGCCACAAGCTGCCCTCTATGAGGGGCTTTGTAAACAAAAACAAGCAACCAATGTTATGCAAAAAGATATTATTAAACTGATTATAGTAAGGATGATCATCAAGATGGACTAAACTAATAAAAATCAGCTTTGCAGAAGAGTGGATGGATGGGGTAGCTTACCGACAATTTATCCTTGGAACAAATTTTTAATAACAGTGATTCACACCTGCTGAAAAATCCATTCTCACTGGAACCTGCGTGGGCCCATCTGTAATTCAGATATTTTCTCAAATCTACCAGGTAATATCAGTTGAACAGTTTGACACACTGGTTTTACTTTGGAAAAAAAAAATATTTGGATGCAGGAAAGTTAGAGGAATAAACCTGAATAAGTACAATAAGCCTGCTAGAACATGCCCGTTGTTTTCACAAATATGAACACAGCAGGTGTGGAAGACAGCTGACCCGGTTCTTAAACTGAAGCATCTGATCCTGGAAAGTAAAATCTAGGCGGCTTGGTTCCGGCAGAGCCCAGCTCTGTGTTCCCAGGCGCTGGCCATGGTCAGGAGGCCTGGCTCAGGCTCAGTCTGCACTCCCTCCCATCTCGGCCCAGGTGTCAGCCTCCCTTTTTGAAGACACAGTTGACCACATGGTCACCCTGGTTTCTTTTCCTTCAGTTGTCCATCTGTCTGGTCATCAGACCATCAACCCAGGCCTCTCCAGTCTTCTTACATTCTTTCACTGGATATTTTTAAATTACTAAATACTGCAAATATATAAAAAAGCTAGTAACTGGGGAATACTCACTTGCATCGCTCTTGGATCCTTACTTCCTTTTACAGACACTAACAGAAACATCTCAAAATGGTTTACAAGACATGGCACCCAATGAATGATGCTCTGATTATTAGTCTTTAAACTATGTTATCATAGTTGCTGTTCAGTGCAATAAATATTTGTGAGTCTCCACCAGATGCCAAGCTCAGGAAATACAACCGAGTAAACACAGACTCTGCTTTGATGGAATTCAGAGTCTTGAATAATAACAGTGACCAGCGCTAGGCTTCCAAAGGTCATTATTCGATTCAGTACACAAACAGCGCTGTGAGCATGGCCCCTTCTTAAGGTAAGAAGGCTCAGGCTCAGAGAAGTACAAGAGTGGACCTAAGTTATATGGCTTGCCTTCACTAAGGACTGCTCTGTGTTTAGGTGCTTGGTCTTGTGAGGCAGAACGCATGGCGCCAGGCAGGGCATCCAGGACCCAGCCTGGAGGCAGTGGTTACTGACAGGCTGTACCGGTGCCAGGCAAGAGGACCCCTGACTTGTCCACATGAAGCAAGAGCCAAAAACTGGCCGCGGTTATGCATTTTAGAGATCCTAGGCAGAAGTCCCAGTTACAAACTTCATGTAAACACAAAGCCACACACACCGATCTCATTTCTGGGCTGACCATGGCTGCTGTGTGTGTCTGCAGTCACCAAGGCCCTGAATCCCTGTTGGCGACACTGCAGTGTTGCAACGAAAAGGTGAAGTCATTCTACCAACCCCATTCCAAGCATGTTTGTGTCCAGAGGACACCTGCCAGGGTGGCTATCACTTAGCGCTCATGACTGTCCACCCTGGCTCTGTTCCCACCCCAAAGATGGCCAGTTTGAACAGAGGCCCCTGCTGGGCCACCACTGTAGGGTCCACACTGGATGGACTGAGATCAGAATGGCAAGCAACCATATTGCAAATTATCTCTTTACCCTGCATGGACCGTAGACTTCCTGCTGATACCACTTACATCTTGTTATGAATTTGGAATAAAGAAGAACAAAAGCCCACTGCACAGTGCCCCGTGGGCTAAGGATTTAGTTACTCTTTGTGCCAAACTCTGCCTTCTCCTTTGAACCCTTTGAATTATGCAGTCTGTGGGTGCTAACCTCTCCCAGACATCTACCCTAGAAGGGCACCTGGCTTGCCTGCCCACCTAAACCGCTGACCTGCTCTCCTGACACCTGTGTAACATGTAAAAGCCAGCTCTCTTCCTCTGTCTCCCCCTTTGTACAATGTTTGAGGCAGGCCCCTACAGCTGTGAAGAGAGAGAAGCAGTGATCTTCCTCATCCTCAATGTCTTTGTTCAGTTAAGCAAGAGCTTACTAATGGTGAGCTCCTATTTCTAACCTTTTCATGAAAAATAGAGACTCCCCCAATGGTTTCTCTCTGAGAGATACAGTGAGGAAATCTCTTAGTGTAACTTGACCAAGAAATTTTCTTTTATGAGTTATTTCACATGGTGTATGTTGTGGCCATGGATATTGCCAGTATTTGATGAAATTACTGAAATAAACTCTCAATTATCACTGATCTTGTCATGCTATTTTCCCTGTATAGTAAGTGACACTCTGTGTTTTCAGTATAAGGAATCCAGCTACTGGAATCTTTTTCACGAGTCATCACATGGAATCATCATAATAGTCATTTGAGGAAATCAATGTTTTCATTTTTTTGCATTTGAAAAACTGATGCTCAGAGTGGGTTAAATAATTTACCCAGGGTTCTTCAGCAAGTAAATGGCTGATTTACTGGTTGATTCCAAGACAATTCTCTGATCCATACATCACACTGCTGCCTCTGGGAAAAACAGAGACTGGAAACCCGCATTCCTTGGTCCTTCTCTCCCATAACCTCTGCCCACACCAGTAACCAATGGCATAAGTGAAGCTAGCAGCCAAATATGTGCTAAGATCCTCACAGTTGTAAGCGTGTCATTCCTGAAGAATCTGTTCCTGTTAATGTCCTCTGGAGGACTAGGAGGGAAAAATCTTACCCCAATAAGATGACTTACTGTTCCAGTCTGCCCAGGAAAGTCCTAGTTTAGTCCAGTTGCCCCAGTATAATTATTAATAGCAGCCCCTCTTGCTCTCAAGAGTGTACTGGTTTGAACTACATAGTCACTGTCTTCAAGCCCCATACATACTAAACACATGTTCTCCGCAAATAGTAACCATCAATGTTGATGACTTAGATGATTATGCATTACGTGAATTTCTAAGAAGGCTGTGGAAGGGTAATTCTAAGGGTTATTATCATTTCCACTTGCAGTTAGGAAGAAAATGTTTACTCTGATTCACTAGGCAAAATGTAGAAATAAACTTTTTCTACCTTAACACTCAGCTGTCTATGCAAAGACATCAGGCTTGTTTGTTAGGACTTAACTCCCACAGATTACATGATATGTAAGTCGGAGGCATTCATAACATGTGTAACTGAAAATCACTCATCATAAAGATTGTTTACATACAAAAGTAAGGTTTAATATAAAGACCTCTGGAATGGCACCTAGGCACAGGGGACATTCTGGAATTGATCAAACTTCACAGGCATGCAAATGTACACATGTTTATATGTATAAACACATCTTTGTCAACAACTAACAGTAATTGGGTTTCTCTGGTGGCTCAGACAGTAAAGAGTCTGCCTGCAATGCAGGAGACCCAGGTTCGATCCCTGGGTTGGGAAGATTACCTGGAGATGGGCATGGCAACCCACTCCAGTATTCTTACCTGGAGAATCCCATGGATGGAGGAGCCTGGTGGGCTACAGTCCATGGGGTCGCACAGAGTTGGGCACGACTTAGCGATTGAACAACAACAACAATTCTTGACCCAGATGTCACTTTTTACAACATAGACATGATCTCATGATCTTCCAACAAAACTGAGGCTTGGTCCCTGTCACTGGATCATTTCTCCAAAATAAGCTTTGCCTGCCACTGGTGGCACTTAATTCCTTACAAATTTATCAGGTAAATGCACAAAACATACGTGTTGCTCCATAAAGTACCCTCCTTCTTAAGTTTTGCCTAGCCCAGGTAAATTTGCAACACTCTAGAATATCACATGAAACAGCCATGTTCAAGAAACTTTTAAAATGTGATATTTTTCCTCAAAGAACACAAAGCTTTTGTTTGGGGTTTCTTTTGTTTGTTTGTTTTATCCTCCATCCTTGCCCTCCTCAACTCTCAGAAGGAGACTATGACCTTGGATCAGGGGCTGAGGCCTGGCTCTAAGTTCAGGATCACAGTACACTTACAAGTCATGTTAGTAGAGAATAATACCCCAAATAATGAATCTTCTGTGCTTTGCTCTTTTATGCCAAAGTACTCAGCATAAAGGTCAAAAATCACTGTAAATAGTTCTGTTCTGTAGAACCAGTAGGCTCCAGATTGAACCTATTCTTCAAATTTTTCAAAGAAATTTTTTTGAAACAGTCCTCCTTTATTGAGTCCTACCCGCTCCAGTATTCTTGGGCTTCCCTTGTGGCTCAGCTGGCAAAGAATCTGCCTGCGGTGTGGAAGACCTGGATTTGATCCCTGGGTTGGGAAGATCCCCTGGAGTAGGGAAAGGCTACCCACTCCAGTATTCTGGCCTAGAGAATTCCATGGACTATACAGTCCATGGGGTCGCAAAGAGTCAGATGTGACTGGGTAACTTTCACTTTCACTTTCCTCCTTTAATGAGGTAGATCCCAGATCTTGACTTCATTGTATGTATGTTAGACTGAGATGGTGAGGATATGGTATCCTTGACACAATTTCTATACCTGTACTCATGACAGATGTCATTCATCAACTGCAGCACACTTTTCTGATAAGCTTCAGCATCTTACTCAGCACAGAGATCTAGGAAGCCTCTCCAGGAGTGCTAACTCACAGAATTAACACTGGTTGCTATCCCTGACAGAGACACATGATTGTAACTAAGGGACTTACAACCCAGAGACAGTCATAGCTGGTCCTAATGAGATAAGAAGCATATTATTCTGAGTCCTGGACCTGTGCTCTGTCAGCCTGTCTTCTGATCCCTGACATCAAGAGACATCTGTAGGCATCAGAACCTGAGCATGTCACCCATTATTGAACCACTTTCCCCTGATGGGCTCAAGTCCCTCACACTCCTGAGACTCTCCTCAGTCTTCCCATATTGATCTCAGCTCTACATTAATTCTTCATTGTTGGTTTTGATTGCTCCAATATAAAGTCCTTGGGGAAGGGTAGACAGGAAGAAAGACATTTCCGACTAAGCTTCCTAGAGTAGACCTAGCAAAAGAGAGAGGGGTGTAAAAGTCGAAGACAAATGTGCTATGATTCTATTCATTCTATAAAGAATAAAGAGCACACATTTGTCATCAACATGGGGAACAAAAGTCTTCCTGTATCATATTTCAAAAATATGTAATGCAGTCTCTGCCACCAACAGAAAGAAAAAACATCATCTATGTCAAGTCTCTGCTTCCTTGGCTTGAGTCTTAGCTTCTCTCTCATTCCACAATCATTGATTGAGCTGGATGGTGTGGGAAGCCTTGTGAGCAAGACAACTGTAATTTTGCCAGTAAGATTATTTAATTCAGGATTGCCCCCTCATTTTGCCTGTGACCTCTATGGCTGGAACCCTTATTCCCCTGTCCCTTGAGAGCAGCTGGTCCTTCTGTGCCAACAATGTATATGGACTCAACACCTTATCTTAGCCCATCCTTGTGTGATCTGATTATGGAAGAGGCAGCCAGAGGGCGTCAATGCAATCTCTCACCACTGTGATAAGGTTGTCATTCCCTGTCACTGAGGTGACGAGAATGTAGGAGAAGGCTGGAAGATTTAAGGCACTGCCACTTTGTGGCACCAAGAGTAGGTCCAGAAAGCCAGGCATATTGGACTAGGGTTTAGAACCATAATGGGGCAGAAAGGGTACTGTGGCAAGAAGACAAGCTAGAAAGATCAGGCCAGAATGCTAGGCTCATGCAGATCAAATGTGGGCAGAAAGGGTCAGAGGTGACCCAGATGTGGGAAAATAACAGCCAAAGCAGAGAGAGAGAGAGAGAGAGAGTTTAGCAAGACCACACCAGGGTCATACCTTCTCATTTGTAACTTGGGGTTTTTTTTCAGAATGTTGCTTACGTTATCATTATTACATAGCATAATAAATTCCGGTTTTAAGATGAGAACACTAAGCCACATGGAGGTCAAAGTCAAATAACAAGGCTAAGTTCAGAGAGCTAGTAAGCAGAGAGCTGATGTCCTAGGTGGAGTTGGGCACTGTTTCCTGCAGGTAAAGCCCAGACACTCTTAGGCTTGAGCTGAGCTGCGGGCAGGGGCTGTTTGCCCTCTGCCATCTGGATTCTGGAACGTGGCCAGACCATGGCTCAGAGGAAACGCCCATCTCTAAGTGTCACTGACTTCCAAAAATAGCAAGAGCAGAGGGTTAGGCCTTCTGGGAGATCCTTCCAATATTTTTCTTAGAAGTGAGCACATCCATTTCCCAATTAATTATCTCCATTAGCTAAGCTCAATTACTCTGTGTCCACCTCCAAGAATACAACCTTGCTCCTTGGAGACTTCCTATTTGAATTTCCAAGGGGGCAAATATTGCCAGAAGCATGTTTTATGTAATTACTTGGTGTAGATACTTCACTCTCTCTTTACTTAATGATTATTAAATACTGAAATTAACTTCCATACTTGGATGTGGATTCCATCAGTTTAAGAGAAAGTAAATGTATCGTGGGGTGTGCTCAGAGACGCCTGCATTCAGTGGCCTCCCTCTCAGTTCTCAGGGTTCCTCCTTGGAGTTACTCCTTATTCTGCATAAGAATAACCCAAGTGAAAGTGAAAGTCCTCAGTCATGTCTGACTCTTTGCGACTCCATGAACTATAGTCCATGATATTTTCCGGGCAAGAACGCTGGAGTGGGTAGCCTTTCTCTTCTCCAGGAGACCTTCCCAACCCAGGGATCAAATCCAGGTTGATCTCCCACATTGCAGGCGGATTCTTTATCAGCTGAGCCACAAGGGAAGCCCAAGAATAACCCAAAGAGCCTGATAAAACCAGAGCTAGGCCTACACCTAGACTTAGTGAATCAGCATATCCCAGGGCAGGGCCTGAGGGCATATCTCAGGGACTCTGCACTGTTCACTCTCTCCCTTGTTGTTGTGCTGTGTTAGTTTGCTCAGTCCTGTCTGACTCTTTGCGACCCCATGGACTGTAGCCCGCCAGGCTCCTCTGTCCATGGGATTTCCCAGGCAAGAATACTGGAGTGGGTTGCCATTTCCTTCTCCAGGGGATCTTCCTGACCCAGGGATTAAACCCAGGTCTCCTGCATTGCAGGCAGATTCTTTACCATCTGTGTGTGTGTAGGGGGGTGGGGGGGTCGTGGTTCAGCAGAGGGAAGGGGTGTCTGTTGACACTAACATCCAAGAATCAGTGATACTTATTTTCCCTGATACATGAGACAGCCTTATCATGGGGAACAGGAGAGGCAATATGAAGACAAGCTAGTCTGTCCTTATCCATATCTTAATAACAAGAACAGAATTCATGCTATCTATTGTTATTTTATAGTTGTTATAAATCCTCACACCAGGGCTTGAGTGCGGTAGCTGATTTGGGGGGTGCAGGCAGAACCAGTAGGTGAGGGGGAAGGGAGACAGAGGGAAAGGAAGAGTAAAGGGCTGTTGCTGTCAGGCAGCCACACGGGAGACTGGAGCTCAAGCCTGCTGGGCCTTGGAGGCACGTGAGGGGCATACTACCCCTGGCCCCAGCCTTGCCCCGGGGAAGGCAAAGCGGCTGGTGTTTACTGACTACTGTCAGTGCTTGGCTGGGCTACTGGCGCTTCTGTGAGGGGACGCTGGGTGGGCACGAACTGTGGGAGGCTGGGCTGCATAAAGGTGAGGCACACACGTCAGGCCGCAAGAGCATCTGCTGCCTTCTCTACCACCTTTCTAGTGAGAACGCGTCAGGGGCGTTCTGGTGCCCCACTTAGATGGTGTATAAGACACAACATGAGCACTGGGAGAAGGAGGTTCCCTCTCATCGATGGATTTATGTGTTTCTTTAACTGTGGTAAAATACACATAACATGAAATTTACTATGAATGACTTAGTAAACTCACAGCATTGACGGTTATGCCGCCATCACCAAAATCTAGCCCGGAACACTTTTGTCATCCACAAGGAAACCAGCACCCGTTAGCAGTCACTCTCTGTCCCACTCCCCTCCGAACCCTGGCAACCACCAATCTACTTTCTGTCCCCCTGGACAGTTCTGGACCCCTCATGCAAGTGCAATCTTACTGCAGGTGGGCTTCCATGTCTGGCTTCTTTCATTAAGCATGATGTTGTCAAGGGTCTTCCCTGCTGGAGCATGGATCAGCGCTTCATTCTTTTTTCTGGTTGAACACATGTCCATTGTAAGGACGATACTCCCTCTTGTTGTTCTGGTTTCTCAAGGACATGTCTGCAGGTCGACTGCAGCGCTGGGTGGCCTCCACTTGCCATGGCAGACCAGACCAGACCCCATTCATCTCTGTCCTTACTTGCGTGCCAAGATGCTGGCCTTTATGGGCTGCCTTTTCCTCTAGCTCTCTCCTCTGGCTTCCTGTGAGATGTGGCTGATGGAAGTTACTGGCAGGACATCACACAGGAGCAAGAGATGGACCTTTTTCCTCCTGGCAACCTGACCGTGGTGGGCTCCCGTCAGTGGTCCTCTCCCCCAGGCTTCTCTCGCCAGGCTCTTCCGTGCCCTCTCTCTCCTTATACTTCCAGGGTCATAGGAAGTAACAGCTTCCTGGTGCTGAAAGCTCTCAAGCCCTACACTGTCCCTCAAAAGTTTTCCCCAAATGTTCTCACATCTTTGTAAACAGTCCATTCAATTTTCTTCAAACTTTCGGTTTGCGTGTGCCTCTTTCCTGCTGGGATCCTAATGTAATAATAACCAAAGACAGAGTAACAAGAATAGTTCACTCAATTACTGAAGCACATTTCATAGTGTCTATTTCCAACTTTAGAACCGAGCAATGCTCTGTACCCCTGAGTGTTATCTCCACCTCCCAGACCAGAGGTGAACCAGACAGCGATTGTTCAGAGGCAGCACAATAGTACAATTATGTAACGTGGGTTCTGGAATTACATTTCCTGGGTTCGTTTCTCAGCTCCACACTTTGTGGCACCTTGACCTGGGGCAAATGACTTCATCTCAGATCCATGATATATAAAAAATGTGAATTATGGCCCCTAGACCATCTGTGGCTACTAGACAGCAATTTCTCTGAGCAGGACCACACACCACAAGTTCTCCAGAAACGTGAGTTGTTGTGTTAAGCCCCATTAGTCCTGGCTGCAATTCCCTCTCCTGGTCTCTATCAGCTTCTCCTAGAGGACTCTAGAAGTCCTCGCTGCTGGCCCAGATTCTTCCCAGATGTCGAGCCAGCGATGAATAGAGCTGGAGGCATGCCAGCACCAATTCTTTTCCACAGTTAAGGGAGTAGGGATGTGAAGACAGGCAAGCTCCCACGGCCCTGGGCTCCCCCATTTTAACCAGGGCCTCCTTGTGCTGTATGGTGGTGGCCTTCCTTCCCTCCCCATTTTTCATCACTGGCAGGAAGACCACCATGTGCTGGAGGTTTATTCTGGGATAACCGCCTTCCGAGCATCCTTCATTTGACAGTCCTATCAGTCCTGTGAGGCATAGTTCCTTCTTAAAAATCTGTTGCAAATCTGTTCCAGATCCATTTCTTAAATCTGTTCCAGCGTGGTATGATCTCCAGTTACACAGGTAACATGTGAATATATTTTCCTTGCTAAAGATCCAAAACTTAAATAGCATGAGATTGCCCTTAATATCCCCATTTCTCGGATGATGAACCTGTAACCAAGACAGATTCAATAATGTTCTCAAAAGTTCATGATGAGAGATGGCAGAATTCAAAACCGAAAGTGCCTGGTGCCAGAGCCCACAGTGGGTTCAGCCTCCTTATCCATTGGACTACCGTCTGCCTCCGTTTCTCCCTTTTGGCCTCTGACTGGCCTTAACCTTCCTAGCTTGTATGCCCATTCTAGTAGATCTAGAAGTGGATCTTCATAAATGACCTTTGAAGCCCACATCTAAGCTAGTAGGCTGTTCTGGGCATTCCTCTCACCCTACTGCACACGCTTCCCTACCACGGCTATGACAACCAGCTTCCCACAGGTGCGATCAGACAGCACCCCAGGGACACAGCCCACCCATTCCTGCCTTCTGTCCTAGGGTTTCTCAGACACCGTGGGATGGAATGCCCAAGGGAACCTGTCGAGTCCCTCCTGCTTGCACAGGAATGAGAGAGTAGACATCTCATGGGCAAGCCTTGACCATAGCGGGATGGGAACTGTTCCCCAGAGACAGACATTTTGCAGGTATTTTCTGCGGCTCCTCTCGGAGGGCCTTGGGAGGTGCGTCTCAGGGGCCCGTATTGGTGGCCAATCTGCGTCTGCTCTTTGAACATGTGGCCCCTCTTTTGGTCTCACTGTCCCCACCCCCCAGCCTGTTTCCTGGAATCACACAATCAATCACATCGGGCTTTACTTTCGGGGTAAGAGCAGGCTAAGTCGGGGATGATGGAAGAATGGCTTTGTTGTGTAAATATTTGTTGTGAATAATAGGCTCTCCTTGAGAGCAGAGACATCTCCTCTCAGAGAGGCCCAGATCGTGAAGGCGAGGACTGCATGGGCTGCTACGTCCTTCACTCTGCTCTCCCCACAGGCTGACGGGCTGCCTGCTGCACAGGAGTAGACCCCGTACCCTTGACCTCACTAGAGATTCAAACGTTTCTCAGTAGAAAAACAAACAGAGATTCACCCTCCTAACCAGTCACTCGTGTTTCCAACATGCTTCACTGTCATTGTGAGAAGCCTGGGTTTTGTTCAAGAAAAATGTCTGAGTACCTAGAAACAGCCAGAATTATGCAAGTCTCTAGGGATAAGAGGGTAAACATAACCTAGTCCTTGCCCTGAGGGAGTGGACATTCTAGATTAAAAGTAGATAAGTGGGAAATTCTCACACCTTGCAAAGAGTACTATAACTGGGGCAATCAATTGTGTAAGTGAAAATTGAGGTTTCAAAGACCAAAAAAAAAAAAAAAACCAAAACCTTTTCTACATACAATGCATCACATTTTTTTAAAATCTCATCTTAAACCAGAATTAATATAAATAATCTTTAGGTTTATTCCACTTTCTCTCTGGTCCTAGACCTGTAATCTATCCACCCATCCAACCCCTCCGTCTAATACAAGTTTGGTTACAACACTCTTACAGGAAAGAAAAGTTTCTGGCTCTGGCTGCCCCATGCAGGGACTTGGGGAGACCAAGGTAAAGGGCAAAGATGACAGAAGATGAGTAATTTTCATGCAAGACTTCCATGCGGTGCTTCTTAGTATTCTGACCACGACTTGTTAAAATTACACTAGATTTGTGACTATAGATTTCCTGGATCATATCTGCAGCCATTTTTCCAACAGGGACCAAGCAGACATCAATCATTCTGAGATGGCAAATTTGTGAGAGCAAGGTCAGCAGCCAAGTTCACTGGATTAGTTTGATTGGACACTTGAAGAAAGGCTTAAGCAGGACATCCAGAAAACATCAAGACAGTTAAAAAAAAAAAAAAAAGAGTGTCTGGTTCCTACCCTCAAAATATCCTATGTGCCCAGAAAAAATAAAAGGGTAGAGTGGCAAACTGAAATTAGTGTAGCGTGATCGGAGGGTCTTTCAGCAACAACAAAATATCTGTCATCACTACTGTATGTATTAAAGTGTATTACACTTTGTGACCTGGGGACTGAACCCTGCCCCGATACTTCTAAGTTCTCACTTAGAGTGAGCCCTAGCTTCCTAATCTGTTAAAAGGGTCTAATTCTACCTACCTCACCCATGCATCCATTAATTCAGTCATTATTAATTAATTACCTACAAGCCAAGCACTTAGCCCAGCAGTGGGGATTCAACGACGAGTTAAAAAGAAATTCCTTGCCCTTGTATATAGCATTGAGTCAGGAGAGGTAAACCGTCATCACCTATTCACCATCAATAAGTGGAAGTGATGTTTATAACCTGGGCTACAGGGGAGATGCACATGGCATCACGAGAGAGAAGAAAAGAGAAGAAAAGCCCAGCCTGACGATAGAGATGAGATAGAAGAACGAATGAGTCTGAATTAGGTGAAGGCTCTGGGGTGGATTGTAGGTAGATTCTTGATGGAGAAGGAAGTGTGTGTAAAGGCCTTGGTCCATGAAGATCTCAGCAAATGAGCCAACACTGGTATGGCTGGAGTTTACAGTGCAGAGTGGTGAAAGGAGATCAGAGCAGTTTGCCTGGCCTTGTAGCTGATGAGGAAGGTTTGTTTTTTATTTAATCCTCAAAGCACTGAGAAACCACTGAAGGATTTTAAGCAAAGGAGTGGCATGATCAGATGCATTATATCAAAGCTTTCAAAGGATGGCTTTGGCTGAGGAGAAAAGAGCAACTGGAGGAAGGGAAAAGTGGCTGTGTGGAGACCAGCTGGGAGGCATATCGGTATTCAAAGCAAAAACATGATGGTAACTCAGAATAGAGTGCTGGTAAGAAAGAAGGAGAGGAGTGGATAGATTCCCAACACATTTGCTGCTGCTGCTGCTGCTGCTGCTAAGTCGCTTTAGTCATGTCCGACTCTGTGAGACCCCATAGACGGCAGCCCACCAGGCTTCCCGGTCCCTGGGATTCTCCAGGCAAGAACACTGGAGTGGATTGTCATTTCCCTTCTCCAATGCATGAAAGTGAAAAGTGAAAGTGAAGTCGCTCAGTCGTATCCGACTCTTCGCGACCCCATGGACTGCAGCCTACCAGGCTCCTCCGTCCATGGGATTTTCCAGGCAAAAGTACTGGAATGGGGTGCCATTGCCTTCTCCGACACAACACATTTATGAGGATTTAAATTTGGAAATGAGGGGAAATGGATGGATGATGTTGCCATGGATTAAGGTAGGGAGCTGCAGAAAGCAGCAAGGTTTGGAAGAGAACATTACATATTGGTTGGGGAATGTCAAGTCCCAGGTGCCTTTGAGATATGAAAGAAGGATGTCCACCTGGCTGTTGGGTATAAGCCCTAGGGCTCAGTGATGACTAAGCCAAAGGGCAAATATGAGTCATTAGAGGTCAGGTAGGTAACATTGAAACCATGGACATGGATGAGATCATTATGAATATAAAATAAATGTTCATATACAAAGCACCTAGAATGCTGTGGGACACAGATTGGTGTTAATAAATCTTACCTCCCTCCCTCCCTCCTTCCTTCTCTGTCCTTTGAACAGTAGGATGGTGAGTGAGTTTGGGCAAATTCCCTGGGAAGCTGTTTCCTGAGGAGGGAGAAATGAGCCAGCCCACTGCTCCTAGCTGCTCTTCTGGTCTCCCAAGGACAAGGTCTAGGCTCCAAACAGCTCTTTGAAAGAAGAGCAATACACCTTTCTTGTGACTTCTGAACCCTGATGCCCTCCAACTCTCTGCTTTTTAAACAAGCTGTTTGTGTGACAGAGAACACAAAGGCGAAATCGGATTTGCAGAATAATTCCCTCTTCAATGTGAACTTAAGCTGGGCCTCAGGCGGAAAGGCAGGAGGGAACACAGAACCTGTCGGGAGCAGGAAGGGGAATCCGGTGGGTTTGGTGACCTCTGCATCAGAAATAATTTTGCATAAAATTTTGGAAGTATCTAGAAGAGCATCTTAAACTTAACAGAATTGTAATGAGGCAAATGAGGCAAAACTCTATTCGGCTTTGAAATATGTGCTGTAACATCAAGGGGCTACAGGGTTAAGTCTTCTCTTTCTATTTAGAGGAGGAGGGGAGGTTCCCATCCAGTTGTCCTAGGAAGCCTAGTGGGTTCTGGAAAAGCTCTATTTTTCTATGTGTGTGACATCTTTCATTTCTTCCTTCCATCAATTTGACATTTCACTGATAGGCTAAACCATTTTTCCTCGGTGCCCATTTGTAAGTTTCAAGGGCATGTCCACATAGTATATAGAAATAATAGATGGGCCATAGGAATTTCCGAAGAAATCATCCCAGGTTCTGTTCTAATTTAAAACAGGAAAGCTATGACACAATGGGTATGTCAGCAAAATCTTACGATAAAATTATCTCCTTCTAATTTACTGTGGTGTGACTTTTGGACTTTTTCAATACAGTGTACTGAATCAAATACCACTTTTAAGGTGCAAAATTGTTAAGACAGCTAAAATGATATTCATTCCCTAACTATGCCAAGAACGTTTGAGTCCTTTCTCCCTATTACTATCAGGATAAAAATAAAGGTATCCAGCAGTATTCTAAATGTCATGCTTCAAAGCTCTGAGACACTTTAATCTGACACCTGATTGACAGATTATGGCTTTTGGATATCCATCAAATTAATAGATTATGACTTTTTGAAGCCAGAAACTATGTGATTATTGCCATGTTCTATCTTTAAAGAGATAACTTATTCTTTGTCATCCATTTATGTCTCAGAAGGCAGCCCCCGTCCCACCAACACATACATATCATAATTATAAATAATTCGGTTCCTCCTCTTTTTTTTTTTTCATTCCAGTATGCCCCCATTTGAACATCCACAAAATAATTCACTTTGAAAAAATGTTAGCTTAGGAGATAGCTGACACGTCTCATATTTCTCAATAATGTTTTGCAAATTTAAATATTCACCATCTATGCAATCCCTGGTGAGAGTTCTCCTCTGGTTTTATGCGTCTGATCCAAGAATTTCTCTGGAGCAGATTTAGGAATATAAGAATCAGGATATTTTAGAGTCTGGGTACTTGGCCCTGTTTTCGCTAAGAATTTCAATTTTGACAAAGTGGAGACAGAGGGAGAAGGAGGTTGTCCTAACTGTCTGGAGAACTGCTGATACTTTTCACGCCCTTCATTTGTTAAGACCTCCGGTGCATCTCAAATACCTTAAATAAGAGACGAAAACCAAGTGAGCCAATGGCATAAGTTGAAGTGCAATCTCTAGTCTGAGCTAAAGAAAGAGATTTTTATAAAGACAATTTAGAAAGGGGTGAGATTTAAACTGTCAGTCCTGCCAATGGAGAGGGTAACTTTCCAAAACAGATACAAGATGGCCACAATGTCACTGAAAGGGCCAAGGTTTTTCAAACTGGAGTTGGATCTCCTGCTAATTTCCCCCCTGTTACAAGTGAAAGCCTGTTTGCCATTCCGATCAGGAGGATTTTAGGGCTGAAACTTCAAAGGATGTTCTTAAAGGGGAAGAAAAGCACAAACAGAAGAACCAACAGAAGCAGCTCTGCTCTTCCTCCTTGAGCCCTGGGGTGTGCCTTTGGAAGGTTTGAAGGCAAAAGACATCTTTTGTTCTGTTGACTCTTTCAGCACACCAAGCTGACCCACATAGCAGAGATGCATGTAAGAGAACGTGGCCGGATGCAGGTAGAACTTAGAAGGTCTCTCCGTTTGAGAGGATTTGGAGTTGCTGCCCATCCAGCTGCCTCTGTTACTGATGCTCCCACACTGGATCACGAACTTCTGTGCAGATGCCAGGAGCTCACACCAGCGGCACTATCTCTGTGAAGCCTCGTTCAATCCACTCTCATGTGAACCCTCTTCTCCCTGCCCCGGCATACACCATGCTTAGAGCTCTCTTATACTTGGTTTTCAGCTTCATGTTTGATACCATTTCTTCAAGGGGACATTTCCCAATTCAGAATGAAAACCTTCCTACTGTGCTCCCTCCTTTTCCCCTTTGTAACCTCCATGGCTCCTGGAATTATTTACCTAACATTGTCGTCCCTGCTGGGTTGTGAGTTCCACCAGAGCCATGTCTATCTTGTTCACCGCTGAAAGCCCCAGCACCCAGGGAAGCGCCTGGGTTACAGAACTCAACAGATACTTGCTGCACTGGAAATTTGAGTTCCCAGACTCCCCTGGTGGTCCAGTGGTTCCGAATCCACCTGCCAGTGCAGGGCACAGCTGTTTGAGCCCTGGTCTGGGAGACTCTACACGTGGGGCAACTAGCACCGTGACATCACTGCTGGGCCCCAGTGCCCCGGCACGGAGTCCAGCGAGTGTTTGCGTGAATGAATGCCTTGCTGAATACAGGACAGAAGAAAGCAACAAAAGCTGCGGGGAGAAACAGCAAGAAGAGGAGGTTAATCAACCACCTACATCTGCCAAATTCCTACCCTGAGCTCAGACCAGGTGCTTCACTGGGCACCAAGGGAGGACACAGAAGTGAAAATGCTTCCTTTCCTAAGTGAGACGTGAAACCCTCACCTACCAAGAGAGTCCCAAGGATGATTACGGAAAGGAGGAAAGCAGTAATTCAATAGGACTGTTCGGGGGAGGATGCAACTGAGGCTTATAAGAGATGCCCCCTAAGGCAGATAAAAGAGGAAACAGTGGGAGTCAGTGGCTGATTACCCAGGGGTGTGGGTAGGAAAGTGGGTGGGACAACATGGGCAGAGGGATCAGGGGCCAACTGAGAGTCGAAGGAGTCAAGAATGGCATTGGGCATTCCGACTCTGGGTGATTTCAAGACAATGGTATCAGTGGTTAGGGGGGACTAAAACTGACCTTGCAGAGTAATCATCGCATACTGAGGTACAAAGCTAAGGTATTAAGGTGACAGTCTATAAATTAGAGCTTAGAGAAAAATCAGAATGGAGAAATTGACGAATGAGTCCATTGCACAGTAATATTAGCTACCATTTTATTGAGGGTTAATGATGAGCATGGTACTCTGCTAAATTGATCATACAGATTATCTCAGGTGATTCTTACCCAAAAGAGCATTGTTATTAGTCCTATTTTATTGCTGTTTTGCAGATAAGAAAATTGAAACTTAAGAAATTAAGTGATTTGCCCAAATTCACACAATTAGAAAGTTAGAGAGTCAGAATTTGAACACAGATCTGCCCACTTCAAAGTCTTAGCTCTTAACTTAAGCACTGAAAAACAAGGGAGAGAGCATCTCAGAAGTGAGGACATTCTTTCCAAAATAGGTGTCAGTGGCAGGCAAGGCAGGGGTGGAAGCAGGAAGGTATCTGGAGAAATTCCTGCTTTTTCAGGGACACACAATGTAAAGGACGCTTAGAGGAAGGGGGCCTTCTCAGGTACATAATTTCGCTCACTTTTGGACACATCTGCTTATATAAGTGAAAGAAGTGTTAGTCGCTCAGTCATGTCTGACTCTTTGCAACCCTGTGGACTGTAGCCCACCAGGCTCCTCTGTCTATGGAATTCTCTAGGCCAGAATCCTGGAGTAGGTTGCCATGCCCTTCTCCAGGGAATCTTCCCAACCCAGATGTCAAACCCAGGTCTCCTGCATTGCAGGCAGGTTCTTTACCATCTGAGCCACCAGGGAAGCCCCCCTGCTTATATAGGAATAGTATACATATCTCTTCTTGTATAAAAGCAATAGGTCGTGAATGGAAAAGAAGCCCTAAGGAAACTCTGAAGGTAAAAACTAATATCTTTAGAAAACAGGATACAGATCAAAGAAACTGAGTTCTAGAGAAGCTTGTGTATTTAGATTTCAGTTGGATCATAAAGATTAGCATTTTTATCAGAGTCTGGATAGAAGATTATGGGTAGATTATGGTATTTGAGTAACAGTTAAAGGTTAGTGATAAAAACAAAAAAGACCTATGGATCTTAAAACTATTTTTATGAAGTTTGTTTTATAAAGTTTTATGTGTTTTGATATTGGGTATAGAGATATTCTTTTCTTTAAAAGTTGATTGTAAAACTTTTGATTGAATATTTGTACAGGAAGTCTCATAAATATGGTTTTGCTCAGGAAGTTACCATTTTGAATATTAGGGGAAAAAACAGGGCTTGTTGATTGGCTCATGTGACCAAGGAACAATACCGCCACCTGCTGCCAGTGTATACAATACAATACGGTAGCAAAAAACGAACCTTGCTTCCGAAAAGAGAAGAAAGTGAAAGTTGTGTCCGCCTCTCTGCGACCCCATGGGCTGCATAGGGGCCAGAATACTGGAGTGGGTAGCCTTTCCCTTCTTCAGGGGATCTTCCCAACCCAGGGATCAAACCCAGGTCTCCCACGTTGCAGGCAGATTCTCTACCAGCTGTGCCACAAGGGAAGCCCATTCTGAAACGAGACCATACAAAGTCCTTCCGTGTTCCCCTTCTGCTCCTTGCCGTTCGTGACTTATATAGTTGTGTTCTTTTCTCATTTACTTTACTTAGAGGAAATTTATTGCAATGGTAACAGAGAGTTAGCTTTGGCATTGGACAGACTTGGGTTCGACTTTGAGCAGAATCAACCTCTGGCTTTATGACCTCTTTTAACTTCATCCTAACACTCACAAGAGGCTGAGGCGAGGATTTAATGAAATCATATATGAAATGTGCTTAGCACAGTGTCCGGCACACAGTGAAACAACACATGATAACCATCATCATGTTATTGATATTGTTACTGTCACTGTTATCTGTGAGAGGAGACCCTGGGAAGCAGACCTGCCTCAGCAATACTGTGCCTCCAGGAGTATAAACAGTAACAGTCATGGGAGAAATGTTTTGTTTATATCTCAGGTACTAAACAGCTGTTACTACATATTAGGACCAGATGTTCTGAAATGATATGCAACATTATGCTCAATTCTAACTTTTACTGAATTGCCTGGTGATGAAAAATGACTACTGAAGGAGATGATTTATTAAAGGGCAATCCAGGGATGTGTCTTTAAGTTTCCTACCCAACTACCCTAGATTATGTGCCCGTCTATATACCCTGCACACTACACAAGTTCGGCCCATTCTGAGAATCCGTTGAGGGCTCATCCCCTAGTCATAGCCCACTCTTCTTTCTACCTGCCAGGCCTGTGTGCCTTTGTCCTGCAGCACCAGGTACAGCAGACCTGGGCTGAATATGGTTACACAACCTTTGACCTCAGGCTTCCTTGCACATGTGAACTTTTCATTGCTTCCAGAGTCACTGTTGCTTTTGATTTCATTTCAAGTGACTTTTTCCCTCATTTCACGCTCGGATGTGCCCGAAGGAGAATCCACTGGGGGAAAGGGTAGAGAAGGAAGAGTAAAGAAATAGCTCCACTTCGTCTCCTCGTAACACCAGGCCACAGTGCTCTTGTTCTCTCTCTTCTGTGAAATCTTCAGGTTATTTCCTGACCCCTCCAGATGACTTTCAAGTGTTCTGATTAGGGGAGAATTTGCAATTCAACATGAGGTCAAATACTTTGGTGGTAGCTGGTAAATCCCGCTTTTGCTTTATTAAATCTCTCCAATAAATTCCCAGGCACAGTGAGTAGGCAGGGCAGCCAGAAGCCCATATACTCAGTGACTCAAGAAACCCAGGCCAGACGTCAAACTCTGCTACAAGCAGCAATTACGCAGCAGGATCTGTTTTCCCATTGGTATTTGCTCCTGAACGCAGGTCAAGAATAAGGGCGTATAATGACTTCTCTTTATTTTTTAAAGTAAAGATGTACAAACTGCAAGAAATTTTCCATGCTGAGAAAACAAAACACATCTCTGCCAAAGAGGCCAGGAGAAATATTTAACACTTAAGCTGCTTATAGAGACCCATTTGTCAACTCCCTAACTAGAGTTCAGGACATTTGTCTTTGCAAGACTACGAAGTGCGCTGGGATACATCTCACTAGAGAGAGTGATGATGGGAGAGCAAATGGTTCCATCCAATTATATATGCTTAATTGCTCTAGATTCTAGATGACATACTCATATGGAAAAGGTTTGCCTACCAATCACAAAAGAAGAAACAGCATCTTAATTTGGTGGCTTTATATTGGGCAATATTACAATTAGCTACAAAGTTGAATAAGTTATCTATGATGCTTTTAATGAGAAACATTTAAGTCCTTCTGGAATTTTTCCAGTCAAATTAATTCTGAGGACTGAAGATAGTATCACAAGTAATGTTATCAGAATTACAATTACACGAGTACTAGAATGTGTCACTTAAGAGGTTCAATGGGTAGGTCCTAAAAGGCCCACTATTTTCTCTGTAGACTTTATTAATGTGGATGAGATATAGCGTACATGTGTCCCTTTCTCAGGAGCTGTGATAGGGCTATATGCTCCATTGGACTGGAAAGGCCAGGACAGGTTCTGACTGCCCTACAGTGGGCATCTGAGGGACCCAGCCTTGGATCTGAGACTCAGTTTTATCCAACACGCTGTCTCCCTGTCTAACCATGCCCCAAAGGTTCCGAACAGGAATTGCTCCTGAGAGGTGCCCAGTGGTCAGCAGTGGGTTTCCTACCACTTGGGAAACAGTGCTCATGCTGGAGCCTCAGAAAGCCCTCAAAGTGAGTCTTAGGTTTGGTGATGAGGCCCATCCACAGCCTATGGGTCCAGCTGGTGCAGCCCCTTTGATGTGGGCAGTAATGAGAGCAATGAACACACACAGTCAGGACGCCACTGTGCTGGGCACACCATGGACACCTCTCATTTAAACTTCCAAACCTCTAGCATCATAACAGGCACTGTCCCCACCTCCACTTTCTACGGGGGAACTCGTGTCAGGGAATTCTGGAGCTTGCTAACAGTCCAGAGAGGCACGGGTCTGACCACAAAGCGAGGGCTCCCGTGCCCTTTGGCCCAGCCACTCTGTGGCTTTCCCTGTTCCCTCCAAGGCCGTGTGCTGGACTGCGGCTAAGAGCACACTGCGGGGCTGAACTGCTGCTGACGCTCAGGGCGGTAGTTCCCAAACTTCGCTGCACAGCAAAATCACACAGGAAGTCCGTCAGGATGCAGATGCCTGCGCCCCATCCTGAGGAATTCTGAATCTGTAGGCCAGAGGCAGAGCCTCCCAGGTCTCTTCATTTGTCATACAAACCATTCTAAGGGGTCCTGAGGCACACGGTCCAGACTCTGCTTAAGGCAAAAGCACTAACACAGGGCTGGTCTTGGGTTGTAGCCTTAAGGGGAAGAACTGTGTCCCCTGTCCCCTGCGCTTCACTGTCAATTTCTTTTGTCCTTTTCCAGAATGAAGGCAGGTCCACTAGAACCAATATTAGACTCGGCAATGTGTCCTGCTGCTGCTGCTGCTAAGCCACTTCAGTCGTGTCCGACTCTCTGCGACCCCATAGACGGCAGCCACCAGGCTCCCCCATCCCTGGGATTCTCCAGGCAAGAACACTGGAGTGGGTTGCCATTTCCTTCTCCAATGCATGAAAGTGAAAAGTGAAAGTGAGGTAGCTCAGTTGTGTCCGACTCTTAGCGACCCCATGGACTGCAGCCCACCAGGCTCCTCTGTTCATGGGATTTTCCAGGCAAGAGTACTGGAGTGGGGTGCCATTGCCTTCTCCAATGTGTCCTAGGAGCCCTTTAATTATCAGTGGGTCTGACACCTCTCTGGGGTTGGCAGTTCTTGTCAACTCTGCTTTCCCATCTGGACAGCAACACTCACCCTGTGATCAGGGCTCGTGGGACACAGGGAACCACATCTTAGATGCTGAGATTCAGGGGAGTAGTTGAACAGGGAAGCAACAAGCCCATGGTTGGTGTGCTGCCTCTTTAGACTCTTCACAAACTCCCTGGGTAGCCGGGCCCTGTCTCCCCTGCCAGGTGTGAGCCATCCTATAGGATTGACTTTGTATTCAGGGTATCAGGCGTACAAATGAGCTCTGTAGGCTCAGAGTGCGGCCCTAGTAATGGTGTAGCAATAGATGGAGTAACATTCAAGTAGAGACGAGAACCTGTGTTCATATTAGGTCAGCCAGACAAATATAGGTGTTTCTGAAAAAACTGTATTAGGCTTTAACTTATCTCATTTCAAGACAGCTTTGAAAGTAGAGCATAAAAGACTGAAAAGGCTCCCTAACAACACAGTCGTGAAACGCCTGCTGAGGCAGGGCAGAGGCACTGAGAAGCCCAGGAGCGTGGTGAGCGGCAGTGAGCTGTGGGGCGTGGACTGGGGGTGATGGTGCCTGCGATTTCAAGGCTGTCTAGACTCAGGTGCACACAGTGCGGAGCCCCCGGGCCTGGCTTGTGCCTGCTCCCACAGCCGCGCGGCTCTGGCCAACGTCACGGTGGGCAGTGTGACAGCGCCCAGCTTCCGTCTGGCCTAGGAGCCTCTCACCTCCTGCCCTAGGGCTTCCTTCTCGACTCTGTGCTGTGATCCAGAGACCTTACCTTTGAAGGGGAGCTTGGCTGCCTTACTAAAGTGGCTCTATTATTTAAAATACCCAAAAAGGTTTTGCAACAAATGATGTCATCCCTTCTCCAAGCATACAGCTGATGGCAGGCGCTTAGAAAGACAGCTGAAAGCAAACAGACCCCAACTTCCCTGAGCAGTTTCCCCAGCAGTTTTCTCTGGCAAAAAAAGCAGGTGTTCAGTGGCTGAAGGCAGAAAGGGACATTGTGACACTAGCCAGAGTTCAGGATCTTAAGCACCATAGTCTATTCCCTCTCATACAGGCTCTGGGAGACTTAAAGGAGATTCAAACCCACAATAGATATGGTAGATGTGTTTTATATACACTGTGAACAGTGCATTAGCAAATAGTGAGCCAATACTCCCGCTGGAAATACAGGCTTTGGTTCCTCCTATAAGTCTCTGGTCACATCATTTCCGTCAGCCAATCAATATATAACCTTGTTGTAGGTGTTTCTGTTTAAAGACAACTCACCTAACATATATTGTTGAATCATTACCATTGAGCTCATGGCCAACAGTACGGTAACTCGTCTGAATGAAACTCATCTAACACTTTCTCCCTGAGGTACATCACAGCCTTCTGTGCTTGGGGATACTAGACAGCGCTTCAGTACGACACTTGTGGGCCATTTTAAACAGCAAAACTGCCAACCAAAGGCACGAAAGTGCAACAACAAAAAAAGGCACTAAATACCAAATAAGAATATTTGCTTGCAGTATGCGAGCTGCAGTAAGAAGGCAGAGTGTCACCTTGTTGACACTAGGGACATGCATGCCAGACGACTCAAATTTTTCACAGCTCTGTGTGTCTGCAAATGACGACGAAAATGGTTTGGGTGTTGCAAAGCCTTTTAGTGAGTAGGCAAATTCACAAGTACAGAACCCTCAGATAATAAAGATCAAATCTGCATGTATGAATGGGAGTGTGATTATGTATATACATAAATATATATACTATATGTGCAGACATATATATACATATATATACTACTACTACTAAGTCACTTCAGTCGTGTCCGACTCTGTGTGACCCCATAGACGACAGCCCACCAGGCTTCCCGTCCCTGGGATTCCTCAGGCAAGAACACTGGAGTGGGTTGCCATTTCCTTCTCCAATGCATGAAAATGAAAAGTGAAAATGAAGTCGCTCAGTCGTGTCCAACCCTCAGCGACCCCATGGGCTGCAGCCCACCAGGCTCCTCCGTCCATGGGATTATCCAGGCAAGAGTACTGGAGTGGGGTGCCATTGCCTTCTCTGTTACATATATATACATATATACATACACAACTACACATGTATATGCATATATGTGAATAAAGTACTTTAGCCTAGTTTCTGTACCATACTTACTTGAAAAATACATTATACTATTTCACATAAAAATCTGTCACCAGCCCAAAGTAAATTTCATTTTCACAAACTAAATAAAGAAGAAATTGTAAGTATGGTTAATAGAGATTAACATTTTTTTTCTCTTTGAGAAAATTGAAAAAAAATAAAGTCACACATAGAGAGTGAGGCTGCCTTAGGGAAACATGTAAGAAAAAGGGCAGGCCCTTTCCCTACCAACACAATGGAAGCACTTCCAGCCCTCTCCCTCCGAAAGTGAAGCAGCACAGTCATGGCTGACTTCTTACCCACCTAGTGTGTCGACAGGACCCCAGGGCTGCGCAGGGCTCAGCACTGAGCACTCAGTCTCAGGCACCAGGCACTCAGCATGAGTGTGCCAGCTAGCTTATACAGATCACTGTCAGGGACCCGAAGCAAGAGAAAGCCAGGCAGCAGGACACGCACGCCTTCCAAGGACATTCCTTTCATCTGGGGAGAAGACACGCCTCCACAAGAAGCACAGGTGTTGCAAATTGCTTTGCAGCGTCGCTTAGCGAAAGGTAATACTGATGTCAATGCATGCTAACACTTGGTAGCATTTACCGAGTGCCAAGTACCCCCTTACTTCTCCCTTCCACTTTGAGCAACCACCGCATGAGGTAAGAGCTACTGAGACTCTATCTTCTCCACAAGGAGACTGAATTTCAAAGGTCAAGGGACTCTGTCCAGTGACCCACAGTCACAGGAGCAGAAGAGCATCCAGAAGAGTTCAGGTGACGCATAATCCACAGGAGAAAATCTATGATGCTGGATCACAGAAGAGAATTTCTCAAAGAAAGCAGAGAGTATTTCCTCTCCAAGCCCATGCTTTATTCACAAAGTACACGAGTTGGCAGAGAAGTACATTTCCTAGAACAGGAAGAATAAGGGCACCTCACACCCACCCACACATGCACACACACACACAATTTTAGTACTTTTACACCAGCCTGGAAAATATCTTTTTGTTCCTCTCCTAAACAGCAGAAAAGCCCTCCCTGACCAGCTTGCGTCTGTGGTTGAATATGCTTCCCAGGTGCTATCTGACATTTAAGCCCAGTGTACTTCTGTCTCATCCCAGAGCAGAGGCTTCTATCGACTCACCCAAAGATTAATAGTAAAAGGTCCTCAGAATTGATTATAAAGTGCATTTGTCTCCCTCCCAGAACAGAACGTTTGAGACAAGGAGGGCATGCCTGGAGGTGTGTCTCAAGAACAGCAGGGAAGGATTTGCACTGGATCAGCCCCTTTCTCCTTCCATGATGCCCCTACCTAACAAGCCATCTGGTTGACCCCACTCACGTGGCCTCATTAACCAGGCTATTACCAACTAACATCCCAAGGAGATAAATCTCTCTATTCATGTTTTTAAACTGTCTTCACAGGTTATCCTCAAATTAATCTCTTTTTAAGTACAAAAGTAATGTATTCTCATTGAAATATATTCAGATAATATATCAGTGGTAAAAATAAAAAGCAAAGCTCTATGTTTTCCATCTCAAGACAATTACTACTTAGAGTTTAGTGAGTATCCTTATACTTTTTCCTACACTAACACAAAAAAGTATGTGTGTGCATACCTTTTTTTAGTTAAAATTAATATAACATTTTGTAATTTGTTTATATGCAATGCACAACACAGGCCTTTTCATGTCAGAATGTCTGTATCAACCTTGTTCTTCTGAGAATAGGCAGAGTAATCAATTACCAGGACACACCATCATTTATCTAACCCAGCACTACCCAGCAGGTTTCTGTGATGATATCCTGTATCTGGACTGTATAACCTGGCAGCCACTGGTCACATAAGGCTGTTGAGTACCTGAAATGTGCCTCATGAGGCAGAGGGACTGAATCATTCATTTTTCACTTTCTGTAATTTGATTAATTAGAATTTAAAAGTAGTCACATGTGGCTAGCAGCTACTCTACTGGACAGTGCAGATTTAATGAGTCCCCTAATTGAAGGGCATACATTAGTTTTTTCTAAATTATCTCCATTAGATATTCTGATGGGATGCACATTTCTGTGTGTGTGTGTGAATATCTGAGTTCATTATTCCCTAATTGAGGTTTCCCCCAATACTTTGTGTTCTCTATTAATAAAAAGCCGGTTTCCTATAAACTGCATTCATTTGATGGAATAAAAGGCAGATGTGCCCATATATTTGCTGCTAACGAGCCTTGAGGCACAGAGCCTCCTATGGGCATTAGCCTCCTGTACGGAGGTGCACAGTTGCCCTGAAGCAACCAAACAGGCTGGACCTTCTACAAGGTGCTACTGCTGATAGCTAGGCTTTCACCAAGGAGGCGCCGGCGCTAATCTCCCACTTGGGAGGAAGGGTCTTCTGGCTGCCTGGCACGAATCAGCTGGCAGCAACTTCTGCACTCGGTGTTTACAATATGGCATCATTAATAGTGCTCATACTAAAGCACACCAAGCAACATTTTAGTTTGTTTCTTAATGTTCCTCAATTACCCATTCCTATCTGTTCCTGCCCATCCCCAGAAAAGCATAAATAAGGTGTTTGGCTGCAGCTCATGTAATTAGGCTGTGACCAGAGCTAATCTGTTGCAGTGGATGAAGTGTGTGTTCTCAGGACTATCTCTCACTACAACATGGGGAGGGAGCCCTTGATGCCAAACTCACTGGGTCAGCATGAACAATGAGCTGATGTTGGAGTGGGAAGAGAGGCAAAGGAAACAGACAGCTGTGTCCCTCCGGCATGAAACCCCACACCAGCCCCTGGGCCATCATCACACACTCAGCACCTGCCGCCAGGGCTGCTGTGAAGGGACCACTGTCGTGTTTCTGGGAAGGAAGAAGATCGTGGATGTTCGGTTTGTTTTTATGACTTCATCAATGAACTTAAAATACTTTTTTAACCTAATGAATATTAAATTCTAACCAGTTACATCCTTCCAAAGGCTCTTCTCATCTTTGTTAACATTCACATATATTTTTCTTTTATAGCTGGAACAAAATTGTAGCAGCATCAACAGACCTCTAAATAAAGGAAGGGAAAAAAATCACCCGCGATGCTGAAAGCCCTACAAATCAAACTGTTTTCATTTTACTGTGCTCCCTTTCTGTCTTTGTTCATGGGTATACATAATTTATGTCTGAAACTGCTCTGGTGATTTTGGTTCCAGGTATGCAGCAATGGGATTAAATATAACTCAACCCTCCAGCACATTTTCTTCTGGGCCCTAGGCCCTCTTATTTCTTCTGCTTCTCCCTGGCCTCTGACCTCTTCTGTTTTGCCAGGTTTTGCTCTAAAATTAATCCCTGTGTCCCTTGGGACCACGGCTGGATTGACTTACTCTGGCCAACTGCTTCTACTTTGTGGATTTCCCCTGGCCTTTGCAGGCATGGTAAAGTCCACACTGGGTATTTTCAGCAGATGATCATTATTATTGATGGTTCTTCTTGTGCCATATTTGATTGTTAAATATTTAAAATATCACCCCTGATATACCATGTTCATCTGCCTTGACTTTACTCACTTTGACACCCAGTTTCCATGTCCCTGCATTTGACTGTTGTACTTGTGTCTGCTGGACTCCTGTTTCTCTTTGGCCTCCTCATTCTAGATAAGCCAGTACAGTCAATTCATTGAGGTTCCCTGGCTCCTATGATTTCTAGGACTCCCTTTTGCTCTCCTCCCTTTTCTCAGTGGCTTCCTCTGAACCCAGAACCTCAGTCAAGCTGGTTGCAATCTGTTGGATAAATGCAGTCTTACTTTCTGCTTTTCAAACTTAATGTAACTTTTCCAAATGCTGCTATATAAGCCTCCCAGTTACAGTGTTTTTTTTTTTTTGAATGAATGTTTCATAACTTCTTATGTATTCTCCTAAAGCAATGGTTCTCACTGGGGAGCAACTTTGCATGCCCCCCTCCCCAACTGGAAGACACTTAACTACATCTGGAGACACTTCTGGTTGCCACAGGTTGGGAGGTCCAACTGGCATAAAGTGGGTCAAGGCCAGGGATGTTTTGAGACACCCTACAACGCACAGAACAGGCTCTACCATAAAAATCACCATGCCCCAAACGATGACAGTGCTAACCCTGCCCTAATGTTACACATTCAGATTTTTGCAGGCTTTCGTCACGCCATTTTCATGAGTCTGCAAGTCCATTTTACTCATTGTTATATTCCCAGGGCCTCACACACTACCTGGTCTATGATGCTTTTCAGAGCAGGGTGTTTTATTTCTTTGGGAATATTTGTTTTGAAAGAAAATTCCCATAGAGAAGTTTGCATTCATGCAAATGGTTTTTATATGTTTGCAACAGTTAGTATACACACTTTCCTTTCATGTAACTTGCTTCTACATTGCTTTTTTGTATCAACTTCCACTTGGGAGTGTACTACATGATGCCGTTTTTAATAATTTTGCAAAAATGCACACAGATAACACACAAACTCTGCCTGTGCACTGCTCTTCTAGAGCCTTGCTTCTGCCACCCTCCTGTCAATGCCAAGGCCATCTTTCCATTGTTATGACTAATGTTTATTTATACTTGTTTATAAATTACATGTTTCTACCTTTGGGGTAATTTCTACAAGGTTGATAGTGAGCATTCTGATTCGAGTGCTATAAAAAGTAAGAAAGGAGTACTAGGACCAGGGTCACATGCAGAAGTTACAGCATCTAGATGCTGAAAAAAAGTGATGGGAAACATCTGGAGAAGTTTTATCAACCCTTAGGAACCATTAGCAGCTATGTATGGTTTTTTCTTCTGGCATCATTTTTTATAAACTGGGGGTAATATTACATATTATCAAATAGGGAAAGGAGTACGTCAAGGCTGTATATTGTCACCCTGCTTATTTAACTTATATGCAGAGTACATCATGAGAAACGCTGGGCTGGATGAAACACAAGCTGGAATCAAGATTGATGGGAGAAATATCAATAACCTCACATATGCAGATTACACCACCCTTACAGCAGAAAGCAAAGAACTAAAGAGCCTCTTGATGAAAGTGAAAGAGGAGAGCAAAAAAGTTGGCTTAAAATTCAACATTCAGAAAACAAAGATCATGGCATCTGGTCCCATCACTTCATGGCAAATAGACGGGGAAACAATGGAAACAGTGACAGACTTTATTCTGGGGAGCTCCAAAATCACTGCAGATGGTGACTGCAGCCATGAAATTAAAAGATGCTTGCTCCTTGGAAGAAAAGCTATGACTAAACTAGACAGCATATTAAAAAGCAGAGACATTACTTTGACAACAAAGATCCATCTAGTCAAAGCTAAAGTTTTCCAGTAGTCATGTATGAGTGTGAGAGTTGGACTATAAAGAAAGCTGACTGCCGAAGAATTGATGCTTTTGAACTGTGGTGTTGGAGAAGACTCTTGAGAGTCCCTTGGACTGCAAGGAGATCCAACCACTCCATCCAAAAGGAAATCAGTCCTGAATATTGATCGGAAGGACTGATGCTGAAACTCCAATACTTTGGCCACCTGATGTGAAGAACTAACTTATTTGAAAAGAACCTGATGCTGGGAAAGATTGAAGCCAGGAGGAGAAGGAGACAACAGAGGATGAGATGGTTCGATGGCATTACCAACTCAATGGACATGAGTTTGAGTAAATTCTGGGAGTCGGTGATAGACAGGGAAGCCTGGCATGCTGCAGTCTGTGGGGTCACAAAGAGTCAGACATGATTTAGTGACTGAACTGAACTGAAATATTACTTATCACACAGCTCCCATTTGCAGCTGCTATTAACTAACAAGAGATGACGGCCAGGAGGAGGTCAGATGCAACACAAGACAATAGAGAATGCTTTGGGAGCTATGATCAGAGCAGTCTAAGAAAACTCACTCCCTGGAGACCCTTCTTTGGAACTAATTTGTCTGAATATGAGGAATATAATCAAAATAGAATTACAGAATCCTCACCATATACACACACACACTAAAGGGAAAGTATACATTTTTTCCATAGAACTTTCTTTGGTTACGCATCTGTTTGATACTAGTCATGGTGAATACAAAGAGAAACAAACACACTGAGCATCCATTCAAATGAAGACAGATATCATGGCAAACCATCATTTCACCCACCATGTGCTGGGTGGAGTCCTAAACTGTTTACGTATAATGTAATCCTCACAATCACCCTTTGGGATGTTATTATTACTTGATAAATGTAGAAACTGAGACACAGGGAGGTTAGATAACTTGCCTGAGTTCAATCACCTAATATGCAATAGAAGTCTAATTTAAACTTAGGCAGCCTACCTCCACTCTTAATCACTGAGCTATACTCTCTCTTGAGATAGGTGAGAAAAAAGTAAGTGTATTAAAAAGCAACCAAGACAGGATTTATCGCAGGTATACAAGTTGGATTAATATGCAAAAATCAATGAATGTAACCCATTCATACAAACAGGCTGAGAAACTAAACCACATGATCATATCAATAAACACAAAAGAAAGCAATGGAGCAAGGACAGTCTTTTCATCAAAGACTATCCAGCTGGAACAACTGGATACCTACACACAAAATATCAAATCTAGACACATATCCTACATTCTTCTCAAAAACTAACTCAAAATGGATCAGAGACCTAAAAAAATGAAAAACACAAAACTATAAAACTTCTAGAAGATAAGATAGGAGAAAATGCAGATGGCCTTGGGTATGGAAGTGACCTAGACATAACACCAAAGGTATACTCCAAGAAAGAAAGAGTTGCTAAGCTAGGCTTCATTAACATTACTTCTGTTCTGCAAAAGATACTGTCAAGAGAATGAGAAAGTAATCAGCAGACTGGGAGAAAATATATTTACAAAAGATATTTGATAAAGGACTACTATCCAAAATACGCAAATACCTTTGTAAAATTTGATAAGAAATTAAACAACCCAGTTAAGAAATGGGCCAAAGATATTAATAACACTTCACCAAAGAAGATATACAGATGGCAAATAAACAGAGGAAGAGATACTTAACATTTTATGTCATTAGGAAAATGCAAACTAAAACAACACTGAAACACCACTGCACATCTATTAGAATGGGCAACATTCAAACCACTAACAACATCAAATGCTGATGAAGATACAGAGGAACAGGAATTCTCACTGCCACTTTGGAAGACAATGTGGCAATTTCTTACAAAATTAAACAAACCATATGATCCAGCAATGCCACTCCATGTTATTTCCTTAAAGAACTGGAAAACTTATGCCCATGCAAACCCCTTCCCCCACACACGCATAATAGCTTTATTCATAATCGCCAAAATTTGGAGGCAAGCAAAATGTCCTTTAGTAGGTGAATAGGTAAGTAAGTTGTAGTACATCTAGACAATGGAGTATTATTCAACAATAAAAAGAAATGAGCTATTAAGCCATGAAAAGACATGGCATAAACTTAACATTTACCAAGTGAAAGAAGTCAATCTGTAAATGCATGACTCTAATTATATGGCATTCTGGAAAAGGGAAAACTGTGGAGATGGTTAAAGGATCAGTGGTTGTCAGGGATAGGAAGGAAGGAGGGATAAAAAGGCAAAGCACAGAGGATTTTTAGGGAAGGGAAACATTCCATAGGATACTAAAATAACAGATTTATATGATTATATATTTGTCAAACCTGTATAATGTACAATACCAAGAGTGAACCTGAAGTAAACTGTGGACTTTGAGTGATAATGATGTATCTATTTAGGTCCATTAATGATAACAAATGCATCAATCTGCAGTGGGAATTGAGTAGTGGGGGAGGCTGTGCATACATGTGTGTGTGTGGAGGCAAGGAATACATGCAAAGCCTGTCTATATTCCATTCACTTTTGCTGTGAATCTAAAACTGCTCTTTTTTTTTTTTCTTTTTTTTTATTTTATTTTTAAACTTTACATAACTGTATTAGTTTTGCCAAATATCAAAATGAACCCACCACAGGTATACATGTGTTCCCCATCCTGAACCCTCCTCCCTCCTCCCTCCCCATTCCATCCCTCTGGGTCGTCCCAGTGCACCAGCCCCAAGCATCCAGTATCGTGCATCGAACCTGGACTGGCAACTCGTTTCATATTACATAGAAAACAAACTTACAGTTACCAAAAGGGAAAGGGGAGTGGGGAAGAGATAAATTAGGAGTTTAAGATTAACAGATATATACTACTATATATGTATAAAACGAACAACAAGGTCCTAATGTAGAGCACAGGGGACTATATTCAATACCCTGTGATAATGTATAATGGAAAAGAATATGAAAAAGAATATATATATATATATGACTGAATCACTGTGCTGTATACCAAAAGGAAATACATCAGTGTAAATCAACTATACTTCAATAATAAATAAAAATAAAGTCTATTTAAAAACTAAAAAAACAGATGTAGCTAAGTGTAAACCTGTCTCCATCCAGCCTCCTGCCCAAATGTGACCAGATGCACCCCTACCTCTCTCGGCCGTGCTAGGCCAGCTGCCATTCACTCTCCACCCTGTGCCTTTGACCCTCTCTGCTTGAAATCTGCCTCTCCAGCCCCGTGTCCCCAGCTTTGTTTGATCATCTCCAAGGAGGTACCCACTCCCAGCTCAGACATCACCTTTGGCTTCCCGACCCCTACGGGGCCAAGACGCTCTTTCTCTGTACTCCCAAATTAGAATCAGAGCACCCCACCAGCCCAACACTTGCCGTTCTGCACATTACCTCTGTGCTTAATTCTGCCTCTCCTGGAGACAAGCCAGGGTCTAAAGTGGGTGTCTAGGCATCCCAGAACCTCATACAGAACCTGCCACATTTCAGGTGCCCACTGAATGCTAGCTGGAACTTACAGAACTTGAGTAGTGGGCTGTTAACCCTAAGGCATCCTGTTTCCGCTGCTTCCTATACGGGCAACCGTGCCTGCTCTGAGCCTTAGTTTCCCCACTGTAAAGTGAGGAATACTAATAATAGCAATGTCTATTTCATGGGTAGTCAGAAGGACTTAATTAAAATTGGAGAAGGAATTCAGAAAGAAATTTTACACATGTAAAATTAAAATGTGTAACAAGACTTTGGCCACCTGATGTGAAGAACAAACTCATTGGAAAAGGTCTTGATGCTGGGAAAGATTGAAGGCAAGAGGAGAAGAGGGCGGCAGAGGATGAGACAGTTAGATAGTATCACCAACTCAATGGATGTAATATGAGCAAACTCCAGGAGATAGTGAAGGACAGTGAAGCCTGGCGTGCTGCAGTCCATGGAGTCGCTAAGAGTCAGACAGGACTTAGCGACTGAACAACAATAACAAAACAAGAAAACAAGGAGGAGGTGAGCTTTTTCAGACTTCTAAATTGCTTCGGCCACCTCATGCAAAGAATTGACTCATTGGAAAAGACTCTGATGCTGGGAGGGATTGGGGGCAGGAGAAGAGGACGACAGAGGATGAGATGGCTGGATGGCATCACTGACTCGATGGATGTGAGTCTGGGTGAACTCTGGGAGTTGGTGATGGACAGGGAGGCCTGGCGTGCTTCAATTCTTGGGGTCGCAAAGAGTCGGACACGACTGAGTGACTGAACTGATCTAAAATTGCTTTCAGCTTCCTCTACACACATAGTAACAGATGATGTCACAGCTTTGCCCTCCCTCCACCAGTGGTTTCCCATCACTCTCAGAATACCATCCAAACTCTCCCCATGGCCCAATCTGTCTCCTGATCTCATCTCCCTTTCTCAGTCCAGCCACCGGTGGTCACCTCGCTATTTCTGGAGCACACCAGGCATGTTCCTTCTTTGGGGATTTTACACTTGTTCTCTGCTCTGCCTGGCATATGCTGGCTCCCACAGACCCACACAGCTCTCTCCTCCACGACAGGCAGGTCTCAGTAGAAACATGCCCTCTCGAAGGGAGCCCCTTTCCCTCCCTGCAACCCTCCACCACTATGGAAAAGAGCATCCTCATTACTTTATTCCTGACAGTGCCTTGGTTTTGCAGAGCACTTATGACTAATGGACTTTCTTTGGTTTGCTTCTCCCACTAAAACCAAAGCCTTGTAGAGGCAGGGACTTGGTTATGTCCACTGTTGCTTTTTTGGTACTTAGAACCATACCTGGCACAGGCCGGGCAATCAACAAATGTGGTCAATGAATGAGTGAATGAATATGTGAACAGATGAATCCCCAGAGACAGTGGGAAGGGAGGAAAATTGTCTTGCACTTCCTTCTGAATTCTTTCTCCACTTCCTGCAGCACATCATGTACTCCAGAGCCAAGAGAAGGAGCACAAGGTGGAAAACCACCAGCCCCAAGGCTTATTAGCTGCATAGTCATGGCCTTAGCTACTTCACCTGTGCAACGGGCACAGTCTTAGGGCCCACTCAGTGCTGTCAGAACAGATGCGGTACTACAAGGAGAGCCCTTAGCACATGGCAGCCCTTACATGTTCCCCATGGTTCATGTTATAATCTTAGAGCCTGTTCTGACCCTCTCTGTGCCCCCTGCCATCCAGCATGCAGGGCACTTGTTCTGCATATGAAAAAAAAGAGAAAAAACTATTTAAATCCTGGTTTCTCTTTTTAACTGTACAGCATTCACATCCTTACCCACAGCCTGCTCCCCTGGGGATGTTTGCCCCCAAATAAAGGTTGTCAAACATTTTAAATGTTATTAAATTGTCCAGTAAATGGGAATGCCCAAAGCAGAGAGCCAGTCAATCAGGATTACTTGAGAGCTTCAAAAAGACAGAAGGAAACAATTATTAGGTTTAAGAATATTGTGTTCCCTCTCCCACACAGCCTTTATCTAAATCTTCATTTAATTGGCAGCCTTCAGCACTGTCAGAATTGCATTCGAAGAAGTAGGAGAAGTTTTCAAACATTTATGCAATGTTATATGCTTGGCTCACAGCTGCTTCTAGGAATGATCCCTTCTGCCAGGGATTTGGGATGCGATATCAGTGCTTCTGCAGGGCTGGGAGACTGACCTTGAATCAAAGAAGACACCGACACCACCATGTAAACTCAAACACACCTTCTGACGTTTGAGGCAGAGAGAATAGGACCTGCAGCCTCCCCACACTATACAGGTGGCTCCTTGAGGGCAAGAGTTGGTCCCTTCTATCATATCCTCAGAACCTCCCCGACTGCCTTGACATATCGTGGGCATACACAGATGTTTCTGGAATGGCTAACGAGGATCTTTGTGGTTTTATGTAATAAGAGAAACCAGCGCTCAGGCCCAAGTGTTTCTCTCTGAGGGGTTCTCACCAGAGGCTGGGTTGGAAGAGAAACTTGATTTCTTCCCATCTCTTCCCCTAACAACTCCCCCCCACCACCTTGCAGTTGACCAACAAGTTTCAGGAGGATTGTATGATACCTCTCGATCTTTGATCTGTCTGCTCCTCTCCTCTTGGCGCCTTAAATGGGGCCTTCAGCCTTCTTCTTTGGGACTATTGCAAAAGACACCTAAACGTCTCCCATTCACAACCCCATGCAGGAATAAGCATGCTGAGTGTTAGAGAGGCAGTGCTTGACATTGTCACTCTGCTGCTTACAAATCTCTCATGGCTCCTGCTGTTCTGGGGACACTGCATCTGTGAAACAGTCTGGAATCTCCCCCTGCTGATCACACCTACTACAGCCCCGCTCACTGGCTCCAGCCTTCCATCAAGCAACTCGCAGCCCTCCCAAGCCCTGACTGCCAGCTGCCTCCCCTCCATGCCTTCCTTCTGACTGAGGGCTTTGGGCAAGCACATCCCACCCCGTTTTCTGACTACCTATTTCCTGCTGATTCCTCCTGGCCCAGTTTGAATATCCGTCATCTACCCTAGAGAGCCTTCTTCAATCTCCTCACTATCCTCCCCCAGGTGAAGACAGCCACTGCTCTGTGCTCCCAAAGGGCCTGAATCTGATAATCATTTATTTCTTTATTTTTTTTTAACTTAAATTCTACTTGGGGTAGTGGTGGTACTACTTGGGGCTTCCTGGGTGGCTCAGTGATAAAGAATCTGCCTGCAATTCAGGAGACATGGGTTCAATCCCTGGGTCAGGAAGATCCCCTGGAGGAGGAAATGGCAACCCACTTCAGTAATCCTGCCTGAAGAATCCCGTGGACAGAGCAGCCTGGCAGGCTACAGTCCATGGGGTTGCAAAGAGTAAGACTCGACTCAGCGACTGAGCGCTCACATACACGCATGGTACTACTTTGCACAGGGAGTGTGCAAAGCCTCAGTATGTAAGTTCAGTATTTTCCACAAGGTGTCATGCAACTGGGGTCAAAAAATAAAATACCATCAGGTTCTCAGAAACCCCCTCCTGCCTTCTTTACAACCACGTTGGAAAACTGTCTGGTGCTACTTAGCAAAACTGAATGGTTTTCCAGATGGATGAATGGTCCCAAGTCCTCTCATCCTGTCTTGACAATGTTGACTGTTTAGTCTCTTTCAACTTGTGAATCATAAGATCCTGCAGTTAGGGACTATAATTCTGTTACCTCCTTATTAGTGTTCCTATCACAGAACTGGCATATGATAAGTCCTCTATAAATGCTGACCAAAGGAATGAGTGAATGAATTAAATGAATGCATGAGAGGTAAAGAACACGCACTCTCAGTTTGGATAATAGTCTCAGATTTCTTCTGATCAATGCTTTGTGCACACTCCTCATTTGGAAGCCACAGCAGTGGCACAATTCTGGGTTCCCATCGAAACTCACAAAAGACCAGATGTCCTCTAGAGATTGTCAGAGAAAAAAAAAAAAGGCTTAAAGGTCATCTGTTTTAATCAGAAAAACCAGAATTCTAGGAACAGCAGGCTAGTTAAATTGGTTTGACAGTCAACCTCGGCAGCAAATGCAGCTTCCAGCATCTTCCTAGATTGGTTCATTTTCCAAGATCTGTGATTTTTAAATGAGGAGTAGGATCAAAGGTCAACCTTACCCCCTGGAGCACAAGCTAAGTATGTTCTGTAATCACATCACAGAGCAAGCTTCAAAAGCCCACAGTGTAGTGACGGCAACCACCTGTCTATCTTCACACCAGATGAATGGCTTTCTGATGCCATTAATCAGAAAGGTAGCTGAATAAAGAGCAGCCGATGCTTATTTAACCAAGCTCTCCTCATCCTGTCACGAGTGAGCAGCACAGGCAGTCCTGGCCCAGGTGAGAAAGGAAATCTGTTGGAAACTGCCAGAAGCCTGTTATTTTCCTGTAACCTTTCAGAGCCTGGAGGTGTCACCAGTGACAGTCAGGAATGGCAAACAAATAATGCTTTTCCAAAGCACAAGACCCCAGGGAAATGGAGATCCAACTCTACAAGGTACCCCCGCCTCCCCAGAAGCTGAGGCTGGCTCGGGACAATGGTCTCCGTAGAAAATGCTGTAATGTTAGCATGTCCTGAGAATTGTGCTTTGATGACGGCAGAGGAAGGCAGCAACAAAAGGTTGGCCTAGCAAGTTGTTGCTTTCAAAGTGCAAATCGGAACTTACAGCCTCCAGAAAGATGAAAGTTCAGTTCAGTCGCTCAGTCGTATCCCCCAAATTTGTTCTGATTGGACAGAGCTTGTCCTGCCAAAAGTCTCAGTCATGTCCGATCTCCCTCCAGCCCAGGATCACATTGACAGCAGCCTATTCAATTGTCAACACCAATGACCCATCCTAAGTCCAAAGGTCCAAGGCCAGAATCACTCTGCCACTGAACCTGCTGGGAAATGACCTGCTGTAGTTTCTGCTGTCTGAGGCACTGCGAGGAGAGGCTGCGGACAGCAGGGCAAACCCGCAGGGTGGGAAGAACAGGAAGCTACCGGGCCCAGCTCTACTCCCCATGGCTCCAGAATGGTTTTCTTCCAAAGGTTTCCCCTCTCTGAGCCTGTCTTCTCATCTGTAAAGTGGGAAAGCCATGCCCTCCTGATTGAGAACTGAAACAATGCACAGCAAACTCTTTTCTCTGGGCTTGAGAAAAGGAATTTAGGGAACAAACACCACCTCTCCCTCCCAACACAGCTGCAACAATAAAGAGTCAGGAGAACCAGATTCGAGTCCTGATTCTGCCAATCAGTTGTTGAAGAAGAAAGGTCTCTGGGGCTCAGGCCCCTTACGGTAGACCTCACCTGCAGGCTCCTGAGGGTGGAGCAGAGATGAAGGAAGACACTCTGTGTGAGCAAGCCCCACAGACAGTGAACTCCTCATCTACAAAGTGGGAGGAATCAGTAACTCTGGCATTCAGAGACTTGAACCAGACATTCCGTATGTAAATACTTAGCTGGAGTGCCTGACACAGAGATGATGTTCCATAAATGTTAGTTTTTAACTGAAGTAACTGACACTAGGGTGTCATTTAATTAAATAATAATTGTTAGAGCACAGATGATGATGATGGTTCTTAGCCTCACCACAGAAGCAAATTTAAGTTCTGCCCTTGGAGAGACTGCATCAAGCTAACCACATCTCCCTGGGGCCCCACCTGCCAGCAGGGGATGTGTCTAATGAGGGGTGCTCTCTCCAACTCCGCCCCCAGCCCCCCAAAAAAACCATGCACCAGGTAGAGACCTGCAGCACCAGATAAGTCCCCTTAACACAGAGAGAAAGCTCATTCCAGCCTGGCAAAACACACCCCTCAATTTCACCTGTTGATCTGTTTACTTTTTTAAATTTCAGATGTAAGCTGCTTGCCGCCCTGCACCCCTGGGCCTCCAACCAGCCTGAACTGGTTCTCCTGCAGGCTGGAGCCTGGGACAGTGCCTCTATTGCCTGGTGTGCAGACTGATTTCTACACCATGCAAAATCAATCCCGGGTGTGCAATTTCTCTGGCAGCTCAGCCTCGGAGGGAATGCTTCCTTGGCAAGTTCCCGGATCGCCAAGGGCAGGAGCGAGCAGGCTTGCCAGCAGCCAGCCCTAGAGAGGCAGGGATATTTGGAAGGACAGGGACCAGAGAGCGGCACTGAGTTGAACTTCATCCCACCGGCGGAACATTTGGGGGCTCAGATAATCCTGAACCAAAATAGCCAGGGTAGGGGTTATACTCAGGAAGGCTAAGTGGCTGGGTTAATAAGGCTTTTAGGATTCCTCATGCCGAGTCGGCAGAGCGCAGACTTCTCCAAGCATCAATTATAAGAGCATAAAACTTTCCAGAATGGAGAAAGGGCGCTGAGTTCACAATGCTTGCTGGGGTCTGATGGATCTTCATCTACCCCCTCTGAATCTTCCAAGTGCTTCATTACTTGGCTCCCTCAGCTATTCTGCAGTGCCTTCCAAACTCCTCCGAACTTTGCTTTAATGAGCAGCCTCTGTTTATTAACTCTTTGGTCAAAAAGGAAAAAAAAAAAAAGTGAAACCTAATGCATCTCATTTCCTGCAAATTGCAGACAGTTAATCTCCATCTAATAAAGCTATGCATAGGATGTTACACAAAATCTGTTTCCTTCTGAAGGATGGGAGAGCTGACCACTTGCTGTCCCCAGCAGCATGCTGTTGGGCCTCCAGGCGTATGTTCTTAAGGCACATTCAGTGAGCTTCAGTTTCTTCATCTATAGCTTGGGACTGTTTCCCAAGTAATAGCATTTATTGTGATGATTAAGACACAAGATCCCTGAACTTCCCTAGTGGTCCAATGATTAAGACTCCACACATCAACTGCAGAGAGCACAGGTTCAATCCCTTGTCGGAGAACTAAGATCCCACATGCCATGAGTTGGGGCCAGAAAAAAACAGAAACACCATGATCTCTGCCCAGTTTGAATATACAGTGTACCAGGCATTGTGTTGAATTTTCTAGGCAAGAATACTGGAGCAGGTTGCCATCCCCTTCTCTAAGGGATCTTACCAAACCAAGGAATCGAACCCTCATCTCTGTGTCTACCTGCACTGGCAGGCAGATTCTTCACCACCACCGCCACCCAGGAATCCCCTAAGAAGCCCCTGGGATGGAGCTATCACTATTCTCCGCCATTTAACAAATGAAGAAACTGGGACAAAGACTTCTGAATAGGATTTGCTCAAGGTAAAAAGGCAGTGGGAGCTGAGAGTCAGGCCCGGGCAGCCTGGTGCCCTCCTTCTTAACCAGTAAGTGCTTTTCCTTTTTCTATTTCTCCTTCACTTCCCCGCTCCTTCCCTTTGCTCTCTGACATCCCTCCTCCTTTCTAGCGTTTCATCTGTTCCTTAGACTTGTGCCTGTCTTTAAGTTTGTACATGGTCTGACCAGTCATTTCACAGGTTCCCCCACTAGTGTCCCGCCCCTGCCGACCAATACAGCTAAGCTGTTTCTTGACTGCAGTGGCCGCCTTCTGAAAGAAAACCAGTGGCCATTCCTTCTTCCTGCAGAATCTAGTACTTTCCCCAGCCCTTCTCTCTTTACCTTCTAAGAGGTCTGCAAGTTCCTCCTTGAAATTCCCTCTTTCCTACTTTGACATTGTAATAGTCTGTATTTCTTCCCCCTTTCATGGTTACCAATCATTCCCCCATCATCCATTCATCTATCTGTCCATCCATCCAGTTCATTTAACAATTATCTGAGCTCAGATTCTCTGTAAACTCGGACAAGTCATTTATTTTTCTCACCATCTATTACCTCACCTATAAAACAGAAATATTAAAAACATAGTTTACAGGATTGTTGTTAGGTTTAAATAAGACAGCAGATATAAGGAAATCTGGCTCAAAGAGGTACTCAACACATATTGTCTCATTGCTAACTTTCTCCCAATCAGCCTTTAAGTCCTGAGATCATTTCTGGCATGCTTTCTCTTTCTTCCCCACCAGTCCATTCACCAGCAAGCCTCTAAATCTGGTCCTTTCTCTTCCACACTTCTTTTGACCTTCATTAGCTCACAAGCTGGACTTGCCTTGGGTTTTTCTGGACCCAATCCATCTTTCACACCACCCCCACATTAATTTTTCTGAAATATTATTTTTCACTATGTTACTCCTGTGTTTAAAATCTCCACTGATTCTCTGGTATCTATTTATTCCATTTTTTTCTTCTTCCACTTTTCAAGGTTATTATGTTTTTCATTATAAATGTAATATATACACATCAGTGAAGATTTATAAACTGAAGGAGGGGGGGAATCGCTCAGAAACCTATCCCATGAACAAAGCTACAGTCAGCATTTTGAAAAATATCCTTGCAGACCCCACACCTCTTTTCCAATATACAGAGACTTTTTGTGTAGTAAGAATCCTATTCCACACACATTGTATTCAGTATTCATTTCTCGCTTATGTGATTTCTTTCATGTCATTGCTGTCTTCATAACTTTCCCCTTTAATGCCTGTGTAATATTCCATTGAGTCACTTAACCAGTTTCCATCTGCTAGAAATTTAGCTTATTTGTCAAGCACTTAGGAGAGCCACACACATGGCAAGCACTCAATGAATGCTGGCAATTGTCATTATTTCCAACTTGTGCCGACACGTATGTGCTGAGAAGTGTTTCTGCACATCTGTTTCTGTGGTGTTTAGCCCTTACCGTCTCATGCAGGTTACTGGGCCTTACTGTTCCTGTGCCTCGTGACAGTGCTGGCCGCTCGTGCTGACATCGCCCCGCTGACGAGGCCGTATCCCCTCTGGCTGCTCACCGCCGGGCCCAACTTCCCCTGCAAGAACCTACCGCTCTTTCCTGAGGGCTTTCTCTGGAACGAGAGTCCACTAGTGGACCGGCAGCCCACTAGCGCTCAAACTCGATGCCACCTGGGGCAGTTCCAAAACAATGCCCACCTAGACTTGCGGCACAGAAACTGGGGCCCCGTACCCCTCCGGTGGGATAGCTCCCAGAGGCCCCGTGTACCCGCAGGAGCGGCTGTCTGAGCAACAGGCGCTTCACGTGACTGCCTCCCTTCCTTGCTTTGCTTCCCCACCCTGCTACGGCTCTCCCTGGCTCCCACATGAAATTAACTGCGTTCAAATTCTCCTCTCGGAACCTGCTTCTGGAAGAACTCGGGCCGAGACTGTGATACTACAGGCAAATGGGTAACAGCCGCTAACACCTGTCCATGTGCCTCTTCAAAGAACCAACTTCCAGTTTCCAAGGTCTCATGGTTTGCTAGACCAGGATCGTACAGGCTTGTCTTGACTCCTCATCCCAGTCATAACAGATAGATATCATGGCCTTCATTTCAAAGACCTGGCCGCTGAAGCACAGAAGGGTTAAGCAACCTTGTCCATGGCCACACGGCCCTGCAGGGGCAGAGCTGGGACTCAAACTGCAATTCCACTTTCCCCCGAGGCCTGAGCTCTTAACCTACAGGGTGTCCCGCCAGGCACTGCCCCATAATGGTATTAGGATCCTCCCCCGGACCCTAGACAACCGCTCACCTACTTTCAGTTTATATGCATTTGCATATTCTGGGCAGCTCTTTTCATTTCATAGAGTCATACAACACGTAGCATTTTGTGTCGAGGACTGCCCAAGTCTGAATCTCAGCCTCAGAGCTAAAAACCTGTGTGACCTTTATCAAGTTCCCCTGGAATTTCTCCATCTGTAGAATGGAATTAAAATCATACTAGATATACCACAGAGTCATTGGAGGATTGAATGTGCTAACCAATACATCTAAAGTACTCACACAGGGCTCAGCTCGCATTAAGCACTACTGAGATGTCAACCTCCATTACTGCCATGACTACGAATATTACTAGTCTGCTGTTCCTCTGCCCCAAAGCGTGTGACTGGTGGTGGGCATCCAAAGATGAACAGAGCACAAAAAACAGAGCTCTTGCCCTCCCCCAGTGCGCAGTCTGGTGGGGACTATATGATGGGGAAACCAGTTTAAATGAACGCAAAGTCTTATCACATGCATATTTAACTTCCAGAAATCCAGGTCTTTCACCGAAAAGAGAAGGAAAAAGAACAGTTTAAATACTGCAATTAAATTCTGTAAAATTATATCGTGCATATATCCTTTATTACTCACTATACATCCCTGCATGCATTTATACATTGTTACATATTGATTACAGTAAGGGTTGCATACACAAAACCGAATACATTGCAATTTAATGGGCAACTTAAGAGATCTCAAGGTTAATGAAGACTCTGTGTTTGCCTTAAACCTTGACTGTATAATCTAACCCTTGGGTAAAATGTGACTCTATTGTGTGCAGACAACAGTAATTCACAGTGATTCCAGATAAACGAAATCAGCCAACAAGTACCAGGCGGAGTCGGGTGTTAGGCTGCGGTAGGTTCCAGCTGGGCAATGCCAATTTGCAAAGCACCGCTTCTGCCCTCCACAAGTCCACAGAATCATTTTGAAAATAAACCACATTAACATACTCATAAGGGGTTGGTGAGTGGCAGAACTGGGTTTAGGAACCAGGTGGAAATGATCTCTCACCTACCAGCAGACAAGACAGGCAGACAGGAGAAGGGCAGTGCTTTCTCCTGCCCCACCCTTTGCCTGCCTTGTCACTCTCCAGAGCACTCATCACCACCTGGCAGACACCATGTGTCTACCTGTTCCTTTCTTTCTGTCCCTCCCCCAACCAGTATGGAAGCTCACTGGGGCAGGAACTGTGTGTACACTGTTCATGTCTGTATTCCCAGTGCCAAGAAGACATCTGAGTGCTTTGAAGATAGTCAGTGAGATCTGTTGGTGAATGAATGAAGGAGGGTAATAATTTAGAAAACCTAGAATTTTCTTCCATCTTCTGTCGCCCAAACACCCATGGTCTGTTCCTCCAATCTCAACTCGCTTATTCCTTAATTATTCAAAAGTAATGGGAAAATATTACACACCAAAAATGAGGTCCTAAGGGAGCATTCCAGGGCTTTGGCATACTGGTACCATCTAGTGGGAAAGAGCATATTTGCAGGTGGGTGCGAAACTGAATTTGGAGGGTTGATAAAAACAACCACCACAACTGTTTCCTTTATCATTACCTCTACTGAGGAAGTTTTCTGTAGCTCACACCAATGGTGGCAACTGGAATCCCTTATGAACTCATGTTCTACCCAGGGCATACACTGTCCATCCAAGCACTTGCCATGCCTCTTCATTTTTCTGCTCAAGAATTTTTCCAAAATTATGGTTGCCCCCAGGGTCACAAAGGCTCAGCAGGGAAGACAGGAATTTTGGCACCAGGGGCCACCCCTGACCAATGAAGGACAGACATAGGTACCCAGCCTCCTATCCTGCAGAGGGACCATTCTAAAGTGAGTTTTACACCGCTCTTCCAAGGGCCCCCAGCAGCAGTGAGCCTCAGTTGCCCAGGACAATAACCAGCTCAAAGATACGCTTTTTTAAATTGGCTTCCCTTCTTTCTTGCGTCACAGTTCTGACTTCCATGAACTGGAATTATCTCTCACATCAGCTCCCTGCATCGAAGCCTGTGTCTCCATGACTATTTGGGGCAACTCGATCCAAGATACAGGGTCTAACACCAATATACCTTTGGGTGATAAGAAAGCCTTAAGAATTAGAGTCAAGATAATTACTATAAAAGCTTAAATATTGTATATTTTAGAGCTGGTCTAAGAATTGCTTTCCATAGTTGACTCCCAGCATCTTTACCTTGATCTAAATCGAGGAGAATCAACAGTGATATGTGGTCCTAAAGAAGTACTACATTTCTCATGGAGATGAGAGAACAAAGAAAAAGGTCTGGTCTCTATCCCTGGGCTCTGCTCTGTTCCAATTTGACCAACTGGTGAGATGGCTAATGGTTTAGACTAGACGAGGGGTCAACAACCTACAGCCTGAGGGCTAAACCCAGCTCTGCCCGTTTTTGTAAATAAAGTTTTATTGGAACACAGGCCTGACCATCAGTTTACATATTGTCTGTTGCTGCTTTTATGCTGCATTGATAGTGTTGAGTAGTTGCAAGAAAGACCATATATTTACTCGATAGTCCTTTATAGAAAGAGATTACCTGCCTGTGGTTTAAATCATTGGTTGCCATAGTTTTGGGTTCCGAAAAGCAAAATTTCAAGAAAAGCAAAAAATAGAGACTGGACAAAGGTTTACCAACAGCACCTTACCACTAAGGACAAAAATGCCCTCTGTGTATTAACCAACTTCATTTCACAAATCATAGGCCGTTTTAACCCAAAAAAGTAGAAAGGTCATAGCATCAGAATAATGAACTTTCCATCCCAAGAGAGAGTAGTGGGTGAGCTCAGAACAACTGCCTAGCCCGTTTTTGTTTTTGTTTTTGTTTTCACAGCACTATCATTTTCCAAAATTATCATGTTTACTTAGATTTGTTTTTCATTCTTTTTCTCCCTCACAAGAACATAGACTCCACGAGGGCAGGCAATCTTGTCTTTCTTAATCACTGCTGCTTACCCAGTGTCAAGCACCATGCTTAAGATACAGTTGCTGATCAGTAAATATTGTTAAATGAATGACTCAGTCAAGTGTGAACTGTCTAGACTGGGGCAGATATAAACATCCTGAGAGGCAGAAAGGTAAGACCATTGTGCAGGTGGTGAGGGCTGGGACAGAGGGGGAGTGTGTGTATCTGGCACAGGGGCTCTGTGAACGCCCCCTACTCTATCTCCAGGACATGAAACGGTGCTAGCCACATAACAGGTACTCAACAGATGCTCAATGAATTAGTGGCTACCCTAACTAAAGGCCCTTATACTGAATTAGGAGGAAAAAGAAAACTCATCTGATAAAATGCAACTAAACTTCAGTTTGGATTCCCAGGTAGCTCAGTGATAAAGAATCTGCCTGCCAGTGTAGGAGATACAGGTTCAGTCCCTGGGTCGGGAAGATCCCCTGGAGGAGGAAATGCCAACCCACTCCAGTATTCTTGCCTGGAAAATCCCATAGATAGAAGAGCCTGGCGGGCCACAGTCCATGGGGTCGCAGAGTCAGACATGACTGAGCGACTGAGCTAGGCACAAACTTCAGTTTAGATTCAGTCCAATGGCAACTCTATAGATCTGAGTGTCTGGATATGGCTCCAAGCTGCGTATTTCTCATTTGCCTACAGACTGAGAAAACAGTGCTGCAGACAGTGGCACTCAGGAGGCACTGGCCGGACAGTCAAGCCCTCGGCACTCCCAGAGAGGGGTGCCGTCCAGCCTCAGGCTCAGGGCAGGCAGGAAACTGCCAGAGAATTAACCCGCACGTTGGAATTAGCCTGCAGAGAAGCCACACTTAGGGTGGGTCCTGGCTTCCGTGTGGCGATCCTCACTGGGATGGCTGTTCTTGTCGGGGGAAGCTTAAGGTGTGGGTGAGTTGTTGTTCCTGGTCAAAAGCAAGGACTCAGCAATAAAGAATACCGATAACCCTGAGCTAAACCAGTTCTGAAGGCTGTAGCTGGTAATCCAGAGAGGAGGTCTGGGTCCCAGGCCTCCTTTTAGAGACCGGGAATTCAAAAATGAGGTCACTGCAGGCAGCCATTTTGACTCCAGGAGAGTCAGAGAACAAAAGAATGAAAGAAGAGAATTCTTACATCATTTGAGGGGACAAGGGAGCAGGTTTTTGAACAGTAGGGAAATACAGAGGGAAATGGACATGCACAGAAATCAGAAAAGCATGGGTTCAAACCCTGGTCCCAGTTCTTAGTGGCTATGTAGCCTTAGGCAGATGACCCAACCACTCTGAGCTTCTTTTCATCATATATAAAATGAAGACAAGACTACTTGCCCCTAAGGGTTGCAATAAGAATTTGAGGTAATGTATGTAACCAGTACTTAGCAGTAAATTATACAGAAGGTTATTACAGTTATTTTTATTTATTTTCAATAATATGTTCATGGTGTTGACAGGCATACCCACATACACACTGTCCTGATAAAGCCTCCTGGGAACAGCTGCTGGGAAGAAACATCTAGAAGATATGATCCCACCAGATCAAATGATTTTATGAGGCATAAAATTCCCAGGAGAATGATCCTTGGGGAGCCACAGTATGAGAACTGGCAAATCCTTCTCTGGGGAGCAAACTTAATTTTTTATTTTTCAATGTCTGTACAGTTTTAAGTACACGTGTATTTTTCCCCTGTAAGTTAGAGACTCAAGACCAAGGCCCCCCAGTACCTTCAAACCATAAAGTGCCTTGCAGCACCATGTGTTAAAGTTAAAGCAACCAGCGTTCCTAAGCTCCCAGCATTAGCAATTATGGGATGAAGCAATAAGCATACATTTATTTAATGCTTACCAGCACCCTGCTAGGCAGGTATTGGTATTCTCCATTCTTGTCTAGACACAGGAGAAAACAGAAGAGGAGAAAAAGGGTAATTGATCAGAGGTCGCACAGCACGAAAAAGGCTGGGTCAGAATTCAGATTCGATTCTCAAAGCCTCAGAAATCTCCCTGATGCTCCTAAACTAACACCCCAGCTCCTCTGGGTCCCAGGGGACCAGAGGCCCTGACTCACCTCCAGAACTTCCCCTACTGAGGGCCAGGGCTGTGTAGCAGTACTCGTCTCTGGATCCCCAAATTAGCGGGATTCTTGGCACTTGCCAGAAATGAAAAATTATGGGGAGAGAAGAAAATATAGGAGGAAGAGAGAGGGAAGGAGGAAGGGCGGAGGAAAAGGAGAGAGGGTAGTTCGCTCCTTCAATGCCATTTTAGCTCCCATTGTTTCCGGTTGTAGTAATAACCAAATTCGTATTATTTCAGCTACTTATTTCTTGTTGGCGGCCCTCAGAAGACCACAAGACCCACAAAAACAGGCTTCTTGTCCATCTTGTTTACCTATGAACTCCCCAAATGCTTCCGTAAATACTTAGCACGTGGACGACTGTACATCACTCACCTTCTGAGGATAACGTACCCGTGCTGCTTTTTTTTTTTTTGAGACAGCAGTTGTTATACTTTTACCAGGACACCACTGCCCAGCACCCAGCTGAAGATTCTGCTGCTACACCAAGCAATGTAAGCATGGCCGAGGCTATATCCTATGCTGAAATGAAGGTCTGTTAGCATTTGCAAAGTGATTGCTGAAAGTAGTAGATCATTATTTGCTTCATGTAGGAAATATTTCTAGTGCTGCTGATTGAATGTTCAAGAAACGATTAAAGGGCTTGGCAATGTTTCTCTCAAATATCTTTTGCATGAAAAGCCTCAGAGATTGGTTAATTATAGAGGCTACACATCAGTCACTCTAGGCAAGGGCACTTCCAGGCCCCGCAGTGCCCATCCCTGCTGCAAGCACGGACTGGTCTGCAGGCATTAGCATCACCAGCCTGGATGCCTCGCCTAAGGAGCACTGCTGCAGCCTGGCTCACATTTCCATGGAGATGGCCCTCAGACCCCGTTTATGATGTCAAACACCTGGGTTCCTTGTGTGGGGCAAATGGTTCCAACTCTCTGCCAACTGGAGGAGAACTCAAGCTTGCATCTTTAACCCCTCCCTAGCCCTTGTCCTGCCATCTCAAACCCAGATGCCAAGCCCTGGCAAATTCTCCCCTAAATGTCTCTTGGATGCTCTGAGAAGATTGTGTGTACTTCTCCCATCTGCACTGTCACTCCCTGGGTCTAGAGTGACAAGAGTCCCTGGGTTCTTCCCGTGATCACAGGCCTAGACTGGCTTCTCCTCTAATTCATACCCAGTTCCATCCTCCAGCTACACTGTAGCCAAATTACTTTTTCAAAATAGAAATCTGGCCTTGTCATGCTGGACCCTCCACCACGTTGCTTTCAATGACTTCCCCATTGCTCCAGGACAAACACCTAAATCCTTGAGATGGCTGACAAGGCCCCGGTAGGCCTGCCACCCTCAGCAGCTCCCCAGGCCACTCTCTGGGCTGTAGTGTCTCCTGCATGGAGTTCCTCCACCACCCACACCCTGGCTTTCCTGTGTCCATAAGCCTCGCTGCTCCTCCAGACTCTGGACCAAGCAGCAGGCTATCAGGGAAGCTCCCCAGACTCTTCATCTAGTCTGATGCCTTTCTCATATTCATCCATTCATCCATGTTTACTGAGGGCCTACTATATGCCAGGCTCTGTTCTAGGCCCTGGGAACCCAACAGTGATTCAATCAGATGACAACACGTGCTGTATTTTAGTAGAGGGGAGAGACGAGGCACCATCAAGGGAAACATATAGACTGGCAGGATCTGACAACTGTGTGTCCTTCCCTCTAGCAGTTGTCTCTGTTTTGAATCATTTATTAATGACTCCTGCCAGGGAATATCTTGGGATTCTGAGGCCCAAGAGAGCAGACACTGAATCAGCCTTACTAACAGGTGTTCCTTGAGCACACAGTAGGGCCTGCCTGAATATCACAGGTGTTTACTGAATCCATCTGGCCCCAGGTGAACGTCCCTGAGGTCAAGCTGCTCGAGTGCTTGGGGCTTAGGAGGGATGATTCTTCATGTAAACCTTTAATGTCTCCTTCCCTGCGGACTCTCTGGCTGTAATTTTGAGCCAGAGCAGGAGTCAGCAAACTTCTTCTGCAAAGGGCCAAATAGTAAATATTTTAGTCTTTGTGGGCCATATGGTGTAACAACTCTGTTGTTACAGCACAAGCCCAGCCACAGACAATTATATAAATGAATGGGCTTGGCTACTTTCCAATGAAACTATTTATAAAAACAGGCTGCAGGCAGGAATCAGCCGAGAGGCTCGTAGTGTGCAGCCCCCGAGTTAGATGATCCCAGATGCCCGGCAGCCTACAGCAGTTGGAGGCCGTGCCTGTGTGGCCTAAGTCAGACATGGGTTCCGCGGGCGGGGTCCTGCAACTCTCCGCAGACCCTACATCGATCGACAGGGCGATTATCTCAGCAGCTCCAGCTTCAGGCATTCACAGGCACCATCTCCCCCAGCACATGGAAAAGCAGGTCCCTGCCAACCCCCGGGAAGGAGACTTTGGCCTGGAGGCCGTGTTAGGCAGGAGTGGAGGCTGCCACACTCCTTGTGGGGTCCCCAGGCTCCCCCAGAGGCTGAGCTCACTTCCTGGCCCTGCCCAGGCATGTGCAGGGCTGCGCTCAGCTCGGCAGCTGCTCCCTCCACCCCAGCCAGGCCCCGCTCCGCTGGGAGACACAGGGGCTTTGTACTTCTGTAGCAGACGGGGTGACACTCGCTGGGGTCCTTTGAAATGAGACGTGACATGTTAAAACGCCCCTAATGCTAAGGCTAATTTTCAGGAATTTGAGTTCTGCTGGCAACTGACAGAAGGAAAACAATCCCCCCCTCCCCGTCTTTTTCTTTTTTTTTTTTTTGGTATATGTATGTAGTTATATTTACCCTGATCTTTGGGGTCTGCAACTGCTGAAAACAATACTTATCTGAGGCTCACCTGCTGGTGTGGGATGAGTGGACAGATTAGTCTAGTATTTATGGAGCCAGAGAACATTAATTGTAGCATTAGCGCTGCATGAAGACTGTGGTGGGTGTTAACTGCTAAAACAGTTATAAAAACACCACGCAAACTGCAGTTGGCACTAGAGGTGACAATGTCCCGCGTATAAAAGCACTCTAGACAACAGAGCTACGGAGCCGTTACCCTGAGGTTATAAACGCTCTGAGCGTTAGCTCCATGCTCCCGGAGTCCCCTGCAGGACTAAGGACCATAGGGTGCCACGATGATCTGACAACGGGCTTACTGTGGGTGAGCAAGACTGCTGGAATGGCAACGCCCAGGGAGCCACTGTGCCTCCAGGGCAGGGACGCCCTCGGTGTGATCCTCTGTGCAGTGCACTGGGGCCTACCTTCCGTCCAGGGGTCCTGGAGCCCCTTGGCTGCTGACGCATAACATTGTTTACGCTGCACCAGCACCCAGGTTGACTCAGACCTGCAGTGTGCCACTTCTCTGGGGGTAATGACTCCACGTGAAACAGTGACCTGGGTGTTGCGATGCTCTGGGTGGCCCTAGTCACCTAACCACTTTTGGTGGTAGTAACGTTCTCGGGGAGGAATGTCCCTTGATCTTGTTCTTTCAAAGTTCACATCCAGGTGGTTCAAACAGAGTGATCGAAAGGGGCCCTTCCTTTTCAAATAGCCTTATCACTGAAAAATAGGCAACATCAATCTGATCAAGCCCCCAGATTTGCAAAACCAGAAGTTCCTGATGCAAAGGCCTACAAGGGCAAGGAGGTGAAATAGCTGAGTACAGTGGAATGGGTGGGTGGTAGGGAGTGGCGGGGATTGTGGCCAAGTACAGAGGCAGGTCCTAAAGGGGGCAGCAGGGACTCAGCTCCAGGGAACTGTGGCCTTGTGGGAATGTGCTTCTTGGGCTGCCTGACCTTCTGACATTTTAAGAAATGCAGGAAACATGTTGTTGTTTTTTAAATATACAATATCCTACTTTTCAAAACATTTGGGCCAAACAGGATACATCCATGAGCTACATTTGGCCTGTGGCTTCTACTCTGCAACTTCCCCCTGGAAACAAGAGTTACAGAATTGGGATGAATGGCGTTCAGTCCCACCAAGCAGATATCTTGAAGGTTCAACCTGCTAAGCCAAAAGGTGACCCATTCATCTCCGTGAGCCTTGGCTCAGTCTGCATTGCAAGTTTGAAATGTCATTTCTTCTCCCTCGCCTGCCCTTAGCTGTTTCTCTCAGTAGAGAAAGAAAGCACTTTCCACCGTAACACTAGAATAAACCCACTACTTCATATCTGGTGAAGGTCCAGGGCTCCTACAGTCCAGCCAGTCATCATTTGTACAGTCTGTGCAGATATGCGGAGCCAGGCCTGAGGTCCCCAGAGGCTACACAGGCAACAAGGAGTGGAGAATTGTATTGGCAGCATCCTTCAGGAGGGTCAGAGTCTCCCAGGTGTGTGGGTATCTTGCTGACAGCTAAGTGGAAACAATGCAAAAACCAGTGGTCATCTGATTGATTCTGCTCAACTGATTATTGTAATTGGATGACAGGCCGATATTTCCCTCTCCTTTTCAACTGGTGTTGCAGGATGAGTGGACCTGGCTAATGATTCGCTTTTCTGGGTAGTGACCTAATGGGGAAGATTACTTCCTTTCACAGGCAGAACTGTGCCTGCTGTGTGTCTGGTTGCCTAAAGAATAAAACCAGGTTCAACCAAAGTCAAACGCCAGGAAATTTCAGAACTTCCTCACATTTCATATTGCATTGTCTACCAGGGTCTTCGAAACGTTCCCTGCTCTAATACTCAGAGGGGATAGATAGTTGAAGAGTAAAATAGAACAGAATAACAACAATAGGGAAAAAAGGAGGGAAAGATAATTTGTGCAAAATGACAGGACTTCTCACTGCGGGAGCTTGTAGAAAAGAACTGAAAATAAGGAGAACACTTTTTCGTTTTGATGGAGCTTTTACACTGAAATTCCTCAAAATATGAGAGGTAGATTTAGAATTTTGTAATGCTGTGGATGGAGCCCTCTTCTGGAGAAATTTTTCAACAGGTATTAAAACAAGATCAAAACACACAGAGATGAGCCCACACACAAACACAGAAATATGAACGACTGTTGGCTGTTGTCATTCAGATGTGAATTGAATCCCTAGTTCATCCTCTTCTTTAGCTTCCACTATACAGAAATTAACTAGACTCCCCAAGCAACTGTCTTTTGGAAGGAGGGAAAGAAATATATTCTCAAGGAACCAGCTGTACTTTTACCTCAACAGTGAACTTCAGACTGAGACTCAACATTCACACCCCAATACTGGTACTTTTAGATAATGCAGTTACTGAGTGCGTTGGTTTGTTGGGCAATTCTGCTGTTAACACAGAGAGGATATTTCTAGGGGGGAAAAAAAAGATTTTATTTAATGGAAAACCCACGAGCTAAAGATAGAAAAGGAGAGAAGGGAGGGAGGCCGAGAGGGAGATATTAGCTAAGATGACTGTTGGGGCTTCTAATGTAGACTGTGGCATTACATAAATTCCAGATCACATATTCAGCCTTGCAGTTTATTAAGTCTCTTTGGGGACTTGCTAAAAAAAAAAAAAAAAATTGTTCAGACACATGAACACTACCACTTTGCAATTCCTTTCACCACTTATATCTGTTTCCCCAGCGCTTTTGGAATCTTACAGGCTGTCACATGTTGAACCCATCTCAGAGCAAGAGATCTCTCTGCAATGCTCACAATCCTTCCTCCCCAACGAAAGGGCTCTGCAAGTAAACTCTTCCCTTAAAATACAATATATGAAGTTGCAGGGGCATAAGAAGACACTGATTCTCATTTAACACCCTGAAAATCAAGATTCTGACTCCAAGAAAAACCTCCCCATCTTAAACCAACATCTCAGAATGCCATGGAATAGTTTTAGTCACTTCCCAAGTGACTGCTCTCCAAACCTGGACCACTCCCTGCAGTCCTAATTCTGGGGAGATTACTCACTCATTGTTGCAGCTTTTGGCTAGATGTGACACCCAAATCGGGCTGGGGGTGGGGGGATCACAGTTTGCAGTGGAATTTCTAGCTCAGGCCTCTCTTGATTTGTTTTGCATTCATTATTTACCATAGCCAAATTCCCAAAATGCCCCAGGGGAGAAGAGAGGTGACTGCTTCTCTGCTTTGCCAGCTTCCAGCCATTGTTGCTTTGAATTCCTCTTCCCTCTTCCAAAATGCCTAAAACAGCAACCTAGCCAATAAACTTACAGAGATTGATGGCTTCCAAAACCAGACCCAGTGTATTTCAACGGTGGTAGAAAAACACACACATACTTGCCTGAACACCACTAAGGCCAAGTGACTAATTTGCTTTATTACATTGTTTTTCCCCTTTCTTATGTTTTCTCTCTGCCTGGGAAAAGTTTTGTTTTTGCTTGTAGGCTCAAAGCCTCCCAGACTCTCCCCACCTTTCACTATGTCACACAGAGCTTTGCATTTGAACTTCTTGCTGGTTAACTGATTTGCACCACAATGATTTCCCTGCAAGGTACTATTGCTACCAGGATATCGGTTACTGTCCTAAGGTGGACATTTGCTCCGATTATGAATAACAGTGTAAGAGAGAAATAAGCGTCTCAGGGAAGTCAATTGAATTCGAGGTAAAACCTCTGCTCCTCCATCCTAAAGAAACTGAGAGAGCCAACAGCCTTCAAAAGCCACCTGTGCCAGGCAGGTCCTGGGAGAGGAGACACACCAGTTGCTTTGCCAAAGGCATCATTCCCTAGAGCACAGGAATTGCTGGGTGCTGTCATGTGGTCTGATTTGCTCAGAGGAAGACAGAACCCTGGAATCCAAACTGAGGTCAAACATGTCCATGGAGAAGAGGGCAGTAAAGTCCTAGGTCAGGTGGTGGTAAGGGCTCCCAGACACGGAAAGCTCCCAGAGTGCTAAGCCTGGTGCTAAACGCATTACCAAGGGCATCCTGTTGAATGCAATCCAATCTGCCTAGCAATCCTAGGAAGGTGACAGAATTACTCCACCATGGAGAATCTAGAAGTTCAGAGAGGCTAAGCAAGCTAGCCAGGTGGTAGCACCAGCACACAGAGGGGATCTGTCTGAATCAGAGACATGCTCTGAACACCCTACTAAATTAGGATACACACACACACACACACACACACACGTACACATATACACACGCCTCCTCAGAGATAGTGAAGAGTCCAGAAAGTCTAGAAAACTGGCTCACAGACAGGCACAGGATTTGTGGCAGGACTTAAAGCTACAGGGACCTCAAGAGAATCAGCCCAAAACCCTAGTAGGGAAGAGTATGATTGTAGAGGGCTGTGGATCCAGGGAAGAAAGAAGTCATGAGCTGGGAGTGGACTCACCAGCCAGGCACCCTACTCTGTCCCCAGGCACCGTGATCCAACCTCACCCGCCCCACACAGAGTCATCACCATGGTTACCGCTTCCTGGGACACTGACCCATTTCCTAAAGTGGATGCCTCCCTGGTCTCCCCTCAGAAGGCTCCACTGCATCTCTGCAGTCCAGCCAGCCCCTGTCTGGGACTCCAGCGGCCTCACCCTCCCTACCCCCCACCCCACTCACACCCTCACACATGTGTGTGCCTCTTGCCCTGGCATCCAGCAGTCCTGGCCAGGAACTCGACACCCATTCCCAACACCCCAGGGCACTCCCTGTCTCCTTCCCTCCTCTCTGCCTGGCCCTGCCCCCATCTCATCCACCCACTTGTAGGCTGCCAGCACATGCCATGTCCCGTAGGCTGCCAGGAAGGCCGGGGGACTGGGTCACCGCGCTGTCAGAAAACGGGCCCCAGAGCAGGGCTGAGCCTGCCGCGACCAGCACCACCAGCCTGGCCTCCTTTCCTGCACATAAACTTCCTGAGATCTCAGAGATGGTTGCAGAAGGACCAAGTCTCCATCGCCCCCCTCTCCCGGGTCGCCGGCCCTTCCCTGGCGCCTCAGAGCTCGGAGGGTTAACAGGCAGCTGCAGCCTGGTGGGCAAGGCTTGAACTTTTCTCCGCGCTCCGCGCCGCCCTCGAACACCGCAGAAGCGGCAGTCGAGGCTCGGGGCGGTAGTTCCAGGGGGCTAGACAAAGCGGGAGCAGGAGGGAGGGGGCTTTGCTGGGGCCTGCGCCCGGGCGAAGGGATGAGCTCGGCCCTTATGGGCCCGAGGTCAGGAAGGGAACGGACCCCGATGCGGGCGCGGCTGGCGCCTTTGAGCGACAGCGGCAGCCGGGCTGCGGCGTTCGGCTGGCCCGAGGCGGCTTCCTGCGCGCCGCCCGGCCGGGCGAGGGGGCCCGGGCGGCCCGGGAAGTCGGCGATACCAGGTCGGCCTCTCCAGCCCGGCAGCCCGCAGTCCGGACCCGAGCTGCGCTTCCCCGATCGGCGCTGGGTTGGGGGAAACCACGACTCCTTGGAGTCGCCTCCAACTGAGTCTCGCCAATGCATGAGCCTACTGAGGAGGCGAATCAAAGTTACCCCACTTGATGTAGGCGAGAATGTCGCCCCTGCTTGCGAAAAAAAAAAGGACTCGGAGCTCTCTCCACCTCTCCTGAACGTACACACACACACACACACACACACACACGCAAGCCAGAGTGGGAGACCGCCAGCCCACCACCACCTCCCTCCGCCCCCCCACCCCCACCACCGCCCTAGGATTTCAGGGGCTGAGAATGACCTCCCTTTTGAGCCCCCGAGCTGTCTTCGCCGCCGCACCCGGAGTCCCCCAACCCTACGAAAGCCCCCTCGCCCAGCCCGCGCCAGGCAATCGGAATGCAGAAAAGGGGCCCGGGGCGCGCCCAGCAGCCCCCTCTTCCCTACCTGGGACAGGAGAACGCACAGGACGAACGGAGTTGCCGGCTGCATTTTGCCCGACTAGAAGCGCCCGGCGGCGTTTTCATTCATGCACGCGGCTGCACTGAGCATATTTTCCGTGGGAGCCAGGCTTTGAAGAGAGGCTCTGCCTCGCCAGCCAGCCAACTTCCCAAATAGATCAGCGGCAGCATCACGAAAGCATTGGGTAGAGGCTGATGACCAGGACCAATGGCTTTACAAGACGGATTCCTTCATAAAGCTCCCTCGTTTTGCATGGCAGATACGGGGCGAGCACCTCGCCTGGCGCGAGCCCCTCGCAGGAGGCAGCCAGTTCGCTTTTTTGGACTGTTGGGGCCCAGCCCCACAAATCACGCTGGGCAACGCCAGCTGATGCCACTTTTCCAAAGAATGGAATTGCACCGGGGACTGGCGGCCACTTGCAGCCCAGTGCAAGAGATTCTCTTTATTAAAATGTTAATAAGATCCACTTTATTTCCAATAAATCAAATAAAATCACCCCAGCAGTTCCAGTCCTTTCTACGCCTGGAAAGACTTGGTGGTGGATTTTTTTTTTCTTTTTCTTTCTTATTTTCTTTTTTTAACGTGGCCCAAGTTATGATGGTGTTTGGTGTTTCCCTGCCATCTCACAAATCACCAAGACGACAGATCAATTCTAGCTTGCAGGGAAAAAAAAAATCCATCAAGGGGCAATAGATTTTATTAACTGCTCAGGTGAGAGCCTGACTGGCCGCCTGCTCCACAATTGTGCATCTGGCACCAAAGTTGAGGCCATGATTTGAGGAAACTTTTTTTTCTCTATCTGGATGTGTTCTTTTAGAAGCTTCTAGCTATCTCCAGGGATTTGGAACAGTAGTAGCCACTGCTCAAGAGATTTTATAAGTGGGGTGCTTTGGGAATGAGGGTAAGAGGGATCTTTTGGTCTAACTTTCACAGTAGGAGTTTAAGAATGTGTATTAAAGTCCTTGCTTTGTCATTTCCATACAGCCTCCTTCTAAAAAAATTTTCAAGTTTTTTTTACAAAGGACAGTTTTCTGATAGAATTTACACAACCAAAAAAAACCTGGGTCAGGAGGAAAAACTCAGAAAACTGAAATACTAAACCCAAACTCTAATGTAGTTCCTCCTGTTTGGATCTGAGATCCCCAGTGGCCAAAGCAACAAGGGAAACATGTAGACTACATATAAGACTACTAGTTCTTTTATGTGTAAGTAAACAAATACCTTCTGACATAATTTCCCTGACTCTAAAAATTGGACTAAATGCATGCTGCTGCTGCTAAGTCACTTCAGTCGTGTCCGACTCTGTGTGACCCCATAGACGGCAGCCCACCAGGCTCCCCCATCCCTGGGATTCTCCAGGCAAGAACACTGGAGTGGGTTGCCATTTCCTTCTCCAATGCATGAAAATGAAAAGTGAAAGTGAAGTCACTCAGTCGTATCTGACTCTTAGTGACCCCATGGACTGCAGCCCACCAGGCTCCTCCATCCATGGGATTTTCCAGGCAAGAGTGCTGGAGTGGGGTGCCATTGCCTTCTCCGTATGATGCGACATCTAATATAGCAGCACACTGAGCAATGGACCATGCTGAGATCTAGCGGGCTGGGCTGTATTCCCCAAGTCTGACACAGGCCCTGAAACATGGAGACAGTCATAAGGGCATTAAATAGATGTCTAGACTTAATCAAGACGTAGCAGAGGGTGGGGTGGGGTGAAAAATCTGGAGCAATATTTTCAAAGTTTGACCTCCAGCTCTGCCACTGGAGTTTCCCACTCTGTGTGCCTCTGTTTGTCCACTGGTTAAATGAAACATAAATTGTAATGAACTCATAAGTTTGTTGAGGATTAAGTGACAAAATAACCACTCAATAAATGTAAACTGATGCCCTTTTAAAAATTTCTTCATTGTCAGCAGTTCAGTCGCAAGGTCATCTCATGTGGTCCCAAGGTTACTGATCAAGATGCAGTGCCATCTGACCACCCAGCTGCATTGGCCAACGCTGGTCCAAGAGATGGCAATGTTGGTCAAATACCCCCCAGAAAAGCCCAAGAAAGGTGGTGGCTGCTGCTGCTTCCAATCTCTTCAGCTTTCCACTGCTCTCTTTTGGCACCCACCTCTGAGTCTCTGAGAAGCGCAGTCAGCCTTGGACAGCTGATCCGATTGTCCCAGCTGGGCACCCACATGTGTGGAGATGCCTCCCCAGGTTACCCACCAATAGGAGTAAAATGGAGTACTCTGAAGTGAGACAGACTTCAGATCAAAGCATCCTAGAGTACCCTAATTTTTATCCATTCCAGTGAAGGCTCCTAGGTTGAGCCCATGGATTCAGCAGACACAGAGACAGAGAGAGAAGAGGGCAGCTTGGGAGATGATCAACCATGACAAGGGATAAAGAGGGCAGAAGGATGATGTTGCAGCCACTTTTCCTCATGCAGCCACTTGGGTAGGAAAGCACACTAAGGGGAGGGTGTGTCCAAGGTACAAAGCAGCACTGCTGATTTTCTTGTTCTGCTGGCCCTTTCTGTGGTCTTCCCACCCCATCTCTCTTACTGCTCCTCACCAAACAGCTCCAGCTTTCCCCCTTTTGTGCAGGGTGGCACTTGCCGGCCCCCTTGTGCTTACATGGGGCTGTGTGACTAGTTCTAGCCAATGAGCTGGGAGCAAAAGTGACAGGTGTCACGTCAAGGCTGGAGCACTTAATCACCAGTGTGAGGCAGGTTGGTTTCCCTGGAATAGGGACTGAGATGAATATTTGTGCAGGCGGCTTATGGGGGAATGTTCTTGCCACCACTGCCAGAAGGAGGGAAGCAAAACTGACAGAGGGCGAGGTGGACGACTGCAGCTGCAGCAGAGGCCTCAGCCTGCCCCAGGAGGCTCAGGCTAGAGCAGCTTTTTCGAGATGAGCCTAAGAGAGTCAGAGGGCTGCGCCGTGGTGCCTCCAGTGGCCCAATTGCCAGCTGTTCCCCAAGGAGGGGAATAATCTGTCAGAGAGCTTGGTTTGGCCAAGGACCATGTTCCAGTCTGTCCTCAACTTTGTCACTTCTACATAAAACTAAGGTGTGACCCATAACAGGCAACCCGAGGTCATGATTCCCAGGCTGCTGCTGACCTCATGCACCTGATGAGACCAGTGAGAACAGATGGAGATTCGCCTGGCTGAAGGCCTGCTCGTTCTGTCACCGGCCAGGACCTGTGCCAGCGTTCACCCAGAGTCCTGGGCTTTTGTCCTGAGCAGTTCTACTGGCAGGCAGAGTGGCTCCAGCCAACCCCATCTGATTTCAGTTGAGTATACCCCACGGGCCAGTCTCCATTCCCTTCTGTCTCAGTCCCCACAGGGTGGATTATGGGGGCTGAGGAGAGTTAATTTCAAGAGTCTTTTCAGGCCTTGAGGCTCACCTCTAGAAACTCACAGTGGCTAGGAAGCCAAAAAGATCGGTCCACAAAATGAAACCTGATTGGAATCTCCAGACTTTATTTATACTGGGCAAGCTGCTTTTACTCCCTGAACCTCAGTTTCTTCATCAATAAAATGGGAATAATAACATAACACTCCAAGGACTGATATAAAAATTGATGTCACTTCCCCCCTCTATCCCCTACTCCCTTCTACTCTCAGAGAACGTGCATTTTGCTAAAAAACAAAAGATATCGTTTTGTTCAACAAACATAGAAGAAAAATCATTTCTCTCCAATGATTAGAGGCATCTGAAGAAATCCAGTTTTGTTTGTTTGTTTTGTCTTGTTTTCCCTTCAGCTCCCTAATGAGTCTTTTAACTGATAGATTGATGCTGGCAAGTAAATACCGAAGCTGAAAACCACCGCTTCCTACCCTGACTCTATCTCATCCCACCCCAGCCCACACCAACCCCTGACAGTTTTTGCAGCTGTGGGCTCCCCAGAAGCTTGGTCTGCATTATTCAGACACATTCCAAGCTCACACTCCTTTTCTGGGCACCTCATTCTGGCTTTGGAGCTGATGGAATCATCCAACAGTCAGCATCTGTCTCCTGAGATGCTAGGGGTTGAGACTGTTTCCTCTCATTGACTGACACAACAAAGACATCCTTCCTGTGTGTGTGGAGGTGGCCATATGGGTAGGTGTAGTGCTTGTGTCTTTTGTGTACAAGTCCTTGTGTATGTGTATACGGAAAGGAGGCAACTGGTGTATCGTCCAGCAGAGAGAACTTGTTCAAACTGTGGTATCTTTGAATGTGCTGCTGTGATGAGGCATTTGCATAGACAGTGATAAACCAAATAGATGCCCTAATTTGGTGTGCCAGGAGCCCTTGGTAACTGGGATATGCTCGGACAGCGGGAAGAGAAGCCCATCCTGAACAGCCTTGCAACACAGCGTGATGTTGATGCCATCCGCCTCCCAGTGGGGTGGCTGCTAAAAGTACCAGGGCGGTGGCGGCACACCTTCCACCGCACCTGGCCACCCAAAAGCACACCCGACTGCTCGCGAGCCGTAAATCTGCTCTGTTTCTCCCTTTATGTTACTTGACCTTAGACTGTAGACGGACACATGCACTATTGTCTTGATTACTCACTCCAACTGCACCGATAACCTTTACCCCTTAACTTCAGGTTTGGCCACAAGAACACGATGTGACCAATGGAATGTGGCAGAAGTGATGGAGGGCCATCTATAAGTCAAAGCCCCAAGAGGCCCTGTACATTTCAGCTGCTGCTTGCCAGGGCCTCTGCCAATGCCTTCGAAGGCACATTCATGGGCAAGCTCACTGGTCGTGAGAGAAGAGAACACCCCCATGGAGCCAGAGATGCTTGAGCAAGTGTAGCAGAGCCTCTCCAGATCAGCTGGCCCACAGTTACATGAACTAAAAATAAATAATCGCTCTAAATCAGGGGGTGGTTTGTTACACAGCAATAGCTAACCAATTATCACGTTTGCTTTTTTTGCATCTGTGTATCCCTCTGGAATGTAAGTCCCATGTCTGTCTTTTGCTGCTGTGTGCTCAGCTTCCAGAACAGAGTCTGGCACATAGTAGGTGCTCAAATGATTTTTGTTGAGAAGGTGCATTACCTAGCTTCTGTACTGATGATAGTGCTGTTGATATGAACCTCCCCTACATGCAATGTCCTACCAGACATACTTTCTGATGTACAGTTCAGTCCTCCCCCATGGAAAGCATCCTATGACCTTGACAATCTTCACTGCCACTTAGCCACCTAATTCAGCCTATGACAAGGCAAGTTCGTCTTATGATGGTCTAGAGTAGGATTAGATGAAGAAAGGAACGTTCCACAGAGACTAGGGTGGACAGCTAGGTGCTTGGGGATCTTCAGTGAAAGACACCTGGGGTGAGACAGCTTTCTGAATTTCCTCAATGTATGTATGAAGAGCCTAGACATCTAAGAATTTGACAGAAAATACTCCTCTGGCTTCTGAGGTATGGCACTATTATCGTGTCCTCTGAATGCATTTAGTACTATCATGACTTCCACGTTAGCACAAGAGATAAAACAGGGAGTGACTTTTAGGCGATCTCAGTTCAACTGACTTGTCTTTAGGACTCCATTCCTAAAGGGGGCTTGGTATTAACAGAGAAATTGGACATTCAGCCGCCAATTTCATCCTGTGAACTAGAAGCTGTTAAAACCCCCCTCTAGGTGTCTCCCTTACCCAAAATTAGTGACTGGGGTTATTTCTACAGAGAATCATCTCAGCATCAGTATGGTAAAGCTGCAGTTTTCGAATTGTGGCCCCTAGACTGGGAGCATCAGCATCACCTAAGAACTCGTTAGAAATGAAAATTCTCAGGCCTCACTCCAGATGTACTAATTCAAAAAAAAAAAAAAAAAATGGGGAGGTAGAGTCCAGAAATCTCTGTTTTACAAGCTTTTCATATGCATAGTTGGAGAATCACTCCTCTAGAGAATTCTCCCGCACTCACTCACATAGATTCATTCGTTCATTCAAGAAATCACATAAAGTGCCTACTGCATATTAGCCACTGAGCTAGGCAACAGGGAAGAAATGAAAAAGCATGGTTTGTGTGCTTCAGAAAATATGACTCACAGAGAGAAAGACATCATTCTATTACAATGTGCTGTGGGAGGTGCCGAGAGAGGCAACGTAGCCAGAACTCTGGGGGCTCGGGAGGTCTTTAAGGAGAGCCAAGGGCTCCTCTGTGGTTGGTTTCCACTGAACAACGAAACCATTATAGTCTCTACTTGGCAAAAGCTGTCCTTTTTTGTACCTGTTGATGAGAAACTAAATAATAGCATCAGGCAGCTCCAATTCAACACCTCCCTCTAACTTAATTTGAAGTTTCTTCTTCACAATCTCTTCTAGGCAAAATGGCAAATGGCCGTGTTTGTGTGGGGTGGGAGCTGGCCAGTGGGGGCATTATTTATAACTGACAGATAATGCTTAGTGTGCATTCAGCAAGATGCCTTCCAGTGATACCATGGACCCTGGCCCCCACCCACCACCTGCCTGTGGTCCCAAGCAGGGATAAGGAAGAGGGGATACTTGGAGGGAGAGGCTGATGACCAAAGGGATGGCAGAAGGCAAGTGTGGTCAGTTTGGGGGTTCAGGTTAGGATCAGCTTAAATGTCAACATCTGGAGGTTGCACTGTATCCTACTGGTAAAGGGAAATCACCCAAACTGCTTAAAGGGACAGTTCAACATCTCATCTACATTTTAAGAAGTTCATTTTGGCCACAGTGGAGGATGGATTGCATTAAGGCCATAACTAAGGAAGCGAGACTTCTTAGAAAACTATTATAAAAACCATATAAAAGAGCCAGAATTCTCTTTCTTAGATTTTTAACCAGTGAGGGATGCAGGAATATTACATGACCATCTCTCCTGCTGCCTGGCAGTGTCTGGCACCTAAAAGAAATGTAGACAATGATAGATGAATGAAACATACTTATTATATTACAGGCGATTCCTTTGAGCTCCAATTCTTTGCCCTCCCCTGCATCTAATCCATGCCTCATTAATGGTGGCGTTAACTCCCTCACCGCTGACTTTGGGCTTGACCATATGGCTTGCTTCGGCTAACAGAACAAGGTGATGGTGGCAGTGTGCAGATCTGAGTCTAGAGCTTAAGGGCTCTCATGTGTTTCTGCTTGCTCGCGTACACCTGTGCCATCCCCATGAAAAGAGCATACCCTGGCTATCCAACTGGTTCAAGGAGAACAAGAAACAGGCGACACTCAGCCACCCCCACCCATCCACAGATCTTCAGTGAGAAGCAGAGTCTAGGTTAGATTGCCAAATCCCAACCAACCTATGGATCCAAAGGAATTAACGCTTACTACTGCATGCCATAGTGTGTGTGTGTGTGTGTGTGTGTGTGTGTGTGTGTGTTATCCAGCAACAGCTGACTGATACGTAAAGGAACCCTCTTCTTGAGACTATGTGCAGCTCAGGAAATGGGCTAAATCTGTGACCCCCAAGCTTTTAGGCACCAGGGACTGGTTTCCTGGAAGACAATTTTTCCATGAACGAGGGGGGAGAGGATGGTTTTGGAATGATTCAAGTGCATTACATTTATTTTGCACTTTATTTTCTATAATTATTACATCAGCTCCACCTCGGATCATCAGGAATTAGATCCTAGAGGTTGAGGACCCCTGGGCTAAGAGGTGAATACTTAAATTTAAGAGCATAAACATTTACACGTATGACCGATGTTTCGTGTTTACAATTCCAAGCCCTTCATGATTTCTCAACTCACCAAATAGTCCTCTCTGTCAACCCGCCTAATCCATGTCGGCTGTTTCTTTGCAAAACCCTAGGCTCCTATTTGAATATTTACTGCAAAGCCACTGAATCTGTCTCTGGCTGGTTTTCTTGTGCCAGTATAATTGTGAGGCCATCACTTAACAATTACTTGGGAAATTTTATTTACAATGAAAGGCAGATCCCTGAATGTTTCTAGTGGATAAATTTATTTACAATGCAATCCAAATCTGCCAATGTCTCTAGTAGATAAAATTGTGCTGCTCCTAGAAAGAGCAACCCACCTGGTTAATGGTTTCTGTGGTCTTTTATGAATAGACCGAGGTCAAGGCCACCATAATGAGCTGAGGAAAGTTAATCTGTGGAAGCAAGTTAAGCACAGAAAACTATATTTTAATGATTCTGAATGTGTGACAGCTGCCGGAAGTTAATCAAATGAGAACTAAAAAAGGCAAATCCAACACTCCTTTTTGTTTCTTAAGCTGAGCTTTTATGGAGTTCAAATGGCCAGCGTGCAATTTCCATGATGTCAGGGATGACATCTGTCTTTCTCTCCCGTGAACACCCCTTGGCCACACATTGTCTGGCTCTGAGCAGACACTGAGTACACGCGAGTGGGCTGCGTCAACAGAACAGTGCAGGTGCGCAGGAGAGGGCCTGCTCAGCCTGCACATCTGTTGTTTGTCATTCTCATAATTATCGCAGCAAACTATCAACCAATGCACCTCTAGCACCAGCATCCATCGCCCAGAGCAGTGGCTCTCAAACTGTTAACCCACCATGCGTCCCCATTCAGTCCCCAAACTCCACACGGACGTTTTGTCTACTGTTTCTATCGCATAAAATTCAAAAGTGAGTATGTCTTGAATTATAAGATTCTCTCCTAGCACATGACAGAAAAGGGAAATTGGTCACAGCCCCTAAGGACTTGCAAAGCTCTCCTCTGTCTCCCTCTCCAAATTCATCCTGTTTGCACTGTCCCCTCGCTCACCACGCCCTGCTCATCCCTCAGTCATCAGGCAGGCCAAGCTTTTCCCTACACCTGAGCCTTTGCACATTCTAGTCTCTCTTTCTGGAATGTTCGTTCCTCTACTTCCAGGTTGTCCATCCTCCCAGACTCTGTTTATGCGTCACCTCCTCAGAGGAGAAGCCATCCCTCATCAGTTCATTTCCTTATTTATTCCCATCCTTTGTCATTATTTCATTTTATTGTCCACTTCTTTCTATGTTTGTTTCCCTCACTACAATATGAGTTTCATGATGATAACTAAATATCTGTTTATGGATCATGGTACTCCAGGACCTAGAACTAGGCCTGGTCCATGACAGGCAGGCACTCAATAATCTTCTTTCTTTCTTTCTTTTAAAGAAATGAATGAGCACATGATCTTATGGCCAATGAGAACAGATGGACCAATGGATCTCCAGATGCATTAATCTCTTAGGAGTACCACGCAGAATCCAATGGCTGAAGACTGCAGAACGCTGCTGGAGAAGCACTGAGCAAAAATGTGGTCAGGATTAGGTGCACACACCTCAGTCTTATGTTGTGTAAACCATGAGGTCAAGGGTCCAGGGGCCCTGGGAGTGAACCAATTAAACTACTGTCTATCCTCTTTGCAAAGAACAAGGTGCCCCGCTAGGTGAACTCAGGAACCCGTTTTCCCAAGGGTGAAGAGAAGAAAACTCTGAGGCTGATGGGACACTTGAGGACGACGTGGGAGAGTATTTTCACGCTATTTCTCTTACTTCGCAGGTCAGGAATTCATCTAAAGCCTTTCAAAGTGCCAGGTTCCTGTGCACGTAATGAATCTACTGATTCACTCGTTGTCCCCCAGAAACTCTGAAGACCACAGAATGTCAAAAGAGAAGACAAAGAATTCTCATTGCTTCTCATGGAGCCTGAAGGGTGAAGAGGCAAGTCTTCACAAATTCCCAGAAGATGCTCATGATCCAGTTATTATTCCCTGGGGGCCAAAAGGTTATTTATTTTAGGACTTCCCTAACTTAATTGCTCCCAGCTAACAGGCCTTCTATGCCCATGAATCATGCCTCTCTTTATGTGGAAAGTAGAATAGGACAACTATTTATTCATTTCTTTGTTCACTCACTCATTTGGCAGTTATTTTGATAATAAGCAGCAAGATATAGTAAAAAAGGAAAACAAAAAAGGATTATTTTTCTGGAATCCAGGTAAGTAATTAATCCCTAGATTGCGAGACTCTTCCAACTCCCCATCTGACTTCCAATTAAAGCATGAGTATCAAGCATCTCGGAGAAGGCAATGGCACCCCACTCCAGTACTCTTGCCTGGAGAGTCCCATGGATGGAGGAGCCTGGTAGGCTCCAGTCCATGGGGTTGCTAAGAGTCGGGCACGACTGAGCGACTTCACTTTCACTTTTCACTTGCATGCATTGGAGAAGGAAATGGCAACCCACTCCAGTGTTCTTGCCTGGAGAATCCCAGGGACAGAGGAGCCTAGTGGGCTGCCGTCTATGGGGTCGCACAGAGTCGGACACGACTGAAGCGACTTAGCAGCAGCAGCAGCATCAAGCATCTAGTATGAACTAGGCATTATTTTACTTAGCAGTGAATGACAGCAGCTTTGTTCTTGGGTTTTGTTCCTGTATCTGTTCCTGGTATACACATAAAACCTTCAGTGACTCCCCACTGCCTTCAGTTCCAAAGCCCTAACTTGGCATTCAGTGTCATACATAACAATTCCACCGGGCTGCTCTGCTTTATCTCCCCAGCATAACTCAGGCACCAGCCATACAGAACGTTCTGCCATTCACCCCACCTCATGCAAGGCTACTGCATCCCACAGGACCTCTGCATGTGTTGCTTCCTTGGATTTCTCCTGTGCTGGCCTAGGTCCACTTGCTGGGTCATAGCTCATCTTTAAGGACCAATCCTCTCAAATGCCACTTCCTCCAGGAAGTCGCCTCAGATCTACCCAGGCTGAGTTAATTGTACTTAGACCACGTCATAATTAATTTACTGGGGTCCCTCACTGGACTACCAGCTTCTTAAGGTAAGGAACCAAGTCTGATTCACACCTACATCCTCAAAAAGCCCAGTGCCAAACACACTTCAAAAGAATATCTATATATTGATACATGCACATTTGATCTTCTTAAGAGCTGTGATCTTTGTTAAGTGCCGAGCACTCTTCCAAGTACTTCACACTCATGTTTTGTTTTTTTTGTTGTTGTTGTTCTTGTTGTTAAACACTTGAATATCTTAAATGGCTGTTTACGAAATATGATTATCCCCTCTTACTGGTGACCAGTGACAGACAAACCTGTGCTGGAGGGTGGGGTGGGTGGATAGAAGGAAAAGCACTGAACAGGGAGTCCATGCATCTGAGTCCTACGCCAGTCTCCACGGCCCACCTGTGCCTCAGCAGGGAATACGTCAGTTCTCTCCAAGCCTCAGTTTTTTTGCTTGTTAAAAAGCACAGCCTTTGGAGTCAGATACACAAGGTTTAAGTTCCATTCTGTCACTTTCTAGGCAAGCTAACTTAACTCATCACCAATTGAGCTCTTGCCATCTGCCAAATTCTAAGCTGCGTGGTGGGAATAATTAAAGAAAAGTAGCATTAATTGAGAATTGTTTTATTTAAAATTTTACTATTTTATTATTACTTATTTTATGTATTTGAAGTATCTTTTATTTTTATTTAATTATTTCTTATAACTATAATTAATTAATAGCTAACTTTCACTGATAATAGTGATAATTCACTGGTCTAAGCACTCTTTAAATAGCAAAATTTGAACCACGTCTTACAAGCGCCATTCTCCATAAATATATTTAGAATCAAGCTTAAAAATCACCACCAGCAAATCATTTTCATAGCCTATTTGGCAACTGAACATTCTTCTATTTAATTTTTCAGCACTGCTTTATTATAAGACATAGGTTGCAAAAAATAATAAGCTATTTGTATTGTAAGCTGAAAAGAATGAGAATTGTAGAGTAGATCCACAGCAATCTCTTCTGAGGATGGCAAGAAAAATAGACATTTCAACTGCGCCTTTAGATTCGCAGTCAGGTTGATGGAAACAAATAGCCCCAGGTCATTCACCTTAAAACCTAAATAAAGAAACAGTCAGCCAACTAGAGGTGTAGAATTGGTATAGAATTTAAAGGCTCAAGAGACAGTTTTCTATGATAGTTAACCTGGGGTATCCTCTAATGCACATTAATGAAGTCTCCTTTATGTACAGTTGGGAAGGTCCCCCGGAGGAGGAAATGGCAACCTACTCCAGTATTTTTGCCTGGAGAATCCCATGGACAGAGGAGCCTGGCGGGCTACAGTCCATGGGGTCACAAAAAGTCGGATATGACTGAGCGACTAATACTTAAGCACTCTTTATGTGTCAGATTATTTAATACTTATGAAAATTTAAGAGGCTGGTTCTATTTCTAACTCCACTTACTTAGTCCAAATGAGTAAACTAAAGCATACAAGTAGTGGACAAAGAGCTTGAATCTGGACCCCTCAATTACAGAACACCATCTCTTAACCAGCTCATCAACTGTTTCTCTTTGTATGTTAATTAAGAGACAGACCCTGCCTCTCACCTCGCAGAAATGCTAACTCCTCACAAATCTTGGATGTCTCTTAAGCAAAAGGGGCTGCTGAGAGTTTCTACTTCACAGTTTGCTATACAATGGACTTTACTCATGCAAAACTCCTCAGTTCAGTTAAGTTCAGTCGCTCAGTCGTGTCTGACTCTTTGCGACCCCATGAATCGCAGCACACCAGGCCTCCCTATCCATCACTAACTCCCAGAGTTTACTCAGACTCACGTCCATCGAGTCAGTGATGCCATCCAGACATCTCATCTTCTGTCGTCCCCTTCTCCTCCCACCCCCAATCCCTCCCAGCATCAGAGTCTTTTCCAATGAGTCAACTCTTCGCATGAGGTGGCCAAAGTACTGGAGTTTCAGCTTTAGCATCATTCCATCCAAAGAAATCCCAGGGATGATCTCCTTCAGAATGGACTGGTTGGATCTCCTTGCAGTCCAAGGGAATCTCAAGAGTCTTCTCCAACACCACAGTTCAAAAGCATCAATTCTTCAGTGCTCAGCCTTCTTCACAGTCCAACTCTTGCATCCATACATGACCACAGGAAAAACCATAGCCTTGACTAGACGGACCTTTGTTGGCAAAGTAATGTCTCTGCTTTTGAATATGCTATCTAGGTTGGTCATAACTTTCCTTCCAAGGACCTCTTTCATGAGTGGGTTGGGCTAGCTGTTCCACAGACCATCCCTTCAATCCTCGTGTTCTATGAAACCAGCCTGAACTTAAGGGCCTCACACAACCACCCGGCAGTTTGAGAAGGAGAAGACAGTGGTCATCGAGGTTTTGGAACTGGGCACCTGTACAGTTTAAGGGACTGTCCACTGAAGCTCCAATACTTTGGCTACCTGATGCAAAGAGCTGACTCACTGGGAAAAAACCCTGATATTGGGAAAAATTGAAGGCAAAAGGGGAAAAGGGAAGCAGAGGATGAGACGGCTGGATGGCATCACCAACTCAATGGACATGAACTTGAGAGCAAACTCTGGAAGATAGTGGAGGACAGGGAAGCCTGGCATGCTGCCATCCATGGGGTCACCAAGAGCTGGACAGGACTTAGGGACTGAACAACAACAACCACTGAAGTTTTAAATGTCTCAGTCTCAGCCCCTTCTGTGGTATCTAAGATGAGGTGTACTCAGCAGTGGTAACCGGCCAGAAGATGGTAAAGCTCTCACTGACTCCAGAGAGCCGCCACCAAAGAGCTCTAGCTCCAGGGCCTGGCCACATGGTGAGGGCCACATCTTGCCCTCAAGATGGAAAGAACCAGAGAACCAGACTGCACAGTTCTTGTTGGATCAGCCCTATCTCTCAGTTACATCAATCATAGGTTCCTTACGGTCAGAAACCTTGGGGGTACCCGGGTGTCCTGGAGGAGAAAGTACACCATACAAAGCAATAATAATGTCACTAGCAGGCACTTACCCTTGGTATCTTGCAGATATAATACTCCTTAATCCTCAGAAAGTTAATATCACCATTACTATCATAAAACACCACTGCTATGCTCACAATTTTTGAAAGATTGGGTGGGTAGCCCATTATCACTAAGAACTAATCAAGAATACAATTAGGGTCCACAGGATAATAACACTTAAATTCTTTCATTTATCCATTCATTCTCTCAACCATTAAAAAGAATTGATTGTGTCCCTTTCCCAGGCCAAACACTGTTCCAGGAAATAGAATACGGTCATGAACAAAACAGATGAAAGTCCCAGATAAGGAAATTGAATTCTAGTGAGGCAGATGGTGGGGGAAGCCAATAAACAACATAAAAAATGTGAGATAAAATAAAAACTGACCTGAACTCTGGTGAAACACAGGCAGGAAAGGAGGAGAAAGCACAAGGGAAGAGACTTAGAATTCCATAACAATGTATATTTCATAATTACTCTGTGCTGGGTGTCATCTAAGCATTTTACATGCATGCACTCAGTGAATCCTTCCAGCCATCCTAGGAGGTAAGTTCTATTATTTGGATCTTGTTAGAGGTGAAACTGTGAGTCACAGAGAGTTAGAGGCTTCCCTTGCCCAGGGTCCTGCAGCTAACAAGGGGCAGAGCCAGCACTTGACCTCCAGCTGTCTGGTTTAAGTTACTCCCTTAAGCCAGCCGAGGTGTGCAACAGCCTCAGTACAGGATAGCTCATCTGGACTGCTTTAGGTACACATTTCAGTTCAGTTCAGTCGCTCAGTCATGTCCGACTCTTTGTGACCCCATGGACTGCAACACAACAGGCTTCCCTGTCCATCACCAACTCCCAGAGCTTACTCAAACTCATGTCCATCAAGTTGGTGATGCCATCCAACCATCTCATCCTCTGTTGCCCTCTTCTCCTTTTGCCTTCAATCTTTCCCAGCATCAGAGTTTTTACCAATGAGTCAGCTCTTTGCATCAAGTGGCCAAAGTATTGGAGTTTCAGCTTTAGCATCAGTCCTTCCAATGTACATTCAGGATTGATTTCCATTAGGATTGACTGGTTGGAGCTCTTTGTCAAGAATCTCTCCAGCCACAGTTCAAGAGCTTTAATTCTTCAGTGCTCAGCTGTCTTTGTGGTCCAGCTCTCACATCCACACATGACTACTGGAAAAACCATAGCTTTGACTAGATGGACTTTTGTTGGCAAAGCAATGTCTCTGTTTTTTAACACGCTGTCTAGGTTGTCTATAGCTTTTTTTCCGAGGAGCAAGTGTCTTTTAATTTCATGACTGCAGGTACCATCTGCAGTGATTTTGGAGCCCAAGAAAATAAAGTCTGTCACCGTTTCCATTGTTTCCCCATCTATTTGCCAGGAAGTGAGGGGGCCACATGCCATTTTCTTAGTTTTTTGAATGTTGAGTTTTAAGCCAGCTTTTTCACTCTCCTCTTTCACTTTCATCAAGAGACTCTTTAGTTCCTCTTGACTTTTTGCCATAAGGTTGGTGTCATCTGCATGTCTGAGGTTATTGATTTCTCCCAGCAGTCTTGATTCCAGCTTGTGCTTCATCCAGTCCAGCATTTCTCATGATGTACTCTGCATAAGTTAAATAAACAGGGTGACGATATACAGCCTTGTTGTACTCCTTTCCTAAGATGGAATCAGTCTGTTGTTCCATGTCCAGTTCTAACTGTTGCTTCTGACCTGCATACCCAAGATGGCAGAGTAAAAGGATGTGTGCTCATCTTCTCCTGTGAGAACTCATTGGCGAACAACCATCTATAGGAGAATGTTGGATCCCACCAAAAAAAGATACTCCACATCCAAGGGCAAAGGAGAAGCCCCAACAAGATGGTAGGAGGGGTGAAATCACGTTTAGAATCAAAACCCCATACCTGCCAGAGATGCTCAGAGGGCTCAAACAAAACCTTGTGCACACCAGGACCCAGAGACCCCACAGAGACTGAGCCAGACCTGCCTTTGAGCATTTGAGCATCTCCTTAGGTGGCATGGGTCAGCAGTGGCCTGGCACAAGGACAGGGACTCTGGCTGCAGCAGACCTAGGAGGCCCAGCATGTGGCATAAGCCCTCTTGGAGAAGGTTAGACAATGGGTTAGACTAGCCCCACCATAGCGCCACCGAGCAGACGACCCACAAACTGGAGAACAATTATACCAAAGAAGTTCTCACACTGTTCTGAAAGTTCTAGGGCCCACAACAGATTTCCCAACCTGGGGATCCAGCAAAGGGACTGAGAACCCCCAGAGAATTTGACCTTGGAGGCCAGTGGGATTTGACTACAGAACTTCCCCAGGACTGGGAAACAGACTCTTGGAGGGCACAAATAAACCCTTGTATGCACCAGGACCCAGGATAAAGGAGCAGTGACCCCCCAAGAGACTGACCCAGGCTTGCGGTGGGTGTCCAGCAGTCTCTGGCGGAGGCGTGGGTTGACACTGAATACAACACTGCTAGCATAAGCCCTTCTGAAGGAGGTTGTCGTCACCCCTACCATAGGTTGGCCTCAGGCCAAACAACAGGGAGGGAACATAACCCTACCCATCAACAGAAAATTGGATTAAAGATCTATTGAACATGGCCCATCAGAACAAGACCCCGGTTCCCCCACAGGCAGTCCTTCCCATTAGGGAGCTTCCACAAGCCTCTTATCCTTATCCATCAGAGGACAGACAGAATGGAAACCACAATTACAGAAAACTAACCAAACTGATCACATGGACCACAGCCTTGTCTAACTCAATGAAACTATGAGCCATGCCGTGTAGGGCCACCCAAGACAAACAGGTCATGGTGGAGAGTTCTGACAAAAGGTAGTCCCCTGGAGAAGGGAATGGCAAACCACTTCAGTATTCTTGCCATGGTTCTCAAGGTACACTTTTGGGACTTCCCTTCCCCTGTGTCTGCTCCATTCTTCCTTTCCTCTGCCCCTCCTCCTTTCTTCCTCCCAGGCTTCCAGGTCCATATGGTTACTGCATTCCCAAAGGAGCTGAGCTGGGATTTAAATTCAGGACTATTCAGGCCCCTGAAGCTCTTAGCCACTAGACTTTGCTATTATTTCAAAGAGCATAGCTGTGCTGGGCAGCAAATATATGCTTAATTAAATAGTGCCTTGAAAAATGAAGGGACAGGTGGATCAGTAAGGCCCAAAGAAATGGGCAGATGTACACAGGCTGCTGCTGCTACTGCTGCTAAGTCGCTTCAGTTGTGTCCGACTCTGTGCGACCCCATAGACGGCAGCCCACCAGGCTCCCCCGTCCCTGGGATTCTCCAGGCAAGAACACTGGAGTGGGCTGCCATTTCCTTCTCCAATGCATGAAAGCAAAAAGTGAAAGTGAAGTCGCTCAGTCGTGCCCGACCCTCAGTGACCCCATGGACTGCAGCCTTCCAGGCTCCTCCGTCCATGGGATTTTCCAGGCAAGAGTACTAGAGTGGGGTGCCATTGCCTTCTCCATGTACACGGGCATGAGAGCCGTGTACATGGCTCTCTAAAGCAAGAAAGGCAGCATGTGCGTGAAAAGAACAGCAAGGACCAGCACAGTCTGGGCAAAGAGCAACTTTGGAAACACCTGGAACCAAACAGTCTTCCTAAATATTGCTGTAAATACAAGTTTGCAACCTCCTAGCTGGGCAGACCTAATTTTGTTTTTCAACTGCAGTTTGACAGGAGTCTCTGGCAGGGCTTTTTTCCTTTTATAGAAAAGGACAAGTGTGTCTGGGGGTACATAATTTGGGAGAGGCACCTGGTCAAGCTGAGACCGGCACCTGGGGAGGGAAGAAGGTGCCCTGGAGAGAAGCCGAAATGCTGAGGTGACGGGAGAGAGAATTGTGCTGATAATCCCTCACACCCACCGCGACTTTACCAGCTCCTAATCGCCTAATAGCAGGGCACATAATTGGCAGAAAAGATTGCCCTGCCCTTTATGCATGTGTCTGCAATTACTTTTCCAACCGGGGTGATAAGTGGCATGATTGGTTTCCTTGTGCCAACGCAGCCGCTGCTTGGCGCCAGGGGCCTTTCTCCTGAAGCTGCGGTGGGCACCACGGGTCACAGGCTCAACAGCCCCCCAGCAAATGATCATCTTCCATCACTGAGGAGAAAATCCCCGATTCCTAGCTAGGGCCTGACCTCACCCACTGCCTCCCTCCTTCACACACTCTGCTTCACGCTGGCTTCCTCGCTGGGCTCCGACACCATCACCCCAGCTTCCTCTTGTCTTTGTGCTTACCTCTGCCACATTCTCTGCCCGTTTCTCCTCTTGCTTTCTATAGATCTGGGCTCACAGCTCACCTCCTCAGAGAATCCTTCCATAAACACTCTTATCTATGATCAACTCAGGGAACTCAAAGCAGGGCTCAGTAACAACCTAGAGGGGTGGGATGGGGAGGGAGGTGGGAGGGATGTTCAAGTGTGAGGGGACGTGGGTAAACCTATGGCTGACTCGGGTTGACGTTTGGTAGAAACCAATGCAACACAGGAAAGCAATTATCCTTCAAACAAAAATAAACACGCACAATTTCTCTCTCCCACTCCCTAACCCCAGGTTACACCTCTCATTCCTGGTCTTCTTCATATCACATAGCACAGTGCGGTGCCGTGTCTTACCTGTGTCTGTCCACAGGTTTATTATCTGTTTCCTAGTCTGGATGGAAACTCTATGAAGGAGGCCTTCGACTTGATCATCAGTACATACTCAGTGTCCAGAAAGGAAGCCTGTGCCAGCGTGAGCTCACAACAAATATTACTGAAAGGAGTGGTTGGACAGTGAGTAGATGCAACACTGCAAACACGCCACATTCCATGCCAGGGGGTGTGTGCTTTATGAGCACAGCAAAAGTTATTTGAGTGGAAGCAGAGAATATGCACTCTGGAGACCCATGGGCCTGGATTTACAGCTAAGTTCTGACCTTTAGAAGTTCTGGTCCATCCTCTTGCACCAACCTGAGCCCCAGTTTCATTATCAGTAAACTGAGAATGAAAATAGTAGCTCTCTCATTCAACCGTTGCTTGAATTATCTGAGGCAATGCTTATACAACCCATAACCCTGTACCTGGCATATAAATGATTAAAGCAATTCAATGAACAGTAATAGATACTGGTATTTCCATGCATCCCATGAGGATGGAGAGAGAAAGAGGTATCCATATTAGCTGAGCACCTGCGAGATGGGTGGTATGTGCTATCCTGTGCCAAGTCACTTCAGTGGTGTCTGACTCTTTGTGACCCTATGGACTGTAGCCTGCCAGGCTCCTCTGCCCAGGTGGATTCTCCAGGCAAGAATACTAGAGTGGGTTGCCATACCCTCCCCACGTGGGTGGTAACCCCCTGGCTAAACCTACCTGGCTAAACTTCTTCCCACAGCTGTCTTCTGAAACAGGCACAGCTCTCCCTGGTTTCTAGATGAGAAAACGGAGGCACCCGGAAACCACATAGCTTGCCCAGCGTCCTTCAGTTCCTAAGTGACGGATCCAGATCGCAAAGCCAGGCTCTCTGCTTTTTCATTACAGTAGGTTGCTTTTCTCGAAAATAAAAACAGAGCACAGAAAACAAACAGGACATGGATACAAGCAGCCCCAGGGTGTGGAAACTTTATTTTGAGGCTCAGTTTAAATTCTCCCAAGTCCTTCTTCATGACAGCTCCAGTAGAAAAGGATTACCCTTGGGTAGCATTGCTGGATAAAATACAGGATGCTTAATTAAATATACATATCAGATAAATAAAAAAAATAGTTTTTGTATAACCATTATTGCATACTTAATTCTCTCTCCCCTCCTCTTTTCTCTTTCCACCAGCTTCCTCCTTCCTTTTCTCTCTTTTTTTTGTTCAGCTGGCAACTTTAGAGCCAGCCTTGTATTTCTTTACCGCACTTTACAGTCCCTCAAGGTCTGCATTTATGAACTAACCAGTGCTCCCCACCAGGCGGGAAGTTTGCAGGGAGATTCTGGAGTGTCCGTCCAATCTATGGCCCACCTGTCTGATAATGACCTTACTCCACCCACAAGGGTAGGCCCCCTCCAAAATTCTACCTGACTGCCTGGGAAGGATCCCAAGCCACTCCTGCCAATTCAATTCTCTCTCTTGGGAATATGAACCAAGAAAGTGGAAGATGGAGCTAAGTCAAATCAATGAACCAGGAAACAGTCCAGTAAATTTCTCTTCCTTTTCTTTTTCTCTTTCATTTTTTGGGTGTGCTTTTGCTTTGGTTTGCTTATTTTATTTCAAGTGGGATTTTGGCTTTTATAGCCAAATCAGTCTTAACTAGGCCATACCTCTCTTGTGGCCATTTAACCAGAGGAGATATAAAACGACCCACATTTTTAAGCACCTAGATGAAGACATTACTGCCTTTTTAAAATTCTCTAATGTTATTTCCTCAACTGGCTGCATTTTATTTTAAATCAGAAAAATATACTATCCAGAGCCCATCTTATGGAAAAGGTGACATGATTTAATGTCTTGAAAATAACAGTAATTCTAAGTGTCATCAGCTTTGACGAGTACCCTCCATCCAGTCTTCATATACCGTCTGGATGGCAAGGCACATAAACTGGGAGGGAAGAAAACTGGCTTCTCTGAAGGGACGTGAAAACTACACCCTAGGCTTCCTGTATGGGGTGGGTCTCTCACGGCAAGGGCCAGACTGCTTCATGGCCCTGCATCTGTGGCCTCATCCTAGCCTAGTCAATGCATTTCTTACATACCCCGAGAGTAGGGAAGCACTAACAGCATCCTTTCCCCCCGTTTTAGAAAGGAAATTGGAGAATTCTAGACAGAACATGGAACTGCTTATGCCAGTCATAGAGGCTTAAGTCCCTCTAAGTATATCTGAGCAGCAGCCACGTCTGTAACAACTGTAAAGTCCCTCTCACTTGGCCCCCAGACCTGGCCCTGACCCTGGCCACCCCAGCTCTGCCCAGCTCCTGATCCTTACGGTCTGGCTTTTATTTGTGGTCTCATGCTCAAATGACTGTGGTGACAATCGGCAGTCAACTGAACTTCATGTCACATATTCTGAAATTGAAAAATCTCAACTAACAAGAGAGCCAGAGTGTTTTACTCTGCTTGATCCCCACCATGACCCCTTTATAGATCTTCAAAGCCTTACTCTCTTGGAAAAATGCTACAGCCCATTTAGAGACCCTGCATGTTCTACTGGACAAATATAGTGACTTCTTTCAAAGACGTGCCATCTGTATGCTTTTCAAAAAGCCTTTTTGAAGTTTGCTAACTCATGGCAAGGGCCACCTTCCTCTCCTCTGCTGAGAATCACAAGACTTCATCTTTTCCCCACAATGTCACAAAACCCCTCCTCTCCTGATGACCACAGGGTAACACCCACAGGGGCCTTTGGTTGTGTTCATGGACTTTCTTAAGCCTGAAACTTGATGTATGAAGGATCTGGGGTACAGAATTCCAAGGCCTCTGAATGGTGAGTACTTTTCTCTTTTCCTTCCTGCAACATGATTTAAATAAACTACAAAGTTTTCTTTAAAAAAAAAATCAATCTCCCCCCCCCACCCCGCCCCACTTTTACTCTACAGATTAAAAGCAAAAATTGGCTTTTCTAGATTCAACTGGCAGCTCTCCCTAGCACCAAGTTCATACCACTGTATTAACCTACTGTTGCCCCAGAATTCAGTGGCTTAAAATAAGACTAAACATTTATTATCACTCAGAGTTCCTATTGGTTAGAAATTCAGGAGCAACTCAGCTGGATAATTCTGACTTGGGGATTTCTGTTAGGGCCAAGAGACAGACCAGGACTATAGTCATCTGAAGGCTTGACTGCGATTGTTCAGTAGTTAGTCCAGTTCAGTCGCTCAGTCATATCTGACTCTTTGTGACCCCATGGACTGCAGCATGCCAGGCTTCCCTGTCTATCACCAACTCCTAGAGCTTACTCAAATTCATGTCCATTGAGTCAGTGATGCCATCCAACCATCTCATCCTCTGTTGTCCCCTTCTCCTCTCCAGCATCAATCTTCCCCAGCAGCAGGGTCTTTTCCAAGGAGTCAGTTCTTCATATCAGGTGGCCAAAGTATTGGATTTTCACCTTCAGCAGTAGTCCTTCCAATGAATATTCAGGACTGATTTCCCTTAGGATTGACTGGTTGGATCTCCTTGCAGTCCAAGGGACTCTCAAGAGTCTTCAACACCACAGTTCAAAAGCATCAATTCTTCGGCTCTCAACTTTCTTTATAGTCCAACTCTCACAATCCATACATGACTACTGGAAAAACCATAGCTTTGACTAGATGGACCTTTGTTGGCAAAGTAATGCTTTCTAAAATACTGTCTAGGTAGATCATAGCTTTTCTTCCAAGGAGCAAGCATCTTTTAATTTCATGGCTTCAGTCACCATCTGCAGTGATTTTGGAGCTCAAAAAAATAAAGTCTCTCACTGTTTCCATTGTTTACCCATCTATTTGCCATGAAGTCATGGGACCAAATGCCATGATCTTAGTTTTCTGAATGTTGAGCTTTAAGCCAACTTTTGCACTCTCCTCTTTCACTTTCATCAAGAGGCTCTTTAGTTCCTTTTTGCTTCCTGCCATAAGGGTGGTGGTATCTGCATATCTGAGGCTATTGATATTTCTCTCTGCAATCTTGATTCTAGCTTGTGCTTCATCCAGCTCGGCATTTCACATGATGTACTCTGCATATAAGTTAAATAAACAGGGTGACTACAGACAGCCTTGACGTATTCTTTTCCCGATTTGGAACCAGTCTGTTGTTCCATGTCCAGTTCTAACTGTTGGTTCTTGACCTGCATATAGATTTCTCAGGAGGCAGGTCAGGTAGTCTGGTATTGCCATCTCTTTAAGAATTTTCCACAGTTTGTTGTGATCCGCACACTCAAAGGCTTTGCCATAGTCAATAAAGCAGAAGAAGATGTTTTTCTGGAACTCTCTTGCTTTTTCTATGATCCAATGGATGTTGACAATTTGATCTCTGGTTCCTCTGCTTTTTCTAAATCCATTTTGGACATGTGGAAATTCATGGTTCACATACTGTTGAAGCCTGGCTCAGAGAATTTTGAGCATTACTTTGCTAGCATGTGAGATGAGTGTAGTAGTTTGAACATTCTTTGGCATTGTCTTTCTTAGGGATTGGAATGAAAACTGACCTTTTCCAGTCCTGTGGCCACTGCTGAGTTTTCCAAATTTGCTGGCATATTGAAGGCAGCACTTTAACAGCATCATCTTTTAGGATTTGAAATAGCTCAACTGGAATTCCATCACCTCCACTAGCTTTGTTCCTAGTGATGCTTCCTAAGGCCCACTTGACTTCGCATTCCAGGATGTCTGGCTCTAGGTGAGTGATCACACTGGGTCATGAAGATCTTTTTTGTATAGTTCTTCTGTGTATTCTTGCCATCTCTTCTTAGTATCTTCTGCTTCTGTTAGGTCCATACTGTTTGTGCCCTTTTCTGTGCCCATCTTTATCTGTCCTTTATTGAGCCCATATTTGCATGAAATGTTCCCTTGGAATCTCTAATTTTCTTGAAGAGATCTCTAGTCTTCCACATTCTATTGTTTTCCTTTATTTCTTTGCACTGATCACTGAGTAAGGCTTTCTCATCTCTCCGTGCTATTCTTTGGAACTCTGCATTCAAATGGGTATATCTTTCTTTTTCTCCTTTCCCTTTAGCTTCTCTTCTTTTCTCAGCTCTTTATAAGACCTCCTCAGACAACCATTTTGACTTTTTGCATTTCTTTTTCTTGGGTATGGTCTTGATCACTGCCTCTTGTACAATGTCACGAACCTCCGTCCATACTTCTTCAGCCACTCTATCAGATTTAATCCCTTGAATCTATTTGTCACTTCCACTGCTTAATCAGGATTATACTGGGATTTAGAACCTTCTTTCAAAGTGGATCCCTCATATGGCTGGCAAACTGGTGCTTGCTTTTGGCAGGAGACCCCTGTTCTTCTTCACATGAGTTTCCTCATGTCATAGTGACTAACATTCCCCAGAGTGAGAAAGCCAAGGGACCAGGGAGGAAGTGGTAGTGCCCTCATGACAGAGCCTCCGAAGTCACACACTGTAACCTCTGCCATACTTGACTGGCCCTCTGAGTCATCGTGGGAGGAGATTATATGAAACCGTGAACACCTGGAGCCAGGACCACTTGAGTCATCAAGGAGGCTGGATCCCACATTTACCTCTGATTCTTCCCTCCTCTTTCTCTTCTGGCCAGACCTTCATCAATACCATTTTAAGCCCCTAAATATCCATTCAAGGATTTATCTATATGGCTCCAGCCAATACCTTAAATTATCTAAAATGGCTTTATTTATCAGGGGAGAGCTTGTCTCTTAAATATGAAATAGAGAATCAGTGAGATCTACATTGGCACCATCTTATGAGAGAAAAGATGGGACAATAAGTTCAGATAGTCTGAAGGAAAACTTGATTGACAAAAACAGACCAAAATGTGATCACTATAATTCTGGGTTATATTAATAGATATGGAGTATGTTTGTTAAATGAGGTGATATTATTACTGATGACTGAAATTTGAGCTTAAGTCTAAGAGTACATCATGAGAAACTCTGGGCTGGAGGAAGCACAAGCTGGAATCAAGATTGCTGGGAGAAATGTCAATAACCTCAGATATGCAGATGACACCACCTTTATGGCAGAAAGCGAAGAAGAACTAAAGAGCCTGTTGATGAAAGTGAAAGAAGAGAGTGAAAAAGTTGGCTTAAAGCTCAACATTCAGAAAACTAAGATCATGGCATCCGGTCCCATCATTTCATGGCAAGTAGATGGGAAAACAGTGGCTAACTTTATTTTTCTGGGCTCCAAAATCACTGCAGATGGTGACTGCAGCCATGAAATTAAAAAACGCTTACTTCTTGGAAGGAAAGTTATGACCAACCTAGACAGCATACTAAAAAGCAGAGACATTACTTTGTCAACGAAGGTCCATCTAGTCAAGGCTATGGTTTTTCCAGTAGTCATGTATGGGTGTAAGAGTTGGACTATAAAAAAAGCTGAGCACTGAAGAATTGATGCTTTTGAATTGTAGTGTTGGAGAAGACTCTTGAGAGTCCCTTGGACTGCAAGGAGATCCAACTAGTCCATCCTAAAGGAGATCAGTCCTGGGTGTTCATTGAAAGGACTGATTTTTAAGCTGAAACTCCAATACTTTGGCCACCTGATGCGAAGAGCTGACTCATTTGAAAAGACCCTGATGCTGGGAAAGATTGAGGGCAGGAAGAGAAGAGGATGACAGAGGATGAGATGGTTGTATGGCATCACCAACTCAATGGACATGGGTTTGGGTGAACTCCGGGAGCTGGTGATGGACAGGGAGGCCTGGCATGCTGCAGTTCATGGGGTCACAAAGAGTCAGACATGACTGAGCGACTGAACTGAACTGAACTAATCACGTAACAGGAGGGACTCTGACAACTCAACGTAGGTTCAGAAATGAGGGAGCTGGGGTGAAATCCAAACTGAAAGCGTAATAAAGATGCCAAGCATTTCACAGTCACTGCTAAGGTCAGAATGTTTTGTGCCTCCCCCACTAAAATCCACATATTAAATCTTAAAGCCCAAGGTAATGGTATTAGGAGGTGGAACCTTTGAATGGAGCCCTCAGAAATGAGACTAGTGTTCTTATAAAAGAAATCCCTCACCCCTTCCACCATGTGAGGACACAACACTATGACCAAGAGGAGATACACTTAGCCATGCTGGTCCCTGATCTTGGACTTCTAGCTTCCAGGGCAGTGAGAAATTAGTTTCTATTTTTAGTAGACCGCTTGGTCTGTGGCATGTTGTTACCACAGCCTGAATGGACTAAGACAAGCACTATCTCCAGTGCACTCACTGACCTGCTTTCTTACCACCTATCACTTCCCTCAGTCTTCCCTTCCACACTGTCCGGGTTTTACCCCACCTTAGATGCCTCCATCAATAGCCTTTCACCAGGCCTGCACAACCCTCATACCTTCCTTCATCTTTTCCCTCTCAGCACCCTACAATGGGCCCACTAGAGCCCAGCAGACTCAAGAGAAACAACAATGGCAAAACCACACTCAGACATAGCACTGTACAGTTTACCAAGGGCCTGCACAGCTAATATCATCCCACCAAGTTATCTTAGCCTTGGTCTCTGGAGTCCCATAGTAAAGCAACCAGTGGCAGGCACTCTGGGTGCATGGAGGGGCCTATATTTCTTCCTTAACCCAAGGAAGACTATCTTAACATATATAATTATGCAACCTCCCAAAGCTGGAACAAGTTTACAGGTTCACTACACAGAAGGAAATGGAAGCCCAGAAAGCTTCGTCACACAGCACAGTTGTCCCAAATGCTGGTGGTAAAGCCAGAACCAGTAACCAGAGTACTGGGACTCTCAGCACTTTCCCTCCTTTAAACCATTAACGGAAAAGTCCTCCTATAAGTCCAGGTGGAGGACATGGGAGGACGGCAGGAAAGTGCTTTCTGCTGTCACAGCGTGGAGCTCAGGTGCTGGGGGTCCCAGAGCTGAAGGCAATAATGGTTTGCACTTATCAGTCCCCATTCATCTCTCCATCTCCCCCTGTGACATTCATTATCGAAAACACAGGCACCAAGGAAGGGCAGGAGCTAGAATCAGAAGACTGCTCAGGCGCCCTTGCTGCCTTTAGAGGCTTTCTTTTCCATTTCTAATAAATTCTGTTAAAAGCCTGTGCCTGGGAGTGTAAAAAAGTGGGGCACAAGGAACAAAGGCAAACATCTATTTTATTTGTGTGACAATGGCTCATGGGAGAAGCTGGCTTTGGCATAACACAGCTCTTCTCCCCATGTTACATGAGTGAGCGAATTCAAAAGAGCTTATAGGAAAGACACAGGAGATAATTAGAGCCTGGGAAGGTTTAGGGAGCAGAAACTGACAAACCCTGTCACAGCAGGGCCCTGAGAGGCGGTAGCCAGGGGTTTCCAAATACCCCCCAGAGACTACAGACAGAGAGGGGAGAGGGCAAGGGGAGGCGGCCAGAAGGAGCAGCTGAGAAAATTACCCTAAATTCTTGGTTTCTCAGGAAAAACTGGAAGTGGCTTTGTCCTTCCCCACCCCTACAATGCCAACAACTGCAGAGGGAAGACAACTGGGGGTCAGCGGTTGAAAAAAGGCCTGGTCTGCCTTCTCTTGCAGGAAGAGAAGGCAGGGAGGTGGCAGAGACTTGCCTGCTGGATCACTGGGTCCTCAGACCCCAGGGCATCCCCCAGAAAAGGCAGCCCGTACCAAACATTTTGGCAACCCACTCCAGTGTTCTTGCTTGGAGAATCCCATGGACAGAGGAGCCTGGCCACAGTCCATGGGGTTGTAGAGAGTCAGACACAACTGAGTGACTCACACACACACCAAACTTTTTAAATGACAAACCTGCCATGGGACCTGAGCAGGGCTTTCTAAGGGTTCTTGCAATGAAAGAGGAGTCCTTCCTCAGAACAAGAGTCAGCCTCTCTGGTTTCCCTGAAGACTCTGCTCTCCTTCACCTTCTCGGGATCTAAGCCATGGTGGTAGTCTCTCCTCTGCCTCGGCGGTCAGCCTCCACGCCCCCCTCAATGTCTCTGTCTCATCTGCACCCTGGCAGCAAGGTGCCACTTCCAATCGGGAAGCAGAACAACACAGGCGACTGAAGGTGAAGGGGGCCAGCTGATGCTCGTTCACTGGGAAGAATGCATCCACTTCACTTCACCCTTCAACTCCAGATAGACTCTCACAAGCAGAGAGAACTCGGGGGTGGGCGGCACTTAAAGGGTTATTCTCACCTCTGCCTCAGAACTCCAACCCAAAGGTATGACTCAGTCAGTTCAGTCACTCAGTCGTGTCCGACTCTTTGTGACCCCATGGACCACAGCACACCAGGCCTCCCTGTCCATCACCAACTCCTGGGGTTTACTCAAACTCATGTCCATTGAGTCAGTGATGCCATCCAACCATCTCATCCTCTGTCATCCCCTTCTCTTCCTGCCCTCAATCTTTCCCAGCATCAGGGTCTTTTCAAATGAGTCAGTTCTTCACGTCAGGTGGCCAACTATTGGAGTTTCAGCTTCAGCATCAGTCCTTCCAATCAATATTCAGGGTTTATATCTTTAGGATTCACTCATTGGATCTCCTTGCTGTCCAAGGGACTCTCAAGAGTCTTCTCCAACACCACAGTTCAAAAGCATCAATTCTTCTGCACTCAGCTTTCTGTATGATCCAACTCTCACATCCACACATGACTACTGGAAAAACCATAGCTTTGACTAGATGGACCTTTGTTGGCAAAGTAATGTCTCTGCTTTTGAATATGCTGTCTAGGTTGGTCATGGCATAAGAGTATGACTACAAGAACACAAATGGATTTCTTCATAATTTTCCTCCAGGGCCCCAGTGTTTTCCTGAAAATTATTTTCAACCAAACAAGCTAAGCTTAAGAGGTAAAGTTCACAAAAGCTGAAACTCTTGTAAGTGCTTTCTCTGCCTATTGCATAGGTCCTCCCCTTTTGGAGCAGTATTATTTCTACAACCGCCACTGCACACATAAGAAAACTGACTATTGCAGATGTTAAGAATTAACTATGGCATCACTGACTCAATGGACGTGAGTCTGAGTGAACTCCAGGAGTTGGTGATAGACAGGGAGGCCTGGCGTGCTGCAATTCATGGGGTCGCAAAGAGTCGGACACGACTGAGCGACTGAACTGAACCGATGGTCTCCCAACAAGGAAGTGATGAAGTAAACATTCCAAGCAAGGCCAACAGACTGCTGACCACTACTCCACACACTGCCTTGATTACAACTATAGGCTCAGCTCCGGGCTCAGATCACGGCCACCTTGGACATGCCGAGGAGTCTGGGTTCAGCTGGTCAGGAGCCCTTCTCCATGCTCATGGCTGTCCCACCCTAAGTCACTTCCCAGGGCCTCCCAGTTCTCTCAGCTGCCTTTGACTGCTTCCTGGACACTGACACCAAGGTTATGACAGTGACAGGAGCTCAGGTGCAGGAGCTAACCTCCTCCAGAAAGAGAAAAAGGAGCCCTGATTCCAGCAAGGGAGTGTCTATGCCCTTCTTGGAGAGAGCCTGCTAGCCAGCACCTTATTATGCTGCGAGAGTACTCGCCAGCCTCTTTAAGCCCATTCATCATTGTTCCGTAAGTCCATGCTCGGATGCGGTAGCCTTGATGGTGGTTTTCCCGCCGCTACTGGCTTCAGCAATCTGGAAAGCGGGGCGATGGGTAATCAGTCTCTCCGTCATTAGGGCAAATAGGAGAGTCTCCTGTGGACGCGGCCTCCCAGGGTGGGTGAGCAAAAGGGCAAGGCAGAGGTTTTTTAATGAAAGGGCTGGCTCAGGGAGACCTGCTTCCAAACAGAGGCGGCTGGAAGATGAATGGTGCTGCAGTACGGAGCGCAGGAAGCATCCTTTTGCTCGGTTCTCAGGAGAGCCAGGGATGGACCTATGGAAAGTTTAGTCACTCGGGAGAGTTGAGAAAGAAGCCACTGGTTTCCAGGCTGTGAGAAGTGGGAGTCTGAGGCTGCCTGGAGAAAGGGCTGCCAGCAGGGCTAACAATCTGCCTGGCTGGGAACTCAGCACAGCTCTTAGGGACATGCGTTTTAGAGTCCCCACATCCTGGGCTCCATTCCTGACCTCCCCACTTTCCTAGCTGTGCAATCTTGGGCACATTACTCATCTACCCTGAGCCCAGATATTCTTAACAGTAAAAATGGATAGGATAAACATCAGTGGATTTGTGAGGTTAAAATGCGATAAAGTCCATAAAATGCCCAGTATATAGTAGGCCTTCAAAAAAGTTTAGTTGTCATCAGCCTCATGATGGACAGAATGAGAGGTTCAATGACAGGGACACCCACTAGCCCTCAGAGACGAGCAAGATGCCTTTGGATCGTCACATGGCCCACTGTGTCCAAGCAAGGCCTTGGAGACCAAGGAAAGGGAGTGACTTTACTATGAGTCTAAAAAAAAAAAAAAAAAATTTACCGTATTAATTAGTGCAACACTAACTTCTAACTTATAAACTCCCAAATACCTGTGGCTTAACAAAATGGAAGTTTATCTTTTGCTGTGTAGCCTGCCACAGAAGGTGTTTCTGGCTGAAGGGCATGTCTGCCATCTTTAATTTGAGGCCCCAACGTTGCCCTTCGTGAGGACAGGCAGCTGGTGAAAAAAGAGTGTGGGGAATGGACGAGGGAGGTTTGCACCAAGCAGGCCTGGGAGTGGTGCAGGGCACTCCTAGCCCATTGGCTGGAACTCAGTCACGTGATTCCATCGACCTACAAGGAAGGCTGGGAAATACCTGTCAGCTCAGTAGGAAACGGAAATGAGTTTTGCTGAACACATTCGACGCACAAGGTGAACTTCAATTAATGCCTCTTCTAAGAGGCCAGCCTCATTCTCGGAGCCATGTCTTCAGGGCTGTGGGGGGATTCTGGATGGAAAGGCACTGCTGAACTCCTGTGCTCTGGAATTCCTCACAGTCATGCGACCACCAATTCCTCCTTCCCTTTTAAGCCTGCCTTTGGCAAGTCCAAACACATGGCAGGAAAAATAATGTGGGGCATGTCCTTTCCTGAAAGAGTAGCACAGCCAACACGTGATTTCAGAGAGGTAGGAGACGCTGACCTCAGTTTTTCTTAAGGATGAAGTTAGAAGAGGGATTTAGCGTCTAAGACTAGGCTTTGAAAAATCCTCGTAGGCACGAAAAATCCTCAAATCACTGTTGAGGCCCTGAGGTTACATATGCCCCCATCCTTTTGGGCAAGCTGACCAAACCATACTGGCTTTAAGACTACAGTACTACTGGACTCATAGTTATCTTGACAGTTGGGAGAATTTTAATTGACATTCGAGTGATTAATTATGTTTACTATATTGTGATAACTTCAAGCCATAATATGGTCATGATTTGATCTCCCGAGAACAGGGATGTTAACTAATAGCTCACTGATTTTGGAAAGAGAAAATATTCAAAACTATGCCATGCAATCCAATTATAAGCCATTTGTATGACAATTAGTATAACGGATGATGCCTTGGGCACTTACAGTTTCTCCTATCCTTTTGCTGACCCCACCCAGTGAATCACTTCTCTGTTGTCAAGGGCTTTGTGCGTAATAGATGTTGTTTAATCCTTAGGACCAAGTAATCTCCATGCTCTGTTTATCCCCAAACAATGATGAAAATCCTCCCTTACATATTCCCAGCACCCAGAAGACTAATTACCCATTCATAAGTCTTTACTTAGGAGCATACATCCTATTTCTGAACACCTATCTGCATGCCCTAGGTTAACTATAAAATTGTCCCAGTGGCCCCTCGGCAGTGCAGAGTGCGGCTGTAAATGCTTCTAGGTCACAGATCCCAACCCTGTGAGTAAGTTACCCTACAGTAAATAGACCCATTGGTTACATGGAGCTGCCTGCCTCATTTTTCAGTCTCAGAATGCCTTCTCAGTCGGGTGGGCACTTTTTGTCCCCTCCATCCTCCAACGCCATCATTCAAATCATCTGAGGGTCATTCTGACCAACTTTCAATTACCTGACCAGGTCACTGTGTGGGCAGTGCCATCCAGGCATTCCATGAATAGTAGGAAAGTCTGGTCCCTTCTAGGAAATAACTTTATCTGGTGACTAAGTACATGAAGATGCAAAAATAGGCTGATAGAATAACCATTTTGGTAATCAATACAAAATGATTTCTCTAAGTTTTAACTGAGAACTATTTCAGAGACATGGCATTGATCTCAAAGTATTTCAGTTTTTCCCATCTAAAAAACAGAAATATTAGTATTCTTCTCTATGTAGATTATCTTATCATTTGGTAAATGTTCACTCCCTTTCCCCAAACTTCTTGGGAGGAGTACACTTCCCTGCCCTCCCAATACTGGATTTGGTCACATGACTTGCTCTGGCCAATGAAATGTGAATATCACTTCTGAACGTAGGCCTTAAGAGACATCACTATGTTCACCCTTCTGAGAGTTTCCAAGCTTTACAACACAAGACCTCTCCCCAGAAAACTGTTACCCCTTTATTCTGAGCTCAAGAGTGAAATATGTGGAAGAGAGCCATTTGAGCCAACATCAGCTGCCCCACAGATATATAGCATAAATAAACACATTGTAAAATGCCATTGAGTTTGGGGATGCCTTATTATAGTCTTATAATATCTAATTGATAGATATTGATAGATAGGTGGCAATATCTAATTGATAGATTCTTCATCCAGCAAGAATATTAGCAGCATGAGTAGTCTGGAATAATTTACAATTATCATGAGTTAGTCAGAGGCCCTAATGTAGGACAAGGTCTTTGAAACAGAGCTCTTGTCGGAGCCTGTCTAGAGGTAGGATATCAAGCAACCTGCTTTCCTTCCCACAGAAAGTTTTGCTTGAGGCTCCATCTTCATTTACCCAGCAAGCAGAGGGGGGAGCTTTGAGTTCATTCTATTCTTTATTTGGAAAATTTATCATTTAATATCTTTGAAGTCAGGTTGGACACACAAATCCTGTTTTTGATAGTACAAATTTCCTCTTTACCAAAGAAGGCAGAGATAACGACTCTGGCACAGATGGAGGAGATTTCTTCGGGGAAGGAAAGCAGCATTTAGGTTGGTTAATGCCTTCCCTGGTGAGCTATTGTATTCTTGTTTGGGGTTTCTGGGCCCTCATTTTGGATACAGCTAGACTCTTCAACTGAGATTTATAGTGCAGAAATAGTCAACAAGAGCAAATGAATCAATCTGGGAAGCCATGCTGCCCTCCACATAGTACACTTCCTTCTGCTTCCCCCAAGTATTTACCCTTTTCTTATAATCATTATTTATCCGATGAACCCATATTAAAGCACTTTATGGGTATACGCAGCCAAGGGGTATCACAGTACACATGCTATGATGGCAGTCTTTTCTTAAATATGTGGTTTTATTTATTTATTAAGAAAGCATCACCTCTTTCCATTATGAATAAGTGCTAGGAAATAACCTGTTTGGGTCCAGTCATGTTATACATTGTGGAGGGCACTGGGTAACTAAGAAATCTCCTTAGTTGTGTATTCCCACCCCGACATTCTAGCAGAGTTCTTTTCCTGCCTAAGTTCCAAAGAAGAGAGAGTATAGCTAACATTAGGGGGTTCTGCTTGGAGCGCTGTCTCTTCCCCTCCCCAGCCTGTGATCTTCTTAATCTCATCCGTCCCCATGGCTTCAAGCATCATCTTTATACTGACAACTATTCCATTTAGACCTCTAGCCCAGACTACTCCCGAGTTTCAAATTCATTAAAAAAAAACTGCTACTTGACACCTCTACTTTAATGTCTTACAGACACTTGAAGCATAATATATCCAAAAAGGAATTCTCAATCCACTCCCTCCCTCCACATAGAGACACCAAACCTCCAAAACTGATTTTCCTTTAACCATAACCAATAAATAACATTTTCATCTTTTCAGTGACTTAAGTTGAGAATCTGAGAGTCGTCTAGGCTCCTCTGTCTCCCTCATCCCCTTCAACCAATTTCTTACACACCGAGTCCTAGAGTCTATTTTGAAAACACGTGAACACTCCACCACTCCTCTCGCTGTCATCACCTTAGACCAAGCTCCATAATCCCTTCTCTGGACTCCTGCAAATGCTTCTACTTCCTCATTCCATATTCCACATAATCGATGATTTTTTTTTTTCTTAAATGTAAGGAACTTCATTCACATCACAATTCTCTTCAAAATGCTCCAGTGACTTCCTGTTGTAAAATATTAGCACAAACTTAGTGACTTAAAGTGACACAAACTTATTATCTTATCTGAGGTCAGAGGTTTGAAATGGGTCTTATGGGCTAAAATCAAGCTGCCAGCAGATTTTGTTCCTTTCTAGAGACTTCAGGAGAGGATCTTTTGTTGTTGTTCAGTCACTAAGTCGTATTCGACTCCCTGCAACCTATGGACTGCAGCAGACCAGGCTCCTCTGTCCTTCACTATCTCCTGGAGTTTGCTCAAATTCTTGTCCACTGAGTCAGTGATGCTATCTAACCATCTCATCCTCAGCTTCCCCCTTCTTCTTTTGCCTTCAATCTTTCCCAATGGCAGGGTCTCTTCCAATGAGTCAGCTCTTTGCATGAGGTGGCCAAAGTATTGGAGCTTCAGCTTCAGCATCAGTCCTTCCTATAAATATTCAGGGTTGATTTCCTTTAGGATGGACTGACTGGTTTGATCTCCTTGCAGTCCAAGGAACTCTCAAGAGTCTTCTCTAGCACCACAATTTGAAAGCATCAATTCTTCGGCACTCAGCCTTCTTTATGGCCCAATTCTCACATCTGTACATGACTACTGGAAAAACTATGTTAGCGTTAGTCACTCAGGTGTGTCCGACTCATTGCAACCCCACGTACTATATAGCCTACCAGGCTCCTCCATGCAATTCTCCAGGCAAGAAAACTGAAGTGGGCAGCAATTCCCTTCTCTGGGGGAACTTTCTAACCTGGGGATCAAACCCAGGTCTCCTGCATTACAGGTAGATTCTTTATCATCTGAGCCACCAGGGAAGCCCAGAAAAACTATAGTTGTGACTATATGGACCTTTGCCAGCAAAGTGATATCTCTGTCTTAACACACTGTCTAGGTTTGTTATAAGTTTCCTTCCAAAGAGCAAGTGTCTTTTAATTGCATGACTGCAGTCACCGTCTGCAGTGATTTTGGAGCCCAAGAAAATAAAATTTGTCACTGTTTCCACTTTTTCCCCTTCAATTTACCATGAAGTGATGGGACTGAATGCCTTGATCTTAGTTTTTTGAATGTTGAGTTTTAAGCCAGCTTTTTCACTCTCTTTTTTCACCTTTAAGAGGCTCTTTAGTTCCTTTCCACTTTCTTTCATTAGAATGGCATCATCTGCATATCTAAGGCTGTTGATATTTCTCCTGGCAATCTTAATTCCAGCTTGTGATTCGTTTAGCCTGGAATTTTGCAGGAAGCAATCTGCATGTAAGTTAAATAAGCAAGGTGACAATATACAGCCCTGTTGTACTCCTTTCTCAGTTTGAAACCCTCAGCTATCCCATGTCTGATTCTAACTGTTGCTTCTTGACCTGTATACAAGTCTCTCAGGAGACAGGTAAAGTGGTCTGGTACTCCTATCTCTTTAAGAATTTTCCACAGTTTGTTGTAATACACAGTCAGAGGCTTTAGTGTAGTCAATGAAGCAGAAGTAGATATTTTTCTGGAATTCCCTTGCTTTCTCCTGGCAATTTAATCTTTATTTCCTCTGCTCTTTCTAAACCCAGCTTTTACATATCAGTTCACGTACTGCTGAAGCCTAGCTTGAAGTATTTTGAACATAACCTTATTAGTATGTGAAATGAGCACAATCGTATGGTAGTTTGACTATGCTTTGGCATTGCCTTTCTTTGGGATTGGAATGAAAACTGACCTTTTCCAGTCCTGTAGCCACTGCTGAGTTTTCCAAATTTGCTGACATATTGAGTTCAGCACTTGAACAGCATCATATCTTAGGATTTTAAATAGCTCAGCTGGAATTCCATCACCTCCACTAGCTTTGTTTGCAGTAATGCTTCCTAAGGCCCACTTGAGTTCACATTCTAGGATGTCTGGCTCTAGGTGAGTGACCACACCATCGTGATTATCCAGGTCATTAAGACCTTTTTTGTACAGTTCTTCTGTGTATTCTTGCCACCTCTTCTCAACCTCTTCTGTTTCTGGTAGGTCCTTACCATTTCTGTCCTTTATCATGCACATCCTTGCATGAAATGTTTGCTTGATACCTCCAATTTTCTTGACTATACCTTTATTCTTTTCCACTCTATTGTTTTCCTCCATTTCTTTGCATTGTTCACTTAAGAAGGCTTTCTTATCTCTCCTTGCTATTCTCTGTAACCCTACATTCAGTTGGGTTTATCTTTCCCTTTCTCCCTTGCCTTTTGCTTATCTTCTTTCCTTGATATTTGTAAAGCCTCCTCAGATAAACACTTTGCCTTCTTGAATTTCTCTTTCTTTGGGATGGCTTTGGTGACCACCTCCTGTACAATGTTACAAACCTCCATCCATAGTTCTTCAGGCACTCTGTCTATCAGATCTAGTCCCTTGAATCTAGTTGTCACCTCCACTGTATAATAATAAGATATTTGATTTAGGTCATACCTGAAATATTCCTTGCCTTTTCTAACTTCTAGAAGCTGCCTCCATTCCTCAGCTCATGACCCTGCATGACCTCAGTCTCTGCTCTGTCATCCTATCTCCTTCTCTGTATCTGACCCTCCTGCCTCTTTTTTATAAGGACTCTAGTAATTCCAGGGGCCCACCCTGATGACCCAGAATAAACTCCCCATCCCAGGATTCTTGGCTTAATTGCATATGCAAAATTTCCTTTGCCATGTAAAGATAACATAGTCCCAAATTCCAAGGATTATGACCTGGTTGTCTCTGGAGGCCATTATTTTCTATCTACCATACTTATAAACCTTAGAACATGCCCAGGCTCACCTGGATGAGGGGAGACCCTCAAAGAAAATACTAATTTATCCCAGCAAAGATCAACCTAGACTGGACTTCCCTGGTGCTCCAGTGGTTAAAAGTCTAACTGCCAATGCAGAGGACGTGGGTTTGATCCCTGGTCCAGGAACTAAATCCCACATGCTGCAGGGCAACTAAGCCCGTGAGCCACAAATACTGAACACATGTGCCCTAGAGCCTGTGATCTGCAGTAAGATAAGCCACTGCAATGAGAAACTCGGGCCCTGCAACTAGAAAAATCCCACCCCATAGCAGTGAAGACCCAGTGCCATCAAAAATAAATAAAATTTAAAAGAAAGATCATCCTAGACTAAGTAGCCTCAAGTAGACCTGCTAACTGACCACAGATGTTTTAGCAAGCCCAGTCCCAATCAACCACACCTGATCCAGATTAGCAGAACCACCCAGTCACCAATGGCTCATGAGAAGGAGCATATAGTTGTGGTTTAAGCCACTACATTTGGGGATGGTTTGTTACATGGCAATGGCTAACTGATAGAAAAGTACACAGATGGCTTGTCCCCTGAAGGGGGTCAACTCAGAGAGGTAGGGAATGGTGTGAACCCAGAAGATCCATAGTTATGTTGGACACTGCTGAGTACCCTGGACACAGAGTTCAGTGGCTATAGAGTCACAGCTAAGAACGTGGAAAGATGAGGTGCACTGCTTCCCCAAGCACGGTCAGCTGAAGTGCCCGTGCAGTTCTGCTCCTAATGTGATGTGATCAGTAATTTCATTTTATCCATGTGGAAAACCAAGTCTGGAATGATGCCGATGGTTTGTGAATGGCTCCAAAAAGGAGAAGAGAACAAGAAGTTCTTCCTCTGCTTTCGAAAGCAAGAAAGTCTGCTCCTTGGCATTCAAGGACAGGATGTGAGGGTCAACAGTTGGCCTTCCCCTGCAGACTCAGTAGCCGCCTGGAGACCTTGAAGAAGCAGCATTCAGAGAAAGCAAGCACAATTTCAAAGCATTCCCTCTAAAGTTTTTACCAATGCTTGATAGACACGGGTAGATGTGTCTCAGACAGCAGAGAATCGTCCTCTCTTTGGAATAAAATCAGCTGGACAGAATTTTCCTTTCCAAATGTAAAACGATGTTTCCAAACAAAGGAAGTGAGATGTTTTCTACAGCTGCTCCACATCCATTATGCTTTGCAAAAGCATTGTTCATGAGGTTTTTATGATGCAAAAAAAAATAATTAAGATGAGAGGCACTTCTTGTCTCTGAATCTTTTTTGTTTAAACATGTTTTGCAAATGGCCAATATCTCCTGTTACTTAGGTTTGCATCCAGAAAGTGTTAACACTTAATTATAAAATCAGCAGCTAATACGCTTAATGACTTTCGATTATACCCAACAATAGCTGCAGTGTGCTTTAAAAAATGCATTTGCATTCATATTCCTTTGACCTATCTATCAGAACCTTGAGGCAACCACGCTCGAACCATTTACTAATAATTGCCCTAGTTAACCTCAGGGCCCTGGATATGGCGTGGTGTAGCCACAAAGGGAAGGAAATGCCAAATGCCTTCTTGAGGGAAGAGCAGAGTCTTAGTTCACAGCTCACTTTTGTATTTCAAGAGCTTGGAGCCTGTATTTTAATATTCAGCAGGGCACTGACTTCCCAGGAGCTAGTGAACCTCAAATCTCAATGGGGAAGATCATAAGGGAAAAGACCCAAGGTTGGTCGCTAAGAGAGCCCAGTGGAGCTGAACAGGAGACTGGTGTTGAGGAGGGCCTGGGAGGGAAGGACAGTGGGTTGAGCTGTGTCCCCTCCCCAGATTCGTACATTGGGGTCCGAACTCCCAGTACCTCAGAGCACAGCTGTATTTGCAGATAGGTCTTTAAAGAGGTAAAGATGATAGGAGACTATGTGAGTGGTCTCTCATCTGATATGACCGGTGTTCTTGCAAGCAAAGGAGATTGGAACACAGACAAACACGTGAAGAAACAGGGAGAAAACAGCCATCATCAAGCCAAAGAGAGAAATCTCAGAAGAAACCAATCCTGATGATATCCTGATCTTGGACTTCCAGCCTATAGAGCTGTGAGAAAATACATTTCTGTTGTTTAAGCCACCCAGCCTGTGGCACTTTGTTATGGACCCCAGGAAAGTAATACAGGCACACTCTGGTATTCCGAGTCCAGTAGACACGCCATTAGGCAAAGTCGTCTCTGATGATCATAAATGTGTGTGTTCACGGCTGTGGTTCCTGTAGTAGTCTCCCTACCCACCTCAAACAAAGGGCTACATGCAAGGGGGATTCAAGCCTTTCTTAGTCTTCATAAGCTGAGGAACCACTGGTGGTTCCCCCTGAGGACTCTTCCCTTATTATCTCTCCTGCTTTGCCTCCTGGATCTATTGCTCTTACTAGGCTGGTTTTCAGGTTTTCCACCCTAAGGCCATACTCAAACCCAAAGTTCATGATCCAAATTCATAATCCCCAGCCCCAGTAACTATACTGGGGGGCACAATCATGAAGCTGGCACTACCAGCCACTCTGAGAATCCTCGCTGGTTGGGAAGATATACCCTAAAGGATTCTCTCTGCCTGTTATCTCCCCTAGTACTGTTATGATTATCGGTGGCCTGGTGCAAATTCAATGAGCTAAATATTGGACAAGCTGTTCCCAAGCTGTTCTGCTTTGTTCAATTTGTTGTTCAGTGTACATCCCACCAAGCAAGTGAAGGATTTGATTCCTTTTTTAAAGCACCAGTTGGTAACAAAGGACCAAAGAAGGTAAAGATGCTAAAGAACCTTGGCCTTGGTAAAGTTATGTGGTCCAGTGACAGAAGGGCCAGTGTTGGGGAACTGAGAATTGAATCAGTTGACTTATAAAAGTTTCCCAGGTAAAATCCCTTCTGAATAGACAAAGCCTGTCTTGGAGTACTCAGGTGATTGGCAAAAGCAGACAGCCTTGGTTTCTTCTCATGTTGCTTTAATCAAGCTGATTGAAGAGTTGGAGCTGGGAGTTAGAGTAACAGACAATCAAAACAACTAATGGACAACCAAAACACCAATGCAGAAAAGTCAGATCCACCTAGAAGAGCTGGTAAGCAGAAGAGAGCTGAGGCAAGCACTGTTTACAAGAGGCCCGCCTGCTTCCCGGCACCTGCCAGAGCAGGCCATCAGCCGGCAGGAGCTGTGAATAAGCTCGGGTGAAATGGTCTAGGTGGAACAGCGAGTTATATTAATAAATGCGTTGTGAGTAAGGGGAAAACAACTTCTGCTCTAAATGGTGATAGGAAGGGAGTGAGTTTAGAGTAAAGGAAGCCAGCCTTATCTAGATGTGCAACCTTGGACTAGAATACCACATCCTTATTTCATCCTTGGGGCTTCCCTCATATCTCAGTTGGAAAAGAATCTGCCTGCAATGCAGGAGACTCTAGTTCGATTCCTGGGTGGGGAAGATCTGCTGGAGAAGGGACAGGCTACCCATGGTAAATGTACTCATTTCCGAGAGCTTCTGTAACAAATGACCACCAACTGGAGGCCCAAAACAAAAGGGATTTATCCCGTCACAGTTCTGGAGGCCAGAGTCTGAAATCAAGGTGTCAGCAAGGCCATACTCCCTCTGAAGGCTCTAGGGAAGAATCCTTTCTCACCTCTTCCAGCTTGGAGACTCCTAGTGTTGCTTAGCTCATGGCAACATCCTACAGTCTCTGCCTCCAACTTCACGTGGGCTTCTCCTCTGTATCTTCTGTCTCTCATGACACTTGTCATTAGATTAGGACCCATCTTGCTAATCCAGGATCATCTCCTCTCAGGATCTTGAACTTAACTATATCTGCAAGGAGTTTCTTTTTTCCATATAAGATACCATTCACAAGGAGCAGATATTACAGTATGGTCCTATGTCGGGGTTGGGGGGCGGGTGGTGTGCACACACACACAGTCGCTCAGTGGTGTTTGCCTCTTTGCAACCCCATGGGCTGTAGCCTGCCAGACTCCTCTGTCCATGGGATTTCCCAGGCAAGAATACTGGAGTGGGTTTCTATGCCCTCCTCCAGGGGATCTTCCCCACCCAGGGATCAAACCCACATCTTCTGTGTCTCTTGTACTGCAGGTGGATTCTTAACCCACTGAGCCATTAGGGAAGCCCCACTTATTTGGGGGTAAGGGGACACTATTCAAAGCTATGAAATTTTTGTTTATGACTGTTATAAACAAAAATTAATATCACTATTTTTGGGAAAATCTATAATCTTAAGGAGGATTGCTAACAGGCAAGATCATGTGCTATGTGGGCAGAGACCCAGTTCACCTCCTTACATGTTTCCATGAGTGCACTTCTATCCCATTCTCCAGTAAAGAGTGGGACTGGAGTTCTTCTGGCCCCCTTTGCACCTCCTCATTTACTTATTCTTATGGGAAGGTCAGAGATGACTTTTCTGTGGAGATGGGAAAGGTTTGACATCCTCTTGCTCCTTACTTACCAAGGATAAGGATAGATAAGCAGACAGCATAAGTCTATTCCCCCACAAATGATGGGTCAGTGGACAACAGGAAATGCTTGGCTGGCTGGTAATTAATTAGAAATGAAAACCCGGCTTTACTTCAGATAGGTCCAAATTCTAGATTTAGGAGGTATCTGCCAAAACCCTCACTTTGACCTTAGGTCCAAGCTGTGTTCTCCAGCACAGTTAATCAAAGAGCCTGAATTTGAAAGGTTTGGCACTAGCCTTGCTCATGAGTACATCTGAGCTTTCACTTGATAATCACCTGGTTCTTCCACAGGGAGGAAGAAGGTGGGATTAGAACCCTCGAATCTCCACTTTTCTATTTCGTCCCTTGTATACATCCTTTCATATACCCAAGGCAGGTGTCAGTATTGTTTACCGGCTCTTAGCTACAGAAATGGAAGATTATCTGAAAAAGACAATCAACATTTATAGCTGTCGCCTTGTAAATTAAAACTTAGAAAGTGATAATACATATTACATAATTCAAGAGGTGAATTGCATAATAAAAGTTCTGAACTTGACAGCAAAATGTCAACATAAAATTTTAAATATTTACTTAGCCATATGTTGACTGTAAAACATCAAGCATTCCCTAGAATAAAAGACTAAAGAATTACCCTCATAATAGTGAAAAACAAGAAACCACCTAAATGTCTATCAGTAGAGGATCGTTAAATGAATTCTGGTTCCTTTGTGTTCTGGGGTGGTACATAGACACCAAGTAAAAAAGATACATTGTGTAAAGGCAGAGGTTGCAGAATAATATATAATATAGGATTCTATTTTTGATACAAGAAAAAAAACATATATTTTTTTATGTTCCTACACACAAAAATGCTAGTCTGTGCTCTGTGATGACCTAGCGGGGAAGGGAAGGAGGCTCAAGAGGCAGCAGATATGTGTATACATATAGCTGATTCACTTTGCCTTACAGCAGAAACCAACAAGAGGTTGTAAAAATTAAAAAACAAAAACAAAATAAAAAAGGGAAAAAAAGGCTACAAAAATCATAGTAAGCTGATAGCAGCAGTTGCCTCTGGGAAGAAGAGGTGGCTTGGAACAAGTGGGGGTTTCACATTTGGGGAATCGTTTCAATTTTTGATGCTCCTTGAACAATTCAAATAATCATGTCAATTAACTATTTTATATATTGAAGGGCAATTTCTGGATTTTTTAAAGGCCATAAACAAATAGTTAGGTATTATAAAAAATAGTAGACACTAAAATAATTTAGTAACCCAAACAAGTATCTAGCTAGCTAGCCATTTACACACACACACACGTATATGTATTTATGCACATGGATGTGTATAGATCTATATGTGTGTGAGGGATCACGATGTATAGTATGAATTTATTAACAATGATCTAACTTCATTTTACAAAATACATTGAGTACCTTGTCATTCTTTTTTCAGAACTTTCTTTTTCTCTTCTTTCCTTTTCTCTCTCTCTCTCACTCTCTTATCTCTCAGTCTCACCTCCAAACAAAAACAAGTCACATGAAAAGAGAAATTCCCCACTCCCCCTTCCACCCTGACTCTCTAGCATTACCTCTGCATGGCGGGTAAAGTGAACCAGCCCTTTCCTCCAAGAGGTCACAGCACTGAGACCTCCTTCGTGGAACGAGTGCAGGTAGAGAAATCTCGGGTCCTGACAATGAGGTTCAAAGAAAAGGCTGCATGATGTAGCAGAATCAGCTGCTCTGGGAGTCAGATTGACCTAGTTTAGAATCCTGGCTCTACGAACTTTTAATTAAATGGCCTGGCAGAATAATTCAATTCTTACCTGTAAAATGAAGGATAAAAAGAAATACTTCAGAGGATTAGAGTGAGGCTTCAAGGAGGTTAACACGTAGCAACTGTGCAGCCACAGCTGGACCTGGCATGGAGTCTGACAAAGGCTGACCCTTGCCATCCACTCACTGCCTTTGGAAAGTGGGCAAAAGTCGGTCTGGACAACAAGAGGCCACGTGCTTGGGGTTGACAAAGCAGCAGGAACAGCAGGGACGGCTGACCTACTGACTTTGTGCCCCGTGCCCCTTGACCAGGGACGAGGCTGGGAATAGATTCTGTTACCAGAAGTTTCCAAACCCCCGGTAAACACACACTACCCTTCACATCTTTCTCCCTTCAAGGCAGTTGCCTTCCAACCCAGTTAGACTTGATTCTTTATTTAGTCCAATTAAAGTACACTTTCTTTCCTCTTCTTTTGGGGCAAGGCCAGTCACATGAAATACGTTTCTAGAATTCCTTAAGGGAAAACGCCACTCTTCCGTTCCCACTGGCGTCTGGCTGGTTCAGAATTGTGATCCTTGTTAGTGAGACTCCATGGCTGTTCCTTCTGCTTCCTTCCCCCGCCCTCACTGACGTCTTCAACAACTGGTCATTCCTTCCTTAGTATTCACAGTTCCTGAGTGCTGGGGACAGGGCGCCAGATTTCTCTGGGTGAATCAGATGCTAAAAATAGAGCATCCACTCTTCTCTTATAAAACCCCAAGCCTGTCCTCCCTCTCAGCTCCTGGGTGCTCACTGCCTGCTGGTCCCTGCCAGCACCCCCCTTTACCATCTCAAGCTTCCTACCCCACATCAGAACACGGGAAAGGTCCGTGAAGTGGGACTGAGCACTCAAGTGCCTCACAGATTTTGCTTACATTCATACCAGCAAAAATGAAAGAAGGAAAGGGCGGGACATGGGCCAGGCTTGCCGTGAGTATTAAATTACACACTGTGTGGAAAGTACCAGGGGAGCGCCTGGCCCCTCGCGGTGGTGGCATGACCCTTCCCCCTTCCTCTCTCCTCCCTCAGCCCCCTCCTCCTCTTTTGTATTATTATTTTAACACTAATATCAATAGCAGCTATCATGTCCTGCTGCTCTTCCGAAGTGTCAGGCCCTAACCTAAGAGTTTACCCACAATATTTCATTTAGTCCCTAAAACGGAGGTCTGCAAGATAGACACTGTTGACCACCCCTGACGGCAGCAAAGGCGATAATTAATAGAGAGACCTTGGGATGTTGAGTCCAAATACCTGGGCTCCAATCACCCAGCATGTATTAACTGATGGTCCCCCGAGCAAATCATTTCTTCTCTGGGAGCCTCATCTGTAAAATGGTGAAACAAACATAGTAGCTACTGCGAAGGGTGGCTGAGAGGCTTAAGGTCAGGGTACAGCGTCGGGCACACAGTGGGACTCTCTGTGGAGCTGCGCTCTCTCCCCATTCTCTTCTTCTGCTCCTACTTATGTGGATTGAAACTGTGCAATAAAGCAACGGATGCCTCAAATTGTACATGGAAGCCACAGACATAACTAAATGTCCTAGTGGCCGTAAAAAGAAGGCAAAAGGTAACAAGTAAAATTAATAAATTTTTATCTAACACAATATCCAAAATAGTCTCATTTCAACATGTCAACATGTAACCAATATAAAAATAATTAATCAAACAGTTTACAGTCATTATTTTAAAAAGTAGTAAGTGTCGTTCAGGAGGGACTTTACACTTGCAGCACGCCTTAGGTCACACCGGCCACCTTTCGAGGGCTCAGTACCTACGTGTGGCCCGTGGCTATGCTACTGAACCGGGCAGAGACAGGCCAGGAAGATGGAGAGAGAGAAAGAGGGGGAGTCATCTGTCCCAGCCTCCATGGCTCAGAAGTGGTACAGCCAGGATTCAAACCATGTCTGTCTGGCTCCACTGCCTGCCATCACTTTGTGATAGGCACACAAGCAGTTAGCGGCTCGAGGGCCTCTCTCTCATTTCCTCTGGGTCTCCACGTGGAGTGACTCTTATGCTCTAAGGATGACTGGAAGCCCACCCCTTTAGGCTAGCAGGTTGCCCCCATCTCTCCAGCTGCTGCTGTCACATTAATGTCAAACTGACACCTTCGTGTGTGGATGGGGGGGTACTTCTCTCTCTCTCTCATTCTGTTAAGACTTAAACACAGCTGTGCTTCTCACCTCCCTTCCCTCCCAGAGATAACCTCCTTCCAGAAGTTGATTATGTCCTTTCTACTTCGGACCAGACCTTGGCAAGCCTGGGATGTCCTCAGGGACTGAGATGACTAATTGGTGCTGGTCTCTGGGGATAGCATACCATTTGCTTATTCCCCACAGTGAAGGACACATAAGCCTCAGTAATCTCTGCAAATCACTTTGAATTGCTTGGCTTCAATCCAGGCACCTCTGTCCCACCCCTCGCGCTCCCTGATCCTCCAGCCATTCTGGAAAGCACGCCTGCCTGCCTGCGGTGACCTTAAGGAGCAGCACTGATGGTCTGTCTTCATCCTCCCATTCCACCCTCTCAGAGGAGCTCACTGCGGAGCCCTGAGCTGTGTGCAAAGTTGAGGAACTTCCTGCCCTCTGTGCCAACATTTCCCAAGAACTGGGTGGAGATCAAATTTCCACATGCTCTATAAAAATGAACAACATCTTAAGTTTTGCCATAGAGCTAAATTTATTTAATATAAAAGGTGATCTTGTTCGGTGTTCCAGCCATAGTCTCTACAACCCTTGAGATGAGTATGGGTTAGGGGTGGGGCCCCGGATACAACAGCCTGTGTCCCTTGGGTTGAAAATGCTAGTTGAATTCTAACAAATCATAACTGAGCATCCTGGAGCCCCAGGAGCATGCAACCCAAACACTGAAACTAATCCTTCAAGTTAAAGAGAAAAGAAAAATCCACAACATCATGTATAATTTTAATCTCCTCTATGAAATGGTGGTGAGAGTAGATAGTGGTGTACATTTGTTTTTGAATGTCCTTACTTGGCATTAGACGTTGATGAGCCAATTTAAGTTTCCTAGAGTTGCATATATGTGTATGTGCTCATACACAGCATTGTATTTAGTCTTTAAAACCATCCTCCAAAGCAGGGAGGATACAGATCTATAAAATCTCCATGTCTGGGGACTACAGATCGGATGCTTACCTAATGGTTTTAGATCTGTACACCCTTGCAGACTAATGAGAGATATCCAGGTGAAATACCCAGTGAGCCACCTGTCTATGGGGCAGCAAGAGAGGGGAGGAACTCAGCACCACCACTTCCTCGGGCCCATCACTTGGTTCCTTTTTTGAAAAGGGTGGGCCAGCTCTTGCAGCATGACACTATCACTGAACTAGCAACTAACATTAATTGTGTCAGGCATTGTGCAAAAGTGCCTGCATGTACTACTGACTTTGATTCTCGCAACAGCTCTATGGGGGGTGAGTTTAGGTATTCCTGCATGGGAATAAGGAAATCAACAAGCAGCCTGTCCTAAGTTACAGAGCTGGTGAGTGGCATGGCTGGGGTCAGCCAAAGCTTGTGTTCACAACTGCTGTGCTGTGATATACTGTGGAGCCATGTGGAGGCAAACAGAACTTTTGGGGTGTGAAAATTATATGCAGTGTTTGTAGACTTTGCATTTCTCTTTAACTTGGATGGTTAGCTCCAGCATTTGGAATCATGAGTTGGGGATGGACTTCTGATACGGGAGAAGTGAATGACATTTTCCACCCAGGAGACCCAGGCTGCACCATCCTGAGCACCCGCCTGACTGACACTGGCCCTGAGGGGAGGGCAGAGAGAGTGTGACTGATGCAGGGCAAACCCACCTCAGCCTCTTGCCTCACTGCTCAAGGCACACACGCCACTGCAGAAAGCCATTCATTGCCTCACGCTTCTCCACGATCTCCCTGTGTCTAACCTGTATCTACGAGGCATAATGGACAGGATTTTCTGGGTACTGATCATTGTATCATCAACATTGTCACATTTCATTCCCATGAGAGGAATTATTATAATTACACTAAAAGGTCTAAGTGAGGTAGTGTTTAAATGGAGCCTAAATTTGTCAGACGTCCTTACTCTTGCTTCCATTATAATTTCTGCACACCACCACGAAAGACAAAGTGAGCAGATTTGGAGCACCTTCCTGTGGAATTATGACGTCATCTGGCTGTGAAAAGGGAACTAAGAGTGAAATCGGTCGATAAACATGGCGAGCCACATTGCATACGGCTCCGATTCAAAGGATCACTCAGCCAGCTCTGGGCGTGACTTAAGTCTCGAGTTATAACACAAGAAAATAGACTTGGCTTCTGCTACCCTGGAACCAGTCTCGGCCTGCCTGGGGGTCAAAAGCAAGAGAACCATATATTCTCATCTGCACAACCTTTATGGGTATCTATCTATGGCTTGGTTCAGGTCCAGGCACAAACTTGAATTAAAGGTTGAAATTGATGACTCAGAGCTTAGCTGGAATTGCAGCCGAGAAAATGGAGGTGTGAACTGGGAGGAAAACATGTCTGAGGATGAGAAGGAAAGATGCAGGAGCCAGATGCCCAGACCCACCTCTCACCCCGTCTGCCCCAGGAGCTCCCATTAAGTTGTCGCACTGTGGGCAGCAGAGGGCACTATTAATACATTCAGAAGTGCAGAGCACACGTGAAGAAACAGTAGGTTTAGAAGAATCTTGAGTGTGGCATTTGGGCAGGGGAAGGTCACAGGGTTGTAGCTATCACCTTTACAGTTTCCTGTCTCAAACTCATGGATTAACAAGATTCTAAAGAGCAGAACAAAACTGACTCCTTCATGGAACTTCAAGTTTTTTAAGATCTGAAGCAGAAACACACACACACACACACATACATGCACACACTCACACCCATGTTAAATAGAGGGATTACTGCAGTCCAGCTTCATGGTGCTAAATGCTTTACATGCATTATCTTGTTTAATTATCTTCACCTCTATGTGGATAAGTCCTGTTGTCATCTCCACTGAGCAGATGACAAAACTGAGGCTCAGAGAGGCCAAGTGAATCAACTAGTGAGCGACCGAGCAGGGATCTGAGCCAACTTCAGATACCGAAGTCCACACATCATAACCTCGTAACACCAGCGCCACTCAGAATCTTATCATCTCATACAGTCCACTTTGGAACTCTATGACACTTTATTTTTGGATCCTTCTAGAAGTACTGCATTGGTTAATATTGCTCATAAAGTTCCTGTAAACTAATCTAATACAGATACCGAAGCTGTTCTTGAAATTCTCTGTTTGAAGTACATCATAGGTTTTCTAATTCAATTCCTTGTCTAAGGATGACAAATACATAGCGTGTGTGTCTCTTCCCTCCCCACCCCCCATGCCCAGGACAGACCTTGTTAATGGATCATGACACTCTTCCAATTGAGCCCAGATGGCCAGTAACAATCCATCAGACCGGATCTACAAGGTAAAACCCATTTATTTTCCTGACTCAAGACCTATGGAATCACCAATTCAGCATCACAGTCATATGATGACCCAGCTCGAGTCTGAACACCTCTGAAGACTGGAAATACATTCTCATAATGACAGCATATTCCATCTTCAGAATTCTGTTAGAAAACCTTTCTTAGGGACATTTCCAGTGAACATAGAGACAGAACAGCCATTCCTTCTTTGCCTGCCTCTCTCCAAATTGTTTTAAAATACACTTGAAGATACTTATAACAGACAGCGGCTGGCCCTTGCAGAAAAAAACATGACAAAAATCCAAGAGGAATTTTCTTTAACTGCATTGACGATGGGGATTGAAGGAAGAGCACATTTTTGGAATACACCATAAATCCAACCCCTTTAATTCATAATAGCATATGTGCGTGCATGCATAGTCGTTCAGTCATGCCCAACTCTTTGAAAACCCCCCAGGTTCCTCTGTACATGTGATTTTTCTGGCAAGAATACTGGAGTGGGTTGTTATTTTCTACTCCAGGGAATCTTCCTAACCCAGGGATCAAAGCTGCATCTCCTGCATTGCAAGCAGATTCTTTACCCACTGAGCCTATGAAGAAGCCCCTCATAGCAACATAAATGCCCCCAAAGAATGCAGGTAACATATCAGACCCTTACTCCATTAAATTTCATTTTACGCTCTTTATTTTTACAATGCCCAAGAAAGAAATAGAAGGCAATGGCCAGGAATATCCTTCTCAGATACCCAGAACTAAGACGGTAGGAGATTCCTTCTCTCCCCATCAATGGCTCCTTTTTATCTGTAATCATTCTAAGACAATAACATTGACATGTACTGTGATGAGAATCAGTTTTGATTCTAAGATGCTTGGCAACCTAAGAAAATACCCTGTTACTAGAAATGTAGTCTCCCAAACCCACCTTATACAATGAAGAACTGTGCACATCATCTGAGAGACCATGGTGTGAGAAAGGTCCCTCTCTCGCTCCAGTAGGCCTGCACTAAAGAGTAACCGCTGAGCATGAAATATGTGATCTTGTGAGAGTACATAGCGCTGAGATCTGACCAGAGAGGGAAAAGTCAACATCTAAGTGGGTTAGCTAAGGGTGTGAGCCCAGTCTGTTGACAAGACACCCCTAACCTTCTAAGGAAGTGCTAACATTGCAACAATATCATACCTAGTGAAAAAGAGGACACTAACAAAATAATGTGTAGAACAAATGAACAAAAGAATGACTAAATGAATAGATGAAAAGGGAACAAAAAGGGATAATGGGCATGGCGGGGTGGAGAAGAACATGTTGCTAGAAATTATGTTTCTTAAGAAATAGGCAGGGACTTCCCAGGTGGTCTAGTGGTTGAAACTTTGCCTTCCAAAACAAGGGTATGTGGCTTTGATCCCTGATTGAGGAACTAAGATCCCACATGCCTCCTGGCCAACAAACCAAAACATGAAGCAGAAGCAATATTGTAACAAATTTGATGAAGACTTTAAAATAAAAAAGAAATGGGCAGACCATGGATTTATGAGGCACCAGGCCAGAAGCCACAGGGACAGACAAGTGGAGAGGATGGGAAAGGCGCACACAGAGAGCTCTCTTCTGAAGCTACTAGATACCAGACGGCAGAACCTAGGTCCTGAGGCTACTAGGTACCAGACGGCAGAACCTAGGTCCTGAGGCTACTAGGTACCAGAGGGCAGAACCTAGGTCCTCACTGGAGGTAGAGAGGAGCAGGAAGGACGACGCGGAAACTGAACCAGGTGTGTGCCTGTGACAGCTGAGAAACGCCCAGAGGGACAAGGAGGCTGGGACTGTTCCTCCAGGGTTCTCACCGTCTCATCACTTGGTAACCTAAATGGAGACGCCCTCTCTGATGATCGAAAAAGACCCTTCCCTTTGCCCACTAGTTACTCACTATGTTGTGCTTTCCTCCACGTTTAGCTTTATACATGTTTATTATCTCCCAGACAGGGACCCCCGTGGCAACAGGGTCCTTATCTGTCCACTGCTGAGCCCTTACCCCCAGAAGGAGTGCTGGGCATGCAGGAAGAATTTAATGAGTATTTATTATATGAATGCATGGATAAATCAGAAGAAAAATTTACCACAACCAAACATAGGAAATATATAACACAACACATCATATTTATAGGTAAATTTTAAAGGTAAATTTAAAAATAAATCAATAAAACATAACTAATCATAATTAAAAGCAAAATTGTATCTTATTCGGAATAAAATAAAATTGACTTAATGTGAAATGAAAATTAGGTTAAATTGAGTATCATTATATTGAATAGTGAAACACTAGAAACATTCCTCCTAAAATCAAAAATTAGGTAAGAGTACATACTATCCAAAGTTACTTTTTAATTTTTTCTAGGAGTTCAGCAGCAGCAACATTCCTCCTAAAATCAAAAATTAGGTAAGAGTACATACTACCCAAAGTTACTTTTTAACTTTTTCTAGGAGTTCTAGTCCATTCAGTAAGTCCCAAATGGAATAAAGAGTTAAATGTATACCTAAGACACCTTTAAAGGTATTTTTTTAAGTGTAAAATTAGCTGATTTTCCTTAAAGTATCCAGGCATCAAAGAGATTTTAAAAAAATATATATTTTTTCTACAAAAATTAAAGTTTTCTTAACTTTTAAAAGTAAAAAAATAAAGGAAAAATTACTTTAAAACCCCCAGAAATCATGTGTGTGTGTTTGCATATATATCAATTATATTTCGATAAGTATCAAAAATAAAAGAAACTGATAATGCCTTGATATTTTTAGGATGCTTGAAAATCTGTAATAAAAACTCTAAAATCAAATTTTTAAAATTTCAAGTCACAAAAAAATGATAAAAGCAAGTGTCCAAATAAACAAAAATTATTCAATGTCTCCAATGAAAAATGCAAAATAAAACAATAAAATAAGATTTTATTTCAGAACTTTTCTCTTTAATGATCATGTTTTAAGCTTTTGAGGTAGAATGAAGCAGGTTCTTTTCCTTACTGATAGCAAGAGAATAACTGTTGAAAGCCAAATGTTGAAATTCACTTTTCTCCCACTTCTAATCTATTCTCTACACTGCAGCCAGAGTAATCTTTTCAAAGAGCCAATATGACTGGGCTATTTCCTTATCTAAAACCCTTCAAGGACTTCCAGTTGCTTCTGGAATAAAAATCTAAATCCTAGCACAGCCTCCATGATCCTCCACGGTCTGGCCAGTTTCCCTGCTGTGCTCTCTGTCCTGCCCAACAAGAGCTCAGTGCCCCTCATTCCCTCTCACCCAGTCTTCTGGCCAGGAACCTTTCTCCTGGACCACTCCTCTCCTTCTCTCAGTCCTTAGCTTATCCTTCCCATGTGTTAGCTTTATCTGCAATTCCCATGGAAACTTTAACTGATCTCCCTGAATAGAAGTTCTCCCAATAAAGATTCCCTGAACATCATGGATCTCTCCTTCCTGGCATGTATCACTGTTTTAATTCTACGTTTGTTTTGGCTGGTGACTTAATATCTCTCCCATGCTCTGGCCTGTGAGCTCTAAGAAATCAATGGACAATCTCTTTGTGTTTGCTGTTGTAGCCTGAGTACCTGGACTACAGGATATGCTCAATGAATGTTTATTGAAAGAAGCAAACTACTCCAGTTTATCTTGGCCTCTCCTAAAACAGCAAGACCTAAAGAGCACCCATGCATGGCTTGCCAAGGCATATATGTGTAAGACACACACATTTCTGAACACAGCCCTGTTATAGGGTTGGACAAAGGAAAAGTTATGATCTTCTGACATGCTGCCATTAGACCATGTCATCTCCAGTTTTATTGATATTCTTATGTACATACTTGTATTCCTGTATTTCAAGGTGAAAGGTTATGTTTATCCCTACTAGATTTCCTCTTGTAAACTAAGCCCACAATTTCAACCTTTTAAACATCCTTCTAAATCCTGATTGTGTCAAGTTCTGTGTTTCCTCTCGTTTCATGTCACCCACAATTACCTTTCTTTTAAATTATTTATGAACGCTGTAGAACTGAAGTGATAACTATGAAGATATCTATCATCTCTTGAGCCCTACTTAAAAGCATTAGGTCCTGTGACAGCCTATTTGCATACTGACTGCTGTCGCCTTCAAAACAACATTAAGAGGCGGATACTTTCATCACAGTCTTTGGAGAGGGTAAATCTATGGCTCTGAGGATCAGTTACCTTCTCTGTGATTTCACAGCACATAAATGGAAAGACAAGGATCTGAAGTCAGGCATTTCTCTTCCTAAGCCTCTTTATATGACTGTCGTGGTTTTCAAACTTTTTGTAGCCATGAAATCCGTTGTTTCACGTAAATCTTACATGGAAGGATAGATCTCTGCCTCACACAGCCTCAAAATTCCTGCAACGCACTGGACTGATTTTCACCAAAGAAAGCATAAGTCAGAGGCCCTGGGTGAACCCCTTGGAAACTTGTTAGATTCACAGTCACTTGTTCTAGAATATACTGGAATATTCTGGGACATTTTAGAATACTCTGGGAAAGTCTATATTAATGGAAATGTTCCATTCTATACTGTCCATATTATAGTCATTAGCCCAGTAACACTAGAAATGTGGCTAGTGTAACAGAAAAAAATGATTTTTTAATTTATACAAATTTAAGTAGCCACAGGAATTATGAGTCAGCCTTATTTTACCAGCCTCTATCTCATACTTCCTTATTGTTTTTAAAACACAATAGAGTCATGAAAAGATATGGAGAAAATGTAAATACATATTACTAGGTGGAAGAAGTCAATCTGAAAAGGCTACACATTGTATGATTACAAGTACATGATGTTCTGGAAAAAGCAAAACTAAGGAGACAGTAAAAAGTTCAGCAGTTGCCAGGGGTTGGTGTGGGAGAGTGTCCACCAGACTCCTCTGTCCACAGGATTCTCCAGGCAAGAATACTGCAGTGGGTTGCCATTTCCTACTTGAAGGGATCTTCCTGTCCCAGGATTTGAACCCAGGTTTCTTACATCTCCTGCACTGGCAGGAGGGTTCTTTGCCACTATCATTGTCTTAAGTCTCAGGTATTTCAAGGTTAACGTTATAGCAGCATTGTGTTGCCTAAGCTGACTAATAAATAGTTATGGAGGGCACTCAGCATTCTTTCTTGCAGCAGAAGTAGCAGAAGCAGGATTCACAGAGGTGAGGAATCAGAGATAATAAACTCCATTAACTCCACAATGATTTCTGTGCCTAACTCTGGTGGAGTGAGGAAGTATTTTTATAGTAATTGTGAGCCAGCTTCAAAACAGCAAATAATTAGGAATAGTAATCTCCATTCTGTTATCCTGCAGTTTGCTTCTAAAGAAAAGTTTTCCCATACCAAATATCATCTTGCTTCTTTCCTTCAGAAATAGTTTTAAGCCAATTATGTTAAATAAATGGAGATTATAAAACCTGCATTAGCAATGATTCTTCTGGCAGCTCCATGTCCCTGGAGCTGTCATTTGGCAGTTGTTTAATGGGACAGATATGGACCTTTGATATTGAGGGTAATGTGGAAAATAGACATTTATGGCCACAGCTTATCCGACATTAATCCCCTTTGCTAATAGTAATTCCTAACTGTGATGACTGCTAAATCCCACCAGTTCTCTGGTTTTTCTCTGCTTCAAGAGTCAGTGGCCAGTTGGACATCATTAGCTTAGACCCACCTCATCTTTTGCTAAAAAGGTGCACTTTTTAGTACGTTTTGCAGAATGTCTTTCCTTGCAGATGTGTGAGTCACTCATAGATTGCTATGCAGGAACATCTCAGTTCTCCTGAACAGGGATGCCCAGGACATCATGCAGATGTCAGCTGCTATCTCCCTGCCCCTGGAGAATACAAGAAAAGGTGAAATATATTGCCAATTTCATGGCTTGCTAAGAGTTCCAAAGCCTTCAGAATAGTCTACTATGGTGTAGAGTTGGAGGGAAATCGTGGGCCCAGACAGCCCAGGCCGGAATCCTGGTTATGCTACCTGATAGCACTGTAACCATAGACAGTTAGCCATTCTCTCCATCTCTGAGAATACAGGACAGTGAAAAGGTGCTGCCTAAATCTCCTTGGATTCCCTTAACTGATTCAGTGTGTCGATCTCCTCACTTTGACATGCTTTTTTCTCTTTCATCCCATGCCCTTCAGAAGACCATCATGGACTTCTGGAGCCATTGGACTCAAATGAACTAAGAAAGCCAGAGTGCTGAGACTTTACGATGCCTGGGCATCTGCAGGAGTGTCAGAGTCCAGCAACCTCGACTCCACGCAGGACAAACTCTGCTGTGTGATTCTGCTCTAGAACTCCTGCACACCTCAGATCAGGCTGAGACTGAAATCTGTCCCTCAGGTAGCTGTTTCCCTGCTGTACCCTCTCATACCAATTTCCCCAGGGAGCACTTTTTTTTTTCTTTTTTCTTACAATAACCTTTTTACTTTAGAGTAGATTTTTATTTACAGAAAATTTTCAGATAGTACAATATACTGTGCTTCCCATATGTGGGGTTCCCATATACACCATATCCAATTTAGACTACATAAAAAATAAACAGAAACCTTAACTAAATAGAGTTGAGAAACCAGAAGGAAAAGCTCTCATGCCCTGTGACTATATCAGAGTTCAACAGGAAGAAGAAAGACTCCTCTTCTTACCTGGCAAGGACTCAACCAGTGAAAAGCCATGGATTCTTTGTTTATTTCCTTGGTAGCTCAGCTGACAGAGAAGCTTCCTGCAATGCAGGAGACCTCGATTCAATCCCTGGGTTGAGAAGATCCCCTGGAGAAGGGAATGGCTACCCACTCCAGTATTCTGGCCTGGACAGTTCCATGGACAGAGGAGCCTGGTGGGCTACAGTCCATGGGGTCACAAAGAGTTGGACCTGACTGAGCAACTTTTACTTTCATAGCCCTGCTAACTTCCTTTTCCCCTCTAGAAGTGTTCTCCTTCTCTTGTGGTATGGGAGTTTGCACGTGGCTCTCTATGGTTGCAGACTCTGAAGAGCAATTCTCTGCTGATCCCTCCCCCCACCAAAAAAAACACACCTTGCTTGGGGAAATATTTAGCAGTCTGTTTTCGATGAACACTTATTATTAACATCTTCCACTAGTATAATACATTTGTCAAAATCACTGAATCAATATTGATACATACTTATGAAGTAAAGTTCATACTATATTCATATTTGTTTAGTTTTTTAGCTAATTTCCCTTTTCAACTCCAAGATCCCATCCAAGATCTCACAATACATCTAGTCATCATGTCTACTTAAGACTCCTCTGAGCTGTGGCAGTTTTTCAGACACTCCTTGTTTTCAATGACCTTGACAGTTTTGAGGAGTAAGGTGTTCTGCAGATCGTTCCTCAGTTGGGATTTGTCTAATGTTTTTCTCATGATTGCACGGGGGTTATGTGTTTGGGAAGGAAGATCACAGAGGGAGTGTCATTTCCACCTCCTCATGCCCAGGGTACATGACGATTTATCACTGTTGTCATTCACCTTGATCCCCTGGCTGAGTCAGGCTTGTCAGGCTTCTCCGCTGTAAAGTCACCCAGTGCCCCCTGCCCCCACCACCACACACTGCAGTCTCTGGAAGGAGATCACCACGTGCAGCCCACACCCAAGGAGCGGGGAGTCACACGCCAGCTCCTCGAGAGTGAAGCGTCTACATCAAGTGCCTCCATTCCCCAGCTGCTGTGAGCTTTGGCTGCTAGCTGCTTGCAGCTGCTTCCCCTGTCCAGAAAAACAGCCCCTGGAGGGCCAGAAAGGGCACACCATTCTCCACGGGCATCCCACGGTCAATGACTGGCTGACACAGGTGGACAAAAGCCCCATCCTGTTACCTCGATTCAGAGGACAACTCCCTGGGACACTTTATACCCCAGAGGCCCCCATGGGTTATGCCAAGACAAGAGGCCACTTGCCCACTCATCTTTCTTCCCTTCCCTCTTCTGCTATCCTTATTCCCTCATGGTTTAGAAGTCCCTCAGTAAAATGCATGTCCCTGAATCCTTGATCTGAACCAATCTCCAGGGAAACCAAATCTAAGGCATCTGACAAACAAGAGTGGTCCCGGGGAAAAATGAGAGTCTGATGTTGAATCACTGGCTGGTGGGCATCAGAGATTGCCACCATCAGAGCTTGTCTTTGATGTGTGGGCATAGAGTAGTTGCAAAGACTGTTATGTGAGATAAACTGAAACGGGCTATAGGAGAAAGGGATGAGCCACCTGATACAGTATCTCTGGTGTTTAAGAGGCATGGGAGTTGGGGGAGAAGATATATAAGGACTGTTGAATTGAGTGTTTGCTGTTGCAAGCAACCTTGATTGATGCTTTTGAAGAGAGAAAGTAACAGAGAGAAAAATGAATTTTCAGTTTCCAGGAAGAAATAACCTTGAATGTAGCAGCAGACATCCTGGGATTCCCATTCTACTCCCTGATGCTCTAGAAAGCTACACCACCTAAGAGGGTTTCCCCAAATGGTGCTCTGGTCTATCTAGGTATGACAGCAAAATTCTATCTACTCAGCCAAACATAACAGGAAATCAGTCACACTGTTCTATTCATCCTTATGAATCTAAGAAAACAGGAGACAGAGGAATCTTAGACTTTACAGCATGTGGGTTTTGTTAGAAATACAGTCCCTCTGTCATGGGGCTTACAAGTTTTCCTAATTCAATTAATTGGAATCTCACAGAAAAGCAAATGCCGTAAAATAAAAGACTCAAACATCTGGGACCTCAAGCAGCATCCAGTGGAAAACGCTAATATGATGCAGTTTCACAGCTTGCGGATGGGAATATTAAGAGCCTTCATTTCTAAGAACCACTGCTCAGAGAGTGTGCGGCTTCTTTTAACAGCTAGTTCACAAGGCAGGTTTAGATGGTGGTTTTTCTCAGAATGCAATTTAGTGAGGCATCTCCAATGCATGCATGCAATCAAAGTATCCTAACTGAATGTCTCTTTGGGGCTAGCCATGGTGTTAGGGTACAATGGAACACACACAAAGAAGACACAAGTCATTTCTGGCCTCACAGAGCTTGGGGTCTAACTCCCTTTCAAAAACTCCTGGCCCAGAAGGAGAGAGTCACGGACAGAAGGTAACCCCGACAAGACATGTGAGTGCTGGTCAAGGGATGCAAGCAGACTGAGGCCCCTGCACCCTTTGTTCCCTCTTAGGGCTTTCCACGGCCAACCAGGGTCCAGAGGACCAAGGAGCCCTGCTGACAGCGTCCATGCACACGAGCCTCTGAGGGCACTGGGCAGGAGGGAAGCAGAGAAGACCTGGAGCGATGATGGGAGGAGACCCTCAGCCCAGTCATGACCCAGGGAGATGAGTAACTGCTGTCTCAGCAAACTGCTCCCCTTCAGCCTCCAGGATACTCACAGTGTCATTTTTATTTCATTTAATCCCAGATCAAATAATCTTCTCCAGTCTCTATGACCAGTCTTATCTTCCCATACAGGAAGTTTTTGTCTTCCTATAAAGCTTCTGGATGTGTAGGGCTTCCACTCCCCTTCTCTTTCTATGCGACCTAGTTCTTTGGAGCAAATTATTCCCTTTGAGAACTTTGGAATTCCTAAAGAGATCATATTCAGCCTACTGGTATGAAAATATTGATCGAGATAACACCTCTAAAATTCCAATCTGACTGCCAATTTGTGTTCAGAGCCACTTTCAAATGAGAGTTCATGAGATCGCGGGAGAAAACGCAATCTGAAAAATGGTAAATGCATGCCTAAGGAACAATGATGTACAATCAGAACTGTTACTACTAAACACTAACTCAGTGAGAAGGTTTCATAGGAAAGGATGACCCTGAGAGTAGTGCAGCCTACACTGAGGAGGATGCTAATGATGTTTTAAAAAATGGTAACTTTGGTACCTATCATTTTTCAAGTGTCTACCAAGTACCTGATATTATACTCAGCCCTTCTTACTTACCAATCTCATTTAAAATGTTATTGATCTGATCAATGTTAATTTTACACACGTATCATTTAATACTCAAATTGATCTAGTTAAACAGAATTTTTACTTCATACAGCTTATCTCACTCAATATTTAAATTGATATTACTCCAGCGTTTTCATACATATTACTATATATGTTGTATACACTTAATCTCCTTTAATACTTCAATAGATATTATTTCAGCATTTTTACACATATAATTTTACAGGTTTTTATAACTTTTACTATCTCACTTGATCGGGAAATTGATAGTATCACTCCAGCTTTATTGCACAAGGTACTGCTGCCCAGGGAGCATGAGCCATCGCTGAGAACCACAATGCTGGTAAGTCCTGGCGCAAGGCTGACAAGCAGGCCTGTCCTGTGCCAGTACTCTTTCCCCGATGAGCTAAGTCCCTGGCCCAGGCAAGGCTCCGTGCTATTTCTGTGTGTACTTTCTGCATTTGATTTTCACAACAACTCTATGAGGTGGGTTCTATTTTCAATTCCTATTTTGCAGAGCTCAAAAATGGCACCCAGACAAGTTATAGTAATTAAGGGAGACTTGTACTTATCCAGACATCTGCTGGGAATCTGGCTAAAAATAGAGGGCCTGGCGAGTTGCTACACTGGGGACGGTTTCATTCTTTCAGTGTTGATGAAGCAATGAGGTGACCTGTGACTGAGGGCTTAGCCTGGGTTAAGGAAGAAAGAGGAGTGAGTGATGAGGAGGTGGCGGAAGGCCACAGGAAAGTAACTCTGTTTTCCTGAATTCTTGGCCATCCAGAAAGAGAAAAACCAGCACTGACAGGTACAAACTCTGGATTCTTAGTAGCAGATTTTTTTTTTTTAACTTGATATATCAGAGTTCTATGGTTGTAAGTGACAGAAAGTGACTCTGGCTACTTGAGCAAACAACAGCAATAGCTACAAGGAAGATAAAAATATAGCTGTCCATATATACAGAGAAAACATGGGCGTGGGGTTTTGTAGGCTTAACAATTACATGACTTAAAATGGATGGAAGATTCTAAAAAAGATTGTAAAGATGAAATCCCCAAATTGCTCCAGTGAGAAGGAAAAGGGGTTGAAGTCAGCAGGTAACACTAGCTCTCTGAAGGCATCGTGCTTTGAGAGGCTCAGTAACCAAAGGCAGAGCATGTGACCAGAGAGACAGAGATGTGACATCCTATTGACCTAGAGGAATGCAAAGCTTTGGGGAAAGAAAAAGGCCAAATTTAACGCAAGCAACAGCCAAAGAAAAAAGACCAAGGGTGCACAGCACATTGCCTGGGGAGCACGAAGAAGGGAACCAGCATTCATGGACCTTGATTGTTACAAGTTTGGCCTCTGGAGTCTGATGTAGCCGAGTTGGAATCCTCTTTGCGTCTTTAATGAAGTGACCTTTGATAGGTCTTCTTCTGGATAGAGCTAACATTTCTTTTTGCTTCAAGTCTTGGTTTACATCATCACCTTCTCAGTGAGGCTACCCTGACTACTCTAAATCCTCTCCCTCATACTCCCAGCTCCAAGACTTTAATCTCGCTTTTCCTGTCTTACCCTTTCCTTTTCCACAGGACTTATTATCTTTGACCAAGCTCAATGAGCTTGTTATTACTAACATAGTGTATAGGTTATTGTGCATCCCAACCCACCACATACACTAGGGTTAAGATGTTTGCTGATTTTGTCCAAAGATAAATCCCAACTCTCTAGAACAGTACCTGGCCCATTGTAGGGCTTCATAAATATGTATTGAATGAATGAATGAAGTTCCTTAACCCTCTGTCTCGTTTGTAAAATGGGGACAATGTTTACCGTGTTTTATGGAGATTAAATGACATGATGCATGTAAAAAACACCCAGTAAAGAGACTGGCAAAAAATACTTAATAGATGTAGGCAGTTCCAGTGATTTTTATTTTCTCATTTGATCCTCATGTTAATGCTGAAAAATAACATCTTGCAGATGAAGAAAATATAGTTCATTGAGATAAAACCAGTTGTTACTTTGATCTAACATCACAGAGGCTTCATTTGTGGGAATGTATAAAGAGAAGAAGCCTAGAAGAGAGGGAAAGGAATTCATGCTCCATTTTTCTAGCAAAGGATGGTTAGCCCCAGACTCATGAGCCCAGGGATAGAATTCTGAAAACAGTGATCCAATAAACGTTTAGTGAGTGTTTTACTTCCTAATGTGGTGATCGCTAGAAATCATGCTGGCTCACTAGGAGGTATTTGTGCTTCATAAGTGCATTGCCTTACTTGATAACGTCGCTGTGACAATAAAGGAAGGCTGTAGGCAAAGTGCAATGTATGATTTCAACAGAGTATGCAAAAAGTTCCCCTTTAGACTTTATGCATAAGACAGTGACATGTGCTTTCATGTGGATTTATCACCTAGACCAAAGATCAATAAACTTTTTCTGTAAATAGGCAGATAGTATGTATGTCAAACTTTGCTGCCCATATTGTCTCTGTTGTAACTACTCAATTTTGCCATTGCAATGCGAGAAAAATAGCCATAGACACTATGTAAACAAATAAGAGTGCCTGTGTTCCAATAAAACTTTATTTACAAAAACAAGCCGCTAGCCAGATCTGGCCCTTGGCTATAGTTTGCCAGCCCCTGGCCTAGATGGTTGAATGACTGTAACCCTAATGTGCCATGGACTGAACTGGCAAAGAGTTTCTAAGTTGATCATGTGAGAATAGGCTGACTACATTTATGAGTGATACAAAGCTAGGAGAAATATTCAGTGTGATGGATGATAAAGTCACAATTTTAAATGAGGCTGAGACACCAAAACAACCAGTCCAAATTAATGTGATGTAAGTTAATGCCTGAAAGTATACTGTTCTTTGATTAACAAAACATCATGAATAACGAAACTAAGCTACATTCTATCAACACAATGAAAGGAGAAAACTGGGTTTGGCTGTAATCACTCAAAAATGACTGGGGGCTGGCCAGTGACTTCACTTATTCATTCACTCACTTGTGCAGTTTTCAGCAATAAAGTCCCTGTTGCTTTCTAGGCCCTATGTATATAGTGCTGGAGGGATTTTGATGATAAACAAAATAGTCTCAGTCCTTAAAGACATGTAATATAAACTATTAGACAAGGAAGATGTCCCTTTATTCATTCACTTATTCTTTCATTCAGTTATTTGTTTTTCCAACAACTAAATATTGCAGCCAACATCATGGCAAGGCCAGATGAGGGTACAAGGATAACAAAGGCAAATGAGATTCAGTCTTTCCCTTTAAGGAGCTCTGATCATAATTTTGGAGATACATTCTATGTGAACAGATCAATTACAATACAGCATGGTATATACCATTTCATCAGAAATATGAACTGAATGTATGAGAGCAGAGAAATTGAAATAGCTAACGCACTCTAGATGATTCCATGAAACCCTAACATTTGAGCTGTTTCTACAAAGTGGATTATAAGTTTTACTATCAGATATGTTGATATATTGTTTAATGTCTGAAGGATTTTTGTGCCTGGTTATAAACAACCACAAATACTGTGTTTTGCTTTGATGTTCCATTTACTAAAATTATCTGTTAGATCCTAGGTAAGTTTTTCAGAACAACTCTTTTGGTAATGTAAATGTTGCTTACAAATTTTTACTAACCTCCAGCAAAGAAATTAAACTACAATGACAAGCATAGTCTTAGCTGGGTTTTCTGCAGAAACACTCCCTGGTTAGGGTTCAAGGGTACACAGTGTGCTTGGGAGCTGTAAGGCCCCAGGGGTGGGGGGAACTGGAGACTCAGTCCGGGTAAGGAGAGTCAGCCAGAACGGATATGTTGTCAAGCCAGCTACTACAGCTAGTGACTGAAACTCACCACATGAGGAAGCTCTGGGAAATGATGTAAAGCCATGCCTGGAAATAATCACGGCCAGGGCTGAGGGAACTGAGGTGTCTATGCTCCCACGCCTGTCAGTCACTGGGTAGGGGCTGTCACAGGGTAGTGCCAGGCATGGTTGATTCCAAGGCACTTGCAGTCTACCCTGTGCACACATGAGCATGGGTTCTGGAAGCCTGTGGGCAGCCCAGTGACAAAGAGGGAGCTGGAGTGCCTGAAAACGGGCTCTGAGGGCACAGGGGTGAGATGCGAGCAGGACCTGCTACCTGCACTATGTGTGAGTCTTGCGAACACCAGACACCTCCAAGAGCAGGTCAAATACACAGACATAGAATGTGTACCTAAAACAGCAACACCAAGCATTCCATGTCCTTGTACCTGTAACATTCTTAGGTTATTTTTGTGCAGGTTTCATTTCTTCTAGGGTTTTAATTGTAATATTTTGACAACTTTCCTGGTTGTATTCATTATGCTGTACCCAAAGTAAATGACAATCCACCCCAGTACTATTGCCTGGAAAATCCCATGGACACAGGAGCCTGGTAGGCTACAGTCCATGGGGTCGCAAAGAGTCGGACACGACTGAGCAAAGGCAAAATCACCCAAAGTAAAAGGAGAACTTCTCAGGCCACTTGAAGTTAAAGATCACCTAAAGCAATGCAAGCCTGGTCATAAGATTAAGCAAAGCCCATTCCCTATATCCTCTAGATAGAACTTTCTGGACTCACCCTTTCACAGGGAATTTACTCTTTGGCAATATAGGGATAACCTCACAAACTGTGTATGCTGAATGTCATGTTTGGCTAGTGTTATACTTCTTTGCTGGGCTTCCCTGCTGGCTCAGCAGTAAAGAACTCACCTGCCCATGCAGGAGACATGAGTTTGGTCCCTGGGTCGGGAAGATCCCCAGGAGAAGGAAATAGCAACCCACTCCAGTATTCTTGCCTGGAAATCCCATGGACAGAGGAGCCTGGTGGGCTATAGTCCATGCGGTCACAAAAGAGTTGGACATGAACTTGGTAACTAAACAACAATACAACACGCCTCTTTGCCTCTTACGCTGTCACTTTAATTTACTGATCTTGTCTGTTAGCATTATTAAAAAGGCACAAATTTCTGTTTCTATTTTATTGTAATTTCTACAGCTTTGTAGAGGTTTCATCTCCTAGGAGATGAGCAATTCGGTCTGCGTACTTAGCACAACTCTCAAGGACATTGGGCTAATTAATCATTTTGGAACAGTGACTTGAACCCTCTTTCTATTTGGCCATTATGCATGGCCATCAGTACTAATTTGTCTTGCCTACACTTTGAACATAATAAACTTTGTTATTTTTGGAATTACTTGACTTATGCATGCTTGTCTAGTTTATTCTTTCTTAATTGCACTAATAGAAGCAAGTACAGATTTCTATCTTATATGCAGACAAATATTTGATCAAAGAATATAAAAATATTTGCTTCTATGGGAAATGGCATGTTTTGCGATAAAAGCACAGACCCGGGAGCCAAATGACCTGGATTCAAATGTGGAGTCCCCCACCCAGGAGCTGTGTAACCTTGGAGAGGTCACTTAATCTCTTGGTGCTGGGCAAAGGTGTATCAGTTACTGCCACTGATGAGCAATTTTTAGCAATGGCAGACCTATGTTATTTTAAAATTGTTAGTTCACACTTATATTCCTCACTATAACAACTTTTGCTTGCAATCTCCCACTTTTTAGCAAGTGTGGGTTTCTTGATTCCTAAGACTTAATCTTATCTTGACAGCAGTAAGGGGGTGGAAGGCAGAGAGAACACTGAGGAAAGGCAGAGCAGGAAAGAGTATGCCAAGAGCTAGACAATAACAAGACTGGGGGGATGGTGTGACCCTTGAACCCTGGAGCTGCTTTCTCTCACCTCCCTAACCAAGGTGAAACCCACCACACTACACTTTTATAACCCCTGCATCTCTCCCTGTATACCAGTTATCACAGTTGCAGTTTTACAATCGTTGGTGTGGCTCGGATGTCTATGGGCTTCCTAGGCGGCTCAGTGGTAAAGAACCCGCCTGCCAATGCAGGAAATGTGGGTTTGACTCCTGGGTGATTTTTAAGTTGCAGCATTGAGATCAAACAGACCTAGGTTTGCAGACTGGCTTCTGCTCTCACAGTCTGTGCGTGCTTCAGAAGGTTAATTTGCTCGAGCCACAGCTTCCTTGGCCGTGAATTAAGGCTAACGAAAATTCTCTAGGCTATTTTCTTCAGATCTACTCTCTATAAATCTTCACCAACCTATACAGGAGACTGACCTATCTGGACTAGACCCGTGGTTCTCAACTGGGACAATTTTGTCCCCTTAAGGGATGCCTGGAGATACGGAGGCATTCTGGAGTGTCACAGCTGAGGAAACTGCTATTAACATCTAGTGGGCAGAGGCCAGGGATGCTACTAAAACCCTGCAGTGTGCAGGAGTATTTCCTCACAACAAGGAATTATCCAACCCCAAATATCAATAGTGCAGAGGTCTGAGAAAACCTGGGCTGTACCAACAGGTTCTCTGCCCCTCTGGCTTCTGGCCAATAGGGAGCCCTAGCAGGAATCAGGAGAGGAGTATGAAGTCCAGCTAGTCATTCCCTTTGCTCCAACTCAAAGCGGCCGCCTTGCGTTGGCTGTGGCCCTCCCCACGGGCCCTGACTCCACTCAAAGCAGGCTTTTCTCCTTCTGAGATCTGGCAACTGCTGCCTGTGTTCATTTCTTTGACCTAAGGATGGTTAACAGGTCTGACCACACTTCCTTTTGAGGCTCCTTGTACCTTGCCACATCTTTGTAAATAGACCCCTTTCAAATAAACCCTCTTCAAAGGATCTTAATTTGATGATCTGTTTTCTTTTAGGATTCTGGGTGATGCCAATAACAACCTCTTAAGGCCGTTATTGAACTGTGGTGTTGGAGAAGACTCTTGAGAGTCCCTTGGACTGCAAGGAGATCCAACCAGTCCATTCTAAAGGAGATCAGCCCTGGGATTTCTTTGGAAGGAATGATGCTAAAACTGAAACTCCAGAACTTTGGCCACCTCATGCGAAGAGTTGACTCATTGGAAAAGACCCTGATGCTGGGAGGGATTGGGGGCAGGAGGAGAAGGGGACGACAGAGGATGAGATGGCTGGATGGCATCACTGACTCGATGGATGTGAGTCTCAGTGAACTCAGGGAGTTGGTGATGGACAGGGAGGCCTGGCGTGCTGCAATTTATGGGGTCGCAAAGAGTCGGACACGACTGAGTGACTGAACTGAGCTGAACTGAAGGCTGTTATAAGGATTTCAATGAGATAATAGATGGAAACTTTTCACACAATGTGAGGCATGCCATGAACATTCAATAAATTATAGCCTTCTCTTAGTTCCACCTTAGGCATTGCTGTTACCTCGGGTTAGCTGGACCGTTGAGCCTTCCTTTGTATGAGCCACCTGAAAATGTTTCTCCTTTTTATTTTGCAGCATACTTGGATATTAAAAGTAGATCAATTTTTCTTTCTTTCTTTTTTTTTTTTACTGCTATGCTCTGGTGTCTAGAGATAGCAATTCTGCTGCAGAGCTCAAATATGGCATTAAAATATGTTGTGAGTTGGGAAACTTTTACAGAAATTCCAGGCCTGTTCTGCTCTTGGAATGCAAGACATTATTTGTGATCTTGTCACATAAATTTGGAAACAATGTCCATGCTGGCCTTTTTGTTTCTGGGTTTTTTGACTCAGGACCAAGAATAGAGGAGCCTGATTTTTATTCCTGGTGGCAGGAGGAGAAAGTTTGGGCTCCAGCCTCTGCAGATCAGGTTGGATGAGATTCAAACATGGCAAGCGAAATCACCATGCCCCTGCCCAATAGAAAAGGAGGCCCTGGGCAGATCTACTGAGGGTAAAACAAGACCAGATTCCAGTCGTATTGTGTTTAAGGAGATGTGGGAACCACTGGGGCAGCTCGTTCAATCATTCACTCAGTCATTCCAATATATTGATATTTGGTTCTGGCTCTTTTTCATTTAAGTTGACTCTATCCATCATCCCAAGTACATAGAACAATACAAATTAAAGGCAGCATTCACATTTTCATCCACTATCTCATCCAGATCTTTCAAAAACTCTGTGGAGAGGCGGGTGGGGTCTATTGGCCCATTTTAAGGTGAGGAACCGAGACTTGGGGAGAAAAAGACATTTTTGCCCAAGCTGCATGGTGGTGAACTAGGATTCATAAGCAGACCGGTAGACTCTAGAGTCACACAGACTGACCTGATTATAGGAAGTTACTCTGCTGACCCTCTGTCCTCAATAACACCAGGATTATGGTGCCCACCTCACTGCCTGGCCCCTGGTCAACACTAAGGCCAGCAGCTGGTACTATTAATAGGAAGTAAGGAGCTTTGAGTCCGGCATCCCTGGGTTACAATCCTGCTCTGCTTCTAAACAGCTAGGTCCATCAGGCAAACCATTTGACCTGCTGGGCTGTCCCCTCATCTGCCAAGTGGAGGATAATAACGTCTGCCTTACAGGGTTGTGCTGAGACCCACACGAGTGCAGAGGTCTCCAAAGCGGAGTGTGCACACTCTCAGGTGGGATGCAGGAAGAATATCAGAGTTTTGATCTCTAGCTTATTTAACTCACTTCAAAATAAAAAAGGAAATGAAACTTTACGTATATTTAATGTATGTATAGACACCTGACACCCGTATTTGATCTGTGTGTCAGCTCTTTTCTTTCTTTTACAATACAGATTAGCTGCTCACACACCCACATCTATTCATTTGCTTTGAGCAAATTGCCTGCTGCGGCAATTTATGTATGCTCAGGTAAATGGATTTAGGGATTGTAATAACCAGTTTTTAAGCAGACTTATAAAGTGGATGTGTGACTTTAAAAAAATATCCTGCTAAGAATCTATTTTAAAACATGCTAAGAAGGTAAGTATAAGTGAGCACCCAAAACATGACAGAACTCACCTTCCTTCTATCTTGCTAAGGTTTCCTCTTGGGCTGCACCATGACGTGTAAAGATAATAATAATTTAATCTGAGAGGACAGAACACTGCCCCTCACCCATTCAAAGGAAATTATCATAAAATGGTTTGTAATATGGATTTACAACAATTACTATTAACGACAACTTTTTTCTCTGTGCTTAACTTGTGCTTAGAGATTTTAACTAGTAATAGAACAAGGCTACCACAATTAGCAAGACATCAGGTATTATTTATTCAAAGTTGGTTTCATTCATTCAGAATTTCTTATTTTGTGTATGTTTTATAAGGTACTCAAAAAGCACCGACAGTGTATAAGTAACTAATAAACTAATTATATTGGTGACATATGCTTCACATCATTTTTGTTGGTGGGGTGTACAATTTAAAAATCATGGAGACCCCTGAGCTAATGTAAAGTCATTAATTCAAAAACTGCCATGCAGTAGATGCTCAATAAAAAGTAACTAGTGTTATCAACAACTGTCACTTACTGAGTACATACCACATATGATTATTTTTCAACTTAAAATAACTTTATTAAGGAAATTTCAAACACCTGAAGCATAAGAATGGGTTTATGAACTCATTATATACCTTTACCCAACTTTGACAATTATCATTTTTCCAACCTTATTTTATCTCTTCCCCTACTTATTTTGCTAGAATATGTTAAAGCAAAGTCCACATCATTTCACCTGCAGATAGTTCTGTATGAACTTCTAACTAATAAGGGCTTTTTGTTTAACCACCTCACCATTATCACACCCAAACAGTCATTAGCAATTCTTCAATATCAACTTCTAGGTGGGAATCCATCTACCAAAGCAGAAGATGCAGGTTTGATCCCTGCATTGGGAAGATCCCCTGGATCTTCGGCAGCAACCCACTCCAGTATTCTTGCCTTGAAAATTCTGTGGACAGAGGAGCCTGGAGGGTTACAGTCCCCGGGATCACAAAGGCCTGGACGTGCCTGAGCAACAGAGCACACAGCTAAGCCCAGAGCACGCCATGCTCCTATTATTACTATCCTTTGAAGCTGCAAGTGTGATTGCCTCCCTCCAGCATCCCTCCACCTCCTTCATGACCGTGTCCACGCTCCTCCCAGAGGCCAAAACACAGCAGCACAACTGTCCCTGCCTGCCCCTCCTCTTGGCCCCTATGCTCTCACTTTCCCAGCACCTTAATCAGCTTCCTTAGCCCCTCCCCACTCAACACCCTCCCACTTGCTGTTCCCTCTGAATGGCCTGTCCACCTGCTCTCCCCGTCAGCCCCTTCTCAGCCTTCGGGCCTCAGCTCTAAGATCCCCTCTGCCCTAAGCAGGCCCCCAGTTGACTGCTTTCTTCCTCCACCAAGTAACAGTTGTGTGTTTCACACCACTCATCACAAAGTCTAGGTCTGGCCTGTCTCCTTCATTTGACTAGGAGGAACATAGTCTTTAATAGTCACTTTTTTTTTTCTATCCTTAAGTTGAGCTCAGCTCAGTGCTGGGCAGAAAGTAGCAGCCAGCACATCATAGAAAGACTGAAAGGAGTGAAGCCCTGATCATGCCCAGCCTCCTCTTCCAGCGTCTGTGCTTCCTGCTCTTCAGCCTGCACGGTCTTCCTCTTCCCTCCCAAGCTGCCCCCTGTCCTTCCACAGTACATCCTCCCCAGCCTTCAGGTTCACTGTGGCCTCCTCTCGGGAGCCCAGGCTGCCTCTGTGCCCACTCACTTCCATCGCCCATCCATCGGATCATTCATGGGTCTCTCACCCTCACCACGCTCTGTGCCCCTTGAGAACTGAGATGGTTCAATTTATGTGTCACCTCGACTGAACTAAGTTGCTGATAAAACATTATTCCTGGGTGTGTCTGTGAGGGTGTTTCCAGAAGAGGTTAGCATTTGAATCTGCAGACTAAGAGAAAATCTGCCCTCACCAATGCAGGAGGAATCATCCAATCAATTGAGGGCCTGACCAGAACAAAGAGTCAGAGGAAGGACAAATGTATTTGCCCTTCTTGAGTCCACACATTCATCATCATCTGCCATTGAACATCAGCTCTCCTGGCTCTTGGGCCTTTGGGTTTGAACCAGAACTATACCACTGGCTTTCCTGGAAATCCAGCTTACAAATGGCAGATTGTGGGACTTCTCTGCCTCCGTAATTGCATGAATCAATCCCCCATCACAGATCTTTTCGTGGAAGTCCATACATATCCTAATGGCTCTGTTTCTCTCGAGGCCCCTGACTAATACAAGAACTAAGACTGTCCTGTACAATGTCTGGAGCTCAGTGCCTAGCCATAAGGATTTGAGGGCTGTAGAAATGAATCAGACAAGAGTAGGAAGGTACAGATAAGCCTGAAGGACCAGGAAATAGAGAGTGAGTAAAGTAATGGGGATCAGTGGGTCTTGAGGACATAACAGGATGTCACACCAGGAAGGTTTGGATCAGTAGAGGAGATCTAAGACCCTAAACAAGTAAGAAGGCCCTGGGTTTCCATTTAAGGAGATGCCAAGTGTGATCTCAGGGTGATGACAACCTTTAAAGTAAATATAGAATAATCCAAATATAAGCTCCACTAGGAAAAACCTTCCTGCGGTGGGATAGGGGGCTTTGATCTCTACCATTCACTGCTATATCTGTGCCTTCTATACAGAAGGTGCTCAACGAAGATTTCTCGGACAAATAAATGAATGCATAAAAAATCAGGGCTGGTTGAAGAAAAGGCAGAGCTGTGAATTGGATATGAATAGAGACATGAAAGCAGCTCTTTTCTCACCACTCCTGAGAACCACCTAAGGGAAAAGACTCAAACCTGCCAATCCTGTGGTGACGAGTACCAGGCCTATCTCATGTAATCTTGTCTTCCCAGTGCCCAGCAGAGGCTGGCACCTGATAGCACTCAGTAAATCACTGTGGAACAAATGATTCTTTCTGTGAAATGGAGGCTAATATTACCTAGCTTGAAATGATTTAGGATTCTCAACAATCTGCATGTCTTTAGTGAAAATTCTATATTAGTTCAGTCTCTAAGACTTTTTTAGCCCTGTTTTTTAGACTGTTGAATCAATTCCAACTTATCAATCAAGGTCAGATTTGTCATTGGAGCATCTGCTTGCCAACATGAGCATGCTCGCATTTTGTTGAGCTTTCTATTTTCACTAGCCCGACATACTAGCACATGCCAGGCTGTCTCCAGATCATGATATTGGCATAAATGGGCCACCAGTGTGTTGAGAACTACTGATAGGTTGTCTTTGGGAAAAAAAAAGGAGAAGTTCTGAAGATAAACAGATTTTGCAAATCCGGCATTAAGCGGAGAGTTCTTTAATTCAGGACTGCTGAAGACCTTTGTTATATTACTATGAAGTCATGATCCCCTGGGAGAGGGTCTCAAAAGGTGGTGAGTCCCACATTCTTTATTGCTGAAAACCCTATATTTTAGGTATGTAATGAAATACCCAAAGGATACCCGTTCCACTGTCTTAGAAATGCTATTTTCAAGAATACCAAATCATGAGGATTTTTGCATTTTTCTTAACTACTTAGGTTGCTAAAATGATTGGTCTACCATAATGGAGGAAGGTGCACAAACTCATTTACACTCCCTCATCCAGTCCTCTTAGGAGCAGAAGCACCAGAATCAAAAGAGATTGGGTTTTGCTGTGAGCTTGACTTAGTACAAGCTTCAGCTCTGTCACTTAGCAGCTGTATAAAGTTCTGCAGATCAATTATCTCAGCCTCAGTCTTCTCATCCATAAAAATGAGAACAGTCACTCCATAGAGAGACTACAGAACCATGAGAGGAGATGATGTCTTTGAAAGGCCATAGCAAAGTCTGACACATAGTAGGTGAAATTCATTCATGAAGTGTCAGGCACTGATCAAATCAGTGCAGACAGGGACTGCAGCCATGAAGTTAAAAGATACTTGTTCCCTGGAAGGAAAGCTATGACAAATATTGACAGCACATTAAAAAGCAGAGACATCACTTTGCTGACAAAGGTCCGTGTAGTCAAAGATACGGTTTTTCCAGTAATCATGTATGGATGTGAGAGTTGGACCATAAAGAAGGCTGAGTGCTGAGGAAATGATGCTTTTGATTTGTGGTGCTGGAGAAGACTCTTGAGAGTATCTTGGACTGCAAGATCAAATCACTCAATCCTAAAGGAAATCAACCCTGAATATTCATTGGAAGGACTGATGCTGAAGCTGAAGCTCCAATACTTTGGCCACCTGATGCGAAGAGACCACTCATTGGAAAAGACCCTGATGCTGGGAAAAACTGAAGTCAAAAGGAAAAGAGGGTGGCAGAGGATGAGATGGTTAGATAGCATCATCAACTCAATGGACATGAACTTGAGCCAACTCTGGGAGGTGGTGAAGGACAGGGAAGCCTGGTGTGCTGCAGTCCATGGGGTCACAAAGAGTCAGACACGACTTAGCCACTGAGCAACAGCAGACACTGATAGAGAATCTGAGGCTGGAATTATAAGCCAAACACAGAAAAGTCCGTGCCCTTAGGAGACTCTAGCCCAGCAGAGCAAGAGAGAAACTTCTACCAAGTCTGGCTCCCCAGGTGACTCCAAGGGACAGCAGGGTGGGCACCAGAGCCCCAGGGCGGCAGCAGGCACCACTCAGGGCAAGTCTGCTGCCAGGTTCCTGGTGAAGGCGCAGAGGCCGCGTACCCATCAGGAGAGGGGCCCTGAGCCCTCCCGCTCCCCAATGTGACTGAAGCACAGAGCCGCAGAGTGCCGGTGAGGCCGCACGCCTGAGAGCACTTGGCAGCCCCACGGTTGGAGCGGAAGACACAAAGGGAGACCGGTCAGGGAAGGCCCGTCTCCTCACCTGAGTTATAAGATGAGCTCACGTTTGATGCTGGAGACTGAGGCCATGAAAGCCTGGGGTGGCACAGACAGACCAGAGGCCAGGAGCTCTGTTGATTCTGAAGAGACTCATACAACTTTCTGAAACTGGTGGCACACACCCCAGGGAGCAGCTGCTCAGTGCCCTGTTTTGCTCTCCTGTCTCCAAAGGATGGGCTAAACGATCCCCTGGGCTGCCTGCATCTTCTTCATCACCTGCCTGCCTGGGAGATGGAGCAGTTGGTCTCTAACTGCTTGCTTTTCTCCCTCTGTCTGCTCCCCCCACATGCTCACCTACCGCCTTAGGCATTTCATCATGCATGCCACAATTCACCCTGCCCAGGGTGCAGGCAGGGGCTTCCAGCTTCTTCACTCTGCAAATCGAGTGCACACCGACTCCTGCCCTCCCCACTTCATGAATCATATAGTTCGACATGTTCTCCTGATTAGATCACATTTAAGTCTTGAAAGGGAGATCCTAGCAAGCTCAAGAAGAAGGCAAAATATTTCGTTTATACCAAATGACAAATACAACTGCATGTGCTTCCTTTGTGGATCAAATAGCAGCATACGGTGAGAGTGAAACGCACTCATAAAGTTATAAAGAAATATAAGGGTTAGGGAGACGGTCGCTTCCTCATGGGCTCAGGCAGAAGCGTCTGTGCTAACGCTGCAATTTCCAAACAGATTGTCTGAACACCTGCAGACGTTCAAAGACCCTCCTGCTCTCAAGTGCTCGCCTCTGTGTCTCTTTCAACAAATCAGCCTAATTCAGGGAGAGGTACCGTGGTGCTTGGGTTAGAGAAGCTACATGACAAACAAGCTTCCTCTCCTGCGCTGACCCCAATCAGTTGGGACTGCCTGGAGCGCAGTGTCAAGAAGCATTCTGAGGCCGCACTTGGGCTCAGTGGGAACGAGGATGGATTAGCTACAGTGTTTGCCTTGCGAAGGGCACGAGGCAGGGAAGATGCCTGTGCACACCTTTGGCCTTTCAGCTGGGGAACAGTCATAACTGAAGGGTGGAAGGTGGTGTGGTCTTGGGGACGTCATTCACTGTCCTCAGCCTCAGCTTCCTGACTATAACATCAAGATGTTGATATTTCCTTCATAGGGTCATAGTGAAGATCACATCCAGTGAAGTGTATAGAATTGCTTTGGAAACCCCAATGTATTTACAAACAGAACCCCAATGTATTATAACCGCAAACATTTCTATACTCAAATAACTGCATGTATGTGTGTGGGTTTGCTTTTCTAACACTCGAGGGAAGGGTTGTCAGCCTCAGCACTGTTGACAATCTGCACTGGATTGCTGCTAACTGTGGGGGCTGCCCTGTGCATTACAGAACCTTTAGTAGCATCGCTGGTCTCAACTCACTAGGTGCCAGCAGCAGTTCCCAGCAATCAAAATGTCAGTCAAAGATATTCCAGACATTGCCAAGTGTCCAATGGGGATGGAAGTGCCCCAGAACCACAGGTCTAGGTCAGTTGCTTATCCCTCTGGCTGCACATCAGACCCACATGGAGGGTTTTTAAAACTGTATCAAGGCCAGTTTTCAAGCCCCAAAGAAGAGATTTTTGTTTAATTGACCAGAGCAGGTGGGAGGCCAGCATCTATCCCCTGATGATTCTGAGACACATCTCAGAGTTGAGGATATCTCAGGAAGCTGTATGGATTCCTTTCTGAGAGAATGCAGGCTTTCCTCTCCTGCAAGCAAGAGGCCTCCCCACCTTTCAGGTAAAGGCCAAGGGCCCTCCCAGGGGGAAATCAGGCAGAGAGTTCCCCTCACCCCAATCCAATATGCAATCTCCTTCCTCCATTCAATCACAAAAGTTCCAGTTTTTAATGAGCATGTGAACAATTTGTCCTTTAACAGACGATGGAAGAGTGATGAAGGAGATAGTTAAACGTGATGGATATCCATGCTCGTCCATCTTACAGCAACTTTTCAGAGACAATGAAAGCCCTAAGATGCCTTTGATAAAATGGAGCTAGACAGAAACATAACAAGTAACATATGACTGGGTACAAATGGTAAAATTAAAGCCAAACATTGTTGATGAGCTCACTAGACCCTGAAGTATTGGAGCACAATATTAGCCTTGGTGGAAAATAACTACATTGAAATATGTCCTTCCTGCTACATGGCTTTCTTAAGGCTCTGGAAGCATTCTGTCTCTCTCAGAGTCTTGCTCTCTGTCACCAGGCATTTTCAATAGAATGAACAAAGCAGAGAGTTTGGGAATGAAAGTGAAGGATAATTGAAGTCTTGCTTTGATCTATTGTTACAATTGAATAGGCTGAGAGACAAATACTTGGTCCCTGCAGAGACTCTCCCAGAAGCCCTTCACCTCCTGGGGCTGGCATAGCAGCCAGTCAATCAGCAACACTCACGGAACACCCAGCATAGATAAGTCACTGTGCTAAACTCTCTGGGGAATACTAAGATGGATAAGACACAGATCCTGTCCTCCAGGTGTTTGTAGTCTAGTTAGGAACCTATAAAAACATGATTAACAATACTGAATAGCCTGAGTTCAACTCCAAATGAGACTCCAAAGAGAAATACTGAGCTGGGAGGTTTTAGAAGAAGCTAAGTGGAAACTGGACATGAAGGCAGGGCAGCCCTCTGAAACCCAGGCATCATTTCTTAGAACTGGTATACAAGAGGGCTGTTGGTCTCCTGATACATAAGGGAGTGCAAAAAACAGGAAGTCCTGGCCCTTCACCATGGGACAGAGATAGCTTCCAGAGTAGAGCTCTGTTTTTCAGCAGAAGAAAACAGCCTCAGTATGAAGCAAGGATGTTGCAAGGCTGGCCAGCTGTGGGCAGAGAGGAGCGAGACTGCATGTGGGCCTGTGTGGAATGCCCTCTGGGGACTCCTGGACACACACAAGTATTGATTAGGAATCCGTCAGCAGACATCTTCATTCTGAGCTCAGGGGGTAGGGAGCCCTGTGATACCAGTGTGAGAACAGAAAGGATGGGCAGCTAGGCAGAAAACAAGCAGAATTGAACATCAGGAGAGAAGCATGTTTTGAGTATGTCTAATTGCAAAACTACATGTGAGGCAAGCGATGCTATAAATAATCAGCACTATCAGGGCTGAGATAACACGTCACTATAGCCAAGAGCCTGAAATCTCCCTTGACCAAGACGCGTTGCTCTTGAAGTAGCATTTAACCCCAGTGGCCTCAGGAAGCCCAATTCAGCAGCTTGTGTGCCAGTGGGGCCTCGCCTGGGCCATGAGAGGCACGGGGTGAGACTTTAGGACAGCTGCTGTTAATCCACGGCCTCATCCAAGCCCCCTCCACTCCCTCCTTACAGCCAATGTCCTCGCCCCTAGAGCCTCTGCACGGCATGGCAGCAGAGTGCATCTTTTATAGCTGCAAGGGACCATGATGCTGCCCTTCCCCTCTCTCTCATGAAAAAACCCAAACGTCTTCCCATGTCCACTGGACTCACAGGATCCACCAAGTCTACTCCCCAGACGCATCCCCCAGCTTTCTTTGTCTGGCTCACTTCACTTCAGTGACAAGGGCTTGGTCCTGGACCTAGGACATTCCTAACTCATTTCACGCCCTGGGGCCTTTGCACTTGCTGCCAGGACGCCATTCTCCGTATATTTGCACATTTGTTCCATGTCTTCGTTCAGGTCTCTGCTCTCCTATCAGGTCCCCAGAGAGCTCCTCCTGCCCATGTTCCCTGAAAGAGTGTCTATCCCAAGCACTTAGGAGGACACCTGCCATGTAGTACACGATAAGCATGTATTACATCAAAGAATGAACACTCCCTCCCTGACTATCAGGCAAACTTCTGAGCATGCGAGACCCCCTTCTGAAGACCTAGGTTTGGAAGCCACTAACAGGCACTTCATGATTACAAAGTCCCTAAGACTAACTACATGCTCCACTTCTCTTTGTCACCCTCACATCACCTGATATTCTGTCCCCATTGGATCCCAGCATGCATCGACACTGCTGACTTACTATTTTATTGACTTGGTTTTGCTTCTCTCAGCCCACAAGAATATCAGCGTACTGAGATAAGGATTGTACCTTATTTGTTTATTGTTGTAACCCTAATGTCAGGCAAAGAATAGGTGTTCAGTAAATTTTTCTTGGATATCCATCCAGCTAGGCCAGGATTTTCTTGCACCTATATTTTGCTGGTTATTTTCACCCCAGGGCCAAATCTTACATTTGCTAAATTGATTAGATATCACTGCACTAGATTCAACTGCTCCTTCTAGTCCACTGGGATCTTCGTGATCCTGATTCTGTCGTTCAGTATAACACTGTCTTTGCCTGTCTGCAGAAACTTTACAAAGCTGCTACCCACATCGTTTTCAAGGCAGAGATGACAATGGTGGACAAGTGGGCGAGCCCCTCTGTCCTCTGGCCTCCTCATTGTCCTTGCTGACCAAGTTGGGAAAGTCAGGGCCCAGCCTCCTCTGTTCAGTTCAGTCACTCAGTTGTGTCCTTCTCTTTGCAGCCCCATAGACTGCAGTACACCAGGGTTCCCTGTCCATCACCAACTCCCAGACCTTTCCTGGTTAGGCGGTGATGCCATCTAACCTCATCCTCTGTCGTCCCCTTCTTCTCCTGCCTTCAATCTTTCCCACATCAGCGGTCTTTTTCAATGAGTCAGCTCTTCACATCAGATGGCCAAAGTATTGGAGCTTCAGCTTTAGCATCAGTCCTTCCAATGAATATTCAGGACTGATTTCCTTCAGGATTGACTGGTTTGATCTCCTTGCTGTCCAAGAGACTCTCAAGAATCTTCAGCCTCCTCTACCCACACCCCAAAAAGAGGAATACAGAGCAGACCCCAAGTATAAGAAGAGGCTGGACCACATTCTGAACCCTACCTTCTCCTCTTCCTACTTTGTAAATCTTGGCCACGGCAATTCTCTTTGCCTCCTTGCACCTGATTTTCTTTTTTTCTGGTACATAAGACAATAATTCCTACCCCTAGCGTTGTTGCGAGGACTGAGCACAGCAACAAAGTACCCAGGACCACCCCAGGCATTTGATGAATGCGTTAACTGTGTGTGTTTAAACAACAAACAACTCTTGGCAGGCCAAATTTGGAATTGAGAGAGGAGAATGAAACCCAGATATTTCACTGAATCTTTTCAAGCCAATGGGGGAAAAAAAAATCAGTACAGGTAAAAATTAGCTGAGTCAGAGGTCATGTGGACAGTTGTGGTCTTGTTTAACCTTCCTGTTAAAGTCCCCATGCACCCATGAACCTGAAGACACGGGACGGCAGGGCTCATACGGGGGCAGCAGGAGCTATGCAGGGACACGGGTCCCTACATGGACCCGGATGGCAGACGGCAGGCACGGGGCTCCACTTGCTCCCACGCCGCCTTCCTCGAGCACTGAAGCAGCGTGTGCATCCAGCTGGCAGTTTTGCATCTACCTCCCGCTCATTTAAATAATGGGGCAAACTATAAAGATGGGGAGATAATCATAAAAAGCTCAGGGAATGTATGCAAATAGAAAGCTCTACAAAATTCAGAGGAGGCTGGGAGAACAAAGATAATCAAGAGCATTATCAACCTGCCCCAGGTGTGCAGGCGCTGGGAGCCCGAGGGGAGTACATGCCGGGAGGGGAGGGGCAGCCCCCACCACTGCACCCTGAATCTGTATCCATTTTTATTTGTGAACTTGCTCGCTCTCTCTCTCTCGAGCTCCTGAGAATCCTAGAAGATGGAGCTCAAGTGCATTTAAGAATGGAGGAAAGTGGAAGTTAGATATTTGCAGTGATGTCTGTTCTTAACCCTGGTCCCCAAACACCTTCATCCTGATGAGAAAACAGGAGATGCAGCATCATGATGCCAGCGTCATCACCCCTCAGCTCAAAAACCTCAGTGGCTGTCGCCTCACTCAGAATAAAGCCAAACACCCGCACCCAAGGCCTCTGAAGACACCCCCGGGCCTCTCACTGCATTCTCTGCCTCCTTCTCCCTGTCCCCCCGCAGCCACACACTACTTCCTGCAGACCCTTGGACAGGAACGGGTCTCTCGTTTATGGCCTTTGCTTACCCTCCCTCCCCGCTTTCAACTTCAGCTGGAAGGTCTCAGTCGCATGGAAACTTGTCTACTCAGCCCTTCTCCTTGACTCTCCCTCTGCCTTCTTTGTAATAAATAAATGAGTGAATGCATTTTCAAAATTTCTTCAAGCTCTGATGTTTGGTGATCAGTGGTTTTCTCTTTCTAGCTCATCTTCTTCTTCCTACTGCCCAAGTTGGGCTCACCTGCCTCCATCAAGCACCTACTCAGCACTATCTGGGTGCTGAGCCCTTAAAATAGTTAAAATGTAGTATCTGCCCATAAAAATCACATCCTTTAAAAGGTTCTGTGAATCCCTCATGGTCCAGTGGCGAGGACTCTGTGCTTCCACTGCAGGGTCATGGGTTGGATCCCTGGTTGGGGAATTAAGATCCCATATACTTGGTTGCACGTCCCCCCCTCAAAAAAATAAACCATAAAAAAGGTTCATCTATAAAAAACAACTTCAGTCTTTCATCTAATTACCTCTCATTTCTAATGCCCCTATCTTTCTAACATTAAGCAGTAGGTACATTTTTCCATCCTTAGTGCCCAAAGAATTGTCCATTTTTTCTCCCCATGGGCTTGTATTTTTTCTAACTAGAAATCTGGATATTTTGTTCAGACTCATCATTGGATTATTTCCTGCTTCTCCATTATTCATGAGCTTTTATCCAGTCACTGGACATACAACATCCTATCCTGCCTCCAGCAGAAAACACCCCCATGGCCACAAATCCAATAGCCATCTTGGATCCCAGGAACTTCGACCTTCCCAGCCTGAGTGTCCTTATTTACCCACTTTGCATGGCAGATCACTTGCCTTTCAGATCCTGGAGAGCTTTCTTTTATGAATAGCTTTAACCATAACTTTCTTGTTTTCCCTTAATTAACAGTTTTTCCCCTAGGTCTAATATGCTTTTATTGTCTCCATGGGGACTCCTCTTCATCCTTGGAGATTCAATTTGTAGTAAAAGAAAATCTGTTCCCACAGGTCATTACATCAACAATAAAGGAGAAAACTCTGTGACAACATAGGCTGAAAAGACATCTGATAAACTCTTGCAGCCATTTATAATATATACTTTAAAATAAGAATCAAAAGGAAACATTCAAATATGATAAATACATTTTTACAAAAGTTACTAACAAATTTTAAAATAAGAAAAATTTTCCATAAAATTAGACAGTGGATAGAGAAGCCCACCGTCACTAATAAATTGGTCAGCATGGTCTAAGTGGTTCTAACCAATGCAATAAGATAAGAATACTAAATAATGGGCCAAAAGCTAGGAAAGAAGTGGTAAAACTCTTTCCTTGGCTGATGATTTGATATTATATCTATAATGCCTACATAAGCTATTTTTAAAAATTCTATAATTGCAAGAGTATTTAATAAGATTCAAGAGTTTAAGAAGAATTTGAGGGGAAAATAGATTCTCTATATGCTAGCAATAAGAACCTAAAAATGGAAATACTAAAAAAAAATTTATAAGAGAGGAAATAATTAACAAGAAAGCCATAGGACTTATATGACTAAAACTATAAAATCTTATTGGATGACATAAAAAAGGTTTTGAACAAATGGAAAGAGAAACCAGATTCTTCATTAGGGAAATCTAATATCATAAAAGTGTCAAAATTATACGTATAAATATATAAAATTTAATGATGTTCCTATTAACACATGAATAGCATATTTCTTTCCTTTTCCTTGAAAATAAACTAACCTTCAGTTCATATAGATGAAAAAAATGCTTGAGAACACTAAAATTTATATGTACGTATATCAAACTAAAGAGGAATTTGCCTTACCAGACACCAAAATACACTACAAATCACTCTAAAAAATCAATATATATTAGCATAAGAATAGAAAAGTTAATCAGTGGAAAAGAACAGAGGATCCAAAAATAGATCCCAGTAAATATAAGATTTTTAAATATGGCAAAAGCCATATCTCCAGTCAATGAAAGAAGAATGACTTATTTAGCAAATGGCCATGCACAAATGGCTGCTGAATTAGAAGAATGTGGAGTTGGACTATTACCTCATACCAGCAAAAAACAGACCTACATAGATTCTTTAAAGGTCTAGATATAAATGTTTTACAAAACACACACATACATACACACACGAAAATGTGTATCTATTCATAGTGTAAATGTGGAAGACCTTCATACCCAAATGGGAAACCCTAAGTTTTAAAGGGAAAACAAAACATTTATGTTTATTCTATGTAAACCGTTAACTACAAACTATATACTGTATAACTATAAACAGCAAACTATCTAAAAGCAGCTAAAAGTAACAAATTGAAAGTTAACAGAGAAACCAAAGACTTGGAAAAATATTTGCAATTCAAATGACAAATAACTGGTTAATATCTATGCTATATAAAGAGCTCTTACAAATTGACAAAGAGAAACAATTCCACAGAAAAGATAAACAAAGGATATGATGGGCAATTCAGAGAACAGCAAAGCCAAATTGCCAATAAACATATGAAAAGATATTCAAACTCACTGGTAGTCAGAGAATGGCAAATTAAAATACCAATGAGTTATTTCTCTATATTCCTGCCCCAGGCAAAAATTAAAAGGAGAGTTAAGATTTATCACTGGTGGGATTGATGGAAAAATTCTCTCAGTTATTACTGATGCAGATGTGAAGTATTTCTGAAAGTCATACGGATATATCTATTAATATTTAAAATACACATACCTTTCAACCCAGAAATACCATACCTCCTATTATTTTATAAAAATAAAAGCTCCAGTATCTAAAGATTTATGTTCAAGGACATTTATTATAGCATTCCTCAAAGAGGATGAAAATACTGAAAACAGTAAGTGTTCATCAGTAGCAATATATTAAATTATAGTAAAATCATTCCTGGTAGCTCAGTTGGCAAAGAATCTTCCCGCAATGCAGGAGACCCCAGTTCAATTCCTGGGTTTGGAAGATTTCCCTGGAGAAGGAATAGGCTACCCACTCCAGTATTCTGGCACAGAGAACTTCATGGACGGTATAGTCCATGGGGTCGCAAGAGTTGGACACGACTGAGCGACTTTCACACTCATTTTACAGTAAAATCATACCATTAAATATTATACTATGCAGCCAAATAAATAAAAAATGAGATTTAGAACAATTATTGAGATTTGAGCTATTGTAGAGTATGAGATACATGTAAGTATGCATAATATAACATGATATTATATCTCCAGGAGATAGTGAAGCACAGGAAAGCCTGGTGTGCTGCAGTCCATGGGGTCACATAGACACAGCTGAGCGACTGAACAACAGCAATGTATGCATGCTTGTTTTATGTATATACATAATGATTTTTTCCAGAAATCTAATTTTCAAATATTTGCCAGCACACCAGTGGTTGTATCACTTATTATAAGAAGCATGTGCATTTCAAAATGTATAAACCAAAGAAAAACATTAAATAATTAAATGACACCTCCTCTGGGAAGCCTTCCCTGGTTCTTTCAGTTTCTCTCTGCTTAGTGTTTCCATAGTGTACTTCAGGTCCTCATCTGTCAGAAACAGTTGTTACACTGCCTTGCAAAGTGTCTGCTTCCTGTAAATCATTCCCTGCAAGTGTGTGTGCTCAGTCACTTAAGTCAGCTCCACCTCTTTGTGACCCTGTGGACCATAGCCCATCAGGCTCCTCTGTCTATGGGATTCTTCAGGCAAGAATACTGGAGTGGGTTGCCATGAACTCCTCCAGGGGATCTTCCCGACCCAGGGATCGAACCCAAGTCTCCTGCATCTCCTGTACTGCAGGTGGATTCTTAACTCTGAGCCACCAGGGAAGCCCAGATCTTCCCCTCCCAACCTGTAAGTCCCTCTGTGTGGGAATGGCATCGACCCTTCTCTCTCACACTGCCGCCTTGCAGAGTAACTGCTCAGCACATGAATGAAGCAATCAGTTGGAGAATCAGAATGAGGAAAGGACACAGGACAAAGGCCCAGACCAGATTCATGTAGAGAAATGTGGGCGGGGCTCCTCAAAGGGCTTGCCTGGAACACCAGGAGATCCCCAGCCACGGAACCTCCTAAACTTTTGACTGCTTCTGCAGCTGAGCTCTCTTTATGGATTAATTCTACCCACAAGATTCTCAGCTCTTGGATTGTGAATACGCCCAAGGATGTTTGCCACTCTGTCTCTTCTATCTGCTTTTCTTTTTTTAACTCTCATTTTCAGGGTCCCAAAGGCACTCTGTAAATGAAGATATAATCTCATATTCTTGGCAGGAAAATGTCCTGGCCCCTCGTAGCATTTTCTTATCTCTTGTTGATGGGTAAACTAAAAAACTCAGCAGGAATGCTCATCTTGCCCTCTGAGAGTCTGGGTGCAGCAGCCAATCTGGATAACCATGACAGGGAGTAGCAATAGGCCGAGAAATATATTTTCATAGTGGAAAAAAAATAAACATCTTTATTTCTCCCAGTGAAGGCATTCCGCTCAGCATGGGGATGCAGAATTGCATGGGAATTTTGAGCAAGGGGTTGTCAGACAGATCTGGCCTCAAACTAGCCACTGGCCTCGGGCAGTGTAGTTGATCTTGGCAGACTCCAGCTCCCTCATCTATAAATTTAGGATTGCAATAGTACTATGCCATTCGTTTGTGGTAAGGATTAAACGTGGGCTATGGAATGTAAGCATTTGTGCACATGAGGACTTGTACACCAATGTTCAAAACAGCTTCATGCAATAGTCAAATGATAGAAGCAATCCAAATAGCCACCAACATGTGAATGGATAAACAAATTGTGCTATATTCATATAATGGAATACTACTCAGCAACAGAAAGGAATAAACACTTGATATACATCACAACTGGAGAAGGAAATGGCAACCCACTCCAGTATTCTTGCCTGGGAAATCCTATGGACAGAGGAGACTAGCAGGCTCCAGTCCATGGGGCTGCAAAGAGTCGGACCCAACTGAAGTGACTCAGCACACACTAGAAAAGTCAGATTTAGTGACAGAAAGCATATGGATGGTTGTGTGGAGAAAGAACTAGGGGTCAGGGGACAAGAGACTCAGGGAAGGATTAGAAAGGGGCCGAAGGAAACTTATTGGGAGTGATCAATATGCTCACTATTTATGATAATGGTTTAATGGGCATATTCATATGTCAAAATTTATCAAATTGTTCATATGTGCAGTTTACTGAATGTCAATTATAACTCAGTAAAGCAGTTAAAACTATATGAGATAACAGATGTAAGTAAAGCAATCTTTAGTAAATAAATGGTGGTTTTTACGATGAAGACAATGATGAAGATGAAGTTGATAGTGCCGTTAATGGCATTATTCCCGCAGCTGTGCCTCTTGGGAGGGAATAGAGCTTCTTTCTTACATCCTTGGAACGTCCACACTCCTTTTTCTTCCTCCATTAATCACTCTGCCCATCAGGCCCAGAATAATCCTCACTCCCTCAGTGTCCCCGAAAGTCATTCCCTTCTGTGACTGTCAACATTCACTCTAGCTCAAAACCTTTCTCTTCACTGAACACCAACAGAGAGCCTTGATTTTGAGTTCAAACAGGCATGAGCTAAAATTGGCTTTCTCACTTCCTGATCTGATCAAGCCTCAGCTTTCTCATCTATAAACTGGGGACGGTAATTACAGACATATAGCTGGCATGCTCAAGAGGAGATAGTGTGAGTAAGACTTGAGGCTCACAGAGAATAAAAATCCAATTACTCTTCTTTCCCTGAGCTCCAAAAAAAAAAAAAAAATTGAGACATGAGACAAGAGAGTGGCAGATGGAAGCTACCATAGCCCTTCTATTCCCAAACAAACCTAAATTAGAAGATGCCACTGAAGGTAAAAGCAAACCATATCCTTAATCCTAAACCTCAAATTTTAAGACTTATTCACATGGTAATGGCAGCACCGAACTCAGTCTCCCAACATGAGGACGTGAAAAGGGTGTTTATCCCTAGGAAAGAATGGAGGAATCTTGCTTTCTGTAGACTCCCAATAGAGAAGGGCGGGTGGTGGTTCTGAGCCCAGAATGCCAAGTTTATTATTCTTACGTTGTACAGCAGGTAAGTCTCTTCTCTCTCACCCTTCAAAAGTGTGGGATGAGCAGAGGGCCAGAGAGAAACCAGGGGTGTTACACTAACGGAGTTTCTAACAGGAGTAAGCAGTGAACATTCTCTCTTTAAAATACTACTTCTGTGCACTATTGCGTGAGCAGGACTACCCCTTTCTCAACTATATTATATCATAATGGCTGAGCACACAGAAAACCGCAGTAAATACTCCAGTCATAAGTAATGAAATCATCATTTTTGGAAGACAACATAGGGAAAAGGACCTCCTCAGGGCCACGGCCCTCTCTAAGTCTCCTCTGCCCATATTCCTCCAGGGTCACAGAACTCACCACATCTCAAAGCAATTCATAACCCAGATTGCAACCACCGGCCCAACAGATCATATAACTATGACCCATGACTTCTGGATCAGTAGTAAACGAGACTGTGTCATCCTGCACACGGAATCCCTTCAAGGAGCTGAAGAAAGTTATCCATATAACCTCTAAGTCTTCTTGGTAGAAGATCACCCACCCTCCATTTCTAAATTCTTTCCCACATATCATGGTTTCATGAAACTCTCGACCCTCCTAATTCTCCCTCAATGGACACACACCAAACTGTCAATGACCTTCTTAAAATGTGCCACCTTAAAAGCCACAGATGCAGTTACTCAATCCATCTAATAATCACTAGTAAGTGAAATCAGATTCCCTAAATGGCACAGTCTGTGGCCAGAACCACACACCTCCTACAAAAGAATCGAGGCTTCCTTCTGTGCTCTTGGCGGCAGCCTCACTCTGTTAACTCCCATTGAACTTGCGGTCAACAAAAGCTCTAAGGTATTTATTCACATCAATTGCTGGCAAGCCAGGGTTTCCCGATCTTCTACTTGTACTGCTGATTTTTTTTTTTTTTAACTTGGAATCCCACTTCTATTTCACCATGTTACAACTCACCTTTTTCGAGAGGCAGCCAATGTGAGGGGATTAAGAGCACGGGAAGTCGTCAGGCAGACTTGGGTATGGGCTTTGATTTTTCTGAGCTCCCATTTTCCCATTTATAAAATAGAAATGGTGGTGCCGGTGACTTGAGATTGCTGTGAGGACAAAATGAGACCATGCATGTAAATAGCTTAGCACAATACCTGGCACAAATAAGCAAATAAATTTGTTTATTACTGTGGTGAATCCATAACACTATTGTGAGAGGACAAAGTAAGAGGTATGTGACACTAGGTATATTCATAATTTGAGAGGAATTTATTTTAAATAATTTAGAAGTGACCTTGTACTGTGCTTAGTACGCTCAGTCATGTCCAACTATTTGTGACCCCTTGGACTGCAGCCCACCAGGCTCCTCTGTCCATAGGATTCTCCAGGCCAGAATACTGGAGTGGGTTGCCATGCTCTCCTCCAGGGGACCTTCCCAACCCAGGGATCGAACCCAGGTCTCCCACATTGCAGGCAGATTCTTTACCATCTGAGCCACCAGGGAAGCCCAAGGATACTGGAGTGGGTAGCCTATCCCTTCTCTGGGAGAACTTCCCAGCCCAGGAATCAAAGCAGGGTCTCCTGCATTGCAGGTGGAGTCTTTACCAGCTGAACTACCAGGGAAGCCCAGAAATGGCCTTAGACCTAGGTTTATAAAACGACTGCTATTCATTTTTAGTTGAATATATTCAGCATTTTTAGTTATTCTAAAGGCATTTGATGGGGTGAGAGAATATAATACTCCAGAATCTTTGTGAATTAAGATGTATTAGGGAGATACCCCTTTCAAATGTCAACCATTGAAAACCAACCTACCTTTCTTGGAAGCCCCTATCACTTTACCATGATGCTTCACAATCGCTGTCAGCGGGTCTACGGTCAAGTCCTTCAATAGTCTGGGGTGGGAATCCTTTGGGATTACAAATATGGACTCTCTAGGGAGCTGGCTGCCTCCCCACCCAAACTGTCTCCTACTCATACCTGTGCTACCCTTTCCAGTGTTACGACGCTCTCCCTAACTAGATATTAATACAAGGAACCCAAGTAGCAGCCCAGTGGTTGAGCCATTCCCCAAGTTGTGGACCTCTTCCCTCTTCATCTTTCTCTGAACGTTTCCGTAAGGCTCTTTCTTGTTCAGATTTAGCTTGACAATCAAGTCAAGCCCCAGCACTTTCTGGAGTTTAGCCTCTGCAGTGTGTTGATGTATTAGTCAATTTGAATTAGTCACACCTTTTGAAACCCGCACTTTGGTCATGTAACCCTACAGGGCCCACTTACTGTAGGCAGTGCCTTCAGCCTGATTTTCTAATTCTGGCCCCAGTCATGTGATGAGCTTTGGCTAATGAAATGCTAGAAAACACAGTGCAAGCTCTTGTATCTTTGTCACTGCCACAGGCACATTTCCCAGCTAGCCCCTGGACAGAGAAAGTCATCCCAGTTAAGCTGGCCAAGACCACCCTAAATCAACCAACAACCATTCCACCTCCAGAAGGTGAGCATGGCCAGCCAGGGTTATCAGAGCCTATTAGCCAACCTGAACTTGACCCCAGATACACAGGACCCCTAACACCCCAACCCAGCCCCGTCTCAGCTGAGTCCCGCTGAGATCAGCTAAACTCTTTAGATTTCTAGGCTAAACAAATGCTATTGCCATATGTCAATGATAATTCGGGATTCTCTGGTGGATCAGAGACAAAGAATCACCTGCAATCCAGGAGACATGAATTGGATTCCTAGGTTGGGAAGAGCTCCTGGAACAGGAAATGGCAATCCACTCTTGCATGGGAAATCCCATGGACAGAGGAGCCAGGCAGGCTACAGTCCATGGGGTCACAAAAGAGTGGGACATGACTTACCAACTAAACAACTATGATACTTTATGGTTGTTACTTAGCATTACTGTGGCAATAGGTAACAAAAATAGTCTCCTCCACACAAACCTATATGAACTGTGTCTGGAAGACTTAAAAAAAAAAAAAAAAGGTAGGGGAGTCTTTCTCCATTTCTACCAGCTACCTCTCATTTAAGCCTAAGCAGTTAAGAAAGCTTGGTGAGTGACAATCATGACATCCTCTGAAGAGTTGGCATCATGGTCAAAAGCCCAATAAACCCAGCCCCCGCCCCCCCCCAATGAATGGAAGCTTGATGATTTCCTTAAATATAAAAAACTATCCATCTCCACCAAGAGACACAGACACCAGCCACAAAGCTGACGCTTGGATTGACACCAGGACGCTCAAAATGGACGGCTTATCTATTCACTGTCACCCAGAGCAATTTTACCATCACAAGCCTGCTTTTGAAATATGAAATCTTGAGAGAGTTAAAACTTTCTCTGCAGCTTGGCTTTTTTGTTTCTTTTGCAGAGAGCTATTTTAAATGCCCCCAAACTTGTGTGGGAGTGCCAATCGGCCACATTTAATTGGCCAGACTGTGAGCCTTAGAGATGCAACACCCTCCAGAAAATTAAACATAGACATGATTGTTACTTTGCTCTGTTATTGTGGCTACAGAATGGCAAACCAATCTGTTGAAACTGAAAAATCCAGTCGCTCAATTATCTGTCAGGCCTACACAACTAAACATCATATAAGCAGCTTTTTTTCCTTGCTTAGCTGAGGCATATTTTTGATTGAATATATTGCTTGCTCGGCTTTGTGTATAGCAAGACTCAAGATCCTCCTAACAGCCTGTCAGCTCCTTAGGAAGAGGTTGGTCTTATAGACATTCATTCATTCACTCATTCATCCACTTAACCTATAAACATTTGCCACATACCTACTCTGTGCCAGAAACTGTTAGGTGCTGGGCATAAGGAAAAGTTAAATAACAATTTGTTAAAGAAACAACTAGTAAGAGATCAAGGCAGGAACAAAAGCTGTGTTTCTGACTCTAAAGCAAAGCTTCTCAACAGGGGGCAATCTTGCCCTCCCTGATCAGGGGATATTTGTTAAGGTCTGCAGAAACTTTTTGGTAATCATAACAAGAAGGGCAACGGCCACTGGAGTCTAGTGGGTAGAGGCTAGGCACACTGCTAAGTGTCTTATAATGCACACAACAGCCCTGACAAAAAAGGAGTGTCCAGCCCAAACAGTTAATAGTGTGGAAAGACTGGGAAATCCTGCTCTAAAGCCAGGCGCTAGACTAATTTCTTTGAAACCAAAGTTTCTGTCTAATCCATCATTTTCTCTTCTGCCCCGGCAAGGGCCCAGCAAAGGCTGGTGCCCCATAAATGCTGGCTGGACACAGAGATGGATGAATGCGTATATGAATCTCATATCTATGGATGGTATCAATAGACGTATATTATGGGCACTGAATGAGTTGTTTAGATCATCAGAACTTTTAACAGATGATTTAACTTTCCAACCTAGAATTTAGGTGGTTCCAAAAATAGGAACAACCTGGTAATTTGTGACATGAATTGCACAGGACCTGGTGGATTGTGTGCAGTGATGAATTCAGTGCTCTAGAAAGCCCCACATCTCGGGCCTTAGGCTTTTTCCTAGTGCCTCCTTTAACTCATGTTTTTACTGAGCTGTTCCTTCAAATCTTCCTTGCCTGAAATGAAGAGAATCTGTCTTCTTTTATTCCTTAACCACTGGAAATGAGAGTGAATTTGTCATAGCTAACATTTTGTAGATTCATTTGGCCAATTATTCTACTTTGGGTCTGAACTCATCCCTAGTAATGTACAATCTGTTTTAGATGTTAATTTTTAATGTTGTGATTTTGGCTTGTCCTTCAGATGAGTTGAGTAGAAACACTGATTTATTTCTATCCCTTTCATCAATGCCAGGGAACAGAATAAATTACTCAGGAACATGTTCTCTTGCCTTTGCTTCTCGCCCATGAGAGACCATGAAGATAAATGTCTAAGGATTGATCCTTGCTCAACAGACTGGCTATGCACCCCAGTTATGAATGAGATACTGAGTCTGTGCTGTGGAATGAGATGTCCCAAGGCCCACAGGACCCTGTCGCTGCCTTTTGGGAAGCCACAGTTAGGAAGCGGTCTGTGGTGCAGGTGAGATGTTGGCAGCTGCTCCTGGTATCCAAGTTGGGAGCTCAGGTAGGATCCTGAAAATTGCTGACATGTCTCCCATTTGGTCGTACGATCCTCGGGACAGAGGCCAGAACTTTAATGAACGAGTTTCTCCTAACAACCTTATATTTGACTCCTCATTCGAAATTCTCCAAGGAGAATCATAAATTGGAGCAAGTTCTTAGAAACCCCTCCCTCTTTAAGATTCAGGTGAAATGTGTGAGTTTTGTGAACACAGGTCTGGGCAGCCAGGTTCAGCTATCCAGCTGCCTGGCCCCCCACGGCTATGTGCTGTACTTAAACAGTACCGTCTTTGGAAAGCCACCAAACAACCATCATCACGACTGCTCTGATGAGCCAGATAGATTTGGCCAAAGTTAAAAGAGGTGAAAAGAAAGATTCCTTTGTTTGTTCAACAAACACCTACTACGCCAGGCAGGATGCCAGGTACAAATGACACAGCGCTGGCACACATCTTTGCTTTCAAGCTGCTTCAGTCCACTGGAGGGAATGGGGATGGGTTTGTTTTGGTTTTGTGCTCCTTTCCTTTCTGTAATTCTTTAAAATCCTAAGAGAGATGCTGATCTCTTTCACTATTTTTTTTCCTTTTTTATTCTTTTGGCTACTTTTACATTTCCTATCTTTCTCCACATCTCTGGTATCATCCTTGAAAGGGACCAATTAGAAGTCTGGAGGCAGAAGGCTGCCAATGTTGGTTCAAGGGTCACTATCAGTCAAGGTCAGGATTCTCTGAGCTTCTCTTATTCTTTTTCCTCAAGCTCATTGCTTCATGTTGAAAAATGGCTGAAGGACCTCCAGACCTTGTCTCTACAAGACACGGGAAGAAAAGAGAAAGGCAAAGGCTGCTGTCCTTTCCAACCTCTTTCAATAAAGAATGGAAACGCTCTCTAGAAAGTCCTACCATACAGGTTTTGGCTCATATCAAGTTGTTCCAAACACTGGCACATAGCTGCCTCTAGCTAGAAGGTGGATTAATGGAAACGACAGTGGATGAAGTCAGTCAACTAAGCAAAGGGCCCTGTCAAGCAGTCTATTTGGAAAATATCACTGAAGAAATGGATACCCATAAAGAAAATCTTTATAAAATTTAGCTTCTATGAATGTATAAGAATTCCTTGAAATCAGATATTTTGGAAACTAGAGTTATATTGCCTTGAATACTTTCTATATATCATCAGCACAAATTTAATCAATTTATCAATTCTATGGGATAAGTTTAATTGTTAGTACCATTTCACAGACAACAAAATTGAGGTACAAAGAGATAAGGTGACTAGTCCAAGGTCATATAGCTAGGATCTTATCCTAGATCTTTAAAAATATTTATTCACCTAATTCTTTCTTGATTCTGCCCTTGAGCACAAATGTGCACAATTAAAACTCACTGAAGCATGAACTGTGTATAAACATTCCAAGCATTGGTAGGGAAGTATAATAGAAACATTTCAGAGTAAGTAAGTTTTAAACCAAGAATTCCAGGACAGGTAAAAAGCCAATTCATCATTCACTCATTTAAGGATCCATGGAGCACCTACTGGATTTCCTCCCTAAGCGGAGGACACAAATGAGAAATTCACAACTTCTTTCTGCATGTGGCTCCTTGTCCAGACATGTAAATGCACAAGTTGTCATGCACAGGGGGACAGGCTGCAAGAGAAGGACATACAGGGACCACATGAGTCCACTGAAGCTTCCTTCACCCTGGTCCTTCCGAAAACAGAGCCTGGAGCATAGATCAAAGGGTAAGATCCTTTGAGATGTGCAAGCACAGGGGTCAAGTGTGAGGAAGAAAAGGGAATGAGGCAGAGGGGAAAAAAAGGGAATAGGAGGCAATGCAGGCCTACACTGGCCAGAGCTACACAGTGAGTCTCCCAGAGCTATCACGGGCTGTGGTTGGCTGAATAACGGACCCCAAAGACATCCACATCCTAGCCCCCAGACCTGTGAAAATGCTGTCTAACAAAGCAAAAGCAATTTTATAAGTGTGACTAAGTTAGTGATCATGTGAAGGGGAATGCATCATGGATTATCTACGTGGGCCCAGTGGAATCACAAGAGTCCTTATAAAAGAGAGGCCAGGGTGTCTCAACAGAAGCAGAGAGAGGGGCAGTGTGGGGCCTTGAGCCAGGGATGCAGGTGGCCTCCAGAAACTGAGAAAGCCAGGAAATGGATTCTCCCCAGAGCCTCCAGAAGGAATGCAGCCTTGCCAACTCGTTTTATATTTACGACCTCCAGATCTGTAAGGGAATACATTTACATTGCTTTAAGCCACCACGTTTGTGGTAATTTGCTACAGCAGCAATAGAAATCTAATGCACGGGTCTCTTAGCAGATGTGTTCACGAGGAACTCAAGAGTCTTCTAGAAAGGTTTTATGCAGGGAAGGAAAAGGAGCAGGACTGCATCTGCACGTTTGCTTCCAAATGTCTCTCATTCCCCACTCATCAAGTTTCCGCTTGTAGGGTGCTAACTTCCCTGCCTTTCCAGTTCTCACCTTCAAGCCCCTTGGCAGCCATTAGAAACCTATACCCCATGCTCATCAGCATGGTCAAAGTGCTGACTAAGCAAAGGAGAGTGGGTCTAGGAAATCTGCAAAGTGCCAAGATTATGTTGAATACCGAGGGTGACTTTGCTCAAAGAGAAAGCCACCCAAATACTTATCCAGCTCCTCCTACAGATGGGCGTCATGTATAGGGAACAATGTTGCCTCTGTCCACTTGATATCCAATCCCCAGTTCTTTGAGTAACTGTACTCTATTTTCTGAGCAAACCGCCCTTCCAAACCCCATCTATGTCCCAAACTGAGTTGACTCCTCCATTTATTCCAGAAGGAGGTATGGCCCAGCCTTTGCTCAGGGACAGGCCAAGCCTGGCCAGTCAGTCCCTGGCATCCCCCTGGCCACAGTGATTGGTTCAGTGTGGTATCCGTGAACCCATCAGTTCACTGGGTCTCAGTTTTGAAACATGTTAGAACTATTGGGGATACGTCATCTTCTTTTATCCATTGGTCCTGGAATTGAGAGCCTGTCAGCCTGGAATTCCCCAGGGCTTCCGTGCAGGCATGAAGCCAGCACAAATGGGCAGGAAGGGGACACCCTAGGATACAGCTGGACTTCTGTATCCAAACATACCTTACTCGAATGGATTTTACTTGCACATTATCCAATACATTTCCCTTTTTAACTTCACTCAGATTGAAGGGGGGTTGTCTTTTAAAAGTTCCCAGTACAGTAGTACTTCCTCAGGGGCACCTTTTCACTTATTTCCAACAGGAAGCCCTCATACTGATTTAGATGCTTCCCGAGGCTGGAGTACTTAGGAAGGCCAGAGGCAGGCCAGAGAGGGCAGTGGGCCAGGTACTTCTCAATGGACCTGTCCTTATAAGACCTGACTCTGTAACTTGACCCAGGATCTGCTGTACCTGGGCCCTTTCTCTGCTGGTAACTGTACATGCCCCAATCCCACCATGGCCCTGGCCACGGCCACCTCAGTAGGCACTCTTGAGAAATTGTTCTTTGTTCAGTTACACCCCTTCTTACAGAACAGGAAGGCAGCATAAAATTCATTTCTTGGGTGTGAATACCTCAACTGCAGATGGGAAGGAAGTCTGACCTGTTTGCCCTGTCCAGTCTTCAGTGCAGTGATTCTAGTGATTAGACGTGGCCAATTCCAGCCTCCATGAAATAGAAAATTGCTGCAATTGTCAACAATGACACAGGCTGCATCCAACACGCCTACGGTCCCAAGCACGAAAGCCTCTTTCGATTCCCACGGCCCCTCTTCCGGAAACCAGGCCTCGACTCTCAGAATGAAGAAAAGGCTATTTTCAAGGCGGTAATTGCATAATATACAGAATGTAACAAAAGGGAAACACTCGAGCGCCATTACTTTGAAGGATCTGTCAGTGTTTTCATTATAGGCCATTTTCTGCAGTGATTTATCTTCAGCCACGAAGCTGGGCTGACAGCTGGGGCTTTGCACCCACAGGCCCAGCCCAGGAGAACTGTATGGAGTTTAATTTAGTTGGAACTGTTTGGTCAGCTCCATGCTGAGGACTCGCAGACTATGAGTTAGGTCCAAGCATGGGTCCTCTGGCACTTTTGTGGCAGCTCTTGTTCCGAGCATCCTTGGTAGCTTGCCTGCAAATTATACCTTCCAGACAGACCATCCAAGGTGAGGAACAAAAAGCAGGAGTCATTTTTTTATGTTCTTTGAGGAGCTAACTTTTGGGTGGGGGGAGAGGATTTATAGTTGTAATCCACGAATATAGTTTATGTTTCTTTTCATGTTAAAAAAAAAAAAAAAAAAAGGTACTTTAACTCTTAGTTATCTCCTACCTTCTCTCTTTACATGGTCCTCACATGACACTTGTTTCCAGCCTCAGGCGCAGGTTTTGGGCCCTCCCGGAGAAGATGGGACAAGATCTATTGCCCACTCCCCTACCAAGACAGGTCATCTGTCTCCTTGGACAGACAGTCCCAGAGCCCAGGCCTTGGACCAGCAAAGCTAAGTCTGAAATTAAGGCCAGATCCCTAGAAACAGTTCCTTAGGTAGGCCAATGCCCATCTGATGTTCAGGGTATATCTGGATTCCAGCAGACTTCAGAATCCAACCCAGAACCCAGCAATCTGTCTGTATAATCAGACATGGCAAGTAAGGGTAATGAAAAATCAGCCTGAAAAAGGTCTTTTCTCTGTAAGTTGCTCCTTGACCATCCTGGGCACTAAGAACTAAGCAACATATGAACTTTCTACTGAATGCCATCTATAAACCACAGACCTGGCCATAAGTCCCTGGGGTTCTTAAGTCACTGTCTTCACCCTCACCACCTTTCTCACCATTGGTGACATCCGTCAGTGTCAATTTCACCATCATCAATTGCATCAAGAATATTGTTGAGAACTTACACCAAGGCAGGCTCTGCACCATGTGGTGCCAATGTGGTCTCAGTCAATCGCCACAACAAGCTTCTGGGTAGGAGTTTTTCATCTTCATTTTTCAGTCAAAGAGACTGAGTCTTGAAGAACAAAGGCAACACACCCAAGGTTACCACGTTGGGAGGCCAGGACAAACTGACCCAATACTCGAGTTCTGGATCAGTATGGAACACTACCTATGAACACAGCACGGGCTCCCCATGACTCAAAGAGAGTGACTGAAGGTCAGCGTGTGTACTAGAGAGTGTGCTTGGGATCAAGCCCTGTGGAAGCGAGCGGGGAGGAAGCAAAAGCAGGAAGACGGGGAGCTAGGTTCTGAAGAAGGACCAGTCTTAGCTCTGGTTCCCCCGCATAGGGTGACCTGGAGCTAGGATGGTCTGCCTGTGACATTGCCCTGTCTTGGGCTAGGACAGCCATGTCTTTAGGTCCTGTCTGAGTTTCCAGTGACTGAAGTAAAAAAAGAACCACAAACTCAGTGGCTTAGAACAACACAAATTCGTCTTTGTACAGTTCTGGAGGTGGGAAATCTGAGATGGGTCTTAGAGGGTTAAGATCAAGATGTTGGCACAGCTGTGTTCCTTTCAGAGGCCCTAGAGGAGAATCTGTTTCCTTATCTTTTCCAGCTTCTAGAGGCCACCTGTACTCCTTGGCTTATGGTCCTTCTTCCATCTTCAAAATGTATCACTTCTACCTCTGTCCCCATCACTACATTTCACTCTCTGTGCTCCCATCGTCACATTCCTTCTTAGACTCTGACCCTCCTGCCTTCCTCCTACAAGGCCCGTTGGGGTTACCTTTAGAGTTTACCAGATAATCGAGGATAATCTCCCTACCTAAGGCCCTTAATGTCATCACATTTGCCAAGTCTTTTTTGCCATCTCAGGCAACAGATTCACAGGTTCTGAATGTGGATATCTTATGGGGCTATTCCTCAGCCTGCCACATACCCCCCAATGACTCATTGTCTGTGGGTCTTCCAGCTGAGGCCATCCATGAAGGAGGCTGATAACTGAAGACCATCTGCTGACCACACATCTGGGGCCACAAGTCCTTCCTGAAGGGGGGCCAGGGGAATCTGCATGTCTGTCACATGTCTTCAGAAATTTAGGGTCAGCCCAGCCCAGGCCATCCCTCATTTTGCTTTGAAGACCTGCATCTCCAGCTTCGAATCCTAGCTCTAAGCTTCATCTCAGGCTCTGTCATCAGGGTCTGCTTTCATCTTCCTCTTCTGTGAATCATAATAGTCTGATTTTATACTTATGACCAACTGTTTAAAGGACCACTTGAGGGTCTGACCACAGCTAAATTGTCCATTACTGCAACAATCATCTGTCTCTTTGTATTCAGAAAGCAACACAGACTAGGAAATGCAAAGACTGCTTTTGGCATTGAGCAGTTGTGTTTTGGGGGGCGTTTCTCCCCCTGCTGTAAATGTGTTATACTGAAGCATATTTCTATCCATCTGCAGCTCTGCCATATTGCAGGTAACTGTGAACAAAACAAGCAATAAAACTGTAAAGGGGCTGCTGCCTTTTCCTACCCTGACTCTCAGTTACCTGTGCTAATGGCTTAAGTGCCTCCTCTTAAGCGCAGTCATTACTCCCAAGCAACACCCTTGACCTAGAGACCCAGAGGAAAGTCAAGAAGAATTTAAGAAGCAGCCAGGGGGTGTTTTTTTAAAGAGAGTCATAAGCGCCTACCATCCCCTCTGATCCTGCCTTCTGAAAGACCCCCTTCTAGGATGTGCATCCGGCGGAATGAGCGACACACACCAACCCGGTGGACAATGCAGCGCTAACCTGTCCTCTCAGTGATTCTGGAAAGGCTGTCAGCACAGAGAACCCCACCTCCCCTACCCCAGGGAGGGATACTGACTGCCAGAAGCCTGGGAGTCCGGAAGCCGCCAGATCATTCTCTCTGCTTCTCCCACACCCACCCCCAAGTTGCTAAGCTGCTAAGATGTAAGTTTGGGGCTTCTGGTTGCTGTGAAATCCGTCTGCTCAGGAGATGGAGAGGACTCGAGCCCTGGCGTCTTTACTGAGCCCAGGATCCTATCACACCTGAAGGTAGCACCAAATCCTTTTACGAGAGCCAATGCACTCTCCTCTAAGTTATTTGTGATGGGTTTCTACCACATGATACTGCAAGTGGCTTATTTCCTTTTTTGTGTCTCCTTCTAGATGATCCTCAGTAGCCTTGAATTCAACATGATCCAGAATAAATTCAACATTTTGCTGTCCCTACACCCACATCTCCTAAACTTGCTGTTTTTCCCCCAAATACTTTCATTTTCTTCAGTCCCTAGCCCCCAGCCCCCTGTAAATCCATATGACCTCTCTTTCCGGCAGGCTGCCCACCCTCTCGTCACCCTCCTTTTCTTCTGGTCTGGATGAGTCCCCCCATGCTACTGCAATAGCTCCTGTGCCTGCCTCTGCTCCCCGTACCCTACCTGATGCTTCTTCCCAAACACTGATTTCACCAGGCCCATCTCTCAGGCAGAAGCTCCCTACAGTCCAGTGAAAGACAATAGAGGCCCCAAAGGTCTTTACATCCAAAGTGAGGCTGTAGCACACTCAGCTTAGATTTATGCTTCAGACTCAAGTCTTAGCTCTGACATTCCTTAGCTGTGTGACTTTGATCAAGGTACTAAACCTCTCTGCCCCTAACATCCCCACTTATAAAATGGAAAGATAGCTGCTTCTTGTTGGTTGTGATGCGACTTAAGCAAATTACTACGCATTAAATGCTCAGCACAGAGACTGAGGCAGCAGTACCCAACATTTAATTCAATGAGTACTTACTGAATACCTACTATGTTCCAGGCACCATTTTTGTGACAATACACACACAGAAGCAGAGCTTGGGTTTCAACTCCCATCTAATCAATGCCTTCATTTATCAATTCAGCAAATGTGGCTTAGTGCTTCCTGCACATAGCATAATGCTAGAGACAGGAAGAGACAGAGCAGGCAACATGCAGCCCTTGACTTCAAGGAATTCCCGGCCAGTAAGGGAGACAGACAATGGACATGTAAACAGATCATTTCAAATACCATCAGATTCTGTCCTCTCACAGTCCATAACCGGATCTTCGAGGAAACCTGGTTTCTAAAATCCTGTGATATGAAAAGCAAATTTTTCTTCTCTAGAAATAGAAACAGGAAACCCTGTGGAATAGAGTCAGGAGGGATAACTAAATTCCCCCTCTGTTACCTGAGTCCCACTTTTGACAGTGTCCTTCCAGCATCCTGCCCAGCGGGAGAAACTAAACCCAGCCCCCAGGGGTGGATGCAAACCGTCACTAGGGCAGTGACTCCACAGAAGGAGAGAGGTCAAATCTGCAGGACAGCTTTCGGGAGAGCAGCTTGTCCTTAGTGCCCTCAGGGTCTGTTTCCCCAGAACCTCTTGCTTCAAGGCTCCGGGTTTAGTGATGCTCTCCAGAGAAATATGGTCAAGACCCTGGCCAACCACTGCACTCCTCACTGCTCCCAGCATAGCTTCCCCTGCTCCAGGCCAACATGGGATGGGAACTTCCACAGAAAAGTGATCAGAAAGGTAGTTCTAGAAAGTGGGGCTTGCGGAGAGGGAGAAAGAAAAAGTTAAGGCAACTCCCAGGAAGCTTTCAGAAGAATGGCGAGCAGGGAGGGTAACTCTAAAGCAGTTACTTGACATTGTCAAGCAATGTTTAAGGCCACACCAGTCTTTGCTGTGGGGACTGTCCTTTGCGCTGTAGGATGTTTAGCAGTATCCCTGACCTCATCTCTAGATGCCCTAGCATCCTCACCCCCAGCTGCAACTACCAGACTATCAAAAATGTGCCCAATTACTGCCTGGGGCATAAATGTCCCCTGGGTATCAAATTACCCCTGATTAGGAACCACTGGTCAGAAGGAGTAGCCTGAGCAACAGAAAAGGCTCATTTCAGAGACACAGGAGCAAAAGAAATTCTAGCAGTACTACCAGCAGTGTCAGAAGAAGCAAGCCCGGCGCAAACTTTACCCCTGGCCCAAAGGCCTTGGTAACAGGGTCTTCCCTGAATGAAACATGTTCTCTGCAGTGACTCTATGTGAATCTGCAGAGAATAAATCTTGCACATACAGGAACCAGACTCGAAACATCAACCAAGTCATCTGATTCTAGAGATGGTGTGTGGCTTCGAGCCAGTCACTTCATCTCTCTAAGCTGTTCTTTGCTGAATGTGTTTGCTGGACTGCTCCAGGGAGGAAAATTGCTGTGACCTAATACTTCCCTCCCAACTACCATGCCTGGGACAGACATCACTAATCAATCCCTGCACACTTTCCTCTTGTGTGCATGCTCAGTCGCTCAGTTGTGTCCAACTCTTCGTGATCCCATGGACTGCAGACCACCAGGCTCCTCTGTCCATGGAATTTCCCAGGCAAGAACACTGGAGTGGGTTACCATTTCCTTCTCTGGGGGATCTTCCTGACTCAGGAATCAAACTGGCATCTGTTGCCTTGGCAGGTGGATTCTTTACCACTGAGCCACCTGGAAAGCCTGAGCAAAGCCTTTGAATTCTCCACAGTGTTTCCGGAAGCTGCTGCAGCTCCACTATTCGGCTGCTGCTGCTGAGTTATGTCAGCATCTTTCTCTATTCTTAGAGGAGTCAGTGATTTTTTTAAACTGTATTCTAGAGACTTCTAGCTTCTCCAGAGCTACTCTGGGGAGAAGGGAACTGGGCAAGTAAGTCTCCAGGTTGTCAAACTCTTCTTCACTCAGAGCTTTGGTCGGCTTTACACAATGGACTTACCAAATTTCACATGAACAAAGTAATGCGTCATTCACATACCAAACTTTCCTAGGGCCGCTGAAACAAAGTACCACAAACTGAGGGGCTTCAACAGCAGAAATATATTGTCTCATAAGTTCTGGAGGCCAGATTTCCAAGACCAAGGTGTTAGCAGATTTGGTTTCTTCTGAGGACTATGAGGAAGGATCTGTTTCAGGTCTCTCTCCTAGCTTCTGGGGGTTTCTTAGCAATATTTGACACTTGGTGGTTTACAGGAGTGTAACTCCAACATCTCCATGTATCTCTGCATGGCATTCTCCCTATGGACAGTGGCTCTGTGTTCAAATTTCCCCTTTTTATAAGAACACCAGGTATCGGGGTATGAAACATCCCGGGGCAACATTTGTCTCCATCTGTGACCCTGCGAAACCAATAAGCTTCTGAAACATAATGAAGGGATAGGCGTAGGACCGACATAGCATCCTGGGCGAGACCAAGTTTTCTCTTCAGAGTCTAGATATCATGGTGTCTGCTTTCATCAGGGCCTTCTTGTGAGTGGTTTCCTGAGCAGACCCGCTTCATGTACCTTCAAGCTTGTTTAAGAAAACCCAGGTTCATAGGTCTGTTCGCCACAAGTCAGATCAGAGGTCGCAGCTTCCTTAGTGTCCTGATGACATAATCAAACACATGGCAGATGACAAAGCACCGAACACTGTTCTTGACACCCTCGTGACTGGATTCTCATGCCTTCCTTCCTTTTTGTTTTCCGTCTGGGAATAAGTAGCAAAAGAGACAAATTCTGAATTTTTTTCTTCCTTGCTGTCTCACTGGGGATCAAATATATGATGCAATATTCCCACCCTGTATGACTTGACATGGAGATGTCTTCATGTGTTCCTTTTTTCATGCTGGTCTCCTCGTGGATAGAATGGTCCTGGAATTCACTGTCTTAGAGCACAGCATGAGAACAAAAGTCCTTGAAGATCAATGATTTTCAATGATCAGAGACTCAAGAGCCTTTTGCTCTAGTTGGATAATGCACTAAGGATTTTAATCAACCTTAACGTGTGGACTTTATACATTATTCAAGAACTCCACCAGCACCAGGTAGATCTTCCTGTTGACAAACACTCTGTAAGAAGCCTGGATGTCTCGGTGCAACTCTGGGACCCTGTTGGTATGCATGGCAGCAGCTCCCAGAAGGACTGAAGTCAACACTTATTTGCACTCGAGCCAGATCTCTGAAATTGGACATTTTCTGTTCTAAAGAAAACTCCCCCAGTTGCTCTCTATGCTTCGGCATTAATATCGGTCTTGATGTAAATGTTGACTTTTATGGTGATCGAGAAGGACGTATATAAGAAAATAGCTCTGGGCAGGCATGAAGAAGTGCCCCAGAGGGCCCATTGCTCCATCAGACAGGAGCCCAGTGAGATGGGGACTGAGTCAGAAGAACCGATTTCTGCCTGAGACACTGGCATCCCAATGAGCTCTAATCAACAGGCTCTCAGCCTGCCCAGGCTCTTTCAGGCCTCTAGGCTGCAGGGCGTGTTAACCATCAGAGACGGATGAGGACAGCACAGCCTATGATGTCTACCCAGGACTGACTCAGCAAGGCACAGAGGGTGTAGGATTAGGTGCCCAGGCTCTGGCCAATCCAGGGGTTGTGATTCCACCGGTTAACATCAGTAATACGATAGACAAGCCGCTTCACTCCCCCAGCCTTGTTTCCTTTGTGTGTAAAGTGGAGCAGTAGCTGTATTTACCCACTGGAGATCAGATGCGATAGTGTGCCCAAGGCACTTGGCCCTGTTTATGTTGCACAGGACATACCCAATCAATGTGGCCCTTCCAGGGTCCCACAAATCTTGGAGAATCACCTCTGTGCATGCCCCAGGAGCAATAATACAAGCAATTTCAAAAATGCTTTCAGCAAGCACAGAAAATGCATTTCTCAGAAATGATGATAATCCTGATGGTAATGATAATTATTACAAAACAGTCAACATGCATTGATCCAGAACCTATAAAAAGCACTGTACAAACCTTACCTCATTTAATGCTCACAATTGCGAAATGGGTACTTATAGGTGGAGAGGTGAAATGACATGTACCAAGTCACAAAATCAGGTCTGAATTTGAAATGTACTACACAAGAAACAGGCAGCACATTATTTAACTTCTCTGTACTTCAGCTGTAATTGAAAGTGTTTCAGAGGTGATTGTGGGGGTAAAACTGGGTATTGCATTTAAGGAAGATGCTTTGGGCATACAGAGATCTGGCTAGGCAGTTGGATATTTGTTGTCAAGCCCACCAAGCCTCCTATGTAATCACTGGAAACACTGTGGCCCTGCAGCTTAGAAACTCATGGCAGCTGTTAGGAGTCCACCCTGCAGAGAGGAAGAAGAGGAGCCAGAGGATCTGCACCCTAGATGCAAGCGAGCAGGCAACAGTCCCAAGCAATCTGAGTTTTCTTATCACACCAGAAAGATGGTGTGGCAGGAACAACAGCGACCCAAAGATATTCAGGTCCTAACCTCCTGTGATCACGTTATCTTACATGGCAAAGGGAGTTCTCCAGGTGTTACTAAATTAAGGATTTTGAGATGAGGAGATTGTCCAAGTGGGCCCAAAGTCATCACAAAGTCCAAAGTCATCGCGAAGTCCTTTTAAGAAAGAGGCACGAGGGTCAAATTCAGAGAAGGAAATGAGGTTAAAGAAACTTCACATCGGGGGAGATGCGAAGACGCTACCGTGCTGGCTCTGAAGATGGAGAAAGGGGCCCTGAGCTGAGGGATGCAAGTTGCCTTTGGAAGCTGAGAAGACAAGGAAAAGAAGTTTCCTCCAGAAGAGAAGGAACACAGTCCCTCTGACCCATTTTAGACTTCTGATTTCCAGAGCTGTAAGAGAAGAAATCCATGCTTTCCTCAGTGACCAAGTCTGTGATGATGTGTTGCAGCAACAAGAGGAACCAAGTACGCTCTGCATCTCCTACAAAGCTGGACACACTTCACACAAAGCTCCAGCAGCAGAGGGAAGGAGAAGGACAAATCCCCCTCTACATCGTGCCATTGTGAGAAATCATTTTACAGCTGGGCTTTAGAACAGATTCTGTTTTGTTCAAATCTTATTGTTAAATATTCAGAAGGAAAAGAGACACAGCCCCATTCAGAAAAGAATGTCAGCTTTTTGCATTTGCAGAAAGCAAGAATGTTAACAGGATGATATAAAATCTTTTTGCAAAATTTGAGGTGATAGACATATGTACCAAATTATTATTATTAATAAGAATTTACAAAATGCAGAAGCAAGTTCCCAGAGTGGCACTCTGCAGGCTGTTCCACCACCCACTCATCTTTGGAATCAGAAAGAGCAAGGGAAAGCTGGCAGCCAGGCAGAGAGAAGACCCAGCCTTTTGGAGAACCGGGAATAGCTGGGATCATCTCAAAATCGGTCACATCAGACGATGAAGCGTGAATCACTGAACAAATGTGCAATAGAGAAAAACCGCAAAATAAGCCTAGAGACAGAATGCTAATAGTCAGGCAAATAAGGGAAGACAAGTATTTGAATATTCATGAACCTCTAATCAGGAGCCTTGGATGAATACAGAAATGGTCCCATTGGTGATAACCTGCTCCACAGGAAGGAATCCTGCCTGAGGAAATGCAAAGAAGTGTGGACCAGACCTGTCCCACTGGCCAGGACTGCCAGGATATTGACCAGGGTGTTCACAGCCTGGTCCTACCAACAGTTTTCTTTCTTCATCCGTCACTCACACTACACTGAGTGTGGTCTTTCTTTGCTATAGAATAAGAGGCTGTGTGAGGGTACCATCACACCCAGCCCATGCTGACCCTCAGCCCTTCCCTGATAGCCTGAGATTTCTGTCCTTACTGCTCTGGGCACACCAGCTGATTCTGAGACAACTTCCAGTGGGATTGCACCCATATCCAGGCAGCTGGCTCCTCATCCTCATTGCAGACAAGATTCTTGACCCCCATTCTCTCTTCCACTTTTAGAGCTGGAAAGGGGAAGTTGGGGAGAACAGTAATTATGTTTGCTTTGTACACATTTCATATCACCTTCACAGTCACCCTTTCATGTGGATGTAATTATCCCATTTTTCAGATGATGAAACTGAGGCCCAAGGAAATGACTTACTGCTGAAGTCAGAAAGCTAGTCACTGGCAGAGCTTCGATCTGAATAGCTTGTCTGTATGTCAGCAAACCCTGTATTTGTTCTTCATCACACAGAGACCCAAGGATTCACTCTACACTCATATATTCTTGAAATGTACATAAGCATCTGATTCTGTTTAGGCTGAAACATGGTATCTGGGGATAGGCATAGTAGAAGCCTGGGGAATAGGACTCAGCTACAGAGAGAAGGGAGTGGCTTGGAGGAGAATGGGGGTCAAGAATCTTCTCTGCAATGAGGATGAGGAGTGCCAGCTGCCTGGATCTGGGGCAATCCCACTGGAAGTTTTCTCAGAATCAGCTGGTATGCCCGGAGTGGTGAGGACAGAAATCTCAGGCTATCAGAGAAGAGCTGGGGGTCAGCATGGGCTGGGTGTGGTGGTGCCCTCACACAGCCACACGGGCACACCTAGGCACCACACACACATGTGAAGTGAGCTCCTGCTCATGCTTTGCACCAAGCTGGCACTGGGATCAGCAGTAAGTAAAACCAGCATGGCATCTGGTCTCGTGGGCTGGAGAGACTACTGGGGAGAAGAGCATTAAACCAAACAACCTAAGAGAAGCTTAATTACAGACTGTGAAAGTGCTGTGAAGGAGAGAAACAGGGACTCTGAGACTGGCGAGGGAGAAGTGCGCATCTAAGTTGTCATCTAAGTGTCACCTTCTCAGAGGTGGTGACATTTGACTGGAGACCTGAAGGATGAGCCAGCCTTGTAAGAATGAAAATGCTCTCAGCAAAAACGTGGAGCAAAAAAAAGGTGATCCAGACAAGTGGTCGATATTTAGACCTCACATGGGGAGTGGTGGGCATCAAGACCCAGTCATGGCAAGATATAAGCCACCCCCAGGAAGAAGATGGTCAGGTCAGCAAGACCCCAGCTCACAGGCTCAGGGTTTACGACAAGAACATGCTTCTGATGAGGGATGAAGGGCTCTACCACTTGGCTGAGGAGACGGCCTGAAACCCAGGGCAGCCACACCAGGGAACTTCTATCTAGCTGTCTTGTACGCTCTCTGCAAATCAGCACATTTATTTCCCATAATATTTCTCTGAGGTAGATGTTATTTTCTCTGTACCAATTTTCTATTGCTACTTTTATTACTGCAAATTTAGTGGCTTAAAACAATACACATTTCTTATCTCACAGTTTCCACAGGTTGTAAGTTGAGCAGAGTTTGACTGTGTCCTCTACTCAGGGTCTCTGGAAACTGAAATCAAGACGTCCGCTAAGCTGTGTTCTCCTCTGGTGGCTTGACTGGGAAAAGATGGCTGCCAAGCTGCCTCAGGTCGCAAGCAGAATTCACTTCCTTGTGGGCGTGGGGCTGAGGCCCCCACTGCCTTGCTGGCTATAACTGTGGACCACTCTTAGGTTGCTTCCAGACCTGGGCCACATGGCCCCCTCCACGGATCCTCTCACATTTCCAGTTCTCTGGGTTTAGAAAGGGTTCAGTCCCATTTGAAGACTCACCAATTATGTCAGGCTGACCTAGGGAATCTCATTCTGGGTTAACTCAAAGTCATCACCTAACATATTCACGGGTCCTGCCCTCACCCAAAGGAGATGTGCACACTGGAGGTGGGGGAGGGGCAGTCACTGTGATAATAATAATAGCCATCGTCATTCCAGCACCTTCTATGTGCCAGGCACTCTTCAAGAGACTTGATAAGCAACTGGATAACTGTCACTTTGATTGTAAAAAAAAAAAAAAATCTTCATTTTAAAGATGATTCAGAGGTCGGGGACGTTCACAACAGTTTGGCAAAGGACATGTGATCACAGCAAGAAGAAGCCAGGTTTGAACCCAAGTCTATGCCACTTTAGAGCCTAGCTGCTCCTAGTGGCCCCAGTGGCAAAGCTTATTGCACCTTCCCCAAGATCGTGCTCTCTGCAGACAGCTGGGTCCCTGCTCACTTCCTGCAAGCCTTGAAGGGAGGGCCCAGAACTGTACTAGAAGAGCTGCTTTGAGAGCCCAGGAAGTGTCCACTGTACTGGATCACACAGCTATCACAGGGATTCTGGCCACAGCAGCCCACCCAGCAGACCCCCAATCAGGGAGATGAAGGCACTTGGGTCCAGGCTGTCTTCACCAGGACAGAGCACTCCATGTGTCCAGGGGTATCTCAGAAAACCCCGGAGTAAACAAAGCAATGTCAGGACACCTTCCCCAGCCTGTCGGAGACACCAGTGACAAAGACCCCTACCCAGAAACCCGTGGAGCCCACGCTGCACTCCCCAGGCTGCCCGCCGAGTGGCCAGCCCTCACCCCTCCCCTTGCAGCAGAGCCTGAGCAGATGGTTCCGAGTCACTCCAGTGGAAATTAATGGAGTCAGACTGTCCACACACTTCTTTTCAACCGTAGAGAAATATTTTCCATAAGTCAAACACCAGATGTATTTTGTTTATGGGGTAATTTAGCACTTGTGAGGGGTAAGACACTAAAATCAGAGAAGAGTTGTGTTTGTGTTTCAGGCAGAGACCAAACACACTCCACCCGCTCACAGAAAAACTGTGGGCATCACTTCTGGAGCCTGGACCTTGAACTCGGCACATCACTTCTGAAGCAACTCTGTGTCTTTCCCCTGGGGTTCAGTTTGTGACCACGCTGGCCGAACTGGCAGGAGCCCTTGAGGTGAGGAACATAGGGGAGGTGAGAGAAAAGGATGGGGCATCATCACTAAAGGATTATAAGGTTCTTTGGGGGTCCAAGAATAGCCAACATTAACCAAATCGGCCTTCACTGGAATGGTAGTCACAAAATTCTCTAAACTAGCAGTTATCAAGTAGGGCCTCTGGCCTTCAAAAGGGAATGTGTTAGAAATGAAACTTCCTGGGCCTTTCCTCACACTGGCGGGTGGCGCCCATCAATCTGTTTTAATGTGCCCTCCAGGGGAGTCTGATGCTCACTGGAGTTAGAGAACCATTGCTCCAACAAACACCTGAGGCACGCTTTTACTTCTTATCTAGCTATTAGTTTGACATACATTAGTTTAATCTTTCTGTAACTCAGTTTTCTCATCGGTAAAATGGAACAATGACTGTGTAGTTTGATTTATCGCACAAATTAAATGAAGGCATTCATTTAAAGTATTTAAAACCATAACTTGCATAGTATAATGCAACAAACATTTGTTGCTATCATCATTATTTGCACTTGTATTTGAAATTCACTGTGACAATAGCTGGTGACATTAATAGCCACCACACTTCATGCATTTATGTGCCAGGCACTGTTACATGATTTGATATGCAAATAGATAGCTGTCACATTGACTGTAAAAAGTCATTTGAGTGGTATTCATTACCTCCATTCACTCATCCTATTCATTCATCCAACAAACGTGAACCGAGCCCTACTATGTCCTAGGGACTGTTGGAGGCACAGGGACGAAAGCAGACGAATGAACCAGCACTTTTAATTAAGATCATATGTTCCTGTCTCAAAGTTTCCTTCCAAGGTTTCCTCTGGGGACCCCAGGACCACCCCCTTGACTCCTGCCCCAGTTGCCGCCTCTGCTCAGAGCCTGCCTCTGCCTCCTGCCTCCTCTGAATCCTCCAATCTCCCTCCACGCCTGCTGCACCCTCAGCCCAGAACACCAACAGCGCTGGTTGAGGCTTTGACCAACTGTGCTCACGTCCCTTAAGCTGCTCAGGAGCGCCTCCCTCAGGACCTGACTTCCTTCTTGAGAGGGGCCCCAGGCAGTTTTGTTTGACCCCAGGAGCAGCAGAACTATTGATGGTTTTAGCCTTGTCCATGCCATGAAGGTGGCCAGAGCAGGGCATATTCAATCAGTTAATGTGTATTAGGATAAGGAGCTATATTAACAATTAAGAGGGTAAGTTGTATACACACATGGGAAAATTTTAGAACTTTCAGTCTCATTCACTCTCCAGGTAACATGATCCTAAGGTCTAATATCTTGAACGCCCAAACACTTGCATAAATGAGTATTTATCCATTTCTTCAGTTACTTTACACATCTTAATGCCTATACCTGAGGTTTTTAGATATGTAAGAATTAGGCCATTTGGAAACTGCAAATTGAGGTGTTGATCCTTTCTCCAGACAACCACTCATGCAAGATGTAGAATAAGGTTTTGAAAACTACAGACCACAGGACAGACACGGCACACTGACTTTTTATAAATAAAGATGTGCTCAAATATAGACAGACTCATTCATTTACGTGTTGTCTCTGGCTACTTTTGTACAACAAAGGTAGAGTTGTGTAGTTCTGAGAGAGACCATATGACCCACAAAGCCTAAAACAATTACTATTTGGCCCTTTCAGAAATAAATTTGCCAGCTCCTGGTCTAAAATGCAAGACTTACACTACTGGCCTTAGAGGAAATCCAGTTAGCCTAGACCTAGTTCACCTAATGAGATAAAAAAGAATAAGCTAGACCTAACGGAGATGATACAAAATATTTTCTAAGTTATTGAGAGGCACAAAAGGATGTAGTGTGTGTGTGTGTGTGTGTACATACAGTAAGCACCCACTGGCATTAATGAAGGATATGTAGATACAGATGCACACACACATACACAATCATACAAATACTTACAAATGGGTAGAAAATTTGAAAATTTTAAAAATAAGAAACTGTCACAACCATCGTTGCCTCTGGAAGAGGAGCCTAAGAATCTGAACTTGAAGAGACAATCCTTTTGACTTTGGACCATTTTGTTCTGCCGTTTTTTTTAAACCACATGCAGATTTTGTCAGTTTAATTTTAAAACATGCATTTATAAAAAAGTGTCACTGTGTGTATGACAATGCTGCTCCTTGGGACCAGGGTCCTGGTGGGGAAGGGGAATTTGCCATTAGTCTGAAAGACCTGCCCCCCAGCAAAGAGCAACAGTGCCCAGGAGCAGCCCAGAATGCTGCCACGGACTCCCCAACTTACAGACTCTTGGGCCATAGTGTACACAGAGAAGCCCGTGTTATTAAAAGTGAAGAAAAACCAGTAATAATCCATCACAGAGAGGGCTTTGGAGTCAGATAGGAAGGCTCTGGGTTCTGGTGCCCCGCCCCCCAGCTGCTGCAAGACCCCCAGAAGAGCAGTAAATATCAGAGCCCTCCAAGCCTCAGTTTCCCCTGCTGCGAGATGGGCATCACACTGCCCACTCCCAGTGGCCTGGGCAGGGGAGGACTTGGGCCACACGTGCCCTGTGCCAGGCCCTAGCTGCATTAAGCATGTCACAGGCCCCGCTGCGTTCAGCTCTGACAGCAGTCAAACCATTATCTCCATCTTTCAGATGGTGAAACTGAGGCTTAGGGAGCCATAAGACAATTATCTAAAGTCACAGTTATGAAGCTGCAATTAGGGTACAAAGTCTACAGTCTCTGTCTATTTCCCTCTGTCTCTTTTACATACAAACACATACATACACATACATACACACACACACACACACACACACACCTAGAATTGGAAAATAGACGTCAGCCTCTTCACTGAGACATACCTACCTCCTCCCCTCAACCAGGGAAGGTCAAGCCTGCTCTGGCCCACAGGAGAGCCCCTAGCCCAGATTTCGTTCACCAGCAGGAGTCTTGAAGTCGTCTCTGACCCTGGAGTCCATTCTGTTTTATACCTTCGTCTACCCAGGAGCTCACATCCACCTAAGTCACAGCTGTCTTTCTGTAAAGCAGGGATAATAATATCTATGTCATACTGGGCCTTGGAGGGGAAAGAGGGTATAGCCCAAGGTGGCGATGAGTAGGGGGACAGCTCCTGGTACTGGCTAAATGCATAAAGCATGAGAGTAGGGACAGCTTCTGCTTTGTCCGTGATGTATCAACTGTGCCTAATGTAGATCAAAGCACAGAGCACATGTTCAATAGAAATTCACTGAGCCCATAAAGGAAGGAACTCAAATATATACTGGGCACCTGCCATTAGCGCTTGGAAATTAGTGCTGAGAAAGATGGTCTTCCTGGGCACTACTGGTCCAGGTAGAAACGTTCGATGCAAAACAAATAGGGAGAGAAATCAGAGGAGCAGCAGCCTTGACCAAGCCCATCACATCTGCCAGGAACCCCATACGACACTTTACATGCTTTTTCTCATCTAGTTACATCTCTCCTAATTACAGCAGGTCTGCCAGGCAAGTCTTCTCACCCCTACATTACTGAGAAGGAAATCAAGTAAAAAGACATTAGGGAACATGCCCTCCACTGCACCGTGAGTGGGAATAGGCAGAGACAGGGCTGGGCTTTCATCCAGGCTGCCATTGTCACAGCTTGATCCTCCCCTCCCCTTGGCCCCTGGACGGCTGAGGTCCTTCCAGCCAGTCCTGTACTCCTCCAAAAGGCCTCAGTTTCCCTTGGCAACAGGAGTCCTTTATCTCAGGCCGAAGCCCAATTACTGTGTCTGTCAAAGCCTGGACCAGCCACGGACCTCTCCCCATCCCCCACATCCCAACAGTGTTCCCTGTTGGACCGTCTCTGATGATGGTCCTCAGACCTCTGGGCTTGGCCCCACCCCAGGGAGGCCCAGTTCTCAGCTACGTGCTGCTGGGAGATTTCTCTTCTCCATCAGTGAAATTGGGAAGGGGAAGACTGGAACCTCAGTAGGGTGTTAGCTCTGCTGAGCTCTGTCTGCTGGGTTCCACGTATGGAGCCCAAGCAACCAGCTACACAGGGGAAACTGTCAAATGCACAGAAGACTTGGAAACACCAAGGAGGAACAGGACTTAAGGGAAAACACCCTAGTATTTTGCTGTGTGAAGATACAGAACCTCCATTTTTATCCTGCAAGAGGTTAGAGGAAAGTTCTCACTTTCCTGCCTCCCCGCCCAGGAAGGCTCAGGGGTGCTCCCAGGAACTCTCTGGAAAGCTCAACCAAAACCTTTTATGTATCCACAGACTTTACCACTCCTTCCTGCACTTCCAGGTCAGGCTTCCACACAGCTTCATAAATGTTGTCTTAAATGCTGTCGGTTGTCCCCGAAGAGCCTGTTGTTTCTGCTGCCCTTTCTGTTCCTTGATCCCAAATCTCCTGAAAGAACCTTCTGCATCTTCCTGATGAGCATGGAACAGGCCACATGACCCTTGGAACACAACTGCCAGGACCAGAGTGGATACCTCAAGAAAAATTGGCATGTATCATGACCAACTTAGTTAGCCTGAGTTAACTCATTCCTGGAAGACATTTGCATTTAAGATGCTTGGGCTGAAAATAACATAAGCAAAGCTGTTCCATCGTGTCTGACTCTTTGTGACCCCATGGACTGTGGCCTACCAGGCTCCTCTGTCCATGGGATTTTCCAGGCAACAATAGTGGAGTGGGTTGCCATAAGCCCGCCTCAAACTCATTTTTCACAACTTCCTTAGTAATACTATTTGAACAAAATTAACCTTACCCCACCAGTTCTTTGTAGTAGGCACTTGGCAGAGAGGGTGCCCTCAAGACTCTAAGAGATTTGGGCTGGACCAAAGTTCATCCTAAGAGAAATTTTGTTCTCAGCTGCCTGCTACAGGGAATGCTGGCCTTTCCATCAAGTGAATTCAGGATGGGAAATATTGAGATTTAGAATAAGGACCCCAAATCTTCTGGGCGTACTGAAAAGAAAAGCTGAGGGAGATGAAGGAAGAATGTTTTGCCTCTCACAACTTAAAAGTACAGACGCAAACTGCTTTAGGTAAGGCTGGATCCAGGGACTAAAACAGTTTCTTCAGGACTTTATTCCTCTCTACCTTTTTGCATACGCTTTCCTATATGTTGACTTCCTTCTTGCACAGCAAAATAGATGCCAGACAGCTTGGCCACCGTTTATCTAATAGTTCTGTAGAAGTTAGGATTAAGTCTTATTGGATCAGCTTGGGCAAACTCAACCATTTGTTTTTTCGTTTTTTTGGTTTGTGTGTGTATGTGTGTGTGTGTGTGGTTAGAGGATAAAATATGCTGATTAGCTTGGAACCAGAGGAAAATGGAGAGACTAGCTAGAAAAAGTCACTAGGATGTTTTTACTGGGGTAAAAACAAGAGATGGTCACAAATATCAGGTACGATGTAAGTCTGAGGCTGCAGTCATCCATGGATTCACATAGCAGATACTTATTTAGCAACTCCTGTGTTCCAGACACTGTGGGAGGCTCTGATGTTGAATAAACCAGACAGTTATAGCACCTATTCTTAAGATGCCTGGGTCCAGCGGGGAAGATGAACAATCACGCAGATCGATGAGGTGGGCGTGAAGAATGAAACTGCTGGGAAGGAAGAAAATAAGGATGAGAATAGGAAATAATGGTGTCCAAGAAGGCCAAGTGGAGTGGCCATTTGGGCACCTGTGTGTAAAAAGAAGCAGAAAGAACCAACTCAAAGTGCAAAATCAGATCAGCTGGATGGTTAGCACAGATGTGCAAAGCCAAGAGACCACATTTTCCCAGGGGGAAGGGAAAGGAAGGAGGGACCAGATACAGACAGAGATGTAAAGGGCTTACAGTCAGTTGTCTCGTATTACTCTCATACTCTCAACTTCTTATCATGAACCCCTCTACTCAAGTTTGGTCAAAGAGTTTTGTCTTGACTATGGAACTAATTAAAAGCTTCAAGGCTCCCAACCTCATGAGTCATCCACAAGACACTATTTTTTTGACTCATCCATTTTTAAATGACGTAAGTTACTCAAAACTTCACTAGGTTACAGCTTAAAAGTACCCACACTTACTCCTCAGTAGGGCTGCAGGCCCATGGGGCACGAAGAATGGTTCACTACTAGTCCTAGAAGGCACGTCATTGCTCAAAGACGCTCAAAGTGCACACACACACACGCACAATGCACACAGAGTACACACAAGGAGCACACACAGACACAAATGATCTCCATGCACATACATGCACATCATCATTATTGTTGTTGTTCTGTTGCTAAGTCATGTCTGACTCTACCCCATAGACTGCAGTATGTCAGGCTTCCCTGTCCTTCACTATCTCAGAGTTTGCTCAGATTCATGTCCATTAAGTCCACGATGCTGTCTAACCATCTCATCCTCTGCCACCCCCTTCTCCTTTTGCCTTCCATCTTTCCCAACATCAGGGTCTTTTCCACTGCTCTTCACATCAAGTGGCCAATGATTGGAGCTTCAGCTTCAGCATCAGTCCTACTAATGTATATTCAGGACTGATTTCCTTTAGGACTGACTGGTTTAATCTCCTTGCAGTCCAAGGGATTCTCAAGAGTCTTCTCCTGCACCACAATTTGAAAGCATCAGTTCTTCAGCACTCAGCCTTCTTTATGGTCCAACTCTCACATCCGTACATGACTACTGAAAAAACCATAGCTTTGATTATACGGACCTTTTTGGCAAAGTGATGTCTCTGCTCTTTTTAATATGCTGTCCAGGTTTGTCATAGCTTTCTTTCCAAGGAGCAAGCATCTTTTAATTTCACGGGTGTAGTCACCATCTGTGCACACACACAGAGAACACAAAGTGCAAACGTGTACATGCAAAGTACACCTACACAAAGTGTATGCATATATACATACACACACAAATTACACACGCGCACATAAACACACACAAAGTACACACACATATATATACACAAAGCTCATGCAGTAAAACACACATGATGAAAAGTACTCAGGTGGAGTTTTGACTACCATTCACCGAGGTCCTACTCACCAAATCAAGGCTGGGCACTATGGTTGAAGGTGTTTTCGCACTTGCCGTGATGGCAACAATTGAATGAATGCTTAACAATCTTCCTAGCACCCCTAGAAAGCACAGTCTTATCATCATTCTCCTGTTTGAAAGGGAAATGACTTGCCCCAAACCACGCCTCTGTGTCACGGTGGAGCCAGATGCGACCTGTCTGTTGGACATCGCTCCCTTTGGTCAACACTATGCAGCTGTCTTTATGAAAGTGCATGTGTGAGCACCCAGGTCCTGCCACACCCATTGCGTCTGCATACAAGTGTCTCTCTGGGATGCAGATGTCAGCGCATCACACATCTCCGGGTATAAAATGGTGCTCCGTATACTCTAGACCACTGACGCCATTCCAGATTTATTGCATTTATTTAAAGACAACAAACATTCTCAATTATTTCCACACTGCTCAGGACCATAATTTACTCAGAGGTATGAGCTATCAGGTTTCTCAGGGATTGCTTCAAAATGTCAGATCTAAAGGATGACTCCCATGTCAGTGAATATGAAACACCCATTTATATTTTTCATTTTTACTTTGATTTAATTTTCAGACAATTCAACTTTCTTCCCATGCCTGAGTGCCTAAATTCATTTTACTTGTCAAAAGAGACAAATTTTCATAATTACGAAATAAAACACGGTGGCCCTTCTTTGGTGACCACATATTTTACATCATTTTTTTTCTCCTGGATGAAAATGCCTTCCTAGTCTAGTTGACTTACTTCTGACATATTTTTATTCAGTCTCTGCTTAGAACAGACAAGAGTACAGGCTAAACATTCACTAATGTTTTGTTATGTTAATGAACATCTGTAAAAAGGGAGATGAAATTTCCCAACCCCGCCTGCGAGGCTCACATCTTCTTTTCTGTAATTTGCACTGAAAAAAAGTCCATTTTCTGAGATTACGAGCTGAGGCATGAGATATGCCCCTATCCTCTAACAATTCTTTCTGTCTTGACCAAAAACCCCTCAAGTTTTATCTCCAGGTTCAAACAGGGTGCTCGTTTCACAGAGGTCAAAAGCATTTAGGGTTTTCTTACCACAGCTGCCAGGGACATGCGCAGGATGTAGTGAGGGAGTTTTCTTAATTGAACATCTTTTTTTTTTTTTCATTTACTAAAGTATTATGTGCCTTTTACTTAGAAATTGAGGGGGGCAGACAGAAACAGTGAAAACCAGAAAATGACCTGTAACTCCACCATCCAAAGCAAAATACAACCAATAAATGAACATGAATTCAGATCATTCTTCAAAAATAAAATTCACTTCTGACTTGGTCAGCTCTTGAAAGTGAACGGCTTATCACGAGAAATTTAATGTACAATTGAAGAGGGGTTAAAGATGAAAATTGGAAGAAAAATTTTAAGTCTTTGAAACTATTCCTATGAACTGCAAAGTTCTGATCCGAACTTTTGAAATGCCTGGTCTGGTCACTAGCCCCACTCCATCACCCTCTACCTCTGCACTTAGACACACGGACCACTCCCAGGGAAAAAAAAGGTGACAGAATTTAAAATTCGATGGCCAAATGGGCACATGAAAGGATGCTCATCATTGCTAATTATTAGAGAAATGCAAATCAGAGCTACAGTGAAGTATCCCCTCATGCTGGTCAGAAAAAGTGAGTCCCTCACTCCTGTCTGACTCTTTGCGACCCCATGGTCTGTGTCCGTGGAATTCTGGGTTAGCAGAAGGGACAGTAGCCCGTCCCTTCTCCAGGGGATCTTCCCACCCAAGGGATCGAACCCAGGTCTCCTGCATTGCAGGTGGATTCTTTCAGAAAGGCCATTTTAAAAAAAAGTCCTCAAATAACAAATGCTGGAGAGGGTATGGAGAAAAGGGAACCTCCCTACGCTGTTGGAGGGACAGCCACCATGGAAAAACTGTATGGAGGTTCCTTAGAAAACTAAAGACAGATGCAAACTATTACATATAGGATGGATAAACAAGGTCCTACTGCATAGCACAGGGAACTATACTCAATATCCTCTACTCAACTATATTCAACATTTAATTATGATAAGCCATAATGGAAAAGAATATACATATATATACCAATCATCTTGCTGTACAGCAGAAATAAATGCATTAAATTTTAAATAAAATTCAATGGCCCATAAATGCAACCAAGAGTGGAAAATGATGAGAAACTGCAGAGTGAAGAGAATAAACGGCAGGGAGGGATATGAAAGGGCGTGTCATTCTCAAGAGGTACTGACAAAATGGGCACTGAAAGCATTCTTGATGCATGTCCATATGCACACACCTTTGAACACATGTGGTCACTATCATAGTCAGGGTCTCCGGGAAGCAGTGTCTGAGGTGGAGAGGAGCACACAGTAGGTTTCTTAAGTAGAGCTTATGGAATTGCCACAATGCAAGGGACATAGAAGCAGGATTGGGCACAGGAGGAAGCTGAGCTGAAATGCTCCACAAAGGCCTGAGATGGTCCTGTGGGGAGCTGTGAAGCCAGGAAGGCTCTTTAGAGTCGTCCTGAGGTGGTATGAGAGGCCAGGCCTTTAAAGCTCCTACAGCAATCAGTCACTGGATGTGGGTGGCCCTGGGCAAAGTGATGCTTTTCAGATGAGAGGCCTGTTTGAGGCTGTTTGAGAGCTGAGTATCTGCAGCGCTTCCCGCAGTACTCAAGGCGGGTTCTGGGTGGCTCACGATAGCACCCATTATACCAGTGTCTCATGACAGCAATGCTTCTTTCCCTGAATGAAAAAGCATACAGGTAACCAGACTCCTCAAGACATTGGTACTGGGGCACAACCAGAAGTCAGGGGCAGAAGTCAGCAAGAGGCCACGATGATGGAGAAACCCAAATGCTTGCTCTCCTGAGCTGCTAACACAGTCCACAAAGGGGGAAAGAAGGGGAAGGAAAGAGAAGGGAGGGGAAAAGGGAAGGGGGAGGGAGGGAAGGAAAATAAGAGAAAAGAAAGGCGTGGGGCACTTTGAACGCTGCCTCACTGGCTAATCAACAGGGCAGTATGGACAATGGGGCCAGGCTCACCTGGAGACACCATAGCCCTGAACTTATCAGGAATTGCCATTTTAGCTGCCCCCAGAGCTACACTCCCAGATCTACGGCTGGTAAAACTCAATATTTCTAAAAAAAAGCTGAAAGAGCAGTTCTTTAACCCCTTCATCTCCACAGACGTGTCAGTGCCTGAGGAGGGTTCTCAGCTCCCACACTGAGCTCACTGCGCAGTTCATCAGGGGCTTAGGGATGTCAGGCTTAGGAAGCCCTTTCCACAGCAGGCCCCGTCGATGGCACCGGCTGTCACACTGAGCTTTTCTCTCTCGCTCTGCCCCTGGGAAGGTGCACGCCGCAATTCTCACCTCACAGACGAGGAAACAGATATCCAGCATCCTGTCCAGGAACACCTAGAGCGCGCAGAGCACCAGAACCCGCACCCGGCTTGGGGACTGCGACGCTGGGTGTGCTCCGTTACTCACGGCTGCCTGAGCCCGTTGGTGTGACCATTAATTGGATCACGTTCACACCCCCATTGCCAACGGTGATTCTCTTCTGTTCTCTGAGCTGCACCTTTTTTTTATTACAGTCATTACCGCCTCTTACGGAGAGGTGTTACTCTCCCCGCGAGTGGTGAACTGTAAGTCCGCAGTTCCCTAGCAGGGAGGATCGGTCAATCTCTACAGAATGACAACGCACAGTGAGACACAGAGACTCCCTCAGCTTTGCGAAAACCAAGCTGAGTGTCTCCTCTTTGAGAAAATCTTTGCCCTCATCATTTGTCCAGTGTCCTAACCATGGGGAGAGAAAAGGTACCTTAAACCCTACCTCTGTTGCCTTTTTCAAGCTTCGTGTGTTTTATCAGCCTAAAGAACTGTTCTTCCAACAGAAAAGAATGAATTGATAATAAAACCCCACAAGAATTTCATTAACCTAGATACCACTTACTTTACATGGCCAGACACAGACTAGAGTAGGGCGCAATAATAATCCGTATTTTCATAAGCTCAGGAAAACATGACGTAAGTACGGATTCTTCATCAAGCTACCTTACCAGGGTCATCTGAAAAATATAAGCTGTGTGCTAGGTCATCTTTAAGACCCACTCCATTTTTAGCATTTCACAGTCAGCGTCCACAGACTCATATCCTGTTCTTGCCATGGAAAAAAGTAGAAAAGATGTAAAACTACCACCATAACATCACTCCCTGAAACAACAACAAGAAGTTTCCCTGGAGTGTTTGGTGCTCCATTAATAGGGCATAATTAGAAAATGCTTATATCAGAAGTTTTTTGTTCTTTTTTTAATGTGCTGCTTCACTATGAATGTAATAATAGAAACATTAGCAGACAAAGACCCAAAGCAAGCTGAAATATCACCCAAAGCTCACTGCAATGTTTAGGCTATAAATTGAAATTAAAATTACAAAAATGACACTCTGGAAATTATTTTTAAAACGAAAAACATCTTTAAAAAACTGAAATGGCATTCCGATTCGGTGGTTCGGCAGGCACCGCCCCCCCTCCAAGTTGGAATGTCTCAATTATAGCAACACTGCCATTACCCTCTCAACTGAAATTGCATGTGAGAGCTGTATGATTTACATTTGCAGTTTATACAATAAATTAGATAGAGAAGATCCTCAAGATCTCAGACACATTCAGGTTACCAGATTCTACAAAGGTAAATGGATGAAGCATGTGCTCTTTAAAGCAGCAAACAATAAAGCTAATGATTCATTAGCACGTTCATTGGAAGAAATTTGATAAATGCATACATATTCTCTTCTAGACCATTTTCAAGCAATGGATCAGCAAATCTCTCCAAGACATGCTCCCTCCTAAGTTCTCCCATCTCATCTTTCTGACCTTATTTTCTATGTCCACCTCTCCCTCCTTACTGATTTTGCTCCAGCTATACAGGTCTCTTTGTCATTCTTCAACTTTCCAGGCAAGCTCCTACCTCAAGACTTAAGTGGTTGTGGTTCTCTCTGCTCTTCCGCCATACATTCACGCGGTGACCTCCCTCTCCCACTTTGAAGGCTTGGCTCACAGGCCCTGATCATTTTCCTTAAGGCCATTACCTGCCCCTTCCTCCCAGGCAATCTCACATCATGTTATCCTGGTTGATTTTTTTCTGTTTGTCCAATAAAATGTAAAGCTCCTAATATACTATGTAATTTACTTATTTTTATGCCTGTTGCTTAATATCTGTAAGCTCCAGGGGGGCAGAAATCTTTATTTTGTGATGCTGTATCTCCAGGGCCTAAAAATGTACCCAGGAAGAGTAGATACAGAATAAATCTGGGCAGGAAGGAAGGGAGGGGACTATGTGTTAATAAAAAGAGCTACATTGGAACAGTAAATTTATCTTTTTATCCATTCCTAACATTTATGCTATTTTTATTATTACTGAATCATGCTATAATTTAACTTCAAAATATCTACATAGCAAATTATTGGCATTCTCGGATGGTATGTCTTAGAAGTGCTTTTTGTTTTTATATCAGTGACTCAATTTGAGTGTGTCATGGAGAGTTTTAAATGAGAATCTTAAATTATAGTTATCTTAAATTATAGTAAACCTTTGCAAGACTCCATTTTATAACAAGGCAAGTCATGAAATCCTGCAAATAGTGTACAACTCCAGAGACAAGGGAGAGAGGTCCCCGGGGGAGGGTGCGCAGTCCCTGCACTCTGCCTCCAGCCCCTGTTCTCCCCACACCCTTGCTGCTCAGTCAGTGCGGGGCTGTGGGTGAGGGCGCCGCCATCCCCCTTGGCTCTACCACATCAAGTCAAGCACTCAGTACATCTTCCTAACCCTGTTTTACAGGTCTACTGCTCATGAACTGTTTCTTACACTTTTCCAAGTATTACTGGACTTTATACTCCAGTTCCCAGGGTCTAGCATCCTAGAGTCAACTTACATAAATTCAAACATACATACTTGACCAAGGAGGAGGGAGGAAAATACAGGCAGGCAGGGATGGGGTAGACAGGGAGTAGTAGGAGAGAGACCCTGGAGGAACACCGGCCATGGGCAGCTTGTTGAGACATATCACGTTGGTCCCCAGTGTGCTCAAAAGAAGTGATATATGCATAACTTTACGAGCAGGTCAATGGATGATCAAAGGTCATTTAGTTGCTATGCGACGCCTCTTCCATGCTCTGATTTGAGACCCTAAGCCCGGAATTGGATTGCGCTCCATCATCTGTTTTGTTTCCCAAGTCCACCTTTGCCTTGGATTTGCATTTGGCTTTTGCACCAAACCCACCACTTCACATCAGTGCCCATCTAGCCATTGTTAGGAGGACCCCACCATTGTGACTGAGGACCCAGTCCACGCTGTACACACACCAACTCATCACTGGTCTGAAGTGGATGAGATGGCACATATATTATGGGTGGCGAGGAAGTAAGTGGAGAGGGGAAGTACCAGCTGGACAGTAAATGGTCAGGGAACCCTTAGTGAACCTACAATAGAAGACTTTATTCAGTGAGCATCTTGGAGGAGAAACAACTCAGTGCCAAAGCTCCTGAGTGAGCAGAACTAATAAATGAAGGATAAATAAATGGGCAATCAATGGCCATTGAACAGACTGCTAAACAAGATGAGCTCTATAGCCTTCACGCCAGTTCTAATTCATTCAAATGAGTTCTAGAATGTCTAGCCAACCACAGAGACTTTGCAGATTCAACAGCATCCACCAGTTTGCTTGGAAAAGCTGCCAAGGCAGTGTCTGGGGCCCCCCGATGTCCCAGAAGAATGGCTCATGTATTCCCTCATCTATTCATTCATGTATATATTATTTTCAGTACAGAATTACAATTTAAACTCCAAACCATTCAAAATTACTTTGATGAGCTGATATCAGTAGAGCAACAATTTTATGTCAAGAACTTGTGCCAGAACTTCTTTTCTTTGCACAAATCCAGACAGTTCCTTCCACAGAGATCAATAGTCCAGTGTTGGGCATATCAAGAGATGTGAAAGTCCACTACACATTTCTGCATTTCTACACTACACCCTTTTTCCCCCTAAAAAAGAAGAGAAATATTCCCCTCAGAACAGAAGCATCAAGGAGCCACAATCTACATATATAAGTCCTATTGTTTCGCTATTTCTCCCTTTGTCTTCATGCAGTTTTAGCTTCTATTTATAAGGACCCAAATTAAAGTTTCAAGGTCAAAATGATATCTGACAGAGACTTGAAAATCCTTAACTAGTTGTATGGAGATTGTACTTGTGAAATACGCAAAGGACATGTTGTTTGATTTTAACTTGCTCTTAAGACCTCTGAATTCAAATGTGAGGGCTGCATAAGGAGGACGAAGACAGTTTTATTATCTGAAAGAAGAAAGGGCTTTTTTTTTTTCAATAGATGAAAGATGCTTCCCTCCTCTAATGAGTCATAAATGACTCATCTACTCTTGGGAAAATCTGAAGTGGCCAGTGATTTGATTGCTTTTTCTGCTGTAAACACATCTAAGAAGCAAAGCCTAAGAGATAAACAATAAAGAACACTGTGAAATTCAAATAATTTTGTTTCTGTTACAAAAAAAAACTACCCCGAAAATTATTTTTAGTGCAAAATATGAGCTCTCTTTCATACTGGCAATATTTCAGTGTGGCCACTGATCCAACTGATTTTGGCTGAGTGCAATGTGGGGGAGGGGTGGTTCTTCTTATCCATTATTGGGATTCACCATGATATTGATCCAATTCCATCATTTAATAAATGAAAGCCACAGGATGGCTTTTATCTCCTCTTAAGTCTGGTTGGTAAGACACTATCCTACATTCATTTCTGTTTCTTTTTCTCTCCAGACCCTCTATTTTGATAACTTACAAAGCTAAGAAATGTTCAATGTTGAAGAAAAACATCAGAGAACTTTTTGTAATTCATTGTACCCCAAAGGCTAACGGCAAGAAAATACTTTCTGGTACATGAGAAAGAAAAATGTATTTGATGTGACTCGCTGTTAATATGTCATCAGGGTAAATCATAAGTCTTATTCTTGGGAATCTTAATAAAAGAAGTCACTTGAGACATGGAAGGTACAAAAATAATCACCAATAGCCTCTATCTTTGACTGGAACCTGGGGAAATTTCGAAAGTATTCATTCACAGAGACACTTAAAAAGACATTGCCCAAATTTATCATTGTCATAAATTCTTGCTGACTAAAAAGTTTCCTTAGAGTAATTTATAATACCCACCATAAAATGCTTCATCAAAAGGAAACACTTAAATTTAATACAAAACTGTAAACTCCCAAGGACTCGGGGACAATGGTCTCAGCCAGTCTCCAGAGAAAAGGGAATCATCTGTGATTCCTCAAGAATCACCTCAAGACCCGGTCTCACTTTCAACTGGCGTTCCTGCCTTCTGGGGTGTCACACAACTCTGGTGTGTTTGTTTCCCTCTGGGACTCCAGGAAGAGACGGGATTTTAAATCACACTCTGGTTCCTCACCGTCTGTCCTGGGGGTGCAGGTGGTGGGGCAGGGCAGGGTGGACAGGAAAGATGCTGTCATCTGGATACACTGATGGGGCGGCCGGAAGAAGTAACCCGTGACTCGTAAAGCAGATATGCTGTGTCTGGGTTCCAGCCTCATGGTGGAGAGAAACTGCTCCGCACGGGATGTTTCTGGGTGTCCCAATCACCCCGTCTAGGCAGTTGGTTTCCCTTTGTCTTCAGGCCAGGAAAGCTGTTAGTTGGCTAATGGATCCCTCGTAAGATAAAACAAGTCTACACACTGAAGAACAGACCCGTTGGCTTTCTGTCTGCTGTTCTTCCCTTGAAGCTCTTAATGCAGATAATCCAACGCCCTTGTGCTTTAGCCACACAATTCCCTCTGTAGCTAGACGCCTCCATCTAGATGCTCTTGCTGACACCTCTAATTCCTTTCTCTCAAGTGAAATTCAACATCTTCCTCCAAAACTGGCAGTTCTGTCAGGATCTCATCACCTCCCTGTTTACTGCGTTTGAAACCTCCTTCAATCCTGCATCCGAGCTGAATGCACCTGGCTCCTTGAACACTCTCATACCCTTCTCTCCTACGTAGCCCACTGCCCACAGCTTGGTCCAGCCAGACATCTAACTCTCTAACTGAGTCTCTAATCTACTTTGGATCCCTGAAGTAAATTCTGCACAACATTGTCAAATAAGTCTGCCTAAAGCACAGCTCTGCTGGTGTCACTCTGACCTCAGAACCTTTCTGTGATTCCATGGCTCCTACCAAATGCAGTCGACATTTCTCATCTAGCTTATCCTTCACTGTGAAAACCAGCTATCTAGTCCCACTTCCCACTACCTCCTTCAAGCTATACGTGGATGCATGAAATGTCCCAACAGTATAACTGGTGTCACTGCTCCAGCTCCTTCCTGTTCCTGGAAATATTCATCTCTACTCTTACCTGTTGAAATTCTATCTTTCCTTCCAGGTCAAACTAAGGTATGATATTACCTACCAAATACTACTTTCCCTAGTATCCTCATCAAAAAGCAATTTTGTTTTCTCCATAACACCTTGATCACATGATACTGACTGAATTTTGATTCACTTTTTAATCTTTATATGCATACTTCTCTCCTGTATTGGTCTGTGAGCTCATAAAAGGCAGGGATTCACCTTTTGTCTGATTCAAGTTTGTGCTACTCAATGAACATTTTATTGTTGAATAGATGGATGCTTGGATGGACAGAGTTCGTGTTCATACATACCGAGCTGATACAAAAAACCACGGAGCACGGAGGCCTCTACTATAGAACCTTCGGTCAAAGATAAACAGTACACCCTTTCCTTTTCATGACCATGAGTCTTTGATAACCACTCTCTGTTATCTCACTGCCTGTTAAGTTGTGATGTTTGGCAGTTAAAGAAAATGTTGAAAAAGCAGGAGGACTGAGGATAAAGAGACAAACTGGAGCATTGAGATATGACTCTTTTCCATAGAAATCTGAAGACCAGGTAATCTTCAGGAGGACGTTAATCAAGGGGAAACCTGCACTATGTGGCAGACTGTAGAAATCAGCCAAATGAAGACAAGGGAAGGGAGAGAAGGGTTTTTCAGACAGAAGAAAACAGCCTCCACATATGCTCAAAGGTTCTGAACACGAAATGTTCAGGGAAAAGCAATAGTTGGAGCCTAGTGTTTAAGGAATTTGGTGATAAGAATCAAAGCTGAAGACATGGAGAGAGTTGTTCATTAAATATTTACAACTTTCTAAAAACTCTTCTTGTGAACAATTTCATACCTTTCACCTGAGTCTGGGTTGTCCCCCACCAAGATTAGTTATCTGGGGGACTCAGAAGGGCCAGAGCCAATCAGTGTTGGTGTCTGTGCTAAGGACTCAGAGAGCTCACTGGGCACTGTGGTCAGTGTTGGAACTGGGGTGGCTGCAGGGTTTTACTGCGTCATCACAACTAGGGGCAGGGTGGAAGGAAGATGCCAAAAGAAATTTTGTGAAGAAATGCATGTGGAGAAGCGGCCATCAGCCAATCAGAATCACCAACTGCAATCTCAGCTTCACTTTTCTCATAGAAAGAAATGAAGCTAGCAATACTGACAACCACACAACAGACACTACTCGGGAGTCAGGCACGGAGCTAAGCACATGATATGAGATTTTCTCCTCACAACAACAGTATTTGGCAGGTACCATTATCCATATTGTACAGGAGAGGAAACCGAGGTGTATAGGGATTAAGAGACTTGTCCAAGTTCATACACTCAGTTCATACCTAAGCTGGGTTTCAAACCAAAGCAGAGACATGCCCTACGGCCCCATAGCATTTATTCCCCTGGGATCTATTCCCAAGTTTACAAAAGGCAGGTCTAAGCCATTGAAAGAACTGAAAAATCAAGCTCATTGGTGAAGGAGAAATTAATAAGCCCTTGCTGTCTAGGCCCTAATAGTACACAATCAGGGAGAAGAATCAGCTCAGAGGGCCAGCAAGTTATCCAGAGCTCCAGCATGCCATCTGAGGCTAACAAACAGGAGGGACGGAGTTGTAAATAAGCCCTTGCAATGATGATGGTCATTACCCCATTCTTTAATAATAACGAGACATCAATGAATTACAGCAAGACCAGCAACATGCTCTCTACAACCCTGCAAGTGAGAGAGCCCAGGGAGACCCTTCTGGGGCTGCAGCTCTCACGCTGAGGGTCAAACCTCAAGGCCTCTTGGAAGAAGAGGATTTTGATGTGGCTCTCCTGCAAAGTGGCACAGGTAGCCCGGTGTGAGAGCCTCAAGCATTGCACGGGAGGAATGAAGAACACGCAAGGAATGACAGCAACCTCTACAGAGTGGTGATGACCACAGGAATAACAGCAAACTCTACGGAGTGGTGGTGACCACAGAAGCTGCAGGCAGCTCAGAGCCAGGGCTGCAGTCCAGACCCTCCGCATGGTGATGGACAGGAGACCAGATGCCCAGGTCTCCCTGCAAGGCAGGATTTACTGTTCCAGCTGCTGGGGGAGCTGTCAGCGAGCAGCCTTGAGCTGTCAGCCCTCTCAGGAACTGCCTCACCCAAAGTCACACATCAACATCAGACGGAGGCAGGGGGATAAAGGCCAAGCCATTCTGGCCCAAAGTGGGACAGATCTGATGGGCTGTGTGGGCTCCCAATCTCCTGTGTCACATTCAGCATTCCCTCTGCCCATTCACTTCCTTCCTCTGCCTCCCATAGGTGCTGGTCCAAACTGTGCTCCTGAATAAACACACCACCAGTCAACTCGGTCTCACAGACCCATTCGAAGGGCAGCCAGCCTGCCACAAGCACATACCCTGTGTTTTCACTATATCTTTGGATTCCTCCTATTTCCCTACCTTAATTTTATTTAAGTCCTACACATCCCTCTGTATTAGGTAATCAGATTCAGGGATCTTCCATGATAAGAAATGGACTAAAGGGGCTAAAGGGCCCTCTGTTGTACCCGACAGAGAGAGAAGAGAGACAACAGAGATAACAGAGAGAGAAGCTAAGACAACAGAGTGACCTACATGAAAAAGGGATGGGATGAGTAAGAACAAATCCCACACAGACTGGGAGTTGGGGGAAGTTTTCCAGGGTTGATGGATAACAACATGTGCGCAAAAGAGGATTGTATTGGTGATAAAATGGGCTTTAAGAGGAGTTACTAAAATTATGAATTATATCCCCATTGGTGTTTTTCAAGAGACACAAGTAAATATTGGAATCACTTTTTAATTACTCCTGAATGCTACACTATGTGGTTAATAAGTGACTCAACATGGAATGTGAGGCCTACACTTTCATTGGGTATATAGCTGCTTTAACAAACAACTCCAAATCTCACTGGCTTAATATAATGAAGTTTTATTTCCCACTCACATTGTAGTCAGTTAGCGGTTGGGTGACTCCTTCTGGCAACTCTCCTCCAAGTGCACCAGCCTATAACGCTGCCATTGTCACCCAATCGCTGGGTCTCTTTGCTACCTAGCTAGCGTCCCGTTTGCCTCCAGCTGTGCCCCTCTCCCCCAAATCCTTGATCTGCCCTTTCTCCACTTTGCTTTCTGCCCTGGTAGGTTAATTTCTATGGATTGCAGACCACAGGAACTCTCTTGCCTCTGACTTCCAGTTGACTTTGGCCAAAAGGAATTCAGGCAGGAGATCACCTGAGGGAGGAGGGGGAGGTTTCCTTTTCCAGCTTCGCCCCGTGTGTGTGTGTGTGTGTGTGTGTGTGTGTGTGTGTGTGTGCATATGTGTACGTGTGCGTGCCCAGTCATGTTCAACTCTTCTGCTACCCCACTACCAAGCTCCTCTTTCCATGGAATTTTCCACATAAGAATACAGGAGTGGGCTGCCATTTCCTACTCTGGGGGATCTTCCTGACCCAGGGATTGAATTGTTGTCTCTTGCGTCTCCTGTATTGGCAGGCAGATTCTTTACCACTGTGCCACCTGGGAGCCATTCTTTCCCTGCGTCACTTGATAAAAAGTCACAGCTCTTTCTTGGTGGCTCTCTCTCTGCACACCCCTCATTGTCTCCAGGCTGTTTAATGGTGCTTGGACTTGGCCCTTCTGGCCTCAGATTAGTGGCAGTTCTATTGTCCTTTGTGACCAGGCACTGTAACCTCCCTTGCGGTGTCCCTAAACCCCACCCACACCTTTATAAATAGCTCTTCAATTAAACGTCCTTGGATGGTACTAATCTGAATGTATCTTTTGTTTCCTGCTGCAAACAGGACTGATACCACCAGGAAAGAGAGCTGGGAGGCAGAGTATTCTGAGCGTCCAGAAAAGAGGGAAGTGACCTGGGCAGTAGCACACTGAGCCTTTTCTCTGTCATCCCCTGCCAGTGTTTTTTCTTTCGTTTTGTTTTGTTTTGAGAGGCAAATACTGTTTAGTCATTTCTCTGTATTTTACACTGTAATTTTACATGAAATTTTTATCCTGCTTTATTTACTTATTTTCATTGAGTTCAACATACATTTTTATTTCCATTGAGACTTCTTCTTAGACTCATGGATTATTTAGAGCTGCATTGTTTTGTTTCCACGTGTTTAGAGATCGTCCCATTATCTTTCTGTAATTGATTTCTAGTTTGATTCCTTGTGATCAGAGGATACCCTCTGTATGATGTCAATCCTTTTAAACCTCTTGAGGTTTGTTTTATGGCCCAGGATATGGTCTCTCTTGGTAGATGACCCTTGGATACTTGAAAAGCTGGTGTACTCTGCTTTTGAGCAGAGTGTTCCATGTTGATCAGATGCCATTGATTGCTGGTGCTGAGTTCTTCTGTACCCTGGGTAATTTTTAATTGTTCTATCAGTTGTTGAAGAGAGAGAAGTTGATGTCTTCACCTACAGTTGTGGATTTTCTATTTTGCCTTTCAGCTCTAATCTATAGTTTTGTTTTGGTTTCTTTTTTTGGCATGCTTTGCAGTTCTGTTGTTAAGTACATACCCATTCAGGACTGCTGTGTCTTCTTGGTGGACAACCCTCTTATCATTATGTAAGGCCTCTCTTTGTCCCTGATTGTTTTCTTTGCTCTGGAGTCTCTTTTATCTGATGTTAACATAGCCACTCCTGCTCTGCTTGCTTTTGATTACTGATGTATCATTCTTCGATTCTTTTACTTTTATTCTTTACTTTTCCTACCTATAATGTTACAGTTGCAATATTAGTCATGTAGTTGTATCATTTTTTTCCACTATCAATCTCTGTATTTTAACTGATGCATTTAAACCATTCAAATCATGTTACAATTTAATTGTGATTTTTTTTTTTTCTGTTTGGTTTCTCTGTTTTATATTTCTATTTCCTTTTTCCTGCCTTCATATGGATTACCTGAACATTTTTTACAATTTCACTCTGGGCTTCCCTCATAGCTCAGTGGATAAAGAATCTGCCTGCAATTTGGGAGACCTGGGTTTGATCCCTGGGTTGGGAAGATCCCCTGGTGAAGGGATAGGCTAGCTATTCCAGTATTCTGACCTGGAGAATTCCAAGGGGGTCACAAAGAGTCAGACACGACTGAGCAACTTTCCCTTTCACTTATCATAGTGTTTTTGAGTGTGTTTCTTTGTACAGATTCCTTAGTAATTGCTCTAAGTAGTACATTATACACAAATTACTACACAACTTATCACAGCCTGTTGGTATTGACAGCTTACCAGTTCACATGACTTGTAGAAACCTTCTACATGACATATAGAAACCTTACCTCCATTCTACTACTGAGCCTATCCATTTAGGGTTTTTTGTTTGTTTTGGTTTTGTTTTTTTAAGTTCAATTACGTACATTTCAGGTCTGGAATGTCTATTTGGTTCTTCTTTATCACTTCTCCTTTTTAAAATTTCTCTGAAGCATTTTATTTCTTTGCTGAGACTTTGTATTTTGCATCCTGGACATGTTTTATTATATTGTGAGACTTTGACTCTTATTTATGGATAATGTTCAAAGGTTGTTTGTTTGAGTATATACATGTATATTGAGTACATATACATATATATGAGACTATGAAGTCTCATAGTCTGCCCTCCAGATCCATAGTTCCACATCTGCAGAATCAGCTAGCCAGAATCATCACATGGTACTGTAATATTTACTGAAAAAAAATCCATGTGTAAGTGGAGATGCACAGTGAAAATCCATGTTGTTCAAGGTACAACTCCAAATATATATATATATATATATATATATATATATATATTCAGTTTACCACTAGGGTAATGTACCATGCATATTTTAAAACATATACAAAATATTAAAAATACAAAAAAATATTTTAAGTAATTTAAAACAAAATTCTGTGGATCACCTTGTGTGCCATACTGGAAACCATCGCTTGTATTCCATTTGAAAAGTGTAGAGAAAAGGGCCTCCCTTCATCAGCTGGCCCTTGGATCCCACTAAGCTCCACGGACACCCCATGGAGCCTGTTCCTATGATATTCAGACATGTGTTCCTTCTGTGCGGCTCCTGAGCAGATCATGAGGAAAAGCTGCCAGTGCGACGCTCTGCCCTGTAGGGTGCCTAGGGAGGGGTGGACAGGCTATCCACGCTTAATGTACCCTCTGAGAAACAAGCTGGTTACGCCAATAAACAAGACCCTGAAAGGGACACAAATCAATCACAGAGGCTTTATGTGCTGACTCTTTCTATGCAATACCCCATGGGCAGCTGTAGTTTTAAACACTCACACACAAATCTCAGAAAATCTATTTCCAACCTTGGGTCCTGCTGAGCTTCTGTGGCCTCCAGCAGCTCAGCCTGTTCTTCAGGGTGGTGCTGGTTCTGCTGCAAAAATTTTCATCTTTAAATGGCCTTAAGTGAAAGCAAGGCAGGCTGCCACCTATGGTGGCAAGATTTCAAATGGAAGACGTTGTGGCCTCAAACAGCTGCCTCTACTCTATTTCAGGGGCCTGAAAAACTTGCCGTCCTTCCTTCCTGCTCCCCTACACGCTCACCGCCTTATAAACACAAACCTGTTTGTTGTTGTTTAGTCACTAAGACGTGTCCAACTCTTTGCATTCCCGTGGACTGTAGCCAACCAGGCTCCTCTGTCCAGGGGATTTCCCAGGTGAGAATACTGGAGTGGGTTGCCATTTCCTTCTCCAGGGGATCTTCCCAACCCAGGGTTCAAACTAGCATCTCCTGCATTGCAGGCAGATTCTTTACCACTGAGCCACCAGGGAAGCCCTATGTTTAGCATCTGTTTATTGAGATTTTACTCTGTATGAGGCAACTTAGCTAAGCACAGCACTGGGAGAAATCAAACCAGACTTGATCCTATTAAGAACAGGTGACAGAGATTCTTCTGCTGCAGATCTGTGGCCTTAACTTACGGATGGCAACCAAGCACATCTGCCACATCCATCCTCATCCAGCAGACATCACTGATCAGCCGTGTCATGATGCACCACTGAGCCTGGATTTGGCCTCAGATTCCTTCTCAAGACACTTTCCCCAGGAATCACTACCATTCAATGAGAGCTGACCCCAGGATAGAATGTATTTGCCATCCCCAAATGAAGTCTTTGTTCTCTGATCCAGCTCTGTTCTCATTGAGATCCTTTGGATGCTTTGTGGAGAGCAAAGACCATCCATGTTCCTTGGATTTGGTGCTTATTATCTGCAAATGCTCTGATTGATGGAAGACTTGGTGTACAGCTGATTATGCTTAATGTGAATCCTCCTCATAGACTGACACTTAAAAAAAAAATCATGGAAGCAGGACATCTGTAATGCAGCACTGTCCCTTCTTTCAATACACTACCATGAAGTAAACTACAAAGTTGAGAATAAGGTTGACCTTTAATGAATGTTTTCTTTAAAAAGAAAAAAAAAAAACTGTCCATGTGTTTTGCAGGTTCCCTTGGGAAAGCCTTACTTTGTCTCAGGTTCCCAGATCTCACAGATAACCCAGCAAGTGAGAAATGAGCAATCCCAAGTCTCATGTATGTGTCGATACTTGCCCTCTGTCTTGGGCTGACTTGCTGTGTCTGGAGTTGGGCTGCAGAATGGCACCCATCACCCTAAAGTCAATTCCAGCGGTGCCTTCTCTGGAGAAAACATATCTTGTGGCTAATATGAAATGCAACAGCACAAAACACAGATTTGAAGCAAAAATCTGAAATGAATTTCTTTAATTCTTCTTAGGAATCAAGTCTCTTCTGATTATCCATGGCACTTATGCTTTATAAAATCGCCATGAATACTATATAAGTAAATTCTGAGCCACGGCTCCTAGAGGAAGTCGAGTGCTAGGTTCCTGCAAGCTTCTGGTCATAGCATTTTAGTCAACCATTACTTCATAACCTTGTTTTGTGTGTGTTTCTATTCAATGACATTTTGTTTAATATATATTATTGATCCATTAGGATTCAGTGCATGACCAACTTCACCGTAACTCATATTGGAAGGAAGTTTATATTTTCTACAGAAGGCACATCACAGCCTTCTTGCATTTAGGAAAACTAGACACTATGTCAGCTCTTGGGGGCCATTTTAAATAGCCAAATCACCAAAAAAAAAAAAAAAAATCACAGAAATGTGAAAAACAGGGCACTAAATAGATAGCAAAAGGACAGTACTGTTTGCAGTATGAGAGCTGAATCAAAAAGACAGAAGTTCCCTGTTCAGCCTCAGCTGGAAACGTGTAGGACAACTTACATTTTCCACCAGTTTGCTGGTGTATACAAATAACCAGGAAAGGCCACAGTACTGATTGGAGATTACAAATAAACTTCAGCAAGGAGACAGATTCACAAATACGATGTCTTCAAATAAGGAGGACCTATTATCATGTTGCTGCACTGTTTATTTTAAGCAGTATACTGTCACATTAGGGAGTTAGGAGAATCTCCAAAAGCTTTAGAATGATGTAACTATTTTCAAATATCTGTGCAAATCCAGAAGAATGTTGAGTTCTGCCACTCTAACCTGTTGAGGATTTTTATGTCTCCATTAAACTACCCCACTCCCTTCTTCCAGTGTATCTCTAGGTTTATAACATATATGTAGCACATGCTTACTTAGGAATCCTTTGTAGATTGTTTAAACTTTTCTTTCTCATTCTCTTTCCCTTTCTTTCTTTCAGCTGCTACTCAAGTATTCCTGTGGCACCCATTGGGCTTCTCAGGTGGTGCTAGTGGTAAAGAACCCGCTGCCAATGCAGGAGACATAAGAGACACAGGTTCAGTGGCCATCCTGGTTGATCACTGGGAATATGCCTGGTTTGGCTCACCTCAAGATCTATCCCCTAGATGCTTAGGGATGTGGGTACGAAGGAGAGAATGAAAGAAAGTGAGGGAGTGAGAAAGAAACTCAAGAGGAATATTTAGATTGAGATACTATGTATCTGGACATTGCTACACATATAGTAGGAGCTTCCCAGGTAGCTCAGTGGTAAAGAATGTGCCTGCCAATGCAGGAGACGTGGGTTCAGTCCCTGGGTCAGGAAGATCCCCTGGAGAAGGAAATGCCAACCCACTTCAATATTTTTGCCTGGAAAATCCCATCAACAGAGGAGCCTGGCAGGCTACAGTCCATGGGGTGGCAAAAGAGTCAGATACAATTAAGTAACTAAACAACACACGTAGTGGGCAGTCCATTATGTGTTTAATTAGATTGAAAATACCCCTTGGGGGAAGAGAGAAAGAAGACAGCCCCAGCAGTTTGCTGCAGGTTGATTTTCACTGTAGGCAAATTTGCAGTGGGGTAGAAATAATGACACCATCACTTTAAATTGTGCAGGTATGCTTGAGCTGCTGTTCGGGAAGAGAGCCAAAAGTGCAGATGATCTTCCTTTGTCTTCCTCAGCCTCCATTCCTCCTCTTCTCACACACTTCTCACACCATAGCCTCGTCTTCTCACACACACTGGACCTGGTACATAGTACTGATGTGATCTTCCTAGGTGAAGTATTAGGGTGCAAGAGAAAACAGGAGATTTATGCTAAGCTCCACCTAGATATGTACTGTGGGTTTTGTTCCTTTGTAGGAAACATATCAAACTTTTCTCCGTCTTCCATATTGATTTCTCTGGCTAGCAGCCTCTGCTTCCAGCTTTGTGTGATTCTCTTTGCCAGCTGCACAAAGCAGGCTTTCTCCAAAGTCTAATGAAAGACTTCACCTGGCTAGTGTGTGTTTTGTTTTCACTTTCTTACTAAATCGTTTGGTAATGTAATGCCGTATTCATAGATGTGAAAATGAAAGGACCCCTAACATAGCTTAAAATTCCCTTCATACATAAGAGTCCATCTTGCATTTGTCATTTTATTTTTATATCACTTGGCACACAAAGTGAGTCAGTAGTTCAATATTTGTGTTACTTTAAGTGTAACTAAACATTTCCTTGTTCTTTATACCTTATACATGTATACTTATAAGTAAGCATTTCCTGAACCACTGAGTTGCTACTATTACGATTCACACGTGGTGAAACGACTGAACAGTTACTAGCTGGGAATCATGACAGAATGTCCTTGAGAAAATAAACCATGTAAACAGCAACACATAAGCTGTCCTCCAATGTCAGGCGTGAGTTTACCTGTATAGACTCTGTAGAGAAATGAATTTATTTATACCGGTGTATATTCTACTCACATTTTCATTTTCTGAGAATTTTCTACAGAGATAGCAATTCCTTTGTAAACACTGCCAGGATAGTTTCTAGCTGGTTTGTGATTTTTGAGAGTGTATTTTGTTTTCATATTTTGTTGCGGTTCTTGTGTTCATTCTTTGTTTCATTTCTGTAGATCTGTTCACAAAGTTGTAGTAGCTAAAACTTTCTGGGAAAAGAAAGTAAGAACTAAGTGTGCTGAGATTTAGACCAATAAAAAAAAAGAACTAAGTGTGTACATGACAACTAATGCATAGGAGAGGAGATATTTGAAGGAAGAAGCTTTTAAGAGAAAGTTAAGTGGCAGTGGTCAGGTTGTGAGAATTTCTTTTCCTATGGGGTACAGGATTTTCAATATGGAAATATTTCTTCCCAAATTGGGACTGGGCAAGGTAGTAATCAGTTTAGCTGTCTATTGCATAATCCTTTAAAAAGGAAAATGCATAATATAAAAGAGAAAAAATGTTTATGATGAGATTTATAAATGGATTTTATTACAGAATGACTTGTTCTCTAGCTGTGACCTCACCACTTCAAATAGTTATAATTTGAATAAATTTTGGAAGGGAAAGAATCAACAAAAATAATTGTTTAAGGGAAAAAAACCTGAAGTCAAGCAATTCAGAACTGGTATGGGGATAAATCTAATGTGTACAGCATTGTGGTTCAATATCTGTATATACTACAGTGATGGCCACCTAAAACCTAGTTACAGTCCATCATCGGCCTCCTTTCATCTTGCTCCTCCATCAGTCTACAGCTTGACCTCATGGTCTAATGATGGTTGCTCAAGCTCCAGCTATCATGCCCACATACCAAGCATGCAGAGGTCAGAAATGCCTTCTCTTAGTGGATTGGAGAAGGCAATGGCACCCCACTCCAGTACTCTTGCCTGGAAAATCCCATGGACGGAGGAGCCTGGTAGGCTGCAGACCATGGGGTTGCGAAGAGTCGGACATGACTGAGTGACTTCACTTTCACTTTTCACTTTCATGCATTGGAAAAGGAAATGGCAACCCACTCCAGTGTTCTTGCCTGGAGAATCCCAGGGATGGGGGAGCCTGGTGGGCCGCCATCTATGGGGTCGCACAGAGTCGGACACGACTGAAGCAACTTAGCAGCAGCAGCAGCAGTGGAGTGATATCCATAAGATAGCTTTCTCCTGTGTTCTAGACAATACTTAATATCCAGAACTAGCCTCATTTTTCTGCAAGAGAAGCTGAGAAATATGGTCTTTCAGCTGAGCATATTGCTGCTCTGAGAGAATTCAGAGTAGAGAGGATGAATAAATACTGGGAAATAGCTATAAGTCTAAAAGTTTTAGTTAGGAACGAGGAAAAACGAGACAAGAGCTCCCTGCTCTCCATGGACTCACAGGGGAGACAGAGGTAATGAAAGAACCACAACAATAAGGGAAAACCAGAGCTGGGCTGAATTAAAGGAGAGCCTACATACAGAGGATCCGTAAACTGAGCTGAGATCTGACTGAGGAGCTGAGGCGTTGATGACGGGCTGAGCGAGGGAAAAGGAAGCACTTCCCAGTAGCCAAGGGAGGTGTAAATCAGGCCACACTGGGAGGCACTGGCCAACCCTGAGGCCCTGAAGGTGAAAGTGCTGACTGCCTAGCTCCTTCTAGGAGTCTTGGGAAGCATTTGCCAGAGAGGAGACAAAGATTCCATGGCTAAAATCTCACTTTGGAAACATTCTGGCTGCTGGAAGGTGGGGAAGGTTCTTTCAGCGAGGTTATTGCAAAAATCTATGCAAGTGGGTGACTCAGGGGAGTGACAGCAAAAATGAAGGAAAGCACGTAGTTTGCAAAAAGAAAGCACTCAGGGCACAAAGCAAGAACTTTCTCTGGGGAGAACTACACTGGGGGATGCTTCCTCCAGGCAAGCGAAACAATCATTTTCTGATCTGTATTCCCAACTATGCAATTCTGGGTGGCCAGGCCCATTTCTGAGGAAACTGGGCAGCATTTAGAGACGTGGGCTCCCCATGGTCATTGCATCATCTAATAACGGGTCTGAGGGAGGCTTGAGAGGGAAACCAGCCTGGGTCTGCCTGCAGCTTGTGGGTTTCCTCTTGGAGCATTTTCCTGGCCCCCCAGCTGGGTTTCTGATGTGAAAGGAGGGGCTCAGTCAGGTGAGCACACAGACACTGGCAGGTCTGCAGGGGACTTTCCGCAGCCCAAGCAACAGCAGTCAGTAGGAGGTGAGGGGTTGGTGAGGACTGAAATGAAGGGGTGCTCACTGTTTTACCCGCAGCAACCGCCTGGCCCAGAGCAGGCCCTCAGCATACTTACCGTTTCTCAGCCCCACCACGGTAAAGTGCTGTGTCTGCAGAGTCTCCTGCTCTGGTTCACCACCCCTCTGCCTGCGTGGGCCCCTTTGTCAATGTTCGCGATCTTCTCTCTAGCCTCCCCGGTTCCCGGAAGTTCCCACTCCCAGTGCCTTCTCCAGGAAATCTGCCCACTCTTTCATCCCAGCTTCTCACACCTTTGCTCCAGGAAACGCATTTACCGAGATAAATGCCTTGTGGCTCAGGCTCTAGCAGCAGTATCTCACCTGCGGCTCTGGAGTCAGGAAGACTTGCTGGGGTTTGGATTCCAGCTCATATGTTTACAGAAATGGAGGTAATCACAGTGCCTCGCTTACCTGGTTTTGATGATTTAATACGAGGATCCCTATGAAACTTCCCTGGTAGCTCAGTCGATAAAGATTGCACCGGCAATGAAGGAGACCTGGGTTCAATTCCCGGGTCAGGAAAGATCCCCGGGAGAAGGAAATGGCACCCCACTCCAGCATGCTTGCCTGGAGAATCCCACGGTTAGAGGAGCCTGGTGGGCTACAGTCCATGGGGTTGCAAGAGATGGACACGACTTAGGGACCACACCACCACCACCACCACCACCCTATGAAACACTCAACACCATGCCTAGTTCCCAGGAGCTGCAGGCAACCATGTTGCCTGTCCCTCTCTTATATTCCTATATTCCTTCTTAACTTCAGGGCTGGTAGCTCTTTTAGCACAATGCACAACCCTTAAATTAGGCTATAAAAAGTTAACCCATTTCATACAGCAGCCTTGCAAGAAGAGTTTCATTATTATTGCCTCATTTCACCCATGAATAAAATGAGGCACAGAGAGGTGAGGTAACTTACTGAAAGGCACACAGCTTGGGTCAGAATTTAAATCCAGGTAGTTCACCTGTGCCCACCCAATTAACCCCAATACTTAGATGAGAAGAAGCAACCATTCTTAGCTCCTGCATCTTCAGAGAGTTGTTTTATCAATTCTCCATGGAAGAATCTGAAAAGCCAAGCCTTTTCAGCCTGCCCAACCTCAGCTGAAAGCCCTCCCAAGACGAAATTTCAAGTGTCAGTGTCCAAGGCTCTAGGTCCACGTGGTGCAATAGCAGGGACAGATCCCAGGCTGAGACAGAGAAGGAAACTGGGAGGGAAGGAGGGTGGATGGAAAGGTGGAGACAGGCACCATCCGGAGCAAATATGTGCATCATGAAAGGCAGGAAGCTGGAAAAAAGGAAAGAAAGGTTTGCACTGTTCATTCATTCATTCATTCAAGGGTTGCTGTATTATTCACTACAACCATATGAACAACATAAAGCTCTTGTTCTCACTGAGGTTACACTCAGGTGCAGGAAAACAGCTAGTATTCAAATCAGAAAAGAAGAAAATGTAGGTATTAGAGGGTATTAAAATAGGGTAGGGTGATAGATCAGAGATCTTTGCCTCAACTACATATTAGAATCACCTGGGAGTGATTTTTTAAGTCCACATGCCCAGGCTGATCTCCAGACCAATTAAGCCAGAACCCATCATGGGTCAGACCCAGGCCTTAGTATTTTTAAAGCCCCCAATGATGGCACCCCACTCCAGTACTCTTGCCTGGAAAATCCCATGGATGGAGGAGCCTGGTAGCCTGCAGTCCATGGGGTCTCAAAGAGTCGGACACGACTGAGCGACTTCCCTTTCACTTTTCACTTTCATGCATTGGAGAAGGAAATGGCAACCCACTCCAGTGTTCTTGCCTGGAGAATCCCAGGGACAGGGGAGCCTGGTGGGCTGCCGTCTTTGGGGTCGCACAGAGTCGGACACGACTGAAGCAACTTAGCAGCAGCAATACGTAACCAGGGTTGCAAAGTCCTTGGTAAGAGAGGAACAAGGTAGCTGACTTGGACAGGCTGGTTGTGGAAGTCATCTCTCAGATGGCAGCATTTAACAATGTCCTGAATGTCCAAGAGGAGCAAGACATGCAAATATCCAATGCAAGACCCTTCCTGGCATAGGTAAATGCTGGTCCCTAAGCCCTAATGTCCAGACTTCCTGTGTGTCTACAATTAGGAGCCACTAAGTTTATTTTCTCCTAGCTGATAAAGAGTGTTATCTACCAGGGTTCTAAGTGGCAAGCAACAGAAACTAATTTTGATATATTCAGCAGGAATATATCAAAGAAGCAATTTAGAGGAGGAAATTGGGGTTCACACAATGGATGGGAAGGTGAAGGACCCAAGTGGAAAATGGACATGAACCAAGTCAGTTTTAAGGTCCAGGAGGCAGCATCTTTTAGCTAACCAGCCTGACAAGGATACTACCACCATGCTACCAGCTTCATTTTGAAACTACCATCAGTGAATTTTACCCATATAGCTGACTCCATTCAATCCTGACTGGCCAGCCTTGGATATGTGTCTGCTTCCAGAGATTCACCCTGCTGTAGTTTCCACAGTAGGAGGCAGGTTAATAATTACCACAAATATGACACAGTCTGGAGAGAAGCTGGGTGTGAGACACCCAGGAAATGAGAACCGGCCACCACAGGCAACATCAGTAGGTCCTCTCCAACATGCAGTGCCCAGGGTGTGATTATGTCAGTATTAATGAAAGCAAGGGGATTGTCTTTTGTTTCTTTGCCTTATGATCTTCTTGCACAGCATAACATGTCTCTTTGCAAACTGTACATCTCAGTTAAAGATTTGTTGAATGAATAAGATTGTTTTCATCTGTTTTCTTGCAAATGTAATCATAGAAAAATTTAAAAAGAAACTGTGGATTGCCTTGTGACTCCACTACTTTCCCTTCCTTCCCCCATTCACCCTCCTAGTTTATCTTTCTCAAGGTTTAAGCCAATTAATGGCCCTGATGCCCTTTCCCTAAGCATCACCCCATCAGCCGCCTTTCACAGGCTGGAGTGAAGGTCACAGGACGGAAGGACTCTCCCATGGGCTCCTCCCTCCCAGTTTTCTTTCCAGAGCCAAGATGCAATTGCACCACCAAGCAATTTATCCTCTTTGTGTACAATGCCTGAATAACTTGCCTTTTGAATGGTTCTGATTAAAGGATGAAAGAATTGCATTCTAAAATTTGCAAATTCGTAATATTCTTGAAAAAAATGAACCCTGTGAAGTTAAAGTTCCATTTAAAAATATACTCTGAAAGACCTACAGGTTCCAAGGCCAGTTTTGACAGACAGCTTTTACTGCCTTTGGCATTTCAGTAACGACCCCAGAACTGCCACTGACCTGCCAGCTCGCTTGGTAAAGTGACAGTCTGGTAGATTCCGTCCCCTATTAAAATGTGGCGGCAGCAGGCAGGAGGAAAGGGAGAGAGAAGGAAAGGCGAGAGAGAATGATGACTCCAAAGAGGCCTGCATCCAAAGCCTCAGAACCACGTTACATTTCATGGCAAAACAGAATTAGGTTGCAGATGGAATTAAAATGGCCAATTAAATAGCTGACTTTACAATAATGAGAGTAATCTGGCTTGTCCAGGCAGCCCAACGAAATCACAAGGGTCCTTAAAAATGGGAGTAGAGTCAGAGGGGACATGACTACCGAAGCAAGGTCTGAAGACGTGTGAGGGTGGTTTGGAAGATGGAGGAAGGGGTTACGAGTCAAGGAACAGGAGTGTCTTCCAGAAGGTAAAAAAAGGCAAGGAAATAGATTCTCTCTCCCCTGGAGCCTCCAAAATGAATGCTGCCTGCTGATACCTTGATTTTAGCCCAGTGGGACCTGTATGCGGCTCCTGGCCCACACAACACTAACGTAATAAGCTGTGTTGTTTCAAGCCACCATGTTTGTGGTCATTTGTAACAGCGGCCGTGAGAAACTAACACACAAGGCCAGGAGACAGAGGAAGGAAGGTTTTCTCAGTAACACTTGTGCATCAGGCACTGGGCTGGAGGAGCTAACATAAGCTACGTGACTGGGTATTTGTGGTGCATTCTGGACATTTGAAGTAGACTCTTTTCTGAGCAATGTGAGCTCACTTGGATATCAGGTAAGAAGTGGCCATCCATGGGCAGAAATATAAAACCAAAGGTTAGGTTGGATGTTTAGATGGTAAAAGGCGATCATGGATAGAAAGTGAAAAGTCTTATTTGAGACTCAGATGAGATGAGACAGAGCATGACTGGGAACATCAGATCTGGAAAACCACCCCCTTCATCTAACCCATGTGGTGCATGAGAATTTATCATGAGCGAGCCACCTGGCAAGATATGGAGAGATGATGCCAAAGGATTGGCCCCATGGAAAGTCAAACCTCAAAAGATGCTGAACTCCAATCACGCCACATCGAGATGCCAATCTGCATTCGCTGAGATGGCTATAACCAAAAAGACAGACAACAAGTGTTGATAAGGATGTGGAGAAACTGGAACTTTCCCACTTTGTTGATGGGATGGTAAAATGGGGCAGCCACTTCAGAAAACACTCTGCCAGTTCCTCAGAAAGATATCACAGAGTCACCATGTGACCCAGAGATTCTACTCCTGGTATACTCTCAGGAGAAATGAAAACATACATCCACACAAAAACTTGAATATTCATGGCAGCATTATTCATAATAACCAAAAGGTAGAAATGTCTAAATGTCCATCAACCAATGGATGGATAAATTCAGTTCAGTTGCTCAATCGTGTCCGATTCTTTGCGACCCCATGAACCACAGCACACCAGGCCTCCCTGTCCACCACCAACTCCAGAGTTTACTCAAACTCATGTCCATTGAGTCGGTGATGTTATCCAACCATCTCATTCTCTGTTGACCCCTTCTCCTCCCAGCTTCAATCTTTCCCAGTGTCAGGGTCTTTTCAAATGAGTCAGTTCTTCGCATCAAGTGGCCAAATTATTGGAGTGTCAGATTCAGCATCAGTCCTTCCAATGAATATTCAGGACTGATTTCCTTTAGGATTGACTGGTTTGATCTCCTTGCAGTCAAGGGACTCGCAAGAGTCTTCTCCAACACCACAGTTCAAATGTTGGATGGATAAATACAACCTGATGTATCCATAAAATGGAATGTTATTCATCCATAAAAAGAAATGAAGTACTGACACACGCTATTACATGGATAAACCTGGAGAACACTCTACTCAGTGAAAGAAGTCCATAACATTGTATAATTCCATTGATGCAAAATATCCAGATAGGCAAATCTATAGAGACAGAAAGTAGGTGAGTTGCTCCCTAGCGCTGGATGGAGTGATGAAAGCATTAGGGGGTAACAGCTAAAAGTAAGAAGTTCCTTTAGGGGGTGATAAAATGTCTAAAATTGTGGGGATGGTTGTACAATTCTATAAATATATGAAAACCATTAAATTGCACATTTAAAACTGGTAAACCATATGGTATGTGAATTATCTCAATAAAGCTGTTACCAAAAAAAAAAAGCAAGCAGGACTAGCATAGAACACCTGAGCCAGGATCAAAGCTAAGCAGAGGCGAGCACAGGCCGGTGGCGGATGCCACAAAGGTTTGTCACGGGCGACCCTTGCTACCAGGAATAGATGACTGAGAATCCTCGTCAAGGCTGAGAGCCGGATCCCGGGGGCAGACTTGCTTCTTCCATAATCTGAGGCATCTGACGAAGCTGAAGTCAGTGGCTCAAAGCCACGGTTCTCTTGGAAGCCCCGGAATTCGGTTCTGCGACCACAGGAAGTCAGGTGGCGCTAAATGGAACTTCCCAGTGTACTCTGTCGCATGGTTGCCTCACGCCTCGTCTACCGCAAGCTTCTGAGTCTCTCTGCTATTCAGGAGTTGGGGATGTAGGGGCCTTTTTGAAACAGCATTGGCCTGACAGTGCTAACAGTGAAAGGCATTCTAGAAAGAAAAGTGAAGTCACTCAGTCGTGTCTGACTCTGTGACCCCATGGACTGTAGTCTGTCAGGTTCCTCCGTCCATGGGATCCTCCAGGCAAGAATAATGGAGTAGGTTGCCATTGCCTTCTCCAGGAATCGAACCCAGGTCTCCCACATTGTGGACAGATGCTTTTCCCTCTGAGCCACCAGGGAAACCAAAGGGCATTCTCATGGCCCCTTTTCCAGCCACTTTAAAAGTTCCGACACTTTTAAAAGAGGGAAAAGGAGGAAGGGGAGAGAAGGAGGGGGCCCTTGTGATCACAACACATCTGAGGGGTCGTTTTGTCTCTGTCTGAGGCCACACAGTCCTGGAAGCCCCTGGAGGGAGGCCCTCTGCCCACAAGGTCATTGCTCAGCCCCCGATGCCCCAGCAACTGGCACCTAGTACACTCTCAATAGACGCTGCTGCCGTTTGGTCCCTCAGTCGTGTCGGAATCGGTGCAACCCCAGGGCTGTAGCCTGCCAGGCTCCTCTGTCCATGGGATTTACCGGGCAAGAAGACTGGAGTGGGTTCCATTTCCTTCTCCAGGGGATCTTCCTTACCCAGGGACTGAACCTGAGGCCCTGCCTTGGCAAGCAGATTTTTACCACTGAACCACCTAGGAAGCCCCCCTCAATAAATAACTGATTAACGCAAAGAGGTAAATAGTGGCAGGTAATGTAAAATCCCAGCCCTTTTACCTTGTGCTGCCTCTAATCTCTGCACAGAACTTTATATTTCAACCATATGAATTATGACCCCCTCTAAAGCAAAAGAGGCAACAGACAGTTGGAGTTTAAGATTACATATGTTATTTTTACTTTGGTGTCCTCATGAGCACTCTGTCACAGGAAGGGCAGCTGAGAATCAAACTCACTGAGTGTGCCAGGGCTGGGGTGGAACTCACTGAACCCAAGGAAAGAGCAGGCTGATCAGTGCAAGACCACAGTCTCTGAGCAACTGAACTCAGGACAGAGAGAGTGCAAGAAACTAGAGGATGTATGTCTTAGGGTTTCTCTATTTGGAGGTTTTAAAAATGTCTACAGTGCTCCTTTCAAAGAGAGGGCCTAATTCCTCTCCTGTGGATGTGAGCTCTACCTGGCAACCAATCTTTAATTAATGTGGAGGACAGGACAGTGTTGTAGTCAGCTGGATAATGCCCGCATCCTAATCCCTAGGACCTGTGAACGTTACCTTAAATGACAAACAGGACTTTACAGCTGTGGTTAAGGATCTCAAGATGGGAAGATATTCCTGGATTGTCTGGGAGGGCCCTAAGTAGTTATCAGGTCCTTATAAAAGGAGGATAGAGACGATTTCACTGCTGAAGAAGAAGAAGCTGATTTGATAAGGCCAGGAGCCAAGGAATGAGGACGACCTCTAGAAACTAGAAAGGTCAAGGGGACAGAGTCTCCCCTCCAGTGTCTGGAGGGAACACAGCCCTGCGTACACCTAGCCTTTCACCCAGTGAAAGTGATGTTAGACTCCCAACCCGCAGAACTATAAGGGAATAACTCTGTGTTGCTTTCAGCCACCTAGTTGTTGGCCATTTCCTACAGCAGCCGCAGGAAACTAGAGGTCAGGAAAGACATTGCTGCTCTGCCTTGCTCTCTTGGACTGGCCAAATGCCAGCTGCCACATTGTGAAGACGCTCGCGAAGCAATGAAAGGAATATTGTCAAGTCGGCGACCACTGTGGGCGACTGAAGCTGCTTACTGGGGAACTCTGGTGTTCATCATAGAACACGCGTCAACCCACCCGAGGGCCCAGGGAGCTGGGGTGGACGCAGGAATTCTCATCGGTCATCGGGGCTGGACTGTCTCCAGGGTCGGGGGTGGAAAGGATACTGACTCTCCAAGACTGCCGGTCTGGTGGAGTAGGTTCTGGCAACTACAGGAATAAACGCAGGTTCTGGCAGTCTGGAGTTCAGAAGGGCTTCCACTGAGATGGAAAGGGCAAGGCAATGTGGGCAGGATTCTGGCAGCTTCTGCTACACCAAGTGATCAAGCCTGGGGGAGGGGGTGTAGCAGAAGAAGAGTGCCCAAATCAGAGTCTGCAGAAGAACGAGCCGATGGCGAGAAACTCAAATACGGATGTACTCTACCATTACTGCATTCTGACTGTGCCACCGGCAGTTCATAAGCAGAACCCCTAATTCTTCAACAGCACGGGCAGGGGAGGGAGGGGGTCACACCACCCCCATTTTGAAGATGGAAACACTGAGGCTTAGAGACTAAGAGGTCCGTCCAAGGTCATGCTGGACTGGTGAGCACAAATGGGAGAGCAGCTCGTTTCCAAGTGCTCTCTCCTGCCTCTCTGGCAGCTGCAAGGAAACTGTCTTTAAAGCGATAAGAGCTTGTGTCTGTCTCCCGACAGCCCATGCCCTTCCCGACTTCATGTGCCATGCATGGCCGTGTCAGGCTACATTTCTCCCAGCGTCACCTGCAGATCCGCCTGCCTCAGATCACGTGGACACACATGTGTGTGCAGGTGTGTCTAGAAGCACACACAGCCTGCTGTGTCACAGACAGCACAGAAAAGCTTTTCCACACAGGAGGCCACACGTGGCACTCATCTTTCAGAGTTTAACCAGCTTAAGTGGAAGCAAATATTTGAAGTTTACCAAACATAAACCAAGTAAAACCTAAGTCAATCAAAAGTGACTAAACACCACTTTAGTCCAAATACATGTTTCTAAAAGGTCACAGCTGGTGCAATTATCCATGCTAGACTTAGCACGCATTCAGCTGTGTGCTTAAGACTGCCAAGAACTGGAATACATTCAGAATCCTTAAATAAGAGTCACCTTGTTTCCAGAAAATGCTTGGTTAAGTCAGGCTCAGGAGTGGGCGAGTTATAGGGAAAAGCCTATTAGACTTTAATGACACTTTGAGAAAATGTATAGAGAAACTTCATTCGGAAAGGAATAGAAATACATGTCAGAGCCAATTTCTCATAATATGTGGGTTGAGCCCTTTTTCTTCAAAGAAAATACGTCCGGACAAGTACAACAACAACAGCAGCAAAAGAACACAACGACAAAATGCGCAGTCCAGCAAGCCGGTCAGCAGGAAGGAAAAACAAATACCTAAATGCAGGCTCGGACAACGACCTTGGGAAACTGTGACCCGGGCCAGGGGGTAGAGCGAGCAGGAGCTGCCAGTTTTTCCCCTCCCGTTGGCATTTCAACAAGCAGAGCCCCAACCCAAAGTGAGCAGGCAACTTGTGCAGAGTGGTTCTTACACTGCTCTGCTGCACGCGAGGGTGCTGTGCCAGAAGCCCTGGGAATTGCCTCAGAAAATGATGGGCAGGCAAGGGTAAGGGGTTCCCAGATCTCCTGCCTCACTTGTACCAAAACAGTGTCCCCTCTTATTTGCTTTAATAGCTTAGACTTCCACCTACAGCTTTGCTTCAAGACAACATTGTTCTATTAAATAGAAAACCTCAGGTTTATGCAATGTCTGAGGCTCACGCCTGCCCTTGCACTCAGAGAATTTACACCCTCAATCAATGTCTTTCTGGAGAAATAAAGTACAGAATAAGAGAACCAGGGCTGAATGGAGGAGGATAACAGGCTGGAAGTTAGACCGCCAAGCACAGAGTTTGGAAAAATCTGAAAAACAGCAGGGAAGAGAGTACTAGAGGGTGTAGGAATGTAAGCACTCGGAAGGGCAAGGGTTTTTGTCTGTCTCGTTCACTCACTGCTTCATCCAGTGCCTAGGAAAGTACTTAGCACACAGTAGGTGCTCAATACATGGAGAGAGTAACATGGAAACATGGGCTTCCCTTGTGGCTCAGACAGTAAAGAATCTGCCTTCAGTGTGGGAGACCCAGGTTTGATCCCTGGCTTGGGAAGATCCTCTGGAGAAGGAAATGGCAACCCACTCCCGTATTCTTGCCTGGAGAATCCCATGGACAGAGGAGCTTGGCAGGTTACAGTCCATGGGGTCGCAAAAAGTCGGACACGACTGAGCGACTAACACAGTTTTCAGAAGTAAATAAGTTATGCCATGTAAATCACCTAGATAAGAAACAGCTATTGTTATGGATAAGGCACACTGCTAACATTGTTAAATATAGGAGTTGGACAGTGGTTCAGTATAATTTTGTCATATTTCACATAATTATAGTTAAAAAAATCCCCACCCCCACCAAAGGCATATGCTTCTGGTTATATCCCCAACTCACAAGGAAATTAACCCTTTAAACCACCAAAGAAACATTTAAGAGGAGGACAGGGAAAAGATGTCCAGATCTCAAAGTGAGGTCCAAGGCCCAGCAGCACCTGCGTCACCTGGGAATTTGTTAGGAATGCAAACTCTCAGTTTCTGATTCCACTGGATCAGGAGTGTGCATCTGAGGCTGGGCAGCCTACGTTTTAGCACACCCTCCAGAGGATTCTGATGCAGGCTAGAGGCCAACACCAAAGAACAAATGAGGTCCCAAAGTGACCTGGCCTCTGGAAGCTAACGCAGCTGAACATCTCTGATACATATTGACGCTGCCGCTGGGCAGGCACCTTTATTGGCATAATTCGGGAATCTATTCTCCCTACCAACCCTATTATCTACTCAGAGGAGGGAGCTGGGAGAACCAGTTTGCCCAGAAGAAACTGCAATCTCACTTTTCCCAACCCTCCTGGTGGGGTAGACTGGGGCTTGACGAAGGTGATGGGGGATCTCGTGACTATCTCTCAGTAGGACAGTGCTGCTAAGTCTGCTAAGTCGCTTCAGTCGTGTCTGACTCTGTGCAACCCATTAGACGGCAGCCCACCAGGCTCCCCCATCCCTGGGATTCTCTAGGCAAGAACAATGGAGTGGGTTGCCATTTCCTTCTCCAATGCATGAAAGTGAAAAGTGAAAGTGAAGTCACTCAGTCGTGTCCAACTCTTAGCGACCCCATGAACTGCAGCCCACCAGGCTCCTCCATCCATGGGATTTGCCAGGCAAGAGTACTGGAGTGGGGTAGGACAGTATCTGACCCTAACTCCAGAATATTTCATTGTGCATCCACAGAGATCATAATCTCTTAAATTCTCTCAGTGCTCTCCACAACGACCACCAGGGTACACTACACAGATGCCAGCTACAACCCTTGAGCCTTAAATTTTGCTTAGGGCAGTAGTATTTGTCCTATCCACCCCCACCCCTGGCATTTCCAGGTAGGGAATTTTCAATAGTGGTTGTTAGAAATATGAGAGAACTATCAAAATGCTACAAAAGCATCTTTGTAAGTTGTAAAATAGATAAAATAAAAATTATGGGATTTGTCCTACAATGGTATATAGGCCACAAATTTATCATCAGGGTAGAAGTTAAAAACAAAAAACAAATTGTGAGCATAGCCTCCTGGGGAAGGATGTACAGGGTTAGAAGTAACAGAAAATGATGGTTTGGGATGATTTAGTGCCTGTATCAGTGAATACTAGAGAGATGCCCAATAAATATTTGTTGAATGAATCAATAAATGGACTATTCACAGTACACACCTGTGTCATCTCTCTCTCTACACACACACACACACACACACACACACATTTTAATAAGCCTCTACCAATCTATGCCTGCACATGAGATCATGTCCTTTCCTATGAAACTGGACATTTGTAGATGTCAGTCTTAGCCCTTCCAGTTGCTAAAATGTTTTGGAAAGAGTACCAAAAAAAAAAAAAATTAGGCAAAGATAGAGGAGCCAAATGCAGAACATGTATGGCGGGAGCATAAAAATAAAGCAGTGTTCACTGAACAAAGATGTAATTCTACTTCCTTCTAATAAAATTAATGATAATGAACTTCTGATCTAGAGGACTGGGCTGCTTGTGCCCAATGAAAGGACCCAAGGGGTGGAATCGCAAATGTCAGCAAAGTTAACTACAGAGAAGGACCTTAAGTGGATCAATCGGAGTTGAACTACTAGATAGAAGGATTAAGTGGCTAATAAAAGGGATGTTCCAGTGACCTCTAACACAAGAGGGAGGAGATAATGAGATAAGTAAAGCTGGTGAGGATAATAAGACTATAATTATGGCTAAGTTCAAACTATTGAATGTACATTAGAAAACCATCTGGATACTCTGAAGAGAGAGGAAAATCTAGCCTCTGGAAGTGAATGCTGCCTCCAACGTCTGAGATGCTCCCAGCTGCATATCCCTCAGACTGATGTGAAGATAAAACCATTGCAATGGACATTTCAGACATGTTAAGGTGGTGGTGGGGCTGCTGCTGCTGCTGCTAAGTCACTTCAGTCATGTCCGACTCTGTGCAACCCCATAGATGGCAGCCCACCAGGCTCCCCCATCCCTGGGATTCTCCAGGCAAGAACACTGGAGTGGTGCTAGTGGTTCAATTTTCTGAAAAAGGAATGCAGAAAGAAGTGAAGCCTTATCACTGGGAGAAACCCATTGTGCTCAGAAGTCTTGCCAAGTAATTATTTTTAATAGTAACCATTGTGGCCACTGTCCACAGGCACTCAGTGAGCTTCTGCTATGTATGTGGTGGTGAGATTGGCCTTGTGCATCCTGGGACATTTAAGAAACACACATACACATACACACAGTGAGACTCCTGGCTGGAGGATAAAATGCAGCAAATTAACAAGCTGATTCTTTCTGAATGTGGGAATTCAGGGTCTGATGATAAAACTGCAAAAAAATAAATGTATTAAAGGAAAAGCATTTGGTTCAGGACCAGCATGCAAATCTCCCTGTGCATTTGGAGCATTTGGCTTTTTCCTGCAGAACGCTTTATATAATTGTTCACTTAATCTCTTGGGTGAAATAAACGAATGGCAGCTTTACTACACTATTGATTCAAATTATTACTGTAATGACAGAGCTGTCCAGGGACTTGTCACCAGGTTTCTCGAGATGTCCTGATGGCTGTCGTATACATTATTAAGGAACACTCTGAAAAGGAGGCCCCTCCCTGCTTGTCCTGAGCCAGAATCACTGATGGCACCTCTGGGTGTTTGGGACCCTGGACTCAGGCCTGGATGTCATGAGCCAAAAGTGAAGCTTTCAATGGGTTTGCAACCGTGAGGCCAACATGCCCAGTGAAGTGACCTTAAGGGACTGGACTTCCGGGTTTTAGACCAGGTGTCCTGAAGATATAACTGGACATCCACAAAGACAGAAAGAAACACCGTTTATAGGACAGGGTCCCTGCAGGAAACAGAAGACACACTTGGGCTCAAAAAGAACTTAAGGAAGGGCCTGTTTCCAGATGAGGATGGGGCTAGCAAACCAGTAAGGGATGACCAGGTGTCTAAGAGTAGCATCCGCAGAAAGCCCTTCTGACTTCTAGGACTGAAAGGGCACAGGGAGGAAACATGCTTCAAGAGCCCTTTGGGAATATGAGCACGGAGGCCGCGGGGGAAGAAACGCCCTGCTCTCACTCCTCTTGCTCACTGACCCCTGCTTCTGTCCCCCTAGCAGCTGAGCCCCAGTGGAAACCAGAGGAAGTCTGCAGAGGTCAGACCAGAGAGGTCAGACTGGGTACAGAATGAAAGAGGGCAGAGAATGGGTCTGCGGGTGGAGCAAACAAGTAGCAACCAGCCACAGCTCAAGGGCTCAGAGTATGAGATGGCAAGGGAAGGCCTGAAGGGCCGAGGAACAGACAGGCTACAAGATCAAGTACTGCCCTGCACTGACGTCCCACTGATACCCCAAAGCCAACTTGAAGGTCAGTGAAGACTCCTCTCGTTTGGGGAGAGAGAAGGAGTCAGGTGTCTGGGATTTGCAGTAGTGTAGACCTGGGATGGCATCCTGGGTCAGCTTTTCTGTGACTGTGTAGCCTTGGGTGAGCTATTTAATGTCCCCACGGTTCAGTTTGCACTTCTGGAAAAGGAGCATCATATAGGATTCTTTGAAATTGAATAATGCGTGTAAAGAACTTAGCCCATTTCCTGACTTACAATAAATGTTCCAATGGTGGTTATTTATATAGATTAGGAAATTCGGATTCCACTGAAGCTACTTTAGCAAAAAGCAGGGGAGGGCCATTGAAAGGAGGAGGGATGTTTGGGAGAACTCAAGGGCAGGGGGCAGGGACTTTCTTCAGAAAGATTCCACAGGCGGGACCCGGGGGATGCCTGTCCTCCGTCTCCTGGTTGTACTTCTTTCTGTGCCCCTCCATCCTCCTTCCCTCTCTGAGCCCTGGCTCTCTCTGTTTTACTGTCCTCGCAGTGGACTGTGACCACCCAATAGGGCTCCTGGATATTGTACAGTCAAAATAATTTCCAGTCACCCAAGCTCATTCCGAAGGGCTTCCCTCATAGCTCAGTTAGTAAAGAATCCCCTGCAATGCTGGAGACCCCAGTTCGATTCCTGGGTCAGGAAGGTCCACTGGAGAAGGATAGGTTACCCACTCCAGTACCCTGGCCTAGAGAATTCCATGGACTATACAGTCCATGGGGTTGCAAAGAGTTGAATATGACTGAGTGACTTTCACTTTGTTATCAAACTTCAAAAAAAAAAAAAAATCATTCCAAACTGATCCTCAGTCCTAGCTCTGAATTCCTAGAAGAGAGATTCAACCAGGCTGATTCTGGTGAGGAGCCCACTCTGGCCCTTCACCCTCAGCCTGCTGGCTCTCTTCAGGTGGCCCCTGCTGATTCACACCCAGCCCCTGTCTGCCTGACCCCTGCCCTGTGAAGACAGCATCAGAGTTCTTCCTTGACTCGGACTTCTGCTCCGGTGTGGTTGGGGGAGCCCCAGCAGGAGAGCAGGGGAAGAGGGGAGGATGGGCCCTGGGCGCCCTCCCTGCAGGGTCAGCAGGGGCAATCTGCGTGTCTACACAGAAGCCACAGCCTCACTGGAGGAGACCCTCTCATTAGGATGCCTAGGGGCCAGCAACCATTTCCTCTTCTTGCCCCTTCGGGACCAGGGGTTTTAACAGCCTGGCTGTTGCTAACCCTTGAGCACTTCCGGTCTCCCCACACCCTGGGGTGTAGGGTTCCAGGGCCCGCCACCCACTGGAGTTAGGGGATAACTGAAGGCAGAGACCTCAAGGCATTTTCCATGCTGTTAATGCTGCCGTCATTTTCATTATTACTTGTATTATAAACACCATTCATTGGTTAGAACTTCTACCCGTTCTCAAAGACGGCATATTGGGTTGGAGTCAGCTTCTATTTCCCACACAACTCAAATGCAAAAGGCCTCCCAGAACATGACCATGTGATCCTCGGGGCTTGTATACTGCACTTCTCGGAGCTTCTTACATGAGCCTCGACAGACCTTAACCTGAATTTTTTGCCTTTGAAGAAAAATAAAAAATTAAAACAATACTTTGAAAAGCCTTGGTGATCCCCAGTCTCTTGGGGCATGTGGTAATACTGGCAGAACTCTGGAGGGCCCGGGGCTGACCAGGCTGCCCCAAGAACACAGATTTATATGCAAGAGGCCATTGCTGGTCACCAGAGAGGGAGGGGACACTGCCCTCCCCTCTAAAGCAGGGCTCTCGGGATTACCATCGGACCGTGTAAAAGCTCAAAGCCTCAGGCCTGTGCCTCTTCCACCTAGCTGCTCACACACCCTTCTCTGCTCTCATTTCCACCTGGAAAATATACCCTTTTGTCAGTGATTAAATAAACCCACTAACCTGCTTCCAACATTAGAAAGAGGTTATTCCTATCTAACTGTTTACAATGCATCAGAAATTGCTGAGGGCACCAGGTACAAAATGCAGTCCTGGCTCCCATCCTCTCCTTCCACTCTGAGATTACACACCTGCTGAAAGAAGTAGCACGACCCCCCAGAACTGGGGTTAAACATGCACATTCGTGATGTCAAAATATATCCTCCCACACAGCAGAGGTCATTTTTGTAAAATGAAAAGCAAACATCGAGTGGAATCATTTTTCCCGACCAAGATTAGGCTTATAAGATGAAAATTAAAAGTGGAGAAAATAAGGATTAATTTACTAAGTCAGTCATCTGATTTTTTTTCCCCCCTAGCTTGTTTAAACATTTGTGATTCCAGCCCGGAGTGCCACTTTCCAAGCTGAATGTCTCCATCCAGTTGATCCTCCAAGACAGTTAACATGACCTGTTGTTGTAGAAACAATGGTGAGGTCACATGCCCAGCACATTGACTTAGATCTAGTTGAAAAACCTAATTCTGTCATTGAATAGCCGTATGACCTTGGGCATATTAGTGTATCTCTCTTAGCCTCCCGTTTCCTTATCTGAAAACTAGGAATAATGGTAACAGCTCTAAGAGTTCTTATGGGAATCAAATGAGATCAACTGGCTAAAGTACTTGGCATGTTTTTTGGCGTTATATATGTTCAGAAAATGTTAGATGGTTCAGTTGTTATTATAATTAAGAAGTCAAACCATGTTTTCATTCCTTCCTTCATAATCTCATTTATCTCACAAATATTTATTGAGCTTTACTATACTGCAGACACTGATCAAGATGCTAAAGACAAAATAATGAACACAATTGAGAGAGTTCTTATATTTTAGTGAGGGAGAAAGACAATAAACTATATGTACATGAAATATTCTATCTGGTGGTGATACATGCTCTGAAGAAGCTGACACCAGGGTAAGAGGAGAAAGGGGGCAGGTTGCAAGCACAGGGGGAGCTAGTTCAGAGAGCATCTTCTCCGAGGAAGAGAAGGCCAGAAAGTCCTTGACAGGACAAGCCTGTGAATGAGTGGGAAAGAGCAAGGGCAGGTGGTAAGCAGGATAGAACGTAGGTTAGGGAGACAGGGGAACTAAAAGGGGGAACACGCATGGGTCTAGCTGTTGGGAAGCAAGGGCATATGTCCATCTTAGGCTTAAGAATGAGTGAGATAATGGAGGCTGTCAGAGCAGTAAGTCTTGCCTGGAAAATCCCATGGGTGGAGGAGCCTGGTGGGCTGTAGTCCATGGGATCACTAAGAGTCAGACACAACTGAGCGACTTCTCTTTCACTTTTCACTTTCATGCACTGGAGAAGGAAATGGCAACCCACTCCAGTACTCTTGCCTGGAAAATCCCATGGATGGAGGAGCCTGGTGGGCTGCAGTCCATGGGGTCACGAAGAGTCGGACATGACTGAGTGACTTCACTTTCACTTTTCACTTTCATGCACTGAAGCAGGAAATGGCAACCGACTCCAGTATTCGTGCCTGGAGAATCCCAGGGGCGGGGGAGCCTGGTGGGCTGCCGTCTATGGGGTCGCACAGAGTTGGACACGACTGACGCGACTTAGCAGCAGCAGCAGCAGCAGCAAGAGGAAACAATACAGCTGCCTAAGAGTCTCAGCTCCACCACTGCCAGCTCTTGGTTCAGTCCCCAGACCAGCAGAAGCAGCATCACCTGAGATCTTGTTAGAAATGCAGAGTCCCAGTCCCTACTCCAGACCTGCAAGATCAGAATCTGTACTTCAACCCAGATGATTTATAAACTCACTGAAGTCTGAGAACTGAAAGTATCAGTCCCTCAGTCATGTCTGACTCTTTGCGACCCCATGGGCTATAGCCCGGCAGACTCCTCTGTCCATGAAATTCTCCAGGCGAGAATACTAGAGTGGGTTGCCATTCCCTACTCCAGGGCTCTCCCCGAGCCAGGGATTGAGCCCAGGTCTCCTGCATCACAGGCAGATTCTTTACCATCTGAGCCACCAGGATGCATGGAGAAGCACTAACCTAGGACTTTTCACTTAACCTCTCTTGTTCTCAGAAACCTCATCAGCAAAATGGGCATCATAAAAATAATTCCCTCATAATATGAGGGAATATTGTGACTTTTCAATAAGCTCATGCCAATAAAATGCTCAGCCCAATGCTTAGGACATTGCCATTGCTCAGCAAATCTTAGCTTCTGCATTTAATCCTTAGCAGCACACCAGGGACGTGGTCCTGAAGGTCTGAATTAAAGAAGATGCAATCTCTGCATCCTTCATGAAGCCGGGTAAGAACCCAGGGTGCTAAGAGACTGTGCTGTGGAGTTCGGGAGCTCTCACTGTTGCTTGTTGACTGTTGTGATCCCCTCCTGGAACCTGTATGGAGGGAACAGTAATTATTTCTGCTGTACCTTCCTTGGGACTGCTGGCTCCAAAGAGACCCATCCCCTTTGTTAGACAATGAAGGTCATCTTCACCTGAGGTCTTCTTCACTTGAGAAGATAGCATTAGCACCTGCAGGAGGACTCAGGTTTCTTCTAATGAAGGTGGTCTGCTGGAACCCACCCACACTGCTTGACCTGGTTCCCCTGTGATTCATAGCTCTCACCAGTCTTTTTCCTCCACAGCTGGCTCTGGGGAGACTCAAACCTAAATATTGGCCTGGAAACCATGGCATTTCCAAGTGCAAGAGAATGTTTCTCTAGCCAAGATGGCAGCTGTCAAACCAGTTAATTCCCAGATACATTACTATAAATCTCAAATCTACGACTGGGTAGAAAAGCAAAATATGTTTATGAAATAAAAGCCTGTAACTTTCAATTAAGCACCTTTGGCAACTATAATAAAATAGCTAAGCAGTCGATTCTGCTGACAGGGACAAAAAAAAAAAAATGATAAAACCTGAACTGGAACAATCACAATGAGAATGAAGGGAAGCAAACATTCAGAAGACCTTTCTGAAATAGAGGCAGTAAGACATTGTAACCTCTTGTGCACAGAGAGTAAGGAGAGAGTCACGTTTTCTAGTCTGCATTCTTACATGTTTCTTCATTTCATAGGGAAACACAGGGAAAGGTTCATGAAAAAGGACAGTGAGTTTAAAGTCAGTTGTAAACCTTGAGCACTGAAGAATTGATGCTTTTGAACTGTGGTGTTGGAGAAGACTCTTGAGAGTCCCTTGAACTGCAAGGAGATCCAACCAGTCCATCCTAAAGGAAATCAGTCCTGGGTGTTCATTGGAAGGACTGATGCTAAAGCGAAACCCCAATACTTTGGCCACCTCATGCAAAGAGTTGACTCATTGGAAAAGACTCTGATGCTGGGAGGGATTGGGGGCAGGAGAAGGGGATGAGATGGCTGGAAGGCATCACTGACTCGATGGATGTGAGTTTGAGTGAACTCCGGGAGTTGGTGATGGACAGGGAGGCCTGGCGTGCTGTGATTCATGGGGTCACAAAGAGTCGGACAGGACTGAGCGACTAAACTGAACTGAACTGAAACCTTGAGAGAATACATACTCTGGAAAGTATATACTTGTTCAGAATGTAGAGTTAAATAAACATAAGAAAATGTGTCGAAACCATCTGTCATGAGGGAAATGCAAAGTGTGATCACAACCCAGGATGGATCCATTTAAAAGGACCAACAGTGTCAAGAGCTGGTGAAGTTGTGAAGGAACTGGAAATCTCATTCACTGTGGACAGAAGTGTAGACGGATACAATCACTTGGGGGACATGCTTGGTCCTACTTATTAAAGCAAAAATATGTTAGCAGTCCCACTCCTGGATATGCACACAGCCAAAATAAATGATTACTCCACAAAAATACATGAAAATTTTCTGAGTGATATTGTTCACAATTGACAAAAACTGGAAACAAGCTAAATGTGCTAAATGTAGAATGAATAAATTATAATGTGTTCATACTATGTAAGAGTGCACAGCAATGAAAATTAATAAAGTACTGAATATCATAGCCAAAATATGGACTAAAAATATCCAGATACCAAAAAAGCACTGAGTGATGATTTTATGATGATATTTATATAAAGTGCCAAGAACAGGAAAAACCAGTCTATGAGATTGTGAAAGTCAAAATGGTGGTTCCATTTAGGGATTATTATCTGTGAGAGAGCACAAGGAAGCCAGCCCTCTGGGGTGGTGGAAATGTCCATGTCTTAATATACATGTAATGGTACATACATACGCCAAAAAAAAAAAAAATCACTTGTGCTCTTAATTTTAAACATATGCAATTTATTTTATGAAGGTTATACCTCAATAAAGAAAGTAAATTTAATAATACAGGGTTAAATATTTGATCAGCACTTGAAAACAGTATACGTAAGAAGAGGTGGCAATTCTTGAGTGCACTGGAACCATAAGGCTAAAGTGATTGTTTAACATTCAAAATAAGCTTTTGGCTCTAACAGGCCTATCAAACACTGTTTAAGGTCATTCTTGGAATTAATAGTTGGTGTTTATCAAGCATGGTCCCAAGGGGAATCTGTGATAAGCCTTTGCTGCTGCTGCTGCTAAGTCGCTTCAGTCGTATCTGACTCTGTGCGACCCAATAGACGGAAGCCCACCAGTGCCCGCCGTCCCTGGGATTCTCCAGGCAAGAACACTGGAGTGGGTTGCCATTTCCTTCTCCAATGGTAATAAGCCTTTAGAAGGAGGTAAATGTGGAAGGTGGAGGCTCATAAGCTCTGTGCCTAAGAAACTGCAAGGAGTGTGGACGAGCTGAGTGCATGCAACACAGCTGCCCCTAGAGGGCACCACTGGGCGCCTCTGCCAGAACCAGCCAGGGAGCTGTGGTTCCCACTGGCTCCCAACAGATGAACTTTGTATACCACTCATCTCAATAGGGACCCATGAGATGATAGTTCCCAACAAGGGCAGCAGATGGTGTGACAGCCTGGGGTGGGACAATGGTGTGAATTCTTCCAGGGTGGCTTTGGTGGAACTGCCTCCTTTCCTGGGTCTCACCTTTTAATTTTTTTTTTAATTAATTTATTTATTTTAGTTGGAGGCTACTTACTTTACAATATTGTAGTCGTTTTTGCCATACATTGACATGAATCAGCCATGAGTGTATATGTGTTCTCCATCCTGAATCCTCCTCCCACCTCCCTCTCCATCCCACCCCTCAGGGTCATCCCAGTGCATCAGCCCAGAGCGCCCTGTCTCATGCATCAAACCTGGCGATCTGTTTCACATGTGGTAATACACATGTTTCAGTGCTATTCTCTCAGATCATCCCACCCTCGCCTTCTCCCACAGAGTCCGAAAGACTGTTCTAGACATCTGTATCTCTTTTGCTGTCTCGCATATAGGGCCAAGGTTACCATCTTTCTAAATTCCATATATATGTGTTAATATACTGTATTGGTGTTTTTCTTTCTGACTTACTTCACTCTGTATAATAAGCTCCAGTTTCATCCACCTCATTAGAACCGATTCAGATGCATTCTTTTTAATAGCTGAGTAATATTCCACTGTGTATATGTACCACAGCTTTCTTATCCATTCATCTGCTGATGGACATCTAGGTTGCTCTCGTGTCCTGGCTATTATAAAGAGTGCTGCAATGAACACTAGGGTACACGTGTCTCTTTCAATTCTGGTTTCCTCAGTGTGTATGCCCAGCAGTGGGATTGCTGGGTCATATGGCAGTCTTATTTACAGTTTTTTAAGGAATTAAAAACCTTTTAATTTTATAAAAAAAAATTTTTTTTAAAGCACAGCTCCTTCTAATCTTATAAATACCAATATTCCATGATTCTGTAGCTCAGGTGCTCCTCTATCAGCTGTTTATCTAATAAATACTATAGGAGCCTCTATATACATATGTATGTATATTGGGGACACAACAGCAAACAAGACAGAAAGGGCTCCTGTCCATACAGAACTTATCTTATAACGAGGAAGACAGATCCGAAGCAGGATGTGTTCACACTGTAGACTAAAGTGAATGAAGAAAAGGATTATTAGGTCTGATGTGGGGACGTGACAATTTTAGTTAGGGTACTCCTCTCCAAGGAGGTGGCATTTCTACTGAGGCTTGAACAATGGGAAGTGGCCGTCCCAACAGCCTTGGGGAGAGCCTACATCAGGAAAACAATTGCCAAGTCCAGGTAGCAAGAGCTGTGCTGGCTTCCCTGCCATCCAGCAGGAGCCCCTTAGGGGGCACACAGCGATCGGAAGGGCCTGGCCCAGCTCCCTGCATGTTTTACTTGGTAACGAGAGGTACCAAGGTGCTCTGATCTTCCATCTCTTCTTATCACAGGGACGAAATGGCAATTTTCCACCAGCAAACACCAGTATTTGGAACTAAGCAACCCAGGAGTTAGACCTCAACAATGGGAGCAGAGAAACCTAATGGCTTTAGAAATACATTTGCTCAGAAAAGTCATGTGTACACCTAGAGACAGTCCCAACAGGAAATAAACAATGAAACAGCAATTATGTGTTGGGTCCCCAGGTGGAATGAGCTGTACAAAAGCAGGAAGGACTCTCAGACCTCGTCTGTGCCCCCTTCCCAGAGCTCCCTCAGCACCACGGGTTTACACCACCTCTTAGTAATTGTCACATTTGATTGCTATTGTTGGTTTACATGCCACTCTCTCCTCATTAGGGTATAAGCTGTTAGGGGCAGACACCCTGTTGAGCTTGTCTTGCCAAGTGTAGCTCCAAGTTCACTAGCTGTCACTGTGTACACACTCAGCAAATGTTGGAGAAATGAATGCATACATATGTGTGAGTTAATGCATTAACTCAATTCAACTGCTACCGAGTCCCTACTACATGCAGATATTCCTTTAGATGCTGAGGATACAGCAGTAAGCACAACAGAAAGAAATAAAAAAATATTCCTGACCCCTTGAGCTTTGCCTAATAGTGGGAGACGGGGCAGACAGACAATAAAAGCAGTAAGTGAGGAGGTCGGGGTGGTTGTGGGGGTTGTGCGAGGGTGAGGGTAGCAGGTGAGAAGCCAGAGAGATAGCAGAGGGCCCCAGGGTGTGGGACCAAGTGTGGCTTGTTAGGACGCGGCCCTGACTCTGAGAGGGGTAGAAAGCCCTAAGATAGCCCTGGCCCGGAACAAAAGATGATGTAATCTGCCTTATCTTTTTTAATGATCAGGAAAAATCACCTTAATATTAGAACTGAGGGCTAAAATGTCCATTCTGTCCCATAAGTACCAAAAGAGAGGCACACTTACAGGCACGAGAATAAAGGAAACACGGCTGAGGCTCTCTCTGTGAGCCATGCAGAGAAAAAAACAGTCTGAACGAGACCCTGAAGGCACCACGACTTCAGAGCTTACCTGCCACGGTGCTAGCGATATCTTCTATCTCCTCACTCATTTTTTCCCTATTTTAGTGAGATATATTTGACATATAATATTGTATCAGTTTTGGGCATACAGCACAATGATTTGATAAACGTGTGTGCTGTGAAATTATCACCTCAATGAGCTGAGTTAACATCCATCACCTCATAGTTACAATTTTTTTTTTCTTGTGATAGAAAGTCTTAAGATCTACTCTCTCAGCAACTTTCAAAAATACAACACAGTTTTGTCACACTGGACTCACTCATTTTTATAGATAAAAATGAGTGGCCACCCAGAAGGCAAGCATTGCCCAATCTCAGCCCCAATCTGAGGGTCATTTCAGAGAAAAAAGCTCTCTGTCAGGGTTTCCAGGGGTCTGCAGGGACCACAGGGCAGACGGAGCTTGTCTTGGACGTCAAGTCGGCTCTGCAAGACGCCTTCTCACCAGCCGTGCAGGAGCCGGGGGCAAGGGCGTGCTGTCCCTTACATGTATCCAAAGGCCACTTCCTTCTCCTGCCCAACAAGCCAGGGGTCCTTTCCTCCCTGGGGACACCAGCCCCACTCGAACTTCAGGGACTTGCGAGGTGGAAGGTGCTTCCCCAGGGAAAGCAGGTTCTGATTGTCTGGCCAGTTAGAACCATGGCAACAGATTCTGGTACAAACCAGGCCTGTGATGGCCAGCCTTTGCTGATACTATTTGGAAAGGATGCCCTTTGCTCTGCCAGAGTTGCTAAAGCAGTGAAATGGAAGCCTGCAGCTACGGATGGTTCCCCGCTCAGGGAAAGTCTGCCTCTGAGGAAGACCATCACAGAGGAAAACAGCGCTAGAGAATGAAGAGGGACGGCTTCATGGCCAGTTCATCAGGGCACCTGGAATCAACCAAGCCTGAAGCGGATGCTGCCCTGGACCCGTTAGGTACAGGCGTTGTATGAGTTTGCCATGGCTGCTGTATCAAATCGGAGAAGGCAATGGCACCCCACTCCAGTACTCTTGCCTGGAAAATCCCATGGATGGAGGAGCCTGGTAGGCTGCAGTCCATGGGGTCGCTAAGAGTCAGACATGACTGAGCGACTTCCCTTTCACTTTTCACTTTCATGCATTGGAGAAGGAAATGGCAAGCCACTCCAGTATTCTTGCCTGGAGAATCCCAGGGACGGGGGAGCCTGGTGGGCTGCTGTTTCTGGGGTTGCACAGAGTCGGACACGACTGAAGCAACTTAGCAACTGTATCAAATCATGACTCACTTGCTGACAAAACAATGCATGTTTATTCTCTTACTGTTCTGGGGAGGCCAGAGGTCTGAAACCAAGGTGTAGGCAGGGCTGCACCACTTAGAGAAGCCTCAGGGGAGATTCCATCTCCCTGCCTGTTCCAGCCCCTTCCTCACGTCACTCCACCCTGTTTCCTCTGTCCTACACCCACTTCTGTACTCAGATCTTCATACAGACCCTTGTGATTACATTGGCCCATCCAGATAATCTTCTTATTGCAAGAACCGTAATTTAATCCACATTACAAAGCCTTTACTGCCATTTAAGGTAACATACTCTTGGGCTCTGGGGGTTAGGATATGGGCGACGGTGGGTGCCATTATTCAACTCATCACAGGACTCGGTGCATTGTATTTTTTGTGTGAGCCAATTTAGGCCGGGAAATCTGTCCCTTACAGTGGCAGGAGTCTGTATACATATTCCTAAATCCACAACATCATCTCACTCCCGGGGAGCACACACACCCTAGAATTCAGTTTATCCAGAGTTCTAACTTCTCTTTTTCCCGCCAGTGTTTTTTAATTTCAGCTGACAGTACCGAGCAGAGGTTAAGAATGCAGATTTTGGATTCAGACAGCTTGGGTCTATGTCCTGCCCTTTCCACTTACTAGTTAAGCCTTTTGAGCTACAATCCTCTCGATCTGTCAAATGGAGATAACAAAAGCACCTGCTTCAGACAACGACTGTACAAGTTAAATGAAGTAATGAATGTACAGTGTTCACAGTACAAGGTCCGTGTTTGGTACATGATGCAGAGATACATTCCCTCCATCTGGCGCTGCACTAGTTTTACACACGGTGTGCCTCAATTAACTGCTACTCTTTTATTTAGCTCTTTTAGAAATAGTTCCAGGCTCAGAGAAAGAACCACCGTGAATTTTCACACACCATCTTCATTGTAAAGGTGTTGCCAAGCACTTCCACACAGCAGAGAACTGGATCAAACCTTTCTTGAGTTGCCTGCGCCTCCCTCCTTGTCCTCCCCCTTCGCTGCTAACATCACTCTGCCTCCAGAGTCACCTGAGCCCATCTGGGAGGGCTGTTGTTTCCAGGCACTCGAGGTAGAGTCTCTTCATACTTAGGTAATTTTGCTCTTGTCTTCAGCTTATCTAGTAACCACTTTTTCACGTCCTTACAGAAAATGTGATTGCGCCTCCTTCCTGCCAAATCCCACTAACCACTTGATGCTCCAGTTTAACTAGAAACAGTATCAGCCTTGCACTCCGTGGGCATCCCATTTGCACGAGGGATGCCACTCTGGATGGAGTCCTGAGGTGTTCTGGTGGACCAGGCCTTGCTATCAAGGAACAACAGACAGTGACCTTACTGAGGGCTTTGAGTCTGGAGGACTTCGGCCGGCAAGAGGTGGTCATCTGTGACAAGTGACAGTTATGCTGTGTGACTGATGGAGGCGGATATTTCCCTGTATGTTATCCCCAGATGCAGGCTAACTGGAAGAATCATGACGGGGAGTTCCTAGAGAAGGTCAGTAAACATTGCGTTTTTCCATGGACACCTGCACATCCCAGCATCCAATCCACCCACTCTCTCCTTCCCACAGCTCTCACCTTGAAGAAATTCTTTGAAATTTATCCCTACTCATTAAAATTTTTGAAGAATTCTTTTATATAATTAATCAAAAAATACCTATAAAAGATACCTTTATTTCTACCCAGCTGGCTAAGTAAATCCTATATGAATGAGGTAGAGAGCAGAAATCTCCTCATCTCGTGGATGGTATCAGGTCATCTCAGCCTCAGGTTGGTCTAAACCACCATGGTAATTCCTTCCCTCTTTGCCAGCAATTAGGTAGGTGTAGGCATGTGACCAAGTTCTGTCCAATGAAACACGAGGAGAAGTCTGCTGAAAAGGTTCTCTTTGCTGAGAGAGCTTCAGGGAGAGAGTCTTTTTGTTCCCTGACTTTCTGCTTGGAATGGAGGGCTTGATGCTTGAAAATGTGTGAACCATTTTCCCTGTCATAAAGTAAAGCCCAAAAATAAACTTAGAGACACTGAATCCCACTCACACCTCACTGAGCTGCTTGTTATGTGATACATTAAATACCTTCATTATTTAAGCCACTATTGGGCATTGTGTTGCTTGCAACTGAATGCATTCTAAATGATATACCACTTAACTCTTTGTTTTCTAGGTAGGCCATTAAGCAAAACTTAACTCTCCCTACGTCTGCCTTTAGAACTGTGTGTTTACATATGGTAGCAGTGTCAGTCTTCTTACTGAACAACATTTTAATGAAGTCAAGTGTTAAGTCCAAATGGTAGTTATATATCTTTGAATGCTCAGCTCCCCTATTGAGCTGATTGAACAAGGCCTTTTCCTCCCATGTGTAGTGTACTGAATGCATTGTTGGGATCTTAGCACCCAAATATGACAGTATTTGATTATCTCTGTCCCTTTTCCCTATCTTGGCCATGCAGCAAAGTGTCTTGACCACAGCCTTCTAGGAAGAAATAAACAGATGGCAAGAAGTGAAACAAAACCTAACATTCCCAGCTGTGAAGAAAGAAAAAAGCCCCAGCATGGAGTTGATTTCAAGAGAAAATGAAAGGAATAGAATCAGGAGCCATGTTTACCATAGATATAAGAGGATAAACAGCACACATCAATGCTAAGTCGCTTCAGTTGTGTCCAGCTCTGTGAGACCTCATGGACTGTAACCCGCCAGATTCTCTGTCCATGGGATTCTCCAGGCAAGAATACTGGAGTGAATTGCCATGCCCTTCTCCAGAGGATCTTCCCAACCTGGGACTCAAACTCACATCTGCCTGCATCTCTTGCCTTGCAGGGAGATTCTTTACCCACTGAGCCACCTGGGAAGCCCTACTTCCCATGTCCTTACTGCAGACATGGATAATTAAAAATGGCTATTCAATCATAGTGTCCAGTTTAGACTGTAAGTTTACTGTAAGTAACAAATGATTGTTGTTTTTTTTTCCACTGTGGCCTTGCATCTGATAAGGAAATTAGAAATCTGAATATGTTGTCAAGGGACAAACTGAAAATAGTTGAGAGGTCACTGGGTTGTGATAAGTAGCTGAGATAAGACCTAAGCATTTCACAACTTCCCTAAGGCACATCTACAAAAAGTGTGACATGCCTGATGATGCTTAAGACTAAGACCCGAAGCACTTAAAAGAGCATGAACTCACAAGCAGGGGAGTCTGGTGGAACTGCTGCTGGAAATCAGGCATTCCACATGGAGGAGAGCTCAAGAAGCACAGCCACAGACTCCCAAGTGCAGATGTAGGCCCACCACTAAGAATTAGGCCAGAAGTCCACTTCTCAAAAGGCCTCATGAAGTGAAATTCACTCCCTCGGTGAATTTACTGGCTTCCAAGAGCTGACTGCTCAGTCTTAAAGGCTCACAGAACTGACTTTTCTAGCACAGAAAGATCATTCCTTCTTCAAATGTGGAATTGCATTACTAAAGCTCATGAGACTTGTTATAAAACTAGAATGTCAACTTATTAATGCAAAATGATAAATGACTGGCATGGGAACTTTTAAAAGTTCTCCCAATTAATCCAGCCTCTTTGTAGAGGCCAACTTACAAGGGGGCCAAATCAATTTCATTTTAAAGTTTAATGGAATCAAAAGGCACTGGATGTGTAGGAGCAGCACAAGAGATACCCTGATCCAGGCAGTGCACCTTGACAGCAGACCAAAGCCAACTGACTTCACTTTCTTCAACTACCAGGGATGCCCTTGCAGATGTACCAGATTCTCCACGTTGGTTGGCAATACCACTTTCCCCTGTATGGCCACTGCTAAAAACTGCCTCCAAGATTTTCTTTTCCTTTCTACTGCTTTTACGAACAGATTCAAATCCCTTTTGAGTAATACACTGTTCATGAGATATGTTTATTCATTCAACCAGATTGCTGAGATGTCTTGTAGCCTAGAAGCCATCTTCACTTTCCATTGTTTTTAGGACTTAAATCTCAGAATGTAATCTTGTTACCCTATTTACCAGGCTCTTGGCTAGTAAAGATTTACCAGGCTCATAAAATCTTCTAATTGGTTTTTTATAAACATCAACTCTGGAATCCACAGATTTGAAGCTCTCCATCTTCTTAAACATGTATAGGTCAGTGATATTGTATTATTTACCACATTTACCTATTTATAACATCAAGAAGTAGGGGCTTCTTTTCTCTGTTTTACAGCTTATAAAACTAAGACAGGCTTAAGGAATTTCCAGAACCACATAGACAGTATGTGATGGATTTAGGATTTGTGGCAGACTGTGATTTCCTAACATGGCCATCACAGTACAGCCAACTCACATGTTCCCTTCGCTAAGTGACTCTGGCCTCCCTCCCATTGGGTGACAGAGACTACATCTTCTTACTTTGTGGTGGAAAGAATGGTATGTGATCCAAACTGTGCAGGAGAAAATGTCATTTTTCCTTTACTTACTCACAAAGAATACGTCACACTTCAGGTCACCAAATGTGTGGGGGTTCTTCCCTATCAAGAAATTCTCTATGATATCAGCTAGGTATCCTACACAGAGAAGGCAATGGCACCTCACTCCAGTACTCTTGCCTGGAAAATCCCATGGACAAAGGAGCCTGGAAGCCTGCAGTCCATGGGGTCGCTGAGGGTCGGACCCGACTGAGGGACTTCACTTTCACTTTTCACTTTCATGCATTGGAGAAGGAAATGGCAACCCACTCCAGTGTTCTTGCCTGGAGAATCCCAGGGACAGGGGAGCCTGGTGTGCTGCCGTCTGTGGGGCTGCACAGAGTCGGACACGACTGAAGCGACTTAGCAGCAGTAGCAGCAGCAGGTATTCTACAATTCAGTTCAATTCTGATAACATCTGCCTGGAACTAGTATCGGACTCCATAGATGTAAGGCCTCAGTCCCACAGGGTTCAGTTGCTTCAGGTCCCTTGCGCACGCACACTCCAGGTTCCGATCACAAGTTCCAGTTTGTCGCCTGTACTTCTGACTTACTGGCTATAGACAAGGTTCCCATGACCCCCTCTGTGGGTTCCAGAATTTCCTAGAATAGCTCATACAACTTGGGATTTACTGGCTTATTGCAAAAGGACATGATAATGGAAACAGATGAACATCCAGAAGAAAGAGACAATAGGGCAAGGTATGTGAGAAGGGGCACAGGGCTTCCACTTCCCAGCACCTCCATGTGTTCAGCAACTGAGCACCTCCTTGAACCCCAATACCTTTAGGAGTTTTAGGAAGGATTTTTAGGAAGTTTTGGCATATAGGCACGATTGATCACTAAGTCACTAATTTCCAGCACTTCTCCTTTCTAGAGGATATAGGATAAGGCTAAAATTTCCAAGCTTCTAACCATGGTTTGATCTTTCTGATGACAAACCGCATCCAGGAACCTACCAAGCATCACCTCATTAGAACAAAAGACACTTCTATAAACCAGGAAATTTCAAGAAATTTAGGAGCTCTGTGTCAGGAGCCAATGTAAAAGACCAACCATTAGAACAAAAGATGTAGGTCCAAGTTCTTATCCCTTTGGAAATTGCAAGGGTTCTTGGAACTCTGTGCCAGGAGATAGGGCAGAGACCTGTGTGTGTGTGTGACCAGTGTGTGTGTGTGTGTGTGTGTGTGTGTGTGTGTGTGTACATATGCCTACAGCCAGCATCAATCCCAAGATACCTGCTTGAGTGAGCCTTCAGATGACCCCAGCTGTCAAATCACCCCCAGTTTTAAGGCCTTCCTTAATAAGGCCCCAGATATCATGGAGAAGAGAAGAACCATTCTGCTGAGCCTGTTCCAGATTCCTGCTCCACAGATATGTGACCATAATAAACTAGTGGCATTTTTACACACTTAGATGTATAGTTCACAGCTATGTTAACTAAAACAGCAAGCTCCTATTTCCTCACTGAAGAGCTCTCAAGTGCATAAAGACAGGCAGGACGGCATAGCAGGTAGGTGCAAGTTTCTGACACAGAGCTCCTAAATTTCTCTTGTGTAATCTTGGAAAAGTTAGTTAATCTTCTCAGCATCCATTTCCATATCTGCAAAATGGGGACACTGAGATGTTGTGATGTGAAATTAGCTGACACCTATCAAGTATTTAGCATATTACCTGACCTATCAGATAGGGGATAAAAAAAGATAGCCATCATTATTATATCTAACACCTTCATTTAATAATAAGACCAGATTTTATATAAACTTGCAGGTGATTGAGAGGCAACTCAGTTATTCCCAACATCCTGTCATTGCTTAAAACTCTCTAGAATTTTTTTTTTTAATTTCCTTTAGGACTACTTTATGCATCATATTAGAAAATAAGGCTCATTATTTTATAACCACACATCATTTTTACTACTCTTTGATCATCTATCTTAATAATCAGGCTATTTTAAAAAAATAATAATAAAACCCATTTCCAGAATATATAGGAACAGCCTGATAAGGAAATGAGCAGTAGACTTGAATAAACACTTCACAAAAGAGGTTATCCAAGCTAGTTCATAAACATATGGAAAAGTGCTGTCTCACTGTCATCAAGGAAATGCAAGTTGAAACTATAAAAGGACAATGCACACCAATCATAGTCACTGAAATTAATTAAAAAGACTGACAATATAAAATGTGATGAGGCTGCTGAGATGGAGAAAAGCCACTCCTGACAGCGGGAAGCCAGCCCATAGCATCCTCCTGTTGAACATGGTCTTCTGTCATACCACACAAAAACAAGACCACTGTATAGTCATATCAGAACACAGACAAAATTAGGAATACTGTTGAAGTCACAAAATGACCAAACACCCCATATCTAGGCTGTTAGAGGTTGAATACAGTAAAATCCTACTCCTTGGTACGTGTGAATATGACCTCATTTGGAAACAGGGTCTTGGCAGGTGTAATCAAGTTAAGAAAAGGTCATTGGTATGAATCCTACTCCAATAGGACTGGCTTCTTAAAAGAAATGGACTGGAGACAGAGACGGACGCACTGGGAGCATCCCGTGTGACGACAGAGGCAGAGATTGGAGTCAAGAGGGGCATCATTCCTTGATTTTGGACTTTTCCCCTCCAAAACCATGAGAAAATGAAGTCTTTTTGCTTTAAACCATCCAGTCTGTGATACTTGATGATAGCAGAACTAGAAATCTAATATACCAGCTAATATGAGGGAACTCTTGCTTCTTTACAAATTCCAGTTTAACCTCATTCCATCCTTCTGGTCTTCTGGATTAAAATGGTTGAGAAACCCAACTACAGAATTAACTCTACTGCCTGACAGCATCCAGTGAAGAGCAAAGCCCAGCTTCCTTGAACCCTCCACAAAAGCACCTAACAGAATTCCAAATCTTACAGAAAGTCTTCATAACACCTTTTTCCTGAGACACTCCACAACCCCCAAGGTGTGCATTCTCCGTGTTGCAACAAACCAGTGAACCTAATTTTATCTGACTACAGGTATATTCCTGATGGTCGTTTGTTGCAGGGCATTGACAATGTGAATTGATACAGCTACTTTGAAAACTGTTTGGCAATATCTACCAAAACTGAAAATATGCATGTCCAGTGACTACAAAATTTTAATTTTAGGTATAAACCCAGCAGAAATAAATACCCATGTGTACAAAAATGTCTATAGTGGTATTACTCACAATAGAGGAAAAAACTGGAAACAACCCAAAGTTTGTCAATAGTAGAAAAATTAAGTAAATTATGATGTATTGTAAATCTGTTACAATATAATTCTATACAACAATGAAATGAAATGAATTACTACTGCATTGAACTAATAAATTTCCCAAAACTGATATCGAGTAAAAAAAAAATCTAGACATGAAAGAATATACTATATGATTTCAATTATATTAGTTTCAAAAGCAGACTAAATTGATTTATGTAGTAGAAGTCAGAATAATGGTTATCTGGAGAAGATATGTAGAGAGGCTGCTGAGAAGCTGACAATGGGTCATCTTTTTTTTTAATCTGAGTGGTGTTTACATCAGTGTATTTAATTTGGGATAATCCATAAAGCTATACACTTATGAATTATTCAAGTGTCAGGATGGATATTAACTTCAATTAATAAGCTTGGCTTAAAAATTACTTATTCACACATTATGTGGTATTTTTTATAATTTGCGATAAACCAAATTATTATATAATATATTCACTTAATAGACTTTATCAAGCACCTACTATGTGCCAGGCACCATGAAGACACAGAGCTCACAGGCAACGCATGGCCCTCCCTTCATGGATCTTTCTTTTATAGTCAAATGGGAGGCAGTATATAAAAATAAACACACGGTAAGTGAGCCAGAGAAGAAAAAAAAGAAAAAGAAGAGGAAAAGAGAGGTAATAGAAATTCTTAGAGGCAGCTTCAACATCGTATGAGCTCATGTATATTGCATGTGAAAGAAAATATTAAAATGATATATTTGACTATCACAAACAGATATACTGAAACACATTGTACTGATAACTAATAAATTGCAATGTGCTTCATAAAATGTTGATGTGGCTATATGCAATATATTCTCATCTCAAAATTTATTACTAAATTATTTAACAGTTTAAAACTGTGTATATGGATCACAATTTTGTCAAAGTTGCAAAAAAAGTTTCTATTTTAAAAAAGTAATTTCTTTGGATAATTTCTTCCTTCTTAAATTTTAGAATATTAAAATATAACTACCTGAGCATGGGAGTGGAGCATGGGGAGTAACTATAGTCCATGCTTTTATTCCATATTATCCATCCACTTAGAGATCTGCTCCATCTACTCTTCCCCTATAGCTTACTTACCCATGCACTGGTGTCCAGCCAACCTAGACTCAAACTGTAACTCCACCTCAGCTATGTGGTAAGTAAGAAGAGAATTAGGAAAGAAAAATCACCCAGAAATTTTTAGTTCAACAGTTAAGAGCTCAAGCTCCAGAGACTAAGCGTCTGGTTTTAACCCTCAGCTTTGCCACCTCTGTTGTGTGACCTCAGGTAAGTCCTTAATCCGTCTGTTCCCCAGTTTTCTCCTCTGAAAAACAGGGATAATAAAAACAGCACTGTCCTCCTAGGGTTGTGGTAGGAAATGAAAAAAAAAAACCATGAAAAGCACAGCATAGTACTTGGCGCATCATAGGTTCTTTCCCTCTTCACACAACCTCTGCTATCAGATGTCATGCCTCCTTCTCTTACTCCCAAGCCTCAGATCAAGCCATCTGGAGGCAAGCAAATTCTCCTGTGCAACATTGCAAAGGAAGACTTGAACGTGTTGGTCAAGCACCATACAGTTGCAAACAACAGAATCCTGAATTAATACAATTGAAACAAAAGGAGTATCTAGTGCCTCTTCTATCTGTGAAGGCTAGGGATAAAGGCCAGGATCAAGGGACTCACCGTGCCAGCAGGACCCTACCTCCCTATTTCTGTGTGGTTCTGTCTCTGTATTTATGTATGCATCTGTCAACCTCATTTTCCTGCATGCTATCTCCTTTTCCCATCAAAAGTGTCCATCACCAACTCTCAGTTCAGTTCAGTTGCTCAGTCGTGTCCAACTCTTTGCAACCCCATGGACTGCAGCACGCCAGTCTTCTCTGTCCATCACCAAGTCCCGGAGCTTGTTCAAACTCATGTCCCTCGAGTTGGTGATGCCATCCAACCATCTCATCCTCTGTCGTCCCCTTCTCCTCCTGCCTTCAATCTTTCCCAACATCAGGGTCTTTTCCAAGGAGTCAGTTCTTCGCATCAGGTGGCCAAAGTAACCAACTCTAGGCTTCCCTGTTTACCAATGCCAGAGAAAAGAAAGTGTCTTTTTTCAAACTAGTTTCATCAAAAGTCCTTGGAGTGTCTCTGACTGGACCATAGGGGTCACATGCCTATGCTGGAATCAATCACTGTATGACATGGGGAACGGAATGACCCTTGGAGCTTCGGTTCATGTCCCTTGAGTCAGTGATGCCATCCAACCACCTCATCTTCTGTCGTCCCCTTCTCCTCCTGCCTTTAATCTTTCCCAGCATCAGGGTCTTTTCAAATGAGTCAGTTCTTCACATCAGGTGACCAAAGTATTGGAGTTTCAACATCAGTCCTTCCAATGAATATTCAGGACTGATTTCCTTTAGGATGGACTGGTTGGATCTCCTTGCTGTCCAAGGGACTCTCAAGAGTCTTCTCCAACACCACAGTTCAAAAGCATCAATTCTTCGCCACTTAGCTTTCTTTATAGTCCTGGTGAATTCATTCCCAGGAGGATGAATAGAAGTTAGAGCAGGAGTGGGTTTCCAAAGGAAACTGAAATTACTAACCTGCTACACCAGGTGACTATTCCTAAGAAACAGTCAACATTCTCTGACCCATTCCTCAAGTCATTTTTACAATAGGAAGTTTTCAAGGAAGAGTTCACACTGATTAAGTGGAATCACAGATATAGGGCAGTAAAACTGGGAAAAGACTGTGTAACTCCCTCATCTTTCAGATGAGAAAACTGAACCTCTGAGAGGGGAAGGGACTCATCTGAGGCCACACAGGTGATTAGTGACAGGGACAGTTTAAAAAAAAAAAGCAAAATCTCCGGGTACATGGCCTACCATATTGTTTTCTCAGTTTTTGTTTTTCCCCAATTCAAGTACATGTGGTTAATATCTGCCTCCATCGTTTCTTTAGAAACGGAGTCTCTCTTGAGATGAACAGAACTTACAGGCGATGCCCAACAGTGATTACAGTTAAATAATGCTTGTATACTCTCTACCAGGGATGAACACCCCATGCTGCTGCTGCTGCTAAGTTGTTTCAGTCGTGTCCGACTCTGTGTGACCCCATAGATGGCAGCCCACCAGGCTCCCCTGTCCCTGGGATTCTCCAGGCAAGAACACTGGAGTGGGTTGCCATTTCCTTCTCCAATGATGAAAGTGAAACGTGAAAATGAAGTCGCTCAGTTGTATCTGACTCTTAGCGACCCCATGGACCGCAGCCTACCAGGCTCCTCCGTCTGCCCAGTATAAAGTACTCATAGATTTCACCAAGGACTGTGACAAGGGAAAGATGAGACTTCATTGAAGTTCTTTGGTTGCTATCAAATTCTCATTGAACAGCAAGATGATCTCCTTTGTGAGCAATATGAGAGGAGCAAAAGGGGATTCTTCAAACTTTCCATTCTTTGCCCACTCTGGCCAGTGGCATCATTAAAGCCTCCTGAAATAGAAAAGGACTTCAGTTTCTTATCCGGCTATGCTTATGATGGGATGGACTCCAGGTAATCTTGGAGTTAAAGCTTATTCACACTTAAATTATATGAATTTCAACAGTTTTCACAGAGAGGAAAAAAAAATCAAGCAGTGTGGATGATTTTGCAGTTTTTCACTGAAAAAATATTTGCTCCGAATTGGCTATGTAAGGAGAGGTATAAATCTGTAAGTAACACCTTTATCCAGAGATCAACCCAAGGCAACGCAATCAGATTTAATGCTGGCAGGAAAACTGTCTGGGTCAGACTTATGAAGAAATAAGATGGTTAGTCTCCAGTGGAATTTGGAGGTGGTTTTGGCCATGCAAGGTGCTCACCTTAAGTGCTAACTCTGGTAACTCCACCTAAGATGCAGTAGCACTATATAAAATGAACAGCACAAGGAAAAGGTCACAAACAGCATAATTAGCTGATAATAAAAATAGCTAACACTTTATAGCACTGTTCTAAGCATTTTTACCTCTATTAATTCATTTAACCCTTAAAAACAACCCTAAGAAGTCAGAAGGCAGAAGTCTTTATAGATGACAGAAATATGACCTGCCCAAGGTCACACAGCTAATAAGTGGCAGAAACCAGGATATTAAAATATAAATATGTTTTATTCTCCCTACTGCAAGTTAGGTTTCTCTTTGCAAGCTCAGAAAGGTAACTGTGTCTATGTATAACATTGTCTTGAGTGTGTTTTTGTGGGTCAGAGACAAAAACAGGCTTTCCAGTAGAGAAGATAATGTCCTTCCTGACTTTTTTTTTTTTTTTTTCAAAGCTTTGCTTCTCTGAGGGATGTTATGATGGGTTATACTGTACCAAGAGAAGAAAAGTTGTTTGGACCTTTACAAGTAACTTGAATTGAGGATAGGCGAATATTTATCTGACCAGATGACAAGGACAAAATCCTTCAGGGTTTTCACAAAAGCTGGTCCATGTCTAGTAGTCATCAGTGGCTAGGGTGGTAACTGAACAGTTAGAGTTTTAGCCCTGAGAACCACAGTGAGAACCACTCAAACTTGGCACAGAAGCCTAGGAATTGTGCCTTCAAGTAACATCAAGGCTGGAGCAATAAGCCTGGAAGTGGTAACCTGTGTAGACCAGAGACAAATGGACCTTTCCCTGAAAACTCTGCCCTACAGGGACATCCTGAGCCTTTGTATGACCCTATAGGGTATAATGTTAGAAGTGGAAGAAGTTCAGGTAAGGACAGAGATTGAATTTTCTGCTATTACAGATGAAACATGATTTGGATAGCTAAAAAGAATATGACATTTCTTGCCCCATGATGTTGAGGAATAAAATGCATCCCTGCTACACAGATAAGGAGCCAATTCTTGAGAGAGGGGACTAGAGTTAACCTTGGTAAGAAAGCAGTGGAAAGAAGGTCCTGGGGAGGTAAAGGAGGTGATGAAACAAATTAGGCCTCCACATAGATAACATTTCTGAACAAGACAAGATAAGGGAACAAAGGCATATTCTTGGCCGACTAGAGATAGAGGAACAAAGAAGAGACCACTGTGAGTGGCCTCCAGAGAGAGTGATGGGCAGGGAGGGGAGTTGCATGATGGGAGGGAGGGAGGGGGAAACTGGGAGGAAAAGTGCTTAAGCGTGTATAATCAACGTGCTGCTTTAAATCTGCCTGCTTTCATGAATCTATGGCTGATTCATGTTGAGGTTTGACAGAAAACAACAAAATTCTGTAAAGCAATTACCCTTCAATGACAAAATAAATTAATTTTTAAAAATCTGCCTGCTTTGGAAGGCTTTCCCCGCCCCCACCACTGGTGGACTGATGATTATAGAAAAGACAGGACCGCAGGTAGGTGGGGAGTTTGGTTTCATGACCCTGTTTAACACCAAAGTGACCTCATCTCTCCCGGAATTACTAAAGAGGGCAAGACTGTCTATGACACATAACTGATGTCATAATATGTATGATGCATGTGGGGTAGGAGGCCAATAGAAGAATTAGTAGAGAAGGTAAGTGAGGCAGAGCTTGCAATCCAGGGAGCCAATGGGCTCAGGTGGCCTAGCATCTCAAGGACAGAATCAGGGCCCCTTCTATATGATTTCACCAGGATTCAATAGGAGATAACAGTTGTGATAAAAGAGAAGTGCAGAGATTCCAAGCTGAGCCCGTCCTAAAGTTAACAAGTAGGAGAACTAGACTACAGTGAATGGAAAGCGGGAAGGAACAGAGTCTAGACTGCCCATGATATCAACAGAGTAAGAGAAAGAAGGGAGCTGGCCCCCAGAGGCCTCCCAGTGCCCAGAGCTGATGCAGGCTCTACTGGAGACAGTCTCGGACGACAGCACCTCATTCTAAGTGGCGCCAAGGTGTGTTTTATCAGGAAAGGTTAGTGGTGATAGTGCGTAGTTCTAATGAGCCTCACAGCTCAGGCTTATTCTCCAAGCCCAGAGCCAGAGAGAAGGATGCACAGAGAAAGAACTCAAGAAGGCTACACAGGGTCCACCCAGAGAACCAATCAACATATGTGTGAGGAAGCTTCTCTAAGTGTAGGGAGAAAAACACCCAAAAGGATTAGAACAGTACTCAGTATTAATGGCTCCTCCCAACAACCTGAATGAAAAGTCTCGTAATTCATGGGCCATTGGTCACGTTACTAACAAGGGTCTTGCTTGAGTAGTACGAAAAAATTAATCCTAGACTAAAGGCTGCTATGGTTCCACCTAGCAAAGTTTAAAAACAAGACCCAAATGGATTAAAATTTTTCCTAGAAATTTACTATGTTCTAGAAAAACTCTGAAGAACATTTACCTAGAATTCTTTACTCAGCCACAGTATCTTTCAAAAACAAAAGCCAAATAAACACTTTTTTCAGATGTACAAAATCTAAAATAATTTATAAACAACAAATCTGTAACACTGGAAATATGAAAGATCCTTTAACCAAGTTCAGTTCAGCTGCTCAGCCGTGTCCAACTCTTTGCAACCCCATGGACTGCAGCATGCCAGGCCTCCCTGTCCATCACCAAATCACGGAATTTAATCAAACTCATGTGCATTGAGTCAGTGATGCCATCCAACCATCTCATCCTCTGTCGTCCCCTTCTCCTCCGCCTTCAATCTTTCCCAGAATCAGGGTCTTCTCAAATCAGTCAGCTCTTCACATCAGGTGACCAAAGTATTGAAGTTTCAGCTTCAGCATCAGTCCTTCCAATGAATATTCAGGACTGATTTCCTTTAGGATGGACTGCTTGGATCTTCTTGCAGTCCAAGGGACTCTCAAGAGTCTTCTCCAACACCACAGTTCAAAAGCATCAATTCTTCAGCTTTCAGCTTTCTTTATAGTCCAACTCTCACATCCATACCTGACTACTGGAAAAATCATAGCCTTGACTATATGGACATTTGTTGGCAAAGTAATGTCTCTGCTTTTTAATATTCTGTCTGCTGCTGCTAAGTCACTTAAGTCGTGTCCGACTATGTGCGACCCCATAGACAGCAGCCCACCAGGCTCCCCCGTCCCCGGGATTCTCCAGGCAAGAACACTGGAATGAGTTGCCATTTCCTTCTCCAATGCATGTAAGTGAAAAGTGAAAGTGAAGTCGCTCAGTCATGTCCAACTCTTAGCAACCCCATGGACTGCAGCCTACCAGGCTCCTCCGCCCATGGGATTTTCCAGGCAAGAGTACTGGAGTAGGGTGCCATTGCCTTCTCTGAATATTCTGTCTAGGTTGGTCATAACTCTTCTTTTAAGCGTCTTTTAATTTCAGGGCTGCAGTCACCATCTGCAGTGATATTGGAGCCCCCCAAAATAAAGTCTGTCACTGTTTCCACTGTTTCCCCATCTATTTCCCATGAAGTGATGGGACCAGATGCCATGATCTTAGTTTTCTGAATGTTGAATTTTATGCCAACTTTTTCACTCTCCTCTTTCACTTTCATCAAGCGCAGCTTTAGTTCTTCGCTTTCTGCCATAAGGGTGGTGTCATCTGCATATCTGAGGTTATTGATATTTCTCCCGGCAATCTTGATTCCAGCTTGTGTTTCTTCCAGTCCAGCGTTTCTCATGATGTACTCTGCATATAAGTTAAATAAGCAGGGTGACAACATACAGCCTTGACGTACTCCTTTCCCTATTTGGAACGAGTCGGTTGTTCCATGCCCAGTTCTAACTGTTGCTTCCTGACCTGCATACAGATTTCTCAAGAGGCAGGTCAGGTGGTCTGGTATTCCCATCTCTTTAAGAATTTTCAAGAGTTATAAGCATATGTATATAAGATTATAAACTTAAAAAATTATAAACCCTAAAGCCACCACTAAAATAACACAATGAAGAGCTGTAACTAACAAATCAACAAAGGAAAAAAATGAAATCATAAAAAAATGCTCTGTCTAAGACTTCTCTGGTGGTCCAGTGGTTAAGACTCCACCTGCCAATGCAGGGACACAGGTCTGATCTCCGGTCTGGGAAGATTCCACATGCTGCAGGGCACCTAAGCCTGTGTGCTCCAGAGCCCATGAGCCACAACTGTTGAGACCCTGTGCCACAGCTCCTGGGGCCCATGCACCCAAGAGCCCGTGCTCCATGGCAAGAGAAGCCACCACAGTGAGAAGCCTGCGCACTGCAATTAGAGTATCCCCTGCTTACCCCAACTAGAGAAAGCCTGCATGGAGCAGTGAAGACATAGCACAGCCCAAGAATAAATGGAATTTTTAAAAAATATCCAATCCAAGAGAAGGTAGGAAAGAGGAAAAGAAACTTTGAATGAGACAGTATAGCAGGATGTTGCCCACATATATGTGTAAGTCAAACATATCAATAATCAAATTAAATGTAATAGCCTAAATTTCCTAACTAAAAATCAAAAATTGTCAACTTGGATAAAAAAGTAATACCCAATTATATCTGCCTATAAGAAAATAATTTTAAATATAAAGATAAGATTAAAAGTAAGAAGATGAAGCTATATATACCATGCTAATATTAATCAAAATAAAGGTGAGGAAGCTGTATTAATAACAGACAATGTTAGATTTCAGAGGAAAACCTACTATTAAACATTGATACTTAATAGTAATATAGAGGTCAGTTCAAGAGGATATAATAATTCTAAGTATTTACACACCTAAACACAAAGCTTCAAAATACATAAATCCAAAACTGATAGAACTGCAACAAGAAATAGAAAAATTGGTACTTTTGTCAGATTTCAACAATATTCTCTCAATAGTTGGTAAGCCATGCAATCAGAAAATTATTAAGAAGATAGAAGACCTGAATAATACCTGAATATCATCAAATTTAACCTAATTGATGTTACTACAACACTCAACAACAGAATACATTCTTTTAAAGCTCACATAGAATATATACTAAAACATATCATAGGTTATAAAACAAGACTCAACATATGTATAAGGTTTCAAGTCATACAAAGTATGTTCTCTGACCAAATATAATTAAATTACAAACTAATAGTTAGAGATAATCTTCCAAATATTTGGAAAGTAAATAACACACTTCTAAACAACCCATGAGTCAAAGAAATCCAAAGAGTCTTCTGAATTCAATGAAAATGAAAACACAATTTATTCAAAATTTGTTGGATACAAACACATTGTAAGGAAAATTTATGGTTTGCTTATATTAGAAAATTAAAAAGGTCTCAAATCAATAACTTCCGCTTCCACTAGAAGAAAAAGAGGAGAAAATAAAACCTAAGATAAGCATAAGAAAGGAAATAAACATCAGCATGGAAATCAGTGAATTAGAAGGAAAAAAACACTGAAAAACAATAAAACAAAAACTTGTTTCCTTTACAAGCTCAATATCTAATATTGCAAACCTTTATCTGCTAATCAGAAACAAAAGACAGAGGACACGTATTTCCAATATTAGAAATAAGACAGGTGATATGACTGATTCTACATACACTCAAAGGATAATAAGCAATATTGTGAACAATTTTATGCCGATATATTTGACAACTTCGATAAGATAGATAAATGACTCGAGGACACAAAATTTCAAAGTTTACACAGGGAGGCCTGGAGTGCTGCTGTCCACGGGGTCGCAAAGAGTCAGACACGACTGAGCGACTGAACTGAACTGAACTGAACCTATGAAACTTAGACTACTTGAATAGCACTGTATCAAATGAAATTGTTGTTAAAAAAAAAAGAAACTCCCACACAAAGCATACTCCAGGTTCTGGTAGCTTCACGGGAAATTCCTACCAAATATTTAAGGAAGTAATAATACCAATTCTAGAAAAACGCTTTCAGAAAGTTGAAGAGAAGTGAATACTCCTCAACTAATTCTATGAGGCCCATTACTCTGGTTTAAAAAAAAGAAAGATATGCAAAAATAGGAAACCACAGCCCAGTGTGTCTCATGAATATAGATGAAAACAATCTTACTAAAATGTGATCAAATTGAATACAATAATGTACAAAAGGATAATACATCATGACCAGGTGAGGATTGTCCCAGGAAAGGAAGTCTGGCTTAACATTTGAAAATCAAAGTAATTTATGATAATTAGAATATTTTAAAGGAAAAAAATATAATCATTACAACTGATGCAGAAAAAGCATTCAAAAAATTCAACATCCATTCTGATTTTTTTTTAAAAAAAGAGGAAATAAAACCTCTAGGCAAACTAAGAATAGAACTCCTCAACCAGATAAAGAACATCTACAAAAATAATATAGCTATCATAATTCTTAATGGTGAAAGACTAAATATTTTACCTCTAAGTTCAGAAATAAGCAAAAAAGTTCATTTTTGTCATTTCTATTAAAGATGGTCCTAAAGTTCCAACCAGTGAACTAAGGCAGAAAAAATAAAGACATTCAGGATTAAACAAAGCTACTTTAATCAGCAAGGAACATGATCATCTATCTAAACATAATTAAATAATTTTAAAATGTTTTTCAAAATCCCGTGTAACTCCCCCAAACATCACTAGAACTACTGTAAGAGTTACAATAATGCAATATTCAAGATCAATATAGTTAAAAATTGTATTCATACATACCATCAAGAAGGCAAGAAGTACTCAGAACTTAAAATTTTAAAACAATACTATTTTCAATAGCATCGAAAATTATGAAATACACAGGGAAAATCTGACAAGAGATATGCAGGACATGTACGCTGAAAACTACAAAGCAATGCTGAGAAATATCCATGGTCTAAGTAAATGGAGAAATATATCACACTTGTGAATCAAAAGACTCAGTATGTAAAGATGCAAGATCTTCTCAAAGTGATTTGTAGATTCAACCTATCCCTAATGAAAATCCCAGCAGACTATTTTCTGGTTCTAAAATTCATTCAGAAGTTCAAAAGGCCTAGAATAACCAAGAGAGTTGTGAATGAGAAGAAAAAATATTGGAGGGCTTAACACTACCTGACTGTAAGACAACCTGTAGACAATAATCGAGACAGTTTGCGATAGGTGAGCAAGTAGACAAAGAGATCAGTGAAAGAGAACCCAGAAATAGACCTGCACATGTATGGACAATTAATCTTTTACAAGTATTCAAATGTGATTCAGTTGAGAAAGAACAGACTTCTCAACAAATAATCATACAAATATACATATATATATATATATATATATATACATACACACATCCTAACTCATCCTACAGAGCCAGCATCACTCTATTACCAAAACCAGTCAAAGAAATTACAAGAAAAGAGAAACCAATATCTCTCATGAACATAAATACAAGAGTCCTCAAAGGAACATTAGTAAACCAAATCTAACAATGTAGAAAAAGAATATCATCGTGAGCAAGTGAGATTTATCCCAGGTATGCAAGGCTAGTTCATCTGAAAATCAATTAATGTAATTCATCACATCAACAGATTAAAAAATAAAAATCACATAATCATATCAATATGTGAAGAAAAAGCACTTGAAAAAAACCCAACATCTATTAGTGATAAAAACTTGCAGCAAACTAGGAATAGAGGGAAACTTCCTCAACATGATAAAGAATAATGACAAAAATTCTATAGCTAACAACATATTTAATGATGAGAAATTTGAAGCTTTCCTACTAAAATAAGATACAAGGCAAGATGACCTCTCTCATCAGTTTTCAACATTGCTCTGGAAGTTTTATTTAATCTAATAAGGAGACGATTCGGCAGTTTTCTTACAAAACTAAACGTTCTACACGATCTAGCAGTTGCATCCTTGCTACTTACCCAAAGGAGTCAAAAACTTATGTCTACACAAAAGCCTGTACATGGATGTCTATAAGTAAGATGCTTATTCATAATTCACTAATTCCCAAAGCTTGGAGGCAAGTAAAATGTCCCTAGTATGTGAATAGATAAATAAACTGTGGTATATCCAGCAATGAAATATTATTCAGCACTAAAAAGAAATGAGCTATTAAGCCATGAAAAGATATGGAGAAACTTTAAATACTTATTTAAGTAAAAGACACCAACCTGATAAAACTGCATACAGTACGATTCCAACTACATGACATTTTAGAAAAAACAAACCTGATTAATTTAACAAGTTGGAGACAGTTAAAAAGATCAGTGGTTGCCAGAGGTTAGAGAGGGCGGGATGAATACGCAGAGCACAGAGGATTTTTAGGGCAGTAAACCTGCTCTGTGTGATACCATCATGATGGATGGATACATCTCATTGCACATTTGCCCAAACCCACAGAATGTACAGCACCAAGAGTGAGCTTTATGTAAACCATGATTGCGTGATTGCTGCTGCTGCTAAGTCACGTCAGTCGTGTCCGACTCTGTGCGACCCCATAGACGGCAGCCCACGAGCCTCCCATTCCTGGAATGGTGTGATTAGGACATGTTAATAGAGGTTTGTCAATTATAACAAAAGAACCATTGTTAATGGGGGAACCTATGCATGTGTGAGGGCAGGGAGTATATGGGAAATCTTTGGCCTTTCCCCTCAGTTTTGTTGGGAACCTAAAACTCGTTAAAAAACAAATTCTTAATTTTAAAAAGAAAGAAAAAACAGTACTAGTATAATCCTTTCTACCATGGTCATAAAGGCCCAGAAATGAAACTAGTTCTGATCTAAAGATAGGCCCCAACAGGCGATCTAGGAGTGGGCAGTTGGAGATGCAGTACAGGACAGATTAAAAGCTTGAGTCTGGGGGTAGACAGTAATAGGTTAAAATTCTATCTCTGCCACTAACTAGACCTAAGCAAGTGCCTAGCCTTCCTTGAGTTTCCAGATTCCTCTTCGATGAACAACGGTAGTATACCAGCCTCCTAGGAGGGCTGGGGGGACAAGTGAGATGATGCAGGGAAAGATGGAAAATCAAACTCTGTATACACACCTACATGGCAGCTTTTGAAAAGAAATAGAAAAACACAGCAAAGGTCTGAACCAGGAGAGGATGCTGAACAGTGATACCTGGTCACTGGAGGCTAAAGAGAAGCCCTAAGGCACTACGTACTTCAGTGAGAAACTTGAAGGTACGTACTTCAGTGAGAAACTTGAAGGCTCTCTGCAAAACCAGGCTCTCTGCAAAACCTTGAGAGGGTTGACTGGCTTGGTTCTGTTTTCAGGATGAAATTGTAAGAGAAAAAGTGTGAAGACTCTTTTTTTTTCTTTCTTTCTTTTTTTTTTTTTTTAAATAATCTAGCTAAATGTGTTCTTCTCCCTAAGTGAGTTGCTAATGGAACCATTCCACCGGCCACAGTATGTACTTAGCAGAACTGTCACAAGTGTTTAGAAACAAGAATATCCCTCTTCTGATGAAGGTGTCCTGTCCTTGGAAAGTGGAGCATCTTGGGGTCAAACAGTGATGCTAGGGGACAGAAAGTAATCTGGTCACAGCAAGGGAGAGACAGACAGAAAACTAGACATATTTGCTTACTTATATAAGGCAGCAGATGCAAGTCTGATTTGACCTCTGAAGGTCATGCTCCTCACAACATCCTCTTTTTAGGGGTTGCCTTGCCTGTGGAGTACAGGCTGTCAGGGTATAATTTTCCAAAGTTAAAAACATAAATCTCATATAAACAGTGAGTACATGTCAAAGTTTTATTTAGCTTATCAATGAACAAACCAACAGGGTGACAAAACTGGATACAGAAATCAATACATATAGGACCTTTCTATATGCTGGATGAAGATTGCTGAATTAGGCAATAAAAGCATTGCCACTGGGTTATTTTTCTACTGCACATAAATCATTTGCATCTCTATCAGACAAAAGCAATCTGTAACTTGCCAAAGATTAGTAAATAGTCAGTTACATATCCCTACAGCAGAAATCAGCAAATTAAAGCCCACAGGCCAAATCGAGTCTGCCCCATGTTTTTGTAAATAAAGTTTTATTGGAATCGAGTCACATGCATTCATTTATCTATTGTCCATGGCTTCTTTTAAGCTACAACAGCAGGGTTAAAAACTGTGACAGAGACCATACAACCTGAAGAATCTAAATTATTTATTATTTGGCTCTTTAAAGAAAAAGGTTGCCAATCCCTGCCCTAAAAAAAAATCCCAAATAACCCTTAGGTGGGCTTGTTAATCAGTACTCTAGCATGACATTGAAACCATATGCAGGGATCAAATAATTACAATGTGACACTTTGAGTATCTTACAATTTCATCTGTCTTAAAATATCTCAATAAAACTGAAAAAATAAAACTCTGCACCAGGAAAAAAAAACAAAAACAAAAAGAAAAGTCACAATCCTTTGGCTTTGCTGCCAAATATCACCGAGAAAGATAGACTGATAAATCTATCAGATAGATAGATAGAGTTGTTTTGTGTTGCTGTCATTGTTGTTTTTCTTTAACAAGGCTAATTACCAATAACTATAGCATGCGAAGAGTTGACTCAATGGAAAAGACTCTGATGCTGGGAGGGATTGGGGGCAGGAGGAGAAGGGGATGACAGAGGATGAGATGGCTGGATGGCATCACTGACTCGATGGACGTGAGTCTGAGTGAACTCCGGGAGTTGGTGATGGACAGGGAGGCCTGGCGTGCTGCGATTCATGGGGTTGCAGAGAGTCGGACACGACTGAACAACTGATCTGATCTGATCTGATAGCTAAGGAAATGCATGACTTTCTTTTGGAAGAGTTTCATGTAGACTGCCTCCACTCCTAAGGCAGAATTAAAAGAGGGGTTACAAAGATGCTGAGTCAAAGAGCAAAATGTCCTGAGACTCTCCTTTGCCCACAGCTTCATCTTTTTGGCTCACTTTTCCTTTGGTCAGGCCATGCCCACGTAGCACTGAGCCCTGGGTTTGCCCCGTCTCTGACTGGGATGGCAGCTGCTTCCTGAAAGTCCTGGAGGACACTTGGAGGCTCTCCTTGAGAATGCAGGACAAGAGAACCACAAGGATGTCCATCACAGAGTCCATTACTGGCAACAAAGCAGAAATTATCTGAATTTTCAATGATGGAGCTTGCTTAAATAAAAAAGGGCTTAAATCAAGTCACACAATGAATACTCTGCAGTCATTAGAAATTGTGATAATGCTGTGTATTTGTCAATAAAGGAAGACAGCCATTTTATACTGTTGAAAGAACAAAGCTGGTCTCAAACAGCAGATACAGTATGATTTATTGTTCTAAAAGATGAATGTATGAAAAAATATGGAAGCACAAGCATGAACTTAATAATAGCTACTATCACTGGATAGTGAATTTTGATTTTCTTCTTTGCGATCACCTTAGGTTTTCTTTATCCTAATTGTGCTATGAACAACTTGTATAATAAACAAAATTAAGGCATATTTTAAAGGCTTTCCTCGGAGGAGCTGTGTTATATTAGCTCTTTAGAGACAGTAACATGACTTTGTCTTGCAATATATGTATCTGTGGCAATATAAACTTTTTTATAACAAGCAGAATAAATGCATGAGTGCTCAGTTGCTTCAGTTGTGTCCAACTTTTTGAGACTCTATGGACTGTAACCCACCAGGCTCCTCGTTCCATGGGATTCTCCAGGCAAGAATACTGGAGCAGGTTGCCATGACCTCCAGGGGACCTTCCCAACCAGGGATGGAACCAGGGACTCCTGCACTGGCAGGCGGGGCCTTTACACTAGCACCACCCGGGAAGCCCCACGTATAATACTTCCCTGGCGGCTCGGATGGTGAAGCATCTGCCCACAATGCGGGAGACCTGGGTTCAATCCCTGGGTTGGGAAGATCTCCTGGAGAAGGAAATGGCAACCCACTCTAGTCTTTTTGCCTGGAAAACCCCACGGACGGAGGAACCTGGTAGGCTACAGTCCATGGGGTCACAAAGAGTCGGACACGACTGAACAGCTTCACTCACTCACTCAAATAGTCTAATGCATCCATGTCATTATAAACCATTTTATATGAAGAGTAACTTTCCCAAAGATGACGGGCTATTATAGAGGAGCCAAAGAGAGAATGAAAGAAAGATTAGTGGAGTTTATGTGCATGCTATGGCAAATACTGTTGAGTCTAATTAGCTCTCTTTCAGAACATTGTTGATCCAATTAAGATTCTAAACATTTGACACAAATATAAACCAGTACTTCACATGATAGCATGTGGACTAACCCCATATGACCTATCTAAAAAATGTGTCATATAAAATGGTGACATTTTAGCAACAACAAATATTAAAATGCAATAACATTCTTCTTCCTTTTCTCCCTTCCCCTCCTTGTTTTTCAAGCGATGTGCTAGACCTCCACCCAGCATCCTGTGTACTGCAATATTCCAGGCACAGTCAGGGCACAAAGAGCGTGGACATCAACCCAACACCCCCATTCCAATCTGCTTAGATTTGCTGCCACATACAATCTGTTCCTGAGGTCAAATTATTCTACTGAAATCTGAACAACTATCTTACTAAGAATTTTCTGTTTTTACAAAACAGCAAATATAAGATGACATGACTACCACAAGATACATGTTTAATACATCTCTTCGATTGCATAAATTTTAAATAAGGTAAATTTTAAATACAGTGAATCACTGCCTAGGTTTTAGTGAATGGTACTTCACAATAGGGGGGGAGGGAATGTTTTCCCTCCTCCTTTATCTAGAATAATAGAGGATAAGGACAGAAGTGAGTGTCCATTTTTGTTCTTATTTCTTCCCAGGGCAGAGGACATGTGATCAAAGAAGGGACTGCGGAAAGAGGAAGATAGATGCCTTGTAAATTTTATTAAAATATGAAATAGTGACACATTTCTCATTTTTCGTATGAGAGCAGCACTGAATGGACAGACAGAACAAAGTAGGCTTGAGCTGGACAAAAGTTCATAGGGATGAATTTTAGTAGATTCTGATATCTTAGATAAATTTGTAGGGAGATGTATCTAAACCAAGAGGCTGTAGAATTTAGACAGACAAAGGAGAAAGAGCTAAACGCATACACAATTAAAGGAGGTTTAGATGATTTATATTTTTAAATGCTAGTTGATTTATTCATGTTGCTATGTTAATGCATTTGAAACGAGCAATGACAAGGCAATTGGGAATATGCCTCAAGAATGATTCCACAGTGGAAATTTGCGGCCAGAGAGGCCTTTATTTTTTTTTTTCCAAAGTGACATCAGTTTTTCAATGAATTAATTGCAAATTTCAAGAATTATGAGATTTCCTAAGTTATTTGTATTAGGAAATGAACAGGAAAATGTAATTATTTTTCACCTCAAATAATATTTGAGGTCTGAAAAGAAGCTATGAGCTATGTCATATTTCTTGTATCTTTCTGACAGTTTGTAATTACTTTTAATGCTGCTGTTCTCTAAATTATTAATGCTAATCTGTCATGACAGGGGCTGAAGAGAACCAGTGATTATATGCCTTTTTACTAGCAAGCCTGGCTTTAAATAAATGTCTTAATCACAAGAAAATAGAAGAGTAGTTACTTTAAAAGAAATAGACTTGTACTTTCATTGGGGTCCTCCCATCCCTTAAAATAAAATAAATGCACATTGACAACAGTTCAGGCAGCATGACAATCTATGCAATAATTTCTGAAAGTGGCGTCGTGGGATGACACACAGTGATTCACAGACTCACAGAGTTGTACGGTGTCTTAAAGCTCATCAGCGGCCACTTGCCTTTCAATGCCTGAACCATCTCTATTAATCATGGCCATTGCCTACCTGTTCTCTGCTTGAATATCTTCAGAATCACAGAATTCATTCCCTCCAAAGGCATTCATTTCTTTCTTATTTGTGTCAAGATCTTGCTTCCTATAAATTCTACCTCCTGGTCTTAGCTCTGTGTTTCAGTAGCACACAGAATAGGCAGTTCTTCTCACCCCATACATTCTTGGCAACCCTTCAAATATTTGGATATATCCTCACTATTCTCTCTTCCACCACCTTGGACCTAGTTGGTTCTAACCAGTTTAATTTGTGTCCTTGGGCTATGTCATCTTTTTAAAGGCTGTGCCCTGCCCCCTTCCCTCTTGTTTCAGTAAGACTCTGTTAATCATCTCTGGTTTTCCAATTGTTCATTTCCAGTGACTAACAAACTTTTCCAGTCCTTGGCCAGTCACTCCCAAACTCCTCTGTCAGGAGATGACCTCACTCTAATTCACCAAAGAATGGAGGCTCATTCCCTAATTTCCTCTTCTTCCATGTTTACATTATAATTACTTTACTTTTGTTTCAAAGAAAGAGGCCTCTTATTTATCACCAAGGCTAATGCTACCATCTGAACTATTCTCTCTTCCACTCCTCCACTCATTATATTTCCAGTCTATATTTAATCTCTTTACAGACACTTCTTCAGTTTATCAATATGCTTGAGCTGTGGCTTCCTAAAAACTAAACTTTCTCTGCATCTTGCCTTTCTCTCAATAACAAAAAAAAAAAAAACAAAAAAAAACGCCATCTTTTTCATTACTACCAACATCTGCAATCATTTTCTATAGACATATGTCTCCTTTATAAAATTATCAATATGTCATTATTAATAAAAACACACAAAGAGATTTAAAAGAGAGAGAGAGAGAAGTACCATCCAAAGGGTTCAGATTCTGTGTGGTGAGAATGACTGATTAGTGAGAACAGATTACTAATAATGAGGTGTCAATCAACTAAACTCAGAGATAAAGTGAAGGATGAGAGCAAGCCCTATTATCTAATAAACAAACGTTAACTCTCTGGAAAAGCTTTTTATTGTTCAACATCAACTCATATTTATGCAGATGTTGGAATAAGGCTTATCTGTTTATGAATATATTTTTTTTACAAATACACACAGACAGAATTTTGATGGTCTAAATTCTGTCACAAAATTTGAAAGTGTGTCTTCTCCCCATTTTAAAATTCATTGTCAAAATTAAATGAATACTGCATCCATATCCAACTTTAATTTTTAACTGGGATTAATAATATCAGAAATCAGGGAACACATGTATACCTGTGGCGGATTCATTTTGATATTTGGCAAAACTAATACAATTATGTAAAGTTTAAAAATAAAATAAAATAAAAAAAAAAAGAAATCAAACCTCTAGAATACATTCTTATGTTTGTTTGTCATCAAGTCCTCTTAACACATCTACATTTTACATTTGTCCACTTCTCACCATTTTTTCACAGTCAATAAAGTAAGATCATGATGGCAGGGAGGGGGTTCCTTAGAGCAAGGGGTTATATTAAGGAATCAGAATCATGTAGACAATTTGACAATGATTAAAAATGTAAGGCTTTTAGGAGGCACTCAGCAAATAAACTTGTGTACATTCTTTCATTGAGTCCTAGAAGATATAACAGTGTTTTCCATTCTACAGATGATAAAATTGACATTCACAGAGGATAAATAATATGCCTCTGGTTACACAATCACTAAGGAGCAAAGCTATGACTCAAATGCTAACTCTAAAAACTAATACTGTTGGGACTTCCCTGAGTGGTCCAGTGGTTAAGAACCCACCTGCCAATGCAGGGCCCATGATAGGCAACAAAAGAAGCTACAACAATGAGAAGCCAGTGCACCGCAATGAGAGAGTAGCCCCCACTCACCACAACTAGAGGCCCAGTGCAGCCAAAAGTCAATTAACTAATTATAAAATTGAGCACGCAGCTTTCTCTGTAGTCCAACTCTCACATTCATACATGACTACTGGAAAAAACATAGCTTTGACTAGATGGACCTTTGTTGGCAAAGTAATATCTGCTTTTTAATATGCTGTCTAGGTTGGCCATAACTTTTCTTCCATGGAGCAAGCATCTTTTAATTTCATGGCTGCAGTCACCATCTGCAGTGATATTGGAGCCCCCCAAAATAAAGTCTGCCACTGTTTCCCCATCTATTTGCCATGAAGTGAGGGGATCACATGCTATGATCTTAGTTTTCTGAATGTTAAGTTTTAAACCAACTTTTTCACTCTCCTCTTTCACTTTCATCAAGAGGTTCTTTAGTTCTTCTTCGCTTTCTGCCATAAAGGTGGTGTCATCTGCATATCTGAGGTTATTGCTATTTCTCCTGGCAATCTTGATTCCAGCTTGTGTTTCATCCAGCCCAGCATTTCTCATGATGTACTCTGCATATAAGTTAAATAAGCAGAGTGACTAAATAGCCTTGATGTACTCTTTTCCCTATTTGGAAGCAGTCTGTTATTCCATGTCCAGTTCTAACTGTTGCTTCCTGACCTGCATACAGATTTCTCAAGAGGCAGGTCAGGTGATGTGGTATTCCCATCTCTTTCAGAATTTTCCAGTTTGTTGTGATCCACACAGTCAAAGGCTTTGGCATAGTCAATAAAGCAGAAATAGATGTTTTTCTGGAACTCTCTTGCTTTTGCGATGATCCAACAGATGTTGGCAATTTGATCTCTGGTTCCTCTGCCTTTTCGAAAACCAGCTTGAACATCTGGAAGTTCACGGTTCACATACTGTTAGAGCCTGGCTTGGAGAATTTTGAGCATTATTTTACTAGCATGTGAGATGAGTACAGTTGTGTGGTAGTTTGAGAATTCTTTGGCATTGCCTTTCTTTGGAATTGTAATGAAAGCTCACCTTTTCCAGTCCTGTGGCCACTGTTGAGTTTTCCAAATTTACTGGCATATTGAGTGCAGCACTTACACAGCATCATCTTTTAGGATTTGAAATAGAATAAAGAAAGCTGAGTGCCAAAGAATCGATGCTTTTGAACTGTGGTGTTGGAGAAGACTTTTGAGAGTCCCTTGGACCGCAAGGAGATCCAACCAGTCCATCCTAAAGGAAATCAGTCCTGAATATTCATTGGAAGGACTGATGCTGAAGCTGAAACTCCAATACTCTGGCCACCTGATGTGAAGAACTGACTCATTTGAGAAGACCCTGATGCTAGGAAAGATTGAAGGCGGAGGAGAAGGGGATGACAGAGGATGAGATGGTTGGATGGCATCACCAACTCAATGGACATGAGTTTGAGGAAACTTCAGGAGTTGGTGATGGACAGGGAGGCTAGCGTGCTGCAGTCCATGGGGTCGCAAAGAGTCGGACACAACTGAGCAACTGAACTGAACTGAATTAAAAAATTAATACTCTTAACTAGAGCCACATTCCACTTCTTTAGTATTATTTAAACTCTTTCCAATGAGTTTAGAATTAGGACTTGGAAGTGCAAAGGAGTGAGTGATTTATCAAAGCTCTCCTACACTGCTAATTGCAAGAACCTAGATCACATAGCATTTGGAGGAAAAGAAGGTTTCCAATCATCCCAGCTCCTTTCCCAGGACCCACCTTCTGAGTGGGGAGCCATGGGCAGGTAGGAAGTAATTAGAAATTAGAGTTTGCAGGATAGGAGAGAAAAGGGGCAAGAGCTTGAGTCCCCATTTCTTATTTGCCTAGTTCCTTCAGCTGTTTCCCCCACACTGTGACTCCACAATTAGGAAGCAGAGAATTAAACAAAACCTCTGCTGCTTTAGCATTTTTTCCAGAGTAGAGCTTTAACAGCAGCTTCTGCACTCAGGGAACACAGCAATAACAGAGCACAGGATTATCTTAGCAATGAAGAGGAATCATCTTGGTCGCATCTACACTGAAAAACACTTCTCCCTACCCAAGGTGAAAGATTAAATTAAAAGCTACAAAGCCCACACCACTCCAAAGGCAGAAAGAACTTTTGCTGAGAACTTTTATAGAGAACTTTTTCTGTACAAGCAGAAGACATTTTTGCAGAACACATTTGCATTTGAAAGTACCAACACATCCTAAATGTGCAGCATATGCACAGATCTGTGCAGTAGCAATTAGGAACAGAAATAACCAGTGCAACTGAATTAGAGTTGATGAGGTGTTTGGTGTTCAAGGCAGCCACTTCCTTTATATGACTAATCCCTACACATTTCTTGGGGTTTCAGATTAGATGTTGCTTTTTCTGTGAAGTTTTTCCAGACCCTCAGTCTAGATGTGTGCCCTTCTGATGTATTTCACCTTGCATTTCTCCTTCTCATAGATGGCATCTGACACCTGAGATCAGTACCAATAGAAAACTAATACACCATCCATCAATCTACTATCTGTTTAGCTATTATCTATGATCACTTATCTATTATCTATCAGTCACTTATTGATTAGTAGTGGTCTAGTGTTAGTCTCTTATTCGTGTCCAACTCTTTGCTACCCCATGGACTGTACTGCCCATGGGATTCTCCAGGCAAGAATACTGGAGTGGGTTGCCATTTCCTTCTCCAGATCTTCCAGACCCAGGGATTGAACCCAGGTCTCCTGCACTGCAGACAGATTCAATCCCCACATCTATTTTAGCCAGTCAATTTTCATTTGACTTATTGATTACAGAATCTGTTATCCATTACTTATCTATTATCTATCTAAATAGTATCTATCCATCTATCTTTGTTGCCTGAACTGGTTCAGAATTCTTAACAGCAGGCATTTCTCCCTGAACCTGCCACCCCCAATGCCACACTCACATACTTTTCTCCTGGGAAGGATGAGCAACAACCACCAGAAAGCCTGGGAACCTCTCAAGTCTGCACTTGCCCTAGTGTCTCCATCTCTTCCCAAAACCTCTTCCCTCTGCTTGACATTCTTCCCTCTGCTGGGCCTTCACTCAGACAGACTGTTCTGGGTCTGGGTCTTAGGTCCACCCCTGGGTACCCAACTCCACTCCATAGGTAAGTACCCACAACCCCAGCCCTAATCAACCCAGATGCAGTTACCTCAACCAGTGAGCAGTACCCCCAAGGGTACGGCTGCCTAAGAAGGACCCCAGAAAATCATCAGGATATAGTTCACTTACCTCTATGAATTGGATCCACTTTTTTCTCAATAACTGTTTTCTCTTTTTAAAGACCTGATTTCAAACAACTCTTTCAACTATTAAGAGATACCCAAAGCAGAAAACTGTCACTTACATTCACCTTTCTGGTACTAAGAAGCATCACATCTTTGAAAATGGTGCCAGCACAGGGCCAAGGGGTCTACTGGGATGTGTTAGCTTTCATGGCGACACTTAGGCAATATTTCTTTATAAAAGATGCTGTGCTGTCCTTCTAAGATCACATACCAGAACTGAAATGGCCATATAAATCCAACCTCATAAAAGAAGAGTCAATTTTAACTATTGACACCCTTAGAAATATAGGTCTTACAGCATTTAACTTTCCATAGATATGAGGATTTTATATAAATGTATAACTGTATATATATATGAGTGTGTATTAAAACATATTTAAATTCTGAGTCCTTGCTTCATGTCAAGCATCAGACATACACACTATTACCTGCATTTTCTCCTATAATCCCTGCAACTCTATAAAACTATTACCTGCCATTACCTGCATGTTGGAGATGAGAGGTTAAGAAATTTGCCCAAGGTCACTCGGCTAGAACAAAGCTGAGTCGGAATATAAACCCAAGGCTTATTCTCTCAACTAGTACACTGTGTTTTATTCTTACTTTGGTGAGAGTCATTGGGGTGTAATGAAGCATCCTTGCTCCTTGGGTAAATCACTTCCCATTCCTTGTCTTTACTTGTGAAATGAGGGAGATTTTGGTATGCGTGCTCCCTCAGGCTCCATCAGATCTAATGGTCGGCAGTTTCCTGGTGTGGTCCCTCTGGTTGGGCCCTGCTCTAATCATGATGCCAGAAACAGATGGGGGTTATTATGTATCATCATTGCCTTTCTCTTTTCTGCACTAACCTCCTGATGTCATGCACATCATTGGGCTTCCCTTTTCACTAAAGATCATGTAAGACCCCAAGTAGTCACCCTTGATAATGTGCTCCAACGATACAGTAAAAGGAGCAGCAGCTTCAAGGTGATTTCTCTACACTGAGCACATGCCAAGCTCTAGAGATCACCCAACCAGCATTTTAGTTCTGGAGCAGGTAGATGCAATAAGATTAACACCAACAGCAAAAATAATCCAGGCTAGATTGACCAGTTACTTATCAGAAAAGAACCAGGTTGTAGCTGATGATACTCACTTCTAGCAATACCCTTCAGAAACCGTCCATCCTGACCCTGAACCACCAGAGGAGTAGTTTAGCGTGCCATAAGGAGTATAAACACATTTCATCTAAGTCGCCAACTCCAATTGATTATGAGTGGGCTCCTGGAGTGCGGAGGTGAAACATGCTGGAAGACAGGTCTCAGCTCAGCAGGAAAGAGCACTGATCGATTAATAATGTCTGTTGGGGCAGAGCATCTGAAAAGAGACACAAGGCTCCTGGCTACTCACAGAAGCTGCAAAATCAGTGGGTGGCGCAGGCTGTGCAGTTAAGTTGGCATAGATTCAAACCGCAGCTCTCCCACTTACTAGCTGTATAATACTGGGAAATTTTCTTAAACTTTCTGCTGCTGCTGCTGCTAAGTCACTTCAGTTGTGTCCAACTCTGTGCGACCCCATAGACAGCAGCCCACCAGGCTCCACTATCCTCGAGTATCAGCTAAAATGGATTAGTTGTAAGAATAAAGATGGAAATGTTTGGGCACTGCTAGTAGGGACCCACTAACTCATTGGCAGTTATCAGTTTTCCCAAATAAAAAGCAGTGAAAAAACACACTGCTAACTGTAGCTAGGTGCAAATATTTTACTTCTCTCCATCCATTGGATTGGTGCAGAAGTCACAAACTGGCGGTCGTAAGCTCAATCTCACCTTTATACCTACTTTAACTTGGCTCATGTTGTTGGTTTGCATGAATTCTCAATAATTCCTGAATTAGTTACAAGCTTGTTTAACATTTAAAAAATAAATAAATCCATGTATCTTACTTCTTTGAAAAGCTTGCTCTCACAACATTGGTCCCAAATGGCAACCGTCAGCTGGGGCTAACTGGTGGCTGCTCCCTTTGGAGAGTTCCTGAAACATTTTTTCTTTCCTTTCTTCATTGTGACATATGTCATATATTCAGAAGAGTGCATAAAATACATGAACGGTTTAAAGATTAATTGTATACTGATGAGCCTATTTGCAGGGAAGGAGTGGAGACAGACAGAGAACGCACTTGTGGACATAGAAACAGCAGGAGACGCTGGGACAAATTGAAGAAGTGGCACTGACATACATACACTACCATGTGTGAAACAGATAGCTAGTGAAAGTGAAAGTCGCTCAGTCATGTCCGATTCTTTGCGATCTCATAGACTACACAGTCCACGGAATTCCCCAGGCCAGAATACTGGAGTGGGTAGCCTTTCCCTTCTCCAGGGGATCTTCCCAATTCAGGGATCAAACCCAGGTCTCCCACACTGCAGGCAGATTCTTTACCAGCTGAGCCACAAGAGAAGCCCAGATAGCTAGTGGGAAGCTGGTGTGTAACACAGGGAGCCCAGCCTGGTGCTCGTAGTGGGCAGGAGGGGGTGGGGGGTGGGAAGGAGGCCCAAAAGGGAGGGGATATATATACATATCATGACTGACTCACATTGTTGTATGGCAGAAATCAACACGTTGTAAAGCAATTATTCTCCGGTTAAAAAAAAGAAAGAAAGAAAGTAATTGTAAAGCCAACATCTATGTAACCAAGTCCCAGGGCAAGAAGTAGAACATGGACAGCACCCCCAGAAGACCACATGTCCTTCCAATAATAGCCTCTACTTCTCTCTGGGGTCACCATAATGCTGACCTTTGTGATAATCATGGACTTGCTTTTCAGTATGTTTTTACCATGGCGGTATGTATCTCTTAAGCAGTGTAGTTTGGAGACCTCTATGGACATGAATTCTTACAGAATGTCTTCTGTTGGGTCTAGCTACTTTTATTCAACATCGTGGTTGGAAGATCATGCTGGTGGACATACTCCATTTATTTTCATTGCCATGTGGGTCATGCACTCTTCAATTTCACTCTCTGTCATCTCTCCACCTGGCCCTATTATAAGCATTTGGATTTGTGCTTTTATATCAGGATACACATCCCCCTAGATGCAGCAAAAATAATCACCATTATAAGCTTGTTCCATTCGCTGATCACTCGAATGAGGATTCCCAGCTTGTCTCACAGCGCGACTGTGACCTCAGCTTGCTGATAAGCCCAGGAGGCTTCAACCGAAGGATGCCCAGACTATCCAGTTTCTCCTCCACATCCCTCTTCAATCTCTGGTGACCTCCCCAGCCCATCCACTAAGTGATTGGGCAGCCAAGGCCGACTGCCCCACAGTTATTGGTCTCTTGTTCTCAATAAGGAATTAAGAGACTCAGTGAAGCCAGAGCCATATCACCCCTTTAGTAGCACACTGGGCAGCTTGCAGTAGCTCTACCCATGGCTGTTTGTCATTACCTTGGCTTTATGAGTCTTCATCCAGCTCTCAATCTGTGCCAATGGCTCCTCTGCCAACCCAATTTGAATTAATTTGTCAAGCAAAATTTTGTGATATATCAGCTGCATTACTGAAATAAGATCTATGATTTCTGTGATCCTTTCATCTTCTAATTTAGCCATTCTATCAATAAAAGCAATCAAGTTTTCTTGGCAAATTTTTCTTTATAAATCAGCTTTATGTGTCACGGATCTACATTCTTCTTGATGTTTATGGACTTTCACTCCTGGTATCAGTTCCATTGCTTTAGTATAATGGAAGTGAGACATCTAAGACAATGAGAATATGGGTGCTTCCCAATATACTTCTGGCTACAAAAGCCAGGCTCAGAGTTGCAGGAATGCTGAATAGCTTTAGTCTACTGACCATCTGCGACAGGTAGAGAACAAAGTTCCAACCTCTCAGGCTGGCATACAAGGCCCTTTGGCCATCTGATCCCAGCCAGTCTCCCCAGTCCCATCCTTCTCATACATAAATGACCTGACCAGGCCCTGGTGTGGCAGAGTCATTAGTCCTTTTATTCTCTCTGTGCAATGCCCCCTTATGTCACTTAGGACTTTAGCTTGTGAGTCATAGAAATCCAAGGTAATGAGAGAAATTGGCTTAAGATAAAAAGAAATGTCTTGCAGCATGTAATTTAAAAGCCCAGGGATAGTACTGACTTCAGCGTTCAGGTTCCACTGGATGAGGACTTCAGCACAGAGATATCTCTCTTCCTCTCTGCCCCCCCTGCTTTTCCCCTCTTTTACTCTTTCCCTTTCTCCCCTACATGTACATTCCACCTTGCAATATTACATAAATGCTTTTGGGTTTCCCCAGTATTTATGCCATCTCACAGTCATAAAAGATAGGAAGCCTCTATATTGTATGGTTTTGCTAAATTCTTCACTCAGTCTATATCATAGCATTATACATCTGTGGCAGTAGTCCTCAACCAAGGGTGACATTTTTTCCCTGGTGGGACATCTGGCCGTATCGGGGAACATCTTTGGTTGTCACAATTTAGGGGGTACATTACTGAGGCCAGGTGTACTGTTGAAATCTTACAATTCACAGGATAGCCCCCACTACAAAGAATTATCTGGCTCCAAATACATGTGAATGGTGCTGTTGCAAGAAACTTTGCTCTATGCCCTTAGCTGTGTGAATTGGCAGTGAATATGTTTCTCTCTTCTATGAGAGGCTACAAATTGCTGGGTCTACTGCCCAAACACACTGGACTGGTCCACTTGGCTTGGACCACATAGTCTATACACACATGCTGAGCATAACTGTGTACAAGGTGCCCAGGTGAAGGTCAAGCGGGGCTGACCTGGGTCTGATGCCCACTGACCAGTTGGAACCACCCAACTGGAGAGGACATCTTTCCCCAGTTTTCATGGATTCCCAACAGTGACAGAAGAGGAAGCCAGGCTCTTTACTGCATCTCGGACTAAGTTTATATTTTCACTTCATAAGGTTTCTAGATAGTTCATGTTATTCTTTGAAGTCTTAAGAAGGACATGATGAACTGCCTATTACATTAGTAAGCAAACATGGTAGATGACACATGTGTCTCTAGGTAATTAGCCTCTAAGCATCATTCTGGAGTTCTCTTCCTTCCATCTGACAGCCTCACCAGAAGCTCATGGTCTTCTAAGAGCATGGCCTATTGCTGCAGAATGAGGATATTGACACCATGGTGGTAGGCAGAAGTCTAAGATGCCCCTGGGTTTCTCATCCCTGGTATACAAGCCCTGTATAATTCCTGAAACTATGAGTATGATGAGATATCACTCTCATGATTAGGTTATTATAAAGAGAGTTTACAGACGTAATTATGTCTAAAATCAGTTAACCATAAGATGGGTCTATTATCTGGGTGGGCCTGACCTAATTACAGGAGTCCTTCAAATTTGGGTCTAGAGGTCAGCAACAGAGGAAGTCATAGCTTCGAAGCGCAAGAAGAATTTGACATAGAAGGCAATGGCAACCCACTCTAGTACTCTTGCCTGGAAAATCCTATGGATGGAGGAGCCTGGTAGGCTCCAGTCCATGGGGTCACCAAGAGTCGGGCACGACTGAGTGACTTCACTTTCATTTTTCACTTTCATGCATTGGAGAAGGAAATAGCAACCCACTCCAGTATTCTTGTCTGGAGAATCCCAGGGACAGAGGAGCCTGGTGGGCTGCCGTCTATGGGGTTGCACAGAGTCGGACACAACTGAAGCGACTTAGCAGCAGCAGCAGCAGCAGCTGACTTGAAGATGGTGGGGCCAAGGTGGCAAGGAATGTGAGCAGCCTGGGAGTGGCCCAGAGCACTGCAAAGAAATGGGAACCTCAGGCCTACAACCACTGGGAATCAAATTCGCAAAAAAAAAAAAAACAAGAATGAGATTGGAAGCAGGTTCATTCCTAGAAACTCAAGATGTGAACTAGTCCAGCCAACACCTTGGTTTTAGTCCTGTGAGACAGTAAGCAGAGAACCCAGTCATGCTGCACTGTATTTTTGACCTACAGAACTGTGAGCTAATAAATGGGTATTGTTAAGCTCCTAAAATAGTGGTCATTTGGTGTGTGGCCATAGAAAACTAATATAACCAGGAATAGACCTCTAGTCACAGCAAATACCTCAGGCCCTTTGCTAACCACAAAACATTTACTTTCCCCTAATCCCTACTCTCTTTCCACACCACTATAATGTGGATGATTTACCTGAGGTCTTGCAAGCTTAGTCACACATGAATAAATTGTTTCAGCATAAGACCAAAGGAATTTATTTTTCACAGAGTTAAACCACAGCTTCCTATAATATTCCATCAATACTCAAGGTTGCACCTGACCTTAATCACCTAGTAATGCTCATTTTAAGCATTTAAAGCATATTACTTCTAAGACAAATGCAAATACAGTATGAAAAAAAAGCAGTCACCCTAATGCTGGGCTTTACTGGGTGTGGCAGGATTTCACAGCAGGTCCTCCTGGTTATTTAATATTCTCTTTGTCTACACCAGAGGCTGTGAGGCTGAATAGAGATGATGTCTTGGGATTGTTAAACATAACTCCAGAATGCGTGCCTGAAACACATTCTAGTTGCTGGAAGATGTAAGATATAAGAGGCAGGCCTGTACTCTGCTGATGTAACTCTTCTACTGAATCCCCAAGCTTAGACAGAGTAAGAATTTTCAAGTATTTGGGCCAAATGTTCATCTTCTTGCAATCTGAGAGATATTTAAAAAGTATCCACCAGTTCCCACAATAATTTGAAAGATATATTGGAAAGAAGTATTGGGACCTGGGAGAAGATGTTTTGATCATGAATTAAAATTTCATAACACCACTACAGTGTTTCTGATGGTACTTTTGTCTGCCTATGAAGCATTTCCCTTGAGTTCAGCTGTGCTATTTGCATTTTTAATATTCAGTTGTTTCTAACTCATGCCCAGACTTTTTGACCGTGTTTTTAATACATTCTAAAGAAAAGCACTGGAAGTTCCCAACTGTTTTCTACAGAATACTCTTGTAAGTTACTTTCAAGCAGATCATTGCATGAAAACATTCCTTTTCTCTTAGAAACAATTTTGTATATGGGTAAAATGTTCCTGAACAATGATTAGCATCAGTAAAGTTACAGTTATAACAAGGATGTAATAAAAGAAAAGATCTACCATAAACTCCTCTGAACATTTAAAAACTTACAGAAATTATACTTGTTCCATAAAATAAACATAAACATACCACATATAAGTTTATGACTGCATTTAATATAAACCAATATAGTGGCTATTATTTAACAATTGGGTTTGTTTATATTTAGAAAGACTGTTTTGAAGTTGTGAATGGTCTATTTTGTTTCTAAAGTTTCTCAGGAGGTTTTGAGAAAATGTAAGAAATGTACATTTTTTTCCCCCCTTATAAGTTTCCTGGAGCAAGGGATGATGTTCAGAATCATATTAATGGTCACAAAACTACCCTCAGTTTCAGAATTTTTTTTCAATAAAGCATTGATTAGCTAATTCGTGTGCGTGCACTTGTGTCTGGATGTATGTGCATATGTATGCATCCACACAGGAGACCCAGAAGTCTGCCCTCTCCTCTTCCAATTTCCCCGCCTGTCCTCCACACCCAGCCCTCCTCCCCTTCCCCCTCCACCTCCTCACTCCGCTCTGTCTTGACGTCACACTACTGCAGGTCCTACAGAGCCAAATGCGAAGAGGTGAAGAGGAAAGGGATACTGCCTTAATGTAGGGAGGACTTGTGGAGCAAAGAATGAAGAAAAGGGGGCTGGCCCTGGCTGAATACGGATATTACTATTTTTGCACCAGTTGCAGTATTTTCTCTGCCTCCTGCTTCCTCTTTGCTAGAGATAGACCCAATAAATAAATCAATATGGTGGGAGATACCAACACTAAATAAAATTAAACAAGCTTAATAAAATTCAAAACTTGAAAAGTGGCGATAATCCCTGTTCATTCTGTCTCGTCATCAACCTTGGAGACTACCTTGGAATTCTATTCAAGTCAGTTGGGGGGCTGGGGAGAGTGCAGGGTTGGGTGAGATAGCTACCACAGTTTCTTAGTTTTGTTATCCCATATATTCCTCTCTTTCTCCTTCTACTCTAGTTACATGGGTGAACATGTGATAGAAGCTTACCTATTGGAGTATCTTGTTTTTCTGAACACAGTGACTTAGGGCATGTGATTCAACAAAGGCCAATAGGGTTTCCTCCCTGGAATTGACATGCCGATGGTGGAAGAGAGAAATTCCCTTTATGTTGGTATGAATACCCTGGGGCTCCAACAGACATTGTCCCAGACATGTGGAAAGAAACTGTCTGCTGAAAGAGAAGAGTCAAAGACCAGTAGAGACAACAGAAATGGATGGATACAGGGGGTGGATGGATGGAGGAAATGGATAGATGGAGGGATGAATGGAAAGATGGTCAGATGGATGACTGGATGGATGAGCTCTTCCTTTTCTTCCTTTAAGGGAACAGAGGTGCCAAAAACTGTATCCCAAAGCATGAGGCTGTATCTCTCCAATCTGATACTCCATTCATAGACCATGGTCCTTAATGAAATTCATCAGCTACGTTGGTTTGGTTCCCCAGTGCTGGCAACTTAAATTCTCAAAGTTCCAGGCAGATTTTTTAATGAGCCCCTAATCTTGAGCAAAAAAGGATCCGAGTAGCAAACTCAGATATGTAGATAATACCCGTCTAATGGCAAAAAGCACAGAGGAACTAAAGAGCCTCTTGATGAGGGTGAAACAAGAGAGTGAAAAAGCTGAAATAAAACTCAACATTCATAAAACTAAGATCATGGAATGTGGTCCCATCACTTCGTGGCAAGTAGAAGGGGAAAAAGTGGAAGCAGTGACAGATTTTATTTTCTTGGGCTCCAAACCCACTGCAGATGATGACTGAAGCCATGAAATTAAAAGACACTTGCTCCTTGGAAGGAAAGCTATGACAAACCTAGGCAGCACATTAAAAAGCTGAGAAATCACTTTGCTGACAAAGGCCCATATAGTCAAACCTATGGTTTTTCCAATAGTCATGTATGGATGTGAGAGTTGAACCATAAAAAAGGCTGAGTACCAAAGAATTGACACTTTCAAACTGCGGTGCTGGAGAACTCTTGCAAGTATCTTGAACAGCAAGAAAATCAAGCCAATCAATTCTAAAAGAAATCAACCCTGAATATTCATTGGAAGGACTGATGCTGAGGCTGAAGCTCCAATACTTTGGCCACCTGATTCGAAGAGCTGACTCTTAGGAAAAGACTTTGATGCTGGGAAAGATTGAGGGCAGCGGGTGACAGAGGATAAGATGGATGGATGGCTTCATTGACTCAATGGACATGAATCTGAGCAAACTCCAGGTGATAGAGGAGGACAGAGGAGCCTGGGTGCTGCAGTCCATGGAGTTGCAAATAGTCAGACATGACTTGGTGACTGAACAGCAACAACAGAAGGCACTGTCCTCCACACCAGCCTTCAAACCCAGAGCCATCGCATTGCACACTTTCAGAATGTGAATGGGGTTACACTGCATGCTTCCAGGAGATAAATGATTGTCTACTGGCATTGGACCAGGTGATGGTCAGCCCTACCTTGTGACCCATTCTTAGGAGAAACTCTTTTATCTTTTAACTCTTTTATCTAAGTCTTTTCCCAAATGCATCCTCAGCTTCTCATCAAGTAGACTCCATGGTGATCTTTCCCTACCAGTGCTTAAAGCATGTCCAGATTTTAGGATAACACAGCTCAGACCAAAGCTGGAATCCTGGCAACCTGTGCTCATATCCTTGTTTGGTAGATGACGTGCTTTCTGGGCCAATCTGGGTTGTGGAGGTGTAACATGATCACTTCAGCCCCTTCACATTTATATGGGCCTTCTGAGCCCAAAGGAAAGATAAAACTTGGCAAGTATGAGGAATGATTTAAAGTCACCTTCTCAGACTATTCTATTCAAGCATAAACAATGATCTTGTTTAGATCCTGATTCAAACAAGTCAATAATAATAATATAAAAAACCACCATGTATGTTCCTATCAGGGAACTGAACACTGATTGGATACTTGATGGTAATAAGATATTTTCATTTTTTTACATGTGAAAATGGCATTGTGATAGTGCTTTTTAAAAAAGAGTTCTTTTTTTTTTTTTTTGAGTTCTTTTCTTAGACAGGCACACTGATTTGTATGTAGGAGAAATTAAATGTTGACTGAGATTTGCTTCAAAATAAATTTGTCAGGGTGAAAGAGATACAGAGAAATAGGTGGGGAAAAAGATACAACACAGCTGCTGAGAACTGTTGGATCTGGGTAATGACCACATGGAGTTGCACTCTACTATTTTGTCAACTTCTATCTATGCTTAAACATCTTCATAACAGAAAATTTTAAAATAATTTCAGCTGTCTCTGAAGGCTGGAGTTCCTTGCTGTAAACAAGTGGATATGTCTCCACTGGCATCTCCCATACGCAAGAAAATTAATTGCCCAGTGGAAACTGTCTTAAAATGTCTAGTTTTGGTTTAAAGTCACTCAGTCATGTCCGACTCTTTGTGACCCCATGGATTATAGCCTGCCAGGCTCCTCTGTCCATGGAATTCTCCAGGCCAGAATACTGGAGTGGGTAGCCTTTCCCTTCTCCAGGAGATCTTCCCAACCCAGGGATCGAACCCAGGTCTCCTGCATTGTAGGTGGATTCTTTACCATCTGAGCTACCAGGGAAGCCCAAGAATACTGGAATGGGTAACCTATCCCTTCCCCAGCAGATCTTTCTGACCCAGGAATCAAACCAGGATTTCCTGTATTGCAGGCAGATTCTTTACCAACTGATCTACCAGGGAATGTCTAGTTCCCATAAAAAATATACAAGTTCTGTACATCATGCCAAGGTGAGCTATAGAAAGTAATGTTCTATCAAACCACAAAGATTTAGAAAATATCTGTTTACACACAAACTGAACAAAATTTTAGTAACATTTTAGTTCAAGCCAAAACACCATATTTCCACCTTCTACAGTCAAAGAAGGAGGTGTGTTTCTAACTGGAGGCAGAAGGATAAGCCCCTTGAACATAGTCAGTGATCGCAGGAACCCCAGGAATTCTTTCTTAAGTGGTCACTTTAGACTATATATTTATAACGTGGGGTTTCAATGCCACCAACCACTTCTCAAGTGTTATTATTTCCAACATATCCATCATTGTATTAGCCAGAATTCCCCAGAGAAAAAGAACCACTAAGATATATATAGACACATAAATAGATGTAGGAAGAGACTAATTGTAGGAATTGGCACTCTTAGGTGTAGGGGCCAAGGAGTCCCATGATCTGCCATCTGCAAGCTGGAGAACCAAGAAAACCAGTGATACAGTTCATCAGAGTTCAAATGCCTGATAATGAGGTGGTGATGGTGTAAGATCCAGTCTGAGTCCAAATGCCCAAGAACCAGGAGTACCCATCTCCTAGGGCAGGAGAAAATGAATGTCTCAGCTCAAGTACAGAGACCGTCAACATATTGGATGATGCCCACCTGCATTTGTGAGAGTGGTCTTATTTATTCCATTTACCAACTCAAACACTAATCTCTTCTAGAAACACCCTCACAGACACAGCCAGAAATAATGTCTTACTAGCCATCTGGGCATCCCTTAGCTTAGTCAAATTGACACATTAAAAAAAATTGACATAAAATTAGCCATCAGAATCATACTAGAAAAGAGGCATTCGAGGATTCTTACATGTGATGGAAATGTGAAATTGTGCCTGTTTTAAACCAGTTTAGTTACAAGTCTTTCTAAGCAGCAAAATAATCCACATGAATAGAGGGCCCAGGGTACTATATATATATATACATATATATATATATATATATACACATATACACATACATACCTGCCTCTCATGTATTTCTACCAAATCACTGTGAGTGTACCATTGCTGCCCTCTCATAAAAGAAGTCTCTGCTTGCTTTTGTTGATGGGAATAAACTAGATCTTTGAAAATTGTGTGTTGAGTCTACAGCCAAACCACCCTGAACAGCCCTGATCTTATCTGAAAACTGTGTGTCGAATAACTCCATGGTCTGCTGTGGATCATCTGTACTGACAGTGAGGAAGATACTAGCTATGTGGCAGGACTATCATCTGAGCATGGCTGGACACAGAACCTTTAAGGAATTCTCAGCTTCATTCCCCACACGGACCCAGCAGGACTCACTGAGAGAGGCAGACAGTGCGGTGAGCAGAACTCAGCCCCGGCTCTGGAGAAGGAAGTGCCGCCTGAATATCCCCAAGTGCATGCCTGGATGCTGGTATCTCCTCCCCCGCTTCTTGTAGCCTCTGACACTCCCAGTCCTCATCAGCTGTGGGTTCCAATCACCCTCAGCCAGAGCAGTGGAGGCCCACATCCAACAAGGGGGTGCAAGCCTCCTCCTCGTCTCTGAGGCAGGTAAGATGAGCCCATCCCACTACGCGTTTCCACAAGCCCCGCCCCAGCCTCACTAGCTGTGCCTTTCCTCTGATTCAAACTCTGCACCTGTGGTTCTCAGCCATAAACATGCATCAGAATCACCCGGAGGACTCCTCACATCACAGAAGATGGTGGTCCCAGCGTGCCATGGGTGTCCTCCAAGCCTCAGCACACTCCCTCTTCCGACCGAGTTAGTATCCCTGGCTGCGATGCTCTGAATAAACCTCACACCTTACCTTACCTGGGCTCCAGATTCGAGGCCCTCACTTTGCACCCTAGTCTACGTCCCTCACCTTCACTCTCTCTCTCTCCCCAGCGTCCCCAGCTGTAAAGGTTTGTACTTCCTTTCCAGTGATTCCATCACTGTTGGGCAAAACTTCAGAGGCCTTCCCTGCCTACACTAAAGCAATCCAGTTTGTCCTCTCAGGGGCTAGAAAACTGGACTCATTATACACGCTATTAGCTATAAAGGCTTCAGGGGCTATTAGAGAGAAACAAAAGTTCCCCCAGTGGTTTCTCTGGATGGTCTAAAATGTTTGTCATCGTCCTCAAACAACAGATTGTCACAGGGACATATAATTCAGCCGAGTCTGAGCAGGCCCCTGGCTCCTCGCTGGTTTATTTATGTCATTTATTGGGAGCTCTTAAAGAATTGTTTTTCTCGGTCAGCCAAAGGCACTGATGGAAGCACATTGTCAGCCTTCAAGCCAGAATCACATCATTGTCCACTAAATATGTTCCTGCTCTTTTACAGAGTTTTTAAATCATGCTCCATTGAGGGAAGAAAAAATGGTATGTGTGTGAGCATGAACTGAAATCCCCCCACGCTGGGGGAGGGTTAGCTAGGGTTCTGGTATCTTCCAACAAAATGTGGCAATTTATTTGTGGAAATCCCATTATAGCTAATAGGAGTTAAAAACCATTTAAAAAGATAAGGGTGTCTAGTCATTTCGAGATTATTTTGTGAAATGTGCCCTGCTAAAAAAGGAATTTTGCAAAGAACATCACAAATCTACTCATACCAATTCAACTCACATAAAACAATTAAAACTAAATAAATCTGATACCAGTGCTAAATGCTTTTTAAAATCTCACTTTAAATACATCAAGCTTGGAAATGCTCACTACTAGGAAAGCATATACTGCACACTTAGACATCAATGGCTATTCTCAGGCAACATTCTTTAAGCAAGATAATTGGACGAAATTCTAAATTAGCATGAGGGAAGACAGTGTACTGTGATTTATAGAAGTGGAAATTTCAAGCATAAAGAACTTTCAAACTGGAGTAAATCATATCTTTGAACCTATACCACTCAACATGTTTAGTATCATCTTGGATAAAGATACAGAAAGAAAGCCTTTCCAATTTACAGAGGAAACAAAACTGGGTGAAATAACTGATCCAATAGAGAGTAAAATAAAGATGATTCATATTGATTTTGACAGGCTTGAAGAAATTGTGCCCTTTACTGAAGTAATTCTATTCTGCCTCTGGAAATTGATTCTAGGAAAATAATCCTAAGAATGTTGGAAGAGGAAATAAAAAAGAAAAAGAAAACAACATGCATAAAGATGTTCAATACAGTCTTATTTATAATAGGGGGTATAATCATAGTATGCAAATATTGGACAAGCATGTCAATAAATTAAAATACGTTCACTCTATGAGATGTAATGATGCACTATTTATGGAAAGTTATACAATAACAAAAAGCACTTGTTTTATTATTAAGATTAAAAATCAGATTATAAAAAGAACTTTCTTAATGGAATAGAGAGAGGATAATAGCTAGAGAAGTATACCAGCATGGTAGCAGTTTATTCCCTCTTTCATGGTTATAGTTCCTACTCAACACAATTAATTACACTCTCCACCATCTAACATTTATTAAACACCTACTTGGGCCGGCATCTAGGGGGTGACTTTTCTTTTACTTTCTACTTGTCTGTGATTTATAATTCCATATACATAAAACTGCAATTTCCTTGTGAGAACCTAGTTATAATAGGATTCTCTCACTGAAATTACAAACTAATATAGGCTCATTTTAAAAGAAGGGTACCCCCTTCTTTTAAAATGAAATCCTGTCCTTGTTATAAGCTCCCAGGTCACCTGGGCCCTCTGCTCTTTCTGCTTCTCAGCCCTGATAAATGCTATTAACTGCCTGATTGTAGGAGTTTCAGGCTCAAGAGAAGAGGCTCACTGACCTCTGCAGACTTTCTGAGCTAGTTCTACCCTGCCTTGAGTCCTCTCCCCAACAAACAAGAAGACGGTCTCCCCAAGCCGACCTCCCAATCACAGGTGCACAATCAGAACCATCCTTAGGAATAACCATATGGGTTAACACACATGATAAAGAAAGATATTTATCACACAGTCCCTGAAATGCCCAACATGCCCCGACCACCTAATTCAGAGTACTGTGGGTTTCAAGTACCTGAAACTCTCAATTCAGGACCCGGGGCCTTGGCACTTGCTATTTTCTCTTTGCAGACACTCTTCTCTCAGATGTTTACCTGGCTTGCTCCATTGTTTACCGCCTGTCTTTGCTCAAATTTCCCCTTCTCTGCAAGCACACTATTTAAAAATTCTTGACAACTCCCCATTCACACCCCAGCACTCCCTCTTCCTTTCCCTGCTTTTATTCTCTCCACTGCATTTGGTCTTTTCTTGCATACCATATATTTTACTTGATATCTGTGTACCGTTTCTTACTCTCCCACACTCCTGCCCCTGACCCAGTATCCCCTGGAATGCAAAGTTCCTGGAAGGCAGAGGGATTTTTGTATTTATTTTCTGCAGCTTAACCCCAGCCCCAAGAATGGTCTCAGGCACATTATCAGTTTATTTCAGTCACTCAGTCGTGTTCGAGTCTTTGCGACCCCGTGGACTGCAGCAAGCCAGGCATCCCTGTCCATCACCAATGCCCAAAGCTTACTCAAACTCATGCCCATCACGTCAGTGATGCCATCCAACCATCTCATCCTCTCTCATCCCCTTCTTCTCCCGCCTTCAACCTTTCCCAGCATCAGGGTCTTAGGCACTCAATAATATTTATGGAATGAGTGATGAATACGGTGGTGCAACCCTAAGGAAAACTGTAAATCATGGCAATCACCTATCTGTACAACACGTGTCACTTACAGAGACCGTTTGGATGTCTCAGGATGTTTGGGTCTCAATCTCCATTTCTCATAAGGACACCAGTCAGACTGGATGAGGATTCGCACATATGACCTCATCTTACCTTAATTATCTCTTTAAAGGCCCCATTTCCAGATGCAGTCACATCCTAAGGTGCCCAGCTCATAAAGATAGCAAGCAGGAACATGAGTCTCCTGACCCCAGTGCCCACCCTCCCACTCCACTGCGCTCCCCCTCACCCCAGGATGGCCCCTGGCCTGCAGACATGGCGACCACCTCCCTATGTGGACTGTCCAGACTGCCCTGTTTCTTTCGCAGCAGGGGCACCCCTCTCCTCCTCCTAAGCCAGATATAGCATGATTTCCCACTTCCTGGGATGGCATGTGACCCAATTTCTCTCCTGCCTTGAATCGTATTAATCCAATTCCTCTGGTGCTTCAGACTCCGTTGTGAGTCACATGGGGACCATCCTCTGCTATGTCATGTGCGCACAGCATCCTTCTTCCAAACAGCTCCCAAGGCAATGCACAGACACTACAGAAATCCACAGCCCAGACGATACCCGCAAGAGCCCAAGAAGCTACTCTGGAAGGGGCAGTGAGAATTTGCTGGAGTCACAGCCCGAGATGACTGAGACTCCAACTGCCACCATGACTCCCTGAGGTCATCATGTATCTTCTCCCAAATCTATAGTAAGTGCCCTCATTTGCACTCCCTCTTTAGGGACATTTATCCAGTTCTCCCATAGTATTTAGTCTGTCTTGAGCATTAGACAGTTTCCCCATTGATCAGACACTATCATCAAAGGCTCAGGCCAGGCCTAAACAAAGACCCATCACTATTTCATTGCCACTCAGCTCAGATCCGATGTTGCTATTAAAAGAGACCAATTACGGATCACAAAGCAGTCTCCTTCCACCATCTAAATTTACAATCAAATTAGACTGACCAGGCAAACTGATGTAACCAACTGGTTAGTGATTGATCATTGAGAAAGCTTTGAAGAAAAATCTATTCGGTGGGTGCAGTCAAGCTTTCAGGCATGGTTTCTATGTAGACATGCTTTTGATAGGAATGCACATGAAGAGAAGAAAGACATATATCCATTTTGTAAATGCTGAGTTCCTTCCAAGTCTCAGGCACTGGCTGAGCCCTGGAGTTACCACAATGAGTAGGATGTGATCAAAACCCTCAATAAGTTAGCCAGGCAATGGGAATAGCCCATCACAGTTCAAGATGGTGAGAAACAGGAAGTTCACTGTTGGACATGGTGTCAAGGGAGACCAGGAGAGAATGACACCCTTACCCTGGTGAGTCAGCTAATTGACCTTAAAATGGATACTGTTGGGGAGAGGAATTGGCAACTGGAGCTTGGACTGAGCTGCCTCAATATTTTCTGTGTCTCCCAGCCCCTCCACTGACCTCACTCTACAGGTTTAGAGCACTTTTCCAAGGTGTCTCTGCCACAAGATCTGGGTCCAGATATAGGCAAGGAATCTACACTCTCATTTTCCCCTAAACACCCACTCATTTTCACATACACACTCACAGGCACTCACACACTCAGACACTCCCACACTCATACTGATATGTACTCACATACTCAGACGCATGTTCATATACTCATTCATTCTCATATACATTCGTGAGTGCATACATACGCACATGTTCTCATTTTCCCCTTCAACCTCATACTCATTTTCAAATTGGACACCACAGATGATGGGGATATTGAAACAAAAGGAATCCAATATACAGGGCTATTGACCCCAAGACAGCATTCTCAAAGAAAACCTGATTTATGCCAGGGCTTTTTCTACAGTACCATCAGCCTGTTCTCTACACAGATATAAGCCCTGTGAAGATTTCAGTCACAATGTTCAATTCAGTTCAGTTCAGTCACTCAGTCCTGTCCGACTCTTTGTGACCCCATGAATCGCAGCACACCAGGCCTCCCTGTCCATCACCAACTCCCAGAGTTCACTCAATCTCACGTCCATCGAGTCCATGATGCCATCCAGCCATCTCATCCTCTGTCATCCCCTTTTCCTCCTGCCCCCAATCCCTCCCAGCATCAGAGTCTTTCCCAATGAGTCAACTCTTCGCATGAGGTGGCCAAAGTACTGGAGTTTCAGCTGTAGCATCATTCCTTCCAAAGAAATCCCAGGGCTGATCTCCTTGAGAATGGACTGGTTGGATCTCCTTGCAGTCCAAGGGACTCTCAAGAGTCTTCTCCAACACCACAGCTCAAAAGCATCAATTCTTCAGCACTCAGCCTTCTTCACAGTCCAACTCTCACATCCATATATGATGACTGGAAAAACCATAGCCTTGACTAGACGGACCTTGTTGGCAAAGTAATGTCTCTGCTTTTCAATGTACTATCTAGGTTGGTCATAACTTTTCTTCCAAGGAGTAAGTGTCTTTTAATTTCATGGTTGCAGTCACCATCTACAGTTATTTTGGAGCCCCAAAAAATAAAGTCTGACACTTTCCACTGTTTCTCCATCTATTTCCCATGAAGTGATGGGACCAGACGCCATGATCTTCATTTTCTGAATGTTGAGCTTTAAGCCAATTTTTTCACTCTCCTCAGTCACAATGTATCTCCTTCTAATTCCTAACCCTCCAGTAGCTTCATATCTCACGCAAACCTTGATGGCCCAATGGCTCCTTCACTCTGGCCCATATGACCTCACTTCCACATCCCTGGTATTCAGCCCTGTGGCCTACTTCCTCAAACACTCCAGGTGTTCTCTCCAATGCACCAGCCACTCCACTTGCTCTTCTCATGTCCAGAAATGGTCATTCCCCAGATAGCTACATGGCCTACCCCCTTCACTCCAGATATCGTCTTTCCAATGAGGTCTTTTCTAAAAATTGTGCCACTGCCTCTGCCACAGGGCTCTTATCTTCCAGTCCTGTTTTGCTTTAGTTCATAGTATTTATGTTCTCTGATATAGAGTATACGTTTCTCACTTTGGGTTTTTTTCTCCATTCACTCAGGGAGAAGACAAGCTCCCAGATGGCAGGGTCTGCTGACAACTTGGGCCACAGCTGCTTCTCCAGCACTTATAAAAGTCCTGGAACAGAGGATAGCTCCACAAATAGTGAATCAGCTAGAGATTTGCCACAAGGTCCTCTAGGGGGTGGTTGGTACAGTAACAGGAAGCAATCACCTTTACAAGGAGAGGTTCCAGACCACAGCAAATGATGGGAAGGGGCTGAGTGTGACTCCCTCCTCCATCCAGGGCAGCACTATTTGCATTCATTTTTTGCCTCTAATGAAAGAGTTCTACTGCCTTAGATAATAGTTTTAAAACCACTGAAGAAAGATCACAAAGACAAAAAGAAATAGACTGGAGTCCAACTCTACTGCTTACACAATGAGATGAAATATTGGCCAAGTCACATATGTTTTCTGAACATAGTCTTCGGTATATTAAAAATGAGGACAATGCCTATCTCCAGGGGGTGATTTTAACAATATTTAACAAATGGTGAAGCACAGACAGCCACCACTCAGAACACACCAGTGTCAACATTAAAGGAAACAAAGAATGGCTATGCCTGGCATAGGCTGAAAGTCATTAAAGGGTGACTCCCCAAGTCAGAGTTGGACCATAAAGAAGACTGAGCACTGAAGAATTGATGTTTTCAAACTGTGGTGCTAGAGAAGACTCTTGAGAGTCCCCTGGACAGCCAGGAGATCAAACCAGTCAATCCTAAAGGAAATCAACCCTGAATATTCACTGAAAGGACTGATGCTGAAGCTCTAAAACCTTGGCTACCTGATGTAAAGAGCAGACTCATTGGAAAACACCCTGATACTGAGAAAGATTGAGGGCAAGAGGGAAAGTGGGCAACAAAGGATGAAATGGTTGGATGGCATCACCAAATCAACGGACATGAGTTTTAGCAACTCCAGGAGGCAGTGAAGGACAGGGAAGCCTGGTGGGCTGAAGTCAATGGGGTCACAAAGAGTTGGACTCTATTCAGCGACCAAACAACAATAACCCCAAGTTAATATCAGGACCTTCTCAGGCAATCTGGGGTCTTTGTGGCCCCTCTGGGAGATATGGAAGTGTAGGGGAAGAATGAGGCTGATTCAGAGTGAGCAATCAAAACCCAAACCTTCTTCCCTGGTGACTCACATGGTAAAGAATCTGCCTGCAATGTGGGAAACCCAGGTTCGATCCCTGGATTGGGAAGAGCCTCTGGAGAAGGGATTGGCTACCCACTCCAGTATTCTTGCCTGAAGAATTCCATAGACAGAGGAGACTGGTGAGCTACTGTCCATGGAGTTGCAAAGGGTTGGACATGACCGAGTGACTAACATTTTGGAGTGCAGGCTCAGAATTCCCCAGGAATGAAAATCCAAAACAAAAGGTCCAACCCACTTTCTCCCTCTAAGCCCTTGGCAGGGATTAAGAGCATACCAAAGCCACAGACAAGTCATAATCCACCCATATTTTATCTGGGCTGTATTATGTGCAGCATAATTAATGTTTAAAAAGCATTTCTGCAATAAAATGTCTCTGTGATAACCAGCATGAATCACAAGGAAGCTGTGGCTGTGTTTAATTTGATTGCAGAAGAGGTTTCTAGTTAGTGGAGCATCACCGCCAATGGCCCCTTACTGGACACAGCTACACACAGCCAAGTGATTGCATTTCCAATCAGAAGCAGAGCCTGGGACCAACAAGTCCGCAGCGAGTGCGTTTCCTGGCTGAGAAAGCCCTTTGTTCCCTGTCTGGTTCTGCGAGTGTGCTTTCCCCAATTTCTCCCTATTGCTGAGCCGTTTACCAGCATCTCCCAAGGAGGATCTTCACGTGACTGTTATGAAAGAATTCTCTGCTGAGATTGCCTCATGGCAGACCTCTGTCGAGTCATTGTCTCAACTTTGTGAGCTGATGAAATGCATCAATTATTTCAAAGCACTAAAGTTTGACAATTTCTTCATGAAATGAATATTTTAGTCCCCACATAACAATAGAGGCAAAATTAGTTCAGATGAGTGGAAAATTGACGTGCCAGGGTTTTGCAAAAGGAACCAATTTCTCCTTGGCACAACAGACTTATTTCTCTGCCCATCCCTCCCCAGTCCTTGCCTCTTTCATCCTTTGGCTCTACTTCTCTGGAAGTCAAGTGAGTGAGGGTCAGAGAGGGGGCACTTGTCTCATCTTTGAATTGGCAGGTGCTTGGCTGAATCTGATAGAAATAGGGATGCTTTCTGGACCTTCAGAGTCATGATCTACTAAGCCTAAAGAAAATATTCTCCTCTCTCTGGATTGGCTGCGGACAGTAGGTCAGTTGTCTAGCCCAGTCTTGTAGATTTAACTGCAGTGCCCAGTTTTAAGTGCACATTGCTTTAACATAATTCATAATTAATCAGAACAATCTGCTACTAAAAATAAACTGTCAAAGCTGTATATCATTTATTCTTATATGAAAGTATAAGCTGGGTCAAGTTATGGTTATCCCTATAAAAATATATTTTATACTTGCATTCCAACTTGCTTTGTGAATAATCAGTGTTGCTTCATGGTTAAACACTTAGACTCTTGAGTTGGATTGCCTGCGTTCAACTCCTGACTTCCATTGCTTCTGTGTCCATAAAGTTGATTCTGTCTAAGAACAGGCATTCTACTCGAATTTCTGCACAGAGCAGTGAGCACTAACCCCTACAAGCATGTAGAGTACTTTGTTTGCGAAATACTCTAAATATATCTCAAGGAAATTTCCCAGCCCCCTTGTGGAGGAGGAGGAGATATTCTTTCATTTCTCAGGCCTTCTAGTGGCAATCTCTGTTTTGAATGTTCCCCTTCCTGGTTAATATCTCATCATCCTTCCGATTTCAGCTAAGATAACACTCTCTCCAGAAGAAGCTGTCCTTAACCCAGACCTGTACTTGGAACCATGAACTGCTGCTGTACCCTTGATTTCTTCTGTGGCAGCACTCACAGCACTTCCTGCCATTGGCTGCTTGCAATTCTGACACCCAAATAACAGAAGCTCTGTGAAGGCAGGGAAGAGGTGTGCATCTTGCACACCTCTTACCTGCCGAGGGCTCAGCACAATGACTAAACATAAAAGGTATGCACTAGCTCTTCGATGCATGCATCATTTAATAAACAGGTGAATTCGTTCGGAAACGTAGAAACTGAAAGCCAGTTATGGCAGAAATGTTTACTGTTCCCCCAGTATCTCTGTGTTCCCCAACATTTCCCAACCTCCTTGCAGTGGACAAAGACATGCGATTAGTTCTGGTCATTGTGTTGTAGCCAAAGAAATGTGGTCTTTCAGGGTCAAAGCTTAGAAGAATGTGTCTTTGCTCTCAGTTCTCACATACCCTGGTATAAAGATTGCCGTGGCCACTTGTGGAGAGGATGGAGGAACCAGGTGGAACCACCTGGACCCTGAGTCATCATTTAGAAAATAATTGACATGAAGAGGCCTTAGATTAGCAGCGGACTTTTAATCAGTGATTGTAAACTCATGGAGTTTCGAGGGGCTTGTTCCCGCAACATAACCTAATCTGACTTGAGCTATTCAAAAGATTTTCCAGGATCACACAGCAGGCTAGTATCCAAACTCAGATCTCTTGAGTTTAAAAGTTTAAGACCAAGAGACTAATAAGGTTTTGCATTTAATTCTTTATCAGCCTAGTACCTTTTTCATCTTTGTATCCCAAATGGCAAAAAAAGAAGTATCTCATAAACCACCTACTCCAAAAATCTCCGAGGGAAATAGCTAGCCATTTGCTATCAATTTGCAGACCTTCTCTGTGTGTGTTAGGTGAATGCTTCTCGACCTGTACATCTACTCTATTTATCCACAGAAAGAGCTGTGTGGTAGAAGGAGCATCCCTCTTTGTGAATGAGGTCACCTGTTCCTATGTTCTGATTTGACAGATTTCAGTCTCTTCTCTGTGAGTATGCGGACAGTCAGAGTTGATTTGCTCATATGTGATTACGGCACAATTACACTGATAATCAGCTCGGTGTGTGGTCAAAATGTTTTCCAACAGGAAAAAAAACAAAAGAAGTATTCTGGTACATGGAAGTAGGAGTCTTTAGGGAATAGTTAATTTATAGGCTAATGTTTCCTTACATTAAATATGACTAAAAGAGAAGGTTCTTTCTAAGCAAGTAGGCTATTGACAGAGAAACAAACCACACGAGCACAGATGAAAAGGCTTAATCTCTGACCCGGAACAAGGATGTAGAACTGGCCCTGTGTCTTGTTTCATCACAGCTAAGTGCAAACTATGCAAGTGTCTCTATAAACTTCCTTCCCTTCTCCTCCAACTCTGCAAGGATACTTCCAACCCTTTAGAAAAAGAACACTAGCATTTAGCAAGGACCTACTCTTCATAGTTACTTTTCATTCTCATTTAAACCATCAACACTTTGAAATAAGTATTTTCCCAGCTCAGCACATAGTATGTAGGTGGCCTTGGGCAAGTCACAGAAGTGCACTGAACCTCCATTTTATCAGCTGTAACATGGAGGCCCTTCAGACCACGAAAAGGCTGGAAAGGGGTCAAGCACTGGGGGATATCTTTGATTTCCTGGGAAACAGAATTTAAGATGCAGAATTGTGTGCAGGAAGCTTACAAGAGAAACAACCCCCATGCGGAAACAGGAGAAGTCAAATTAGAATTTCAACTGCGATGCAGCTGCAGAATGATCTCAGTCAACCAATGTGGGACTGGTGGGCCCTTCAGAGTTGTCCCAAATTGAGGCAATGGGGGACAATCCACACACACACCACCATCTACGACTCATTGAAAGCTGTCTGGTCACAGGGAGGGGACATGATCTTGGACAAAGCAATTCCCTAAGAGCAGGGCATGGCCCTGGGAAGAACTCGGCTATGAACCATCAGCAGGCAACACCTCCAGCAGCCGGGGAATGAATACCTAATTCCTGAGGGGGAAATGGACGGTAGACCACACCATTCACTCCAGTGATGAGTAAGACAGACAAGAGATCTGCCCTCACAGAGTTTATAAGCCAGCCAGAGGGAAAGAGAAGCATTATTTGTAAGAAACAGTTATTTGTAGTGCACTTGATGCCATTACAGACACACAATTGTATCCATTCAGCATGGGAGAACATTCCTGGAATGAGAGTGGTAGCTACATCAAAACTGTATGGAGGACTTTCCTGTTGGTACAGTGGATAGGAATCCACCTGCCAATGCAGAGGATATGGGTTCAGTGCCTGGTCTGGGAAGATTTCACGTGCCACAGAGCAACTAAGCCCATGCACCCCAACTACTGAAGCCCACTCACTCTGGGGCCTGTGAGCCACAGCTACTGAGCCCGCCTGCCACAACTATGGAAGCCCGTGTGTCTAGAGCCTGTGCTCTATAGCAAGAGAAGCCACCACAATGAGAAGTCTGTGTACCACAACAAAGAGTACACCCCGCTCACTGCAACTAGAGAAGGCCCGTGCATAGCAACCAAGAACCAGCACAACCAAAAATGAATTAATTTTTTTTAAAAAACTGTATTGAGTTTATTTGGACTTGTGGCCTGTATTTGTACATTGCAAGCAGTCTTCAAATTCCGTACATCATAACTTGCCACCCATCCATAATTTCTTTCAGTGGCTGGTCTTAAGCTATTGTCAGACAATCCCTCAGATTTTTACAGCAATGTCATGATGTTAGAGGCCAACCTGCCCACAACATCTGCTGTTCTATGCCTTACATTTGCTCTACCATGAACTCCAGTCATTGTCAAAAGTGTGTGCCAGCCTCCAATGTGATACTCTTCCTTGGATTCATTGGGGCAGGTCCAGTATCAACACCCGCATATCTATCCCCAGTTACTGGAGTCAGAACTGTTCTCTAGGACACAAAGCATAGAGAGCAGGGAGAAAGACTCTTGCAGAGGAAACAACACATATTGCCAAACACACTTACTTCAAGATCATGCTGTAGGTACTCACGAAGGGAGAACATTCCCAAGGTGTACAATGACATTTATCGATCAAGGTGTAGAGGAGAGTCAGCTGAGTCCACAGCTGTCATCGACTGAGAGACACTAGCATGCAGGGCATGACAAAGAAGAAACACACACTCACACGGAGTAGTGGAATGGATGTTTCATATTGAAATATTTTATAATTTATACATGACTTTAGAATATGTTTTAGAGGCAAACAGCAATTAACAGTACAATGTAAGGATGATATTAAACAAAATGTGTTTGCACAGGTTGTATAGGAATTCATAAAAGGATGGCTGACTTAGATATGAGGGAATAGGGAAGATTTTCTGGTGGCGCTGAGATCAGAAAGGCAAGTGGGATTTAATGATATGCAGGGCTGGGGAAGCATATTTCAGGCAGAAGCAACAGCATATGCCCAGCCTGAGAGACGGGAGGGAGCGTTTAGCACATTTGAGGGAAGAAGCTCAAATGGCTGAAGCACAGAGGGTGAAGACAGAAAAAGAGGTGAGAGCTACCCTGAAAAGAAAGGGAAGCCATGTGGGTGTCAAGCAAGGAGAGGGAAAATACAAGACTGTGATTTTAGAAAGAGGCTATTGAAAGCCGCCAGGCTCCTCTCTCAACCCGTCAGCCCTCAGGGCGCTGCCTTTCTCTGAGTTGAGAATGTCTCCCCATCAACCTTATAACCTGTTATCATCAGAATAGCAATTCCCTAGATTTTAAAGCCATTTATAGCTATAGCCCTTCATGATTTCATAATATCATATAGATACATTTCATAGTATCATTTAGATACATTTCATATATTCTATATACATCATCACAAAAATTCTGTTAGATGGGCAGGGCAAAGTATAGGCAAAGAATGTTTACGTTTTACAGATGGGAATACAGATCCATGGAAATTATATAAACTGCGATTACACAGATGATGAACAGAAACAGAACAAAAACTCAACCACAGATGATACACAAATAAATGGGTATGACTGGGTTCTAATAAAACTTTATTTATAAAAACTGCAGATGCATAAATTTGGCCAGTAGGCATAGTTTGCCAATCCCTGCAGTGTGATAAAGTATGGCCATTTGGATTAGTAAAATAGAATTACCCAAATAAGCTTAAGTATATGTGGTCAACTAACTTTTTAAATAAAGGTACAGTAGTAAAAATCTTGACCTATATCACATTTCAGGACTAGGTCACAGAGTGAATGTAAATGGATCATTGACCTAAAGTTAAAACTTAAAACCATAAAACTTCTAAGAAAAATTTTTAGCAATCATGAGTGAGACAAATATTGCTGAGATAAAACACAAAATATGAATATAAAACAAAAATTGATATATCGAAATTCATAAAATTTAAAACTTCTGCTCTCTGAAAGACACTATTAGGAAAATCAAAAGACAAGTCATAGAATAGTAGGAAATATTTGCACAACACATTGCTGATAAAGTACTTACAGCTAGACTACATTAAGAGCTCTCAAAACTCAATGGGAATAAAACAAAAATTCCAATTTTTTTAAATGGTCAAATATATGAATGGACATTTTACTGAAGAAAAGCTGTGAATGCATGGTAAATAAACACGAGAAAAGATGCTCGACTTCATTAGCCGTTAGGAAGCTGCTAATTCAAACCATAATAAATGACAAAAGTTTCCAAAAAATCTGATGATACCAAGCGCTGGTAAACATATAGACCAACAGCATCTCTCATTCATTGCTGGTGGGAACACAAAGTGGTGCGGTCAGTTTGGAAGACAGTTTGGCAGTTTCTTAAAAATTAAACAAGCACTTTCCATGCTGCTGCTAAGTCACTTCAGTCGTGTCCGACTCTGTGTGACCCCGTACACGGCAGCCCACCAGGCTCCGCCATCCCTGGGATTCTCCAGGCAAGAACACTGGAGTGGGTTGCCATTTCCTTCTCCAATGCAGGAAAGTGAAAAGTGAAAGTGAAGTCGCTCAGTGGTGTCTGACTCTTAGCGACCCCATGGACTGCAGCCTACCAGGCTCCTCCATTCATAGGATTTTCCAGGCAAGAGTACCGGAGTGGGGTACCATTGCCTTCTGTAACAATTTCTTTGTTAGGTATTTATATAAGAGAAATAAAAACACGTCTACATAAATAACTATATGAGAATATTTATATCAGATTTACTCACGGTCTTCAAAAACTGGAAATAAGTTGAATATCCATCAAATGTTGAATGGATAAGCAAACTGTTCAATTTAATATTATTAATAAATAAAAAGGAATAAACTACGGGCACATGGAATAACATGGGTTAATCACAAAAGCATCTTACTAAGTGAAAGGAATCAGACTCAAAGGGCTGCGTACTGTGTGATTCCACTTCAACAGCAATCAGAAAAGGACAGAGTCTATGAGGGGAAACAGACCAGTGGTTGCCAGTGCTGGGACAAGAAGAAGGGCTTGACTGAAAAAAGGGCACGAGAGAACTTTTGGGGGTGAAAAAAATATTCTACATAGTGATTGTAATAGACTGTTGGTCATATAACTGTGTATTCTGTTAAAAACCACAGAAGTTAAAAACGTGAATTCAACAGTATGTAAATTTTACTACAACTATACCATAAAAAACTCCTGAATGGTTCCCCAATTCTCTCAAGATTAAAACAAAAACATGCATGTTTAACAAGGCCTAGCTCTTGAAGCGACTTGGCAGCAGCAGCAGCTGTGCTGTCGACATATCGTCTATGAACCCACTACGCTAACCACCCCAAGATTCTTACAAAAGTGAAGATTCCATCTGAGATCACCTGGATCAGAATTCCTGGGGTGGTCCAGGAATCTACATCTTTAAGCAGCATCTCTGAGAAATTCTGAAGTTCATTCAAGGTTGAGAATCCCTACGGAAGAATTTCTATCTCAGGCCCTACCCAGTTTCTCAGTTCTGTGCCTTCCCCTGCCCCATGCCCCACCCACCCCCCAGCTGTCTGTATTTCTGCCACACTGGGAGCCCAACACAAATGTCACCTTCCTGGGGACACCTTCCAAGACACGCCCCAAGTGGGCCAGGTCCACTGGAATCCCAGTCTTACTGCACCCTGCGTGTCTCTCCCTGGGGAAATTCAGTGTCAATCTGCTGAGAAGTGGTATACTGCCCATCTCCCCAGGGAATGCACACTCTGTAAAGGCGGGTCCTTACTGGCTAGACCCTGCCGCATTCCTCGCCCCTACGTTTGCTGCCTAGCAATGTGTTTGACCTACAGTATTAACACAGCAGCAAACTTAAACTGTGCCCACCAGATGCCAGGGATGACTCTCAGTTAATGTATGGAAATAATAACCCATTTAATCCTCACAACAACCCTGGAGATGGATCTACTATCTCAAATCTATCAGTGAGGAAACAGGTACCGGGAGGTTTAAAAAAACTCATCGAGGCTTCACAGCTGCTAAGTGGCAAGCCAGGATGCAAACCCAGGAAATATGGCCGCAGAACACTGCTGGGAACCACTATGTTGTGAGTTTAATATCTATCTGCTGAATAAGCAAATTGTTGAATGAATAGGAAAAATCAGCTTGACTAACCAACAACACTGTTAGTATTGAACTGACACCAAAGGGTTGCTCTGCTGGACCTCGACCCCAGGCATTGCAAACCCCTTCTCAGACACTCCAGCTCTTTGTGGGGTACAAAGTACAAAAACCTACATCAGGGCTTTGTGTCTCAGAAAACTTTCTGTGACCAGGATGGAAAAGAAAACAGCAAAGAGAAGGATTTGCTGGCGGCCCATAGACTTTCCAACAAACCACAACTCCCACTGCTCCACCACGTGTTTGCTTGAAGAGGATAATCAAGTCCATTTATCAGACGTTTGAAAGAGCAAGGATGCTTTCTCTAGGCAGATAAGCAGACAAAAACAAACTCATTTGAGCTTCCTTTCTCAATACTTGGATTTCTCTAACTAAATCAGTCAGTAAGCTCTTAAGGAGGCTTTGGGGGCATCAGAAAAGATAACAATGATTGCAGCTACAGTGATTGGTACCCAGCGGGACCACAGTCCTACAGAGAAGGGAAAAATGAGGTCAGGCCAAAGACATCTGGCACCAGGCAAACAGCCGGAGGGTCCACAGATCCGGAAGCCTGTCTGACCCCTCAGTGGGTGGTCTTCTAAAGTGCTGTGCCATTTCTCCGCCGCATGTCACCCCAGAGCCCAGAGCTCCCTGCTGCCTTACCAGGCTGAAAATGGGCCCAGATCCGGCCAGGTCCAGCCAGCATCACAGTGCTATAAAAGCAGCACTCCTCCATCTTTCCAGAGCACAGCAATCATGGGGTGGAGGTGGTGAAGCACGCTCTGATTCCTGATTCAGGAGCCCTGGACTGGGACCTAAGGTTCTGCATTTCTAACAAGCTTCCAGTTGCTGCTCTCATCCTGCCAGTCTGTGATCAAACCACCGTGTGATCACAAAGTTTGCAGAGGTCCACTGACTATAAACGAAGAAAGTCAATTCCAGCAAGATATTTGAAGGAGTAAAAAAAAAAATCATTTCTCTAGACAACTAACAATATAGAAACCAAACACAGTATATCCTTTTCCTCTTGCCCTCCAGACACATGAATTTTTCTAACTGGGCCATCAGTCAACCGGCGCTTACTGGCTGTTCTCTGAGAAATGGAAGACACATGGTTTAAAATCAATCAGGTGCTGTGATTATAATGACCCAGTGTAATGTGTGGAAAAACTACAGTTGAAGGGAATCAGGATACAGTCAAATACCAGGAGAATGTGTCTGCAATGAGGCTCGTGTCTCAGCGTGGAATCTCTGCAGGGAATCCCACTGGGCCCCTTCTGTGGTCCTCAGGATAAAGGTTGATAAGGAGGCCCGTAGGAGAGGCAAAAAAAAGAAAAATTGTTTTTAATAATCTATAGCTAGTAAAAAAAAAATAATTTGGAGAAAGTTGGGAGAAGACAAATAAAAGGCTCTTCTAAGATTTAACAAAACCACACATGAGATGGGAAAGAAGGGCATGGGGACAGAGGAAGCAGAGAACATTTACACTTCTGCACTATTTCTTGAAAGTGATTTTATACCTACTACCTTCATGGACACTCAGAATCAATCTGAAAGTGGACCCTGTTATTATCCCCATTCCCCGAATGAGGAAACTGAGCCTTCAGAAAGTTCGGTGATCGCTCATTGTCTCTCCAGCCAATGTCCACAGGAGTCCTGCTCTTTCATGCTGACTCCAGAAGAAGGCTAAGGAGCAAACGGGAGTCACTGAGCATACAAGTACATCTATAAAGCACTTTATGGCTTTCCAAGCCTCCTCACACACACTGTCTTGTTTAAGACACCAGAAAATAAATCAAAAGTTCATGTCTTAAAATATCATACTTCATGTGAAGACAGAGTCGTGGTCAGGGGCTCAGTGGTGAGATCTAAAGGTATGAGCAGAAAGAAATGCAGCATGTAATGTCATAGGAGGGGTATAGATGTCAACAGCAAATGCTGTTGGAGCTACGTGCTTAAGAATGTCAAGCATTCTTAACAAGGCTGGAACATCAGGAGCTGTGCCAAGGGCTTGATGCACAACACCTCACCTAATCCTCAGAACAACCCCAGGTGGCATCGTTAGCAGGATGAGGAACTGAGGCTTAGCTGGCTGAGTAAATTGCCTAAGATCATATGGTTAAAACAAGGTAGAGATAAGATTCACACCCAGGTCTCTCAAATTTGGTGTTCTTACCACTGCGCTCACTGCAGATGAAGAGCTTGGGGGAATGACTTTCTGACCCAACTCCTTTCTAAGACACTTTGTTGTTTGGCAACTGACTCTGTACCACATGGATGCTCTAAACTGTCTTGGGTGATGAGGTTCCTGTCTGAGGGCAGCGTGTTGAGAGGCAACTGGAGGAAAGAAACGAAGCTCTGAGTCATGGAGAGTCAAGAGAGCAGAAGTTTCCAACAGGAAAGTGGAAATCTAGTGGAAGCTAAGTCCTGTCTGAGACCTTTACAACTTAAAGCACCAGATGAATTAGCTATCCCTGTCCTCAGTTTGTGTACACCTTCTAATGGCTTAAAGTATCCAACCATTCACTCACATGTTCATTCAACAATGATCTCTTTACCCCTACATGCCAGGCACTGTGCTAAGCAATAGGTATAAGACAGGAAACCAGACCAAACCCTTGGTCTCATAAAATTTACACCTGGCGTGGGGATGACAGAGGATGCAAATAAGGATATAGACAATGTCGGGTCGTGAAAATGGCCATGAAGAAAAATAAAGTGAGGAGCAGGGTGAGATGGGAATGTGGGTATTTATTTTCAAGTTTCTGTTGAAGTATAACAGGCACGCAGAGAAGTACACAAGCCAGAGTTTATGGCTGACTGGATATTAACACGCTGAACACAAAAATGCTACAAGCACTCAGATTAGGGAACAGAAGACCACACTTGAGCCTCTGCCATCCCCCTTCCAGTCACAAGCCTGGATGGTGAAGAAAATTTCTCTTGGAGAAATGACATTAAAACAGAGACCCAAATAAAGGAAGCAAATAAATAAGCCACACGGGTACTGAGGGAAAGATTATTCTGGGCAGAAGGAACAGCAAGTGCAGAGAAGGAATGACCAAAATGCACCTAAGGAATAGTAAGAAAGCAACTGTGAGTCAGAGTGGATGGATGGATGGATAGAAGGACACATGGAAGGAAGGAAGGACAGATGGATGGAAGAATAAAGCGAGGGGTAGGAGATGACATCTAAAGAGATGCAAGAACCAGTTCATATAGGGTTTTGAAATTTGGAAGCTTGATTTTCTTAGCATTGGAAAACCTTTGGAAGGTTTTTAGCTGGGCACAGTATGATCTCATTCGCATTTTCAGAGCTCAAGTGGAAGACAGATTTAAGGTGTAGAGCAGAGCAGTGTTTCCGTGAAGGTAGCTTTTAACCTCTGTGATGGAGGAAATCATGTCTCTTCCTGCCTCACCCCAACCAAACCTTTTCACTACACATGTCAGGAGGAAGGGCCCAGAGCGGATCTGACTTGGAATTCCCAGAAAAACACTGTAGCCTTGGAGAGCCTCACCAGAGCCCAGGGACCTGGTCTCAGCTATAGTTCCCCAGTGGTCAAGCTGGACAAGGCAAAACACAGTGCAGCAGGGTTCTCTCAGGATCAGTTCCACAGGCTGGAGTTCTGTCTTCATCACTTCCAGGCCTCTCTCCTCTGGGTCGCTTCTCCACTCAGCATTCTTCCGTCCTCCCCCACCACCCCCAGTCACTCAGTGTTCCTATGCTCTCTAGCCCCTACCTTGACCCAAAAGCATGAAAGTCTGACGTGCCAATTACCCTGGGACCTAACACTCTTCTCATCAGTGTGTGGACAATCTCATTCTTTCCTGTTTAAGCCCCACTTCCCTTAGTATGCAATGATTTCATTCTGTCTCTAGTTAGGAATTCCAGTCTGTCAGAAATAAGAAGTGGAGAGGTTTGCAGTGTTGACTTAAAAAATGGTCACAACCTAAAAGTTGAGAGTTCCATTTTATTTGGTGGGAATTATTAGGACTTCAAGCCCGGGAGATGGCATCTCAAGTAACCTTGAGAGAACTGCTCCAAGGAGGCGAGGGGAGGAGCCAGGTTATGTAGAAGTCTTGCTGCAACAAAGGGCAGGTAGTCTGAACATCAAAAGATTATTGTTAACTAAAGAAAAGATATCCCAAGTGTAGGAATTTAGCACTTTTCTACGTATGGGAAGATGCAAGAGTCAGGGCTCACTGAAATCATTTCTTTCATAAGCATCTCAGCTATCTGGGGCCAGGGGTCCTGCGTTTTTCACATTCCGAGTTCCTCAGTGTTCACACTAGGGAGTGGCTGTCAGGTTCCGAAGGCATTCGTCTCCTTCCTGAGTGCCCTTAGGGCTCAGGAATTCACATTTGGAGGGCTGGAATCCCTGACAACTGTGAAATCCTTGTTTCAATCCTTGAGAAATACTCCATTTCTCAGCAGACATAGGAAGGCAAGACCATTCTTTTGACCTCTTAGCTGATACTCTCCCTAACTGGCCTGGACCCTGGGTGACTGGTGAAGAGACAGCACTCCAAGCATCGCCTGCAGACAACCCCAGCTGGTAACTCTAGCTCCTCTTCCCCTAATCTAGCCTCCCCTCCCGAAATCTTGGCCTCAGGATACCTGTCACCTCTAAGCAACTCTGGGGTCACTAGCTGCCTCCCCTAAGCAGCCTCCTTTGCTCCACCTAGATGAAGTGCAGGTGAGGGACAGAAAGGAGAAATTCAAGGATTCCACAGTGGAAAACCAAGGAGGCAGTCTGGCCAGATGGGCCCCAAAAGCAGTGCTTTATTAATCCTCAATCCAGAGAAGAGAGGGACAAGTAAAGGGAGCCTGAGAATGGAGTCAGAACCAGGCTCTATGTTTCAGAGCATGTGGGGAGGCAAAATTAATGCTAATTAGTGAGAAGGAAGAAGCAACAAGGTGGGAGTAGAAAAACTTGGATTGTATGCATAATCAATGCTAATCACAATCTTTTATGGGAATTGTTTCCCATTTTATTCCTAATTACCTCTCGCTACAACAATGATAAAGCATATCACTAAATATAATCTCAAATTAACTTTGTAGTAAGTTCCCTCTGATGAAAACAACAAATTCTCAACATGCCCAAGGAGTGATTTCAAAGTAATGAGTGGTCCCAAAATTAACTCCTAAAAAGCATGATCTTTGCTGGAGACACAGGTCTGAAAGAGGCAGGCTCTGAACACTCATTTCTATATGTTATGGTCAAGGGTCCTGGACTTTCACAGAAGGTCCCCATTTTAAAATACCCCATGACTGCAGTTCTCATGGGCATTCAATTATTGAGTGCTTCCTACTTTTAGTTCACAAGTATGATCAGGGATTTGGTTGATGTGGGTTGATAATCAAACTTTAGTAGTTCTGAGAACTTGCAAGTCAAAGTATCCCACTCATCTCTGGAACGCATGTCTTCCTCAGCCAAGTGAGAAGAGTTTCCTATCACTACATAAGAAGTAGGGGCTTTTATGCTCTCGTAGGTCTGTAATAAGGCACCGACTTTTACCTAGGGTTAACATCTGAAGACCTGGAAAATTCATCTCAGCAGAATCCTAGAAGGATAAATCCCTTCTTCCTAGTAAACCATGTGCTGTGCTGTGCTTAGTCACTCAGTTGTGTATGACCCTTTGCGACCCCCGGACTATAGCCCACCAGGCTCTTCTGTCCATGGGGATTCTCCAGGCAAGAATATTGGAGTGGTAAATCATGTACCCATGGCCAAAGTATGGGATTACTGGTCTAAGTGAGGAGAAAGCTGGCTTTGACATTTTTTGTTGTTTTTGTTTTGAAAGCTGTTTTGATAGGACTGTCACCTGGAGGCCTGCTGAATGAAATCCAGTCTGAAAGGATTCCAGTCTGACCCCATTCAGCCTGGGGCATTTTGTAACCAGCAGGGTTTGCTTTACCCTAAATCATCACATCCTCCAGAGTACAAACTAAATCGGGCCTGCGGGTCAACCAAGCCATGGAAGTGGGACCACTCAGGCCACAGTAACTCTCGGCAGCACCAACAGCTGAAGCCAGCTTCATCCCAGTTTCCCCCAGCATAGCTCAGGTTTCACTAAGTGTTTTAATGCTGAGAAAACTCAGCCAATTTACGGGCAGATGGAGTTGGGAGAGGAAACACTGTTTATAACTTCAAGGGACATGTCTGGTACTATTATATCATGCTATAATGACTACCATTTATTAAGGGCCTATTTAGGGCCCATAATGGGCATGGTTTGGGGGGTGGAGCATTTGACCCAGACCCCATCTCTTCAAGGGCATGGATTTAGACTTTTGAGGTCATCCTAAATGAGACCATCTACACAGTCCTTCTATTCTTGTATGTTTGTTAGAAGCATTCATCCATCCAAAGTAAACATTTAAAATGCACGATTCTTGTAACAATTTGGGGATATCTTTATTTTTTTAAACATACCTGGAGGTTGAGCAAGTGAATTAGCTCAGACCTCTAGAAAGCTAAGAATTCCTGTTCCTGTTAGGTATTAAATGTACTAAAGGCACTGCTCGGCATTTTAGGTATGTTATTTCTAATTCTCACAACACAACTGCAAGAGGGGCATTATTATTTCTATTCTACAACTGATATTGAGAGGTGGGTATGTATTATAATTTCTACTAACCAGGTGAGATTGCAAGGTAGGTAATATGATTTCTATTATACAGATGAGGTTGGGAGATGGATATTATTAGTTCTTTATGGGGATGAGGAAATGGAAACCTACAGAGTCTTAGAAGCTTGCCTTGTTACAGAAACCAATACTCGAGAAACCAAGCACCACACTCAGAGAGTCGGAGAACTCAGGTTTATTATGCCAGTGGGCCCAGAGGCATTAACACTCCAAGCTCTGAGCCCCAAACAAAGGGATTACAGAGTTCTTACAGACAGATTGTAGTGGGCAACATTAGCTGTTAATAGGCTGGTTTAAACTAAGGGGTTTCGTGCGTGGGAACAGAAGTAAAGATGGGGAGGGGGATGCCTGGCCTGGACAGGCATGATGAAGCAGGCTTGCAGGGGCTGGGTGACTGCAAAGAGCAGGACAAGGGTGAGCGAGATAAACTCCAGTTCCTAGTATTGCAAGTCCCCACTTTCCGAGACTACATGACCTATGTGATCTAGACTTTGCAAGGGGTAAGCTGAGTTACAGAGGCAGAAGGAGAAGGACATTATGTAAAATTTTAACTTTTCCTCTTCAGCCTAAGAGCATACAGTTTGGACAGGTGACACTCTCAGTTCTGAAGAGTTTAGCCCTCAGAGGTGTGTACAACTTCTGTTGCTAGGAAACTGTTTTTCCAGGAAGGGGTCATGCAGCCCTATAGAAGCAGGATGCCTTCCTCTGAGAGGGAAGAAATTGCCTGCAAACCTCTATGGAGGCTTTACCCCAGCCAGCTTATATCTTTTCGAATGTGTCTCCCATGAATCAGCAGAGCATGGGGCGTTCTCTACCACCTCCATCACCCCCAACACCTGTCACAGAGGAGCTCCACTAATGGATGGGACGGGCCCTGGGCTTTCAGAGCAATTCTGAAAAATGAATCTGAAACGGTGCATGTCAAGGTTGCAGACAGTGATGCTTCAGTGACAAGCATCTATAATAATGTGACAGTACAGCTGCTAGGCTAGGCTGAAGAAGCTCAGAAACCTCCTTCTGGTGGCTGGGAATCTTCTGGGCATTTCCAGCAGAGGGTGGTCATGGCCATAGCCCCAGAGTTCTGTGTACCTGCACCTACCAGGTTAAGGAGAGCTGACCTCCACTCTAAAGCTTCTGCAGGGCAGCAACTGCTTTTTCCATGCTGCATGCCACAGGAAGTCATACCTCCTGAGTAGAGGTCAGCTCCAGGTCTCTTCCAAGTCACAAGGACAATCAGACCTTGCACACTTGCAGGAGTGACTCTAATCCTCGCTGGCTGCTACTTGAGCTGTCACTGTCTATGCCAGAGGACAGGGATGGGGAAGCAGGAGGGGAGAAATCTAGTTACCAAGGCAAACCTAGTGTCTTGAAGGCACTGCTGTTTCCTCACCTCTGAACTTGGGGGTCTGCCTGAAATTGAATGACATGCAGTAGGCACATTGGCCAATTTCAGGCTATATACTTAGCTCTATACACTTTTTCTCCAAATGGCAGAGCCTCTCCCTCAACGTTTTAGGTGTGAGTTAGTTCTCAACTTTATTCTGAGGAATCCCAGGTTTCCTTAGGGGTGCCCCTGAGCTACCTCGGGGAGGAGAACAGGAAAAAGTAAAGTAACCAATGTTCCAGATTCAGTCTGAGCAAACTCACTTTGGTCTGTGACTTAGGCTGCATTTTTACATAAGATAGTCTTTGCTCAAACAGTTTCATTGCTACTTTTTTATTATTTTTTTTTTTTACAGTAGAGAAAAAACCTTTTTAATGCACTTTTTTTTCCAGGCAAAAGAGCTTCAGAAAACATCCGTCATTAAGTAGTTTTACAAATGGCACTTTTGGTTACATTAGAGAATTGGATACCAGCCCCACCTGTTCTCTCTGACAGACTAGTTGTAGATCAGCTTTACAATGCAACTCTTTCTTAGGATAAAAAATGGTTAATTTTTTAAATATGGAAAGGAGAAAAAAAGACAAATAAAAGAAAGCCACTTATAGGGCACCCAGAATCCTTCCATGGAGAGAGGATATGTCCTTCCTGGGAGAGGAATATAAAAAGTCTTCCTAATTGGGTATCCAAGTTTTAATCTGAAACAATCTTCTCCAAAGAACCAAGGAGGTCTGTTCTCTCTTTTTTTTTTTTTTTTTTTAATTTTATTTTATTTTTAAACTTTACATAACTGTATTAGATTTGCCAAATATCAAAATGAATCCGCCACAGGTTTACATGTGTTCCCCATCCTGAACCCTCCTCCCTCCTCCCTCCCCATTCCATCCCTCTGGGTCGTCCCAGTGCACCAGCCCCAAGCATCCAGTATCGTGCATCGAACCTGGACTGGCAACTCATTTCATACATGATATTTTACATGTTTCAATGCCATTCTCCCAAATCTTCCCACCCTCTCCCTCTCCCACAGAGTCCATAAGACTGTTCTATACATCAGTGTCTCTTTTGCTGTCTCGTACACAGGGTTATTGTTACCATCTTTCTAAATTCCATATATATGCGTTAGTATACTGTATTGGTGTTTTTCTTTCTGGCTTACTTCACTCTGTATAATAGGCTCCAGTTTCATCCACCTCATTAGAACTGATTCAAATGTATTCTTTTTAATGGCTGAATAATACTCCATTGTGTATATGTTCTCTCTTATTTGACCGTTCCTGGTAGGACAGATATCAGAGGTCTCACCAGGCAGGAAGTATACAGAAAGACGGGGCCTGTGGAGTCTCTGTATTTTGCATCTGAAAACTGCTACACATCTTCCCTTGGGGGTCATCTTGAAGAGATGAAGGCCAGTGTTGCCAGAGTTCCTGATTTTACAAGAGAAGTTAGGATTCCAAAACTGTATGTGATTTTCTCAGATTTAACTGGTGACAACTCTTTCCCTACCTCCAAAATCAAAACACATGTGGGCCAAGCTACACACGCCTGTGATCCTCTGCTGCCAAATCTGAGACCTGGAGCAGACAGCTTGGCCATCTTAAGCAGGGCTGGAGAGAAGGAAACCCCCACAGACATGTAGGAACAGCAGGGCTCAAAGATTCTGGCACAAGCTTCACTCTCAACCCATGTGTTCCTCCCCACCTCCCTCCACTCCACTCCATCTCATATCAGGCCAAAAATTCCTTCTCCTCTTCTACCTCTCAATTCAAACGTCCCTTTCTTTAGGACAACCCTTTATTAACCTCCCCTCCTCCAGATCAGCTCAGAGCCTCCATGATACCTGGTCTCTCATAACTACTCCCCATGCGATTCTTTCCCAGCCACTAACACAGTTTGTTTTTATATCTCCAGTTTTAAAGAACATCTGCCTCTCCCTCTCAACTATAAGCCCCAGGATAGTAAAGGCTGTGCTTTCAACTCTCCACTATAAATTTCCCACACTTGGAACAGCACCTGACCCTCATGAATGAATTAGCCCAGAGCCCTGTGAACCATTGGTCACCATCCTGTGCATTGGAAGGGAATATTTAAGTTCCCCTGACCACTTTCATCTTGGATTCCTTGTGGACTCTGCCCATGTCCTTGCCTGGTTGAATTTGGTATCACTCATTGGTTCATTTGGTACTTGATCCAAGACCTTCTCTAACTTTCTGTCCCTACACCTTGGGGTCCATAGCTGTTCCCCTTATTCTCTCCACATCCACAGAAGCCCTTTGAGGAAGGGAGAAATCAATTATCAGCTCCATTTTACAGAAAAGGAAACAGGAGCTCCTGGAAGTTCAAGCAGACTCAGTGTTTAAACTTTTGGGGCTCTCTGAGTCCAATACCAGTTCCCTTTATTCTGGGCTCAATACTAGGGAAGATGACTAAGAAAGAAACCCTGGCATGAAACAAACGTAAACTCCCAATATCCGTGATCTAAAAGTTTTGTAGCTGTGAATTTATGCTATGCTAATATATTTAATGGATGTGAGAGTTGGACTTTAAAGAAAGCTGAGCGCCAAAGAATTGATACTTTTGAACTGTGGTGTTGGAGAAGACTCTTGAGAGTCCCTTGGACTGCAAGGAGATCAGTCCTGGGTGTTAACTGGAAGGACTGATGTTGAAGCTGAAACTCCAACACTTTGGCCACCTGATGCAAAGATCTGACTCATTTGAAAAGACTCTGATGCTGGGAAAGATTGAGGGCAAGAGGAGGAGGGGACTACAGAGGATGGGATGTTTGGATGGTATCACCAGTTCAATGGACATGAGTTTGGGTGGACTCCGGGAGTTGGTGATGGACAGGGAGGCCTGGCGTGCTGTGGTTCATGGGGTTGCAAAGAGCTGGACACGACTGAGCAACTGAACTGAACTGAATATATTTAATATCAATACCCCTGCATCCTAGCCCATCCTTATTAACCCTTAAGCATGCTATGCCTTATACAAATGCATACAGTTAACAAATAATTGTGTATTAGAGAGATGCAGCCACAAGCCAGGGAACACACTAAGGTTTGCAGGGAGCCACCAGAAGCTAGGAATAGGTAAGTAAGGATTCCCCCTAGAACCTCAGAAGCAAGCCAAGCCCTGCCAACACCTTGACTTCTGGCCTGTAAAACTGTGAGTGAACAAATTTCTGTTGTTTTAAGCCACCAAATTTATTACGATTTGTTACAGCATCCCTAGAAAATGAACACGGGCCTCCCAGGTGGTGCTAGTGATAAAGAACCTGCCTGCCAATGCAGAAGACATAAGAGACGTGGGTTTAATCCCTGGGTCAGGAAGATCCCCTGGAGGAGGGCATGGCAACCCACTCCAGTATTCTTGCCTGGAGAATCCCATGGACAGAGGAACCTGGAAGGCTATAGTTTGCTGCTGCTGCTGCTGCTAAGTCGCTTCAGTCGTGTCCAACTCTGTGCGACCCCATAGACAGCAGCCCACCAGGCTTCCCGTCCCTGGGATTCTCCAGGCAAGAACACCGAAGTAGGTTGCCATTTCCTTCTCCAATGCATGAAAGTGAAGTTGCTCAGTCGTGTCTGACTCTAGCGACCCCATGGACTGCAGCCTACCAGGCTCCTCCGTCCATGAGATTTTCTAGGCAAAAGTACCGGAGTGGGGTGCCATTGCCTTCTCCGGCTATAGTTTCCAGGGTCGCAAAGATGGGAATATGCTATACTTACATGTTTAATATCAATACCACTGCATCCTAGCCCACCCTTATTAACCCTTAAGCATGCTATGCCTTATGCAGACAAAACTGAAGCAACTTAGCACACACACACACACACACACACAGGAAATGAATACATGTGCTTTGTGTCATTTAATACTCACAGTAACCCCATGAGGTATAAGAGAGGACACTGAGGCTCAGAGCGGTTATGTGACTTGAATGAGCATACAACCAGTGAACTGTTGAGTCAGTTTTGAACCCACGTGGCCACTCTCTGACCCCCCTACAGCTACTGGTAGCCACTGACAAGCCTTCCCAGGCCTCCCCCTGGCTGGAGCAGAGTCCCCCTGTTACACTCTAGTTGCCAGTCTCTGAACTGTGATTAACACTTTGTGATTGACAAGGGAGGGAGGGGATTTTTTTTTTTCCCCCAGAAAAATCTTATATTTGGGCTTCTCTCCCTCCTGAGTGTTCCAGCTCACACCATGGAGATTTATTTACCATTTTGAGCTGTGATCTGGTTTCACATTATTCCTTCACTCCCCAGATAGATTATTTTGGTAATTCAATCTCAGCCCACTTACTCTCAACCAGAATTTAAAGCATATATACTGGTCATAATCAACCTCTTCGGAGAGCCCTTTGGTGAGAGGTGGGGGCTCAGAACACAGCAGGATCTCAGATAGGTGGAATACTCTAGCACATGCTCCTTTTTAGATCCACCCTGATCAGCCTCAGAAACAGGCCTTCCTCCAGCTTCCTACCAAGAGGTCAGGCGGGGCAAAGTGAACATGGTAATTTTTCTAAGTGTCTTATTAAATTTCTGTCAAGTGGCTGAACATCTGTTCTCTTTTCTGTTTGTGTTTTGAGGAACAGATATAGCCCAGAATCACAGGGCTTTGAGGGACCCCGTTCATGTATAATCATACCAAAGCTTTCTCTCAGGCCCTTGCCAAAGCAATTAGCAAAGCTGCTTTTAACCAATTAGTCCCATCTTTTCAGCTCCCTGAGGCAGAGGCTGCCTTCTCCCTCCCCACCGCCTGGCCTCCATGGAGGCCATTTCAAAAGGCACAATTGGCACCAATTATGCCTGTGTTGTTATTATAATCATTAATCATCATCAGTCTAATGACAACTAATAGGCTACTTCAAATCCCTTTTCTGGAACACGATGGGGGCCTACATAAATAAAAAACCAAATATTTTGTAGAGTGCTTCCGAGTTCTGTAGTCCTTTCACATACAAGATCTTGCTGGGTAGTCGGTGTTGCGGAGTGAGTTATTAATGGGAAGATACAACGCAGTCTGACTCTGAGTCTCAAGTCACTCAGTACACAGCCAATTGTTAAATAATAAACAGCACTGGTTAAACCAAATAGGAAGCTCACAGTGTCGGGTGGTGGACAGAGAAAAGAGAAAGCTCTAATGGTCTGCATCTGCACCATGATTCCCCGTTTCCTATGCCCAGTTTTCTTGTCTCTGAAGTGGGCATCATGGTGCCTGTCCCACCGAACTGCTGTGGAGACTCAATGGCATGGCACTTAGTGCCTAGAGGAACACTCATCAAATCAAATAATAGCCACACTAACGATAAGGAATAATTATTGAGCTTGTACAGTGTGTCACGCTTTGTGGTCTACCCCCTGTACGTTTCATGCCATTTAATCCTCACGGCAGCCCTACCAGTAGACACTATTGCTCTATTGCTTCACATTTGAGGTAAATAAGGCAAGGAGAGTCAAGTGTCTTGCCCAAAACTGTGCTGCTAGTAAGTAGGTAGCAGCTGTGTGTGTTGCACATGAGGAAACATCCCTGCCGGGCCCAGGCGTCCACTACAAAGGCTCTGAGCACCACTCGTAACAGCAAGACCCAGCGCTGCCGGCTGACAGGCAAAGCCCAGCACAAAGGAGTGAACCCAACAAGCAGGCCACGCCCCAGTCTCGGCCACAAGGACCTGGCTGTCCCGTAAGCTCGTCTGTACCCAGGTGATGCCTCCACAGCCCAAGCTTGGGAAACCAGCCCCTCTCCAGCCTGGGGCTGGGACTCCAGAAGGCACATGCAGCTGAGATCTGGCCTTCCCGGGAGGAGCCTCCAGGGCCAAGTTTGGGGCGTCTTCCCAGATGTATACCCCACCAGACCCTCATCAGATTTGTGAAACTAAGAAAAAAAAAAAGAAAGATCCTAGTCAATCTGGTCTCCAAATGATACTCTAAACATTCCATATACGGTGTCTTTAAAAAACTAGAAAAAATATCCAGAGAGAGTACGGATGGTAGAGACAAAGGCACCACCTGGCACCATGTGGGGAAGGGAGAAAAGAAGGGTTTGAGTACATGGTGTGTTCTGATCACCACACAATGTGACTTCCTATACATCACCTCCTTTACCTCTCATAGTGGTCCTTCAAAGTGGTATTGCCATCTCCATTTTTATTTATTTATTTTTATTTCTTTTTGGCTGCATGGAGTCGTTGTTGCTGCACACGGGCTTTCTCGAGTTGTGGTGTGCGGGCTTCTCATTGCAGTGGCTTCCCTTGTTGCAGAACACAGGCTCTAGAATGAGCTGGCTTCCCCAGTTGCAGCGCACAAGCTTAGTTGCCCTGCGGCATGTGGGATTTTAGTTTCCAGATCAGGGATAGAACCCATTCTCCCTGCTTTGGCAGGCACATTCTTTACCACTGAACCACCAGGAAAGTCCCACTATCTCCATTTTAGACATGTGGACCCTGGGGCAGAAAGCAATGCTGACTTAGGTCGGCAGAGCTAGTTATTCAAGTCCCCTTCCACTTCCGCTGTAGCCCACGATCTTTGATCGATATTTCCCAGGCTGTAATGAAAGAATCTGCCTGCAATGCATGAGACTCAGGTTCAATCCCTGAGTCTGGAAGATCCCCTGGAGAAGGGCATGGCTACCCACTCCATTATTATTGCCTGGAAAATCCCAAGGACAGAGGAGCCTGGCGGGTTACAGTCCGTGGGGTGGCAGAGAGTCAGACCCGAATGAGCGACTAACACTTTCACACTTTCACTTTCAATGTGCTGTCCAACTCCTTTCTCAACATTGTGCCTGGGTCTTTCAGCCCATTGCCGGGCCTCCAAACTTTTGGTTACATGAAAACCAGCACTCTGATTTCATCTGTTTTCCGTCTTGAAGAGGAGCCGAGTAGCAGGACTTGGCCTCAGGTCAGCGTCTCCCTGTACAGTGCAAGGCACTCAACACACATGCACACCACCAGCGACAACAAACTCAGCTGCTTCCTACCCCCATGCACTTCACATCCAGGCCCTTCTACAGTGCCTGCATTTCTGCCTCTATGCCTCTTTCCCTAACCTCTTTTGTATTTACAATGTTTTCCATCTGCCATCGAGCCAGTTGACTTTCTCATTTCATTTAAAGTGAGAAGTGCAACAAACGAGTTAAGAACTAGAGGCTCTGAAACCAGCACTAAAGTCAAAGCCTGTCTCAGCCACCTATCTGTCTGGGTCTTAGTTTCCACATCTTTAAAATAGAGATAGTAATAATACCTGACAGGATTATTGAGGTTAAAAGAAATAATATGTGAACACAGCTTAGCACAATATCAGGTAGAAAATAAGCACTTAATAATGAAAGCTTTAGATATATGTCACTCTAGGCAAGTACAGTTCAGTTCAGTTCAGTTCAGTTCAGTTGCTCAGTCATGTCCGATTCTTTGTGACCCCATGGACTGCAGCATGCCAGGCTTCCCTGTCCATCACCAACGCCAGGAGCTTGCTCAAACTTATGTCCATCAAATCAGTGATGCCATCCAACCATCTTATATTCTGCTGTACCCTTCTCCTTCTGCCTTCAATCTTCCCCAGCATCAGGGTCTTTTCCAATGAGTCAGTCCTTTGCATCAGGTGGCCAAACTACTGGAGCTTAAGCATCAGTCCTTCCAATGAATATTCAGGACTGATTTCCTTTAGGATGGACTGGTTGGATCTCTTTGCAGTCCAAGAGACTCTCAAGAGTCTTCTCCAACACCACAGTTCAAAAGCATCAATTCTTCGGTGCTCAGCTTTCTTTACAGTCCAACTCTCACATCCATACATGACTACTGGAAAAACCATAGCTTTGACTAGACAGACCTTTGTCAAAGTAATGTCTCTGCTTTTTAATATGCTGTCTAGGTTGGTCATAGCTTTTCTCCAAGGAGCAAGCATCTTTTCATTTCATGGCTGCAATCACCATCTGCAGTGATTTTGGAGCCCCACAAAAATAAAGTCAGCCACTATTTCTGTTGTTTCCCTATCTATTTGCCATGAAGTGATGGGACCAGATGTCATGATCTTAGTTTTCTGAATGTTGAGTTTTAAGCCAACTCTTTGACTCTCTTCTTTCACTTTCATCAAGAGGCTCTTTAGTTCTTCTTTGCTTTCTGCCATAAGAGTGGTGTTATCTGTGTATCTGAGGTTATTGCTATTTCTCCAGGCAAACTTGATTCCAGCTTGTGTTTCATCCAGCCCAGCATTTCACATGATGTACTCTGCATATAAGTTAAATAAGCAGGGTGACAATTTACAGCCTTGACATACTCCTTTTCCTATTTGGAACGTCTGTTGTTCCATGTCCAGTTCTAACTGTCGCTTCTTGACCTGCATACAGATTTCTCAGGAGGCAGGTCAGGTGGTCTGGTATTCCCATCTCTTGAAGAATTTTCCACAGTTTGGTGTGATCCACACAGTCAAAGGCTTTGGCATAGTCAATAAAGCAGAAGTAGGTGTTTTTCTGGAACTCTCTTGCTTTTGCAATGATCCAGCAGATGTTGGCAATTTGATCTCTGGTTCCTCTGCCTTTCCTAAATCCAGGTTGAACATCTGGAAGTTCATGGTTCATGTACTGTTGAAGCCTGGTTTGGAGAATTTTGAGCATTACTTTGCTAGTGTGTGAGACGAGTATAATTGTGCAGTAGTTGGAATAGTCTTTGGCATTGCCTTGCTTTGGGATTGGAATGAAAACTGACCTTTTCCAGTTCTGTGGCCACTGCTGAGTTTTCCAAATTTGCTGACATATTGAATGCAGCACTTTCACAGCATCAATCATCTTTTAGGGTTTGACATAGCTCAACTGGAATTCCATCACCTCCACTAGCTTTGTTCACCTTGATGCTTCCTAAGGCCCACTTGACTTCGCATTCCAGGATGTCTGGCTCTAGGTGAGGGATCACACCATGGTGGTTATCTGGGTCACAGAGATCTTTTTTGTATAGTTCTTCTGTGGGCTTCCCTGGTGGCTCAGAGGGTAAAGCGTCTGCCTGCAATGCAGGAGACCTGGGTTCGATCCCTGGGTCAGGAAGATCCCCTGGAGAAGGAAACGGCAACCCACTCCAGTACACTTGCCTGGAAAATCCCATGGACAGAGAAGCCTGGTAGACTACAGTCCATGGGATCACAAAGAGTCAGACACGACTGAGCGACATCACTTTCACTTTCACTTTTTCACTTTCTGTGTATTTTTGCCACCTCTTCTTAATATCTGCTTTTGTTAGGTCCATACCATTTCTGTCCTTTATTGTGCCCATCTTTGCTTGAAATGTTCCCTTGGTAACTCTAATTTTCTTGAAGAGATCTCTAGTCTTTCCCATTCTATTGTTTGAGGCAAGCACAACCCCTCAAATTTTTCAGATATTAACCAGGAGTTCAGTGGGGTAATGTTCTTTTCCTATTTCACCAGAGCACTTGTCTTGCATGGACCTTTCCCTTCCATGATGTTGGCTTGCTCATAATTAACCTTTCTGGTCTGAAACTATGAAAAATAAAAAAGAAGTGAAAGTGTTAGTCACTCAGTCATGTCTGACTTTTTGCAACCCCATGGACTGTAGCCCCCTAGGCTCCTCTGTCCATGGAATTCTCCAGGCTAGAATACTAGAGTGGGTAACCACTCCCTTCTTCAGGGGATCTTCCCAACCCAGTGATCAAACCTGGGTCTCTCGCATTGCAGGCTGATTCTTTACCATCTGAGTCACCAGGGAAGTCTATACATTTGATTATAAACCTTCGCTTGCTGGATATGGACTGCACATTCCCAGAGAATGAAGTCCTCGTGGGGATGATAGCTTGTCTGACTGAAGCTAAGCTTTCTGAGGACCTGATACTCAGGCGCTGCAGATCTTGGGCAAACACGTAATGCAGTCTACAGAGAGGACTACTGGTTTCCAAGGGCTGGCAATAGGACAGTTTCCACAGACCCAGGGCTTCATGTTCTGTCAGCCTAACTGGATTCATCTAACCTGGTTCACTGGCTTAACATATGTCAGTGACTGTCAATGGTGATTTTCAGAGACACTTTCCATGAAGAAAAAAGGGCACAGAATTGAGTTACTTGATCAATAACTGAGACATGATCAGTATAACTCTCCTGCTCAAGAACCTCTCATTCTCCTAGCTACCTGTAGCTGCTGCTGCTGCTAAGTCACTTCAGTCGTGTCCAACTCTGTGTGACCCCATAGACGGCAGCCCACCAGGCTCCTCTGTCCCTGGGATTCTCCAGGCAAGAACACTGGAGTGGCTTGCCATTTCCTTCTCCAGTGAATGAAAGTGAAAAGTGAAAGTGAAGTCGCTCAGTCGTGTCTGACCCTCAGTGACCCCATGGACTGCAGCTTTCCAGGCTCCTCCGTCCATGGGCTTTTCCAGGCCAGAGGACTGGAGTGGGGTGCCATGCTACCTGTAGCAGTGCCACTCAAATATTTTATCTCCTTTCCAGTATTAAAAAATATTGAGGAACCTGAAGAATTTTTGTTTGTAAGGATTATATCTATCAATATTTGCCATTTTAGAAATTAAAACACAGAAAAGTTTTTAAAAATATTTCTTAATTCCTTTAAAAAGCACAATAAACTTTGCATGGATCTTTTCCCAGACATGATTTTATTACATCATGCATTGTTCATTTGGAAAATATTCAATGAGTGAGCTATATAGCACCCCTTAATTATATATAATATCAAATATTAAATAATATTTTTTACTGTATATGGCAGGGAAGAATTCAATGATTTGTGGTACAGTTTAGAATCCACCTGCAATGCAGGAGACCCCAGTTCAATTCCTGGGATGAAAAGATCCTCTGGAGAAGGGATAGGCTACCCACTCCAGTATTCTTGGACTTCCCTTGTGGCTCAGTTGGTAAAGAATCTGCCTGCAATGTGGGAGACCTGGGTTCAATCCCTAGATTGAGAAGATCCCTTCAGAGAAGGGAAAGGCTACCCACTCCAATATTATGGCCTGGAGAATTCCATGAACACAGTCCATGAGGTCACAAAGAGTCAGACACAACTGAGTGACTTTCACTTTCACTTTTTGGTAACATTGCTTTGATTTGTACTAAAATGCCTTAAGTTTCAGTCATCATTCCTTTTGCTCCACCAGTATAAATATCAACAAAAGACAAATGATGAATTTATTATTATGAAAAAAGTTTTGACTTCATGAACCCCCTCTGAAAGGGTCTCAGGGAATCACCCAGGGTTCTATGGACCACAGTTTGAGAACTGCTCGAATCAAATGAGTAGTTAAGAGAGTCAGCTTTGGAGTCAGGCACAGGTGGCCCAAGTCAAAGTTCTGACACATGTTAAATGGATGACCTTGACAAGTGACATCCTCTCTCTGAGCCTCAGTTGCTTAGTCTGTAAAATAGGACCAATGATAGTTCCCACTTCACAGGACTGTGTTGAGGTCAAAGTATTTTAGATGAAGGGCTTAACATAGTGCCTGTCAGAGTATCCAATAAATAATATATAGATTTTAAGTAAGTGAATCACTACAATGTGATATAAGTTCTAATAGAGGTGGGTAGACAATGTAGGCTATAAGGAGGAAATTGGCATCTATTCTACTTTTTATAATACACACTCTACATTGTATAACACACCTGTCTTCCTCATTCAGAATCACGAAGGAGAGAAAAGGGCTAAGTCCGATGCTGAATTTACATGCATTTTCAGGTAGCCGCATGCTTTATCTATCCCACAGAGCCTCTCGGTGCCCATATGTTGTTAATGCTTGTTATCAAATAAAAAATAAGTAGCAAAAAGGCAGTAGTTTAGCTCAAACATACATTTTCATTTGGATATGGATCTTTTTCAGGTTTTCTGTCTCTTGTAACATTAACTATTCATCCGTTACACCTAACTGACACTAATATTGCTTTCACACGCTGAGGGGAGACTTCAAATTTAAATATTCACACTTAGAAGTCTCCTTTGCTATAAAAAATAATATGCCTTATTCTTTAAGAAGTCGGATCAAAGAGCGAAGCTTTCCTCTAAAAACCGGGAGCAGCTTCTCCCAGAAAAGATAGTCATGTACATCTCTGCACAGTTGAAAAGCAAGCCAGCAGTGTACCCGGTTCAATACAAAGCAAGGGAGCGTTATGAGCCTGTCTGGACGTTGAAATGTACCTCTGCATGGGCTCCTGATGGCCCCTCCTGCTCAGCTAGACTGCTGGTCCGCACACACCCTGCCTGCTGCTTACCCTCCTGAGGCTCTATGGCTCCCCATGGGCCTGTCCATGGCCCTGGGCTCTCCTTTGGCTGAGTTGACTGCAAGCTGCTTTATTTGCCTCTTCAGTCGTTCAGCAACCCCTATAACAAAAGAAAACCTGTGCCTCGTGGATGAATTGTGAGAGAGATGGTACACAGGGCAAAGGAAGAGAATCCGAATTCCTCTTGGAAAATTCTTCAACCTCAGCTTGACCCAGACAGAGATGCCTCACATGGGATCATTACTGGGGGAGGAAGGCAACTCCATTGCACTCATAAACAAAGTTGTAAGAGAGAGCTTTTTGGGCAGGGACAAATTTACCTCACTTCACCACCTGCGTACAGGCTGTTCCAATGTCAGGGTGCTCCGAATCTACTGGAAAGCTTGCTAAGATGCAGATTCCCTGGCCCTGACCCTTGAGTGAGGCTGAGGAGGCACCTCTCGGATGCCCCGAGACGTATTCTCTACCAATCTGGATTTCCATGCTGATTCATTTCTATTTTCACTATTTCTTAATCTTTTCATTAAAAAAAAAATTCATGAAGCACCTACCAAATGCCAAACACAATTAGTCATTTATACATGTCATTTGTTGTGCTGTCTAGTTGCTAACTTGTGTCCAACTCTTTTGTGATCCTCTGTCCATGGGATTTCCCAGGCAAAAATACTAGAGTGGGTTGCCATTTCCTTCTTTCCTTCTTCTGAATCCATGGATTGAACCCGCATCTCCTGTGGCAGATTCTTTACCAGAGCCATCTGGGAAGCCTGTATATATATGTATAAAGCCCATATATGTCATATATATTTATACTAATTATATACGTAGATACTTAGTATGTGTATGATACATGACAAACTTTGCTTTCACAGAGCTTAAATTCTAATGAGACAAGTCAGATCATCAAGAAATAAATAACATATGTGATATATGCCAATGTTTGTAGCAGTATTATTCATAATAACCAAAAAATGGAAACAACCCAAATGTTCAACAGGAGATGGATGCATAAAATGCAGTATATATCCATACCATGTAATATTATTCAATAATAAAAAGGAATGGCATGCTAATAACAATGGCACACAGCGGATGAACTGTGAAAACATTATGCGAAGTAAAAGACAACAGACACAAAAGGCCACATGTTATATCTTTCACTGACATGAAAGTCCAGAACACAGCGTCTATAGTTATAGAAAACTGGCCAGTGATTGTCAGGGGCTATGGAGTGGGGGAAACGGAGAGTAACTGCAAACTGGCAAGAAGGAGCTCTCTGGGTGATTAAACATGTTCTAAAACTAGATCACAGTGAGGGCTGCACAATCACACGCTTCAGTCTTGTGACTAAACAAACGCTACTGCGAACAGGTTATGCTCCCCATCTCTCTGCACTTCAGGAGTAGGGTAAGCCATGACACAGGGCTCAACAGAACCACGTAGAGTCTAGAGTCAAGCATGGTGCGATAAGGAGTCTGGTGGGCTCAGGAGGAGCACAGGCTGACCCACCCATCAATCCAAACTTCAGAGAGAAAAGAACATGTAACTGTCAGAAACACAACAGAACAGCCAAAAGATCATGAAACCGTGCACCTAAGTCATCCAACGTGCTCCTGTTACTCTGAGACACAGTAATAATATGAGAAGAATCAGCAGTCCTACAGCACCTAAGGTGTAACAAGTCCACCCCCTATGCCGGGCACTGCTCTAAGCTCTTTATATGCATAAACTCTCTGTGAAATGGTATCTTTGCAAGAGGTTTCTGTAAGATTCTGGCAGGACAAAGTCAGCACATTCAAATGCGGCAAATGAGGAAAGCTTGATCGAGGGTCACTTGCAGAGGTATAGGCAGTGTTCCAGGAACCAGCAAGTACTGGTGTGGCACTACAGAGCTAGCAACAGCAGGGAGCCGTGACTCCCCTGGGTCTGAAAACACTTGCAGGGGCACGGATGGGTACGCAGCACTGGAAGAGGGCCACTAAAGCTAGGAAAGGGGATAAAACCAACCACAGTGACTCACGAAGGAGGGATCGAGGGGAATAAATTCCCCAACCTCACTCTTCCCTTTATCCAATTTCCTTCTGTCAGATCCCACTGGACAAACTCATTGGGACCCCATAGGACATGGAAGCTCATTGATACAGCCCATATAAATCAACTTCCTTAGCCCATGGAAGGATGGAGAAGGGTGAATAATGAATCTGGAGGGACAAATGAAAAACATCCAGTGAAGTACCATTACCATTCACTCCTGTCAGTCAGGGAAACTGAGGTCTGACACCATGAAGGAACATATCCAAGGGTATACAGCTCACAGGCTAAAGCTGGGCTAGTAATCCAGGTGTTCTGGTGGCTCTTCACCACCATCCTTAGGTGGCAAGTGTTTCCCTCGACAGCAAGCAAGGGAGAAAATGATCAGTAAACACCGGGGAAGGATGACTAGGACTCCCCAGGTTCTAAGAAGAGGGGAAACAAGTGTGCCCTAGCACACAATGGTGATCTAGAACCAAGGCTAGATCTATGATCCTGTTCTCCCTACAAGTTCCCACACCCAGATAATTTAGTCATGTTGCTCCCAGGACTCCAGTCCATGGGACAAAAGCAGCCCACGTGTGGGTGTCAGCTTTTCAGCCGGTCGCTGAACGTGGCTCAAACACAGGCACAAGGTTTTCGGTGGAAAATATTTCAGACTCTTCCAAGTGGGTGCTGCTTTTCTGCCACCATAGGCCTATGAGCTCCTGAACTGTCAGGGAAACACAATCTCACCCAATACCTGATTGTCCTTCAGCCTCAGAGGAAGCACCACCTGGGGAGATGCTTCAATTTGTACAATAAAAATAAAAAAACCTCCCCAACCATTAAATAAGGAATAAATAAATAAAAGTGCTTCACCCCACTCTGATTTGCAGCAATCTGCAGAACTGGTGTCTATGGAATGGGCTATGGAGTCCCTGAGGCCCCAAATAAACCTGGTTATGAGGGAAATCCTTGATTTGACCTCTCAAACCTCACCCACTTGGCCTGAGTTGTCCTAAGTAGACTCTGATCCCAGAGCAGATACCAGCCTGGAGTCACACACTGGCAAGTTCCACCCCTTGCGGGCCCAGGAGCCCCACAGGAGAAGAAGGTGAAGTGGGTCTCTTGGCAGCAGCTGAGCTGACAACCCAGTGGTGGGGCTAACGTGGAAGAACAAGTCTTCCATCCAAGCCTTTGCTATCAGCTCCTACAGAACGGCTGTAGCGAGCGCATCGACACAAACGCAGGCAGCCTTTCGGAAGGCTTGCCGTTAGCCGGGGTCCTGGGGGCTCCCAACCCACCTATTTCATCCTTGACTTCTAGCTTTATTGTTCAGTGATGGGGAGGAATGGACAGCTCTCCCGTGTCCACCTCGTCTGCCTCGGCTGTGATGGTCTCTGCCCCAGCAGGTCGCAGAACCGAGCCAGCTTTACGATCCCTCTCTCCCTGCTTCCCCACTAAGCGGCCCTTCCTGTCCCAAATAAATCAATGTTACTATTCCTCCTTTTCCGCCTCGCTCTCAGCAGGCTGATGCTCGGGCCATTTCTTCTAGACAATGAGCCCGGCATGCTCTCAAGCCAGGCCGGTGTGGGGCCCAGGCCTGGATGGAGACAAGACGACACAGTCCAAACCAGAGGGTTTCTGAGCTGCTGCAAAGATTACCCCTGGCTGGGCCAGCACCGGAGGGTGGGATGGGACGTGGCAGTGAGAGTGGAAAGAGCAGGTTCAAAGGCTTCATCCTACATTATTGCAGTGGACTCTGCGACTGGCCCATGGCAGACACTTCATCTTTATGTCAGCAGGGCTTCCAATACCATTTCCACTTCAGATGTCAAAAGAAGGACTCGACAAGCTATTTGGTGGAACAGTTTCCAAATTAGAGACTTTAAAACAAACAACTGCCTACATGGGATCCAACAACCCCACAGAAGAGGCCAGGGTAGCGATGCACCAGCTGATGTGAGAGGAGGGCTCAGGTTTCCCCCATCTTCACTCCCCATCAACCTCAGGGGCTACCCACGGGCCTCCACAAAAGCCCCGAGTTCTCCAGATGTCATTCAGAAAGCATGAGCCAGCCCTTCCACAGGGTTGGAACCCCCTCTTCAGAATTTCCAGCGTGTTCCCCCCACTGGTCCTTTGCGGCCTTTCCCACACCCACACCTCTGCGTCTGCCCCTGCCTGGTGCTCACTGCACTCCTGGTAGCAGCTGGTGCCAGCCCCACCTGAAGGCTCTGCTCTCCACCCAGCCTCTGCTGTCTCGCCTCTCCCCTGTAAGAACAGCCTGACTGTGGTGGGGGCCCCCAGCTCTGCTGTGTTCCCTGTCCCCTTGCTTGGCCTTTGATGCCCAAGAAGGTTCTTTTGACCTGCACAGTGACCAGCTCCTCCCCAGGGTGAGTCATTCCCCTGAGACCTCAGAAATTACTTCTAGGCATTGTGGCATAACAGCTAAGAGTGTGAGCTCCAAGTCAGCTGCCTGGATTCAAATCCTGACCCCCTTCCTAGCTATGTGGCCTTTGGTAAGTTAACTGCTCCATGAATCAGTGTCCCCATCTGCCAAGTCAAGAGAGTAATCCATCCAACTTTATAGGGTTGCGGGAGGATTAACTGGGTCAATAACCAGTCCTTGTGTGGCCTCAGTTCTTTGTGTGGCTTTGGCACATGGTAAACACCCAAAAATTGCTACTCTACTGCAGTCACTCCGCTTCTACCCGAGAAGGCCTCGAGAACCCAGCAGGAGCTGGGCCACCAGGCGGTTCTCTAGCTCCCTGCTCCCAAATGCACACTTCAAACCACACTGCCACCTACTGGTAGCCTGCACACACTCCGAGAGCACCCAGCCAAAACGAAACTTGAACTTACAAATTCATTTCATAAAAATCCACTCAATAAATATTTATTGAGCCCTCATGCAATGCCAGGAACTATTCGATGTATTAGGGATACAACGGAGAATAAAGGAGACAAGATTTTTACTCCCGTGAAGCTTACGTTGAAATGACTTTTTAAACATAGTTTTCACCCCAAGGAACCCAGAGGCAAAAAGCTCATCCCAAGGGCTTAAAAAAGGCACAAGGAAATGCTCAACTCCCCCACCCTCTGTTGCACAGTGCTCAGTGGAAGCCTTAAGGCTAAGAGAAAAACAGTAATACCACCATGACTGTGAACAGTGTTTTCTTGCCCTCTTGGGCCCAGAGCCTTCCTTGCAGTTATGAGTGGACAGAACAAAGTCTGGCCCACAGAACACGGGCAGAGGTGATGGAAGCCACGTCCAAGCCTGGCCCGAAAAAAACTTTCTGCATAAGATGCTCTCCATGCTTTTCTCTCTTTCTGGTAGCCTTGAGTGAAGACGCTTCGCCACCCATGACAAACTCAAGAGTCACCCATTGAAGATAGGAGATTCACAAAACAGGAAAAGCTAAGATCCTGAAATTGGGAGAAATTTGTTTAATCAGAATACCTGCACTGCAGTTTGACACAGGTGATAGACAAACTTTGAAACTTAGGGGTTATATCTTATCGTAGCTGATACAATATTAGTGTATAGAAATGGTATGGGATTTGGGGGAGAAACAGAGAAGCTAAATTAGAAAATAAGATGGGTGATGAATAAGATGATAATTCAATTGTATTCTGTTGCTCTTGTGAGTTTTTGTTCTTTTAACATTAAAAAGTAAATGTGGTTTATTTTTCCACTGAGCCCAGTAATAAAGTATGAGCCATGAAAGGGAATTAGATGCCCACTGATTTAGAAAAAGGAAAACATAACTTTAGTTTGACATGATTTCTGTCACAGAGGAGAGGAGAGAGAAAAAAGAAAGAAAAAATACAAAGGAAATTCTCAAGCTGCTCGGAGAATTTAGAGGCATAGACTCAGGCATAGAGAAAGCCCAGGAAACTTGGAGGACATATGAGCAGTTTCAAAGGCTGAGAAATATCTTGGATTAGAAAGCCTCAGACCCAGGGAGGGGTCTGCTGAAATCATTAAACCACCAAGGAGTTGACAGAAGACAAAAGCCATATCTCCTCAATGCCTGATCAGAATTTAAGGAAGAAACCAAGCTAGCCTAAACACAAGTGATAAGAAAAGATATGCCAGAAGGTGCTCTCCTCCAAAGTCACATTAAAACTGCTTTCAGTGGGGCTCCTCAGACCATCAGCATCAGAATTATTAGGAATGCTATTTGAAATGTATTTATATTTATTTATAGTAGTTACAAACTGTAAACACCACGAATGTCCATTAACAGGTGAATGGATAGACTAAATGTGCAATATTCATACAGTGGAATATTATTCAGTAGTGAAAAAGATGTCATACTGATAAACACATGTATGAATCTCGATAACATTATGGTAAGCCAAAGAAGCCAGGAACAGAAGGGTGTATTGTACATTTCCATTTGTGTCAAACTCTAGAAAAGACTTCCAGGTGCTTCCCTGGTGGCTCAGAGATTAAAGCATCTGCTTGCAATGCAGGAGACCTGAGGTCGATCACTGGGTCGGGAAGATCCCCGGAGAAGGAAATGGCAACCCACTCCAGTATTCTTGCCTGGAGAATCCCATGGACAGAGGAGCCTGGTGGGCTACAGTCCACGGGGTCACAAAGAGTTGGACATGACTGAGCGACTTCACTTCACTTCTAGAAAAGGCAATTGAGCCTATAGTGACAGAAAGAGTATCAGTAGATGCGTGGGGTAGGGGAAGAGGAAGTGAAAAGTAAGTGGGAAGTGGCACAAGAATGTGGGAAGGTTCTCAACCTTGGTTGAGGTAGTGGCCATAATCGATTATAAATTTGTCCAAATCCATCAAAATGTTCACTTAAAATGTATTGTTTGTAAAGTATACCTCAATATGGTTAACTTAAACATTAAATTTTATAAAATACAGGTCCGTTGTTAGCAAGAAGACTCCAGAAGCAACAAACACACCTACTACTCAGATGCTGGTTTCTAGTCCCATTCTCTAACACAACGAATCAGGACCTCTTGGAGAAATAGCTGGTTCCAGACCATGAGCAGAAATACACAGACAAGCCTTGAGTTCCTCATAGTGCCAAAAAGTGAGGAAGTACTAAAAAAAAAAAACAAAAACACAATGATGGAAGTATGTCAAAGAGACACAGAATCAATTGAATCATTCCCAATGGCCAAAGCTGAAATGCTATGAGCAAGAAAATAAAGTGGTATTGGATATAACCCAAAAGTAAAATATAAAGAGCCATGTGTCAGTCAAGCAATCAATCAGTAAGGCAGAATACACAAACCTCTCATAAAGAAGAGTTTCAAATAGTTTCTGCAGATATCCTGCCCACAAGGAGGTGGGGCACAGTGCCCACTCTCTAAGTGTGGGCCGTGCATAGTGACTTCCTTCTAAAGAGCACAGAATGAAAAAGAGGGGTGGGGAAGTGCCTGGAGAAACCCAACAGGCGCAACCTCAGCCATGTGATGAAAGTCAACATCAACAATAAGTCATGTTGATTTTATGCACTCTGATACCATGTGATGAAAATAGCACCTTACCTCTGTGATTTTCCCCTAAAACCCCAATAATCTCAATACAACCCTGAGAAAGACATCGGAAAGATCTCAATTATGGGACATTCTACAAAATACCTCACCAGAGCTCGTAATAACTGTAAAGGTCATCAAAAACCAAGAGAGGTCTAAGAAACTGTGGCAACCAAGGAGAGATGATGATTAAATGTATTGTGGTACCTGGATGGGATCCTGGGATAGAAAAAGGACAGGAACTAAATTTACCAAGTTAATCTGAATAAAGTGTGGACTTGAATAAGAATGTATAATTATTGGTTCATTAATTGTGACAGATGTAAAACATTATTAATAGGAAAAACTGGGTGTGGAGTATACAGAAAATCTCTGTACTATCTTTGCAAACTTTTTGTAAACCTTGAACTATTCTAAAATTAAAAGCTTATTTTAAAAATTGCAGGTCCATTTAACAAGAATCTCCTTGGCCCATGGTGCCCTGTTGAAAAGGTTGCTGCTATGAGCCATGAACAACGCCAGGATTCTTGCCTCAGAGGAGAGGAATTCAATCCAGGGCCAGTGACGAGGTTTGATCGCCCAGAGCTTTTATGTAAAAAAGTTTTATTAAATTGTAAAAGAGATACAGAAATCTTTTGACATAGACATTAAAAGGGGGCAGAAAGAGTGCTCCCTTGCTAGTTTAGAGCAAGAAGTTATATACCTATTAGCAAGCTGCTAATTAGAGAAAGGAAATGCCTCAAAACTGAGAGAGTTTCATGAGGCCCCTCACTCACAAACATGCATTTTGATATGGCATTGGCACACGGCGAGTCATCCTGGGCCATAAAACAATTGACATGAATCTTGAAGAAAGGCAGATTTACAAACAAATACATAGTTTCATTCACATAGCTTAAGAGAACTGAATAAAACCAGTACTGGTTTGTTGAGCCATTATGGTTCTAAGTGTTAGATGGAACCGATTTGAAGAAAGGCAGATTCTAAGATAAATACATAGTTTATTAACATAGCTTGAGAAAAATATTTCCATAAGAAAAGCACATTGGTTAGCTCAAGGCTTGAGAAGAGTTCCACTGGCGTGGAAGGAAAATGCTACCCAGTCCAGTAATCTGGCCTGGAGAATTCCATAGACTGTATATATAGTCCATGGGGTCATAAAGAGTCGGACACGACTGAGCGACTTTAAATGTAAAAAATAGCTCAAGGCTTGAGAAAAGTTAAGTTCTGGTGGAACCAGGTGTCGTCCTGGCAACATAGAAGTTTAAAAGAAACCTCCTTTTAATTTTGTGCAGAGAAGGAAAAAAAACGTCTGACACTTGCAGTCCGTTCCCTCTGCTTGGGGACCCTCGCCTTCCTGCCTGTTACCCTCTCACTGTCACCTGTGTCCAACACACTCAGGTGCATCCAAGAAGCCCTAAAGCAGCGGTTCTCAACCTGAGCTGCTTATGGTAATCGAGATACCTGGGCCCCACCCCCTGGAAACTGAGAATCGAGCAATCAGCATGAAGAGGGAGCAAACACGGGGCTCTTTGCAGAGGCCTCCTAGTGATTGCAGTGTGCAGCCCAATTTGACATTAACTGCTTTAGGACATGTAGGATTCCTTCATTCATTCTTTTCTACTTCTACAAACAATATTTCCTCTTTTCTTTCCCTAAAACACATCATGCCTGCTTGGGAAAAAAGAAAAAAAAAAAACTGCCATGGGCCTGCAGAACACAGGAGCCATTCCTGAGGGGGCATATCACAGCCTTTGGTCACCAGAGCCCAGGCATCTCCCAGCTACACCTTTGTCTACCCCTACTGCGCAGCAGGCACGCGCACAAGGCTCTGCTTCCTTCTCCGCACTGCGGGCCACAGGTAAGCCTCTTCTTTCCCTGAAGGAGGAAACAGACAGAACAGGCTCCATCCTGAAAGCAGGACTCCACCTTGGGCCGGACGGTGGACTTTGAGCTCTATGCCCAGTATCTATGGAAACGACATACCAACTGGAAAACCAGGCCCCCTGGATGGAAGAGCCCCAGGGCTCTCCATCGCCTAAAAGAATACCCTAATTATCTGTGTAACCAAATAGAATCATAAATTCTATTATGCTTATTGGAGTATGACCACGGGCCTACTGATAATTGTCCACTGTTAACTACCTAGACTTAAGGCATATGAATCACGGGTTAACTTTGATTGTATCTTTCTTTTCCTTTTTTCAGATTAGTTTCAAGGGATTTGGGGAGGTGGGTTTGGGCACGTACACTTAGGGTATACAAGGTCACAAAAACTGGTCAGGGTCCTTGGCTAAGAGGAGACTCTGCCTCGGGCCGCCGGTGTATAAACTGCACTCCACTATCTGCATCGTCCTTCTTAGTGAGTTTGTTTCCCAGAACGTGTGGCTACAACATCCTGGCTGGACTTTCCTGCCTCTTCTGCCTGGAAAACTCTTCCTCATCCTTCAAAACCTAGATTAAATGTCACCCTCTCTGATGCCTCCCCAGATACCAACCTAGAACTTAGTCACTTTCCTCTTTAGTCTTCAATCAGACTTTTCTGATATCCGTCTAATCACCCACGCGTTGGATGGCACTCATGTGTTTGGGGGCCTCTGTCCCGTCACTGGAATGTGAACACTTTGAGGATATGAATCTGGCCTGTCACTCACACCGCACCCCCTTCCCTCGGCACAGTGCTCCTCAATATTCATTCAAGGGAGTGAGTGAGTAGATGCATTAATGAACAGACTCATTCTGAAGGCCTTAGCCTTGTGTTGCTGCTGCTGCTGCTAAGTCACTTCAGTCGTGTCCGACTCTGTGCGACCCCATAGACAGCAGCCCACCAGGCTCCCCCGTCCCTGGGATTCTCCAGGCAAGAACACTGGAGTGGCTTGCCATTTCCTTCTCCAATGCATGAAAGTGAAAAGTGAAAGTGAAGTCGCTCAGTCATGTCTGACCTTCACGACCCCATGGACTGCAGCCTACCAGGCTCCTCCATCCATGGGATTTTCCAGGCAAGAGTACTGGAGTGGGGTGCCATTGCCTTCTCCATAGCCTTGTGTTAGGGGAAATAAAATCCATCAGCTAGGAGAAGATCTTTCTCTGTATCAGATATCATCTATTTTGGTCATTTGCTCTGAAAATGACATTCAGAGTATTTTCTTTACATGTTTAAGAACTTCCGACAGCAACTTAATGAATGGGTTCTTGTATATATAAGCCAGTCTGGACGTCATAGATGCTGCTGGGAATATGAAAAGCAAGCAGATACCCCAGACTCCTGCACTGGCCTCAAAGCAGCAAATATCTTGCAAGGAAGAGAGCAAATAGAGGTAGGGCCAGAAGACCTGTGAAAGCCCAAGAGAATTTTCACTGCCCTGCCCTTAGCTCATCCCCTTTTGTGTGTGTATGTGTGTGTATGCGCACTCGATCATATCCAATTTTCTGCAACCCCATAGACCTCTGAGGTCCACCAGGCTTCTCTGTCCATGGAATTTCCCAGGCTGGAGTGGGTTGCCATTTCCTTCTCCAGGGGATCTTCCTGACCCAGGATCAAGCCCACATCTCTTGTATCTCCTGCATTGACAGGCAGGTTCTTTACCAGCTGAGCCACCAGGGAAACCCATGACCACCCTACAAAGCAGGCAGGGAAGCTGCTTCAAACCTCTCTTTTTAATGGAAAGAAACTGAGGCTTAAAAAAGTTGAGATGGTAGCCAGTATAGGGACAAAGCCCAAAGCAGCCACCCACCACAGAGAAATTTGTAAAAACTTCATGAGAACCATACACACAGTTCCATATAGCAAGTCAATACCCTCCAAGCTCATTCAGTGGAGAAACAAAGAATCTGATCTTCCAATGACAGCAGGAAAGATTCTGTGTGGTATAAAAAGAGGATCTAGGGACACAAATCATTTGAGGATCAAGTAAGAGTTATAGAACCTCTTGCCAGAAAAAAAAAAAAAAATCCAGTTCTCAAGATTTTACATAAAACCTAGAGTCTAAAACTTCTCTGAAATATATAGGCACTATGGAAGGTGAAATGATCCTGGGTAAGAAACCCTGAGCAAGACAGTCCTAGGATTCCTTTCAATCATGACATTCCATTATTTATCTAAAGACAAAAGTGGTTAGTATAGACTGCTACATTTGCTGTTGTTCAGTCATTAAGTTGTGCCCAATTCTTTGCAACCCATAGACTGCAGCACGCCAGGCTTCTCTGTCCTTCACTATCTCCCAGAGTTTGCATAAACTCATGTCCATTGAGTCGGTGATGCCATCCAACCATCTCATCTTCTTTGCTCCCTTCTCATGCTGCCCTCAATCTTTCCCAGCATCAGGGTTTTCCCAGTGAGTCAGCTCTTCACATCAGGTAGCCAAAGTATTGGAGCTTCAGCTTCAGCATCAGTCTTTCCAATGAATATTCAGGGTTGATTTCCTTTAGGAGAGACTAGTTTGATCTTGCAGTCCAAGGGACTCTCCAGCACCACAATTCAAAAGCATCAATTCTTCAGCACTCAGCCTTCTTTATCATCCAACTTTCACATGCATACATGACTACTAGAAAAACCACAGCTTTGACTACATGGATCTTTGTCAGCAAAGTGATATCTCTGCTTTTTAACACACTGTCTAGGCTTGTCATAGTTTTACTTCCAAGGACCAAGTGTCTTTTAATTTCATGGTTGCAGTCAATGTCTGAAGTAAATTTGGAGCCTAAGAAAACAAAATCTGCCACTGTTTCCATTGTTTCCCAATCTATTTGCCATGAAGTGATGGGACCAGATGCCATGATCTTCGTTTTCTGAATGTTGAGCTTTAAGCCAGCTTTTTGCTCTCCTCTTTCACCCTCATCAAGAGTCTCTTTAGTTCCTCTTTGCTTTCTGCCATTAGAGTAGTATCATCTGCCTATTGGAGGCTATTGATATTTCTCCCAGCAATCTTCATTCCCTGGTGGCTCAGAGTGTAAAGAATCCGCCTGCAATGCAGGAGACCTGGGTTCAATCTCTAGGTTGGGAAGATCCCCTGAAGGAGGGCATGGCAATCCACTCCAGTATCCTTGCCTGAAGAATCCCCATGGACAGAAAGCCTGGTGGGCCCCAGACCACGGGTTGCAAAGAGTCAGACACACCTGAGCAACTAAGCACCCAATCTTCATTCCAGCTTGTGATTCATCAGCCCTACATTTCACATGATGTACTCTGCGTATGAGTTAAATAAGCAGGATGACAATATACAGCCTTGACGTACTCCTTTCTCGATCTTGAACCAGTCCGTTATTCCATGTCCAGTTCTAACTGTTGCTTGTTGACCTGCCTAGAGGTTTCTGAGAAGGCAGGTAAGGTGGCCTGGTATTCCCATCTCTTTAAGAATTTTCCAGTTTGTTGTGATGCACACACATAAAAGCCTTTAGTGTAGCCAGTGAGGCAGAAGTAGATGATTTACTGGAGTTCTTTTGATTTTTTTGATGATCCAACAGATGTCAGCAATTTGTTCTCTCCTTCCTCCATCTTTTCTAAATCCAGCCTATACATCTGAAAGTTCTCAGTTCACATACTATTGAAACATATACGATCTTCGTGTACCACAACTAGATCCAGGTGCTACCTGAATTCATCTAAATATCTGGATCTTCTTGGTTCATTTTTCTTGGACCTTGGTTCTCTTCTCCACCAGGCTCTCTCCTTATTGGGGCAAGATGGCCACCAGCTGCTCCAAACTCACATCTACCCTTTCAGTAACTCCAGAAGAAGAAGCATTCTTCTTTTCTTGTTTCAGGATCATCCTATTTGGAATACCTCAAGTCATTTACCAATCCTTGAACAAATCTCTAAGCCAGAGTGACAGTGTATTCTAATGGGCTTCCATTTCAGACCTACAATAAGATCTAGAGCTGGTGAGGCTAACCACCCAAACCACACACACCCAGAGCGGGGAAGGGGTGGCTCCCTGAGAAAAACCAGTGTGTTATTACCAGCAGAAATGACAAAGTGACACTGAATGAGCTGAATCAATCTATGTCCATTACAATAAAAGTAAACAGTAATCATATCTCGTGGGCTATAGCTATGTAGAGTGGACCTAGCACATGAATGTTTATTCAGTGCTGGTCTGGATAACTTTTTACATAGACATGTTTGTCCAAAGGCATGGACCACCATCCCCATGACAGCCCTGTTTGTTCTTTTTTTTTTTTTAATTTATCTCCTTTCAAGAGAACAGTCCCAGTAACAGAAGCCCTCCCATCTCCTTCAGTCCTGTCTCTGCCAGTCAACAGCCACTGCTAAAGGTAGAAGAGAAAAATCTCCTATCACCTTGATAGGCCTCCTACTCAGGTGTATTTTTGTTCCTTTACCTAACGCTGAAGGCTATCTTTATTTTCTCCCCTACTGAGTGGTTTGATGACTGTCTGCTTTAATCATTAAAGAGATTTAGAAATTCGCTAGGGGGAAAATTGTAATCCTTGCAGAACAGGAATATCTGAAGTGCTTTTTCTATTAATGACCTTGGCCCTGAAAAGGAATCTGAGCACCAGAGATATATTGCCAGCCTCCAGGCCTGGGGAATGAAGACTTGCTTCTCTGCCTCCTTGTCCTCCATCAGCAGCTGGCCCCAAGGCATCACCGGTCTCGATTAGACCAAGACAAGTGCTTTCAAGTCCATTTCCTCTTTCCAGCCTGTTCTGGGCCACAGCCCAGCTCAGGTAAGCTCCCTACTCTTGCCATAATTCAAACAGCCACCCCAGAAGTCCCAGAAGAAATGATCTGCCTGCAGCCTTGAAGCTTTGTCTTAGGAGAACTCAACTCCTTTTTAGGATACAAAGGGAAGAATACTTAGAGTAAATGAGAAGATATGAAAACTAAGAGCTGTTATCTAGGCAACCAAATTCTTTCTTCTTTCCTAAAAGCAAGGAAGAGAGTCCAGCAGTGATTTCTTCAACACTAAAACCTGCTTGTCCCCTGTTCAAACCCTTCTCTGGCTCCCTAATGTCTTAGAGATAAAAATCAACCTCTTGAGTGTACCTTCCAGGCCCTGTGTGATCTGGCTCCTACTTCATTTCTAGTCTCGGTTCTGTTCGTTTTATCCCTCCACTTTGTTTCACCGTGTCTTAGAAAAACCCGTCTTGCTCTTGCCAGAAAGCTTACAAGTGCATTCTCCCTATGTAACGTGTTTCTCTACTTGGTTACCATATTAGTTTCCTTTTGCCCCTCTAACAAATTACCACAAACTTGCTGGCTTGAAACAACATGAGCGTTTAAGGACACTGGCTGGAGACACCTGAGAATATCCCAATTTGCAAATTCCATCCCTCTTCATTCCATGTCACTTCTATTACCATGTTTGTGAAGTTAATTTATTCTGTTTCTCTAACAATTACAGAGAGAACAGTAATAAAATATCCCAGTGTGATTCTGGATTTTTTCCATTTATCACTTTAGCTATGTCATTTTTTGCTTCAAATATTAAGCTCTTTTAACAGGTACATGAACACATATGATGGTTAAGTCTTCCCAACAAACTGACAATTTAATTAATATGAAATATCCACTTTACTTTTGGTAATACTCCTCTGACCTGACATCTACTTTGTATAATATTTACATAGCTGCATCCTCTTTCTTAAACTAACTGTCAACCTTATGTATTTTCTTCCACTCTTTTACCTCCAATCTATGTCTTTATATTTAAACTGTTTCTCTCAGGAATGGCATATAGTTAGGTCTTACTGTTTATCTAACCTGACGACCCTGCCTTGTAAAGTACTGTTCTATTTCTTTAATGTAGTTGTTGGTTAGCATATATTTAGGTCCACCACTTTTTATTCCCTTGCCATTTATTCCATTTACTCCATCTACTGTGTTGGCCAAAAAGTTCACTGGGATTTTCCCATAAAATGTTATAGAAAAACCTAAATGAACTTTTTGGCCAACCCAATATTTCATCTGTTCCTTTGTTCCTTCTTTTCTCCATTATTATTTGAGTAAACTGAGTACTTTTTAGTATTGCATTTTCTCTCCTTTGACTTTTGAACTATATCACTTTGTGTTATTTTCCTTAGTAACTTCTCTAGAGTAACACTGTCTGTTAGAAATACAATGTGAGCCACATATGTAACATTTACAGAATATCTCAATTTTTAGTTCACATATTACCAAACTTAAAAAGCAGTTAAATTAATTTAATAATACATTAACCTAACATAATCTAAATATTATCACTTTAACGTGTAATATGATATTTTAGATTCTAAAATTACATTCATACTACCTTTGAAATCTGATCTGAATTTTCACACCTGTAGCATATCACAACTGTTAAAGTGAAAGATAGTTCTGTAAAAACAATAAAATGGTGCCTCATAGAAGAATGCGTACACCACTTCAGTTTTTCATTTAAATTTAAGTAATTAAATGACAAATTCATCTCCCCAGTTGTATAAGACACATTTCAAGTGCTTAGTAGCCCCATGTGGCCAGTGACTGCTGTATTGAACAGAACCGCTCTGGAGTTCACAACATGTACATTTAATTTATCACAGTCCAGCCTAAAATAATATTAAGTTCTTAATTAGCAATGAAGTTCTCCCACAACAGCACAGTTCCATTTATCATTCCTCATACTTTGTGCGATATTCACTTATCTTTTTCTTCCATCTATGAATATAGACCTTGCAACACAAGGTTATGATTTCTGCTTTAAGCATCCTATAGTCACCCATCAAAAAATGGACAGAAGATCTAAATAGACATTTCTCCAAAGAAGACCTCAGTTCAGTTCAGTCGCTCAGTCGTGTCCAACTCTTGGCGACCCCATGAATCGCAGCACGCCAGGCCTCCCTGTCCATCACCAACTCCAGGAGTTCACTCAGACTCACGCCCATCAAGTCAGTGATGCCATCCAGCCATCTCATCCTCTGTCGTCCCCTTCTCCTCCTGCCCCCAATCCCTCCCAGCATCAGAGTCTTTTCCAATGAGTCAACTCTTCGCATGAGGTGGCCAAAGTACTGGAGTTTCAGCTTTAGCATCATTCCTTCCAAAAAAATCCCAGGACTGGTTGGATCTCCTTGCAGTCCAAGGGACTCTCAAGAGTCTTCTCCAACACCACAGTTCAAAAGCATCAATTCTTTGGCGCTCAGCCTTCTTCACAGTCCAACTCTCACATCCATACATGACCACAGGAAAAACCATAGCCTTGACTAGACGGACCTACAGATAGCCAAAAAGCACATGAAAAGATGCTCAAGGTCATACATTATCAGAGAAATGCAAATCAAAACTACAATGAGGTACTACCTCACACCAGTCAGAATGGCCATCATCAGAAAGTCTGAAATAATAAATTCTGGAGAAGGTGTGGGAAAAGGGGGACCCCTCCTATACTGTTGGAGAATGTAAATTTGTACAGCCACTATAGAGAACAGTATGGAGGTTCCTTAATAAACTAAAACTAGAACTACCATGTGATCCAGCAATCCCTCTCCCAGGCAAATATCTGGAGAAGACGCATGAACTCCTATGTTCATAGCAGCACTATTTACAATAGCCAAGACACGGAAACAACCCAAATGTCCACTGAGAGATGATCAAATAAAAATGCGGTAGGAAGAGGGCTCCAAAGGTGGGAAGTGAAGTCAGTGCCTCAGTAGCCGAGGAGAACTGTAGAAGGAAGAGCCAAATGTCGACAGAGATCTATGATTCAGTTGCAGTTTCATAATGTGGTCTCCCTAAGGAGTTGGCTTTTCAATGAGGATGACAATGGAAGAGATGAAGCTGAGACCACTTCTGTGGTTTCTATGACCCTCTATGCAGTCATGTATCCTGTGTTTAATGAGATAGAATGAGTAAATCTGTCTGTAACTCAGACACTGAGAGTAGCTTTCATCAAGGCTGAAAAAAGAAAATCCATAACTCATACAAGACATCATTATGAAAATTTTAGGAACAAAAAAATGTAGAAGTCAGCTTCACAGAGTCCCTTCTTCAAATGACAGCTGATGATGTAGAAGAGTATATGATTAAACGACCAGAGCCAGAACTCCAAGACCTAAATGAGAAGGCACAAGCACTTAAACAAATTCTCGGTAAGATCCCAGATGAGACCAATGACAGAGTGAGGTTTCTGCAGACAGTCAAGGAAATAGCAAGTACAGTAAAAGAACTTCTTGATAAAAAGCGATCAATGTCTTCAAGAAATATCAATACCAGAACCACAGGGCACTTGAACACCAAAATAAAGGGTCTGTGAAGTACTCCAAAAGTTTCAGTGATACTCTGAAAACCTGTTTTAAAGATGACTAGGCAATAAATGTGTTCATAAGCGCCAACCAACTAATTCATCAAACCAACTTGATACTTCAGACCTCAAAACTATGGCCTAAAAGTTGTATATGTTAAGAGATATACTTCTCATTGGCAGCATTGGATTGTCTTTATCCATAAATTTTAAAGTTTGACTGTATAAATTATCAGTCCCTTCTGAATGGACCTAATAATCCAGGATGTTGAATAGGATTACTGGCATATTACACCATGTTTTTGTAAAATATAGCTTCATCATAATCACACTGAAGATTTTGCATCACTTTTGCTATTATCATTCTTTTAAGAATGCTAAGCCAAAAGAATTTATGCCTTAAAGTGTCATTATATAACTTTCCTTAAAATAATTATAAATATTGAGGTTTGTTTCTGACATTTTAACTTGAAAGTGATATGCTACAAGATAGTACTTTAACAACATTTGCTGCCAAATAATCAATAAATAGTTTACATCTGTTAAATATTTCTTTACTTGAAAATATGCATATATAAATATATATATATATATATATATATAATCAGAAGACCAAGATGACTGTGTAATGTCTAAAGAGCTTCTAACAGGAGTTTATTAGCAGTTTATCAGATAATAAAGCAGTAAGAATTCCTATTTTTCTGTCCTTAATCACTCTGGGCAAAAAGTAGTTAATGGAGATATTTTTGCTAGTTATTATATCTGAGGTACTGAGTATTTTTCCAAACTTTGTTTTAAGAGACTTATGAGAAGCAGATGGCAGTTTACAGCGCCATCACACTATACTGCCACTTTTGAACTCTATGATGATGTAAGATTAAGTCTTTCTGATTTGCTGGGCCCTAATAAGCTCTGCACCTTTCTTCTATAAACAGCCACAACTATAGTAATTTGAAGCCATACCGGTGCTAGCTGCGCACATGGAGCACAGAAAGATTAGTACCTGTTCCATACGAGCCACCTGATATGTAGCAAAGCTGGAATTCCAGTGCCGACCCGGAGCCCATGCTGTCAGCCACTATGTTATGCTGCTACCGGCATACAGAGAAAAAACCGACAGTGGACAATCTGCCTACCCACTAATCCTCTACTGCTCCCAAGATGCCCCCCTCCTTGTCAGGTGTGAAATCTGCCCAGAAGAGTGGTCCCACATCCTAGACATCACTGAAGTAGCTTGAGTCCCAAGCAGGAAATCCCACAGTATTCCCAGACCTAAAGCCACGGGAGTAGGAAAAACACCGTCCTTTTACAATAAGCTTAGGGTTCTTCCCCTGTTCTGGGTGCATCAGCCACCCCTGCTCTTGACTCCTGCTTTACCCCGCTACTCCTCTCTCCTCTTCTTGTCATTAATTACCTCTGCAGACTTCTGGTGTCTTCAAGCCAATAGCTCTGAGCTCATTCTGTCTACCCAGAGTCTGGTTGCTCTTAACCTACACTCTGCCTCCAGTCACAAGCTGCAAAGTCCTGCATCCCACAGATTAGTGATAACACTCAGCCTCTTCTGATGTGCCAGCACTAGAACTGTGTCCTCCTGTGTCCCTTTCACCCTGTACGACACCTGTATGGATGCTCTGGAATCCGGTCAGACAAGAAAATGACCAAAGTTCTCACTGCAGTGGGCAGCAGACACTGGGATTCTGTCAGAAAAGCATTAGCTCTTCAGGATGACATAATTCAACCATTGCAGAGACACTCTGAAGCTCTCTTAAATGAACCAAATGGCATCTTTAGAAAGCTTTTGAGATTGCCCACATCCAGCATCACTAGGTTATTTCTAAACATTTCAAAAGCTATGTTTGCATTCAAAATATATTGTACTTTTACATGACTCAGTTGGCTCATACCCCAACCCCATTTTATGGTTAAAGAGAATGATGCTGAGAGGTTTTAAATTATCTACTTTACATCAGTGGCTCTCAAAATTTAGTACGTGTAAGATACACTTCAGGCGAGAACAAAAATGGGTTTGCTGTTCTAGTTTTTTAAAATTTGCACTTTCCAAAAAGGAATCTTCATTTCTGCCCCCCTCCCCTCCTGTCACCATTCACTTATTCTGATACTGCTAGCCCAATACTTTGAGAAATACTACAGCAGAGTAAGGAAGGGAATCTGTGGATAGAATTCAGTGGTCCATGCACCTGAAAAGGAAAAAAGTTCCCCATCTTTGTTTTCAGGATCCTCTAAGTGAAATTTAGCATTTCCTTCAATGATGAATGTAAGCAGCAGCACATAGTTATATTAACAGTGTCTGTGATGTTGTTACCAATACAAGTTACAGATATTTTTATATCACACGTGTTTTGTAGGAACTTCAAAATACCTTTTACCTTTCACCAGTTCTTCAAAATTACAGTTGTTGTGAGACTTTCTATTATCACATCAATGTGTTTTTTTTTAAAAAAAACATGGCAAATTTCATTTTATTGAGTATTCTTTTTATCTAATATTTGTCTTAGTTACAGCACGTGGGATCTTCAGTCTTTGTTGCGGCATGCAGGATCTTTAGTTGCAGCGTGTGACCTCTTAGTTGAAGCATGTGGGATCTAGTTCCCCGACCAGGGATCAAACGTGGGCCCCCTGCTTTGAGAGCATGGCGTCTGAGCCATTGGGCCACCAGGGAAGCCCCTCAATATTCTGATAATTGTAATTTAATAGAATCGGCATCTTTTGTAATCCAACATCTATTTTATGCATTTAAAAACATTATTCTGAGAAAGGTTGTACAGGCGTCACCAGACTGGTTAAAGGGTCTTTAAAAGTAAAAGAAGACAAAGTTCAGGATCTTCTGTCCTCAGACCTCCCCCTCACTACCTCTAACTGCCACGATGCCCACCTGACCAGGGAAGCCAGTCTACTGGCTGGGTTGAACCAAGGGGGGTCTTTCTCTTAAGAAACAGCCAGCTTTCAGATTGGAGAGACTCTGGGGATTAAAGGAGTAGAATCTAGGCTGCAGTGAATTCCACTGAAAGCCACAGACAGACATGAAGAAGGTGGGAGAGCTGATGTGCACAGAGCAGGCACAGTGACAGAAGTAGAAATTAGCTCCATGAGCTCCAATCTATGGTCTGAGATGGGCTAAAAGAGAAAGACCATTCCAGCCGCCCCATGGCCCAACTGTACTTCCTGTCTTAGACCTGTGTGAGATTCACTTCTCTCCTTATAATCCATCTCCCTCCCCTGTCCTAGTTGGGATTTCGGCTCTTCATGACCACGGCCTTGACTGCAACTGCCCACATGACCCTTATTACTCATTTCAGCATCTGTCCATATTCATTCACAGCATCACTTAGGTCACATCATGGTGAAGAGTCTGTATGTTCAATTCAGATGTGCTGAATGCATCCTCCACCACTTTCTGGTTTAAGAATATGGGCAAGTGGCCTAGAACTTTCTGTGCCTCCTTGTCTTATCTGGGAAAATGGGAACACTAACAGTATTTACCTAAGGTGAGCATCCAATGAATTAATATATCTAAAATACACGCCTGATAGGGAGCAAGTGCTTGGCAATTGTGCACAATCATGATGTCCATTGTCCACAAGCCACAGGGCTTGGACTGTGCATCATCTGTGCCTGCTCACCACAGTTTTCAGTACCGCCCTAGTCAGAGCTAACAGGATGGACAGGCCTCGTCTGGGACAAGCTGCCTCCACAAATTGGCATTTTCCATCAGCAAGCTTAGACTTGCTTTTTGTAAAAAGTTTTCATAACATGAAGATTCTCAGAGTCCCATTCAAGTATTAGAATGGATTTACTTTATATACGATCATTGTTTCTCATATGCTGAGGCTTCTCTGCTTGTCTGGGCCAAAATTACGACATCTCCCCTATCAAGCAGTTGGCTCAGACTTGCTAAGACTGGGACCCCTTACCACAGGGGGTGTGCTGGATACATGTGAGGAGCTGCACACTCACAGAGGAGGACAGTTACTAGAGTATTCCTGAACTGAACACAGTAGCTTCGAGAAAGGACAGCCACCTCTCTAGGCTAACCACCTCATCATGTACATCTCCTCCACCATGTGACCCTGAGCCCTTCTTCTCTTATTTACAAACACCATCAAGCCCCAGGTTCTGAAAATAAACACAGTAGAACTGCTGCTGCTTCCTGGACACACATCTTCCCCAGGGACAGCAGAGCTGTCAAAATGCAGATGCACAGAGAGCTTGTTCCAAGGTTCAATTTCAGATCTCAAATCTATTTGACTTAACCTCTGTACCTCTGTGCTTCCCTTGTGGCTCAGCTGGTAAAGAATCTGCCTGCGGGAAACCTGGGTTCAATCCCTGGGTTGGGAAGATCCCCTGCAGAAGGGAAAGGCTACCCACTCCAGTATTCTGGCCTAGAGAATTCCATGGACTATACCCATGGGGTCACAAAGAGTCAGACATGACTGAGCAACTTTCTTTCTTTTCTTCCTTTCTTTCTGTACCTCTATCTATCATGGGCGTACCCGTCAAGGAAGTCAGCTGGAGTTTAATGTGGAATGCTAGAAAAGCTTGTCTGAGATTTTTTTTTTCCTAACCACCAGGCAATTTCGTTGCTGCCTTTGGGTTTAGTACTTTTTTCTTTCTTAAGTGATTGATGGCATGGTGGTGGACGGTGGGGGACTTCTAAAGTTCAAATAGGCTAAAAACCTCCATCCAAATATAATGAACGGCTGAGTAATACTCCATTGTGTATATGTACCACAGCTTTCTTATCCATTCATCTGCTGATGGAGTATTACTCAGCCATTAAAAAGAATACATTTGATGTTTAGAACAGTCTTGTGAACTCTATGGGAGAGGGAGAGGGGGTATGATTTGGGAGAATGGCATTGAAACATGTATAATATCATATAAGAAATGAATCACCAGTCCAGATTCGATGCAGGATACAGGATGCTTGGGGCTGGTGCACTGGGATGACCCAGAGGGATGGTATGGGGAGGGAGGTGGGAGGGGGATTCAGGATTGGGAACACGTGTACGCCCGTGGCAGATTCATGTTGATGTATAGCAAAACCAATACAATATTGTAAAGTAATTAGCCTCTAATTAAAATAAATAAATTTAAATTTTAAAAAAAAATGCTGAATAAACTAAAAAAAATATATATATAATGAATGAATAGTATAATTAACCAAGATAAGTGCTGGTCTAATTCTTAAAGCCTACAGATAAAAATAGTGAAATTCCCCCATTCCTTCATTATACTCTTTAATCATGCTAACATTAGAAAAGTTATTAGAATAATAACAATAATAATATTAATAGCAGTATTTAAATACAGAGTATTTAATAAATGCTAGCTATGTGCCAGATACTTTCCTAACTATGTTACATGTGTAAGTTCATTTAACTTTCACGAAAAATGAAGTAGGTGCTATCATTATCCCAATTTTACAGACTGGTACAAGGAAGTTAAGCGATTTGTCCAGGGTTATTGTACTAGCCACGGCAAAGCCAGGACTGAAGCTCAGGTACCTGGCTCCAGGGCCATACGCTTAACTAGGACATGACTCTGTCAACCAGCATTCCTCCTGCTTCAGGGTGAGCCCATTTTCCCTTAAGTATCTGTAGAAAAATAACAAAACTCTAAAATAGCCTTTCCCGCTGTCCTCAGAAAAGATGGGAAAGTATCTCTTCACCTTTCCGTCTATTTCTCCTGCCATTAGCTCTGCCGTGGGCCGCCCACACCCTCTTCCAGTGCTGCCACTGAGTTCCTGTGCAACTAAGCTGCATTGTCTTCTGGGTTCTGGGTCCAAAAAAGCCAATTAATCTCTTATTCTTACAAGATTCAGATTGTTACATGCGCCCACTCGGGAGAGAATGTAAAATCTGGCCATTTTTAACCCATTCAGCTCCTGGAATTTGTCAGGGGAATCAAGGGGTATTAAAGGCATCTCTAGACTTCTACAGTCAAAGATTTTACCAGCACACACCCTTTCTGCACCTCTTTCATCTTCCGACTTTTTCCACGGCCATTGCTGTGTACTTTGTAAATGAAGGCATCATTCAGCTCCATCCCAGGCTCTCATAAGGACTTAGTTCCCTGATGCCTTGACTCAGGCAAATGTCTCCTTAGCTGGTGATAAAGTGTCACCGTCGTAACTGGGCTGTCCTAAAGGGTCGCTGCCTGAGCTTTGTGTGTGTGTGTTAGTCGCTCAGTCGTGTCCGACTCTTTGCGATCCCACGGACTAGAGCCCGCCGGGCTTCCCTGTCCATGGAGTTCTCCAGGCAAGAGTACTGGAGTGGATTATCATTCCCTTCTCCATAGGGACTTCCCAACGCAGGGGTCGAACCCTGGTCTCCTGCATCACAGGCAGATTCTTTACTGTTTGAGCTACAGGGAAGTCCTCCTGAGCTTTGTGTCACAAATCACCCCCTAGATCACTTGTTGGGCTGGAGGGCAGCCTGATAATGTCTTGCCACCTGGCCTTGACCTGGTGTTCCAGGATGGAAACCTTCAGACCTTGGCCTGAGCCGTGGTGTGTGTAAGCTGAGGGTCTCCATATTCCTACTAAGTGCAGCTAATGGCATTGGCTTGGGCTAATCGTATGGATGGAAGTGAATTGTTCCACATCCAGAAGAAAGCTTTGAGAGCCTAGATTTGATCTGTTATGTTTGTTTTCCATGCCGTAGCCACAGATGATGGTCCAGACAGTAAGCCCAACAGCGTGGGTGTTAGAGGCAGGAAAGGTGGAGCAGAGCATCCAGCCAACCAACTATGGACAAGTGATAAGGTCTAGATGTTTGTTGTAGGGTCAGTGAGACATAAGTAACTTTTGCTGTAGCAGAACATAGCCTGTCCTGATTGCTATATAGCAGAGACTCTTGTATTAGGGGGTTCTCCATCTGGTTGCATGGTAGAACCATCTGGAGACCTGTAAAATGACAATGTCTGGGCCCATTCCAAAGAACAGTGGTGAGTACAGCATAACCACTCTCTTTAGATAGTGAGACAGTACCACCATAAATATATGGACTAAGGGACACGGGATTTTTCAGACTGAGGTTTGAGGGGAGAAAGAAATAGTAATGAGTTTCTGAGTATATAGAATAATTTAATTCCTCTTATGACAATTTAAGAAAATGGTGGCTTATGGGTACCTCTAAGTACCAAATGGTATGTTTATTAAACAACACCGAGAGCATTGAGGTGTCTCAGTTAGTCATGATTATTCTGAGAAATGTGACAGTCTTCCTGATCTACCAGCAGATACTCCTATCCTAGCCAGTTTAATTAACTTTTGTCATGTGGTTCGCTGAGTCTAGAAATGCAAAATTATCTGACTGTGTCCAGAGATTTGTCAAACATAACCTGAAAAAAAACTACTTTGCATTTACTGTAAGGACAGAAAGGGAGGAGGAAGGAAGAATTCGGAAACAGCATAAAATGTATTGCTGCAATTTCATTTTCTTAGAACCACCCTTTGTTTCAAAAACAAAGAGAAATTAGTTGGACATGTGACAAACAGACAAAAACCCAAAATAATGAAAACTTGCTCTGGGAAAAAAAAATCCCCATTATTAGTATGCCTGGAGAGATCGCATCTACGAAGCAGCTGGGCTCGGCTAGTCTCCAAAGATAAGCAGGGAGGAGGGGGAAAAAAGGCTGTTACAGAGATGATGCTGATACCCAGAAGAAAGCCACCCTCTTGATAATTGGCTAAGATTTTAAAATTAAAATACGGCTCCCTTGGCAGACCCAAAATTGCAGAATTACAAGTGCATGGAAATTTTTGTTTTTACTGGGAAAGAAGACTCTGGGCAGGAAAGATGGGCTCTAGATGCCTCTTCTGAAGTTGAATGAAAACTCTGAGCTGTTCCAGTCACATCCTCCACCTCTGGACCGCCAGCCTCTTATTGATGGCATGAACCATGAACGGTAGAAGGCAGCTTCCCTGGATTTGGGGGAAAGTGAATAATGCCTGAACTCAACCAAGAGGAAGCCAGAGACTTGTGGTCCTTTCTCAGAGGCTATGAGGGAGGCTGACAAGTCAGAGACAAGGAGCCTATTCATAAATGACCAATCAAATTTCTGCAACACATCTGCCTGTGAAATATGTAAACATGGTTTCTAAAAACTAGGATAACAAGCGGTCCTTGGGGAGTGAAACAGTTTAGGAAGACAAAGCTTAGAGCATTAAAAAAAATTTTTTTAAGGAAAAAAAATTTTCTTATTAAGGCCCCACTCTGACAGACACACACATCCCTGGCAGACATTGTTAATCAATCATGGCTGTCATTCCTGATGAGTCCAGATATGGCCAGAATCCTCACTATCTTATTCCAAGTACTCACTACCAGTCAACTCAAGTTAGCATGCTCAGTGAGCACTATGCTCTCTCTCTGTGAATTTGAGATTAGACAGAACTTCCAATGCATAGCAGGAAGTCCAAGCATATGCCAAGAGTTGCATGAGGCAGACACTGTCGGCTGCCTACCCAACAACCATTCACAATTCCTGAAAAAGTTCATTTTGCTCAGGTAGCTATTCCCCCCTTACATAGCCATGTGCCTCAAAGGAGGTGGACCTCAGTTCTCCTCCCAGGAAGTAGATTATGCATGGTCTAAACCAATTACACTGCTCCATTTCATCTGCCAGTGATTGGTTAGACTGAGACATAATGCCAGCCAGTGAGATTTGATGGGAGGTCCAGGGGAGTATCAGGAAAGGTTTTCTTTTCCCTAAGAAGGAAGGAGGGGGGTGGGGGTGGGCAGTGAGGGAAAAGAAAGAAGAAAGCAAGGAGGAAGGAAGGAAAGAAAGGCCTGTCTTCTTCTGCTGGACACTCGTATTTGAATGTGGTACTCAGATCACATTGCTACCAAGGAAAAAAAAGACTGAAAGATAAGCCGTTGTGAAAAGATTCTCAGAAAACCTGGGGTTTTCCACCCACTTTAGGACTTCTAATTATAGGAGATAAGAAATCCTCTCTTCCATTTTAACAAGCTGAGTTAGGGCTTTTGTTTCTGGTAGCTGAAAAATTCCCATCGATACATAGGAGGGTGTCTGAGCAGATGGGCAGAAGAGATGCCAGAAGGGAGACCATCAACCCCACAGGTAGAGAAAGCAGAACCACACGTTGCTGATGTCAGCAAGCAAGGGGCCCACACATGGTCTGAGTTTGTGTTCCGGACCAAGCAAGGCAGGCTACCATCCTAGGAAAAACCCAGTTAAGGACAAAGCCAGGACTGCAGGCCAGAAGGTCAAGGACAAATCCCTCGGTTCCCTAACTGGGGGCAAAGTAAACAGAAGAGAAAGGGACCACCTTTCCTCAGTCGATCATGTGCCAAGGACGCTTCTCACTTAATGTGTTATAACCTTATAAGGTAGGTTGGTTATCTTCCTCTTGCAGGTGAGGAAGCTAAGGCACAGAGAGATCAAATGACTTCCCCCAGGTTACCAGGTGGTCAACAGCAGTTCTGGGATTTGATTCAGGGTCTGACCCTGAAGTTCAAGCTCTTTCTACTGTATAATGCTGCCTTTCCAAGCAACAAGGTAGGAACCAAAACCAACACTGAGTTTCTCCCAGTTCTAAGTTCTAAACTGGAACCCCTTTAGTATTAATACCTCATCTGCCTTACAGTATTGGCCAGGCTTAGGCTGCTGGTGAGGGCTGTGACTTCCCCAGTTCTCCTACCTCCAAGCAGCCACCAATGCAGGGGCAGCTAGTGCAGCATCATGGTCATGGATGGCCCGGGAGCAAACAATGTGGGCAACAGCCCCCCAGCTCAGGCTCTATGAGCCCATGTTTCACTCAAAACTGATTTTATTTCAAACTAAGTCTGAGCCCCATTATCATTACTTAATGTTGGTGTTACAGCAGTGTGATACCCGGGCTTTTACACGATATATCATCCCTACAGACTTGAATGCTAGCAGGACACAGCAGAAATACAGCATCCCAACTTCCCAATGTGCTCATGGCCATCAATATTGATGGCGAGTCATCAATCAAATCCAGCAGGCTTCTGCGTGCTCTCATTTTTAACTGAGCCTTACCATGCATTACAATGGAATGTTTAAAACCATGTACACATTTTATCAAGCCTTCATGACCACTAAATGCTCTCTGGTTTGCGGCTCCAAATATTATTCATTACATCTAGAGAGGTGGCATGCAAAAGTAAAGAAACCAAGCGGGAAGAGACTGTGATTAAGGACAGTACAGGAGAAAGACACCATCAGAATTGGCTGCCTGATCCAGCCTGGCCCTCCAGACCAGGCTTCCAAGCATGCACTCACATCCCCTCCCACTTGCTTCCTTCTCTGCCTCACGGGTCTTTGGGTCAAGATGCCTGATTTGAATCCCAGTCCTCAGGGGAGCTTGACCAGGCTGCTTAACCTCCATCAGCTTCACTTCACTATCCTCATCTGCAAAATGGGGATAAGTCCTACCCAACTTGGGAGTTTCTGAGGACATAACCGCATCTTACACATCTATGGGGCTTGGCTCAAGAGTCACTTTGAAGTGAAGCCTGATGATTACCCCTTTTTAAACTTTAACTGCTATCATTCCCCCTTCCTAAACACGGAAATCCTTCTTACTAGGAGCCATTTTTCATTGTACTCATCACTTGCTCTTGGATTCTCTGACTCATGTATGTTTACAATCTGCACCCCCGTGCCAGAGCATAAGTTCAGCGAAGGTGGGATTTGTGCCTGTTTTGTTTACTGACTTCCTCCCAGTTCTCAGAATAGTGCCTGGCACACAGTAAGCTCTACTCGATAAATGTTTGTTGAGTAAGTAAATAAAGCACCTAGCATGCTCTTGATGAAGAGCTCACATTTGCTGGATGTAGATGGAAGGAATCTTGAGAACAAGCACAGGAAGAGCAGCACATGTGTGTTCAGCACTGACTATGAGAGACACTGCAGGGAGCTTTGTGAGCATCGCCCCCACCAGTTCTGGCCAGCAGCTCCCACGTTCTAAACGAGGGCTCTCCGCATTCCTGCCCGGCACCTGCTGCATAGTCGCAGTGTGACCTGCAGCCAGTCACTGACTCCCGACCTGTCTGCTCCACTATGGCTCATTTCCGTGCATTTCCACAGTTCTCTGTCTTGACCCTTGGCTGAAGGGACCACACTCCATCATAAACTCCCTCTCCTGAACCAACTGACCCACTGCAGGTAGAGCCTGTGACTTATCCATTTCTGTGTCTCCATCACCTGGCAGTTGTCCCATACAGGTAGGATGAATAAATTAACAAAGGTAAAATGAAGAACTCCAACTAGAATCAGGGACAGCAAGTAGTGACATATGTATTGCTATGGTCCCCATCCTCAATCCCTAGAGCACAAAAAGAGTGGTATTTCATATTCTTTCCTTCAAAGCATGGACTAAGTCTCAAAATCCCCCTCCACAACTCACTCCAGACAGCCATTCCCAACCCTTCAGAGTTGGCCGAACACGTGTATTAACCATCCCTGTCACAGAAATGGGTGCTCAAAGAGCACCTAACCCACTCTCTCTGCTTGATGGGCACACATCTACATTTCCCCCTTCTTTGAGAGAGGGTGCCATGTGACAGTCCCAGCTGATGGAAGGGGTATGGGAATGATGGGCATGACATCCATGGCTGGCCTGCCCACACTGCCCATGTGGGAGCTTCCAAACTCCTTTCTCCCCTCCTGTGGATTGATGCAGACAAATGCCATGACCTTAAAGTCCTCATATGGAAGGTAGTGGAGTTGCAAGATAAAAGAAGCATGGAGCCCAAGTCACCTCTTGCAGGAAAGCCAGAAGCCAGCCAGGAAGGCTCATTGATAATAGCAAGAAATACATACTAACTAACTGCACCTTTTGGGCTTCTCTAATGGCTCAGACAGTAAAGAATCCACCCGCAATGCAGGAGACCTGGTTTCGATCCCTGGGTTAGGAAGATCCCCTGGAGGAAGGCATGGCAACCCACTCCAATATTCTGGCCTGGAGAATCCCATGGACAGAGAAGCCTGGTGGGCTACAGTCCATGGGTCACAGAGTCGGACACGACTGAGCAACCAAGCACACACAACTGCATCTTTGGTGCTCTATAATTCAGTCCTGTGTCACGGAAGCTTGCTTTACCTTAACTAATATACCTGGACTACTTCTTTTTCAAAACCTCTCTTCTAATTCTACATTCCTATGTTCCAAAAACTTCTCATTTGTTATCTAAGTGTCCAAAAGGTAGTTTCTGGTAGCTTGATAAGGCATGTGTATTTCTGGATGTTTTACATCATGTTACAGGGCACTACCTTTACCCCTCACTGTTCAGCAAGTAAACTTTTAACTCTGGGAAACACATAAAGACTTGCAAGATGTAATTCTTCAAACCAGAGATCATCTTCTTCAGAAGATATTTATATGAAACAGTTGGTTATCCCAAAGCACTGTCTCAAAAAATGCAGCAATGAATGACGTGATCTTTAGGAAGTAATACAACTACATCACTACCTTTGTGCTTTAGGCAAATAACTCACTCACCTCCAACACCCCAGACTTCCGTTTCCTCTTTCAGCACTACATGCACAACAATTTTGCACCCACTTCACTGGACTGAGGCTACTTTAAGTAAATGTGGGTGACATGCTTATAGCAGTAACTGGCACAAAGTACATGTTCTATAAATTTTAGCTGCCGTTTGTGACAGGAATGATAGATCACTGTCGGCTAGAATGGCTGAGTGCGGTGAGGGCTCGGAAAGGGTATGATGGGAGAAGGAGACAGGAGCAGGAATGTACATACTCTGTTAAAGAAACACTGAGGAAATCAGTCTGAATACGTTACAGAGACTTTGAAGCAAAGGATCAGTCTTACCAAGACTTAGTTCCTGAAGGTCTTTAAATTCTAAAATGAGAAATCAATCAGTTACTTGAACTTCTTTTTTGGAAAAGTGTGTGTTGAAGGGAGATGGAGGTACGAAAGGAAGAGGGGTGAGGGCAGGCAGGAAGCCAGGAAGAAAGAATGGAGGGAGAGGGGAGGGGGAAACGGGAAAGGAAAGATGGTTTGTCATTTGAGATTTGACCGTGTAGCACAGAAAGAAATCACGCTTTAGGAGGAAAAAGACCGGGAGGGAGATTTTAACTCTGCTTTCTGTTATTATATGATTTTGAATTAATTGCCTTTTCTCAGTAAGCCTTGGTTTCATACCATAAAACAGGGGGTCATAATCCCCATATCAGATGTCTGCTTGATGAGATTTAAATGAGCAAACCATACGGGGCCTGGCGCAGAATCTGCGGGTAGGGTAAGATCGTCAGGCATTCATCGATTCAACATTTATGTGGCACTTACGAAGGCCCTGCAGTTGGACTGAAATTATGTTCCACAAATATTAGCCTTCCCTCCTCGTGCTATTTAGTTAGCAAAAGCCACGCTTGCCAATGCAATAGCGTTGAGTGCTTGGTCCCCAGCCAGCCCAGCGTTTGGAGAGGACCCAAACCAGCCATCAATGGGAAGGTGAACAAAAGCCCAGAAAATGCCAGTTTCACCAAGTCCTAAGCAGCGTTTCCAGTCTTCACACGTCTCTATCGGGTGAAGGACGGGGAGGCAGTCAGGTGTGTGATGCCTTCCCACATCAAGCAGAACAGAAGAAAAACAAGCCCTGGTCTGAGAAAGCTCTTTTCCACAGGCGCTTTCTATACCGGGCTGCCTTCCTGTCACGGACAGTCAAAAAAGAGCAACCGACTCTTCACAATTTCTTAATCAGGCTAGGATTTCTGCCTGTGAAGAGCTGGGGAGGGAAGAGCCTCTCCGGCAGAGTCAGGAATGATAGTTACAGAAACAGGTTCCCATCCAGCGCTGGGGTGGGCCGAGCATGGCATTCGCGCCAGCGGGCTTGGCTGAGGAAACGGTCCTCTTCTCAGAAGGCAAGGCTGAGTCTGCCAGCCAGGCGGCACCCGGCACTGCCTCACAAACAAGAGAGGTTCCTGAGACTGAGAGCTGTTTGGGCCACTTCCGCGCGAACCTAGCAGTAGACCCGTCCCGCTGAGGCACGGCAGCGTCCCGCCTGTGGTTCCTCACCGGCGGCCCCCACAGCGGGACACCAGAGGCCGGCCAGCGCAGATAGTTCCAAACGGGCCTCTTCGCTCCCCTGAACCCCCCTGGAGTGTTGGGAAAACGGCAGGGGGAGGAGAGGGGAAAGATGTGGGAGAAGAGCAAGAATGTTCTTTAAAAAAAAAAATTAGAAAAACTGTGACCTGAGTCGGGGAAAAACACGAAGCAAGGGCTGCTCGCCGTGAAAGTGAAGCCGGAGACGAGAACAGGGCCAGCACCTAGCGGGGCGAGGGCTCCGGAGGCGACGGATTGCGGGAGGCGCGGGGGTCCGCCCACAGTCTCCTCTGTGGGCCCAGCCACACAATTTGCAGGACCCAGTGCAAAATGAAATGAAATGCGGAGCTCCTTGCTCCCAAAGCAGGAAACTGTGCTGCTAATGGCATGAAAATTAAGGCTTTTCTTTCTTCCACAGTCTTTCTTTCTCTCAACTTGTCACAATGCTTTTTACATGCTGTTTAACATCGTTCTTAGTAAAGAAGAATTAAAATTTTAGAATATTAGCGTGAACTTTCATCTTTGTGTTGTGCGGTACCAGTTTAAAATGCAAATATAGGAGCATTTTACTCACATGTGGAATCACAAAAATTGTGTAATTTGTATTCCACATGAATTATGAATGTAATTCTTACCATAACAGTGGAAATGCTGCACCAAACTAACTCAGCTTACCCCACTTCTTGACATGTGCACTTTCCACCAACACTCCCTAGCTCTGGCTTACTGATGAGTACAGAGGACTGGGAGGAAAAGGAACTCTGGGTTGCCCAGTCCTTCCCTTCCCTTCTCTACCAGGGCTTCCCTGGTGGGTCAGATGGTAAAGAATCTGCCTGCAATGTGGGAGACCCGGGTTCGATCCCTGGGTCGGGAAGATCCCCTGGAGAAGGGCATGGCACCCCACTCCAGTACTCTTGCCTGGAGAATCCCATGGATGGAGGAGCCTGGTGGGCTACAGTCCACAGGGTCGCAAAGAGTCGGACACGACCGAGCAAGTAACCCTGCGCTACTACTCCCTTTCCTTCCTGTCATCATCTTCACCCTACGTGGTTGCCTAATACAGGAAAGTGATATGAGTAAGAAAGAGTGTGCCAGGGCCCCTTGATCACACATGTTTCTTAGAAGGTCACAACACTCTTTATGTGTTCAAAGGCAGTTCTCGTGTGCATGGAGAGCAGGCCTCCCAGTGCTGTCTACTCCCTCACTTTCTCAGCAGTACATGTAATGTACTTACCTAGAACTTGCTCTGAGAAGCCCTGAACCCCCATGTATATGGTGGGCCCCTTGGAATTCTGCACTCTCAGAGCAGTGAAAATGTGATACGCAAACCAGGTGGCAAGGATCACTGGACACACACACACATTGTGTGTCTGTTCTGTTCACATGCATGCTTCATTGTCCCACAGACTTCATGTGCAGAACACGAGTTCAGAGAGAAAATTCCCTAGAGCTTCAGGACAACTATAGCAGAGCACTAACACAGTAGAGAGCCCCTCTGAGTGCAGGGCACTCTGTGACTGCTTGCCTGTGAATTGATGAGATTCCCCAGGAGCCCCGGGCAACCCAACAGATACTCTGCCCTCCCAAATGACTGGACTCAATACCCTACGTGCTCCAGGGTGTCCTTTCTAGACTTAGAGTATTTACTCACTGTGGTGGTGGTGGTTTAGTCGCTAAGTCGTGTCTGACTCTTGCGACCCCATGGACTGTAGCCCGCCAGGCTCCTCTGTCCGTGGGGATTCTCCAGGCAAGAATACTGAACTGGGTTGCCATTTGCTTCTCCATTACTCACTGTAGTGGCGTAAATAGTGTCCCTTCCAGAAGACATGGCCAAGTCCTAACCCCTCAACACTTGTGAATGTGATCTTGTTTAGAAATAGGATCTCTGCAGATTAGCTGAGGACTGATAGATGAGACCATGATTTAAGGTGGGCCTTAAATCCAATGACTAGTGTCCTTGTTAAAGACAGGAGAGGGATATTTAAGACACAAAGACACAGTGAGAAGACGAAGGGGAAAAGCCATGTGAAGACAGAGGCAGAGACTGGAGTGATGTTGCAACAAACCAAGGAAAATCTAGCTAGCTAGAAGGAGAAATGTCGCCTAGAGTCTCAGCAGGAAACATGGCCCAGTTGACCCCCTGACTTTGGACTTCCGGCCTCCAGAACTGTAAGAGAAAACATTTCTATTGTTTTAAGTCACAAAACATGTGGTGGTTTGTTGTAGTGGCCCTGAGAAATGAATACACTCCCGCCTTCACCTCTGCCTGGGCTGCCTCCCCCAGCCCACATATACCATGCTCTCATATGGAGAGCACCTAGCAGAACTTGGCACACAGCTCTTGTTCAATCAGTAGCTAAGACAGAACCTCAAAGCTCGAAGCCTTGTCTATCACGACTCTATCCTCGGTGCACAGCACGTGGGAGGGGTTTGCTGCGTAGCTTTTAAATCGGTAAATAAACGAATGAATGAATTTCCCTTTCAGATTCAACACAGGTTTGACATTTACCCAACAATTTTCCCCAATACTCTGTTGTCAGTAAATTAAACATATCTCTTTATATTGCTATAATATTGTTGGTGTTTATTCATTCACCCATTCAATAACTATTTTAGGGCCTACTATGAGCTTGGCCCTATTCAAGGTGCTTTTTAATTTTATCCAGTGTTCACTATATGCCAGGTGCTGTTTTAAGCACTTTACATATATTACCTCGTTCATTCTCACCCCCTTATAAGTATTATCATTATCCTCATTTCCCAGATATGAAAATGCAGGCTCAGAGAGGTAAGACAACTTGCCCAGGGTAACACAGCTTATGAGTGGCAGAGCTAGGGTTCAAACCCAACTGACCCTAAGCTTTCCATCAACACACGACACTGCTGTGAAGCTTACTCTGAGTTGTTCTGACTACCACCAATCACCATATAGGTACACACACCACAGCACTTACCACATGGTGCTGAAATTTTGCACCCATCTGTGAGCCCTGAAGGTGAGAGCTGTGAATGTTCATCTCTGCACCCACCTAACACAGATAGGTGCTCTGAAACATGGGGAAAAGTGAAAAAATATAGTTCACTTGTGATCAACCCTGCTGGACACTTGCTGACAAATTCATAGGGTTAATTTTAAGATATCTGTCATTTAGTGAGGAAACTTCAGTCTCAGGACATCATTGAAGAAAGAGAATCATCACATCTGGGAAATGCCCACCTTCTGTAACCCAGTGCCATCTCCAGGAACCCTCCCAGCCCCCTGTGACATTTATTCTTAATGAAAAGAGAAAAGGACTGGGCATTTGAGTTTAAAATCCAGGGCCCTATGGAACAGGCTATGGTGACTAATACCACAACTGCCATTAAATGATTTTCAGAGATTGGGCCAAAAGTTTTCTCATTTTAAGAGAGAACAGCCCCTCATCAATTGTTCTGACCTGTGTTCTCAGCCGGGGGAATGAGCTTGGGATAGATTTTATAAGACCACCCATCCTGAAGCCTTCAGTGATGTCCTGCTTCAAGGGTACAGGAGTGCATCTGGGCTTACCGTGGACCCTGGGAGGCCATGCTACCAGAGGGGAATGTGCCTTTTTGTAGCCTGCTTTAGAGGCATTTTCCCAAATCTATGGTTTAAAATACAGATTACATATCTTATAGGCAATGCATTGTTGGAAGTTCCTTGAGGGACATTTCAAGGAGAGGGCCTGCTATCTCTGGGAGCTAATGCGGGTGTTAATTTGTCATTGTGCTGCTGTCAGGTTCCAAGAGCATCGGTAGCAGGGACTCAATTATTTGAGTCACTCCAGTGGGAAGAAGGAATAAAGATAATTAGAATTATGATGATCATAACTTTTCAATAATAGTAAAAGGAAGAGGAAGAGTAATATCCATTGTACAAGTCCCAACTACATGCCAAGTACAAGACAGGGCCTTTTGTATTTACTGCTCCAAGTTCTTACAAATCCCAAAAGGGTCTTTTTCAACCATTTCCATGATGCGGAGACAAGCTCAGAAAAGGCAGCCAACTTGTAGAAACAGTGGTGACAGAACACAAGCTCAGGTCTGCCAGCTTTAGAGTAAGGGCTTTGTCCATTAGGACAAGCTCACATCTGAATCTTCCAGGAAGAGAATACAAAGTGGAGAAGTAATTCACTTTACATGGCTTGACCCCCTGGTACTTAAGAATACTCCAGCCCTGCAGTGCCATCTTGCCTGGGCTGGAAATGCCTCCTGGTCAAAGCTGGGTCAGAATTTTACTAGTCATGAAGGCAGCTGTGTTATTGAGGTTTCTATAGTCTGATGACTTAGGGAAACAGTAGAGCTTAATTTTATTTAATCATATTGATTTATATAGCTTGGCTCTTTCCACAAAGGATTTGAGGAAATTTACAATGAAAACAACACAGCTGAATATATAGAATCCCAGAAATTAAATGCTATTAAAAAGATATTCCAAGAACCATTTTTTTTTCCATTGCATCTTTTGTTGTCCTATGTGAACAAAATGAGAAATCACTATCACAGAATCTTAGCCCTGGAAGAAGCTGTGATGGGTCTCAAACCAGAGAACATAAAAATTGCTGGAGAAATGTGTTTAAAATGCAGATCACCAAAAAAATCCATTCATTCATTTTACCATTATTTACTGACCTCCTGTTAGGTGCTAGCACCGAATTTACAATGGTGAAAAAATAATGATACATAATCATGGCCTACATGAGGCTTAAACTCTAAGGAAGAGAGATGTTAACCCAATTATCCCATAATTAAGTGTAAAATCCAGACTCTTGAAGAGTAGGGTGAGTGGCTCTTCAAGAATGTAATAGGAATATTGTGACCCAATCAGAACTATCAAGAAGGCTTCCATGAAGAACAGATCATAGGGCTGAGGTCTGAAGACTGCACAGGAATTAACCAGGTCATGGTATCACCTCTAGAGGCATATTAGAATTACTTGTGGAGCTCTTAAAATGCTGATTACCAGGCCCTCTCCAGACCAATGAAATCAACATCTTTGGTGGTAGATCCAAGCACTAATTTCTTTAGGATCTTTTGTCCTGTGCCCAGACAATTCTAACGTGCAGCCAAGGTTGGGGGCTACTAAACAGGGAAAGAGAGACAGGGGGTGAAGAAAGGGCAGGTGCCAAGTCCCATGAAGGAGACAGACACGACTGCTGTGGAACCTAAAGAAGCTGATGTGGTTCGAGCCTGGAGAGCAAGAGGGAGCTCTTGTGGATGAGGCAGGAAAGGCGGGCAGTGGCCACACAGGACAATTTGGGCAGTGCTAGGAATTTGGGTTTTTTATTCTAACATCAATGAGAATCTAATGAAGCTTTTTGTTTCACTGGAGTGTTTTTGAGGTTTTGTCGGGGGCGGCAGGTTGCCATTTGTTTGTTTAATTATTTTGGCCACGATCAGCTTTGCATTCTGAAAAGATCATTCTGACTTTCTTATAGAGAAGGACTGGAGGGAGTAGGTGGGACTAGAGTTGAAAGGAGAAGGGGGCGCCCACCAGACCTACAGGCTAAGAACTGGAGGACATGCAGAGACCACTGTCCCCAGGGCAAGCGCAAGAGGGCAGAGTGAGGTCTGTCCATGAGAGAGACAAGCCTTGCCAAGCAGGCAGAGAACCTTGGCAGCCTCAGAGTGCACGAATCAACAAATTTGGCTGAAACCTCTCTTTTCAGGAGCACCAGGCACAGCAGCTTCAACAGCTCCACTTGGCACAAGGCTGGGCGACACTGGCATGATCCAGGCAGCCCGCCGGAAGCCATATGCCCTGCTTAATTCCTCCACTAACCTACTGCTTGCAGCCATGCAGACATATGCAGCCTTAATACAGTTAACAGCGTTTCAAGCTCCCAAGGAAGTTGGGTGGAGGGAGGTTCCCGCCCAGGCACGGTGATGGAGAGAAAAATTGTCAGCAGTGATTCTTGGCTGAGATTGGCAACATACACTGTCACTTAAACCTATCAATAGATGGAGCTGATGATGTTTTTCACTTAACACCTAGCGACGAGGCTGTCAGAAACTGGCAGGAGATCCCTGCACACCCTGCCAAGAGAGAGGAACATGAAAATCTGTCAAAATTCATGCTTGCTAATAAATATACCCCTGGAATTCTTTTTTAAGGAACCCAGGGTTTCAGATGTCTAGGCCACACTTGCCAGGGATTCAAAGAGCTTGATCAAGCTGAGAGGTTTCTCCTCAGCTTCAGTTTTCATGTGATTTTGGCTTGCTGGCAAAGGAAAAGGGGCGAACCAGAGGCTTAGTGAAGGAGCGGCCCCAAAGATACTAATCGTTGTAAATTCTAGCCTGGGAGTTTGTAGTCTATGGGCAAAGAAAGCAGACACATGACATTGCCCCTAGGCTCCAGGCATGCCCTCTAGGCCATGGGACCAGATTCAGGAGAGGGCATGGTGGCTTGCCAGAGGGTTCAAAGGAAGGCTAAATAACCAGAAGTTCATGCTGTTTGGCTGCTGTGTAGTCGTTAGTGGCTGTTCAATGAATAGGCCCAGTAGGATAACACTTTCCCATTCCCTGGAAGCTGGGTGAGGTCATGCGACTTGCACTGGCCAATGGAAATGACGCACATCACACTGCTGGGTGGAAGCTTTAAGAGGCAAAGTGCAATGTGAGCTTGTGCTTTTCTCCTGCCCCAGTGACGAGCAGCAGTGACTCCATTAGCTGAGTCCCAGAGCAAGGATGGCACAGGGCAGCACCCCAGCCAACCTGCAACAGACATGGAGCTTGACTGGAAGATAAAATGAGTTGTTATAAGTCATTGAGATATGAGGATTGCTACAGTGTAATTCATACGTGCTCCCTGTTAGAGCCATTTTAAACAATTCCTTCTCTCCTCCCTTGTTGCATACTTATTACAACCATTTCTGTGCTCTGATCTACCAGAGATGATTTGGGGTAGGTTTCTTAAAACCCCTAAATCTCAGTTTCTTCATCCCTAAATTATGAAGAATAATACTATCCATGCTGTAAGGTTCTTGCAATAATTAAATAATGCCTAGAAATGAATACATTTTATTGCTTGCTCTGAAAAGAAGAGTCAACATAGCAGGCCTTATCTCTTTTTCTTTTTTTATTTCGGTTGTGCTGGGTCTTCGTTGCATCGCACGGGCTCTCTTTGTTGCAGTGTGTGGGCTTTCTCTAGTTGCAGAGCACAGGCTCTAGAATAGAGTGTGCAGGCTCAGTAGCTGCAGCATACAGGCTTAGTTACAGGATCTTAGTTCCCTGACCAGGGATCAGACCTGTGTCCCCTTCATTGGCAGGCAGACTCCAACCTTAAGTTCCAACTTAGCACACTTTAGACTGCCATTCTTAGAAAGGCTGGCTTACAGGTTTGGCCCTTGGCTAGTATCTGGGAACTTGGGTTTTAAGAGCATTCCCACTATTCCAAAACTGATAAAGGTGCCTACTATACCCCAATTTTGTACAAACAATATGGTTTATGTTGAACAACTGCTTTTCTTCTGGTAGTTTGGAATTTTGGTATCCGCTAGGCAGAGCAACCCCTAGTAAAACTCTGGACACAGGGTTTCTAACAATAGTCAACAGTAGATCACACTTCACAATTTTGTTATAACTCATCATTGGGGGTTTTAAGTACATCCTGTGTGACTCCACTAGGAGAGGAATCTTGGAAGCCTGCACCTGTTTTCCTCCAGATTTTGCCCCATGAGCATCTTTCCTTTGCTGATTTTGCTTTGTATCCTTTTACTGTACATCTCAGCCATGAATCTAACTATACCCTGAGTCCTACGAGTCCTCCATGTGAGTCACCAAACCTGAGGGGGTTCTTGGAGACTTAAAGGTATGGTTTGCTCTAAGTTAACAATAAGCAGAAAAAGATAAGTTAACAATAAATGTAAATATTATTAGTATTAAAAATAAAACAAAGGAAAACACAGAAAGAAATGAAAATATCTAATCATAAGTAATCACCAAACAAAAACACTGGGACAATGACTTGTGTCTCAAAGGTACTTACTCAATTACCAAGTACCAAGAATGATGACTTATATAGCCTAAAATTCCCAAAGTACCCTCCCTGTGGGACCTGCATTGGCTGCGGGCACTGACCCTGTACCTAAGTGAGGTCTGCACAGAAGTAGCTGCACCTCAGTGAAATTCAGTGAAAACAACCACAATGCTAGGAGCAACAGGAGTCAAAATCTAGTGAACACTGTTCTGCACCAGCCAAACACTGTCCCATCTCATCCTCACAGCAGTGCTCTGGTGTAGGCACAATTGCTGTACTCGATCATAGGTGAGGAAAAAGAGAGGGGCAGCCACCTGCTGACAGGCCAGCATCAGAGCTGAGGGTGTAGACTTGGAAGCTCCCCAAACATGGTTCCCATGTCAAAGTGGTGTGAGTTTCCTGGGGATGCCACAACAAGCTGCTACAAACTGGAGCACTTAAAACAATAGAAACTTGTCCTCTCACTGTTCTGGAGGCCGGAAGTCCAAAATCAAGGTATCAGCAGGGCCCTGCCTGCTTCCCCTGAAGGCTCTAGGAGAGGATCCTTGCTTTTCTCTTCCAGCTTCTGGAGGCTCCAGGTCTTCCCGTACATGTGGCTGCATCGCTCCCATCTCCTCCTCTGTCTTTGTGTGGCCTTCTGCTCTTCTGTGTCTGTCTCCCCTCCATGTATCTCTTTATAAAGACACTTGTGATTGGACTTAGAGCTCATTCAGATATTCCAGGTTGATTTTGTCTCACAACCCTTAACCTAATTACTTCTGCAGACTCTTTTTCCAAATAAGGTCACATTCACAGGTTCTGGGGAAAAGGACATATCTTTCCAGGGCCACCACCCAGCCCACAGACACCAACAGTTAGCTCCATGCCGTTGCAGGCCAGTCAAGTTATTTAACCTTCTGGCAGTCAAGTGAAGCACTGCATGAAAGAACATTCAGTATGTGGTCTGACATATAATAAGAGCCCAAAAAACATTAGTGACTGTTACTTCCCATCATCACATAACTGTTGAGAAGAGGAACTAGGATTTGGACCAGACATACATAACTAATATTTTTACTTCTCTCTCAGACTAAAGAGTGGGGCTTGGAGAAATCTTTGTAGACCCAGTGATCACCCACCCATCAACCTACAGTCATTCTGTAGAACTCTTTGATACACTCTCCTGGTCCAGAGCTTGGGAAAGGGCTGATCTCTCCCCACATCCCCTCCTGAGGCTCTCTAAAAATTATTCTGGAGAATCTCAGTTCCTTTGTCTCACTATCTCAAAAACCCTGACAGTAATTACAGCTGCCACACTAGAGTGCTTTGAGGGTTATTGAGTTAATGACTATAAAGTCTGTGGAGCTCTTCAGAGGGAAGAAGCCATAAAAATCAGATAAATAAAACAGTCAATCAGCACATGTTTATTGTGTCCACAGGGTGCACAGCACTGTACTTGGAAATAAAGATTAAAGAGGAGAAAAGCAAAGAAAAGGAAGGAGGAAAGTTAATTCAATAAACGTCTTTCCAGGGCAGAGTATAAGACCTGCTATAAAGCAAAGATCTAGAGCTCTCCAAGACTTTAAAAAAATGAAGGAGGTACCTGCAAACCAGGAAGAAAAAGATAAAGAACTTAATTAGAAAAAAAGTGGGCAAAGGATTTAAGTAGACAGTTTAAAAAAAAATAAAACTAGCCAAAAAACGATAAAGAGATGCATAACTGTTCTCATAACTGAAACAACAATAAGATATTTTTCACGTATCACATGGTCAATTTTTTGGTTTTCCAATACACAGTACTATCAAGAGAGTAAAGAAACAGGTACTCTCAATCCACTTCTGGGGACAATATGAGTTGGAACAACCTGTCTGGAGAACAATGAAGCAAGAACTATCATAATTAAAAATGCGTATGCCCTTTGATCCAGCAATCTCACAGCTAGGAACCTGCCCTGGGAATACACTCACAAAAACACACTTGGCTATATAAACATATTCATTACATTGCTACTCTTGATGCCAGAAAACCTGGAAAACCTAATGTCTGGGATTAGTGCACTGGTTAAATTATGGATAATGTACATGGTAAATATGAGGCAGATGTAAGCAAGAATGAGGTAACTGTGTCCACTGGTAGGACAGTGTGCCAAAGTGTCATAATAAGAGAAAGACTCTAGAACAAAACAGTATGCATAGTACAACCCTTTTGTGAATAATACGGGAAGCTTCATGTTTGAGGATGATCATCGGAATGTGCCATGGACACACCTGGATCTGCACTCCTGATCTCCTGGTAGGACGGTAGGAGGCCATCTGGTTTAGAGCTGAAGCCTGGAGAGATGAGAGACTTTTGTTTTCTTTGTGAAAGCCAAACTCAACCCAGATTCATCACAAGAACAATGAAGATCATAGTGTATTAAGGTCCTGAACTTTGCTGTTGTCTAGTCACTAAGTCGTATCCAACTCTTTGCGACCCCATGAACTCCAGCACTGACACCATCTCCCAGAGATTGCCCAAACTCGTATCCATTGAGTCAGCGATGCCATCCAGCCATCTCATCCTCTGTCATCCCCTTTCTCCTCTTGCCTTAAATCTTTCCCAGCATCAGGGTCTTTTCCATTGAGTCGGCTCAGATCTTCCTCAGGAAGCCGGCATGTGAGGGGCTAGTTTCCCTGGGGTGTGTCAGAAGTGATGGGAACTGAGTGCAGGAACTCTGCCTCCCGCAGGGTGAGACTCTTCCTGGGTCCAGGCATTTCCTTCTTTTCTTTCTTAAGCATGGGTCCCATTAAGTCCCCACCACCATCCTCTTCCACCCATGTTCTCCCAGCAGCTACCTGGACTTGGCCCACCGATGGGAAGGGAAAGCAACAGGTTAGACCTGAGACACCGCATGTTTAGTGTGGTGCTCAGTAAAAGTGCTTGCTCTTTCGATTGCCTTCAAATGGAAATCTGACAAAACCAACCTAAAAACATGTAAAGAATATCATGTATTCCAAAATCTTTTCAGTCAAAAAGTACTGAAAGCTAAAAACACCATGATGGGTCTTGCTATTTTTTTCAATAGCCTGTACATTTGAATGGAGGTAGGCACCTATTTGCCTCACTATATCCTGGTCTGAGTATAGTGGTGGGTGCATAATAAATATCAATTGAATGACTGATTAATTGTAAGACTCGGATTCTGGACTCAGCTTATGTTGAGATCTTGTGCAAGTCACACAATTCTCCGAGTCTCTTTTGTCAGTTCAGTTCAATTCAGTTGCTCAGTCATGTCTGACTCTTTGTGACCCCATGGACTGCCACACACCAGGCTTCCCTGTCTATCACTAACACCCAAAGCTTGCTCAAACTCATGTCCATTGAGTCAATGATGCCATCCAACCATCTCATCTTCTGTAGTCCCCTTCCTCTCCTGCCTTCAGTTTTTCCCAGCATCAGGGTCTTTTCCAAGGAATCAGTTCTTCACATCAGGTGACCAAAGTATTGGAGTTTCAGCTTCAGCATCAGTCGTTCCAATGAATATTCAAGACTGATTTCCTTTAGGATGGACTGGTTTGATCTCCTTTCAAACCAAGTTACCCTAAAGAGTCTTCTCCAGCACCCCAGTTCGAAAGCATCAATTCCTTAGTACTCAGTCTTCTTTATGGTCCAACTCTCACATCTATACATGACTACTGAACTTCAACCCAAGTTAAAATTCCAACCCTAGTGCTTCTTATTAGCTGTGTGACTTTGGGCAAGTCACTTCACTTCTCTGTTCCTTAGTGCCCCTAAAACAGCAATAATCACTACTTACTTCATGGAATTTGGGTTTCTTTTAAGTAGAAGCAGATTTATTGAAGGATATACTATGGACTTGGAGTTCTCACAGAAGATGAGTGATGTGATCACTTACCTAAGGCCAGACATGCTGGAATGCGAAGTCAAGTGGGCCTTAGGAAGCATCATGATGAACAAAGCTAGTGGAGGTGATGGAATTCCAACTGGGCTATTTCAAATTCTAAGAGATGATGCTCTGAAAGTGCTGCTCTCAATATGCCAGCAAATTTGGAAAACTCAGTAGTGACCACAGGACTGGAAAAGGTCAGTTTTCATTCCAATCCCAAAGAAAGGCAATGCCAAAGAATGTTCAAACTATCATACAATTGCACTCATCTCACACACTAAAAAAGAAATGCTCAAAATTCTCAAAACCAGGCTTCAACAGTACATGTACCATGAACTTCCGGATGTTCAAACTGGATTTAGAAAAGGCAGAGGAACCAGAGATCAAATTGCCAACATCCGTTGGATCATTGAAAAAGCAAAAGAGTTCCAGAAAAACATCTACTTCTGCCTTATTGACTGTGAAAAAGCCTTTGACTGTATTGATCACGACAAACTGTGGAAAATTCTGAAAGAGACGGAAACACCAGACCACCTGACCTGCCTCCCGAGAAACCTGTGTGCAGGTCAGGAAGCAACAGTTACAACTGGACATGGAATAACAGACTGGTTCTAAATCAGGAAAGGAGTACATCAAGGCTGTATATTGTCACCCTGCTTATTTAACTTATATGCAGAGTACATTTTGCAAAATTCCAGGCTGGATGAAGCACAAGCTGGATTCAAGACTGCCAGGAGAAATATCAATAACCTCAGATACACAGATGATACCACCCTTATGGCAGAAAGTGAAGAAGAACTAAAGAGCCTCTTGATGAAAGTAAAAGAGGAGAGTGAAAAAGTTGGCTTAAAACAGCATTCAGAAAACTAAGATTATGGTATCTGGTCCTATCACTTCATGGCAAATAGATGGGGAAACAATAGAAACAGTGAGAGACTATTTTGGGGGGCTCCAAAATCACTGCAGATGGTGACTGCAGCCATGAAATTAAAAGATGCTTCCTCCTTGGAAGAAAAGCTTGACCAACCTAGACAGCATATTACAAAGCAGAGACATTACTTTGCCAACAAAAGTCCATCTAGTCAAAGCTATGGTTTTTCCATTAGTCATATATGGATGTGAGAGTTGGACTATAAAGAAAGCTGAGAGCCGAAGAATTGATGCTTTTGAACTGTGGTGTTGGAGAAGACTCTTGAGAGTCCCTTGGACAGCAAGGAGATCAAACCTGTCAATCCTAAATATAGTCAGTCCTGAATATTATCATTGGAAGGATTGATGCTGAAGCTGAAACTCCAAAACTTTGGCCACCTGATGCGAATAATTGACTCCTTGGAAAAGACCCTGATGCTGGGAAAGATTGAAGGCAGGAGGGGAAGGGGACGACAGAGGATGAAATGGTTGGATGGCATCACTGACTCGATGGACATGAGTTTGAGCAAGCTCCAGGAGTTGTTGTTGGACAGGGAAGCCTGGCATGCTGCAGTCCATGGGGTCGCAAAGCATCTGACATGACTGAGAGACTGAACTGATCTGAACTATGAACTTCCTGATAGCTCAGTTGGTAAAGAATGCGCCTGCAATGCAGGAGACCTGGGTTCCATCCCTGGGTTGGGAAGATCCCCTGGAGAAGGGAAAGGCTACCCACTTCAGTATTCTAGTCTGGAGAATTGCATGGTCTGTATAGTCCATGGGGTCACAAAGAGTCAGACAGGACTGAGCAACTTTCACTTTCAAACATTCCGTAGGCAGAATACAGTCCATCTCAGAAGGTAAGAGATGTCCTTTGTAGAGTCTTTATGAAAAATAAATGTGTTCTATCTGAGGAGTGTTTGAGACAATGCTTGACAGATAGCCACACCCACTATAAATGCTATTAAGCAAGTAAATTGGACTCAAACACTGAGTGCCCCATCTCCTGTATGCCAGTGTGACTGCCTGTTACTGTGGCCCCAAACACCCGAGGGAAACAAAAGAAATGAAAAGAAAGGTGCCTTTTATGTATTCAGTGGGCCACTCTACAGGATGAAGTCATTTTATAAAGGACAATTAGACCTCCAATTGGTTTTCATTTTATTTCATTTTCTTGCCTGCAGTTGACAAGCAGGGAGATTGTGTTACTTCCACAGCCGCCAAGAGCAAAGCTGCCTGGTTCCCCTATTTCTATAGCAAACTCGTGAAAGAGAGAAGCCTGCTGGTGCAAACTGCTTTGATGGGAGGAAGCATCTAAAATGCATTTTAATTTCAATTTGTGTGAAGCTTTTGTATCAAATTACGGATCTGGGGCACGATGCAGCTCAGTGAAGAATCCCATTTTCCATTCGTTTGGATGCGTTCATCGTGCCATTATGGGGTAAAATAATTAAGGCTGAAAACCTATCTCCACTGGAGATTGTCTACCGGTATCCCACTTCCTGTGTTGATCAAGTCAGGGGGCAGACCAATGATCAGTATTCCAGGACCAGCATTGCCCCCCCCCCACCCCGGAAATCCCAGACCAGCCAAAAATCACCAGTCACATCAGTGAGTCCAAAGGACTTCTCACTCAAATGTGATCTTGCCAGGGGCCTGATGTCAACTGCAAGCCAAGGTTGCCTAAACAAACTAAAACAGAAGCTGGAAGAATTCAGTAAAGCAGCTGAATTCTGTAAAACCACTGAGTAACTGGTCATTAGGCAGATGAATCCACCTAGCTGTGTTTTTGCAAACCAAATTGAGTCTGCATTTGGAGGCCAAAGCAATCAGGCTAAAAAACCCACACTTGCTTACATATTTTGTATTCCTCTGGCCTGGCGTGTCAGGTGGTTTCCTTGTGGTATACAAGTTCTGCTCTGTTCAAGGATCACCTTTACTGGGACTGTGCACCCATCCACACTCTGTGAGTATTAGCTGCTAACAGGTCACAGGTGCCTCCCTTGTCATAGAATGGTTCTGCTTACAGGACTCATGTCATCTAGGAGGATACACGCTGTTCCCAAGCCTCATGACAGCCATCAACCCAGGAGCCACCAATGACTGGCTAAAACTGGAATCAAAGGGCAGCCTCCTTGCCTCAAGAGAGAATAACTCCTCAATGTGGTCTATATCCAGAGCACAACCACCCTCCATGAATCAGGCCAAGGCTAGATTTTAATCAGGGCCACAGCCCTGATTAGCAATTCCCTTTCATCTTGTCTCCCTTACTCTCTTATAGGAGTCTCCTGAGAGCATTCTCTCAATAAATCATGGGTACCCAAATCCCTGTCTCAGGCTCTGCTTCTAGGGAACCCAAATATATTAGCTTCTTATCACTGCTGTAACAAATTACCACATATCTAGCAACTCAAACATTGCAAATATATTATCATTCTGGAGGTTTGAAATCTGACCTAGGTCTCACTGGGCTCAATCAAAGTGTTGGCTGGACTATGCTCCCTCGGGAGATTCTTGGGGATAATCCATTCCTCACTTTCTCCAGTACCTAGAAGTTACCTGCACTTCTTAGTCACGGCCCACATTCACTGCAAGCTTTTCTTCCATTGTCACTTTAGGTTCTCTGACTATGCCCCTCCCTCACCCCTCTTACAATGATGCTTATAAGTATATTGAACCCCACTGGATAATCCAGGCTAGTTTCCCATGTCAAGATCCTTCCTTTAACCACATCTGCAGAGTCTTCTGTGCCGTGTCAGGTAAGATACTAGCTCCAGTAATTAAAATATGAACATCTTGAGGGCCACTATTTTGCTCCCCCACCCCCACACTAACCTAAGAGAGTTTGAGAAGCAGACCTAAGAATGAGATTCAAAGGAAAGGATCTAGAGTTGAATCACGACTTGGCTGCCTGGCAAAGAGGCCTCCATCATTGAGGGGAGATGGAGCACCATCCATCTATGGCACACTGGCACAGTGCAATTACTAAGACTTTGACCTGTGGATAACCGGGACAGGCTGGAGGTGGAAGGGGATGCGCTGGCTTCTGCAACGTCTCTGGTGTCAAGAAGGAGTGAAAGATAGAGTAATTATCTGGACTGCAAAATTGAGTTGGCTGTTGCTGAATACCACGAACACATCGGAGAGAAAAAAAAATGACAGCCTCAGGGCAATCTTTCAACAATTTAGAGCAAATTGCCTTGTGTTAGAAAGCCTCCTTGGCAGTAGTTAAAGAAACCCTAATATTCTTCAGCATGAAACCAGAGCTGGAGAACAGACACAGGACTTATCTCTAAGAGTGGCAGAACTTGAGAGAAGGCTGAATTTTCAGACTAGGCACATGTCCTACACTCAAGTCAGGGCCTTGATGGAATGAGTGGGACTCTGAGAATTGGGGTGGGGATATCTGGGAAGATGTACTTGATTACTTTCGACCTGAAGAGCCCCCTGAACTGTCTGGGCCTGTTAAAGTGTCCTCCTTTTCTTGTTGGAAGACAGGCCCCGTTTTCTGCTTGAAGAATAGCAATGCCACAAGTGGGCCAGGTGCCTAAGGACACAATGTTCCCACCTGCACTGCAGACTACCAGACCAACAGCAAGTGTTAACGCTCAGCCTAACCTAATGAGCAAGTGTTGGGCCTGCTAGGGAGAGAGGGATGCATGCCATAGTAGCCACAGGACTGGTTTACACGGCTGGGCAAGAACCAGGAGACCACGACTGGAAATGAATCCCTGGGTGCTTGGTCAATGAGGGCAGAAGATAAAGTTTTTTGGATAAAAGAGTTTATTTCATGGGAGCCCTCCTATGACACAGGATTTAACTCCTGGCAAGGCTCTGAGATATGTCTTACATGCAGCAGGAATGGCTCTTGGGAATTTGAACTTAAGCCCTTCAGGCTGGGATGCAAAGAAGGGGGTGTGGGTAACAATTTAATTGAAGCCAACTGTTAGTAGTGCCATGGTGGCTTGGAAATCAGTGGTAAGGTATCTGCAAAAAAAAAAAATCTGAGCTGACATTTTAGGAAGCCCCAGTTCCTCACGGAATCTAAGGAAAAGGGATTTCTACTTGCTGGTGAATTATAGAGCTGCCTCCATTAACCAGGGGAACCAGTGTGACACCATGTGAGAAAAGGAGCAAATAGAGCAGTATTGAGGACTGCTATTCTTAGAAAGGCCTGCTTAAAGCTTGGCCCTTGGATGGCATCTGGAAATTTGGGTTTGAGGGGGGTTTCCACCATTCCCGGAACTGAGAAGAGGACTCACTACGCCTAGACTCTTAAAACAGTAGGACTTTTTTGTAATGAACACCTGCTTCCCTCCTGGGAGTCTGGAATGTAGCCATGTGCCAGACAGAGGGTGACCCCAGTAGAAACCCTAGGCATTGAGTCTCTAATGAACTTCCCTGGTGCACGCATCTCAAGTGTTGTCGTAACACATTGCTGGGGAAAGTAAGCACATCCTGCGTGACGTTCTCCACTGGGAGAGGACTCTTGGAAGCTTGTAGCGCGTTTCCTCTGATCTTTGCCCTAAGCACTTCTCCCTTGTGCTGATTTTGCTTTGTATCCTTTTGCTGTAATAAATCATAACCGTCAGTATAGCTATATGCTGAGTTTAGGAATCCTCCTAGCAAATCACCAAACCCAGGGGTGGTCTTCAGGACCTCCCCCACACACCATGACAAACAGATACATAGTTTTCTTCATACACATTTATCTGGGCCCTCCTGAGGGCGAAAAGCTTAGTGAATCATGAAGAAAATGCCCTCTTACCCCAGGAGTTGTTTCTTTGCCTTCTATCCTAGGGGATTTTGCTTTCCCTTGAACCACTGTTGATGTGTTCCATTTTATTTAATGTATAAGGAGTTTGATTTCATGTTTAGAGGTATATGTCTTCACCTTGTAAAACAGAATTTTTTAGAACTTCTGGGGGCTCTTTTCCCAGTCTCAAAGTACAGACACAGACTTTTTTTTATCCCACTGCCCCCAAAATCCCCAAAATATTAGTAATTTTAACATTCTTTCCCTTTAACTATGATCTCTAAACTACAACTCGCTAATAAGTGGGACCGAAATCCTACTGGACAGATTTGTCCAATGCTCTGGCGTTGGGGAGATGGGAAGGAAGACTAGTATGATGCTGTGGGTGCAGAAGTCACCTCCATCAGACCAGGGCTTCCTGGGCCTCTCAGTTGATCTTAAAGACTAATAATTATCATGGTTGACTAAGCCTTAAAGAAGGACTATGAATTATCATAATGAAAAAGTTGTCAAAGTGGACCATTTGCATGGAGTAAGACAGGAGTAAGAAATGGCTTGGGTTACTCCAAGAACCTGCAAGGAGCTCAGATCCTGGGGTAAAGGGCTGGGGAGATCTTAGATGCACATGAAAAGTGACTCTTCTCAATGTATACTAAGGAAAGGGAAAATTTACTCGAGCAATAAAGGCATGTATGAAAGTGTGTGTGTATATAGCTGAAATCCACAAATCATCTCACCAACTGCCCCTTGAGTTGCGGCATTAATTTTCTGCCCTCTATTCTGGATGTCTCTCTTAGATAACTTTTCCAGATCCCTCTGCGATCCCCATCTCCTGACCAAATCCCTCAGCCCTCAGATCTCCCATTCTCTGGCCCAGTCTCATCAGGCACAAGATGATAGGGCCACAGTTTGATAGTTGATCTGTATCCTGTTCCAGCCTTGGCAGTCTTGCCCCTACCTGTCAATGTCTGAGAGCTGTCATAGGGACCAGAGGTATTGAGTGGCTGTCCTAGTCAGAGTCATGGCCAGAAACAGATGGCTTGCTGAAGGGGGGTGGTATATAAAGAAGTGGCAAGCTGAGGAAAACCCACAAGTCACAAAGCTCTTCCTACAACAGTAGGAAGTAGATACTACCCTCTCGATGAAGGGACAAATGGAGGAAGTATTACCGAAAGTCAAAAAAAAAAAAAAAAAACCCTGTAGCTTTGGGAGAGGACCACCTGACAGGAGCTATGCCCCACCACAGAAAAATATAACCACCACTAACCTGTGTCCCACCAGGAAGTGAATCACAAACTCAAATGTATTCAACTCCATTTCATCCTCCCTCCAATCTCCTGCTAGTGCCTCCCATTGACCAAATCCAGTGAGAAACCAGAGGGCAAGAGAACCCACTGATGGGTCTAGCGGAGCAAAGAGAAGATGCTCAGCTTAATGGCTGACTACAAGACACACACAGAAAAATAAATCAAGGTACGTTCCAGAAGTTTTTATTTATATGAAATAGGCAACAGATTTCAACTTGCCAAGAGAGTTTGAAAACTTGTTTAAAAATTGGAAAATGCAATTTTTTGCTTCAATAGCACACACCTTGGTAGGCAGCCAGCTATTTATTAACATACTCAGGTGACTGGGGCATTTCACCCCTTCTAGTAGACAGAAGAAAGATGCCACTTTAGAACAAGATGGGAGCACTGCGGGATACAGCTAGGCTCTTCAGTCCTCCCTGGGGTAGCAGATACAGCAAAGATTTTGCTGCCTGTCTGCCCCACAGCGATGCTGGCACTTTCTAACAATCGTGTGTCTCTTAGGATCCATTTCACTTTTCTGCAGTTACCAGATCTCAGTTGTGACCCAGCGGAGACTTTGCTCTCGCCTTACTACTCAGTCACCCTGGGGTCTTATTTCAAAGGCTATCTGGAATCAATTTCACATTTCCACAGTCAATGGGTATTAATCCTTATGAACATCACTTATCCTGGGCTCTCTATGACCAGTGTTAGGAAAGACAGGCATGAAATGAAGACGCAAATGTTTGTGCAACTTCCCATTGAGATACGAGGCTTGAGAGTTCCACTATAACTGAAATCACCAGTCCCCCAGGGGCAAAGCGCTTAGAAGCTGTTAGAGACTGAAGGGATGACAGAAAGGGGGAGAGGCTGGGAGAATACGTATTCCCACTCCTCCAGGTGACACAGGTGAGCCACCTGCACAGGTGAGCAGAAAAGTGCCCACAGAGATTGTATTCACTTTCCCTTTGATGTTAAAAAGTTTAATAGATGGTAGGTGGCTTTGTAGCTTTGCCATTAGGTAGCATTCCTGTAGTAAGAGGATTTTTCTTTCAATTAATAATCCTCTGAAGAAGCAAACTAACTCATATCTTGACATCCTCCTCCTTAGGCACTGTAGGAGAGGGTAGCATAGCAGTTAAGGGCTCAGATTTTAGAACCAGCCTGCCTGGGTTTAAATCCCTACTTTACCACTTAGTAGCTATGTAACCTTAGGAAAGGGCTTCCCAGGAGGCACTAGTGTTAAAGAATCTGCCTGCCAATGCAGAAGATGTAAGATGCAAGAACTCCATCCCTCAGTCAGGAAGATCCCCTGAAGGAGGGCATGGCAACCCACTCCAGTCTTCTTGGATTCTCTTGCCTGGAGAATCCCATGGACTGAGGACCTAGTGAGCTGTAGTCCATAGGGTCACAAAGAGTCAGACACAACTAAAGTGACTTAGCACGCAGCATGCCTTAGGAAAACCACTTAACTTCTCTGGGCCTCTCACTCTTCTTATCTCTAACTTCTTATCTGTTAAGAGGTAATTATAGCTCTTCCTCACTGAGTTGGTGAGAAGGTTAAGGAAGAAAATAGATGCAGCTCAGCATAGTCTCAAAAAATTAAACATAAAATTTCCATATGAACCAGCAATTCTACTCCTACACAAAAGAACTGAAAAACAAATACTCAGATATTCAGGCACAAATGTTTACAGCAGCACTATTCACAATGACCAAAAGGTGGAAATAGCCCAAACAGGCATCAATAATGAATGGATAAACAAAACTTGGAACGTCTATACAATGGAATATCATTCAGCCATAAAAAGTCATGAAGTACTGACGCATATACCATATGGATGAACCTCAAAAACATTATCCTGAGTAAAATAAGGCAAGCACAAAGGCTATATACTATGATTCCATTTATATGAAATATCCTCAGTTCAGTTCAGTCACTCAGTCGTGTCCAACTCTTTGTGACCCCATGGAATGCAGCACGCCAGGCATCCCTGTCCATCACCAACTCCCAGAACTTGCTTAAACTTATGTCCATTGAGTCAGTGATGCCATCCAACCATCTCATCCTCTGTCGTCCCCTTCTCTTCCCACCTTCAATCTTTCCCAGCATCAGGGTGTTTTCCAATTAATCAGTTCTTCACATCAAGTGGCCAAAATATTGGAGTTTCTGCTTCAGCATCAATCCTTCCGATGAATATTCAGGACTGATTTCCTTTAGGATTGACTGGTTTGAGCTCCTTGCAGTCCAAAGGACTCTCAAGAGTCTTCTCCAACACCACAGTTCAAAAGCATCAATTCTTTGGCACTCAGTTCTTTATAGTCCAGCTCTCACATCCATACATGACTACTGGAAAAACTGTAGCTTTGCCTAGACTTCTGTTGGTAAAGTGTTGTCTCTGCTTTTTAATATGCTGTCTAGGTTGGTCATAGCTTTTCTTCCAAGGAGCAAGTGGAAACAGTGGAAACAGTGACAGACTTTATTTTAGGGGGAAAGTCTGTCACTGTTTCCACTGTTTCCCCATGTATTTCCCATGAAGTGATGGGACTGGATGCCATGATCTTAGTTTTCTAAATGTTGAATTTTAAGCCAGCTTTTTCACTCTCCTCTTTCACTTTCATCACGAGGCTCTTTAGTTCTTCTTCGCTTTCTGCCATAAGGGTGATGTCATCTGCATATCTGAGGTTATTGATATTTCTCCCAGCAATCTTGATTCCAGCTTGTGCTTCATCCAGCCTGGCATTTCGCATGATGTATTCTGCATATAAGTTAAATAAGCAGGGTGACAATATACAGCCTTGACATACTCCTTTCCCAATTTGGAACCAGTCTGTTGTTCCATGTCCAGTTGTAACTGTTGCTTCTTGACTTGCATACAAATTTCTCAGGAGGCAGGTAAGGAGGCATACAGATTTCTCAGGAGGCAGGAAATATCCTCAGGAGTCTAGAGACGAAGTGTAACAAGATATTGATGAGGAAGAGTAGGAAAAGAGCATACACAAAAGAGAAAATGCAAATAGCCAACAAATACACAAAAAGATGTTCCTCATCACCAGAGTTCAAAACTTCATGTAGGCAAATTAAAAACAAAACAAAACACTTCACATGGGCCAAAATTAAAAAGTTCGCTAATGTCATTGATGTAGGGAAATGGTTATTTTTAAATTGCAAGTGAGAGCATAATTTGGTACAGGTGCTTACAAGGACAATTTCCCAGTACCTATTAAGTTTAAATGTGCATCCCCAGTGACTTAGCAATTCCACTACTCATAGCCTCTGTGGAGAAAGAGTCCACAAAGAGACATGTTCAGGGAGGCTCATTGGAACAGTGTTAGCAAAAGCTAAAAACTGCAAATATCCTAGATGAGCACCAACAGGGGATTGTCGGAGCAAGCTGACTAGTGTACTCATATAATGAAATACTATGAAGTACATAAACTAGTGAGGGAACTCTGTATGTCCCAACACAGAAAACTCTCTAAGATTAGGTGCTAAAGGAAACACACACACAGTAAAGAAAACTACCCATTTTCTTGGATACAAGTCTATGGGTGAGAATACATACAAATAGGTTTAAAAGAATCTAACTAATAAGAGGCTTCTCATATAGAGAAGAATTCTCATAGAGAAGAATTCTCTAGAAATTGCTGGTGATGGTCAAGGTAACTTTGAGGCTTATTTGTAATATTTATTCTATTTTTCAATGTTCATGCACCACCTGTGTTGAAAAATATTAAAACATTTACATGGTTGCTTTGTAGATATGTTTTCAGCAAGGGCATTCTGTGATCTTCCACTTTGTCACAAGCGTAAAACTCTCATAGTTCCTCCAAACCAACATTATTTGCCCATTTCATTGTTGTTGTTCTTGATTAAACTACAGTGACTCTCTAACAATTCACTACATTATAATGTTGAACTTTCCCCAAGTTTCAGAATTAGTGTTTGAAACACATTTTTTCTTCCATTTATAAATGTACATATCCCTTTCAAAGCAAAAGCCTCCCATCAGACTCACATGCCCAAACTTGAAAATGGAAGCAGGTCTACCAAAGAAGCAGAGCCTGAGGCAGCCATTCTAAGAAAGACGGTAGCATCAACTTCATTGTATTCCACGGGCTTCGATGATGAAATCCCCATTCTCTCTCTCAGCTGTCTGTGAGCAGGAAACACCTCGGGGTTTGAACCTGAGGCAGCAGGAGTATGATCTTTGGCAGTTATTCCTGACTGTGGCCTCTAGACCTGTATTCCCAGACACAATACCATTTTGATAAATTTATTTTCTGCTGAAATGAATCAAGGTTGTTGTCTATTATGTGCAGCTGACTCTGTGATCTTGTGAAAGCTAGCTAATTTCTTCTGTTTCTTCATCTATTAAAAATGAAGATAATCATATCTCACAGGGTTACAAGAAGATAAAATGTATTGCATATATTTTAAATAGATATTGCACATATGAAATATATTTTCATATGAAATATATTATAAATGTATATATATTAATATATCCACTGAATATATTTTATGCAGTTATATGCATCTTTTAATATTATATCTCTACATATAAAATTGTATTAAGGTAAAAACATATTTAAAAACCTGATGTATACATTTTTCTGCAGGGTTGGGGACAATGAAACATGACAGGTACTTAGAATGTACAGTAGATAAATAGCAGCAAATTTCCACTTTTAATATCTCAGATAAACGGAAAGGCAAATAACGTACAGCTTTCAAGGAAGAAGGAAAAATAAGCAAAAGGATGGCCTCTGTGGATCTAAACTTGAGTACCAACAATCACTCCAAACATCCCATGGCTCACCTATTTTGCGTATAATCTGTGGTGACCTTTCACTGAAGGCCAGTTTTCTGACACCAAATGACTTCCAATCACAGGCCAGCCGGCTTGACAGCATTCACAGAACTCACCCATTCTAATATCAGTCACCATAAACATCATTAGGATTGAATATTTTCTGCAAAATGACTCTGGAGCCCTAGAGTGAAGTCCACAGCCAAAGCAGGTGACATCAAGATTAACGACGTTGTCGGTGCCCGCGCAGGTGTTTCCCTGCCAGCCCAAGTAATCAAGAGGTGGAGGATGTGATGGTGTGGAAGGGCCTCAGGGATCCTGGAGTGCAAATTAGTCTGAGCGTCAGATCCTCTAGAGCCAGAAATCCATGTTCCCTGTCCGTTCGCAGGGAGCACGTGACCCCACCACATGTCCTGCTGCTACTCTATCAGACCAGGAGAAGTGAGGCTGAAAGTCCCCATTTCCCTGCTCCATGGGAGTCTTCAAAATGATCAGCCACAACAAGCAGAGACAGAAATGGAACTGAGCTGAAAATCAGTGTGTCTTTTCCCACTTCTCTCTGGACCATCTGCAAAAGAGATCCAGAACTTCCTTGAAAATTACCAGGACGTCATCAGTGTGTTCCTTGTTAACATTTTTTCACCTGAGGACTTCAGGCTTTCCCAGGATGTTCCTTCACACATCCAAACAACAGAAGAAGGGAGGTAGGAAGTACAAACCCCAATTTTAAGTGGGAAAAAAAGCAGCAGCAAATCTCAGCCTGCTTTAGTCTTAACATAATGTCTGACCAGAAGGAATTGCAGCCATCCCTTGTGGTTCATCCCTGGTCTGCCTGCAATGCAGGAGACCTGGGTTTGTACCCTGGGTTGGCAAGATCCCCTGGAGGAGGGCATGGCAACCCACTCCAGTATTCTTGCCTGGAGAATTCCATGGACAGAGGAGCCTGGTGGGCTACAGTCCATGGGGTCGCAAAGAGTCAAATAGGACTGAGCGACTAATACTTTAACTTTCTCTTACAATTCAGGACCTGGTTAACACATTTAAAAATAAATGGGTCCCCTGAGCCATCTTTCTTCCTCTTCCTCTTACCCGTATTCTAATGATTTCTTTAGGAGAAAAGTTTATAGATATATTTGTCTCCCTAGCATACTATGCTCATTTCTCTTGGAATAAAACCTATGCTCTTCCCTGTGGAAAATTTCGTGTGGTTTTTACGTGGGGCCAAACCTGCTATTCACAGCACACACACCTCCCCCCATACAACATACACACACAAACACCCTTACAGCCATGATAGGTGTGAACACCATTACTCAGAAGTGGCCAGTTTGAGTGACTATATGACATGTCAGTCCAAGCAGAGTTTCTCTGATATATAAGCACCAGTAGAATGTCTGTCTCTTGCTTTAAGAGTATGGGCCTTAAGGATAATATAATCTTAAGCCCCTCTGGCCATTTCCACTGAAATACAGAAGAAGCTCTCTGCAGTAAGAAAGAAAGATACCAACATCAAAAGGATGAACAGGAATGAACACAGAGCCCTGATGCTATCATATGAACCATTAAAGGGATGCTGATTAATAAAAGAAGAAAATCAAAGTAAACAAGTCCATTTACTTGCAATAAGAGGTTTGAGTTAAGAAATGGTGAACGAGCAAAAGGCAAGTTGACCCCACAGGCTATAAATGCGCACTCAGGCCATACACCAAGTCCTGGCACATGTAGCCCAGCTTTAAGTAGGAGTTTTCAGATACCTTTTGTTCAGCACTGGGATGTAGGAATTCCTCGTAACTCACATCAATTTATTTAAGAAGTAAACTGCCTAAGACTTTGATACAGAGAGCTACTTAATAAATGTTTTATTGAATGTTTGTGGTCTGATAAATTCAGGAGACAGGGGGAACTATAATCTCCCTTGATCTTAACACTCCACTTCTATTAATTCAGTTTAGGAAGAGAGCTTTTTATCCACCATGTCACAGACTTGGCTCTAATTGACTGTGTGCTGTTAAGCTGGGGCTCTCCTATCCCATACCTCTGCAAATTACTCTTCAAGGTCCCTTCTTGGCTGTGGATTTATTCCTATTCGAATTCATCCTTTAGTTTCAGCCCATCATCTTGGTCTGTCACATGATGTAGAATCCTGACTCCACCATCCATTACACAAACTTCTTCCTTCTGGCTTTGAATCATTCGGAAATTTGACAGGTTTGCCCACTACAACTGTATCCCAGCCATATTACAAACAAGAATGTCCTGCAATGTTCTGGTGGAGAAATTTCCATCCTACCCTCCAAAAATTGACATTAGTATAAGATCTTCATATGTAAACATTCAGTTATAAATCAACTTGTTAACTTATCCAAGTCATGTTTCATCCTGTTGACTATGCGAGTTTTATAAAATATTTTACCAGCTGCCTTGCTGGGCATTATGAACATCCTGCCTCCAGGCCGTTATGATGGTACAATAATGTGATCATAAAAGGAGTAAGAGTTGGTTCAACATGACAAGTTCTCGGTGAAAGCTCTGTGGCTCTCAGAAATCCTAACTTCCCTTCCCATAACCTCATAAGCAGTGTGTGTGTGCTCAGTCACTCAGTCGTGACGGATTCTGTGACCCATTGGACTGTAGCCCACCAGGCTCTTTTGTCCATGGAATTCTTCAGGCAAGAATACCTCCTCCAGGAGATCTTTCTGACCCAGGGATTGAACCCATGTCTCCTGTATCTCCTGCACTGGCAGGCAGATTCTCTACCACTGAGCCATCCGGGAAGCCTTGAAGTGAGGCTGCTATTCTTGTTGAGCTAGGCTGAAGACTGCCGACTCTTGTATTTCAATCAAGGAAACATAACACAGGAGAATCAATGATGTGATTCACCAAGTCCATCTTTGGGGAGAAGGAGATGTCAATTACTAACTTTGCCTGCATATTCCTAGTATTCTCCCTGTCTGACCTTCAACTCCCCCAGCCCACTTATACACACCAAAGAACTTCTCCTTCTTCTTGGGCAATTTTAAGAAAAATAAAGAGACGATGGTGCAACTGCTGAGTAGGAATGTTTACTGAAACAAATCTCTCCACTTTAGAGAACCATTTGCTACAGTCAACCATGGGGATATAAATGAGCAGTACACAGTAAAAAAAAAAAAAAAAAAGATGTGTCCCGCATGAATAAAGAACTCGCTATAAACTCATGCATTAGCCAAAGCTTCACATTCCCACCCAGGGAATAGTCCAGTATTGATAGGTACTGGCCTTACTAAATTAGAAAACCCAAGGGCAGGGACATGACTATTTACACTCATACTCCCAAAGCAATGCCTGGCCCAAACCAGATACTTGAGAGAGATTAATATCATTCATGGCCATGTGACTTTCCAGTTCCTCTTATTAATGAAACCGACTCTATCTTCCCACCTCTTCAGTCTGGGCCTCAGTTATGGCTTGTTTTGCCCAACAGAACTAGCTCCAAGGACAGGCCCTCGGGCCTCGTGTCTCCACTGTGTTCCTGCGCCTCTGCCTCCACCATGAGAGTGCTTCCGGACAGCATGCAAGCCTAAGGGGCCAGTGGGGCAGACCTGGGAGAGATCACACCAGGCAACCTCCTCACTGGACTCCAGGCACGTGAGCAAGTCTCATCAAGACCAGTAGCGCCACCCAGTCTGTTCCCAACTCACTTGAGACACATGAACAACAGGTTATTTTTCATTGTTTGCTATATGGAATTATCTTTGCTACACACCATTCTTTTTAGTGGCAGTGCTCCAATATAAGGCCGAAGAGAAGGGGAAGAGAACATTTTAACACTTAACTCATTAAGAAATTTGCCACATATGTGGTATATACCTTCATGTGTGACATACTTTTCTTACACCAAAAGTCTCTCAAGGAATAGATGTGGAGAAGGGGGAAAAAAATCTTCCCATTTGAGTCTGAAAATATCTTGAGGAGAAACAGATACCAGGCAAAGGAGAAGGGAGAAGTTCAAAGGTTGCATCTCTTGTCCTAAGCAGCAACCAGCACCATAGATTTTATGCTTGAAAGTTCTAACAGGCCCACAAGGTGAATTTTATCTAAGCCTGGAGACCTGAGCTCATGTTTATGAGCTGTGCTGGCTTCCTGCCTTCACATCCACACTAAGCCCTGACTCCCTCCTCTTTATTCTACTTTTCTCTTGTGGCAAAATCATTCTCCTTAGTAGATAAGTCAAAATTCAAATAGCAATTGAGCAGTTCTACTTTCTCTCTTGTAAGTTAAAATCTCCCCCAAGCAGTCCTTGCCTTGTTCATCCATTTCTTCCCCCAAATGGAAATGAAAGCACTTTTCAATTGTTTCTCAAGCTTCAGTTCTCTATGTCTTAGATGAAGTGAGACAGTTAGGAGCACAGGCTCTAGAGTTAGACCATCATGAGTCCCAGATCTGTCACATAGTAACTGCATGACCTTGGGGAAGTTTCTTACCCTTTCAGAACTTCAATCTCCCTTTCTCTAAATGGAAAACATCATCATATCCACCTCAGAGGGTTGTTGTGAATATTAAATGAGAAAATGTATGCAAAATGCTTAGCAGAGTCCCTGAGGCATAGAAGGTACCCAACACCTAAGCAGCCAGCATGATTCTTTAAGTTCAGGGACATTCTTTTTGAGTTAGAGGATAAGCATTTGCTTTTAATCCTTTGTAATTTTTCTTCTTTTTATATGCCTTATCAATATCTGGCTTTTTCAGAGAGCTCTACATGTAAATACAAGGTTACTTGTCAACATTCTTCCATTTAACCTTTATGAGAGTCACTTTATACCAATTTCTAAGGTAAGACATTAATCAAGATTAGACTTTCCATCCCCAGACAATAGGAAGCCATACCCATATTAACCTGGCTTTTGGAATTATGAATGATGAGTTTGAGTTCTGAGGTTACAGGTGTCAATGCCTGCTTGCATCCCTGTCAGCCAGTGTGGTCTATCCCCTGGGCTTCTAACCACTAACAGAGAGTTCTAGTTCTTTCTGAACCACCCAGGTCCACCAAGGCTCTGCCCTGGGCTCTCGACTCATGTGTTGTACTTCTGCTGCTGCTAAGTCGCTCAGTCGTGTCCGACTCTGTGTGACCCCATAGACGGCAGCCTACCAGGCTTCCCTGTCCCTGAGATTCTCCAGGCAAGAACACTGGAGTGAGTTGCCATTTCCTTCTCCAATACATGAAAGTGAAAAGTGAAGGTTAAGTCGCTCAGTCATGTCCGACTCTTAGCAACGCCATGGACTGCAGCCCACCAGGCTTCTCCATCCATGGGATTTTCCAGGCAAGAGTACTGGAGTGGGGTGCCATTGCCTTCTCCGACTTTCCTTCTAGTCTGGCCTATTCTCTCCCACAGACCTGGTCTCAACCCAGGCTATGGACCTCATTGCCAGCTCCCTTGGGATGGCTGATTTTATGCATCGACTTGGCTGGGCAATAGTACCCACTATTCAATTAAGCACTAGTCTAGATGTTGTTGTAAAGGTGCTTTGTACATATGCTGAACATCTGCAATCAGTTTGACTTTTTAAAAAGAGAGATTATCCTCAATAGTCTTGGGTGGACCTCGTTCAATCAGTTGAAAGGCCTTAGGAGCCAAAGTAAAGTCTCCCAGAGGAAGGAGAAATCCCACCTGTGGGCTGCAACATCAGCTCCTGCTCAAGAGTATGCAGTCTCAGTTTCCCTACAGGTTTCAGACTTTCCAGCCTGAAAGACACATGCACACATTGGTTTGGTTTCCTACTAGAATCCTGACAATCCACTCCTTCTGTCCCAGGCACTCCTGCCACCACCACTGACCATGCAGCCAGCTCCCAAATGGCCAAAATCCAAACTGCTCCTCCAATTCATGGCAAGACCAACCAGCCCCTAGTCACAAGGTCAATTGATCAGGTTGACTGTCCTGCTAATATTGTCAACACCAAAAACCAATAACATTTTACTGAGCTACTACTCTGGGCCAGAGGCCATGCCAAGCACTTTTTATGCATTGTCTCATTTAATCCTCATAGCATCATACCTAATAGGAACTATTATTATTCCTGTTTCTCCAAGGAAGGGATTAACACTCAAGGGCTTTATGCAGCCTAAATTCATCCAGCTCCTAAGAGGCAGCGCCAAAATTTATACCTGCTACAGCAATATCCTAATCCAAGCTTCAGTGATTACTTGCTTAGGCTACAATGTCTGTGCCCTGCTCCCAGACTTGCCCTAAATCTGTTTTTAACATGGCAGTTGCAGCAGGCTGAATGGTAGCCTCCCAAAACTTATCCAGAACCCATGAATGGGACCTTGTGCTTTAGTTGCTCAATTCTGTCTGATTCTTTGTGACCCCATGAACTATAGCCAGCAAGGCTCCTCTGTCCACAGGGATTCTCCAGGCAAGAATACTGCAGTGGGTTGCCATGCCCTCCTCCAGGGGATCTTCCTGACCCAGGAATCGAACTGGGGTCTCCTGCATTGCAAGTGGATTTTTACCAGCTGAGCTACCAGGGAAGCCCAGCTTCCTGGAATAAGGAATGTGACCTTATTTGGGGAAAAAAGGTGTCTGCAGATGTAATCAAGGACCTTGAGATGAAACCAACCTTGATTAGAGTGGACCCCAAATCCAATGACAAGTGTGCTAAAGAAGAGAATGGAAAAAAGATACACAAGTAAAACCATAAGAAGTTGGAGGTGGAGATTGGAGTAATGCAGCTGCAAGCCAAGGAATGCCAAAGACTTCAGCAACCACCAGAAACTAGTGAGGTATGGAATACTCTCTCTTGGAGCCTCCGGAAAGAACCAACCTTGCTAACACTTTGACTTTGGACTTCTGACCTGCAGCACTGTGAGAGAATGAGCTGCTGTCTCTTTAAGCCACCAATCAATGTGTGGCTTGAACGTTATTGTTATAGCAACTCTAGGAAACTAATACAGTCGTTAGAGTGATCCTTTAGAAACATAAATCAGGTCATGTCATTTTCCTATGCAAAACCTTCCAGTGGCTTCATATTACACTCAAGTAAAACTCAGATCCTTTCCCCAGGCCCACGAGGCCCTATATAATCTGGTACTGCCTTTCCACTGTACTCATTGCATGCTCACTCCCCCGGACATGCCTGCACACTCTCTGTTTCCCAAATGCTCCAAGCCCACGTCTGCTCCCTCCACCTGAAATGTGTTTCCTTCAGGTCTTCCTGGGACTAGCTCCTTCTTATCTTCAGATCGACACTGCCCCTGTCCCATTCACACTGTCCTGTTCTATCTATTACAGGAGTTACACTTGTTTGCTTGATTGGTTTGTGACTAGTGTCCGTTTCCCATGAGAGAAGATTCTTGTCTGCTTGCTCACTGATGAACCCTAAGATCGAGAATAGTGCTGGGTACACAGTAGGTGCTCAATAAATATTTGAATATTTGATAATCAATAAGGATAGTTTATTGAACTAATCTAACTCGAGTTCAAAAGACTCACCAGGGGTGGAGGAAGGAAGAGTTTGAGATTCTTCAGTCTCCAGGCTACTTGTAAACCTCTGTTCAGGTGATTCTGGGTCTGAGCTAGTCTCTGCAGCAAAGCAGAGTCCCAAGCCAGCTTGGGACTGTCAATTCCCCTTCCCACTGTTGCAGCAATCACAAAGATCAGTCAATTCAACACAAAAGCAAAGAGAATCTCACCCCAAATGCTGTCCAAGTCTGCCCCCCACCCCTCTGCTGCCCTCCACACCCCCAGGCATGCCCTGCCTCTGTCAGCCTCACACATTATCCCCAGACTCAGGCCCACAGTTGAGCTCAGAGGACATTTCTTGGACCAGCAGGCATTCCTTACCTCACTTCCTCCTTGAGCCACTCAGTAGCTCTCTACTTGCCTATGGAAAGGACCCTCAAGATGCTAATGATGCCCTCCCCAGCGAGAAGCTGCCAAGAAACCCAGCAGCACTGGGAGCTGCAACATTTCAGATCCAGGAATTCTGTGGACTCCAGACTCCACAACTGACCCCAGATTGTTTAATGGATCCCATTAGGCAACGGAATCACAGGCTGGAAGAAATTGATGAGAGGAGCTGACAGCAGAGGCCTTCCCTAAACAAAGTCCCTGGCACAGAGGAAGCCCGCCGGGCACCCATGCCAAGGCACGGTCACAGTCCTCTTCTCCAAGGAGCAGGTCTAGTGGTAGCTCTGCAGCTGTGTCTGGCACAGGGAAGTGTCAGTTCTGGCCTTCTGAAAAACTATCGGATCCCAGCCTGGCCCTACGTAAGCTTCCTTCCCCATCCCTGAGCCCCCAAATACTGCACCTGCCTCCTCTGAATCCCCCAGTATCCAGCAACCAAGACAATCTCCATCCCTCCAAGTTCACAAAGCCCCAAGAAATGGTGCATTACAGTCACCAGGGAAACTTTTAAAAATATATCAACTCCCTCCGTCCCCTACTACAAAAATTATGACTCAACTAGCCTGGGGTATGGCCAGCAGGCATCTTTAGGTAACTCTTTATTTTTTTTCTTTTTTAAAAAAATGCAGCCACAGCCTTAGAGCTTAACTCAAGCTTCATGAACAAACTCCAAGTCATTGCGCTTCCTAGTTCCACAGACCTAACCTACACAGCTCTGGGGGCCCTCCCTGACCACTGAAGGTGCTGCCCTCAGGAGAGGGCCCCTGTTCCTGGGAGCAGCCAGTCCTCTCACTCTTCTTAGACCACTGATCTCTCTTTTCTCTTCTGTGACGTGAGCTGAGTCAAATCCTAATGCTCACTACCCAGTGCCCCTACAGGCTGTGCTTGCGAAAACCACCACTGAACATCATCTCTTTCATCCTACACAAAGGCTATGGGTTTCTAATATGTCTTCTTGATCCCTTCCTTAACACCTCTAATTCATTCCCCACAATGCAGACAAATTTCTCTCTCTAAAAGGTATATCCAAGCATGTCACTTCCCTGCCTGGGATGGTCAATAATGTATTCATTGCTCTAAGGATACAACTCAAAACACTTAGTCCATAAGAGCTGTCATCATGGTGCCCAAATTTATCTCACAGGCTTCTCTTCTCCCATTCTCTGCATTCTTCACTCTGCTCTTCCCAGAGTCCTGCTCCCAGTGCCTCAAAGGGGCTTGGCGCTCACTCCTCAGGGCCTGGGGTACCCTTTGTTATTGTTGTTCAGTCACTAAGTCGTGTCCGACTCTTTGCAACCCATGGACTGCAGCATTCCAAGCTTCCCTGTCCTTCACTATCTCCTGGAGCGTGCTCGGACTCATGTCCATTGAGTCAGTGATGCCAACCAACCATCTCATCCTCTACCGCCCCCTTCTCCTCCTGCCCTCAGTCTTTCCCAGAATCAGGGTCTTTCCCAATGAGTTGGCTCTTCACATCAAGTGGCCAAAGTATTGGAGCTTCATCTTCAGCATCAGTCTTTTCAATGAATACTCAAGGTTGATTTCCTTCAGGATTAACTGGTTTGATCTTCTTGCTGTCCAAAGGACTCTCAAGAGTCTTCTCCAACACCACAGTTCAAAAGCATCAATTCTTATGTGTTCAGCTTATGGTCCAACTCTCACATCCATACATGACTACTGGAAAAACCATAGCTTTGACTAGAGGGACCTTTCTTAGCAAAGTAATGTCTCTGCTTTTTAATACACTGTTTAGGTTTGTCATAGCTTTTCTCCCAAGAGCATCATTTAATTTCATGGCTGCAGTCATCTTCCTCAGTAATTTTGGAACCCAAGATAATGAAATCTGTCACTGTTTCTGCTTTTTCCCCATCTATTTGCCATGAAGTGATGGGACTAGATACCATGATCTTCGTTTTTTTAATGTTGAGCTTTAATCCTAACTCATCCTTGAAATTCAGCTTGACTATTAGGCCACTTTCCATCCCCCAGATCAGTTCAGATCTCATTAGTCCCTCCTTGGCCCCTTGGTGAAAGTGTGAGAGTGAAAGTGTTAGTCACTCAGTGGTGTCTGACTCTTTGTGACCCTATGAATTGTGGCCTGCCAGGCTCCTCTGTTCATGGAATTCTCCAGGCAAGAATACTGGAGTGGGTAACCATGCCCTTCTCCAAGGGATTGTCCTGACCCAGGAATTGAACCCAGGTCTCCTACATTGGCAGGCGGATTCATTACCATCTGAGCCACCACGGAAGCCCAGTCCCTTGTTAGCATTTGTCAAAAGCGTAGTGAACTAATCACCTACAAAATTATGTGCTGTATCTGTCTCCCGCAACAGGCTACAAGCAGCACCACGAGCACAATGGCCATATGTGTCTTGCTCACCATGACACCCCCAGAGTTAGCATGGGGCCTAGCACATTATAAGTGTTCAATAATTATTTGTTGAATAAGTGAGCAAAAGAAGAATATCAATTCATTAATAAAAAATTTTGATAAAACCTACTTCCCCACACCAAATATTTTCAGGGACTACTGGGTAGCTGAACCTCTGGACTGGACGTTTAATTCAAGCAAACTTCTTGGCCTGCCTTTGAACAGTCCACAAGTTCAAAAGGGCAATGTTCGCCAAACACATGCGATTTTTTTTTTGCATGTGGTTTTTTTGTTTTTTGTTTTTGTTTTTGTTTTTTTTTGTTTTTTTTTTTTTTGGCTTGACAAAGGAATTCTTCACTTTACCTCCCCCTCACTAAAAAAAATCCCTTGAAAGGCATCTTTAAATAGTGTGTTCCCTCTGGTGCCCATAAGCTGTATTAAGAACTCATTAATTATCTGCCAGGGAGGCTAGAACTAAGAGGCAAGTCATAAGAATGGTTGCCAGGGGAAGAAATGATGATAAATCAGCACTTAAATGAAAGTGTAGATCATAGGGGAAGTAGGACCCATTTAAAGAAGTGTGATTTGCACACAGCTTATCAAGAACTTTGTTATCGTGAAACAGTCTTGGAAGTGAACAGTGTTGACTTGAAACAAGATTTTTACCTTTGAAAGGCATCCTTCACCCCTCCTTGGTCTTCTCAGCCCAGCTTTTGGAGGCATCTTTGAGTTGTGCTTCAGACTGGAGCGTGGGCCTGCCCCTGACACTGCAGCTCACCTGCCACTGCATCAAACTCTTGGGCCCCTCAGCGCTGCAGATATTTTTCCCCAGCATGAGGGTAGCAGATTTTATAAAGGTTCATTCCACCTTCAGCCAGGGTGGTTGGTCCCTTAGAAGAGAAGAGGGTGCTCTCCAGGCATGTTGTCGGTAGTACAGGAAGTGCTCCATCAAGAAAGAACACTTACTGAGTGGCATTTTGATATTTGGCAAAACTAATACAGTTATGTAAAGTCTAAAAATAAAGTAAAATTAAAAAAAAAAAAAAAGAAAGAACACTTACTGAGTGGCTAGAGGGTATTAGCACTGGTGTTCGTGGTTTGATGTACCCTTTACCAAAAACTGTGGAAATAAACAAAAACCAAGCAGGGCTTCCTATAGCAGGGGAGTCAACCATCGTCACTTGCTCTGATGGGAAGCGGCTGGCCTGCGGAAGCTGTAGGTGGGCTAATGAAGCAGGACAGCCTACCCAATGGGTTAGGGGAGCAGATGTAACTTTCTCCATTTGGTCCTAAGTTGGAAACAGGATAAAATCAGGGGAAAAAAAGTAAGGAAGCCAGCAGTCATTGGTTAAATCCTGGCTGTTTGGGGCCAACTGCTGCAGAGATTATAGGTAGGGTTCTATTTTCATATGTGGTCTAGTTATTATCATTCTTCATTTCTCTTTATCATTTATGAACATTTATCATTGTCCATATTCAATCGTTCACCAAAAAGGAACAAGATTCCATCAGCGCTTTCTTCAAGGAAATGCTTTGGCTCTCTTCCAGGGAACAGCCAGACCTGGGTTTCTCTCCATGGGAAATTTCCTGGTGCTTTTAAGAGTCAACTGGCTCTGCTATTCCTCCCGATTGTTCCCTGCTTCACCAGGCTGGGCTCTGTGCTCACTAGGGATGCTGTTTAAGAGAGTCATCCCTCAGTGTCCTCCATTCTGCTCCCCTTCTCTGTGTCCTCGTGGCTCTTGGCTTTTCCCTCTGATGAGCAAGGCTTATTGTCATTGGGTGCTGAATATTCATCTCAAATCTTAGTCCTTAGGTCCTAGAAGATGGGACCAGGTCTGCGTTATCATCACAGGCTCAGTCCAGCACAGTACCTGACCCACAGAAAGTATATAACAAATGTCTCTTGTATAATTCAGTGAATGCATTGGGTTTACTCCCAGTCACTCAATGACAAGGAAAGGAGAGGGGAAAAATGAAAACAACAAACACAGAGTGACTACACAGGCTCAAGAAATCTTAGCATATTCTGCAGGAATGTCCCTGATCTTCATGAAACATAAATGGGCCCACAACAGAGTCTTTCCTCTTCTTTTTCCTTCCCTGCTTGCCATTCCTAAAGGCTTCTGGATAAGATTTCATCTCTTTTCCTCTTAATATTTTTCCTAGATTTGAGGGTCTTATGTTTTTCTTGCATCCATATATATATATATATATATATATATATATATATATATATATGTTGCAATACAGGAGATGCAGCAGAATCTCAAAAATTCATTAATTATGTGATTTCAAAATAGATGATGACAGGAGGTGGATGGTATTTTGAACTACTATGGCAAAAGTTGACAATGGGTAAGTTCACAGATGAGTCCACTAAGGAAAACCTCACCTTGGCCACCCTCGTCCAGGGGAAACGTATTGTCCTCTACATGATGTAAAATAACAACTATAATAACAATTAAAATATAATCACTGTGTGATGTAAGAGGCAATGTATGTGTCAGAGCACAGCTACTCTGAGGCTTTTTTGGGGACACAGAAACTGCTAAGCAAAATTCTATTTACCCATATCACAGAGGTTATGTCTTTACAGTTGAGATCATCTAATTAGGTCAGGTAAGAGTCCCCATCTTGGCCCGACTCAGCCAAATAATTAAAGGAAAATCAAAAAGCTTTGGGCCCCCAAAATTGTGAGCACTCCAGTGTTTAGCCAGTTGTAAATACAGCAAGAGCCAGCACCTCAGCCATAACAAAACAGAGAAGATAAGCCATTTTCCCCATGCCCCTGGCCCAGACCGTTAACTGCAGTTGTGCATGTCTACTATCCAATGATAATCACAACCCTGAGGCCTTACAAGATTGGGAAATGCCTTCTGAAGCATCAAACAGAGATTAAATTGCCTTGCCTATAGTTGTAGCATTAATTTAAATTACAATTTTTTGAAAACTGGTATTGGATTACCAGTTCTCAAAGGACATGAAATCTTATCTAAAGGCAACTCTATGAACCAGAATGTGCAATTAAAATGAACCTTCTTTTTCTGGATTTCTAGATGCACGAGACTTTTTTAAAAACTATTTATTGAATATAAAAGCCATCATTTGCTTGGGAAAAGGAACATTACAGTTTTCAAGCATTTTTACATATTTTCTCATCTGATACCAATATACTAGAAGTGTATAAGCTAAGATGTAGCCCCATCCTTCTACTCTCTTTTTAAAGTAATATTTATTGGAGTAGAGTTGATTTACAATGTTGTTAGTTTCTGCTGTACAGCAAAGTGAATCAGTTACACATTTACACACATATTTTCCAGCTCTGTTTGGAGCACTTCCCTCGGGCCACTGGAGAACACTTTGCCCAACTGGGTGGAGACCTGGAAGTGTCTGGAAATTTACATTCCCCCTTTCCTCCCCAGTCAGTCCTTATCCAGTGACTGAGGTACAGGAGTATGAAAAGCCCAGCGCCCCTGCCACAGATGGGGACCGCCAGGAGGCTTAGCCCATTCCCCAGAATTCCCACAGGATCAGGCTGGCGTGTCCCTCCCTCTGCAGGACTTTGCTGTAATCACACTCTGGCTCCTCTTCCTCAACTTCCTCCACTGCTCCCCTCTTCCCTCCCAATGTAGGAGCACTTCCTTAATACATTACTGGAACCCAAACCCACACGTCAGGGGCCTGTGTCTGGAGAGTCTAACCTAAAACTCAGGGATGAACCTTCTGCAAAGGAACAATGGAAACAGTGACAGACTTTATTTTGGGGGGCACCAAAAATCACTGCAGATGTTGACTGCAGCCATGAAATTAAAAGACGCTTGCTCCTTGGAAGAAAGGCTATGACCAACCTAGAAAGCATATTAAAAACCAGAGACATTACTTTGCCAACAAAGGTCCGTCTAGTCAAAGCTATGGTTTTTCCCGTAGTTGTGTACGGATGTGAGAGTTGGACTATAAAGAAAGCTGAGCGCCAAAGAATTAATACTTTTGAACTGTGGTGCTGGAGAAGACTCTTGAGAGTCCCTTGGACTGCAAGGAGATCAAACCAGTCCACCCTAAAGGAAATCAATCCTGAATATTCACTGCAAGGACTGATGCTGAAGATGAATCTCCAATACTTTAGCCATCTGATGTGAAGGGCTGACTCATTGGAAAAGACCCTGGGAAAGACTGAAGGTGGGAGAGGAAGGGGAATACAGATGGTTGGATGGCATTGCCAACTTGATGGAAATGAGTTTGAGCAAGCTCCAGGCATTGGTGATGGACAGGGAAGCCTGGTATGCTGCAGTCCTTGGGGTTGCAAAGAGTCAGACATGACTGAGAGACTAGACTGAACTGAACTGAACTAACAAAGGAAACTCAGAGAATTGGGTGACTTGCTCAAGATACATAAGCTGAGTCCAGAATCCGAGTCTTACAATTAATCAGTCATTCAGTTGATACTTATTAAGCACCTACTACTACATTCAGACCAGGAAATAATGAGGCAAATAGGTACCTACCTCCATTCAAATGCACAGGCTGGTGAAAAAAATAGCAAGACCCATCAAGGTGTTTTTAGCTGACACTATTTTTTAACTGAAAGGATATTGGAATACATGATATTCTTTACATGTTTTTAGGTTGATTTTGTCAGATTTCCATTTGAAGGCAAATGAAAGAGCAAGCACTTTTACTGAGCACTACACAAAACATCACCTTCACTAGCTTTGTTTGTAGTGATGCTTCCTAAGGCCCATTTGACTTCACACTCCAGGATGTCTGGCTCTAGGTGAGTGATCACACCATCATGGTTATCGGGGTCATGAAGATCTTTTTTGTACAGTTCTTCTGTGTATTCTTGCCACCTCTTCTTAATATCTTCTGCTTCTCTTAGATCCATACGCTTTCTGTCCTTTATTGTGCCCATCTTTGCATGAAATGTTCCCTTAGTATCTCTAATTTTCTTGAAGAGATCTCTAGTCTTTCCGATTCTGTTGTTTTCCTCTATTTCGTTGCATTGATCACCGAGGAAGGATTTCTTATCTCTCCTTGATACTCTTTGGAACTCTGCATTCAAATGGGTATATCTTTCCTTTTCTCCTTTGCCTTTCACTTCTCTTTTCTCAGCCATTTGTAAGACCTCCTCAGACAACCATTTTGCTTTTTTACATTTCTTTTTCTTGGAGATGGCCTTGATCAATGCCTCCTATACAATGCCAGGAAACACTGTCCATAGTTCTTCAGGTACTCTGTCTATCAGATCTCATCCCTTGGATTAGATTTCATTCACATCACTATGAACAAAGCTAGTGGAGGTGATGGAATTCCAATTGAGCTATTTCAAATCCTAAAAAATGAAGTTAAAGTACTGCACTCAATAGGCCAGCAAATTTGGAAAACTCAGCAGTGACCAAAGGACTGGAAAAGGTCAGTTTTCATTCCAATCCCAAAGAAAGGCAATGCTAGAGACTGTTCCAACTACCGCACGATTGCACTCATCTCACATGCTAGCAAAGTAATGCTCAAAATTCTCCAAGCCAGGCTTCAACAGTACGTGAGCTTTGAAATTCCAGGTGTTCAAGCTGGATTTAGAAAAGGCAGAGGAACCAGAGATCAAATTGCCAACATCCATTGGATTATCAAAAAAGCAAGAGAGTTCCAGAAAAAATATCTACTTCTCCTTTATTGACTATGCCAAAGTCTTTGTGTGGATCACAACAAACTGTGGAAAATTCTTGAAGATGTGGGAATACCAGACCACCTTACCTGCCTCCTGAGAAATCTGTATGCAGGTCAAGAAGCAGCAGTTACAACTGGACATGGAATAACAGACTGGTTCCAAATTGGCAAAGAAGTACATCAAGGCTGTATATGACCCTGCTTATTTAACTTATATACAGAGTACATCATGCAAAATGCCAGGCTGGATGAAGCACAAGCTGGAATCAAGATTGCTGAGAGAAATATCAATAACCCCAGATACGCAGATTATACCACCCTTATGGCAGAAAGTGAAGAAGAACTAAAGAGCCTCCTGATGAAAGTGAAAGAGGAGAGTGAAAAAGTTGGCTTAAAACTCAACATTCAGAAAACTAAGATCATGGCATCCAGTCCCATCACTTCATGGCAAATAGATGGCGAAACAATGGAAACAGTGAGAAAATTTTGGGAGGCTCCAAATTCACTGCAGATGGTGACTGCAGCCATGAAATTAAAAGATGCTTGCTCCTTGGAAGAAAAGCTATGATCAACCTGGACAGAATATTATAAAACAGAGACATTACTTGGCCAACAAAGGTCCATCTAGCCAAAGCTATGGTTTTTCCAATAGTCATGTACGGATGTGAGATTTGGACTATAAAGAAAGCTGAGTGCCGAAGAATTGATGCTTTTGAACTGTGGTGTTGGAGAAGACCCTTGAGAGTCCCTTGGACTGCAAGAAGATCAAACCAGTCAATCCTAAAGGAAATCAGTCCTGAATAGTCATTGGAAGGACTGATGCTGAAACTGAAACTCCAATACTTTGGCCACCTGATGCCAATAACTGACTCATTTGAAAAGACCCTGATGCTGGGAAAGATTGAAGGTGGGTGGAGAAGGGGGTGACAGAGGATGAGATGATTGGATGGCATCACCCACTCAATGGACATGAGTTTGAGCAAGCTCTGGGAGTTGGTGATGGACAGGGAGGCCTGGCATGCTGCAGTCCATAGGGTCACAAAGAGTTGGACACGACTGAGTGACTGAACGGAACTGAACACTAAACATGAGGTGTCTCAAGTCTAACCAGTTGCCTTCTCTGCCCATTGGTGGCCCAAGTCCAAGTAGCTGCTGGGAGAACATGGGTGGAAGGGGATGATGGTGGGGACTTAATGGGACCCATGCTTAAGAGAGAAAAGAAGGAAATGCCTGGACCCAAGAAGAGTCTCACTGCGGGAGGCAGAGTTTCTGCACTCAGTTCCCATCACTTCTGACACACCCCAGGGAAACTAGCCCCTCACATGCCAGCTTCCTGGGGAAGATCTGAGCCCATCCTCCTAAGTCAAGCACAACAATGCCCTACAGAGCTCAGGCATCACCAGAATCTGATGGCCCGGCAGTCTGCAACTATGTTTCTAAACCTGGATCACTTTCAATGAGATACAGAAAGGTGAAGCTACTCATCCAAGTTCATACAATCCCTGCCTGCTAAGTCGCTTCAGTCGTGTCCAACTCTGTGTGACCCCAGAGACAGAAGCCCACCAGGCTCCCCCATCCCTGGGATTCTCCAGGCAAGAACACTGGAGTGGGTTGCCATTTCCTTCTCCAATGCATGAAAGTGAAAAGTGAAAGGGAAGTCACTCAGTCATGTCCGACTCTTAGCGACCTCATGGACTGCAGCCTACCAGGCTCCTCCGTCCATGGGATTTTCCAGGCAAGAGTACTGGAGTGGGTTGTCATTGCCTTCTCCGATACAATCCAGTAAGAGGCAAAGCTAAGATGTGAGCACAGGCGGGCCTAACTCCAAACCCCACACTTTAAGAATAACTAATGAGAAAAAGGCAAGGAGAACAGTGTCCTTATGAACACTCAGTCCTCTCAGCAGAATAAACTAAACTGATAAGCAGATGCCTAAACATAAAGGGAAATAAATTCTCACTCAAAAATGTAAAAGCTGAATTAAATCTTATGTTACAAAGAAATACCCCAGAAAGAAGGAGGAAAGCCTAAAAATGAAATAACATAAATGTTCTAAAACGTTAAGGCTGTGTCTGCTAGGAAGGAAAAGCTAATGATAAAAGATGCTGGAAGTCATTGGTGTCTGCTTTCCTTTAACTTCATGAGTTCATTGTAATCCCCCTGTATCACTTACTGTGAGAAAATAATAAGTAGACCTTGAAAAGACAAGAACAGGGTTAAGCAGTATTTTCCTTGTGCACATCAAATCATTGTTTGGATCAGACTTTTCCCAAGAATGACAGCAGCAAAATAAGACAAATACATATTTTTTCCCTACATACAAACAAGGGAAAGAGAGACAAATGCTAGAAATGGCAAAGAAGCCAATCTAACTTCATCTTACATTAATCTAACCTGAGGTTAAGCCATGGAAGGACACAAGTGAAAGAGGAGCAAGCAGTCCTAAACTCACCTAGAAAATGACGCCACGAAGTGAAGGCTTAAGCTAAAGAATGTTTCTTTCCAGATCCAACCAGGATCTAACCACTTTCCAGGCACAGAACATGGGCTCTCTTGTGTGGGAGGGCACCTTGTGGGGAATCATACGGTCTCCTTTTTTCATCTCCTACACTCTAGAAATCTCTGCCCTCAGATCCAAGCAAAGGAATCTAGAATTTTTCCTTGGCTCCCTCTTGGGGCTTGGAGCCCCATTTAAAGAGCAAAGAGAGCTTGGGAGGGAAATAAAGCTTCATTTACTTGAAGCAAGGCCCTTGAAACCTTCCCTGTGTATACACTCCCTCACTAGTGACCTTGGACATTTCTTGCCCATAAAAAATGTGATGCTGGTCAAACTCTCTTCTCCAGAGTTTGTCGTGAGAACTCCAAGAATATGTAGAAGGATCGGGCACTTAAGAGGTGTTCAATAACACTAAGTTCTCTCTCCTGTAATGGAGAAAGAATACTGAGAGGCAAAGGGAAATAAATTTAATGAGGATATGGGAGTAGAGGGGGAAAAAAAGGAGACTGAGCCTCAAGCTGTCTTTGGCTGCAATAGAGCCAACAGGAAGCACGCTAAGTGAGCTGCGCCCAGTGGATGGGAGTTGGAGCATGGAGAAGTGGAGTATAGAGCACAAGTGTCTTTTTATCCAACCCAGCACAGATATGTCTACTTGGGAGATACTCTTCCCAGGGAACGTGTGAATGAGGTCAAGCTCCAGCGAGAAGCTGAGAATTGGCTGCACTCATCCGAGGCCAGAGGCTAGAGAGATGCTTATGGCACACAGAGGTAGGAACTAAAGCCCTCCTACTCCAGTTAACAGTAGATCTGACACTTCAGTCAGGTCAGAATCTGCAGGAGTAGTTAAAAAACACATTGCTGAGTCCCAACCCAGCCTTTCTGATTCAATAGGGCTGGGGTGGAACCCAAGAATTAGCTTTTCTAACAAATTCCCAGGTGAAAGTAATGACGCTGGTCCAGGAACCATACTTTGAGAACCACTGTCTCATACTTATCTACAGTAGCCCTAGGAGAGATTTCCGGCCTAGAGTTACCTGTGACCTTGGGCAATTCATTCTCTGCTTGGTGGCCCACATGTGAGCTGAGGCAATGTGCTAGATGACCTCAAGGACCCCTTCCTACTCTGACATTCAATGACTTTGCAAGTCCAACCAGTTCAGTGCATTTATTGCCTAATTCTGGGCTGGGAATTGTGGGGAGACCAGGCATGCAGAAGTGATTGAACAACAAGGAGAATACGGAAAGAGCAAATACTGCATTTTTCCCCCCCACTGCTCTAATTTTCTTCCATGCTCTAAAGTACTCTCCTGATTTCAATTAAGCTTGCCCTGGGCTCCTGAGGTTAGCAGATATTTGAAGTAAGAAGTAAGCCGTTTGGCCAGATAAAGTTGTTCTGAGAGTCCCCCGGGAAGGAGTCTCAGCACCTCAGGCTGTGTGTCTGTGACTCAGTGGTGACATCTGGTGGTCGTCAGGGTGAGTCCCGGGCCCCGGCAACACCCACATGTGCTCCTAAAGACTAGGACACAAAAAGGGGAGTGCCTCTGTTCCCATAATAAGTCCGTTTCTCAACCACCTCCAGCTGACCTATTCTCTTGGTTGAATGCCAGAAACATTAAAGCCTCCAACTCCTATTTTATTTCTCTATTCATTCATCCATTTGAAAGGATACGATACTTAGGAGGCTGACAACCCCACTGTGGCTGATGCATCTTAACTAATATTCATATCTAAACTGTTTGGTTAAAGGAACACATCAAAGCATTTGGCAGGGAGAAAAAATACATCCTAACTGGCTTCCAACGATTTGATCTAAGCAAATAAATAAGTCATTTTCGTTTCCAGTTTAACATAAGAATATTTTTACATGATAATTTGCTTTTAAATATTTTAGCTGTGAAGTTTAATAATGGCACATGAAGCTGCCTGTCATTTCATATTTATGTTCCAATCCCAGTTTTGACAGTTCCCACGGGTTCTGGACCGCTCGGCTAGAGATATTCCAGGCCATGTTATCATAGTAACAGGTAGAAAACCCAGCCCCAGAGCCAGGAAAGAATAGAAAACCTTTAACAGGGCTTTGAACAGGAAACTGGCTCACCTTTTGCCCCTTCTTGCAACAAAACAAGTCTACAACTTAGTGAAATGATCAACCAAGCCCTCCACTCCAGTCTTTTTTTTTTAATTTATTTATTTTTAACTGGAAGATAACCACTTTATAATGTTGTGTTGGCTTCTGCCATACATCAACATGAATCAGCCTTAGATATAAGTGTGTTCCCTCCTTCTTGAACCTCCCTTCCACCTCCCACCCCATCCCGCCCCTCTAGGTTGTCACAGAGCACCGGGTTTGAGCTCCCTGCATCATTCAGCAAGTTCCCACTGACTGTTTTACATATGGTAATATATATGTTTCAATGCTACTCTTGCAAATATATGATCACAGGTGCTTTTCAAAGCAAACAATGTCAGGAAAGGCCCTACTCTCACAAGGACTGGCTAATGGCAACAGCAGCTGGTTTTGATTGAGTGCTTACTCTGTACTGGGCACTGTGCCCAGAGCATTACATGCAGATGGCTGAATCTCCACAGCATCACCAGGCAGGCAGAGCTATTCATAGCCCATCTCATAGATGAGGAAACTGGGACTTAGCCAGGTGAAAGATGGCCTTTGCTCAAGATCTCACACTGAGCATAGGTTGGGGCTGAGGTCTGAACCCAGAAGTCTGACTCCAGAACAGGAATCAGACTGGAGTGAATGCCACTTTCCCCCACCTACTCAAACCCTCCAACCCTTCAAAGCTCAGCTTCAACATTTTGCCCTCCAGCCTTGCTTTTCCCAACACTGCTACAGCCACTCCACCACCTTCCAAGTGACAGCAGTGCCTCTTGCCAGTGAAGTGTCACCCTGCCTTATCACCACCCCTCCACAGACCACGCAAGCATCTTAAAGGCAGAACCAATGTCTAACTTGTATAATGACACCCCCACCTCCAGCTGGCATAGAACGCTGTAAGCCATCAACAAATGATATGTTTTTGTCGAATGAACAAATAAACGAGCAGACCTTGAGAAAGGCACTTCTACTCTGTAAGAGACCCTTGGGTTGGAGGAAGGGGCTAACCCCCTCGAATGGAGTGAACAGTAAGAGGGGGATGAGAAGGTGGAGCAACAGCAAGGACACCTACAGCATCGGTCGGAAGGGAGCTCTGTACTCAACTATGTTCCCACCACTGAATGAGACCACCTCACATCAAAGAGTCAGGCACCACAGCATGGAGCTGATACACAGAGGGCTTATGAAGCCCTCCCTCTTTCTGCTGTGGGATTTGTGGGTGATATGTTTCAGTCCCCTGCTAAAAGCCTGGGCATCTTGCACAGTGCCTGACACACAGAAGGGGCTCAATGAGTATTTTTAAATTGCTCAAACTTTAATTTTGGCAACGATGACAAAGCAGTGATAAGGTCTGTGTCACATCCGGAGCAACTGCCAGAGTTTCTCAGTCTTTTACTGAAAGGATGATGTATGTGCGTTCATATTCTGAAGATGATAATTGTTGACAACATGATTCAGTGGCTCAACAAATTGGAACTGACACCATCAACCTGCTCGATCCATTTACAATCTTTCATCATCAATGCAGGGGACTTTGTCAACTGAGCAGGGCCAGTTTCCCCTGTGAGGCCAGCATCTTGTTTCCCATTAGTGACGAGCATTACAAGTAAACAGAGTGGCTTATTAGTGTTAAATTGCATCCAAGAGCCCAGCCAAAAATCACAAGCAATGCAGAAAAAGAAAAGTAAGAAGACAGACTCAAGTCAATGCACATTTACTGAGCAGAAGTTTCATTAACTAGTTTCTCTCCCACCAGCCTGGCTGCATCCCACTCTCCATAGGGTACCCAGAGTGATCTTTCTAAAAGGCCAGTGAGTTCACATTACCTCCCTGTTTAAAATGGTTTAGTAATTTCTTTATTCTCTCCTTGTCATTCATGTCTTCCCAGATGCCTTGGAATTTGAGCCTTGCCTACTTCTCTAGCCCCAAACTGCCCCATTCTCCTCATGCTACAGTGTACTACACACACACACACACACACACATACACACACACACACACACACTCACGCACTACACTCGAGAGTACACCATGACTGTGGAGTCTCTTCCAACAGGACCTTTGCACATGCTGATATCCCTCCTGCCATGGTATCTTTCTGGAACAATTTCTCTGCCCTTTCACCTACCTAATTCCTTCAATATTTTTAACTCTACTGTTTTATGGCAACCAGGGAGGCTTCCCTGATATAATAGGTTGAATGGTAGCCCCCCTCAACAGATATGACCACATCATAACCCCCAGAACCTATGAATGTGACCTGACCCTTGAAAAAGGGTCTTACAGGCATAAGTAAGTTAAAGATCTCGAGATGACAGCATCCTGGATTATCTGGGTGGGCTCTAAATCCAGGGACAAGTGCCCTTATAGGAGACACAGAGGGTAGACACAGGAAGTAGGAGGAAAGGGTCATATGAAGACTGAGGCAGAGATGGGAGTGATGTAGCCACAAGCCACAGAACACCTGGAGATACTAGAAGCTGCAAGAGGTGCAGAAAGATTCTCCCCTAGAGTTTTCAAAGAGAGCATAATCTTGCTGCCATCTCTATTTCAGATATCTGGACTCCAGGATTGAGAGACAATGGATTCTGTTGTTTTAAGCCCCCAGTTTGTGGCAGATGGTTATGACAGCCCTAAGGAAACTAATAACCTGACCTCCCCTTCAGGTGCTCCCTATCGGCACTACTCCCAACCCAGTACACACTCCTATATTTGCCTTTTCCATGTGGTTTTGCAACTGCTCTGTGACTTTGTTGCCTTCCACACTAGACCCCAAGCCCCTGGAAGGTGGGGATTTTATCACCTGTGACCTTCTGCCAAGTTCCAGCATCTCCTTGAAGGGGGCATCACGCCATTAGCAGAGTAAGAGCAAGATGACAAAGAGTTAAACTTGCTCTTTAAAATCTCTAAATCTTCCACAAACATCTTCTGAGAAACAAACCTCTTAGTTCCCCTCAGGCCCCCTTCCTCAAAGCTTCTCCTGACCTTCAACTAAGCCCTCCATTTCTTTATCCACAAAGTCATCACCACCCACTGAGCTGGCCACCTGAATCATGCATCTCCCTTCTTTATCAAAGGGTGACAAGCCCTGAAAATTATTCATAAATAATTTCCATGGGTTTCAAGCCTGTGTTCACTGTTTCAGGCAATGGGGGTGAGAGATGGGTGAGGTATCAGTTGGTTTGAGGTGCTATAATAAAAATACCATAGACCAAGTGGCTTTAAAAAGGCATTTATTTTTCACAGTTCTAGAGGCTGGAAGTCCAAGATTAGAGGGTCAGCATGATCTGGTACTTAGTAAGGTCCCTCTTCCCAGTTATGTCTGCATGTGGCCTTCTTTGGTGCCTGAAAGCAGAGACTGGGTGTGAGTGGACAACTTCTGGTCTCTTTCTCTTCTTATAAGGACTCTAATACCCTCATGTCCTGTAGAAGAAAACTCAAATCCAGGACAACTAGTGTTCCTGTCTTCTTTTTCAAAGGTGGTATGAGCTTATTCTGTGGCAGCGCTGTTTTAAATGCTCTAGAACATTTAGCAAAATGTTGAACTTCCAGGATCTTATACAACAGGTAATTTAATTTCTGTTTTACAAATGAAAAATCAGAGGCCCAGAGTAGCTAAGCTGCTTGCACATGATTACTACCTGGTCAAAGACAGAAGCCAAATATAACTCCAGAACCCAAGGCCTAGTTGAGGAGACAAGAGGAACTCATATGAAAAGATGAGGAGCATAATCTGAGGACCAAGAGAATGGCCAGGCCAGTTGATAGCCTTCATAGTTCCCTGAAGGGAAAGTGCTTCTTCAGGGAAGGTCATGAAAGACTTGGTGAAGAAGGGAATTTCCAGATACCTGAACACCTGGAAAGGGAAACTGAGTTCCTATATCTCTGAGCACTAAACAAACAGTGGTAGAAAAAAACGAAGTCCCTTCTCAGTGTGTGTGAACCCCCAGAGGAGAGCTCCAAGTGGAAACCAAGGGCTTTGCCACCTGCACGACCTAGTGAATCTGGCTCTGGGTGTGCCAAGAACCTTTCAGAAAGAAAGACATTTATTTTCAGGTCTAGAACAGATTTGATTGGGCTGCAAGATCTGTCTTGAATATAGTCTCTTTCTACTGGAGAACATCTACTGAGATGTTCATAGTTTTTCAGCATGTGTACCATGGACCATGGGTTTAGACAGAAAACAGTTTCATGGTTAAATAAGTTTTGGAAATGTTTAATAAAATGGAATTAAGGGGTTTTTTACCAAGGACTTCTCAGAGTCTCTCAGAGCCTCATATGCACTGGGAATCTTCAAGAATGTGCAGTAGATTGCAATGTTCACTAAATTACAGGTCAGAGAACCATAGTCTCACAATATATTATATAATGTGGCCTCAAAGAACTCCTTTCAGTTTTTATAGATGTGAATTCTCTCCCTTCTAGGCCCTCTTTCTCCTCCTTCCTTATTACCCGCCAAACTCGTCATTTCTTCTAGAAGCCTTCCCTAGATCCTCCAAACTGAGTTAGAATCTCTGGCTTTATGCTCACCAGATACCTCCGCTCCACTATAAGGACATCCGACATGCTTTATTGTTATCACCTGCTTCATCTTCTGCTTTTCTCACTAATCCATGAGCTAGGTATTTGTGATGGTTAATTTTATGTGTCAGCTTGACTGGGCTAAGAGATGCCCACATAGCTGGTAAAATATTATTTCTGGGTGTTTCTCTGAGAGTTCTTTGGGAAGAGATTAGTATATGAACTGGTGAACTGAGTAAAGCAAACATTCCTATCCAGTGCGGGTGAACAATCCATTGAGGGCTCCCATAGAACAAAAAGACAGAGGAAGGGCAAATTTACTCTCTCTGCTTGAACCGGGACATAGATCTTCTCCTGCCCTGCGACATCTGTCTCCTGGTTCACTGGCTTTCAGATTCACATCGTGAATTACACCGTTGGCCTCCTGATTCTCAGGCCTTCAGTCTCAGACTGAATTATACCACCAGCTTCCTTGGTTCTCCAGTTTACAGAAAGCAGATTGTAGGTCTTCTCAGCCTCTGTAACCATGTGAGTCAATTCCTATAATGTCTCTTTCTCTATCTATAGATCTATCTATCTATCTATCTAGCCTATTGGTTCTATTTCTCCAAGCACCCTGAATAACACAGTAATAAAGGAGTCACATCTGTTCTACTTATCATGGTATCCCCAGGGTCTAACACTCAAGTCTGGCCAATGATGGACACTCAATAAAATAGTGACTAAATGAAGTGAACGAATGAGTTACTGTCTGCCTCCTTGTAAACTCCACTGTCCTCTACAGACTTGCAAAAGCTCTGCCCCGACTAGCAATGCTGATTGCTGCTTGCTCTGTCCACAGCTCCCCCACAACACACACAGCCTTTCTAGGGGGATCTGCTCACCACCCTCAGTCCTACTGCCTACAGGGCTGTGTTCACACCACAGGGCCCTGTTTCTAACCTGACTGATGCAATAAGGCTGGAACACCTGACCCAGATACTCTGTGAAGATGAGCTGGACAAGTCATATTCGTTCCCTCTGTTTCAGGAATTGGAAATGAGACATACAGAAGGCAATGCCAGTTGGTGGTGGATAGGGCACAAAGAACATTTATGATGTGAAGAGGAACATTCAAGGCAGTCAAGGGCAAGATCAAGTTATGAGGCATCTAAACTCTCAATAGAGAGAAGAAAATAACACAGAGAGAAATAGAGATGAGAGGCAAGGTGAAGAATGTAAGTCTAAGAGGAGCCATCACTTAGAGACACCCCAAATCCCGCACACCCTGTCCTTAAAAACCTACATCTGCTCTGTTCATACAGTGGCCATTAGCTATTAAGATTTAAAATCAAATGAATGAAAATGAAAAATTTAGTTTCCCTAACCACATTTCAAGAGTCACATGTGGCTGAACAGCTTCCCCTTGGAAGTGCACTGATGAAGAGCATTCATATCATCAATGGAAGTTCTACTGGACAGCACTTTCCTGTATTTCAGGAAATCAGTCCTGAATAGTCATTGGAAGGACTGATACTGAAGCTGAAACTCCAATACTTTGGCCACCTGATATGAAGAACTGATTCATTGGAAAAGACCCTGATGCTGGGAAAGATTGAAGGCAGGAGGAGAAGGGACGACAGAGGATGAGATGGTTGGATGGCATCACCGACTTGATGGACATGAATTTGAGCAAGCTCTGGGAGTTGGCAATGGACAGGGAAGCCTGGAGTGCTGCAGTCCATGGGGTCATAGAGTCGGACATAACTGAGCGACTGAACTGAACTGATTCTGTATCTTTACAATGAAGCCCACGTACTGGAACAACGTAAATGCAATGTAAGAGCCCCTATTCCTTGTAACAAAAGGCATCAACCAGAATACCCATTAGGTGATTCAGTCCTTCAGTCACTTAGCATCAAATTTATATTGATGTTCAAGGTATCCTCTGAGTGCTAAAGATACATATTAGTGAACTGTATAGAGGCTAGCCCTGGTAGACCTTCAGTTATAACCTTCCAAACGTTAGCAGGTTATGCCCCCGTCTCACTGAATCTAGTCTTGTCTGGGCCAGATGTTGTCCCAGTTTCTTTAGCCAGCCCTTAGGCAGTATGAATGCCTGGGCCTCCACTCTCTGGATTCCTCTCTGAAAATAGTTCCGGTTATAAACATCCCTCTTAAATCTTAGAGCCCAAAACTGCACATAATATAAAAAAGCCAGCACAGAATTCAATGGACTATTATACCTCTTGCTCCAAACTGAATTTCCATTAATATAGCTTGAGAATACATTTATTTCTAAAAGAGCCAGACACATTGCATGGCTGGTTTGACTTAGTGAGCAGTTAAGTCAATAATGTTTTAAAGTTATTTTTAACAGAAACTTGCTCTTCAGCTTGTCCATCCCCAGCTTTACTTATACAACTGATGTATAAACCAAAATGCAAATTTTCACATTTATCCCTGTTGAACTTTATTCTCTAAGTCAGCATTAATCTACTAATTTTTCATGGTTGTTGAAAGTACTATATGAAGCCCCTGGTCATGCCAGGCTCATGGTTAATGCTCATTAAAAGGTAGCCATTGATACTATAGTGATTTCTTTTGGAGGCTTCTCTTTTGCTTCAGGGTTGATGTCATATTCATAATTTGAACTCAATTCAATTAACACCTTCCACTGAGCTACTGTTATGCAGTTGGGCCTCAAGGGCCCAGCCTTATACCCTCTAAGCAGACCAAATAATGCCCATGAAGGAGAGGGGCCTGCCTCCACAGGCCTCCCTTCATCCACTCACTCCCTTGTGCTAGCAATGGGTTGATCCTTTTCTAAGTGCGGCCCTCACATAATAGAGAGGAGCTGTGGCTCCAACCAGATGAAGCTGGTCAAAGATGATCACCATAGAAGCAAAGCAAGTAAGCCTGAGATCTAACTGGTGATTTAGAGTTGGGAGCAGTGATGGTGTTTTTCTCCTAGTCCCTGGGATGGATGAGTATTAGTCTACTTGGTCTCAGCCTACTCTACTAATTAGTCTACTCTACTATTAACAAATACCACATACTAGATGTCTTTGACAACATAGATTTATTTCCCATGGTCCTAGAAGCTTGGAAGCCCAAGATCAAGGTGCCAGCTGATTTGGTGAGAGCTGCCTTGCTGGCTTGCAGACAGCTGTCTTCTGGCTGTGTCCTCACATGGTGGAGAGACAGAGACAGAGGTAGGGAGAGCATGTCAGAGACAGAACACACACTCTGCTGCCTGCTTCTGTAAGGACACTAATTCTATCAGACTAGGGGCACACCCTTATGACCTCACTCAACCTTAATTACCTTTTTTTGGCCCTGTCTCCAAAAATAGTCACACTGTGGGGCGGGGCGGGGCAGGGGGCGGGGGTGGGGGTGGGGCAGTTGGAGCTTTAACATATTTATTTGGAGAAACAAAATTCAGTCCACAACAGTGAGGAGGGGCCCCAAGGAGTGCTTTAAGTGATAATTATTGGGTGGGGAGAAAAGAAATAAGTATTCTGATATCTTCACTGATACAAACGGCTCAATTTGATCGCACCAGACACAACTTCAAACCTAAGCCACAATTCACAGGAAAATGCACTGAGCAGATGGATGCCTAAACTAAGCATCGATATTAGTGACCAAGGACAGTAATCCAGCCAGTTAGACAGAGAAACCTGCATTAGTCAGAGGCCTTAGCCAACACAGCATCGTCTGCTCACGCATGCATCAGTTTTATCAGCCTCGTAACTCTACCACACAGGAAAGCATCTTTCGTCTTCTAAGAACTACGAGCACTGCAAAGGGAACAGTTACACTCTGGCCCAAAAAGTGATTATTTCTCTTATTCCATTGTAATTTCTCCTGTCCCAAAAGTATAAAACAGAGAAGCAAACGCCCCCTCTGCAATCCCTTCTCACTTGCTCTCACCCCTTTCTCTTCAGCAAACACTGAGAAAAGGATCAGATCACCCACGATAACTCACTACTCAGACACCAAGCTGTCATTCTGTCTTCTTTCTTTCTCCTTTTGTTCCCTGAAATATGAGAGAAAGAGATAACAGAGGTGGTTCTTGCTTTTTTTCCCTTTTTGGCTCAGAGCTAAATACGATGTTTAAGTACCACAACTATCTCCAGCCTAGAATGATGATTTTGCAATCCCCTAATCTCAAAAATGTTACTCTGGATATTTTGTTTTCATCTCAATGATTATTTTATGTAAGTGACTTTCAATGTCATATACCTTGAATGATTTTTTGATGCAAAAAGACTCTAAGGAGTAAAAGCACTGTTTTATACACATATAAAACAATCTTTATATGCTGTGTATGTATACATACATATGTGTATACAATATGTAGTTGCATATAATAAAGAATAGAGTGCTCAGTGATACTAATCTCTATTTATGGTGCACTTGTATGAGCCAGGTCCTCTGCTGCACGCTGTGCATACACCATCCCATTTAATCGCCCCACAACCCTGCTCCTTACTGTCAGCAGATGGGGCTCTCTTATGTCAAGAGAGCCTCATCTCAAGTCAGAGTCAGGACTTTAGTTGGAAATTGGTTGCAGAAGGCAGCGAGAGACACTGAGTCCAGAAGCACTTGTCTGTTCACCAGGAGCTTAGGACAATATAGGTATAGGAGCAAGGTGAGAATCAGACTGCAAGCTGGAGACACCATGTGGCCAGGCAGCAGGATGGGGACCAACATCCAGTTGACTCTGCAAACATATACCAAACACCTCCCGGTTCAAGGAGCTTAGGGTTAAATAGAAACAAGTGCAGGATGCCTCCCAGAACTACCCCTTAAAGGACAAGGCTTCCACCCACTGCTGGTTGAGACTGACCTCAGGTACATCAACTCCTTGACACTCCCAGGGTGGCTTTGCAGGAACCAAGCAGACTCTGGCAGCCCAGGAAGTTTGTGAGGGCAGAACACAGAAAGGAACTCTGTGCCTCTGCACTTCAGGCAGGATGGCGCCAGGGGAATCTGAGCTTCCACAGAACTGTCCTCCATAGCTGTGGCTGAAATCAGAAGTGGGCATGATAAACAGGGCACCAAAAATGTCGGCTGTGTGGAGCTCTGGGGTCCTAGGAAAACTCAAGAAGAAGGGTTGCCACTGAAAATTCCATGTGCCTAATTCCTCTTGTGGCATCTGGGCTTACTATGCCCCTCTTCCCATAAACACCTAGGAATATGAGCTTTTCTCATTGTTTTGGTACTTGGCTGCTCTCCTGTGTCCAGGTAAGTACCAAATCGTACAACTTATATACACAATAGGAAAAAATATATATTTTTAAGTTTTCCACAACAAAGAAGAGCAGATTGCCTCCAACATATAATTTTAACAATTTTATAAATGAAGACATAGTAGAAACAGAGGAGTATTACAGTGCTTCATCCTGAAGTAACTATGTCTCCAGACTTACAATGCTTTCAGAGGGGTCCAGAATAATCCCTGAATGCTAAAAAAAAAAAACTACCCAAACAAACTAGTTGTTGTCGCCATGGAGGTGTACCACCAGAGCTCCTTTCTAGGGAGGGTCAGTCATGAGGAGTCCAGGCAGCCAAAAGCCTTCAGCATGCACCCCAGGGTTCAGGCTGGGTGGGTCCCAGCCAGTGACTGGATGCGATGGGGGCAACACTGCCCAACAGTCCCTGTCCAAGATGCCCCTCTAACGGACCGTCTCTACTCTGAAGCTCCCCATCTGCACAGCTGAAACACTCAGATTTGCTCTACTGGCTCTTCCTACTCAATCCTCTTTCTTTCCCTGCTCCTTCTGCAGGTTCAGAATTTCACTGTGCGCTGAGGGCCGGTGGATGACAAAACTGACCCTGAGAGAGGCAATGTCTCCTGCCCAGTCTCTCTCAGCGACTCCATGCTAGAACTGGAAGCAGAATGCACGTATCTGTAACCTCCTAGCACAATGCTCCTGCCAGTCACACAGCTAACATCTTATACCCACAGACACAACAGTCGTCTCACTAGGTGCTCAGACAGCCAATTACATGTCTTCACATCTCCATTTGCTCTACTATAAAATTGAGAAGACACTTGCTTCACACCAGCTCCCAGCGATTGAGGGAAGAGGAATAAAAAACTTCTCATAGCTGGAAGGAAAGTCATAAATAAACACAGAACTGTGCTATCAGCTTTCACTTATCATGGCAAATGGATGGGTGCACTGGTGCAGATACATGGCCTAGGGCTTTTGTGACTGCCAGAGCTGCATCCAGACACCAAAAACAGAAATGGATGGAGGGTGGGGTGGGGGAAAGGGAGTCCCAGCTAGTCCTTGGGGAAAGTAACCCTGCAAAGCCTGGCCAATTTGGGCCAGCCCTCTTAATAGGTGCTTTTTCAAATGGAAAAAGAGCATAAGCAAGCTGTCCAAAGGTAAATGGCTTTTAAGCATATAAAGAGATAGATGCTCAAGTTCACTCAAAATTACAGCAGTACAAACCTAAACTCACAATGAGATAGCATTATAAATTCAAATTAACAAAGATCAATTTGCAGTATTGATGGAGGTATGCAGAAAAACTGTACTACTGAAAATGTAAATTGTGAACATTTCTCCAGAAGGCAATTTGACAATTTCTATTAAAATATAAAGAGCCTGTACACTTAGACATAAACATCACCCCTTTAAGACTTCTGATATAGACCTACTCGCACAAATGCACAGGATGGTCACTGCGGCAAAACTTGAAACAGCCAGTCACTGGAAATAAACTAAGTGTCCATCCTTTCAGTTAGTATGAGACGATGGACTCTAGAACACTATGCAGATGTGAAAGAGAATGACAAAAGTCTAACAGGATGATATGGAACAGTCACGAACTATACAGTAAGCAGAAAGAAAGATGGAGAAGGTGGTTACCATGTGTTGAAAAATATCTACATAAAAACTTACCTATATAAATATATACATACACACATGCTTATATATGCTGAGAATATTTTTGGAAGAAAACATAAGAACATGGTTAAAAGTAGCTACTATTCTGAGAAGGGACTAAAGGTAGGAATGAGATAGTTTTCACTGTTTAATTTTCATACTCTGTATTTTTACCATGTCTTTCTCCTACTCATTTGAAGAAGAAAAAAAAAAAAAACTTGTTAAAATGTGTGTTTTCTCCTTATAGTGGCAGAAATAAAAACAACATTAATAATAACAACCAACGTATGATTTGCAGTTTATCCTGCATGCAACACTTTCCCAGCCACGTCTTTCATGTGGACAGAGAAGAATGACTTCTACCCTCATTTTTTGTATAAGGAAGCTAAAGCCAAAGGCAGTCAATGAATTGCTCAAGGTCTTTGGAGAGGTCATGTGGAAGAGATCGCTCTTACTTTTTACCATTGCCCATATGCACATCTTCAAGGAAAGAATTGGTGGAAGGAGGATCCTAGTTTTCTGGCTCCAAATCTTGGGGTCTTTTCTTTCTACGTCTCCTTCCGCCTCAAAAAAAGAGGAAATCATTGGCTTCCATTTTTAAAATCAAATGAAGCAATGATAAAGCTTTAAATAAGAGAAAGAAACAAATGTCGGGCAGTACACAAAAAGAAAGAATCCCAGAGGCCTTTGGGGCGACCATCAGTAGCCTGGAATGGAAGAGGGCGAGGCAGCACTGGAGGAAGATGACCCCAGATCCTGAGGAGATGACTCTCCTCAGCTCTGCACTCTCTTCAAGACTTCTCATTCCCTGTTTCAAGAATTTTTTTTAAATCCCAAACTGATCCTTTCCCACATTGTCCCTGTAGTTAGAAGTTTCTCCTCCCAAGAGAGTTTGCAGGGTTTACCAGGGGAATCAGAAGAGGGTTTCAAGGTGCTGTTTGTCCACTAGAAAAAGATGAAAAGAAAGATTATAGGGTAAGTTATGAAAGGGATTAAAAAAGAATCCCTGTCCTCCATGGCCTCAAGGAAATGCTAACCCCCTGAGATGAGATGATCTTAAACTGACCTACTTGTTGTTGAATGGGCAAATCACTATATGCACCAGGCTCCTTTCTTTGGAAAGATACTGCAATATTGAATTTTGCCTCAGTGTTCATAACCCATCAGCAATGCATGATCCTAGTGGCAGGGAGGGGAGACTGTTCACAATTTGACAATCTATTGTTAAGCAAAAGGCCTGATTTTAGCAGGAATTCTGCTAAGCAGTTGAGCAAGAATCCCCCCTGATACCCAATCAAGTTCCTCAACCACCCTTGATACCTAACCAATTCCTCTTAGTAACTTTCCATCCTATCCCTCACCCTGCCTGTAGGATATAAATCCCCAGCTGCCCTGCTGGATTCAACGCTAAGTTCAGTCTCTCTCCCCTACTGCAATAGTCTTGAATAAAGTTATCCTTTCCATCTTTAACAAGTGTAGGTGTAATTTCTTTTCAGCATTACTCGAAATGCGGACCATGTCCTAGCAGCATCAGTATCACCTGGGAGCTTGTCAGAAATGCAGAATCTCAGGACCCACCCAAGACCTGCTGAATCCAGAGTCTCTACTTTAACAAGATCCCCAGATAGTTTGTGTAGAAATTAAAGTTCAAAAAGGGTTGTTTTTCACCAATACAGTATACTAACGCATATATATGGAATTTAGAAAGATGGTAACAATAACCCTGTGTACGAGACAGCAAAAGAGACACTGATGTATAGAACAGTCTTATGGACTCTGTGGGAGAGGGAGAGGGTGGGAAGATTTGGGAGAATGGCATTGAAACATGTAAATATCATGTATGAAATGAGTTGCCAGTCCAGGTTCGATGCACGATACTGGATGCTTGGGGCTGGTGCACTGGGACGACCCAGAGGGATGGAATGGGGAGGGAGGAGGGAGGAGGGTTCAGGATGGGGAACACATGTATACCTGTGGCGGATTCATTTTGATATTTGGCAAATCTAATACAGATATGTAAAGTTTAAAAATAAAATAAAATTTAAAAAAAAAAAAAAAGGGTTGTTTTTGTCAACACGGCCCCAACTCCTTCAATGGGACCATAATTCTGTACTTTCAGAGTACTCCCCTTAGGGCCAGCCACTCACAATGAGCTGAGAAAACTCACTTCCTTGCATCTTTCCTCATTTTAACTCATCTTTTCGACCTCTTTACTCACTCTCCCTGGATTTCCTCTCCCATGAGCTATGCCTCCAGCGTGAGTTCCACTCCATCATTCTACTCTCTCTGGGTGGTGATTCTTTGAATTCTAAGGTGGTGCAGGGGACCAGGGTAGGAAGCTGACCAAGGTCTAAACCTGGGATGGCATTTAAGAAGCCCATCAGACCTTAACACTTCCCAGATTGACTTCTCAGTATTCAATATGCATATCTATCCTCAGCCAGGATAGATATGGGGGAGTATCTCTGCTCTTCTCTATATCCTCTGCTCTTCTTTAAATCCTCCTTCTGTTATTCTGTGGGAAACTAGAATAGAGACTAGGGTGGGGTGGGACTGGTTTTTCCAGATACGTAGCATTGTTAATAACTTGATCCAATAAAGCTAGATATGGGGGAGAAACCAGACTATCCATTTATGGCCAAGATGACAAGTGAGCCTAGGAGGTTGCCAGGACATACTTAAACTAGGGAATTATTCATTATTTGTTTGTCTGAAATTCAAATTAACTGGGTGCCCTATATTTTATCTGGCAACTCTAGCCTGGCTCTCTCTGGAAACTCTTTAGTGCTCATGAGTAGGGGGTCTGTATGGCACAAGAAGGTAAGATTACTGGAGGAGACCTCCAGTTACTCTCTCCTAACTGGAGACACATATTTTTCTGGCAGGTTCACCCATTATACCATTCCTCCCACTTACTGAGTCAACGGGACTTATGCTGACAGCAGAGAAAAGTGTAGATTTGGAGAGTATTATGAAATACCACAATAAGGAGAAGGATATTTTAATGTATATATAGCTCTTTAAAATATGTTTTAAGCCAATCTTGAGATGTTTCATTGTCTGCTTAGAAAATATGAAATCATGCAAGTATTCCAAGATTTTGCAAACCAGGTTCCTGATACTACTTTATGTTTCTCTCTGAACTCCAAGGAGGTTGCAGATAATACACTAGTGACAAAATAATTATCTTTTCCCCCTTTCTACTACCTACTCCACCACCAACCCCTTGTCCTTACCTGGTCAAAGAAAATGGCCCTCTCCTCCAAGCCAAGTCATTGGCTTTTACCTCCTTCAGGGTTCTATTCATATTTAGTCTTGTGCAGAAGTTGTGTGTGAATTTTCATTGCTTACACTGTTAGCTCTCTGAGGGCAGAAACATGAAGCCTGGAGTGCCCTGACCCCTGTCTTGCACATAGAAAGCACTCCACAAATATTTACTGAATGACTTCTTTGTAACTTTCTCCTGAGCCTAAAAAGAGACCCCAGCTGAACTCTGACTTGACTCTACTAGACTGTGATTGGAACTGAAAATAAAATGGCATCAGTTCACCCCAGAATCCCTGCCAGGACTTGCCATGACAAAAACTATTAACACTCTTTATGTTACTTTTATTTTTCAGTGCACTCTCAAAAGATTTTCTTTGGCCTCTTATTGTACTGGTGCTTTTGAATGGATGCAAGCACTTCCATGCCTTTTTATAATCCACTGCAATCGTTAATTTTAAAAAAGACCCACATGCTACAGTTTAACCACTTTATTGTTTGGAACTAGGAATGGCCCTCAGGAGGCAGGGCCTCCAACCTGTCAGGCAAGGGAGAAATAAAGGCCTTTCAAATTCTTCTATCAGACTTGTGGAAGTCCAGGGTGAGAGTACTACTAATCATGATCAGCTGTGTGACTCCAGACACATTCAGACTGAGAAGTCTATTTTTTTATTTATTTTTTATTGAAGAATAATTGCTTTATAGAATTTTGTTGTTTTCTGTCAAACCTCAACATGAATCAGCCATAGGTATACATATATCCCCTCCCTCCTAAACCCCCTTCCCATCTCCCTCCCCATCCCACCCCTCCAGGTTGACACAGAGTCCTGTTTGAGCTTCCTGAACCATACAGCAAATTCCTGTTGGCCATCTATTTCACACAGGGTAATGCAAGTTTCCACGTTACTCTTTCCATACATCTCACCCTCTCCTCCCCTCTCCCCATGTCCATAGGTCTATTCTCTATGTCTGCTTCTCCATTGCTGCCCTGTTAATAAAGTCTGTTGAATGGAGAAGTTAGAGGGTAAAAGTGGAAGCACAGAGAAGATGCCACATGCATCCCTGCTGAGGTTCCAGGTCCAGCTGAGGCCCCATAACCCAGTGAGAATCTCCAATGAGCCCTGAAGGTATCCCCAGGCCACTTCATCCAGACCTCGTGCTCTCCAAATCATATAATCCAACACGCGTGGGTGAGCTGCACTCTCCTCCTGAGAACAGGGCACAGGCTAAGAGGTACTAAGAAGAGAGGGATGCTACCTACATGATCCACCAACCTCACTCTCTATCCCCAGTGTCTTTCCAGAAATCTACCTACACTCACTATTCCAGCATGAAAAAGCAACATTCTTTTGGCAGTGAATACAGGTTGAATTGTCTGCCCTATATCCAGCTCCTGTCATTCACACACTATCAGTCACAGTCCCCTAAACAACTTCCTTAAGAGATGGCAAAGGTCCTAGACCAGCCAATCATAATTCCTACAACAATGACCCAAGGAGAAAGTGTGTGACCCCAGGTGGGCTGCCCAGAGCTCTTCTCTGGCACTGATTCAACACTACATTAAAACAGGCTCTCTCTTGTTAGTGGGGTGGCTGAACAAGGAGGATGGGAATCTATAGCTGTAAGCAGGACCTGCCTAGAGAAAAGCCAAACAAAGGGAAAGAGATGAGAAATGAGGAGACATACATAAATCTTGTTGCCAAGGTGCTCTGAATCCTTTAGTTCTTCCTTTGATCTTGAGAAACACTCCACTTTCCATTCACTCCTTTGCTTAAGCTAGTTGAATTTAGGTTTTTATAGCTTGCAACAAAAAGAGTCATGATTAGTACAATCCCTGACTCTCCTTCCAACTTCGGTAGAGGAAACATGGCTCTGTCTTAATCATTTCAGGATGAAGGAGGAGTCCGTATAAAAGGAAACAGAATGTACAAAACTGTAGACCCTCACGTGATGGCTGTAGGTTACAGCTGAGGTTGGCTGAGGAAAGTTGCTCTGAATGATAAAATAAATAATAACCCCAAAACAATGGTAACAACTAATATTTCTAGGCACCTTGGTCATGGCCACGGCAAAGTGACTCTCTCTGCCAGATAAACACTGATTGATGGAACATGGGCAAAGCTTTGATAGAACTGAGGCAAATATCAATGAAGAGCTAAACTGAAACATGAGACAGCATCAGGTACCAGGTGGTCATTTTAGGATATTACAAAAGAACAAATGAAAGCACATGAGCTGTCCATGAACTACAAGGAAAGAAGAATGAAGCAGGTACTTCCTTACAAAGAGACAGAGGGAAGACAGAAAGGGACTCCTGATCCCCTCTCCCCAGTGTCCAGCTACCACCACCCCAATTTATTGCAAGAAAGTATTCTCCTATACCTGCTTAAGAACCCTCCTTTCTTATTTGAAATACTCAAATTTGTTTTCTGACCTGGTATAGCAATATAAAGAAACTACTATTTTAACAACTGGCACCTATGATTTTATTCTATTCTATTGTACCGGTTTGCTTTTTAGAAGAACCCATCTTTATTAAAACTCATACTTTGATGCTCTATTTTGGGGTGGAGAAAGTGAGATCCCAAACCTTCCTTATACAGAGAACAGGAAACAAAGAGGTAAGCTTCGCTGCAGAAAAAACAATCCAGAATACTGGAGATATCCAAGAGATGCAACGGAGAGGACCAAACGTGGCAGGAAACGAACCTGTGGATCAAGGGCACCAATGAGAAGTTCCCGTGGCAGTGTGGCCACAGAAGGTTTAAGAACAGGTGTCAAATATACACTTTTAATTGTTTTGCATTTAAAACATGTAAATATCTCTGTATCTTCAATCTTTAATAAAGTCTGACAACACATGTGGGTGGGTAAAAAAAAGGGAAACAGTCTGAGTCCCACAGCCTGGTTATAAGCAGAGAAGATGGTAGTGAGAGATGAAAGGGCATGAGCTCAACAGCAACAGAAGCCCAGACCAGGAAACAAGAAGACAGCCACCACCTCTGAACAGGTATTTACAGAAATTTTTAAGTAAAACAATGCCTTTTTCATAGGATGTCGAATAGACATCTTCAGACAATTAATCTAAAACCCCGGGTTTCCAAAGCCCTGTACCTGTGCCTCTATTTCATCTTGAACACTAGACTGTATATTCACACATTTGTGGACGCACAAATTTCAGCTCTTTGAAGGAAGGGCCATGTCTAAGTTATCCCAGTGCCTGGCACAATGGCTGCAATGTATTTTTAAACTGATAACAAATTTTATTTTTGGAACAGTTTTAGATTTATAGAAAAATTGCAAAGACACTATAAAGTCTCCCTAAACCTCACAGTTTCCCCTATTATTAACATCTTCCAATAGTATGGTACATTTATCACAACTAATGAACCAATATCCATGCATTATTATTAGCTAAAGCCCATACTTTATTCAGATTACCTTCGTTTTTGCCTAACATTCTAATACTGTGCCAGGATCCCATCCAGGATACCGTGCCACATTTAGTCACCATGTCTCTTTAGGCTCCTCATGACTGACAGTTTCTCAGAATTTCCTTGTTTTTTTATGACTTTGACAGTTTTGAGGAATACTAGTAAGATGTTTTGTAGAGGGCCCCGCAGCTGCAATTTGCCTGATGTTTTCCCCATGAGTAGACAAGGGTTATGGGTTTTGGGAAAAAAGAACCCAGAGGTAAAATGTCATTGTCATCACATCATATCAAGAGTACACAGAACTCAGTCATTACTGTTGATTGTTATTGTTGATGGTTACTTTAACCATCTGACCAGGGTTGAGTCTGTCAGCCACCCCATCCCATCTTTTCCATAGTTTACTCTTGGGAAGAAGTCATAATGCAAAGCCCCACACTATGAGAATCAATAATTATACTCCACCAACTTGAAGGCACATTATCTACATAAATCGTTTTTATTTCTTTGCATAGGATATCTGTGTATTCTCCCCCTACTCCACCACTATCATTCATCTATTTATTCAATCATTTATTTGCACCTGTATGGACGCATGGATATTGATTTTATACCATAAGTTGCAATCTAATACTGTTTTTTTTTAATTAAATTGTTTCAGCTTTGGCCATTGGAAGCTCTTTCAGTTGACTTCCTATGATATATCCCATCACTGTGGGGGTTTTGTTTCTTTAGCACTGTCTTACTTTGTGGCTCTAGAAGATGCTTTTGGGTTTACATGGTATATTTCCTGCCCCACTCTTTTCTTTTTTCCTGCCCCAGGCTTAGAATCCAAGAAGTTTATTGGATTGCAGAATGTATTAGAAACCATAATATGGGTACATGCATGCTAAGGTAGCTTCAGTCATGTCTGACTCTTTGCAACCCCATGGACCGTAACCCTCCAGACTCCTCTGTCTGTGGGATTCTCCAGGCAAAAATACTGGAGTGGGTTGCCATGCCCTCCTCCAGTGGATCTTCCTGACCCTGAGATCAAACCCACATCTCTTATGTCTCCTGCATTGGCAGGTTCTTTGCCACTAGCACCACCTGGGAAGCCCATAATATGGGTACCAGGTATATATTCATTATTACCAGGGTGTTTGGCTTCCCTGGTGGCTCAGACAGTCAAGAATCTGCCTGCAGTGCAGGAGACCCAGATTCAATCCCTGGGTTGGGAAGATTCCCCTGGAGAAGGGAATGGCAACCCACTCCAGTATTCTTGCCTGGAGAATCCCATGGACAGAGGAGCCTGATGGGCTAGATAGACAATCTAGATAGACAATCATATTATCTGAAAACAAAGATGGTTTTATTTTTTTTCTTCCCATTCTGTATATATTTTGTTTCCTTTTCTTTTCTTATTGCACTGCCAAGGACTTTCATAAAATGCTGACTAGATATGGTGAATATGATTGCTAATTTTTTGTGTTAACTTGATTGGCCACAGGGTGCCCAGATTAAATATTATTTCTGATTGTGTTTATGAAAGGTGTTTCCAGATAAGATCAGTATCTGGAATCAGTGGACTCAGTAGATTTCCCTTCCCAGTGTGGTCAGGCATCATCTAATCAAGGGCCTGAATAGGACAAAAGGCAAAGGAAAGAAGATTTCACCTTTTTCCCTGCCTCACTGGTAGAGCTGGGACATCTCATCTCATCTCATCTCTTCTGGCCCTCGGACTGGGATTTATACCATATGTTCCCCTAGTTCTCAGGTTAAATTACACCATCAGCTTTTCTGGGTCTCCAGCTAGAGAGAGCAGACTGTGGGACTTTTCAGTCTCCATAATTACATGAACCTAGTCCTCACAGAAAATCTCCTTTTAGATTTATACATATCCTACTAGTTCTGTTTCTCTAGGAATCCTTGACTAATACGAGGAAGGACATTCTTGCCTTATTCTCAAACTCAGAGGGAAAGCATTATTTCTCACTATTAAGTATGACGTGGACATACTTAACTGTGAGTGTGTGTGTGCTCAGTCATATCAGGCTCTGTGACCCCACAGAGCCCCTGTCAGGCTCCTCTGTCCATGGAATTTTCCAGGCAAGAACGCTCGGGTGGGTTGCCATTTCCCAAGTATGAGTTAGGTTTTCATAAACATTCTTTATCAAGTTGAGAAATTTCCCCCCATTCCTAGTTTGCTGAGATTTTTATCCTACAGAGATGCATTACCAGATTCCTCCTTGAAGGGATGACTTGTTGCCCCAGCTATCATCTCCATCAAGGTATGCCTCAGCCGCAGTCAGCCACCTTGCCCAAGGGAACATTCTTCCTGGGGTAGTCCACACTCAGTGACTGACAGGGCTTCAGAGAAAAGGCGCAGCCAGTCCAGCCCAATGAGGGTCAACTCTGATGGAAAATATATGCTCAGAACTCCCCATGGAGTCAGGGAAATTTGTGCCTGGCCTATAGCCCAGTTCACCTTTCCCCCCTGCCCAATCCTGCTTCTTCCACCTCCTTTCCACGGACCTTAATTTCTAATAAACATCCTGCACACTAAATTCTACCTTGATGTCTACTTCCAACAATTCAACCTGTGACTCTCCTTACAGAGCAAAATCATTTTCCATGCTATTTCATAAAAAAAGGGTGATTTTTTTTTCCCTACCAGCCTATCTTGCATATAAGAATAGATGTTGAATAAATATTTGTTGAATGAACTAATTATTATTAATTATCTGGAGTTAGGAGTACTGGCTCCTGGTTCCAGCTTTTGACATTCAGTATATGACTAATGACCAACTTTAAAAACTGTGATAAGGCTATGTTTCATTTCCATGTATTCAGCTTCCACGCAGTCCATACATTGATAGCTTATCGATTTAACTCCCTAAATAAGAGGTTTTTTGTACCTGTACAGGGTTGGCTATTTCACAGTAGGACTTCTGGCCAGATGCATCCCCATTTTTGAAGGTAAAGCAATGTTTGTGTAATTATATGAATATTTCATTACATTTTCCCTTACTAGGTTACAAAAATGAGTGGAGAAAGGAAAAATGAAAGTGCTGATATCCATGATAAGAAGCAGAGGTCTCATTAACTCAATGCAATTGAGGCAAAGATAGAAATCATTAGGCCTGTGGAAAGTGATAAGTCATTAGCCTCAATCAGATGCTCATTGGCTTCAAGCTGGTCAACCTTCTGAAGGGAAAGAACATGTATGAAATATATGAGTCACCAAGGATGATGCCTAAAATGCAAAGTGTGATTAGGGATGTCAGTATATTTTTCAGTTCTCTGGTAACAGAACACATAGGAAATTTTGTTTGAGTTTTATATATATGACTTGCCACAAGTTTTCGAGAGAGAACATTATGCGCAAACTCAGGGGAATCCGTAAATTAATGCATGGACTTTCACTCTTATAGAGTTGCTGCATATCTCACGTTAGACAAAATCTGTGATTGCAATACAAGTCTGCAATATTTAAGATATACCCTGCCATTTTTGTAAGTAAAAATATATTGGTAATTTTGATGACCAAATACCAATAGATGATAGGTAAAAGCTATAGGTATCGGTTTAGGTACAAGTATAGGTACAGGTGGGACTTCCCAGATGGCTCAGTGGTAAAGAATCCACCTGCCAATGGAGGGGATAGATGCAGGAAACGTGAGTTCAATCCCTAGGTCCGGACGATCCCCTGAAGGAGGAAATGGCAACCCATTCCAGTATTCTTGCCTGGAGACTCCCATGGACAGAGGAGCCCAGCGGGCTACAGTCCATAGGATCACAAAGAGTCAGACATGACTGAGCAACACTGAACACACACGCATAGTTACAGGTATCGGTGCAAGTATGGTGCGAATGTGAGTATGGGTAGGTATGGATATATGTATGTACCCAGACACCTTAGCATTCTCCTTTTCCCAGAATTCGGTCTGTGAGAAAGAGGGTTTAAAAAAAAAAGAGGGAAGTCTAAGAGGGATAATAGGATAGTGAAGAGAGAAAGGAGGAAAGTTTAGGGTTAGGGCCAATTCCCAGGACTTTCTGTGATGTTAACCTTCTATCTTTTTTTAGAGTTAGATTACCTGACTTATTCTAATTCTCTTTTATCTCCAGACCACCATCCCTTCTATTAAGACCTGAACCCAGTTAGGCTTGGATCATGAGTTTTAATCAGGACTTTGGTTCCCAACAATCCTACCTGGAAAGATTCAAGCCTGGAAGATAAAGGAAGCTCAGGTTTTGATCTGGTCATCTATCTGGAGATGATGCGTAGATGAGGAACAATATCTGAGGATGATGGGTAGATGAGGACAGTGGCCTCATGTCTTAACAAACTAAAATAGTAAAAATGTCATTTCAATATTTTATTAAATAAATATTGAAAAGGCTTATTGTCATTATGCTCTGATACTTCACTGCCGATACAAAAGCATTTTGAAAAATGCACAGTAGGCATTTTTCCACTTGCAAATTTAACAGTCATGGCTTTGACAATGTGAGAGAGAGTCTGAAGGACTATGACATGCAGCAATTTGTAATTTTGCTAAGGCACTGATTTGAATCACCCCCACTGTGAGCTGGTATGTGGGGAATTAGTCATTTAGGTAGTAAGCGAGCCAGTACCTGCCTCTGACGTTAGTTTGTTGCTCACCAGTGCTTTTCATAAATCTGGGGGATTCTTGGAAGCCTCAGGACAAACACCAAGTACCACTGTATAGCTCAATCCTGTTAGGTGTTGGAATCGCAATATGCAAAAAAAAATCCATATTATCGTCCATAATGCAGATAAATCTCACTAGGATGACCACATACGACTGCCGGAGCCACTTGTAGGTGCTCAAAGTAGTCAAAACCAGGTAACTCACCTCTGTTTTACATTCTGTCAGGGCATTGGGCATAATAACTGGCATTAAAAACCTAGCATTAACTTGTTTGCATTGGGATGAACACTGATTGTTAAAAATATTTTGTCCACCAGTACTGAGTCCTGGTATGCTTTGTCATCTGTGAAAAACACTGTTACTGGCTGCACTGTCCACCTCCACCTCTTTCTTGCTAACAGCCCCTCAATGTTTCCCATGGCAGCATTATATCCAGACCCCACTTTATCTACTCCCCCATGTCTCAGGGTGCCTGGCTAAAGAGATGTATGAGGAAACCACCTGGAGAACTTCTGGAAAATTTCTGCTCTCCAGATGTGCCTAAAACCATTCTCCCCACCCCACACCCCTTCCTGCCTTGAATATGGGCATGAGGGCTAGAGCTGCGGCAGCCTTCTTGCTCATGATTATGAGGCAATGTGCAACAGAGAAAAGCCAGGAAAACTGCAGTGATGATGGATCCGACACTTTTGAGCCACCAAATCAACACTATCAAGCTTTGTGTAAGAAAAATAAAACTCTATTCTCTTTAAACCATTGCAGATCAATATATCTGTTTCTAGTGAGGGGACAAATATAAATACACCATTAATAAAAAAAATCACAGACTTTGAATATGTGATTCCTAAAGGCTCTCTAGTCTCATATTCTATGCTTGTAGAAATTTAAGAGGCTCTTTGAGTGGTAAGTTCAATCTCAGACCCACTTACTTCATACTTCTAGCTGGGGCATAGAGCTTCTATAAGACTCTTCCCTTCAATTTTTGCCGCACTTTTTTCACTTTCCAAGCGAAAGACTTTTATCTATGGTATGTCATGATATCTCCTTGTATCTGTCTCATCTTTAATGTCACATCTCTGTTACCAATGAATTATTTCAGGAAAGAGATGAATCCTTAGGAAGGACTGGCACAGGCTGTTAGTATTTTCTGAATCATATGAGAATCCAGGGCAGCCTGAGGCTTCAGAAAAGGGAACCCAATGAGTCAGTGGCAAGAAACAGGGCCCCTCCATAGTTCCTGTGATAAGCCTGTGCATGTACCATGTAACACAAAACTAAGCAACCACTCTTCTAGGAGCTCTACCAACTAGGAAGACATAAAGGTGGTGCTTCTGTCTGAAGGACAATAATTTAACTCAGTTATACTAACATTTTGAAAGCATCCACCACAGGCCAGATCCTGTGAGAGGAACCAGGAACATAAAAAGAGATAATGCCAGGGCCATGCCCCATGTTGAGACATGTACTCCTTTCACTGATAAGAAGTCTACATTCTCATTTTTTAACCAGGTAAGGATGTAGTAACGTCATCTTCCTTAGAGATCCAGTGTCTCTTCATTTGTATTACTAAGCCAGATGCTGTTTACTGCACCTCAGGCTGGGGGCACTGGGAGAGCGGGGGAAGGTGGGTGAGGCTAGTTAACTTTTCATTCCTCCTCAGCCTATGCCGTTCTGCAGGCAGGATGCCCAGCATGGGTGTCAACTTTTTACAAATAGCAATTGAAGCTGTCAGTTATCTTGATGAGTAGCGCTCCAGTGCAAGAACAGCATAATTGGGGGTGAAGTGTTAGTGAGCTAATTTTTTCACCAGCAAAAAAACAAAACATCTTTCTGGGGATAATGTATTTACTGTTATTATTTGGTATGTAGCACAGAAATTCCAAATAATATAAGAATGAAAATATCAAATTCCTCAACTTTAGGAGAGGCACAGTATATAACCTCTCTCACAGGTTAAAAAAAAAAAAAAATACAGAGATTATCAGAACTTTATTTCTTTTTTTCTTCATAAAGTTTTCTCTCTCCTTTTTTTTTTTTTTTTTTTTTGTCTGTTTTAAACAGAAAAACTCTGGTGCTTATTTTTTGTTGGGTATTTGTATGCTTAAATATAAGGCATCAGGACTATAAAAAGACCCCAGTGTTTAAGCCTCAAGGCGAATATGATATGAATTTAAATGAGCTATGACATTGTCCTCTAACACTCTGGATGGCTCATTATTCAGTGAACCAGAATGTAATTTCTCCATCCCTCCTAGTCTGTAAACCTAAGACCCCAGCAGCCTGCCCATTCTTGACCATCTTGTAAAATCTAACTCAAAAACTGAAATCCCGGTGGAGGCGTCCCTGCCTTTGCCAGCAACGCTAATGTTTCTCTTCAGTTTCATCCCTCTTCCGCCTGTCTCTCATCTGGCCCTCCTCAAACTGTCTTCTAATTGTTGCTTACATTCTGTCTTCCCTCTGGATAGGGACTAAGTTTGTTCACCTATGTACCCCAGGGCCTTATGCAATTTCTAGCACATAGAATATCCTCAATACACTCTTGCTGAATAGGAAAAGGAAGGAAGGAATGTGGGAAGGGTGGAGCATCTTGGTAGGTGATCAGTACTTAGAGCAAGAGCTCCATAGTCAAGCCAAGTGAAGGGCTCTGGCTCCTGGTACCCAGCAGAGGGCAGCAGAGAACTAAGGAGCAAAAGCTAACGCCCCAGAAGAAAGTTCTCCTGTGATTGCCAATGGGAAAGGCCAGAGAGCAGGAAGGGAGGACAACCCCCATGACACCAAAACTCAGGGGCGCAGCACTGTCAGATGTCACAGGATGCACAGGCAGAACCCTGAACCTGGCAGGAATGTATGAGGAGGTTAGGATGCGTAAGAGACTCCTACAGTGGGTCCAAAATAATTTGGATGGATTGTATTTTGGGGGCCAGGCATCATCTGAAGGTTCATAGCCCTGGCCCAAGCAGGAAATGTCCCTCAGCTGATCTCAAGGTCTTGGGACTCCAGAGGGACATAATGGATGAACAAACCTAAACTTCTTACAACTGGATCACTAAGGAGAAGCCTTAGTGATCTCATAGGACTTGGAGAGATGAAGATTAGACATTCCAAAAGCCACTGAGCAGGAGTTGAGCAAAGAAACCCTAAATAAAAGGCAGCAATAATGAGAAGGTTCCACTGGTCAGCCCAGGAATCCAAAAAGCAAACGACCTGGGTGGGAGAGGATGACACAGCTGTGTTTTGAAGGAACCACAGAATTTTAAACAAATAAACCCAAACCACACTCACAGAGGTTTGGGATTAGATTGCATTTCATAACTGCAAAGTCTTACGCTCTTGCTTACCACTTGCAAGCATGGTCAATGGACTAGCACCCACATCATTGCCAAGAAGTTGCTAAAATGCAGAATTTCAATCCCACCCCCAGATCTACTGATTCAGAATCTGCACGTTAACAGAATTCCCAGGTGATTCGTACGCCCATTAACTTTGGGAAGCCCCCTTCACCACCGGCTGAGCCCTCACCACAAACACCTCTGACCATAACTTGAACTATTCTACCCATTGACCACCATATGGTCACTGTGTATTCCAGCCATACCAATCTTTTTTGCTCCTGCAATATGCCATGTTTATTCCCAACACAGGGTCTGTGTTCTATCTGGAACCATGGATGAGTTTTCTTGACACTCAGATTTTGACTCAAACATCAGCTCTTCGGAGAGGTCTTCCCCAGCACCCAACCCCACTGAAATACCTGAGTACTCTCAACTACATTAGGCAAGGCCACTTCTGTGCATGGTGCCACTGTTCTCAACCCTAACATCTGAACCACACAGAGAACTTATTAAAACACAAATTCCAGGCCCAGCCCTCCAGAGTTTCTGATTCAGTAGGTCTGGGGTGGATCTGAGAGTTCTGAGAATTTGCATTTCTAACAAACTGCCAGGTGGCAACAGTACTGTTAAGCTGGGACCACTCTTTGAGAATCATTGGCACTGTCTCACTATCTGATGGTATTTCCCTCATCACTCCTTTCTGTAGGGTCATCTACACTGTACCAGAGCGTCTACTCCAGGAGAGTAAACAGTCTGTATGTTTTGTTCACCCAGTGTCTCCAGTGCATGGTATACAGTTGGTGCTTTTTAATATTTGTGGACTAAAGAATGGATTCATTAGTAGCCAACTTTTTTCACTATAGATTTTGCATCTTTTGTATGTGGTTTAATATAACTTAGCAACAGCTTTGCATTCCATTCTGTAATACATATAATCAGCAACCAGAGTTTTGTATTCATTAGACATTAACTTACAAAAATGTAAACCACACAGTGACAATTGAGAGCTATGTGTTATCTATAGCTATCTGCTATTGAAAGCACTTTTTATGTTGTTGACTTCATTAGCTGGTCTTCTACTTGAAGACAGAGACTCTATCCAATCCCATACCAATGCAGGGGACAGAGGTTTGATCCCTGGTCCGGGAAGATGCCACAAGCAAGGGAGAAACTTCTGTGCCACAGCTATTGAGCCAGAGCTCTAGAGCCTGAGAGCTGCAACTATCGAGCTCACATGCCTAGATCCCATGCTCCACAACAAGAGAGGCCACCGCAATGAAGAGGAGTCTCAACTCGCCACAACTGGAGAAAGACCCCTCGAAGCAACGAAGACCCCGTGCCATCAAAAATGAATACATAAATGTTTTAAAAATGTATTTTTTAAAAATCATGACCTCTGTCCCTTCTGAGCACTGAATAATAAGTAATATTTAGACAGCGTTTTTTTACATACCTCATTTCTCTTAGTTTGTATTGATAATAGTATGGATATCTAGGAAGTATTCATAATATATATAAATCTTTAAGTTGATTCAGGAATACTTACATTCTTCAAACTATATATCAACTTCATAATAACTGTTAAGTAAATATTACTACTACTACCCCCATTTCACAGAAGAAACTGAAGATCAGAAAATTTAATAAATTTGAACCCACTTTTTTTCCTTCTCCTGGACAACCCACACAACCGTCTAGGGCATGATCTTTTCTGGAGACAGCAGCAGCAAATGCTAAGATACAAGGAAAACTTTGTTTGATTAGTTTGGACATTCTTATGATGTTCTGGTTTGGCATCCGATTATTGAGTCTTAGGCAATAGGCCATTCTAGTTATCAATTCAAATCTGTATACACTGAATTTTTTTATTGTTTTAAACCAGCAACAAAATCACAAATATCTGCTAATAATACACAAGCAAACTTTGAGAATTTAATGTCACAACTGAAATCAGGTACTGCTTGAGGAAAAAGGTAAACTTAAAACAGGGAATATGAGATTTTATTGAGTCTACATTTTATTATAATGTTTTGATTTCTTTGTATTCAAGTAAGTGAAGATATTTCCAATAAGAACATGGTTTTTTAATTAGAAGTATTTTTTTCTTTTTAAAAAGTTATTTTCTTTTATTCTTCACAATGATTGCCCTTAATATAACTTATTAATTCTTCAAGAATGTTCCCTATCAAAGTTACTTGGGATATACTGCTAGAACAGCTGGGATTTGAAGCACTATAGCAATTCATATGAGTCTGTCTTCTGCTAAAGATGCTTTATAAAAGTGCAATTTTTAAAAAAACTTCTAAAAATTCCATAATTGTACTTACAAAAGAGGTGTGAGGTAGAGAAAAGAACAGCAAGTGTGAAAAAGGGAGATGGAATAAAAGGGGAGAGGCGAGGGAGAAGTTAGGAGTAGTCAGGAGAAGAGATAAAAGGAAGAAAGGGGGAAAGGAGGAAAGAAGAAAGGGAAGGAGAGAAAGAAAAAGGCTCCCACTTTGGCTCTTGGTCTAATTCTGGCCTTTCTTACCCTCACTCCACATACCCACCCCTCACACATGCACCACACACACACACACACACACACACACACTACTTCTCTGACAGTTGCCTCAGCCCCGTACATTTTGCACAGGATGTAGAAACTGGCAACATCCTGACATCCAAGCTATTTCTTTCAAGAACACAAAATTATGGCCATACATACATCAATTATTTAAAAATTGTTTTAAGATTTAAAAGATTCTCAGAATGGAACCATTTTCAAAAATAGTTCCAAGAAAAATTAATACTTAAGTTGCAAGAGAGTTCCAGAAAAACATCTACTTCAGCTTTATTGACTATGCCAAAGCCTTTGACCTTGTGGATCACAACAAACTGTGGAAAATTCTTCAAGAGATGGGAATACCAGACCACCTGACCTGCCTCCTGAGAAATCTGTATGCAGGTCAAGAAGCAACAGCTAGAACTGGACATGCAACAACAGACTGGTTTCAAATCGGGAAAGGAGTATGTCAAGGCTGTATAGTCTCACCCTGCTTATTTAACTTACATTCAGAGTACATCATGAGAAACGATGGGCTGGAAGAAGCACAAGCTGGTATCAAGATTGCTGGGAGAAATATCAATAACCTCAGATATGCAGATGACACCACACTTATGGCAGAAAGCGAAGAGGAACTAAAGAGCCTCTTGATGACAGTGAAAGAGGAGAGTGAAAAAGTTGGCTTAAAGCTCAACATTCAGAAAACTAAGATCATGGCCTCTGGTCCCATCACTCCATGGCAAATAGATGGGGAAACAACAGAAACAGTGAGACACTTTATTTTCTTGGGCCCCAAAATCACTGCAGATGGTGACTGCAGCCATGAAATTAAAAGACACTTTCTCCTTGGAAGGAAAGTTATGACCAACCTAGACAGTATATTAAAAAGCAGAGACATTACTTTGCCAACAAAGGTCTGTCTAGTCAAAGCTATGGTTTTTCCAGTAGTCATGTATGGATGTGAGAGTTGGACTATAAAGAAAGCTGAGTGCCGAAGAATTGATGCTTTTGAACTGTGGTGTTGGAGAAGACTCTTGAGAGTCCCTTGGACTTCAAGGAGATAAAGTCAGTCCATCCTAAAGGAAATCAGCCCTGAATATCATTGGAAGGACTGATGCTGAAGCTGAAACTCCAATATTTTGGCCACCCGATGCGAAGAACTGACTCATTAGAAAAGACCATGATGCTGGGAAAGATTGAAGGCGGGAGGAGAAGGGGACAACAGAGGATGAGATGGTTGGATGGCATCACCAACTCAATGGACATGAGTCTGAGTAAACTCTGGGAGTTCGTGATGGACAGGGAGGCCTGGCATGCTGCAGTCCATGGGGTCACAAAAAGTCAGACACAACTGAGCAACTGAACTGAACTGAAGTTGTTTTCTACATTCAATACTCTACAGTACTTTTTCTTACATTACTCTACAGGCTTTTTTAACAAAATATACTTCTTGAACAGATGGATTGATGATACACAGTTATCCTAAATCACTAAACAGCATAGCCACAACCAGAATTTTCTATCCGTGCAAACTCCTGCACACATACCCACTCTGTTCCCCAATCCCGTGGGAATATGATTTCAATATCAGAATTTTATCTTTGGGGAATATTTTCATTGTTACTAAGGAAAACAACATGAAATATTTTAGACTGGGGCTATCACACACACACTCACACATGCATGTACTTATGTGAATGTGTGTATGCAGCACACACACAGGTACACGTGTGCACATACACACCAATACCAGGTATATGAAAGCTATATACATATCATTCTCATTCAGTGATAGATGAAGGGAAATGTTGAGATTTGGATTGTAGCTTTTGCCTCCTCAATAGAACCATATTATATTCCTGAATGAGCTGTCAAACATCCTGATGACACTGTTTAAAATTCATAATTGGGCATATGTTTCAATTTAATCTGAGAAATAGGAAGGCCTACTCTGGCCAGTGATATGCTGCTTATCTGTCGCTTCCTCCTGGGTTGTCAGTGTTTCTGAAATGCCAGTGCTACAGGCAAAGCACTCTGATTAGAACGTCAACCTGCCTTTGAGCAAACACTGCCAACTGCCAGCCTGTGCCTGGAAACTGAATGCCCCCTTAGCTCTAGGCCAGGGCTGGGGAGCCAGTTAGGAAATCCTTAAGAGATACAAGAAACTGATATGGAGAGTTGCACTCCCAAAAGGTAAGCTGGCCTATTTAGAAATGTGAGTCAGTATTGAGAGACGCCCTTTGTGGAGGAATATACTCAAATATCCTCACTCTTTCTAAATCCCCATACTGTCAATGGGCTTCCCTGGCGGCTCAGAGAGTAAAGAATCTGCCCGCAATGCAGGGGACCTGGGTTTGATCCCTGGGTTGGGAAGATCCCCTGGAGAAGGAAACGGCAATCCACTCCAGCACTCTTGCCTGGAAAATCCCATGGATGGAGGAGCTCGATAGGCTACAGTCCATGGGGAACACTTTCTTAACACAAAGGGTATTAGATTCTACTATTCATCCTCTGACTTGCTTTCTTCACTTTAGCAACACATCCTAGAGATCATATCATCCCCTGTCTGAACACATGGCTCTATCCCCTTTTTTTAAAGAGTTTACTAAACCTAAAACTGCTCTTAAAAAGTACACAAAATTTAGAGAGAGGTACACAGATTTCCCATATACTCCCTGCCCTGCACACACGAGCCTCCTCATTATCAACATCACTCACTAGAATGGTACATTTTTTTTTTTACCAAAAATGAATCTACATTGACACATTATAATCACCCAAAATCCACAGTGAACCTTAAGACTCAATTTCGGTGTTCCGCGTTCTATGGGTTTGGACAAATGTATAATGATAGGTATCCACCAATATAGTGCCATGCAGAGGTTTTTTATTGCCTTTTAAATCCTCTGTGTTCCACCTGTTCATTGCTCTTCCTCACCTTCTACCCCACAACCACTGATCTTTTCACTGTCTACATAGCTTTGCCTTTTCGAGAATATCACGAGGATGAAATCACACAGCATGTAGCCTTTTCAGATTGACTTCTTTCACTCAGTAATATGCATTTAAATTTCCTCCATGTCTTTTCATAGCTTGATAACACACCTCTTTTTAGTGCTGAGTAGTATTCCATTCTCTTGATATACCACAGTTTATTTACCCATTTACCTACCAAAGAGTATCTTGTTTGCTTTCAAGTTTTGGCAATTATAAAATTGATATAAACAGGCCTGTGCCAATTTCCGTGTAGACATAGTTTTCAACTCCTCTGAGTAAATATCAAAGAACTCAGCTGGTGGATTGCATGGTTAGGGTGTTTAGCTTTGTAAGAAACCACCACATTGTCTTCTAAAATACCATTTTGCATTCCCACCAGCAACGCATGAGAATTCCTACTGCTCCACATCCTCACCAGCATTTAGTGTCAATGTTCTGGGCTGCGACCATTCCAAGAGCTGTACAATGGTATCACATTATTGTTTTAATTTGCAGTTCCCTGATGGTACATGAAATGGATCTTCTTTTCATATGCGTATTTGCCACCTGTGTATCCTCTTTGGTGAAGGGTTTATTAAAGTCTTTAGCCCATTTTTATTTAGGCTGCTTTGTATCATTGAATTTTAAGAGTTCTGTGTATGTTTTTGGATGTTTTATATATTAAGTTTTTCTTCTTCTGTGAATTGCCTAATTTTTCCTGCACATTTTTATTGAGGTGTTTCCTATTTATATTTGGAGCTCATTATTGGATATTAATAAAATTCCCATTCTATATGTTGAAAATACTTTATATCAGTCTGTCCTCTCAACAAAGTCTGAATTTCAGCATAATTTTCATAAACTTGTCTTTGATAGGCCTATTTTTTCATTTGAGGTGATCAAAACTTTTTGGTTATGTGAGATGTGTGCATTAGGGTAATCTGGGAGAAGGGTGTACAAAAACTGTCTGAACTATCTTTGCACTTTTATGTAAGTCTAAAATTATTTTTAAATAATTTTATTATTTTTTAATTTTAAAAAATAATTTAATATACCTTTTTTACTCAATTATTTTAAAAACCATTTTTAAATAATTTTTTTACTCATATTAAATAGTTTTTTTTAATTGTGGTAGCTTTTACAGCTTTGTTTGCTTACATGGTTGGTGGTAGTGGTGATTTTGCGCCTAGTTTGTTAACACTCTCGAGATTGATTTTTGTGTATAATAAAATGATATAATCTAGATGTCTGTTTAGATTTTTTTCTGAATGAGGAGCCTGTGATCCCAACATCATTTACTAAATGGTCTGTTAGTTTTCTATAGATTGAATGCGTCATAATAAACTGAATTCCCACACTTACCTAAGACTGTTTCTGAACTTTGCCCCGTTTTATTCTTCTACTTGGGGCTTCCCTGGTGGCTCAGATGGTAAAGAATCTGATTTCTCTATTTGTAAATTAATACCCACACTTAGAAAATCACTAGTGTTGTTCAGTCTCTAAGTCGGGTCCGATTCTTTGCGACCCCATGAACTGCAGCACATGACGCTTCCCTGTCCTTTAATGTCTCCCGGAGTTTGCTCAAACTCATGTCCGCTGCGTCAGTGATGCCATCCAACCATCTTATCTTCTGTCACCCCCTTCTCCTCCTGCCTTAGCATTAGGGTCTTTTCTAGCATTAGGGTCTTTTCCAATGAGCTCTTTGCATCAGGTGGCCAAAGTATTAGAGCTGCAGCTTTACCATTGGTCCTTCCAGTGAATATTCAGAGTTGATTTCCTTTAGAATTGACTGGTTTGATCTCCTTGCAGTCCAAGGGACTTTCAAGAGTCTTCTCCAACACCACAGTTTGAAAGCATCAATTCTTTGGTGCTCAACCTTCTTTATGGTCCAACTCTCACATCCATGCATGACTCCTGGAAAAACCATAGCTTTAACTATATGACCTTTGTAGGCAAAGTGATGTCTCTGCTTTTTCATACACTGTCTAGATTTGTCATAGTTTTTCTTCCAAGGAGCATGTGTCTTTAATTTTAATTTAGTTTTTTGAATGCTGAGTTTTAAGCCAGTTTTTCCACTCTCCTCTTTCACCTTCATCAAGAGGCTCTTTAGTTCCTCTTCTCTTCTGCCATTAAAGTGGTATTATCTGCATATCTGAGATTGTTGATATTTCTCCCAGCAATCTTGATTCTAGCTTTTGATTAATCCAGCCTGACATTTAGCATGATGTATTCTGCATATAAGTTAAAAAAGCAGGGTGACAATATACAACCTTGATGTACTCCTTTCCCAATTTTGAACCAGTCCATTGTTCCATGTCTGGTTCTAACTGTTGCTTCTTGTCCTGCATACAAGTTTCTCAGGAGGCAGGTAAGTTGGTCTGATATTCCCATCTCTTTAAGAAATTTTCACAGTTTGTTGTGATCCATAAAGTCAAAGGCTTTAGCATAGTCAGTGAAGCAAATGATTTTTGGAATCTCTTGCTTTTTCTATGATCTAGCAGATGTTGGCCGGAGAAGGCAATGGCACCCCACTCCAATACTTTTGCCTAGAAAATCCCATGGACGGAGGAGCCTGGTAGGCTGCAGTCCATGGGGTCGCTAAGAGTTGGACACGACTGAGCAACTTCACTTTCACTTTTTACTTTCATGCATTGGAGAAGGAAATGGCAACCCACTCCAGTGTTCTTGCCTGGAGAATCCCAGGGACGGGAAGCCTGGTGGGCTGCCATCTATGGGGTCGCACAGAGTCGGACACAACTGAAGCGACTTAGCAGCAGCAGCAGCAGCAGATGTTGGCAATTTGATCTCTGGTTCCTCTGCCTTTCCTAAATCCAGCTTATACAACTGGAAGTTCTTAGTTCACATACTGCTGAAGTCGAGCTTGAAGGATTTTGAGCATAATCTAGCTAGCACGTGAAATGAGTGCATATGCTCCTTTCCTATCTTGACCCAATCTCTTAGAATTTGTAAAAAATATATACCAAATCATAATCCCTCCACCTTTACACAGGTATCTTTATCTTTTTATACTCCCTTCTGGTCTTTGTCCACACATAGGGTTTCATATTTTTATAATCAAAATGTACTCACAATTTTGCATTCTTTTCCATATAATATGGCTTAAACATTTTCCCATGCAATCTTCATAATTACTACTTTAATGGCTATATAATTGTACATTTAGGTGATCTAGTATCATTTGTTTAGCCACCCTCTAATTTTTTCACTATTACAGACAAGTAGAAATGAACATTTTCAAATGCAGCCTTTATTTTCTTCAGATGTATTACTTCCTTAGAATATATACCCAAGAATGGAATTGCAGATATGAAGATAGGAGCAGTTTTAAGATTCTAGTCCTAGTCATATTGTATCTCAAAATGATTTTACCAATGTATTCTTAGAATCTTGTCAGCATTGGACATTACTGTTTTTGGTTCAAAAATAAGTGTAAGAATTTGCCTGGTTTAAATGATGGTTAATTTTCTTTTTTGTAAGAAATACACATATTAAACTTTCTTAAACACCTATTGGCTTTCTTCTACAAATTGTTAAATATTTCATTAATCAAATGAGGTACTAATTTTATTTCTTACATTTGAATAAGTTTTATACAGGATAGATATTTACTACAATAGGTATTCATTAAAACCTGTCTCAGAATAAGTGCAAATATCTCCCCTAATCTGTTGGGTGCCCTTTTTCAATGATAATTTTGAATTTTTCATTATTCTAAAAGTTTTCTATGTTATAATGGTAAATCTACCAACATTTTCCTTTGATTTTCTTCCTCCTCAAAACTATGTAAACCATCATTCATACAAATTCTTCTGATAAATATTTTAAACTTTTCTGATCATATGGAGTTGATTTTGGATGGATCATTAGATATGGACAGATGCCCCCGCCCCACCCCATACACTCTGGAAATTCATCCTCAAATACAGAATTAAACTCAGTCAGTACCACTCTCTACAATAGATAAAGAATATTTCGTGATGTCCAACACTGTAGCCACCTAGCCACATGGTTGCTGAGAGCCTAAAATGTGGCTAGTCCAAAATGAAATGTGCTCTAAAAAAGTAAAATACATATCAGATTTTGAAGACCAGGTATGAAAAGAAGAATGTAGAATAGCTCATCAATAATTTTATATTTATTACATATATTGGATTAAATATATTTATATATTAAAATAATCTCATCAGATTTATTTTACTTTTTTAATGTGGCTACGAGGAAATCTTAAATTGCCGATGTGGCTTGTGTACATGGCTTGCATTATGTTTCTACTGGAAAGAACTACTCCAACAACTACATTTTCTGTCATAGCTCTTGATAAGAAGCAGAGCTAAGCCCAGAGGATGATGGCAACTGACACAGTTCTCTTAAAGGAGAGAAAACTTGCTTTACAATTTAATGAACATGAGAGGGGACAAAAGTTTCATTAACCACTGTTGGCATTTTCTGTGTCAAGACAACCCCTGTGCTCATCTTTGAGGAAGATCCCCAAATTGATTCCTTGTTGAAAAATCTCTGGAGGCCCTGAAGAAGGGCAAGACCACAACACGAGGATTAGTCCAACTTTTAGAGTCATATAGTTCCAGCTTATCCTTGAAAACTTTCTTAAAACACAAACCAGACTGGAATTCACCTTTCAGGTTTCCACACCTAAACTTTTCCCGTTCTTCAAGGTCTTTGTATAGCTCCCTCTAATTATTCCACTTCTCACGAACTGCCCTTCATGACCAAGTTCCTGCTCACTTGGTATCTGTAACACAATTCAGCAATTGTGCTTTTTGCTAACTATTTCTGGTGACACCCAGACGCCACATGGGGCATTTTAATGCCTGTCATAACTCCAGGACAGGTTTTTCTGTTTCAGCTTATGTGGCTATTAGTGTCTATTCCATTCTCTGGCCTAAATTACCTAAAAATTTAAAGTAACAATAACCCTATATTCTACTAGTATTCTCCCAAAGTATTTTCACTCTAACGATCTCATTTAAGTCCAAATAGGACTCAGATCTAACTGGCCAATTTTATACCTCTCTGTTCCATGAAATATAATAATGCAGAGACAAAGTGAGGGATTCCAGTCACTGCTCCTCTATAGTGTACACGCCATGAGAAGTCCAGAATTAAGTTCTCTTTTTAAAGCATTTGCTAGGCTGTCATTATACAGTTGCATTTTTTTTGCTATTACTAACTTTTCACCACTTTGCCTGGCAGTATGTATTTATATGACAGTAAAAGTGATTAAATAACTAAGTGGACCTTGAAGTAAATGAGTTATTTCTTTTCTGCCATTATGTCTAATTCACCATACATTATTCAGTCTGAAGGCTTTTCAGAATCACAAGTAGCCAAGATCATTTTTCACCTCATCATCCCATTATCCGTAATGAGAAGATTTCTAAATGTCAAGATTACTCTTTACAAAGATCCCTGGTGAACACTCCTATAGACATTAGTGAAATCTATTAAATTTTTTTTTTTCACAGCAGAAGGAAGATGTAGGGGCTGCTCTCAAGAATCAGGTTCCTTCCAGAGTATAAATGGGCCCTTCAGGATGACCCTACTAAGGTGGCGACCGACGACCTCACCACAGCTCATTGCATGAGATATTAGCGGGCTTCGATTCATACCCAAGGTTTTCAGGAGGAAGGCAAGTCTAGGTCTATCATGAAATTTCCTAGGGGATGTCAGTGGATCTAACCAGACTTAGTTTGATCCCTCAGCTCTAATAACTTCTCTATGCACTTTACAGTTCACAAAGGGCTTCTAAGCATATTATCCCATTTAATCCACTACATCCTAAAAGGTATTAATACTCACATTTTTCAGGTGGAGGAAAGGAGTTTCAGTGACAATCAGTGATTTACCCAAGATCACAGTTGCAGTTAACATTACAGCCAGACTCATGCCAAGGTCTTCTGAATTCAGATGTCAGGGGAAAAGACATTTAAGGAATAACTTAAGAGAACAAAATTCCAGCACCTACTTAGCCAGTGGCAATTTGGGGACTTTGCATGAGTCACTTTCCCCAAAATGAGCTGGACCAGAATATCACTACAATTCCACAACACTTTTAATATTCTAAGGATTCTAGGAATCCAAATGTATTAGGCTGACCAAAAAGTTCATTGGGATTTTTCCATAATACCTTACAGAAAAAACCAAACAAACTTTTTGGCCAACACAATAATCCCCACTTTACGTCTGTTCATCCTGGTTCTCGTGCCGCACCTTTGACATACATTGTTTTCAAAGTTGGATTGGTTCTTTGGATTTCTGATCCATTTTCTCCTGCATCCAACAGGATTCCAGTAACTCCACTGGACCCAGTCCAGAGAAAAAGTTCTATCCAGGCCAAAAAAGCCCATTCATACCTAAGTTTCTAAGTCTGCATGGAAGGTAATATGGGAGGTAGAGCACTTCCTCTATTCGGGGATTCCCAGAACCCTGTGGTTAAAAGCTAAAGCCAAGTTCCTCCCTCCTTATTTCATAAATTGGATTTGAAATAGATTAAAATTATTTCAAGAATAATCTTTATTATTATTGACTTAATAAATTGTAGAGATTTCAGGAAACACTTGCAGGGTGGGACAGTCATGCCCTTTTCTTAAAAATAAGCTTAGGACCATCAGTCATGCATCAGATGATATAGGCTGGGTATCTAAGTACATCTACTTGTGATGAAAAGTGAATGCTCAGGTCAGGATAGATATCTGTCCTTGGTTGATTTTAACACAGTTCATTTATTTTTATAGTGTTAAAAATGTCTTTTTCTTCAGCTGCTTCCACAAAACTCTAACCAATAATTCATGGAATTTCTTACCACCCCCCCATCCAACTCCCGCAAGGGAGATACTCTATCACTTGAGAAACAAACCCATGAAAAATTTAGGTGATAGATTAAAACCAACTGCAACATTCTCCCTCTTTATTTTCTCCCTTCTTCTCTCCCTCTCTCTCTCTCCTCCAAGCTGAAGAAAAATTTCAGTAGCAAGCCTTGACTGTAGTAGACAAAAGAAACACACTGCTTTATAGTACTTAATCTAAATCTGTTTGTTTTATTCTCTTCTTTTCTGTAGCACTGGAGGTGCAAGCAGAAATTTGCTCAGGATTCTGAGTTGAATTTAGATATCATTTCAAACACTAGAATTAACATAAAAAAATTTAATCGTATCCATAAAAATGAATATAACCCAGAACTTGAGGGGAAATTTTTTTTTGAATAATCATTTGGTATGGTCCTATGCCTCTAAGCAAGAGAATTCAGTCTTCCTAAAAGAGATAAATACATCTCATGTGCCTAGGGATGAAACACTGATCTTCCCATTACTTAATAATGCAAATTCTGCAGAAGCAATATGGTATAAAAAGCATATAGGACTTGCATTTATTAGACAATGGTTCCAGGCCTGGCTAGATGTTTTACTCGCTGGCTGTATTGCCTTAGGAAAGTCACTTAACCTCTCTAAGCCTCATTTTATTCAACTTCATTACAGAATTTTCATTGCACATTTTTATTATAATGTTTATTACAGTAGAAGAAAGGCTTTTAAAAGGCCCTAATGAATTAACAGAGCTAGACATTGAATATCAATAGCTAATAACATGACATACAAATACCTAGATTATGAATTATTAAAGAAAAATAAACCTAATTCTGATAAAACCTCAAGATATAACTATGAGTTTATAGGAGACAGAGCACCATACTAAACCACATCTCAGAGATGCAATCAGCAAAATTAAGACTGGCGGAAGCTCTGTAAGATAGACAGGCCCAGTGTCTTTGATGACATAACAGAAAAAAAGTAGCAAGGGAAAGAAAAAAGAGAAAGGGGGGAAGAAAATATAAATCAAAAAGGACTTAAGAGATATATAAACATTATGTTGTATAAATTTTATTTGGATTCTGACTAAAATAAACAATTGTGGGAAAAAAGTTGTGGCGCTTCCAGTTTCCAATTAGGGATTTAGAGAGCTGGACGGAGCACTCCTCTCACCCTTACAGCAGCAACAACAGAGAAAAAAGAAGGTCAGACAACTGCAAATTCATGACTTTTTTTCAAACCTCTTAGAGAACTGAGGTCTCAGGAAAACCAACAGATCCAAAATACAAGTAGATACCTATAGGGAGAGAAGAGATGTGACCACACACTTATCTGGGGTAGATGCCACTAAATGGACCCTTCTAAGAAGAGCTCAACTAAAATAGTCGACGTACCATTAGCAAATCAGATTGAGCAGTATATAAAAAGAATAATAAATATCTCACAATCAAGTTTATCCCGGGAGTGTTGATTTGAAAATCAACCAGTGTAATTCACTACGCTAACAGAAAAAAGGAAAAACATGTCTCATGGTAAAAACCTGAATGTCCCCATTAAGAGCAAGCCAGGAATGTCCTCTCTCACCATTTCTATCCTACATCCTACTGGATGCACCATGCTGGGTACATTCTAGCCAATACAAGAAAACAAGAAAAGGAAGTCAAAGGCGTACAGATTGGAGAGGAAGAAAGAAAGTGGTCTCCATTCACACATGACATGATTGTCTACATAGAAAATTCCAAAATATATACCAAAAATATGTCTTAGAACTAGTATGTGAGTTTGGCAAGTTTACTGGATATAAAGTCAATTTTTGGTGACGAATTAATTTTTTTAAATACCACTTATAATAGTATACCAAAAATGAAATTTAGTTTCATATGTGTGCAAGAATGTGGCTTGCAAAATTTATAAAATATATATGGCGAAATTTATATAAATATATATATATAAAATATATATGGTGAAATTTATAAAACACTGAAGAAAGAAACCAAAGAAGAACCAGATAGTCAAATTCATGGATTGGAAGGTTCAATATTGTTAAGCTGTCAATTCTTTCCAATATGATCTATATATTTAACACAAAGTCATTGGTATACAGTAACCTTCTACACTGCTTTTGAAATTCTTCTATAAATCTAAAATTATCTCAAAACAAAATATTTTTAATTTATAATATAATCAGGACAATTAAGGAATTATTGTTCATTAGGGGTGAGATGAAGGTATTAAGGTTATGTCTTTAAAATCCTTACTTCTTAGAGACATAAATTTGAATTTTAAATAATTAGAAAATCACTAAATGGCAACCTCCAGTTACTTATTTCATGCAAGATTCATAAATGCTAAAATTAATGAGTGAAATTGTTATGAGAAACAAGATACATATATTGTCTCAAAATATCTCTCCACAAGACACTTACTAAATATAAACAGAATGGTAATTTTACAGTGAAGTAATATGGCAAACATCTTAACCAAGTACCTCCTGATATGATACACAGAGAAGGACACAGTACCATTTCTTGTATTCCTGTCCAAAATGCATCCTCTGACTCTTAATCATTTCAAAAGCATTACACAAAACCAAACTGAAGGACATTCTACAAAAGGACTGGGCTGTAGTCTCTGGCTGAATTACTGCTCCAAATTAAAGGAGACAAATGCAGTATGTGGTCCTGGGTTAGGGCCCGGAACAGAGAAAAATATGCTCTTTGCTGTTAAGGACATTAATGTGGCGATTGGCAACATTTAAACAGGTTTTCAGGTTGGTTAACAGTGTTGTGTCATTTTAACTTACTGATTTTGTCTTCTATATATGGTTGTGCTATTATAGGGATCACACAATGAAGTATTTGGGGAATAAGGGCATTATATCATCAACTTATTCTCAACTTATATTATATATGTAAGTATGTATTATTTTATTCTTGAATTGTTTGAGAATAAGTATATAATAGTATAATTATATTATATATAAGTATATAATATTATATAATATATAATATAGTTTTATATTATATATTATATTATAATTTATATATCATATATTACATATGTAATATATAACATATATTATATATTATATCATATAATAAATATATTATATTTTATACTATAATAATTATTCTATATTATAATAATAATTATATAATAATATATACTATATAATTATATAATATAGCAATAATATAATTTATAAATTATAAATATTTATAATATATAATTATATCACTATACATTATATATTATATAATAATAATTGATTATTACATATATTATTATATATTACATAATTATACATAATATATTATATACTATAATATGTATATAATAATATATTATATAACATTATATAATATATGTTATATATAAGATATATAATATATATTATATTATATATTATTATATTATATATCATATATGATACATATTATATTATATATTATATACATTATATCATATAATATATATTATATATTATAATACAATAATATATTATTAAATATAATATATAATAATAATATATGTAATAATTTATTATTATATAATATAATACATGCAATTATATATTGTTTATATTTATAATTTATAAATTTATATATAAATATAATATATAAATTCATAATTATTTATAATTATATATAATATATATTATATATATTTTAATATATTATTAAAATTATATTATATATAATATAATATATATAATATATTATATGTATACACAGAAATTAGAATATTTATTATACAGATAAAGCAATGTGTTGAAATGTTAACCTTTAGGAGACCTATGTGAATTCTTTTGTACTATTTTTGTAACTTTTCCAAAAAGTCTGAAATTAATACAAAATTTAAAGTTTTAAAAATTAACAAAAGAGGTTAATAACAACATCTTGAGTCTATGGCCTCCCCTACTTCCACCTTCTGTCTATGCCAGAAGAAAACCGACTCTATGACTACCATTCATTAGACCACCTCAGCCACTGTTTCATTTTCTGTGGCTGATATAACATATTACCACAAACTTAGTGGCTTAAAACAACACAAATTTTTTATCTTACAATCCTCAGGTCAGAAGTCCAAAAGAACTCCACTGAGCTATGACCAAGGTGTCAAGAGAGCTGACCCTTCCTTTCTGGAGGCTCTAGAAGAGAATTTGCTGCCTTGACTTTCCCAGCTTCTAGAAAGTGACTGCATTCCTTGCTTCACGGCTCTTACCTCCATCTTCAAAACCAGCAGCATGGCCTCTTCAAATCTTTCTCTGACTCCCTCTCCTGTCTTCTTCCACTAAAGTACCCTATGGTTTACAATGGGGCCTACCAGGATAATCCAGAATAATTTCCCTATGTTAAAGTCAGCCGATTAATGATCTTAATTTTATCTACAACCTAAAATCTTCCATGCCATGCAACATAATATATTCACAGGTTCTAGGAATTGGGATGCAGACATTTTTAGGGGCCATGTTTATCTGCCTATCACTGTTATCCTCTACCGGGAATGCCTGGAAAGTGTGCCCTATCCTAAAACCCAGATCCCTAAATCGTACTCCTCTAGAAACATGTCCCTAGGTAATTGGAAGTGTTGAGGTGATTGCTCCCAATGTAACTTCCTCATCCCCAATAAACTTTACAGATTTTAGTTATTTCTGTTTTCTGTTTGCTTGTTAGTTGTACAGTCTTCCTTTCTTCGACTGTTATCCATTGTCTGACTGAGCCTATAAATTGGAAGACTGATGCAGACAAGTAAAATAAATGTCACTGATTAGAAAACACTTCCTCAAGTCAGAAAGAGAAACACCAATAGTATATTAATGCATATATATGGAATTTAGAAAGACGGTAACGATGACCCTATATGCAGGACAGCAAAAGAGACACAGATGTAAAGAACAGACTTTTGTACTATGTGAAGGTGAGGGTGGGATGATTTGAGAGAATAGCATTGAAACATGAGTATAACCATATGTAAAATAGATGACCAGTGCAAGTCTGATGCAAGGAGCAGGGCACTGAAAGCCAGTGCTCTGGGACAACCCAGAGGGATGGGGTGGGGAGGGAGGTGGGAGAGGGGTTCAGGATGGGGGACACCCATGGCTGATTCATGTTGATATATGGCAAAAAAACACCACAATATTATAAAGGAATTAGTCTCCAATTAAAATGGATTAATTTTTAAAAATAAATAAATAATTTAAGGAAAAAAAAAAACACTTCCTAATGTCTAATTTAAATCACCTTTGTTGAAACATGACCACAGTTCTTCTTGTCCTCACTTTGGAAGTAACAGTAAGCAATAAGTCATTATTAACCTGATAAAACCTTTTAATTTAGAGTCTTTCTAATGGAAAACACACACATGCATATATAAACATACACACACAGAGATCATATGTTGACCAACCAGCCAATCCAGGATAAAAGTCAGTCAAGCTGCTTTTCAAATGTTGGAGTGATCACTCCAGGGATGGAGTGATACAGTTAAACCCTCAGATAAATAACCATCCACAAACATAACCTATTGATGCCTCCAGCTTTTCTCCCTTCACCAACATAACCCTACTCAGTCCTTGCCTGTTTCCTAAAGTGCTTATAGTTTCGGTTACCCTCTCTTAGTTCTGATTCCGTTCAAATTGGACCTGGGGCTTTTTCCTTCTCCAACTGGCAGCATCTTTTTCATCTTTCAAGGCTTATCACATGATCCCTTTCTCCCCCAAGAACAATTCACCAATCTCTTCTTCGTGCTCCCATTCGATGTGCTGGGGGGTTCATACCTCCAATACAACATGTAACTTGTGGTGAAATTCTCCTCATTACCTTCAGTTTTGAACTCATGTCTCATTTCCGGACTATGAACTCCAAAAAAAGCAGCTACTGCTGTTACCTGTTGCTGCTGCCTGTTACTATTTATTAAACAAGTCCAGGATTTCTTACTACCTCTCTGGCTATTTCTTTTTCTATTTTCAGATTAATTTTCCTTTACCTAGAGGAATTCCAACTCAGTGTTGGCATCCTTCAATACTTGGTCCTCGAGCCTCTTCCCTTCTCATTGTATATTCCTCCCTCTAGCTGACTATCCATTCCCTTAGTTTCAGTGAGTACTTTGGTTCAGATTACTCCCAAGGTATACCCAGCCCAGAACCCTCCTCTGAGACTAAACCCACACATCCATCATCTACTGAAGGCTTCAAACACAAGTTCAAGACAAAAGTCAGGAACTTTTCCATGGTAATGAGCACTTTGGTGGACATAATGAATCACAGTGATACCTTAGCTGGGGCTTCTAGAGAGAAAATTCCTCTTTCTATTTGATGGTTTGAGTATGTGATCATCTTGCTTCCCTAAGTTGTCAAAGGTACCCAAGAGACTGATTCTTATTCCACTGGTCCCAAGACAAGCCACTCTTAAGGCCAGTTTACCCTATTTTTTAATTTATATAAGTCAACTAATTATCTTTCTGGTTAAGCAAGTTCGTATTGGGTTTTCTATCAGGAGAACCACATAGAAATGGATACTTCCTCTGGTATACCTGACCTTCCAGACTGCCCCAATTCAGTGAGCAGCAGCAGCATTCATGGGCTTCCCTGGTGGCCCAGATGGTAAAGAATCTGCCCGCAATGCAGAAGACCTGGGTTCAATCCCTGGGTCAGAAAGATCCCCTAGGGGAGGGCATGGCAACCCACTCCAGTATTTTTGCCTGGAGAATCCCATGAACAGAGGAGTCTATCAGATTACAATCTGTGGGGTCAGACACAACTGAAGCAACAGAGTCAGACAACTGAAGCACAGAGTCAGACACAACTGAAGCAACTTAGCACACATGCATGCATCATTATCCACATGGCTTTAAAAGTCAGACACTAAGGAGTCATTTCCAGTATCTCCTCCCTTACCTGCCATATCCAATCTGTCACCACATCCTGTCAATTATAAGTCCTAAATATTTCTCAAATCTGTCTGTATCTTTCTACCTTTACTGTTCCCACTCTGTTCTAACTATTTTTGCCTGTACTACTACAAAGCACTAACTGCTCTACCCTCCAATCCATTTTCCACACTGCAGCCAAAATGATCTCTTTTAAGTGCTAAACTGCTAATTTCACCATTCTGTTCAAAACACTCAATCATTTTTCGTGGCTTTTAAGACAAAGACAAAACATCATTTGGGGAGTGACCCCAAGAAGCCTGAATTATGAGTATTGGAAAGTGAGTGAAACAGAGGAGGAGGAAATTAATGAGCCAGTTGACCACTGCCATGAGCAACTGTGATCAATTCCTTGAGGAACTTCTGAGGACTGTGGAGAATGTATTTTAGAACTGTCCACAAGAGACAAAGAGGGGAGCATTTACCCATAGACTTTCATCTGCCAATGGTTGAGAGTTGCCCTATGGTGCTAACTCATTGACATTTCCAAGTTGCTCACATGTGACTGCCAGTGGTTGCCTGCAAGAGCCTCAGACATGGGGACCAGAAAAGGCCCAGGCATACTTAGAATGAGGTCAGCACAGGATCAGTGGGAACTGGAATAGCACTGTCCCTCATAGCCCTGGCTGGAATCAGACTGAGGCATGAAGTGGTACAGTAAAGGTGTCTGATACTACGCATGGTCCAGCTTCTACCTTTCTCTTCCAGCCCCCTCTCATTCTCTGACTTCATATAAACCATACAAGTATTACAGCCCCTGGACTCCACATGTTCCCACCCACCAAAGGGCCCTTGAACATGTTGTTCCCTGCACCTGGAATACTCTCTCCTTCCCTCTTTGTCTAGTGCCCTCAACTTACTCATCGGGACTCAAGTCTAACATTACTCTCTGGGAAGCCTTCCCTGACTGTCAAAACCATGGTAATGGGCACTCACAGCTCCCTGTGCTTCTCCTTTGAGGCACATGTGAAAGTTGCAATTATCTACTTGTGTGATTATTCAAAACTGTCTGACTCCCTCAGGATTATAAGTAACCTGAGGAAAACTATAGAATTTCTAGCATTAGGACAGTACTTGGCATGTGCCAGGTGAACTCAATAAATCGCAACTGAAACCATAAGCAAATGTATCTTTCTATTTCCACTAGTTGGAGACAGAAATGGCAACACACTCCAGTATTCTTGCCTGGAGAATTCTATGGACAGAGGAGCCTGGTGGACTTCAGTCCATGGGGTCACAAAGAGTCGGACACAACAGCACACAGTACATTCCCACTAGTATCTGGAACAAATAGGTGCTCAAATATTTTTAACATAAGTAATTGATTAATTAATGCAGCTAATATTTTAAGAAGCAGAAGTGTTACATTCTGGCAGAATGTATCTAACTTTCACTTAATTGCTAATAAGACTTCTCTGGGAAGCCCTAGAGCAGACATTGTTTTGTTTTTGCTTTTTTTTTTTTTTAATATGTAATACCTGTAGACAGCAAATGAATTCCCCCGGAAAGAATAGTTGAGAAAGAGAAAACAGAAATCATCAATGCAGGTAAGAAAGCTACACTGTGGACTAAGTGATGCAATCTAAAACAAACGGGTAGAGGTTATTGACCACAGGAAGAATAAAATTCACTGGTATGTGAAAACAAACTCCTGGGGTCACTATGAGCTCTCCCTGTTAGCCAGCACCATCAATTATGATTATTAAGTGCCTGTTCAGCTGCTGTGCAGTGGAAGAGGCAGGGAGGTTTGGTAGCTAGGCAACAGCCTGGAAACTCTAAGGGTAGGAGTTGTGATTCTGGCTCCTCCATAAAAGTGATAAGTGGCCTTGGGTAAACTCCCTGTGCCTTGTTTTCTTCATCTGAAAAATAGCATCACCAGTCTGCCTTTCTCTTTTGAGGGAAGAAAAACAGCAAACAATACCCTGCAATTGTAGAAAAGCGAACTAATAGGGCCCAGGGAGTGAGGAACTCATCAGGGGACCAAACTTCTCAACCAAAGTCACCACTTTATTACAAATCATTTGAGCCTGAGGCATCACTGACGCGATGGACATGAGTTTGAGTAAGTTCCAGGAGTTGGGGATGGACAGGGAAGCCTGGCGTGCTGAAGTCCATGGGGTTACAAAGAGTCGGACACAACTGAGCGACTGAACTGAACTGAATCTGTGCCTCAGTTTAGCCACCTTGAATGATTCAGGATAATAGTCAGGTTCTGACTTATAATACTAATTAAAATATGTGGTCTTTATTTCTATAGATCTAGGGGAAAACTTGGGTGAAGGAATCTCTCCCCAGTAAGTGTCCTCAGAATTCCTCAAGTATCTCTAACCTGTAAGCATCTCAAAAGAAAGGTCACAGCTGCCTGGTTCACCACACAAATCCCAGTATCTGGCCAAGGGTCTAAGACACAGTTAGCACTCAATTGTGTTTACTGAATGAGTACATTAGTTATTTAAATAATATCAACTCTTTAAATAGGGAAAAGACAATATATAACTAACTTCAAGTGAAACATAACTAATCTTAAAGGAAAAAAAAATCTATTAAACAATCTTGGAGGATGTGGCCTTGATCTATACTCCAGGGTAAAGATATTCCATGTCAGGTCATGAATAGCCATGACACAAGACTATACTTTGACTAATTCTTTTGTTATTTTTACTATTATTTAGAGCAGAACCAAAAATACAGTTACAGCTCAACTGCATTCCTAACTCCAAATATAACTGTCATTCCTGTAGAGTAAGTTTCAGAAATGTTTATATATTATCAAAATTAAGTTTCAAAATGAGCTACAGTATCTGGAAAAAGGGGATAATAATATTTCACAGAAACTAATTGGAAACTTGTTTTGAAATAAAGTAGTTATTATTTCCATCATGGAGAGATGAAAGTACAGAGATTTCCTTTTATCTCACAGCCTAGTATCTTACATTATTTATTCAAACTAAAATTAAAACCTGGCCAAATCCTACTGAGGCACTGCATATCAGTTAGAGATTATTCTTCTGGAAATGAACTTTTGTTCTCAAATTTCATTATGCAGTTACAAATGACTATTATTAAAATGTAACATATAAAACTAAATCGTCTTTTTTTCCTGGCCATGCACAAAGTTCAATTTCCTATGCAGTATTATTCTTTTCTTCTGGACTTAGTGGCATGCTGTCCCTCTGCCCATTGCCTCAGCATCCAGAGAATCTCAAAACACCTACTCCACTCTCCCGGAGCCCCCATCAATGCCACTTTTTATTGCACTATCTGATGCATCCCAACAGACAGACACCAAAGAACATTCTCCACCTGGTGACCTTGCCAAGGCCCATTTTTATTTTTTCTGCAGACTCAAACCTCAGGAAAAGTGACTACCTACAAAGAAGTACCTGGAGCATGATGTTGAACCACTTGCAGCTTTCTCAGCCTAACTCTGAAGCTCTTTCTCACCCATCCCCTAGGCCTTGACCTAACCACCTCCTACTCACTTTGTCTTCCTTGATCACCTAACTCTGACTTACCTAACTCTGACTTACCTAACTCTGACTTGCCTTTCAGGTCTCAGCTCATATGGAACTTTCTCCAGAAAGATGTTCCTGCCCTACCTCCCAGCTATGAGATGAGGTACAGCCTCTGTGTTGCCATGGTACCCTGTACTGTGTAGCACTTGCAACATCTTAATTGGCTCTATGACTCACCGCCTAAATTCTAAGCCCCATGACAACAAGAATTAGGTCGTGTTGGTTCACCTTTTTTTTTCACCAGTTCTCAGCACAGTGATGGGCATATAGCAATTGAACAATAAATAGCTCATGAATTCTGGATTTAAATTCAACTCTGATATCTGGCCTCTAGGAAAATCAATCTTCCATTCAAATTCCATTCACTCTCTCTGGGCTTTCCTAGAATTGAAGTGGAAATAATTTGTGGTTCTCCTTGGTTCTTCACCTTCAGAACTCTAACTTCTCCTCTCTTCATTTCCTTCCACTCCTGGAAGGTCCTGTATAGCACTCCCAGGGTTTTCTCCTCTGGTCAATCTGTTTGAATTGTGCTCATTAACTAGCTTTTAAACCTGGTCCTATTTCTTAGTTCTTCAGTCATATCTATCCAATTTCCTGTATACCTAGGCCACCTTTTGCTTTATTTCCACTCTCTGGTCTACTCTCTAACTCTCTCTAACTCAGCAAGGATGAAGCTTAGTACGTGCACTAGTTAAGGAGAGACCTAAAGATACATCTAGGCACTGCATGGATTTTTATATGGACAACAATTTTAAGAAACTTCCAATGTGAGTTTTGTGCATCTAAACATGACCTATGCCCTTCATGCTACTCAAACTGTCCCTTGCCCCCTGGACAGTGACACTCCACTACCTCCTCGTCTAAAAAAAAAAAATAGCCTCCCACCACAGCTGCTCTGAAAGTCATTTTCCAATCAGCTCAGTCTAGCTTTCCTCTCTGGCTAGGTGCTATCAATAGCTCCTTTTTCATCACAGGCTTCTAGGCTTATTTGTTTGTCTGTTTGACCCTGATGAAAGGTAGAAATAAGGGCAGGTTTTCCCAGAGAATTGGAGCTTCCCTGATAGCTCAGTTGGTAAAGAATCCACCTGCAGTGCAGGAGACACCCAGTTCAATTCCTGGGTCAGGAAGATTCGCTGGACAAGGGACAGGCTACCCACTCCAGTATTCTTCGTCTTCCCTTGTGGCTCAGCTGGTAAAGAATCTGCCTGCAATGCAGAAGACCTGGGTTCAATCCCTGGGTTGGGAAGATCCCCTGGAGAAGGGAAAGGCTACCCACTCCAGTATTCTGGCCTGGAGAATTCCATGGACTGTATAGTCCATGGGGTCACAAAGAGTCGGACAAGACTGGGCAACTTTAACTTCCCAGGAAATAGTCAATTCCAGTTATTTTTGCACAAGCTACTTAAAGACAATCTTGGTTCATATCTTGGCTACATTTGAAGAAAGGAAGGAAAGAGTATTGCTTGCTTCACTCTTATTGTGTGCATCATTGGAGGTATGAGCAGATCAATAAATAATATCAAGTTCTAAGAATGTAGTAGGAAATAAGACAAGGAAGACAAACAAATAGGATCAAAATACCAGCATTATCATTATTACTGATAAAAACTGATTTGAGAATTTGGCTTGATGTTTGGGTACAAATGGACTTGCTAATATTACTTCTCAATTAGGCAAATTTATCCACCAATCACAGGCATCAATACACCACTGTACAACCCTCTAGAACCCTACCCACCCAGGCAGGGGCTGCTTCTGTAAGTTTGCAACATGTGTCAGTATCCTGTAGAATTGAGACCGCCAAGAAAGATGTGAGTTAAGTAGCTTTAGTTCTTTCTCCTATCAGAAAATGCGAAGAATGTGATGATTGTTATGACAAAGGAAATCTGCCACAAAAACACAAAGGCAGGGGAATGGAGAGTCTCTCCTTAGGGCAACCATTCAAATCTGTCAAAGCATCCACCAAAGTCCCTATTTATGGTCCAAAGATCTGATAGCTCAGGATGAGTGAGTGACTGCGAGTTTACCTTTTCATATTGTTATGAAACCATATTTGAGGACTCGTCCAAGGAGCGGCAGCTGCACGGGGAGGGTCAGAGGAGCTACTCCACATTCCAGGTCAGGAGGGGCGGCCATGAGGCTACCCTTCACGTGAGGCTACCCCTCGTCCAAGGTAAGAGAAACCCAAGAAAGATGGTAGGTGTTGCGAGAGGGCATCAGAGGGCAGACACACTGAAAGCTTAATCACAGAAAACTAGCCAATCTGATCACACTAACCACAGCCTGTCTAACTCAATGAAACTAAGCCATGCCGTGTGGGGCCACCCAAGACAGGAGGGTCATGGTGGAGAGGTCTGACAGAATGTGGTCCACTGGAGAAGGGAATGGCAAACCACTTCAGTATTCTTGCCTTGAGAACCCCATGAACAGTATGAAAAGGCAAAATGATAAGATGCTGAGAGAGGAACTCCCCAGGTCAGTAGGTGCCCAATATGCTACTGGAGATCAGTGGAGAAATAACTCCAGAAAGAATGAAGGGATGGAGCCAAAGCAAAAACAATACCCAGTTGTGGATGTGACTGGTGATAGAAGCAAGGTCTGATGCTGTAAAGAGCAATATTGCATAGGAACCTGGAATGTCAGGTCCATGAATCAAGGCAAATTGGAAGTGGTCAAACAGGAGATGGCAAGAGTGAATGTCAACATTCTAGGAATCAGCAAACTAAAATGGACTGGAATGGGTGAATTTAACTCAGATGACCATTATATCTACTCCTGTGGGCACGAATCCCTTAGAAGAAATGGAGTAGCCATCATGGTCAACAAAAGAGTCTGAAATGCAGTACTTGGATGCAATCTCAAAAACGACAGAATGATCTCTGTTCATTTCCAAGGCAAACCATTCAGTATCACGGTAATCCAAGCCTATGCTCCAACCAGTAATGCTGAAGAAGCTGAAGTTGAATGGTTCTATGAAGACCTACAAGACCTTTTAGAACTAACACCCAAAAAAGATGTCCTTTTCATTATAGGGGACTGGAATGCAAAAGTAGAAAATCAAGAAACACCTAGAGTAACAGGCAAATTTGGCCTTGGAGTACAGAATGAAGCAGGGCAAAGACTAATAGAGTTTTGCCAAGAGAATGCACTGGTCATAGCAAACACCCTCTTCCAACAACACAAGAGAAGACTCTACACATGGACATCACCAGATGGTCAACACCGAAATCACACTGATTATATTCTTTGCAGCCAAAGATGGAGAAGCTCTATACAGTCAGCAAAAACAAGACCGGGAGCTGACTGTGGCTCAGATCATGAACTCCTTATTGCCAAATTCAGACTTAAATTGAAGAAAGCAGGGAAAACCACTAGCCCATTCAGGTATGACCTAAATCAAATCCCTTATGATTATACAGTGGAAGTGAGAAATAGATTTAAGGGCCTAGATCTGATAGACAGCGTGCCTGATGAACTATGGACAGAGGTTCGTGACACTGTACAGGAGACAGGGAACAAGACCATCCCCATGGAAAAGAAATGCAAAAAAGCAAAGTGGCTGTCTGAGGAGGCCTTACAAATAGCTGTGAAAAGAAGAGAAGTGAAAAGCAAAGGAGAAAAGGAAAGATATTCCCATTTGAATGCAGAGTTCCAAAGAATAGCAAGGAGAGATAAGAAAGCCTTCCTCAGTGATCAATGCAAAGAAATAGAGGGAAACAACAGAATGGGAAAGACTAGAGATCTCTTCAAAAAAAATTAGAGATACCAAGAGAACATTTCATGCAAAGATGGGCTCGATAAAGGACAGAAATGGTATGGACCTAACAGAAGCAGAAGATATTAAGAAGAGGTGGCAAGAATACACAAAAGAACTGTACAAAAAAGATCTTCACAACCCAGATAATCACGATGGTATTATCACTCACCTGGAGCCAGACATCCTGGAATGTGAAGTCAAGTGGGCCTTAGAAAGCATCACTACGAACAAAGCTAGTGGAGGTGATGGAATTTCAGTTGAACTATTTCAAATCCTGAAAGATGATGCTGTGAAAGTGCTGCACTCAATATGTCAGCAAATTTGGAAAACTCAGCAGTGGCCACAGGACTGGAAAAGGTCAGTTTTCATTCCAATCCCAAAGAAAGGCAATCCCAAAGAATGCTCAAACTACCACACAATTGCACTCATATCACATGCTAGTAAAGTAATGCTCAAAATTCTCCAAGCCAGGATTCAGCAATACGTGAACCATGAACTTCCAGATGTTCAAGCTGGTTTTAGGAAAGGCAGAGGAACCAGAGATCAAATTGCCAACATCTGCTGGATTATTGAAAAAGCAAGAGATTTCCAGAAAAACATTTACTTTTGCTTTATTGACTATGCCAAAGCCTTTGACTGTGTGGATCACAATAAACTGTGGAAAATCCTAAAAGAGATGGGAATACCAGACCACCTGACCTGCCTCTTGAGAAACCTATATGCAGGTCAGGAGGCAACAGTTAGAACTGGACATGGAACAACAGACTGGTTCCAAATAGGAAAAGCAGTACATCAAGGCTGTATATTGCACCCTGCTTATTTAACTTATATGCAGAGTACATCATGAGAAACGCTGGGCTGGAAGAAGCACAAGCTGGAATCAAGATTGCCGGGAGAAATATCAATAACCTCAGATATGCAGATGACACCACCCTTATGGCAGAAAATGAAGAGGAACTAAAAAGCCTCTTGATGAAAGTGAAAGAGGAAAATGAAAAAGTTGGCTTAAAGCTCAACATTCACAAAACTAAGCTTATGGCATGTGGTCCCATCACTTAATGGGAAATAGATGGGGAAACAGTGGAAACAGTGTCAGACTTTATTTTGGGGGGCTCCAAAATCACCACAGATGGTGATTGCAGCCATGAAATTAAAAGACGCTTACTCCTTGGAAGGAAAGTTATGAGCAACCTAGATAGCATATTCAAAAGCAGAGACATTACTTTGCCAACAAGGTCCATCTAGTCAAGCTATGGTTTTTCCAGTGGTCATGTATGGATGTGAGAGTTGGACTGTGAAGAAAGCTGAGCACTGAAGAATTGATGCTTTTGAACAGTGGTTTGGAGAAGACTCTTGAGAATCCCTGGGACTGCAAGGAGGTCCAACCAGTCCATCCTAAAGGAGATCAGTCCTGGGTGTTCATTGGAAGGACTGATGCTAAAGCTGAAACTCCAATACTTTGGCCACCTCAAGAGAAAAGCTGACTCATTGGAAAAGACCCTGATGCTGGGAGGGATTGGGGGCAGGAGGAGAAGGGGACAACAGAGGATGAGATGGCTGGATGGCATCACCGACTCGATGGGCATGAGTTTGACTAGACTCCAGGAGTTGGTGATGGACAGGGAGGCCTGGTGTGCTGCGATTCATGGGGTCACAAAGAGCCGGACATGACTGAGCGACTGAACTGAACTGAACTGACTGATGAGGTATTGTGGATTTGTTTAGCTTCATCTGGGATCAAGACAAGCTTTCCTTTAGCATTTAAATTAAGTCAGAAGGCTTGGAAGTGAGTGTACTGGTTTACTTGGATTCCCTGATTAGGAAGAAATTCTTTTTAAAAAATTTCAAGCCAGATTCAAATGACAGACTTTATAAAGAATTCATCCATTTATTTTGCTGCTGCCATAAGCACACTAAGCATAATTTAATCTTTATTTGATGATTCATGGTCTTTGAATCATTATTTACATCAATTCTAACTGTTCGGTACTGGATACACAGAAACACAAGATACAAAAATCGGATTGAAGGGCCCCTAACCACAAGACAAACTGTGGCTGACCAGAAACCTCTCTGATGAGGTCAGTCTCTTTAAAATACATTTGAAAGATGATAGGAATGCATTAGAAATGATGACAGTGGTGCTGGCTGTGATAAGCACTTACTAGGCACCAAACAGAATCCTAAGCACTCGATGTGTATTAAATCATTGACTCTCAAGTCCTAGGAGGCAAGCATTATTATCTCCATTGTACAGGTGAGGCAAATCAGGATTAAAGAAGTTAACTAACCTGCCCGTGGTCTCAGTGCTATAGGAAATAGAACAGCCAGGATTTGCCCTCGGACTACGTAGTTCTGCCTGCAATGTGGGAGACTCAGGTTTGATCTGTGATTTGGGAAGATCCCCTGGAGAAGGAAATGGCAACCCACTGCAGTATTCTTGCCTGGAGAATTCCAAGGACAGGACAGTCCATGGGGGTCACAAAGAGTTGGACACAAGTGAGCGACTAACACACTGTGTAGTTCCAGAGCCTTCACTCATAACTGACGCTAAAACAAGGGAAAATGCGGACAGGAGTACTGAACTGGAAGAACATGACAGGAGTTAGGCCCTCACTGCACTGTAGTGAAATATGCTCAAACCTTCCATCCACAAACTCAGAAACACACACACACACCCTTATCAGCTATAATCAAAGTAAAAAGGATGAATCGAAGAAACACACTTACTGCTTGGGGCACATTATACAACATTAACCAACAGCAAAGAGAAAGTCATGTATCTCAACTTCTGTTGTATTTCCATCTTGCTTTATCAAGGAGAATGATCTTTAAACTCAGGAGGGTTGAATAAATGTAGTTTAGAAGGAATTGAAGTATGAGATAAGTAAGGTGATAGCAAGAGACCATCTTGCTGTTTTAAATGAGTTCAAGTCTGTAGGCCTAAACAAATAACATCCCAGAGTATGGAGAGACTTCGCAGATGTAATCTAAGAGTCACTGTCAGTAATCTTTAAGGGATCACAGAGACAAGAAAAGGCATCAGGGCAATGGAGCTAGAAAAATAGCATTCTAATCTTTCAACATGAGAAAAAAGGTGTATTCCATGATGTATACAGATTTTCTCCAATCATGTAAGATACTGTTTTCCCCTATTGTACTCTGAGTACCTTGCTTTATTTTTCTACATAGTTCTTGCAATTAGTTGATGTCACATTATACATTGGGCTTTCTTTGTGGCTCAGCTGGTGAAGAATCCGCCTGTAATATGGGAGACCTGGGTTCGGTCCCTGGGTTGGGAAGATCTCCTGGAGAAGGGAAAGGCTACTCACTCCAGTATTCTGGCCAGGAGAATTCCATGGACTGTCTAGTCCATGGGGTTGCAAAGTCAGACACATTATACATTACAGCTCTTACTATTATCTGACATTGTATTATACACACTGACACTGTATTTTACATACATATGAGGTGTCTCTATGTGTGTATGTATGTATTTATGTACATATGTCTATCTTCTCCTCTTGCAGAGTCAACAAATTCTATGTGAATGAGGTCCTGATGTTTTATGGTAGCCCTGCCCTTTTGAATGACAGCTCCATGAGAGCAAGGATTTCACTGCCTTTTTTTTTTTAACCACTATAACCCCAATCACTAGAATAGTACTAAAACACAGTCATCCGCAATAAATATTCATTTCTCAATAATATTTGATTAATTAATGGATGTCAGGCTACAGAATGGTCTCTAGAAGCTATATGGCTCTGTTCTTAGCCCTATCCAAAATATTAAATTTGACTCAGATGAGGAGAGAGAAAATAAGAGAATTGGTTCCAAGTCCAGTCACAAATAATTTATTATTATTAATACCAAAACCATCGCCTACTCAACAATAGGTACTTATATTATTGTAAATGCTCACAATAAACCTAAGAGGTAGAATTTATTATCATCTTCATTTTAATATGAGAACACTGGGCTTGGGAAATTCAACATGCCAACATGAGACAGCAGGTACAGGAAGCTGGGATTAAAAACCCAGATTGTCTCAGTGCAAAGCACATGCTTTTTTACAATAATATGATAATGCTTATGAAAACATAGGGAAAAAACTACCTAAATTTGTAGCTGACAGGAAAGCCGGTATTAGATGAAAAAAATCAAGATTTTACAAGAGTTTGACATATTTGAATGGCAGGTCAGAATTCAAAAAACATGCAAAGGTGAAGTCCCCTGTGCCAACTTTACGAATCTAGCGCACATGCACAGGGCACCGGGAGGAAGGGATGGGGAGCGCTCATTTATCTGAAACAGACCAAGAGGCACCAACTGACCACAAGCGTGAGGCAAACCAACATTAAGATGTGGCCATCGAATGAACTACAACAGTATTAAACTTTATTATTTGAGACTTTTTAAAGCAAGGGGGACCCAGTTCTATTCTGCAGAAGTTAGACTAGGAAAGCCACAGTCAAAGTAAGGTATTAAGGCTGCTAGAATGGTGAAAATCTTGTTATGAACAGAAAGATCAAGGGGTTTGATGAAGTCTGGGAGAAAAGAGACTTGTGGGGATAAAATAACAATTTGCCTATCTGAAAAGGACCATCACAATAAACAGGAGGACCTTTTCTGTTGATCTGATGAACCAGGTTTGACTAAAGATACAAAGAAGTTTACTAATAATGAGATGCCTTCTGAGCTATGAACTGCCACTCTGTCAGGGGAGATATTCAAGCAGAGGCCATCTGACAACCTGGCCCAGATACTTTAGTATCTACTCAGTGAGGTATGAAATTTAGTTGGCTTTCTGTATTACCATTCATTCACCTCCTTCTGCATACAGTGACATTATTTTCTTAACCCCAAACCAAGACCTGTGGTCCTAAGAAGACTGTGTTTCAAAGACAGTCCTGCAGATATAGAGCTATTGGCTACCAAAATATTGAGTTTCTAGGATATATCAGTGATTGAAACAATGGGGAAAATATCTGAAATGAGAACTTTCCTGGGGAAAGGGATTTATAGAACCACTCTAGGGCAGGCATTTTCCTCTCCTGGAGTTTAGTTCAGTTCAGTTCAGTTGCTCAGTCGTGTCCGACTCTTTGCAACCCCATGGACTGCAGCACACCAGGCTTCCCTGTCCATCACCAACTCCCGGAGCTAACTCAAACTCATGTCCATTAAGTCAGTGATGCCATCCAACCATCTCAAGCTCTGTCACCCCCTTCTCCTCCCACCTTCAATCTTTCCCAGCATCAGGGTTTTTTCAAATGAGTTAGTTCTTCACATCAGGTAGCCAAAGTATTGGAGTTTCAGTTTCAGCATCAATCCTCCCAATGAATATTCAGGACTGATTTCCTTTAGGATGGACTGGTTTTATCTCCTTGCAGTCCAATGGACTCTCGAGAGTCTTCTCCAACACCACAGTTCAAAAGCATCAATTCTTCGGTGCTCAGCTTTCTTTATAGTCCAACTCTCACATCCATACATCACTACTGGAAAAACTCCTAGAGTACTCATTTTTCAATCAGATAGGCAGAAACTCTTGGTTAGCATTCACTTGCTTTTTTCTTAGTACAGCAAGTTTTCTTGAACTATGGCCTCTTCTTCCAAAAACTGAGAACAAAAATATGTATTCAGAAAATCAAGAAGCTCTCAGAAAAGTTTCTTGGAATATAGTAAAAGTCCAGGCCCTCCTATAGAAGCTATGCCAGTGTTAGGGGAAACACTGACTGAAACCACTCATCCAGGCCACATAATATTCAGCAATGTAGTTATTTTATAGCAGGAGGTCCTAGTAAGGAACCCAGAACTAACAAGCTACCCCCAACCAGAAGAATTCGGGAAAAATCAAAAGGAGATACCACATGTCCTACTATACTCCCAGAGTCCTCCTCAATGGAATCCCTCTTGGCTTAGCAAGGCGTGTACCACCAGGAAGGACTCTGAGTCAGAATGACTGGCCAGAGACAACCCAGAAACTAATCCCATCACCATAAAACCCAAGACTGTGAGCCACGTGGCAGAGCAGTTCTCCTGGTTTCCCTTACCCTCCTGCTGTCTGCCCAGGCTCCCTTTCCCAATAAAGTCTCTTGCTTTGTCAGCATGTGTGTCTCCTCGGATAATTCATTTCCGAGTGTTAGACAAGAGCATGCGCTCAGACCCTGGAAGGGGTCTCCCTTCCTGCAATACCAAACCTTCCCTCATGGCATCACTTCTGCCTTTGTGGGGATTCTCTATTCTGTGCAGCTACTCAAAGTTGCAAACTATCCTGGTTCCTCCAGCCTGGACCAAAGAGCCTCCCAACCAACTCTCCACCTTTGGATTCTTGCTCCAGACGCAGGTGGGTCAAAAGAACTCCCACCCCAACCCTTGGCCAAATCTGGACTCTCTATCTTGGAATTACAATACTATCTTTTAATACCAGATAGCATTCACTGAGCTGGTATCAGCCGTTTCCTATTAGACACAATGTTCTTTTCAATAGACTACTTTGTTTCACACTGACAGTCATTTTTCACCCTGCATAGCAGAATTTCAAAGCCAAGAATCCTGTATTACACAGTAAACAAACAAAATTAGACTCAAAATTGCCTTTTTTGATTTTGATATATTAATCAACTCTTTAGGAAAGCTTCTAAACATTTTCAATTACATCAAAAACAGGCTGGCAACATTTTCCAACTTTAAAAAAAAACAAACAGGCTTGTTAAAGGTTTGTTTTCTATCCCACAGATACTGTATATTACATATTTGCAACTATTTCTGTTTTAGGACAGATTGATTAATAGCATCAGCTCTAAAATCCCAGCATGTCCACAGGGGGTAAAAAGTATTTCCGTCTGTGATCCTTATGAACCAAGGCAGATATATCTATTTTGCTGTGTTTGCTTCTTCCTTTAGCAGCAGCCTCAGATACCGGCACCTCTCCGAGACTATAGGCTTCACTGTTGCCATTAAATGCTAATCGTTGGCCAGGTGCACAATAGTGGGTTAAATGAGCCCAGGGCAAAGAAGTCTTGATATGCCGAAGGCCTGGCCTCCCTCCTGTACTTGACATCTACCTTGACTGCGCAGGAAAGCTGGCATTTGAACTAACAATGAAAACATCCTAAAAAAACAAAACAGGAAATATGGTATAGTTGACAGGGATAAATAAAAGAAAATGTATACTGGGCAATTATGTGTTTAATAAATTCGATGACAACAATAGCTGCTGCTGCTGCTGCTAAGTCGCTGCAGTCGTGTCCAACTCTGTGCGACCCCAGAGACGGCAGCCCACCAGGCTCCCCCGTCCCTGGGATTCTCCAGGCAAGAACACTGGAGTGGGTTGCCATTTCCTCCTCCAATGCATGAAAGTGAAAAGTGAAAGTGAAGTTGCTCAGTCATGTCTAACTCTCCGCGACCTCATGGACTGCAGCCTACCAGGCTCCTCCGTCCATGGGATTTTCCAGGCAAGAGTACTGGAGTGGGTGCCACTGCCTTCTCCCACCAATACCTAAAGTGCTAAAATTATGTCTGTTACTTAAAGAAGTGGAAATCATAGGAAGAATGCTACCAAGACAACTGAAATGTTTACACATTCTTCCTAAATGTATTCGTTAAGAAAAGAGCTTAAGACTACTCCTGCTGCTAATTGCCAAAGTTTTTTTTGTAACCTTTAGAGGACTATCTTGGTGGTGGTGGTGTAGTTGCTAAGTCATGTCCGACTCTTGCGACCCCATGGACTATAGCCCTCCAGGCTCCTCTGTCCATGGGATTCTCCAGGCAAGAATACTGGAGTGGGCTGCCATTTCCTTCTCCAGGGGATCTTCCCAACCCAGGGATCGAACCCAGGTCTCCTGCATCACAGGCAGACTCTTTACCAACTGAGCTACAAGGGAAGCCTCAGAGGACTATCTTATCTACTAGTTAAAACTTGCAAGTTATCAGGATTTACTGAATCCCCGCAGTTTGCAGAGTGTGTCACATGCAAGAATACAAAAGAATTAGAATACAGATGATCTGCTGATAAAGGGGGCCCACATTATAGGGTAGAAACCAGACAAAAAATTTGCAAAATACATAAGAATACTCTGAAATGTGAAAATGAATATAATCTGTTATGTAATTACTTAGGGCTTTATGTGACCCATAAAGCCTTGGGGATTTCACCTCCCTTACTGGCTCAGGCTGTAAAGAATCCATCTGCAATGCAGGAGTCTGCCTACAGGAGAACCGGGTTTGATTCCTGGGTCAGGAAGATCCCCTGGAGAAGGAAATGGCAACCCACTCCAGTATTCTTGCCTGGAAAATCCCATGGACACAGGAGCCTGGTGGGCTACAGTCCATGGGGGTCACAAGAGTCAGACATGACTTAGTGACTAAACCACACCTCTGAAATGAAACACAGAACTTGAAAGCTTTCAGCACTTGAAGGAGTTTCTCCCAGAGGATGTAGGGGCTATACAAGTAATCACTGCTCTGTCCTGTGATTTTTCTTACACACACACACACACGAGTTTTCTTGGTACTCCTTAATACAAATGAGACGTACTAAGATTTTCAAAAAGACTTATTTCACTTTGTGTAAGATTCTTGAAAAAGCAGTCAAGTTTATGGAGTCCAGCACAACAGCTACCCAAACCCCTTGACCCCAACAAATATTCACATTCTTACTCCCCAAAGGAGCTCAACATGAGGCTGGGGCCTCATAGACGCCATTAAAGACAATTTTTAGGGCCTGTCCCAATATTCTCCCAAATTTGAGATGCCTCTCATCTCCAGCAAAAACTGCACTTTAATTCTTTATAGCAAGATGGGGAGGAAATTTCAGGAGGCCAGAAGATTGAGATCACATGCTTTTCACTTCCAATCAAATGATACACCAAATAATATCTCAGTATTACTCATACTACTTCCTGAATTCTACTTAAAAGTGAAAGAATTTTAATTATCCAAGGCTGGTTTCTTTAGGGGCTGAACTGGAGGAAGGTTTCCCAGAAAGTAGACAGAGTCCTAAAAAAGGTTTTGAATTGTCTATGGACAAAAATTAAAAACCCAAAGTGACATCCTTTACATCTTCATTTTGCCTTGCATGGGACAGGAAAAAACAATTTCTTCCCAGTCTCTCTTGGAGAAGGCAATGGCACCCCACTCCAGTACTCTTGCCTGGAAAATCCCGTGGACGGAGGAGCCTGGTAGGCTGCAGTCCATGGGGTCGCTAAGAGTCAGACACGACTGAGCGACTTCACTTTGACTTTTCACTTTCATGCACTGGAGGAGGAAATGGCAACTCACTCCAGTGTTCTTGCCTGGAGAATCCATGGACAGAGGAGCCTGGTGGGGGGCCGTCTATGGGGTTGCACGGAGTTGGACACGACTGAAGCGACTTAGCAGGAGCAACAGCAGCCCAGTCTCTCCCTACAGACGTACCTACTAAAATGTACTAGTAAGCAGGTGTTCTCAATTAACAGGCTTTAAGCAGGTATTTCTTAAGCTGTATGCAAATTTTCTCTTTTTCTTCCTTATTCTAAATATACAGCAGCCTGTCTACCAGAAAAGGGGATGGGGGTTTTGTTCTTTAATTAAGAACACTTATCATCCTCTATTAGTCTATTTAACACCAAGAAAAGAAGCCATGCCAAGGGCCCAGGCCCCACCTGGGCACTTTCCTACCGGTCTTTCTGAACAGGCCCATCTGTGCAGCTCACAGATGGCTTTGCCGAGATGACTGATGAAATACCTAAGGGGACACTGTCACACTTTACTGAGACCCTCTATAATCTACATTCATGGTCTGGTAACTGATAACAAATCTCTTGATGAAGCCATATGAAAACTGACTCCCCCTTTACTATTATAGAACAGGCATACTACTCTGTCAGTAACTCTACACAGTAAGAGTGTGTGAAGAGACAGTAGCCAAAACACAGTGTCTTATTCAGTAGTGAAATTAACCGAGGAGACTTTCTTAAAGGTGGTAAGATCTCCCTGTAGACTTGATCATTCTCCAATTAACCAAATGCATTTATTTTATAAGTCTCCTATAAATTGTAACCCTGGTAATTTACATGAATCAATTAATGCCTATGTCTAGTAATCATCCAAAAGAAAAATTAAATATATTGAAATATATGTAAGTTAATTTTTTGTTTCACTTATCACAACATGAATCTTTCCTCACATATGTTCAGTCTTATCAATCTACAGCTGCTATTGCATGATTCTGTGCTCATGACTTTTAAAAAAGGAGGAAAGTTAATTTTAAGACACCCAAATTAAGCATTTTTGGTAGGAAAACACTATGTCAATTCAAAAGAGATTGCTATGTTAATGTAACAAAAGATCTAAAGCATTCCTCACACTGACAAAAGTAATCCCCCATTCAAGTTGGCCCCCAAATGATGGGGTACCCAAAAGGAAATGAAATTGCAGCAAAATGGGACCCTATGAGGATTAATAATTTTACAATTTCACAATATTTACATGATTATAACTAAAACATTAACTCCAGGTATAAAGACATGTAACTGGTTAGTACAAGTTTAAATACTTACAGTTATCAAGACAGCAGTCATTGGCAAGCGAAACCACGAGAAGAGAGGCCCCTGCTATGCCTGATCCTGCTGAGCAATTTTCAGACCTCAGCTCATTCTGGCAGCTATGAGCAAAGAATATACAGAAACCAGAATTATAATTACATGATTTTACATTGTATCAATTAGCATGCTTCCATTGAAAATAGTAAAAGGCTGAGTAAAATTGGTTTCAACAATGCCTTTTATTATATTACAAAACAAGAGGTCCACAGGTAGAGTAGCTCCAGGGCGAGTTCACTAGGTAACTCAACAACGTCAACTAGGAACCAGGCCTTTCTATCTGTCTCCTCTGCCAATGAAAGCATGCTGGCTTGTCCCCTGAGGCTGGTCCTCCTCAAAGTCCTAAGACAGTGTCTGCAATTCCAGGCACTACATAAAGATGACAACATTAAGAGACAGAAATGTTTGCTTCTACGCATAAATTTTATCCAGAAGCACCCTCCTTCCCAAAGACTCCTCTCAACTCTCATTGGTCAAAACTATGTCACAAACTCACGTCTAAATCAACTACTGGAAGGGTAATAATGAGATTTAGAATGTCTGGTTTCGACTACTCAAGATTTACCTCCCCGTCAGGTTGAGGGTTACTCCAACTTTCCCTAAAGCCTAATATCTGAGGAAAAAATAGGATTCTAATAGCAAGAAACCGTGTTCCTCCAAGGAGATGTATTTTAGGTTAGTGGAGTAGGCAGCCTAAAGTATCTGCTACATACATCTAATAAGAATAGAAATAGACCTTAACTCACTACACATGGCTCAATGCATGAAGCTGACATGAATGGTTTAACTGACAGTATCGTAGATCTAAGATTAGCCATTGTTGCTGCAGAGGTATATCTTCATAGAAACTTACAAAGACATGAATCTCTGTTTAAAAGGCAGTAATTATAATTGAAGAACAAATCATGGCTAAATCCATATTATCTATATGAACCCAGAAAAGATATTTCCTCTTTTATTGAAAAATCAAGGATTCCCTTTACGGGAAATTTCTCTTCCAATGAGTTTCCTGTAATAGTTTCACATTCCAGATGTGCATTTGTAATAAGCTTGTGTTGGTTAGTTGGGCTCAATTTATCTAATGAGCCACTGAAGTGGACAATTCTTGATGTAAATTAGGAATTGTGGCTGCATTAAAAAGTAATTTATTATATAAAGTACTATCTGAATATACTCAGACATACATCATTTAATTTTTTCCTTTCCATTCATTTATTACATGGCCATCTCACACATGGAAAAAATAGCTAGGATACTTGTTAAATATGCTCTTTTCTAAAATATTTTATCAATTCTAATGAGAAATAACAGTGATGAAATATTTTTAATGCCATATCAAATATATTTAAGTGATGTCAGGAGCGACAATGTGGCACAACCATAAAGCAATCCACTGTGAGGGAAGAAACATGAATTCTAACAGCATTTCTTCAGTATTCACTATGTACCAGGCACTGTGCTAAGCATTTAACTCGCATTCATTTATTTAATCTTCCTAATACCCCAACAAACTATGTACCATGGCTATCCCTTTTTCAGGTGTGGAAAGTGAGGCACAGAGAGATGACACAGCTGGCACAAAGTCACAAAACTAGTAAGTGGCAGGGGCAGGCTGCAGAACTTCAGAGGCAAAGCACTTACCATAGTTCAATATGACCTCTCTAGTCCCAGAACTGCCACTAGTTGCTTAACTTTGTTGGAACCATTGTTTCCTAATGAGTTAAATAAAGAGTTGGGTGGAGATCTTTAAGAAAATTTCTAGCTCTAACACTTAAAATATCATGAAAACTGTAACCTTACAGAATCATCCTCTGTCAAACTCTTTATATTAAAGTTGCATTTATCACAAAACCAAACACCCATGTCTGGATATTTACTTTCTAGTAACAATTGGAAGATAATACAGAGGAAGAAATAACTAAAAAGCCAATCATGGCATATAAGTCACAGGAAAAATACATCTCCTTGGAGAAATACAGTTGCAGCTTATCAGACCTAAATTCATGAATTTCTTCAGACGCTGGGTGTGAGACCTACCTAGAGGAAAGGTTACATAACTGGGTTTTCTACAATATGGCCTGTAAATTACCTAAAAGCTTCCAAAGCATGTACAACATTTTCTGACATTAGGCAGTGGAAAACTCTTCACCCTTCAGAGCAATAAGCCCCCTTCTGTCTGGACCTCCAAACTTTCACTTTCAAAGGAATTAGAATTGAATTATTTTAAAATATCTTAACAAACATAATTACAAGTACTTGTAAGATTCCTCAAAATAACCTCTTTGGAGTATCCAGACAGAGACACAGAGTAGAGCTATATATTTGCAGAAGAATTAATATTAAATTATTTCTCCAAGCACTGTGAACTACCCACTAGAGTGACCATTCAGCTTTTCTGAAGAGCAAAATTTTAAATCTAAATGATTAAAGTCTCAAATTTTATTTCAATAACACAACCAGGATTGGACAGTATCTTCTTTCACTGTGTGAAATACATGCTGTACTTTTTCACTATGTGTAAATGTGGTCTAAGTTCTGGAAAACTGACAGGGGCATTTTCTTAAAATCTATAGAACTCCTGTTGCTCCCTGACGGAATGAACAGAGAAAAGGAGTACAAAGGATTTCAAAAATTTCAAAACACTCATCTTTTTAAAAAGTTAATTGAATAATTTCAGCAAATTTTTGTAAGCATCAGTTTTCCTTGTTTAGAGACAGTTTTCTTTTGGAAAAAGGGCTTCCCTGGTGGCTCAGAGGTTAGAGCGTCTGCCTCCAATGCGGGAGACCTGGGTTCAATCCCTGGGTCAGGAAGATCCCCGGGAGAAGGAAATGATAACCCACTCCAGTATTCCTGCCTGGAGAATACAGTCCACGGGGTTGCAAAGAGTTGGACATGACTAAGCGACTTAACCTTCACCTTCTTTTGGATACTCAGTAATATCTCAATTATCCCCAGTAGGTAAAGGATGTAACAATATACAGAATACAGAAATAATTTTTGTATCCTACTATGTGGGTTTGTAGGTATTTTGTTATATAGGCTATTTTGCTTTCCTATTGCATTTTTTATGTTAAATAATAAGTTAATTTGTTATTCCTGAACAACAACAACAACAATTTACCCTGAGAAAGCCCAAAGCATTGTGAATGCCAATGTCAAGTTGTGAAAAATAAATCTGCTACAGTATGCAAGGACTAATCCATAACAACTTTCTTAAAAAGATAGTTTTAGCATGTTTACATATATAATGTAAAATGAATCCCAAATAAAAGTGCTGGGAACTTCTATTTCCATATACTTGTAATTCTGCTGTCCTACATTTATGGAACAGATAAATTAAGAAGAGCTTTATAAGAATTCTCAGCAAGAAAGAAAAGTTAGGTGACTGGATAACTGCACATAAAGCCGCTCTTGACACGAACCTTCTGCCTGTCATTTAAAAGTTTCTCATATTAGAAAAGCATGATGTTCTTTTGAGGTTGTTTCTCCCTTTAGGCCTCCAAGCCAGATTCTACAGACTATGGGGGGAAATGAGAGGAATTACTACTTGGTTTTGCCTGAGCTATTAAGTTTATAGTAAAATAAAATAAGGTAAAATATTGCAAAACAAAGTAATTAAAGCTAACATAGACACTAAGCAAAAAAAGAGTCAAACAAGTATGAATTGAAATAATGAAACTCATTCTGTAACTGTGAGACCTTCAGATCCAAGGGAAGTGGGACCATCAGTGAAGTGCATGGGCAGGGGAGTCCCAACACCTAATTTCCAAGCCTGGTCAGCCTCTTCCAAACTCTGGCAAGTTATTTAACTGCTCTAGATCATGTTTATTCATAAGTGAAATTGGAATACCCACTTCAAAGGGTTATGGTAAGAAACAATCAGATTGAAAGCAATTGTCAAAGTGTCTGCACCTAGCTAACACTCTATATGTGCTAACTGCTACTCTTATTAACCCAGGAGTAAGGATTATTCAACTGAGGGACACTATCTGGACAGGATAGCCTGATCTAAAAATGTCTCTTATTTCTCATATTGATATAATTTAAGTTATTCCTTTCATGAATTCTTTTTTGAAAACTTAATTCCAAAAGTAATACACATATATTTTATAAATAAAAAATACTAAAGAATAGGTTAAAAGTAAGAGTCCTATAACTATCTCTAATACCAACTGTGATTATCTTACTTTAAAGGTAACAACTATTCTTGGTTTGATGTATTATAAATGTGTCTATGCTGTTACATATTTAAACAAAAATAGATGTGGTTTTTTATAATTCTTTAAAGTAGAAACTGAATCATGTTATAAAAATTACTCTATTATTTGCTCTTTCACTTAACAACATGTCCAGGATATCCTTCAGTATATGTTACTATATGAAGATTTATGCTGTTGACATAAGTTTAATTTTAAATTTTAAATAAGGAGAAAAAATAAATGATGAAAATAAAGAGGCAGCATTCTTTCATCATGTTTAACTTTTAAGAGCAATGACAGCTTTGTAATTACATTGATTTTTAAGTCCTTTATCATTTAGAGATATCTACTGAAATATTTGGGCTTCCCTGATAGCCCAGTTGGTAAAGAATTCACCTGCAATGCAGGAGACCCCAGTTTGATCCCTGGGTTGGGAAGATCCCCTGGAGAAGGGAAAGGCTACCCACTCCAGTATTCTAGCCTGGAGAATTGCATGGACCCATGGGGTCACAGAGTCAGACACGACTGAGTGACTTTCACTGAAATGTTTACCGATAAATTATATCATACCTAAGACTGGCTTCAAAATAATTGGAAGAGGGATAGAGAGAAGGAAAATGAGGGAACAAAAATAATACAAGATTGGCTATGAATTAATAATTAAGCTGGTTGGTGAGTATACGAGTGTTTTTATTTTTCAGGACATGTGGGATCTTAGTTTACCGACCAAGGATCAAACCTGCATCTCCTGAATTGCAAGGTGGACTTTCATCCACTGGATCACCAGGGAAGTCCCCGTATGAGTCTTAATTAGACTACTCTCTTCTCTGCATTTTTAAATATTTTTGACATTTTCCATATTAAAAAAATTAACATTTTTAAATCCTTTAAATTTAGCTGCTAAATTCCAAATGGCTATGAATTTAACTTACAGTAATTAATTTCTGATTAGGTAATTTAATCAATAAAACCAATGGTTCCCAACACCCATCCCCTAAGCAGCACAAACAAACTTAGCTTCCTCATAGTCTGAATGTTGCTATAAAAATCTAAATACAATAACCAGCCCAGAGAAGCAATATTCACTAATGTTATGGGAGTATTTATCGACAAGTGTAAATTATAAACTATTATAATTATTGCTTTTTAGAGTTAATGACAGACGAAGTGTTTATCTCTTATATTGAAACTGGAGCAGCTGGATGAAAATAGAAAAACAGTTCTTTACGTATGGCCAAGAGAAAGAAAAAATCAAGAAGATAATGCTGTGTGCTCTACTCATCCAGATAAAAAGACACAATCTTTTTATCTTTCTGGTGTACTCACCAAAGCTCTGCCCCCCTGAAGCCAAGAGGAGACCTTTGTATGGCACTAGAGTAGAATACTTTTTGAATCTTTGGTTTGTATTTTTCTCTATATACACCTCAATAGTTTCAAGAAGACAGACAACCCCTTAACATCTTAAAGTCCACAGAACACAAGCTGCATGGATTCTACAGTTCTTCCTGACTCTTGGAGAGTCTACACTCACTGAAGTACATCCATGAGGCCTGACGCCAGACGGGATAGCCAGAGTACCTTCTAAGGCAGCAAAAGGTAAAAGGAAAAGTTTTCTCAGTATTGGAAACAGGTCAGAAGGATTCAGAAGGTCTAGTGAGACACAGAGCATGGCAGGACAAGAGGGTGTCTGTGTGGTGCACCCAGAGAGATTGAATGCTTGGCCCCCTGGTCCTTTCAAAGATTCCTAACACCAAGCATGGACTACAAACAGTGGTAAAACAGAGTCTAGTGCACCTAGCTAGCTGGACCATGGCATCTCCAGTGAGATCCAACGATCAATTACAAGAGCTATGATCTTCACTATGATTTGGCACCATTTAAGATCCTAAACTGGAGTCTCCTGCATTGCAGGCAGATTCTTTACCAACTGAGCTATCATGGAAGCCCATCCCAGGTTGGGCAAGATCCCCTAGAGAAGGGATAGGCTACACTCTCCAGAATTCTTGGGCTTCCCTTGTGGTTCAGCTGGTAAAGAATCCAACTGCAGTGTGGGAGACCTGGGTTGGGAAGATCCCCTTCTGGCCTGGAGAATTCCATGGACTTTACAGTCCATGGGGTCGCAAAGAGTCAGAGGTGACTGAGCGACTTTCACTCACTCAAGAACCTGAATTTTTGCACAATGTTTGGGACAGGAGAGTACTACATAAATATTTAGATTTAATTCCTGCCATCCCAGAAGTATGATGAGGTTTTACTTAGATCTGGGTTTAAGTGACTTCAAATAAAATAAATATGTGCAATAGTTTTTGCAGATCTGTGAATTCTGTTTAATTCACACAGATGACTCCAGTTAAAAAGCAATCATGCCAATAAAACTGGCTATGAAAGCAACCCGCATCCACGCTATAATGATAATCATCTTTCACATCTGCACAGTTTTGTACATTTGGTAAGGTGTTTTCATGTGTTATCTCATTTGATCCTCACAGGGTTAAGAGGGTTCGGTAGCTCTTAAACTGTTGAGAGTAGATGGTGCAGGAGCAAATGACTTATTGGAAGAGAAGATTTCTCCCAGGTATCTGGTCATTAGTTATTTCCTTTGCTCAGCTGCATTCTCTCTCTCTCAGAATAAGAGGAAAATTTTATTCAACTCTTCCTTTAAAAACATCTGTGCAAAGTTGTCATTTCTCAGATGAATTTCACAGAACCCAATGAGGATGATTTCTTAAGAGGTTGCAATTTAGGCTGCCACCCAATGGTGATAGTAAGTCATGGCCAAACCTTCTCATGATACAGAAAAACAGAACAAAACAAACACTCACAGGCACAGCCGCCAAAGAAAAAAGAGATTATACCACTTTGCAATGCCTTCTTACTATCAGAAACAGATATCTTTCTTAAAGTTAAAACTATTCAACAGACATAAAGTTTATTTAGAGAGTATTTTTCTATTTCAAACTTTCAAAGCCAAAGGATTTCACAGAAGTTGCCTGTGAGGAGTGGGAGTTCGGGGAACGAAGCAGGTAAGGTTTTCATTTCTCTACTTAGAGCACTTGTATATTTTTGTATTGGTTACAATAAAATGTATTACTTTTATAACACTAATTTGAAAACTAGATAGTTTTTAATCAGAGGAATCTAATATCTAATTCAATTATTTTCCTCTTTATCACAAAACATCATTGCTGATTCTCTTTTCAGGAACTGAAAAAAGAATACCTTCATTTCTTTAATAGTTCACTTCTGTCATGAAAAACCCTGCCCTGGCTTGTCCATGTCCTCTAGGCCAGGAATTTCCAACTGTGGCAAGAACACCAGAGAAAGACTCAGAATGAAAATTTCACTCTCCATCAACCTACACCATCTGGTGAGTGTACAAGGCTGAATGCATTTGCCATCACTTTTTCAGGCATACTCAGGGCAAACAGGTAGTAACCATCTAGGAAAGCGGGTGGGAGGCGGGGGTGGGAATTGTTTCTTCTGTAAAGTTATAACAGGAAATATTTCTCCAAAAGGCAAAAATGCATTTTAATGTCTGTAAAACTTACTACAGATAGTAAATAAAATAACAATAGCTACAAACATAACTTTCTTTGTAAGAAAAACAATGGGCTTTTTATTTTTGCAGTGTGGGACTCATATTCTTAAGAGTGACAGAGGGATATGAAACAGTGAAAGCCACTGATTTGGCTTGGTTCAAAGTCCCAGCAGCCTCCTTTTCAACTACTGGCTTTGACTTCTATAATTTTTTTCATGAGTAAGAACTTGTCATAGGTAAAGAGAAAACCATTTAGTCTCTCCAGCCCTCTGTTTTAACTTTTCTTTTGTTCTTCCTTATTATTAGTAAACACACAATTTTCCCTTGAAGAAAATAAACACCCATCTTAACTGTGTCTTGACTTCCACCACCATAACATGTTCCCCCAACAATTCATTCCCACATTCTTTTTCCCTCTGTGAAACCCCTCCATCAAATAAATGTCTTCCAGGTTTAGACATGGTAGCTTCATATGCATAAATTTGATCATATTTTTAAATATTTTGTCTTCTCAATCCCCATAGCAACTGGCTTCTTTAGAAACTTCCACAAAAAGTCCAAAGATATCATTATCTTTTAACTGAACAGAATATTTTGAATAGAATTAGTTCAGGAAAATAAGGTGGTTTCATTACCACATCCCTGGCCTTTCATTTCTCTTTTTTTTTCTTTTGTAAAACAAAAATTTAAATGCCAATTTCGCTAGATAGAATTGGTTAGGTGTTCTGGGGTTTATCAGTTATTAAAGAACGTGTGTAATTTTCAAAGATGCTATCTCACCCATTTAAAAAAAAAAAAGTTTTTCACTTACTGATTTGAGTAAGTATTTATTGAGTATACTAAGAACTGTTTGAAGCTTTGAAAGATTCAGGCAACTATTATAGCTCAGAACTGCCCTCCGGTACCTGCAATCATTCAGAAAACTAAGATCATGGCATCCAGTCCCATCACTTCATGGCAAATAGATGGGGAAACAGTGGAAACAGTGGCTGACTTTATTTTTCTGGGCTCCAAAATCACTGCAGATGGTGATTGCAGCCATAAAATTAAAAGACGCTTACTCCTTGGAAGGAAAGTTATGACCAACCTAGATAGCATATTAAAAAGCAGAGATATTACTTTGTCAACAAAGGTCCATCTAGTCAAGGCTATGGTTTTTCCAGTGGTCATGTATGGACGTGAGAGTTGGACTATAAAGAAAGCTGAGCACCGAAGAATTGATGCTTTTGAACTGTGGTGTTGGAGAAGACTCTTGAGAGTCCATTGGACTGCAAGGAGATCCAACCAATCCAGCCTAAAGGAGATCAGTCCTCGATGTTCATCAGAAGGACTGATGTTGAAGCTGAAACTTCAATACTTTGGCCACCTGATGCGAAGAGCTGATTCATTTGAAAAGACCCTGATGCTGGGAAAGATTGAAGGCGGGAGGAGAAGGGGACGACAGAGGATGAGATGGTTGGATGGCATCACCGACTCCATGAACATGGGTTTGGGTAGACTCTGGGAGTTGGTGATGGACAGGGAGGCTGTGGTTCTGCTAAGTCGCTTCAGTCATGTCCGACTTTTAGCGACCCCATGGACTGCAGCCTACCAGCCTCCTCCCTCCGTGGGATGTTCCAGTCAAGAGTACTGGAGTGGGGTGCCATTGCCTTCTCCGGCTGTGGTTCATGGGATCACAAAGAGTCAGACACGACTGAGTGACTGAACTGAACTGAACCTGCAATCATGTTAGGTGACAATAAAAAGCAGTGTGTAATTAAATACTGAAACTGTAAAACAGCCCTATCAGCAGTAAAAGAAAAAAAAAAGAAAGTCATCATTTTTGGTTGATGTAAGAGTAATATGAAATTTGAATTGGGTTTTGAGAGATAGGCAGGATTTGAAAAGTTGAAAAAAGAGAAAACATTATTCCAGGCATCATTCCAGAAATAGAAGGCAGTATGAATATTTACATGGAAGGTGAATATGAAATGTTTGGAGGCACAGCAAGTAGATCAGTCTGGCTAGAGGAAATGAAGTTGAGGCATACAGTTCAGTTCAGTTCAGTCACTCAGTCATGTCAGATACAAGACAGGGCCAAAAAGGTAGGAGATAAGGCTAGAGGGTAGGTGTAGAAAGCCTTGTAATCAGTCTAGATTTTATCTAACAGATGATAGGATAAACTAGTTAAAACAGGAAATTAAAAAAAATTAGGAAGATTATCTTTTTTTCTTTTTCTGGCTGCACTGAGTCTTCACTGCATGCAGGCTTTCTCTAGCTGAGTCATGCAGGGGCTTTATGCCTGGGACAGATGAGATCTTAGTTCCCAGATGAGGGATCGAACACACATCCCTCACATTGGAAGGCAGATTCTTAACCCCTGGACCACTAGGGAGTTCCCAGGAAGAGTAATCTAAAAGAACATTTGAGATTACTTAAGGGTTAGACTTTCTCCCTCTCTTGTTTTTTTTCTTCCTCCATTTCCCTACTCTACTTTCAGTTAAAAGTCAGTCTCTAAACACTTTTCATTGAACTATAATTAAAATAGATAAATAAACTATTAGTTTCAAGTGTACAACATAATGATTCGGTATTTTTGTTCATTATGAAGTAATCAAAATAAAACCAGTTACCATCTATTACCATATAAAGTTGTTACAATATTATTTACAATATTCCCTATATGCACATTACATCTGCATGGCTTATGAACATAGGGATACAAATGATCATAGGGATACAAATGCACATAGGGATACAAATATCTTTTCGAGTCTGTATTTTCTCCAGGTAAATACCTACTAGTGGAATTGCTGGATCATATACAGCAGTTCTATTTTTAGCTTTTTTTGAGGACCCTCAACAGCCTGGAAAATCCCATGGACGGAGGAGCCTGGTAGGCTGCAGTCCATGGGGTTGCTAAGAGTCGGACACGACTGAGACTTCACTTTCACTTTTCACTTTCATGCATTGGAGAAGGAAATGGCAACCCACTCCAGTGTTCTTGCCTGGAGAATCCCAGGGACGGGGGAGCCTGGTGGGCTGCCGTCTATGGGGTCGCACAGAGTCAGACATGACTGAAGTGACTTAGCAGCAGCAGCAGCAACAGTTTTCCACAGTGGCTGAACCAAGTTACACTCCAACCAACAGTGCACAAGGGTTCCCTTTCCCCCACATCCTCACCACCACTTGTTTCTTGTCTTTTTGAAAACAGCCAATCTGACAAGTATGTGGTATCCCACTGTGGTTTTGATTTGCATCCCCCCCATAGTGATGTTGAGCACATTTTCATGTGCTTTTTGACCATATATTTGTCTTCTCTGGAAAAATGTCTACTCAGGTCGTCTGATTTTTTAATGGAGTTGTTTTGGTTTTTGATACTGTGGTGTATATTTATTTTGGACATTGACTGCTTGTCAGATATATCATTTGCAACTATCTTCTCCCATTCCATGATTATCTTTTTGATCTGTTGGTGATTTCCTTCACTGTTCAAGTTTTTTACTTTGATACAGTCCCATTTGTTTATTTGCTTCTGTTTCCCTTGCCTGAGAGGACTGCTAAGACTGGTGTCAAAAAGTTACTGCCTAGTTTTCTTCTAGGAGCTTAACAGTTTCAGGCCTTACTTTTAAGACTTTATTCCATTTTGAGTTTATTTTATATATGGTGTAAGAAGGGATCCAGTTTCATTCTTTCTCATGTAGCTGCCCTATTTTCCCAACACCATTTATTGAAGAGACTATCTTTCCCCTATTATATACTTTAGCCTCCTTTGTCATAGATCAATTGACCATAAGAGCATGGGTTTATTTCTGTACTATTCTATCCTATCGTTCTATGTGTACATTTTTGTGCCAGTACCATAATTTTGATTACTAGAACTTTGTAGCATGCTATAGTTTCAAGTCTAAGAGTGTGATACTTTCAGCTTTTTCTTTTTCAAAATTGCTTTGGCTATTTGGGGCCATCTGTGGTTCAATACAAATGTTACCATTGTGTTCTAGTTCTGTGAAAAAAGCTACGCAAATTTTGAAAGGAACTGCATTGAATCTGTAGATTGCTTTGCGTAGTACAGACATTTTAAGGATATTGATTCTTCCAGTCCATGAGCATCATATCTCATTTCATTTATTTGCGTTGTTTTCAAATTCTTTTGTCTTTGTCTTATAGTTTTCAAAAGTACACATCTTTCAATTCTTTGGTTTAATTTATTCCTAGGTAATTTTCTTCTTGATGCAATTGTAAATGGGACTATTTCCTGCATTTCTTTCTCATAGTTTATTAGCATATAAAAATGCAACAAGTTTCTGCATATTAATTTTGTATCCTACAACTCTACTGAATTCATCTATTACTTCTAATAGTTTTTGGTGGTCAGTCAAAGTGGCTTCCCTGATATCTCAGAAAGAAAAGAATCTGCCTGAAATACAGGAGACTGGGGTTCAATCCCTGGATGGGGAAGATTCCCTGGAGAAGGGAATGGCTACCCATTCCTCTATTCTTGCTTGGAGAATTCTACAGACAGAGGAGCCTGGTGGGCTACAGTCCATGGGTTGCAAAGAGTCAGACACAACTGAGCAACTGTCACTTTTTCTACTTTCAGAGTGCTCTTAAGATGAACACAATTCTATTGTGCAATCCTGAAATGATGCCATTGTCCTGGTAAAACAGTTTAATAGCTTCACAGGAACTTTCAAAATCCTACTGACTTAACACATGGCCTTTGAGATCTGGCCCTAGCTTGCCTCTCCACACTTGTCACACAATTGCCATCATTGAAAAAAATTTCCATCTGAATTAAGTATCTCCTTCATTCCTCCTGCCGCTTTCCCTTTTTTTCTCTGGCATACGCTTAATTTATCTTGAGGTCTCAGCTTAGGTGTTACTTTCCCAAGGAAGACTCTCCAAACTCCTGAAATCCAGATTAGGTTTCCTGCAATAAGTCTTATCTCAATGACAGCATTTAAGACCTATATCCTTGTCTACGACATACCATTAGGAAGAGGTAGTTTCCCTACCACCTATCAAAGGGCCAAGAGCATAACACATATTTAAAAATATTTGTTGAAGAATGAAAAAGGCAGAAAAAATAGGAGTCTATGATTGTTACTTATATAAAGGTAGTAAGATTTGGCAGCAAGAGGGAAAACATTTTGTGAGAAATAATAGATCTGACGTTGTGTGTCAGTTTCCTAACTGATGCTCTTTATTTGTCCTCCATGGCTGTATCAAAGGAACTCTCTTCCTTCCTGCCTCAAATAGATACTAACCTTGGCTTTGCTGTTTGGACTATTACAATGATTATCTTTTCTTTAGGTTATACACCCAATTTCTCTTTATACACCCAATTTCTCTTTAAAAAATTTCCCTCCCCATTGTGTATAGTCCTAAAGGGACTATAAATCAGGTCTTGCCCTCTCTTAGCTAAGATTCAATGAGATTCTCTCCTTGACTATGAAAATTTGAAAATCCTAACAGCAATCATCTGATGCTCTTTATTCCTGCAGTGACACTAATTCCCACTTCCTAGATACCTGCGTTGCCCTGGTTTCTTTCAACTTGCCCTTTTCTCCAGCCTTGTTATAAACTACTAGAAATGTCCTTCTAATAAATCCCCATTTTATTTAATAAGCCATGATCAATTTCTGGTACTTGCAAAAAACAAAAAGAACAAAAGCTAACTGAACGAAATAAAAAAGAAAGAAGGGGAGTGAAAGGGAGATAAAGAGAGAGCATAAAAGAGAAAAGAAAAAAGAAATACAATAGTAAAATAAATTATATATATAATTTTAAATTTCCTAGCAGATTCATTAAAAAAAAGAAACTGATGAAATTAATTTTAATGCTAGGTTTTATTTAGACCAATACATCCAAACTCTTATTTCAACATTTAATCAATATCAAAAATATAAATATTTTACTCTTGTTCCTTCCAAGTCTTTGAAATGTAGTATATATTTTACACTTACAGCACATCTCAACATAGACAGGCTAAAGTGAAATACAGTCCTGCCAAAATAATAAAATGTGTAAAACAGGAAGATATTTTACACTGCTATAGTTTTTAAATTTAAACAAATATTCCATTTTGCAGTCACATTAGCCACATTTCAAGTGCTCAGTAGCAGCATATTAATCATAGGTTTACTGTACTGGGCTGCATAGCCTTAGAAATGATCTGCTCCAAGAGCGAAGAGACTCAGGGAACCTTTTCTTAATGGGTCTAGTTACTGGAAGTAATTGGAGGTTTTCACTCGTCCAACCAATTCCATTATGAAAGGATTCAGAATTGTGTGAAAACCTATGAAAATATCTCTTCCCCCCAAATGATGTTTCTTTGGCTGTGTAACTAAAACAGGTTAACACATTATTGAGTGTGAAACCTATCCTCTGTATTCTATAATTCAACAGCAGAGAGACATCAAGGAGTTATCTTCCCTGTCTGCAAGTTTAATTCAAAGTTAAAATTACATTATTACTCTTAAACCACTTTTCATTCATTACATTTTGATAGGTAGAGGCTTTGGGGATTTGTTTTAATTATAAGTATTTTCTATGTCAAATAAAAATGCATAATTTTGAAGGTTGAGAAATTTGACCTTTATCCCTCAGACAACAATATTCACTGTAAACTGTGGAGTAGGAGAGTGACCATGATGAAGCCAATGTTTCGGGAAAAGGAATCAGAATCCAGTGTCCAAGTATATTGGTAACAACAGAGGTCCAGAGGGGAAGTGTAGAGCTTCTAGCTTCCTTAGCTGGTATGCATATGCTCTTATTTCTTCAGGAATTGTTTCCCTCTTAAGTCTGACAAGACATGCGCCTATCTTTCAAGATAGTGTTCATAGTCAGCTATTTCCTGGATGCCTGGATGCAGATGGCAGAATGGATCACTTCTTCACCTTGGCTCTCACAGAACCTCTTTCAAAATGCTGAACAGAAGTCGAATTCATAGAGGCAGAAAGTAGTATAGTTTGCTGGGAGGAGAGGGAATGAGGAGTTTTTGTTCAATGAATAGCGTTTCAGTTTTGCAAGATAAGTTTTCTGTGGATGTATGGGAATTATGGTAGCACAAAACTAAATGACTAGAAGGCTTTTCCTCAGGCTAACTCCTCCCCCTTTCAGATCTCAAATGTCACACATTTAAGAGAACTTCCTTTTCCAGGCCAGAATTGTTTAGATGCCTTTTCTATATCCTCTCATGAGTCCCATATTTTCCACGTAGGGCTCTTATTATAATTGTAATCGAGAACTAATTTGGTGTCATAACAAAATAGTATGACCAGGTGGCTTAAGCCACAAAACTTTATTTTCTCACAGTTCTGAAGGCTAGAAGTTCGAGATGAAGGTTTCGTTTCTCCGGAGATCTCTTCTGGGCTTCCCTGGTGGCTCAGAGGTTAAAGTGTCTGCCTGGAATGCAGGAGACCTGGGTTCAATCCCTGGGTCAGGAAGATCCCCTGGAGAAGGAAATGGCAACCCACTCCAGTACTCTTGCCTGGAGAATCCCATGGAGGGAGGAGCCTGGTAGGCTACAGTCCGTGGGGTCACAGAGTCGGATAGGACTGAGCGATTTCACTTTTCAAATGGCCACCTTCTTGCTGTGTCTTTCCTCTGTACCTGCGCAATCCTGGTATCTTCCTGTGTATTCAAATTTCTTCTTATCAGGACACCAGTCAGATTAGATTGCCACCGACCCTAAGGGCCTCATTTTAATTTAATCACCTCCTTAAAGGTCCTGTTTCCAAATGCAGCCACCTTCTTTTAACCTTTTATTTTATATTGGAGTAGAGCCAATTAACAACATTGGGATAGTTTCAGGTGAACAGTGAAGGGACTAAACTATACATATACATATATCCATTCTCCCCCAAACTCCCCTCCCAACCAGGCTGCCACATAACACTGAGCAGAGTTGCATGTGCTGTACAGTAGCTCTTTACTGGTTACCCATTCTAAATGCAGCAGTGTGTACATGTCATCCCAAACTCCCTATCCCTTCCTCTTATCCTTCCCCCTGGCAACCAAAAGTTCGTTCTCTAAGTCATACAGCCACATTCTGAAACAAAATTCTGATGAAATTTGGAGGGACTCAATTCTGCCCATAACATGTGATTACCTCTACTGTTCCCACTTGGTAAACTCTATGACAACTCATCTTGTTCTCATTACAGGACTTTCACAGTTGCTATTCCCTCCCTTTGGTACACTCTACTCCAGTCTTTCATACAACAATTTTTTTTTTCAGCTTCCAAGCATAGGCACTATCATCTGACAAGAGCAATCCCAGATCAGCTTATCTAATGTCACCCTAAAAGTCCCTCTAACACATCATCCTTTTCTTTCTGCCATGGCTCTCAGCAGATAGTCAGCTCCAAGAAAGGCAGGTCATGTGATTTCATGCATCAGTGTAGCTCAGAGATGAACCCAGTGTCTTACACACAGACACGAATGAGTAAGTTTCTATACCCGCTTACCATATTAAAATGACTTTTTTTCCTCCTCTGAGAAAACCTGCCAGGGAATGACTATTTTATTCAAGTGTCAGCTCTGTGATCGATCTTAGCTCTAACACTTACTAGCTGTGTAAACTCTGGTAAGTCCCTTAATCTCTGGGCCTCAGGTTCCCAAACGATATGAGGACCACAATACCTTCTTCAGAGTTCTTATGAGGATGAACTAAAGTAATACACACTCCCAGGGGAAAAAAATAAAATATAAAATTAAATTAAAAATAAAAAAAATTTTTAATAATAAAAAATAGAAGACATGCGGTACTTAGCACAAGAATTCATTATATAGTGCACGCTATCAGCGGAAGAGCTATCAGGATGGGTGTTTTTCAAAGTGTGGCAGCTATGAATGGCACGAAAACTGTCTTTAGATGGTAATGCGCAGCATTAAAACTATCATCTTGGCAAAGTTATTTTAACTCTTCCTATGAAAATAAGGTCATGTTCTCATGCTCGTGTATTTGACATACACCTCTCCCTATTCTTCCTATTTAACTGGCAACTTAGGTTTAAAGACGCACACTCCAGTCAACAGGTGGATTTGACACTGTAAAGGCCATTCGGCAGCCAGACTGCCTGGGTTTACCCCCACCTCCCTCACCCTGACTTTGGGCTGGTTCTGGAACCTCCCTGTACCTCAGTTTATTCAACTGCAACAAGAGGATAATGATGGCCCCGTGGGGTTCTCAGGAAAATGAACTTATTACACATATGGAGTGCCACAGAAAACCCGCCAGCCACGTTAGAAACACTGAGGGGGAATGGTTGGTGCGGTCACTGTCTCAAAGTTCTCACCAAGGCAACTGGGTCTGCGACGCGCGGCCAGACGGGGTCTGTAAGGCGAGTGGCACGAGGCCGGTGCTCAGCCCTGAGGGGACCAATCGAAGCCCTCAGGGAAGGTCGACGGCGCCCAGAACTACGGCCTCCTGAGGCAGCAGCCGCTTTGGGTTCTCCCTCTCTCTCGGCGTCAAGTCGCTCTCACTCCTGCTTTGACAGCCGTGTTTACCCTGGGCTTCTGCGCGAAGAAAGCACCTCCTGAGACAAATGCGCCCTGAGGCGACAAGCAAAAAGCGCGGGCCAACTCAAAGCGCGAGAAACAGGGGCGGAGCCGACGGGGCGGGAGGACGCACGCTACGTATGACGGCGCCGACGCACACGCAGAAACGCGCATGCGCGGTGGGTCCAGTTGCAGACCGCGGCGCCCGGTGGGAGTCAGTATGGCGGCCGAGCGCAAAACTAAGTTATCCAAGAACTTGCTGCGCATGAAGGTGCGGGGACGCGAGGGAGGCGGGTCGGGCGGTGGGGATACCTAGTCTTTCCGACCTGGCTGGAGCCTAGGCGGCGGGCGTACGAGGGCATTAGAGAAGCCCCGGAGGACCTACAGCTGTCGCCTTCATTCATTGACTGAGCAGCGCCTGCTTTGCTTTAGGCACCGGGAACTGGATTATAAATTCCGGCGATTCTTTCTTAAAACCGGCGGTCGGATAGGAGAGACAGACGCCTAAGCAGGCACTTAAAATACAGTGTACTCAGCGCAGTGGTGCTAGAAGCGCCGGAAGCCCCTGGAACTTACTTGGGCTTTTACGGGTAGTGGCATCTAGTAGACACTGAAGGGTAGGTGGGCGGGTGGGGGACAGAGCGTCACAGACTGGGGGAGAAGCGAGTTCAGAAGTTGGTGAGGCAACCCTCCACCCCAAATCCGTAATTTCAGAGAACTAAAGGTCATTCAGTCTGTCTGGAAGGCAAGTAGCAAGAAATGGCCCTGGAAAAGAAGCCAATAATCACAGCATGCAAGGAAGGAATTTTAGGGCAGATTAGGAATTTTTTTTCTTTATCTTGTGAGCATTGGGAAGCGATTGAGCACCGGGGCGAGTATCACGAGCTGTGCTTAAGTTTTCACCGTTACTTTCACTGTCCTGTGGAGAATACATTGCTGACAGAAAGACCCGACAAAACTGCAGTCATAACGACCAGCTAGGACTGATGATCTGGGTGAGGGATTTCAGTGGTGGTGGGAACAGAGAGAATTTTAACAGTTTAGGTGAAGGTGAAGTTATGTCACCAACTTCAAACAAAATTGATTTTCAGATGAGGTGTGCGGACAAGGGTAGATAAAATGAATATAGGAATTAATACAGGAGAAACATGTAAGCCTTAAAACTTAAGTAACGGTATTAGCGAACATTTCTAGCTCTATGTGCTAGACACTGAGTGGTTTGCATATTACAAGGCGGGAAAGCCACATAATAACCGATTGAGGTGGGTACGATTATTATCCCTCTCTTACAGCCAAGGCACCTGAAACAAGAAGTAGGTAACTTGCCCAAAGTTACACAGTTTATACATAAGTGTAGACAGGGCTTAAACTCAGGCAGTCTGGCTCTGAAGCCCCTGCTCTTACTTATCAGTACAACTCTGTACTGCTTGTCACTGAACACCACCCTCTAGATGCAAACTGCTAGATGTCTTATTTACAGAATAATGGAATTTGCAGTGAAGGGAAGCAGGGCATAAATAATGTTTTGAAACATTGGAGAGTAAATGGCATGTGCAAGACCTGAGTGGAGTTGAGCTGGAGTATAACCTGGGATGGATAGGGTGAGTGAGAGCAGAGGGTGAGTAGTAATGTAATTAATCATTTTTGAAGTACTTCTTTGATATGTATTAGCAAAATTTGGATCTTCAGTAAACAGAGGGCGTTCTTTCCTTATGGTCTGTAGTCATAAATTTCAGGGAAGTATATTGGCAAAGCAGGCATTGGGAAGATTTTAGCAGTTGTTTTAGTCTTGGAATAAGTCAAATGAAGGTATGCTGGCTGCTTAGGGCTCAGACCAACAATCTGACTCTGTAATTGTGAAGGAAGAAGTTAACTTAAAAGTTATCTACCCCTGCCTGGGCGGTTGGGGAACACTCAACTGGACACTTGAAGCAAAGGAGACAGAAACAATTACCCAGCTTCTCTGGCAAGTTTGGCCATTGCCAACAAAAAGCCTTCTGGCAGAACAGCAGGAGACACAGAGTATACAGATAAAGTGGGGTATCCTATGAGAAGCAAGGGAGCAGCTGCTTTAGGTTTCCTTATCTAGTGTAGCTGTTCAGCCAGAGCTAAATATAGAGCAAGAATGAGAGGGTTGAGGATTTAGTACTGAAAAGACTCTGATGCTGGGAGGGATTGGGGGCAGGAGGAAAAGGGGACGACAGAGGATAAGATGGCTGGATGGCATCACCGACTCGATGGACGTGAATTTGAGTGAACTCCGGGAGATGCTGATGGACAGGGAGGCCTGGCGTGCTGCAGTTCATGGGGTCTCAAAGAGTTGGACACAACTGAGTAACTGAACTGAACTGTTTATTTTCTAGTGTACTGGAAGTCCTCTTGTCTTGGCCAGCTAAGCTGCTTGGTCACCCCACCCCCACCCTTGAGATCGGATTCCCAGAGAAATGAGGTTGTTGGGGAAAATAGTTGCAGACTCTGATTTTGTTATGTTTTGACAGTTCATGCAAAGGGGACTGGACTCGGAAACCAAGAAACAACTAGAAGAGGAAGAAAAGAAAATCATTAGTGAAGAGCACTGGTACTTGGATTTGCCTGAGCTGAAAGAGAAAGAGTAGGTTTTTTATGATACGTTGGACGTTCACAACCCTGTAAATATGATTCATCATTCCAGTGACATAAAACCCATGAACTGATATCTGTTCAGTTTCTTGAGTTAGCCCTGCAAATATTTTTTTTTAATCATTAAGTCTATAAGAGTTCTACTTGCATTTATATGTTTTTATTGATTTTGTCATCATTTATAACAGTGTTCTTTTTTTTATATTCCTTACTTAGAATAAAGGAATCTAAGCCATATGTCTCTGGTGATAGCTGGGGACCTTTTAAGAAAATCTGCAATGTGCTGTCTGTTGTATTAAGTTCTGAAGATTATATGTGTACTTCAGGTCTCGCCAGTTTTGTTTCAGTAACAGAGTTCTCCATAGATTGAGCTTTGTAAAGTCAAGAGTGTTTTGTTTATTTTCTTTTTAATTTTTACTGTTAATACCAGTCATCTTAGCTAACATGTACTGAGTCTTTAGTGTATATACTAGGACCTGGGCAAAGCACTGTATGTCTCTTAATTATTTAATCCTCACAGCAAACTTGAGAGCTGGCTACCATCATTCCACCCATTTTATGGTTGAGGAAACTGAAGCTTAAGGGAGGGTAAATTGCTTAGGGTCACCAGATAGTTATTACTGAAACAGGATAACACACTAGATCACTTCTCTTCCACCTCTAAGCTTGGTTGATGCATGGTAAATTTTTAATGAAGGAGTGATGATTCACATCATCAGTTAACTTTTCTAAATGTTTCTGAAAGCTGTTTATCATTCCTCCTTGACTCTTTTTTTACCTTGATAGCCTCTGTGGTACAGTAGTTTTACTTAAATTTTATCAAGTGACTAGTTCAGTTCAGTTCAGGCTCAGTCGTATCCGACTCTGCGACCCCATGAATCGCAGCATGCCAGGCCTCCCTGCCCATCACCAACTCCCGGAGTTCACTCAAACTCACGTCCATCGAGTCGGTGATGCCATCCAGCCATCTCATCTTCTGTTGTCCCCTTCTCCTCCTGCTCCCAATCCCTCCCAGCATCAGAGTCTTTTCCAGTGAGTCAGCTTTTCACATGAGGTGGCCAAAGTACTGGAGTTTCAGCTTTAGCATCATTCCTTCCAAAGAAATCCCAGGGCCGATCTCCTTCAGAATGGACTGGTTGGATCTCCTGCAGTCCAAGGGACTCTCAAGAGTGTTCTCCAACACCACAGTTCAAAAGCATCAATTCTTCAGCACTCAGCTTTCTTTATAGTCCAACTCTCACATCCATACATGACCACTGGAAAAACCATAGCCTTGACTAGATGGACCTTTGTTGGCAAAGTAATGTCTCTGCTTTTCAATATACTATCTAGGTTGGTCATAACTTTTCTTCCAAGGAGTAAGCGTCTTTTAATTTCATGGCTGCAGTCACCATCTGCAGCGATTTTGGAGCCCAAAAAAATAAGGTGTAACACTGTTTCTGCTGTTTCCCCATCTATTTCCCATTAAGTGATGGGATGGGATGCCATGATCTTCGTTTTCTGAATGTTGAGCTTTTAGCCAACCTTTTCACTCTCCTCTTTCACCTTCATCAAGAGGCTTTTTAGTTCCCCTTCACTTTCTGCCATAAGGGTGATGTCATCTGCATATCTGAGGTTATTCCAGCTTGTGCTTCTTCCAGCACAGCGTTTCTCATGATGTGCTCTGCATATAAGTTAAATAAGCAGGGTGACAATATACAGCCTTGACATACTCCTTTTCCTATTTGGAACCAGTCTGTTGTTCCATGTCCAGTTCTAACTGTTGCTTCCTGACCTGCATATAGGTTTCTCACTAGAGATGCTGCTTATTGTCTTCAGACACACTTATGTTTTCCCTTTTTATACCTTATAATTTATTTTTTTGTTTCTAACACAGTTGTTGTCCATTGTTTACTTGGCTGATCTTCTCTAGATCTTTCTTGGGAGGTTGAATGTCCTTCTCTAAAGATAGAAAGTACATCCCACCAGGAGGGATGGAAGGAAAGTACTTTGTTTTTTTCTGTTTACTTCTCAACTTGCTTTTCTCTTGCTTCTCAGAGGAGGCAAGATGTCAGTGAGGAAGGAGAAGATGCTGCTGAAGGTGGTATGGATTTGGGAGCAGGGGTTGGTAGGAAAGGGACTGTTACTGGTAGGGAGGTATAATTTAATTTTATGCCTTGGCTAAACTTGCTCAAGAGTATTCCAGATGTTTTGTTACTTATTTTTAATGAAAAACAAGACCGTTTGTATCTTGTTTTCAGTATTCTTTTTTTCCCCCCCAACATAGCATATTAGTCCCAAGAAAATGACCTTTAGATTCCTTTCCTAGGGAGGTATGTGACATAGTCTGTTCAGGTTCTGTAACAAAATACCACAGACTGTGTAGCTTATAAACAACGTAAATGTATTTCTCACAGCTCTGGAAGCTGGAAGTCCAAGATCAGGATATCAGCCTGGTCATGTTTTGATGGTGGTCCTGTTCCTGGTTCAGAGCCAGCACCTTCTTGCTGTATCCTCACCTGGTAGAAGTGGCTGAGGATCTCTGTGGGGTCTTTCCTAAGGCCCTAAACCCATTCATGAGGGTCCCACACTCATGACTTAAGCACCTTTCCAAGGCCTCACCTCCTAATACCCTCATCTTTGGGGGTTAGGATTTCAATATATGAATTTGTGGGGGGACATGAACTTTCAGATCATAGCAGTAAATATTAATAATAACCTTTTGCCATCATTCAGTGTCATGTTTATGTTTAGAAATGAAGATCAGTTTGGGACATCAGCTGGAAGAGATGAAGCTGTCAAGTTGGGTAATTTGAGGAGTGTATAACAGAGACCACCAAAGTGTGGGCAGAGGTAGGGAAGCAGCTGTGGACAGTGCAGCACCTCAGTGGCTTGTGTAGTAGAAATAATTTCCCCCAGGCCTGAAGGGTCAAGGGGAGGGAGTGGTTACTGACTCTGAAGACGGGCTGTGTGGAGGGAGCGTGTTGCAAGAGTCGCCATCTTTATCTGAGGGCACAGCCAGCCCAGTAAGCCTATGGAAGGAAGCCGTTCCATGTGTTACATTCAGAGCAGCTTCCCAAGGCACTGATGGTGGGGGCTATGGGGGGTGAGAAGTAGACCAGGAAGGGCAAATGGATGACATGGCCCTGAGGTGTGTGTGCTTTAACACCCCAGATAGTGGGATGGATTGGCTAATTTAGTGCATGGGCTCTGGAGACAGACAGACCTGGGTTTGATGCCCACCTCTGCCACTTGATTACTTGTGATCTTAGACAAGTTATTGAACCTGTCTCTTGTCATTGGTATATTGGGTGTGATAATATGAGAAGAAAATGAGGTAATACATGTGAAGCAGTGACCACAGTGCTAGGCATAAAGCACAAAGTGTTAGCAGTATATATTTCCTTATATTTGAGTGTTAGGAAATTCAACCACTCTTTCTGCTCATTTGTGTTTGTGAACCTTTACTTGGTAGTACCATCTGAATTATTCCAAAGGGTTACCGATCTCCTTGAAACTGAAGATTTCATTGTGTATATGCTCTGGGAATCTAGAGGTTGCCATTCAGCTATATTGGACTATAACTCAGTGATGACCATTAGGACTATTCAGGGTGCATGCCTCCCTTAGCCAGTGACCAGGCTATGTAGGTGGATTAAGACCTGCTTGCTTTGCCTCAGCTTGAAACAGCTGCAGAGCTTCCTAACTCTGGAGCTCCCTGTAGGGGCTGAGGTCTTGGTGTAGCCACGCTGCAAGTCAGCTTCTCCCTCAGCCCAGTCTTGCAGCCCTCACTTCTGTAGAGGGGTGTCTCCCAGCCAGCACTCCCCAGTGAAACTTCTGTGCAGAACTCTGTCTCAGAGTCTGTTACCAGGGAACCTGATACTTAGTCTAGAAGTGGAAGTTAACCAGATCAGAGATTTTGCTCTGTTGTTGCCATGTTGTTTTTCTCCAAAGGATGTGCTGTGGTTTAGAGGATGTGAGTACAGCCAGTTTAATGACTCGCCTGCCACAGGATGATGTTTAAAAAGTATTTTTGGCTACTGTGCTTCTTGTGCTTATGTATTGTGGCCTGGTGAACTTCGAGAACTGTGAGGTCTGAGATTGACCCTACTTGCAAACTAACAAGTCAGCCTGCTACAGTTTCACAGATACTGGTGGAAGGCAGGAGTGCTCTGAGTCAGAGACAGGACTTTCATTACTCACAGCACAGCAAGCAGCTTGAGCATCACGTTGGCATCATTTCCTCTTATCCCAGGAAGGATGACATGGTACCCACAGTAGGTTAACATCAGAACAGAGAAGTCTGAGCTTAGGAGCCCCGAGTCTTTGATACTGAACTGCAGACAGACTTGCCTGTGGCCCCAGGGTAGGCAGTATCCTTATTTTGAGCCTTAAAGCAAGTCTGTGTATTGCTCCAGCAGGAGAACAGAGACAGCCGCTCAGCCTTTCAAAGCTTTGCACTGTGCGTGTATCCTTGAAAAGAACGAAAGCACATCTAGGGCCTCACTCACAGGCGTGCGGAAATGAAGGAGACCCACAGAGACTAGCTCCCCAGCAGTGAGTTTTTGCCCTGTTTTGCAGTGCTTGTTATTCGTGGCCCTAGGCAGGTGTGTCTGTTTTTTCCTGAGCAGTAGTTTCTCATCTGCAATAATTGACAAAATTGATAATTTCTTGGATGTGTTTTAGCTCTAAAGTTATGGATTCTGATTAATGAAAACAGGAAAATTAAAATACAGAATGTTTTCAGCTATATTTTGGAATATTTCCCTTATTTGCTAGCTCCATGAGTGTCCCTCATCATTGAAACTATGCTTGTAGATAACAAACCACCTTTTCATACTAATGTTATTGCGTCAATAGAAATGCATGAGAAAGCCCTCTGAGGGGCCAGTGGTCCTTCTGCGAATCCTTTGCTGGCATTTGGGTCCATCTTTTGACTTAAGTGAAGGCTTAAATGCATATGTATGGTGCTTTCCTAAGGGAGGTGATTTACTTGAGACATTCGTGATGTTTTATCACCTGCACTCTACAAGAAACCAGATTGGCCAGTTGAAAGGGAATCTCAAGTTCATGAGAAATGCTGAACAAAACGTTCAGGAGAACATGTGCTGTCGTCGGATGTGCTCACTTGGGATGGGGGTTATGCACCGGTGACTCGTGGGAGAATCCCTTCGGACACTGAAACATCCACACCTGCATCTGGATGCCCTCTGTGGTGTCCAGTGTTGAACCCTCTCAGCAGCAGCGCCGTTTTTACTTGGATGATGTTTGGTGTGAGGTCAGCCACCTAGCCACTCTTATTTCTGCTCATTTTCCAGTCCCACTCATCCGGCTCTCCCAGTGTCTGTAAGATACCCTGTATCCTTAGGGTAAATTACTTCTCTGCTTAAGTCATTCAACATCAGTCGTTGTTATATATAGCTGAGAGCTCCAACTTAAGACACTCACTTAAACCTACCTAGGACACTGATTTCTGCAAATTTAATAAAAAACTTGGGTAGGGAGCATAAACATCAAGGAAACTTCACTTTATGTTTGGAAAATTCAGGTACCCTCTTTTCTTACCTCACAGTGCTTTTGTTGACCAAAGCAATCCGTTTTTATCTCTAACATTAGGTTAGAAAGCTTAGTGTATTTTTCCTTGATTCCACTGAGAACCATAAGATCTATTTTTCATTTGAAATCTTTACTTTTATTTGCTGTGCTTTGCTACAAGTAGACATGCTATTAATACAGCTTTATTTTCTCATTTAGGAGTTTCATTATAGAAGAGCAGAGTTTCTTGTTGTGTGAAGATCTTCTCTATGGAAGAATGTCATTCAGAGGATTTAATCCTGAGGTTGAGGTATTAAATATAATTGCTTCAGATTTAAAATTTTTCCACTTGAATTCTTTCTGCTAATGATTAGGTTTAGGTTTTTTCCCAACAGACACCATTTCTCCTCATTATATAGAAAGTAACAAGTCCTGAAATATTGCCATAGCTATTTAAAGAAATCACAGGCATTGCAGTCTAGTTTTATGTTAGAATTGAGTAGATGATTTAATTTGGCGGATACAGTCCCTGACAGTGCCACTGTATATATTAGGGTTTTAGCTCAGGTCTTTTACAGGAATGTCAGGATTTTATTCATTTGCTGCCATTATGAAAAATTATTTTCTGGCATCTATAAATCTATCTTTTCTGATGGAAAAAGTGTTACTTAAAAATTGAATAATTTGACTTTTTAATGGACAGCTTTTAATTCAAGCTTGTAAATAGATTGTTAAATGATTCTTTAGAAAGTTTGTCTTCAAAGGAAGTATTTACCTTGTGACCGAGCTGTTTATTTTAATCTTTCTGCCTCAGGTTTGTAGAGAAGCACAGATTTGTCCATTTAACAAATAATTATTAGAACTCTGGCTCAGATACTGAAAGCTCTCCTATCAGTAGTTAGCCAACCACATGGAGGTTTGTGATACACAGCTTTCGTTTGGTAACTGTCTCATGAAGCTGTAGTTTCTTAGCCCTGGGACTGTTGACACTGGGGCTAGAATTGCCTTTGTGGGGGGAGGGGGGGGGCTTCCTGTGCACTGTGGGATGTTGAGCAATATCTCTGACTTCTGCCCCCTACCCACTAGACACACACATACACACTCCAGCTGTGACAACCTGAACTGTGTCCAGACATTGTAGACATTGCCAGGGGCCCCTCGGTGAGCAGAATCATCCCTGGTTGAAAACTGGTTCTCTAAGGATGCCTGGAGCAACCACAGTTAGCCAAACTAAACACCAGTGTTTATTTATAAAGACTGCAGGTTGATTTTCCTTTGTCTCGACTTTTTTTGAGTGGGTGTGCTAATTAAGGCAGTAAAATCGACTTTACACAAAATCAACACTAGAAGTGTTTGTGTTTAATATATCTCCTGTTCTGGCCTGCTGAAAGCTTTAGATTAGGAAGAGAATGAGAGCAATGGGGTAAAAGATTAAAAAAGATAGCAAAGATGATGAGCGAATGATGCCCAGAGACTAGGGTATTGGGTGGGCAAGGACTCCAAAGTGATGCAGTGGGAAATAGTGTTGATCTGACCCTCCAGATTTGATGTGGGACGTTATTAGAAAGTGACTTTAATTACCGGCACTCTAAAACACTTAATATATGCTCTCTGGGAAAAGGTTTTGAACTGTTTGGCGTGCAGGTCTGAGCTGTCATAAATTGTGAGAAAAGTTCAGTGTACCTGGCTATAAAGAGAATTATACCAACTTGGGAACACTTACTTTATTACAAGCAGGATGTACTTAGGACACATTTCATAGTATCTGTGTGTTTCTGGGGATGCCTACCGTGGGGTTTATTCAGTAAATATTTACTGTGCACCTGTGGTGTGTCAGCCCTGTGGAGGCACTGGAAGTGCAGCAGGGAACCAAAGGCTGCGCCCCCACAGAGCTTGTACTGAGACTGCTTCATCTTCAGTCCTTTAAACGTTGGAAAAGCTAGTCAAAAGTGATTTCTGCTTTCCTTTCCTGGTCCCACCTTTCTGGTAAAGAGGATATTGTTTTTAAGTCTGTCGGTGGATACCTATCAAGAAAACATTAATGTGAGAAAAAGAAGCCAAGGAAAGATCCATGGCATGCAGACATCATGTGGACATGAGTGTGTTATCCACCCACATGTTTAGGGGTGAGGAGGCCCCCCACTGTTACACCAGCGCTGGTCTTCCAGCACTTTGCTGCTCTCCTTCCCCAGCTACCACCCAAGCTGCGTTTAAAATTACTCCAGACTGTAGTGTTTCTCCCATTTGGCTCAAAAGTGGGAAGTTCAGAGGATGCATGAAGTTTACTCCTCCTTTCCCCACTCACTACAGTGTGTTAGCAGTGTGCCTGCTTTAGATAGAAGTAACTAGTACATTTCTGATCTAAAATACAGTTTAAACTCATTAACAGTAAGTCTAATCTAGTGAGGCTTTGTCTTCTTGTTTTTTTAATTCAGAGCTGGCTTATATCAACATATTGTGGAGTAAAGTTGGTTAAATTTTACAGAGACTCCCTTAATAAGTTTTGGCTAGTCCTGTAGATTCTGTGGATTCTGTGTCTCTACCTTCAAATGTGTCTGGCACTAGTTCCTTTAACAAGCTTTTTCCGACCCTGATAGTCACCACCGTAGTGTTTTTTTTCCAGAAATTAATGCTTCAGATGAACACCAAGAACAAAGCAGAAGAAGTTGAAGAGCAAACAGTGGAGCTCGATGTGTCAGATGAAGAAATGGCTAGAAGGTAAGTGTTATCTTAGACCAGGTTTATAATCTGAGCCCAGCATTCACTGACTCACGCTTACACTCCTTCTGCCCAGTGATGGGTCTGCCCTATCTTTGAAGGGAGTAACCCCAGCAGAAAGGGGACTTCCTGCTTTTTCTAACATGACCTGGGGTGGATTCATACCTGTCACAGGCTGGCAGCTGAGGGCTAATTTCTAGTGCTGCTTCTAATACATATTTTAAAATATACATCTTAATTTATTAGGATAATGCAAAACCAAAAAAAAAAAAGAATTGTTCGCAGAGAAATTCATGAATTTTAAATCAGATTATTTCTTTTAATCATAGTTTTGGTTTTTCTTATTCTTTGTTGTGTATTTGATTTTATATTCTTGACAAGCTTTGATTCCTTTTTTATTTGAAACTAAACTTTTTCTGTTTTATCATCTTAACAGATATGAGACCTTGGTGGGGACAATTGGGAAAAAGTTTGCCAAGAAAAGAGACCGTGCCATTTACGAAGAAGATGAAAATGGAGACATAAAACCAGTTAAAGCAAAGAAGATGTTCTTAAAGCCCCAAGATTAAAGTGGAGGTCTTAAGATATAGCTCAGGGATGAGAGCATATTTTGGAACTCAACTCTGTAGGTTCCTCTATAGTTATTAATGGCGTAATGTTTATTTGTAAAGAAATGTATACTTTTGGAAACATGCTGTTTTTGGAACAGACATGTGATGGATGTTATACATCCTTTGCTTAACAGTGTTCATCAAGAGTGGACTTTAAACCCTTGGTCTTCAAATGTACATAGGTATGTGATAGCTTCCTAAAGAATATTTTATCTCAGATTTTTTTTTTTAATATAACTCTCCAGTCACTGACCTTAAATTGAACTCGTGAAAACTAATACCAGTGTTTAAATTGCCCTTATGTTTATAAACATGTCAAGTCGGTTCATACATATATTTTGGAATCAGGTCATGAGAATTTATTATATGTTAATTCATCAAGAACAAACTTGCCTCTTCGGGCTAAGTATTTTCATGCTACAAAGTCAGTGTCAATGTGTGGAATTATGTTTTTTGTTGTTGTTTAAGCCTTTACTTAATTTTTAGACGTGGTTCTATAATAAATACCTGTTTTCATATACTTTTTTGTTCTCTTATCAAATAATTGTAGTCTAATTCAGTATTGGAACTTTTGTCCAATTGGTAATGTCCAATAGCCATTAACTTAGAATATGGTGATATATTAGATTGAAACTTTTACAGGCCAAAAACAGTGATCAATTTTTGATAGTTCAACCCAGTAAAATTTACCACCAACCACACTGCCTCTCGAAAGTGCAAGTCACTCAGTCGTATCCAACTCTTTGTGACTCCATGGACTATCCACGGAATTCTCCAGACCAGAATACTGGAGTGGGTAGCCTTTCCCTTCTCCAGGGGATCTTCCCCACCCAGCGATCGAACCAGGGACACCATCTCTTAATCTGAACCTTATTCTATATAGTAAATGAGAGGCCCATGGAATTAAATGTGTATGTGTGTCTGTCTGTCTGGAGATGTTTACCTAGGACATCTGAGAAATACTGATTTCATCTAATTATGTTCTAGCAATTGAAAGAGGTGCTTTCCTCCTCTCTCTCGGAGTCTCCCTAGATTCAGACTGCTCTGTGACCGCAGTTCTCTGGTGAGTTACAAAAAAGTTGTGGCTTTGAAGTTAATTTGGCTCTGAATTTATCGTGAAGGTAAGAAAGGCGCACCTTCCTGCTCTCTCCCTCCTGAGGCACGAGCTGGAAGTCTCTCACGGCGCTTGGCCGGCACCACAGTCCCTGAATCTATGGAGCATCTCATCCACCCTCATGATACTCTGATGTAAGAGGACAGTGCAGTGGTCTACTGAAGGCGCAACGCACCGAGGCCCTAGGTGGGATACAACACTCTTATCCTACAAAATGTTACTGATGCTTTGAGTCACTGAGCACTCAGATGGGTCTTCTGCTCTCCCCATGGTCAGAACATACCGTCTGGAATCAGCGGAGGCAAAGGGAACGGCTCCTCTCACTGCTACACCCACTAACCCACACAGACATTTGCTTCCTCCCCCTCGATTTTGATCTCTGTTGTTTGGAGCTCTGGGTTCCCAAGGAAGGTTTGTTTCCACTAGGGAAGACAACAGTGGTCCCAAGAAGACAGAAATTGAAACACTCTGTTCATTTTACCACTAAACCAGCAGGCAAAAAAATGTTAACTCTCCCAGCTGGTGCTTGTGATCTTGGGAACAAAGGGACATTTGTGTTGTTCCTGCAAGATAGGTGATGAAGAAGGATGTCAAACCCAGAGCTTCCTCTAGGGCGTGGTTTTTAGCACTTCCATGTCCAGTGATAAGTTTTTTGTTTTTTTTTTCACTTTTTAAAACTTAAATTTATTTTTAATTGAAGGATAATTGTGGAAAAGTACAACCTCAGAAGTGAAAAAGATTTCAACCCTTTAGACTCTGTAGTCTTGGGTCGCTCTAGCAGGTGTCAACCCTGAGCAGTTGAGATACTGGCTGAGGAAAGAGGAAGTATGGAGTGTGTAGGGGGAAAAATGAAGTTGATTAACTTGCAACCAATTACAGAAACAAGTTACCAAGCAGTTTCACACATTTTCTTTCTTGGTGTGTGTATGTGTGCTAATTTCTCCTTCCTCTTAGTATTGTGTCCATTTTTTTAAAGAGGGTTAACTTTGCTATTTAGCCTTGAGATAACAATATTCAGATGAGTCTGATGAAAGTCTGGGTAGAACTGACAGGAGATAAGATGAATAGTATGACTGTTTCCCAGAAACAGATAGAATGTCCACTGAGATTTTGGAGAAGAGAGTGAGAACCTCTTTTGTACAAAGGATATTTGCAATTTATTTGGGAGAAATGGAGTGTTTCTTCTGGGAAGTTTAATCACATTTAGAAGCATGTGCGTACGTGAATGTTGAATGGCCCACTCAGCGGACTGTAGCAGATTCTAACCTGTTGTTTCTCAGATTCAAACGCTTCTATATTCAGCTTTGATGCTGGGCTAAGTGAAGAAGTGAAATGAAAGTCGCTCAGTCATGTCTGACTCTGCAACCCCATGGACTACACAGTCCATGGAATTCAGGCCAGAATACTGGAGTAGGTAGCCTTTCCCTTCTCCAAGGGATCTTCCCAACCCAGGGATCGAACCCAGGTCTCCTGCACTGTAGGCAGATTGTATACTAGCTGAGCCACAAGGGAAGCCCGAGAATACTGGAGTGGGTAGCCTATCCCTTCTCCAGGGGATCTTCCCAACCCAAGAATTGAACTGGGGTCTCCTGCATTGCAGACAAATTCTTTACCAACTGAGCTATCAGGGAAGCCTTCTGCAAATCCTATTTCTTTTTTGCCAGCTGCCTCCTTACTGGAATCTGCCGATGAAGCCCAAAGGAAACAGCAAAGCTACCGGAGGGGGAGGGGCTCAGTTCTTTCTGTCTCTCTGCTTCCTATTCCTTTGCCCACCGCACCCATCCCCCAATACCTCTTCACCCCAACAGAGGCTGGCGTTCCAGTCACGGTTGTCAGTAACACTTGATGCCCTCTTATGTCTATCTGGTACCCTGGCCCACAGGACCCCCCACTCACAGCTCGGAGATGCTGGTTTTAACTGAGCAGCTACTTGTCAGAGGATCTTGTATTTCAGCTCTCCAGGGTCCTCCAAGCTTCTAAAACTGAACAATTACAGCCTCTTCCCTAAGAGTGGCAGTTTCCTGCATGATAACCTTTAGTATTCTCTCTCAACCTTTTTGGCTTTTTAATACCCCATTAACAGTTATTTATATTGAATTTCCCCTGTTAAAGGAAGGGTGACTTATCTCCTGACTAGATTTTGACAGATACAGATAAAACAGTAATATCTGTGAAACTGTGGGCTTGGTAGAGCTTGAAATCCTTTTTTTCCCCCCTTTTCTTCCCTTCTTTATTGATTCATAATTGACAAATATGAATTATATGCCTTTAAGGTATACATTTTGATACATGTATACATTGGTATATGATCACCACAGTCAACATATCCATGACTTCACACAGCTACACTTCCCCGCTTCCCTTGCCCCTTCCCCTCCTTCCCTCCTCTCTTTCTTGGTGGGAACACTGAAGATCTACCCTATTAGTATATTTCAAGTACACAACAGGATTATTAACCCTATTCAGAAGGCAATGGCACTCCAGTACTCTTGCCTGGAAAATTCCATGGACGGGGAGCCTGGTAGGCTGCAGTCCATGGGGTCACTAAGAGACGGGCACAACTGAGCAACTTCATTTTCACTTTTGCTTTCATGCATTGGAGAAGGAAATGGCAACCCACTCCAGTGTTCTTTCCTGGAGAATCCCAGGGACGGGGGAGCCTGGTGGGCTGCCGTCTATGGGGTCGCACAGAGTCAGACACGACTGAAGTGACTTAGCAGCACATTGCATACATTAGATGTCCAGAGCGAATTCGTCTTGCCTAACTGAAACTACACCTGAACCAACACCTCCCCATTTCCACCTCCCTCTAGCCCCTGACAACTGTCGTTCCACATTCCATTTCTAGGAGTTTGGCTCTTTTAGATTCTATGTGTAAGTGAAATCATGCAAGTTTGGTCTTTCTGTAATCTGGCTTCCTCCACTTAGCATCATGCCCCTCAAGTTTACGGCTATTAAAGTAAAAACATTCAACCCTCTACACTTCCTGGAGGTTATCTCATGGAAGCCGTAGTTGGCTTAACACTTTTTGAAGAACACTGCCCAGCACAGTAACGCCCATCAACCTGGTTGCTGAGTTGTTCATGTTCATCTCCTTAGTTGTCAAGCGAATTAATGTCCTGTAAGGCAGGAACTCTATATTTTTTCATTTGCCTCTGCCCCTAGCAAGGAATATGGCTCATATGAAAGGTTGTGATAAATGTTTCTTAAATGAATGGATGAATGAATGATAGTTGGATGATTTGGGAACCAGTTGGTCTACAGAGTGTATTTAAGCTACACTGCTAGGTGGCGCTAGTGGTAAAGAACCTGCCTGCCAATGCAGGTAGACGCCAAAGACAAGGATCTGATCCCTGGGTCACGAAGGTCCCCTGAAGAAGGGCATGGCAACCCACTCCAGTATCCTTAGAGAAGCCTACAAGATGGCAGGCTACAATTCATAGTGTCGCAAAGAGTTGGACACGACTGAAGCAACTTAGCACACATGCATGCTATGGAATTAACAACCAATCAAATGAGAAAAAGACTTGACTCTGAACTTGCTATTTAGCAAGGGAGTCAGCCACCATCACTTGCGCTTTGGCAGAGACTCAAAGGGAGAGCTTTACAGTGGGGAAGAAGGGAAGGGTTGAGGATGCCTTGACTGGCGGCTGTCAAAGCCTTGAAAAGCCCTAGGCAGCCAACTAGAAGCAGTATATTGTAAGTCACTGGTTAGGGTCACATATTTTATCTTCTCTGGTGGGGGTGGTTTAGTAGCTAAGGCATATCTGACTCTTGTGACCCCATAGACTGTAGCCCACCAGGCTCCTTTGTCCATGGGATTCTCTAGGCAAGAATACTGGAGTGGGTTGCCATTTCCTTCTCCAGGGGCTCCTCCCGACCCAGGGATCAAACCCATGTCTCCTACATTACAGGCAGATTCTTTACCACCGAGCCACCAGGGAAACCTATTATTTTCTCTAGTTGGTCCCAAATTGGAAGTGGGGACAAAAATTAGGTAAGATAATTGTCAATTATTAATCAAGTTCTGACTATTTGGGGCTGACTATTATGAAGTGTTTTTTTAGCTCACTGGAGATACTGACTTCCTGCCAAGTCTGACATTTAGCAGGCTGGCTTCCTAAGTTGTTTATTATAGATGAAGGTTTGATTTCTTGGGCAGGTTACTGCAGGTTATGAATCAAAGTTCTGTTTTTATATGTGGCCTGCCCATTGTCCATTTGTGTATTCAGTCTCTCAACGCGCAAGTTTATTTCTAATTGTACCATAAAATACCATTTCATCATGTCTCTGAGAAAACATGCACCCGATTTAAAAACAGAATGCCCCCGATGGGATCAGGGATGTTTGTGGCTCCAGCCGTTAAGGGAGCTGTCTGTGTTGGAGGCAGACACTTAAGTTAATGCCGCAAAGACAAAGCCACCAAATCAAGCAATTAAAACCTTTTACCATCCCAGATCTTGGGGAGGAAAACTGAATACCACTGGCTAACGGATATAAAATTCAATTTAAAAGATATCATCATTCCACTCACAGGTATACAGCCATCCATTCACTAACATTAAAGTTGGTTGACGAACTTTATCAAAGTGAGCTATATTTGGAGAGGAAGAGAAGATATAGCTCTAATAGTAATTTCAAGAAAATCCGCAGAGAACCTCACTGTTTAATATGTCTTTTATGAAGAAAAATCAGTTTCTCCACTTACCTGCCAAAACACTCTTTCATTTTCCCAATCCTGGCTTCAGAGAACACACAGGTACCTTATCATTTGAGTCCAAGGTGTGTTGGCAGCTTCTTAAAGAGAGTCTGTGGTCTGACCTCCCCTCTCCGTATAGGCATATCCTTCCATAAGCAGTTTACTAAAATTATCTGGTGGCTCTGTAAGTTCTTACAGAGCTATAAGCTTCCCACTACACGGTAAATTCTAATGTTAACTTTAGTCATTGTGAAAGTCATTAACCCATAAATGTGCCCTGTTTAGCTGTGTTTGGACAAAGAAACTATATGCACAGAGAGGATGCTACTTTCTAAACCAGCAGCTCAATTTCATATCCTGGAGTTTCTTTCCAACATATTTAGCTTGTTTTCCATATGGCCCTATGTTTTCACTTGCCGCGGGATAAAAGACACACTGGGTTTCAGACATTTGTTGTAAAGTAGGAGTCCCTGGAAGCACCCTACAAAGTCACAGTGTTCTCAAGGCATATTTAATCTGGATAGTATCTCTTGCTAAACTTCCTCTTTCATCAGTACTGTCTGGATGGGAGCAAACCCTGTCTGCCCAGCAGTATCAGGGGTAACCGTATGTTGTTGCAAAATTGCAACAGGATCAAGCAAGACCATCCAGGTAATGCAGATGACAATCTGACAAATACTGGCAGAGGGTGACTCCTCGTGACTTCTCTCGCTCGTCTACCATTCACCTGGGTTCTCACGCCCACTTCCCCTTCTCCGACCTCTGCTCTGATCATTCTCTCTGTGTCACTTAACCACGTAAGACACCCCTGTCAAACAGATCCTATCCTCCAACCTGACACTTTGCCGCTCCCACCTCAGCTTCTCATTTGACCTCATTGGAATGGCAACGGCTCAAAAATGGAGAAGAACACTAAGCATGCTCTTCAAGCCGTGGACCGATACTGGAGTCCATGGTAACAGAACACCAGAACTAAGTCAGGAGTATGAAGCACAAGCCCACCTTGGGTCATCAGAGACCCTAGCAGGTGTCCAACCAAGACGGGTGCTGGGAACGGAGGACCCAGATGTCATCTGGAGAAAAATAAGTCAAAGAAGAAACAGTTTCTCTGATACCACAGCAATAACCATGCAGAGGAGATTTGTCATTACATGTCAGCCATGTGCCAGGAATATTTCTGAGATTACTCCACTTATTGTCTGTTTAATAAATGTTGAGTTCTGACACTCAGCCAGGCACTGCCTTGTGGGCTGGAGACGTAGTTTACCAACTCCATTTTATCCAAGAAGAAGCTGAGACACAGAGACATTCACTGACTCGCCCAATGTCACACAGCTTCTAAGTGACAGAACCAGGATTTGAACCCGGATCTACTAACCTCAAAGCCCACACTTTTCCTCTCATGTCACTACAGGCAAAAGCAAAAGAACAGAATTAGGAAATAGGCATAAAGTAGCATAGCTTCCCAAGACCCTGATTTTTTCCAAACAGAATCATTCAGAAGTACAATGTACTACCTTATTGTTTTTAATATTTCCTTTTTTCCTGAATTTATTTTTCCAGATGGTATGCATTCAGTTCAGTTCAGTCACTCAGTCGTGTCCAACTCTTTGCAACCCCATGGACTGCAGCACGCCAGGCCTCCCTGTCCATCACCAACTCCCAGAGTTTACTCAGACTCGTGTCCATTGAGTTGTTGATGCCATCCAACCATCTCATCCTCTGTCGTCCCCTTCTCCTCCCGCCTTCAATCTTTCCCAGCATCAGGGTGTTTTCAAATGAGTCAGCTCTTCACATCAGGTGGCCAAAGTATTAGAGTTTCAGCTTCAACATCAGTCCTTCCAATGAACACTCAGGACTGATTTCCTTTAGGATGGACTGGTTGGATCTCCTTGCAGTCCAAGGGACTCTCAAGAGTCTTCTCCAACACCACAGTTCAAAAGCATCAATTCTTCGGTGCTCAGCTTTCTTTATAGTTCAACTCTCACATCTATACATAACTACTGGAAAAACCTTAGCCTTGACTAGACAGACCTTTGTCGGCAAAGTAATGTCTCTGCCTTTTAATATGCTGTCTAGGTTAGTCATAACTTTTCTTCCAAGGAGTAAGTGTCTTTTGATTTCATGGCTGCAGTCACCATCTGCAGTGATTTTGGAGCCCAAAAAAATAAAGTCTAACACTGTTTCTGCTGTTTCTTCATCTATTACCCATGAAGTGATGGGACCGGATGCCATAATCTTAGTTTTCTGAATGTTGAGCTTTAAGCCAACTTTTTCACTCTCCTCTTTCACTTTCATCAAGAGGCTCTTTAGTTCTTCTCTTTCTGCCATCAGGGTGGTGTCATCTGCATATCTGAGGTTATTGATATTTCTCCCGGCAATCTTAATTCCAGTTTGTGCTTTCTCCAGCCCAGCGTTTCTCATGATGTACTCTGCATATAAGTTAAATAAGCAGGGTGACAATATACAGTCTTGACGTACTCCTTCTCCTTTGGAACCAGTCTGTTGTTGCATGTCCAGTTCTAACTGTTGCTTCCTGACCTGCATACAGATTTCTCAAGAGGCAGGTCAGATGGTCTGCTATTCCCATTGCTTGAAGAATTTTACACAATTTGTTGTGATCCACACAGTCAAATGCTTTGGCATAGTCAATAAAGCAGAAGTAGATGTTTTTCTAGAACTCTGTTTTTTCGATGATCTAGCAGATGTTGGCAATTTTATCTCTGGTTCCTCTGCCTTTTCTAAAACCAGCTTGAACATCTGGAAGTTCGCAGTTCATGTAATGCTGAATCCTGGCTTGGAGAATTTTGAGCATTACTTTACTAGCATGTGAGATGAGTACAATTGTGCAGTAGTTTGAGAATTCTTTGGCATTGCCTTTCTTTGGGAGTAGAATGAAAACTGACCTTTTCCAGTCCTGTGGCCACTGCTGAGTTTTCCAAATTTGCTGGCATATTAAGTGCAGCACTTTCACAACATCATCTTTTAGAATTTGAAATAGCTCAATGGGAATTCCATCACCTCCACTAGCTTTGTTCATAGTGATGCTTCCTAAGGCCCACTTGACTTCACATTCCATTAAATTCACACTAAAAATCTGTTTTCAACACAAATGATTTACTTTTTAAATAGGATATTCTCAACATCAGTAATCCTGTAGTAAGAAAGATTTCACATGTGACTCTCTATGGTAATAAAAACAATTGGAAAAGCAATTGAGTGACTACTTGGAATGTAACTGTATGTCATCACATATTTGTTTAAGTCATCTTCTATGAAATATTACCTAATTTGAAAGCAGGGGTTATGCCTCACTTTTAAAGTCTTTATTGAATTTATTACAATATTGTTTCTGTTTCACAATCTGGTTTTTTGGCCTCGAGGCCTGTGGGATCTCAGCACCCTGACCAGAGATAGAACCTGCACCCCCTGCATTGGAAGGCCGAGTCTTAACCACTGGACCACCAGGGAAGTCACCTATGCCTTACTCTTCTTTGTCTGGTTCCAAGCCAAGTTCCTCAAGCAGTCCTTTGTTTAAAAAAAAAAAAAAAAAAAAAGTAGGTAATTAAAAGATAGTAGACTTTAAAAAACTGTTTTTCTATTTACCTAACTGCACATAATGTTTTTAGTGACTCCTGTGAAATTTGTTTAGTAAATATTGGCTCCTCGAAGATTCTGCATACTTTACTGTTTTGCAAGATAAATCTATCTGCAGGCATATATTCACAAACTCAAAGTCTTCAGGTGTTCAGTGCTCAAGAGTAATGGAGAATTTCCGAGTTTTCTCCAGGAGATTAGAATTATGAAAATCTTAGTTTAGGATGTACTTCTCCTTTCTGATTTAATCCTGGTGCCAGATTCTACTGTCTCTGTCAAGCAGAAGATGCAAGGTTCTTCCCAGTATTAACTACAGGGCACACTACATCTGGTAACATCTGGTTGGGGACATTCCCAGGTAAAAAGTTAAAGGTGACAGATGGCTTCTTCTTGATGCCTATGATAAAACAGGTCAATGTGTTTTTTTCTTAATTAATTAATTTATTGGAGGCTAATTACTTTACAATATTGTATTGGTTTTGCCATACATTGACATGAATCTGCCACAGGTGTACAATGTCGTTTTAAGAAGCCAGATAGATGAGCTACAGAAGGAACTGTTTAGTTTTGTAGCAGAATTTACAGAAAATGTGAGAGCCCAGAGTAATCTTTCTAGCCAAGCAAAAGGCCCTCAAAGTAAGAAAATGCAAAGATTAAATCTGCAGAGTTTTCAATAAAATTTGGTCTTAGAATAAATATTGAAGTAAATCATCAAATTCAAGGATGCATCTATACGATCATTTTCTGATTTTGAGATGTCAGATTTGAAGGCGGAAGAATTGATGCTTTTGGACTGTGGTGTTGGAGAAGACTCTTGAGAGTCCCTTGGACTGCAAGGAGATCCAACCAGTCCATTCTAAAGGAGATCAGCCCTGGGTGTTCTTTGGAAAGAATGATGCTAAAGCTGAAACTCCAGTACTTTGGCCACCTCACACGAGGAGTTGACTCATTGGAAAAGACTCTGATGCTGGGAGGGATTAGGGGCAGGAGGAAAAGGGGATGACAGAGGATGAGATGGCTGGATGGCCTCACCGACTCGATGGACGTGAGTTTGAATGAATTCCGGGAGTTGGTGATGGACAGGGAGGCCTGGCATGCTGCGATTCATGGAGTCGCAAAGAGTCGGACACGACTGAGTGACTGAACTGAACTGAACTAAACTCCTAGATCTTCTTTGTTATGTAAGAGAGATTCTAAGAATCTTAAGGGGAGTGGTTTGTTATGCAGCCATGCGTAACAGATGTCGACTTTGAAACATTTGCCAATCGTATGTATATGAGGTATGGGATCTTGTTTCTTTCGTCTACATTTCCTGGCTACAAGTGAGTTTAGGAATCTTTTTATTTGAAATGTGGTTGACTTACCATGTTTTATTAGTTTCAAGTGTACAGCAAAGTGATTCACATATATATTTTATATATGTTCTTTTTTATATTCTTTTCTGTTATAGGTTATGGTAAGATATAGCATATAGTTCCCTGTGCCATACAGTAGATTCTTGTTATCTATTTTATATACAGTAATGTATATCTGTTAATTCCAAACTCCTAATTTATCCTTCCCTATACCCTTTCCCTTTTGTTGGAGAAGGCAATGGCACCCCACTCCAGTACTCTTGCCTGGAAAATCCCATGGACGGAGGAGCCTGGTAGGCTGCAGTCCATGGGGTCGCTAGGAGTCGAACACGACTGAGCGACTTCACTTTGGCTTTTCACTTTCATGCATTGGAGGAGGAAATGGCAACCCACTCCAGTGTTCTTGCCTGGAGAATCCCAGGGACAGAGGAGCCTGGTGGGCTGCCATCTATGGGGTCGCATAAAGTCGGACACGACTGAAGCGACTGAGCAGCAACTAAGTTCATTTGCATCCCTTTTTTTAGATTCCACCTGTAAGTGGTACCATATGATATTTGTCTTTGCCTGACTTCACTTGGGATGATAATCTCTAGGTTCATCCGTGTTGCTGCACATGACATTAATTCATTCTTTTTTATGACTGATTAGTATTCCACTGTGTGTTGGTACCATCTTTTTTATCTATTCATCTGTTGATGGACATTTAGGTTGCTCCTATGTCTTGGCTATTGTAAACAGTGCTACCATACATGCATTGGGGTGCATTTATCTTTTCAAGTTAGAGTTTTTGTCTTTTCTGGATATATGCTCAGAAGTAGAATTGTGGGATCCTATGGTAACTCTATTTTTAGTTTTTTAAGGGACCTCCATACTGTTCTCCTTAGTGATTATACCAGTTTACATTCCCACCAACAGTTAGAGGTGTTGGGAATCCATTTTTTTTTAATCCCTGTGGGTACCCCTATACCTGTACATTGGATAACAAGGTTTGGAAGGGGGAAAAAAACATGTTTCTCTGAATTACCCAGGAGAAATCAGCTCTGTGGGATAAACTACAGTGCAGATATTTCTGGAGAGAAGTTTCAAGGGAAGTAAATAATCCCAGAATGTTAGGTTGCTGGCTAGCCAGTTATTACACAGGATGCTGCTTATACAGGACGTTGGTAACACTGTAGCTGATTTCAGTCATAACACTGTTCAACAGATTATGGCACCCATGCCCTTGATTCTGGGAAAGTTGTTGTCTGGATTTTTAGACATTATAATCCATAGGACCAAATGTGCAATTCTGAGTGACTCCTGTCCTCTGTAACAATAGTGGCAGAAGCCCCAGAGCCTCCCGCAGGAGTCAAATGGGAAACCACTGGGTCAGAAGGCTAGCTGGTACAAAAGAAAGTGAGGCTGAAACCGGCTGTCCTAATGTTGAGGCAGAGACAGCTGGGTGGCGGCAGAGGGTTTCAACACACCCTCCAGCCCCCTGGATTGGCAGTCGGGAGTTTTCAAATCAGAAATGATATGTTTCCAAGTGTTTATAACCTAGGAGCAGAAGAGCAAAACTAAGAAATGCCTGAGGTCTTCTGGAGCTTATTTCGCCCAGATGAAGAGATTACAAAAAACCAAGAAATACATGAAATAGATGCCAATGATACCAAAGGTAGGAGGAAGTAATAATTATGAAGCTAAGAAAAGCTGTCTCATGAATGTGAATTATGCATGTTGGAGGCTTATGGGTTTTAATACTTTAAAGTGTTAGAATTAGTAGTACTATCTTGTTCCAAAAATTCTAACTCATATTAAATCAACTCTGAATATAAAAAATTGACTATAAACTCACTCTTCATCTCCTTGATGGAGAATACTTTCCTCCTTAAGAAGAAAATGAAGGTGGGGAGGAAGTCCTGAAAGCTCTTTTTACACTGAGCTTCCCTGAGAAAAGGGGCCAAGGAAGAAACTGGCTTCAAGCTGAAGGTTTTAAAGGTAATTCTTTTCAAAGGTTGAGTCATTTTATACATCCCTTTTATTTTGACACTCTGTCTACTGGTAAAGGGATTTTTTTTTTTAAGTCAGCATTGGAATATAATGTACATGTGATAAGATCCACCCATTTTAAGTGTATGGTTTGATGACTTTTGACACAAGTATTCACTTTTGACAAAACCATCACCACAATGAAGATGTAGACTGTTTCCATCCACCCTAGAAAGTCCCTCCTGCCTCCCTGTGGTCAGTTCCTGACCTCCTGTCTTAGGCAACCACTGATATGTTTCTGCCATATTATGTTAGTTTTGCCTGTTCTAACATTTTATAAAAAAGGAATCTTATAGTGTATATTTTTTTGTACCTAGGTTCTTTTGCTCATCCTAATGTTTTGGGATTTATCCATGTTGTTTGTATATTTCCTGCATTTCCAAAAGTAACTGCTTGCACCTGAACCCTCATTAGGGTCTCCTTCTGGGGCAATCCAAATTAAGACAGCAACTCTGAGTCTACTCTGAGATACTAGAACAATTGTTATTGACAAAGTAAGGATAGATTGGCAAGCAAACAGATAAATGATAGGTAGACAGATAAATAGATGATAAATAATACATAAAGTCAAGAAAAGAATGATTGGAAAGCAGAAGGATCACAGATATTTTTATCTGGAAAGTTCGTATTGATTACATTCATATTTCTTATTGAATGTTTAAAAATGGCAAATTTCAGTTTCTTTCAAAGATTTTTATTGTGGAATTTCAAATCTATATAAAAGTAGACAGAATAGTATCATATATTTTCCACTTATGGAAAATTTTCCATTTTCCAGCTTCAGCTTTCTACCTACAACCATTCTGTTATATTTGTACTTTCATCCACTACCCCACTCTATATAATTTTGAACAAAATACTAAATGTCATACCATTTCCTCTATGAAATGGCTAAAATATGAAATATTTTAGCATATACATCTAAAAGGTAAGGTCTTTTGAAACAACTATCACACATAAAGTAGCAATTTCTTAATATCATAAAATATCAAATTAGTATTAAATTTCTCAACTATCTAACAAATGCTTTTTTATAGTTTGTTTAAATCAAGATCCAAATAAGTGCTCTACATAGCCACTCATTGATATTTCTTTCAAGTCTCTTTAATCTATACTCTCCCTACTCTATCTCACTCTGTTTCTTGCACTTCATTTATTAAATAATTACTTGATATATTTTAATTTGCCAAGATTTGGCTAAATCTAATGCAAATTACATTTTGCTTCCTTTGAGTCATGCAATGTATAACCCAGGGTTAATCCAATGCTTTAACATGATTTCTTCTTTTTTGCAGACTAATGATGGAAAGTTTTATTTGTATTTCGGAAGGCATTCTCAAAATGTAAATGCTTTGGAGGCTGTGGAAACAGACATATGTATATGAAAGTAAAATCAGGAGCACTTAGAAGCTGGATAAGTAAAGAGAATGAGAAAGCCAGCAAAAAGTGCCAAATTACTTTTTAAATCTAGAAACCGATCATGTCACTTTCTCAGCTTAAAATGTTTCTGTGGTTCTCTATCACACTGAGAATAAATTCAAAACTCCTTACCCTGGCCCTGTGTGACTTGGAACTGCCTTTGCAATCTCACCTTACTATCTAACTCTCTTATGACGATACGGTCAATCAGATGGCCTTCTCGCCATACTTCTCACCCCAGTAGGGTTTGTGCACTTGCTTTGTCCTCTGCTGGGTAATGCTTTTCCAGAATGTAAACAAGTCTGCTCAAAATGGAGGACTAAACAGATGCAGACTATGCCCCAAGTTTAAAAACACAGAGCCAAACCTAAAAACAAAAGACAGTGTTCCCATGGCCACCAGGGGAATTTAGCCCCAGTAACAAGGAGAAGTCAAAACCGTGTGGCCTGGGAATGCAAAATGGGACAACCGCTTTGCAAGACGGTTTGGCAGTTTCTTACAAAACTAAAACATGTTCTTACCATCTGATCCAGCAATCATCATCCTTGGTATTTATCCAAGGGAGTCGAAAATATGTCCACCGAAAACCTGCACACGGATGTTTACAGCAGCTTTATTCATAATTCACCCACCAAACTTGGAAGTAACCAAGATGTCCTTCAAGTAGGTGCAGGGATAAATAAACTGGCACACCAGACAATGGAATATTATTCATTGCTAAGGAAAAATGAGCTATCCAGCCATGAAAAGACATGAGGAAACTTAGATGTATATTACTTTGTGAAAGAAGCCAATCTGAAAAGGCTACATACTGTATGATTACAACTATATGACTTTCTGAAAAAGGCAAAACTATGGAGACAGGAAAAAGATCAGTGGTTGTCAAAGGTAGGGAGGAAGAATGGATGAATAGACAGAGTACAGAGGGTTTTTAGGGCTGAGAAATTATCTGTATGATATGACAATGGTGGGTACATGTCATTATACATTTATCCAAACCTACAGAGCATAGGACATCAAGAGAGAAGCCTCGGTAAATTTTGTACTTTGGGTGATTATGATGGCTTAATGTAGGTTCATCAGTTATAACAAATGTACCACTGTAGCGGGGAACACAGACAGTGGGGGAGCTAATGCATGTGTGGGGACAGTGAGTATATGACAGATCTTTGTACTCTCCATTCAACTTTGCTGTGAACTTAAAACTTCTAAAAAATTATCTTTAAAAAAAAACACAACACTGGGTGACTCATGTGAGGCTCTATGTAAAATAAATACTCTGGAATTTTGACCTTGAACTCATGCTTAGAAATGGAATTACTCGTGGGGCTTCCATGATGGTCCAGTGGTTAAGACTCTGCATTTCCAATTCAGGGAGCATGGGTTTAATCCCCTGCCAGGGAACTAAAAATCCACATACCATGTGGCTTAAAAAAAAAAAAAAATAGAAAAGAAATAAAATGGAATCACTCGTGACAATAGCTCATTTGAGCATAGAATTCTGGATTGACAAACCCAGAAATCAAGAGCTATTATTTTTCACAGACCCTCCTTGAAAAAATTATTAAAGAATGAAACTAGAAAAATAAAGACAAAGGTTGTGTCATGTAAGAAGAATTAGTAAGGACAGAAATCAGCAAAAATTGACCAGAGACTCTAAATATTAATTGATTGTAAGTTGTGTAATTATTTAGGAATTTTAAATGTGCATTGATTGTAAGTAGTCTATTTGGTTTAAGAAATAATACCAGGAAAAAAAATTAACAAAGATAGGAAAGGAGCATTTTGAAGAAATTTCAATTGTCCTCATCTTATTCAAGAGGAGAATAGAAATACAAACTTATGTAGATACTGCATGCTGCATGCTAATTCGCTTCAGTCATGGCCGACTCTTTGCAACCCTATGGACTGTATCCCACCAGGCTCCTCTGTCCGTGGGATTTTGCAGGCAAGAATACTGGAGTGGGTTGCCATGCCCTCCTCCAGGGGATCTTCCCAACCCAGGGATAGAACCCATGTCTCTTATGTCTCCTGCATTGGCAGTCGGGTTCTTTACCACTAGCACCATCTAGGAAGCCCCATGTAGATAATAGTTTTTAAAATATAACCTTAAGTGTACATGTGAAATTTTTGAGTAACCACCAAAGGAACTGAAATAGAATATGGTAAAGGTTTTAAAGGAAGGCCAAAAATAAAAGAAAAAAAAGAGCTAAAAGAAATAAAAACCATATGGTATTGGCATAAGGTAGACAAATAGGTCAATGAGATAGAGTAGAATACAGAAATAGAAGAATCCAGAAATCTATACGATCAGTAAATGTTTTACAAACTGTGACAGCCATTCAGTGGGGAAGATAAAATCTGTTCAACAAATGGTTCTGGAACAACTGGATGACTATATGGAGAAAAGTGAACCTGATCTCTACTCCCACCAGCATGGGATGCACAGTTCTATTCAACTCTCAAAACTCATTGAGCCACATGCTTAATGTGCATGTGTGTGTATGTGTGTTTCTTGTACATGAAGTAATAATTTTTTGTAATTGATTTATGTTTGGTTGCTCTGTGTCTTCGTTGCTGTGAGCAGGCTTTCTCTAGTCATGGCAAGTGGGGAGCTGCGCTCTAGTTGCGGTGCACGGGCTTCTCACTGCCGTGGCTTCTCTTGCTGCAGAGCTCGGGTCTAGGGGCCCGGCCTTCAGGAGCTGCAGCACGTGGGCTCAGTAGTTGTGGCTCGTGGACTCCGGCACGTGGGTTTAGCAGTTGTGACTCACAGGATTAGTTGCTCTGCAGCATGTGGAAGCTTCCTAGACCAAGGATCTAACCCATCCATGTCCCCTGCATTGGCAGGCAGATTCTTATCCACTGTACCACCAGGAAAGTCCAATACTCAATTTTTTAAAGCTCTACTAGAAATGATTATGAATTCCTCCCAAACTTTGCTCTTAGCCTAAATATCACCTCCTCAGAGAGGTCCTCCATAACCACTCTAGACCTTCAGCACCTTCAGCATCTTGGATTGTACTGACTTCAGCATGAGGAAGATAAAACATTATATGTCAGGCGAGTGCAGAGAAAAAGAGAGTGAGTTGGGCAGTCAGGCAAGAAAAGGAAATTTATTAGAGGGAAAAGAGAGGATGACTGGCTCTTAAGGAGAACCAGAGTTCTCCCTTTCTGATGGAGTCCTTCTTTTACCCCACCAATGAAAAAATCTCTGAAGGGATGGTCACGTAGCCGGAGGTCTGGAATCTGGTAGTCTTGCAGCTTTGAAAAGACAGGCACCAGTGAGATAACAGGATGCCATTTGGGCAGTTTGGTCGGCCTCACAGATCACTGTGATTTATTCTTTGTTTGCGAGGTCAACATAACAAGCCATCTTATCATTGAGACCCCGTGTGGGCCCTATCATTATCCAGCCAAAATTCCTTATCCCTCTGCTCTACAACCCACCTTCATACCTCCTGCTTCCTCTATCTTCTTCTTTTGTTCAGCCCCTTCCTCTGTATGTTTATCCCATTCCCTCCCACCAGCTCCAGCCTCTGCTCTACTCATTATCTTGTCTTCCCATCCCAATGTCTTTATCTTCTTCTACTGGAAATGCTTTCCAGGCCTCCTCCTCCAAGATGTTGGAGATCACAAGATAAACGGTGATCACCACTTCCAGTGGTTAATTTGGACTTTGAAACCTCACATTTTCTCTGCCTTCTGGGCATCCTGTCAGTCTCTCTGGTTTTTCAGTACCTAATGATTTGCTGTTGAGGATCCAAAATCATTTCTGATGGCCCTGGAACAGAAGACTTCACCAGGAAAGTGGAATTGAAGCTGGATTCCTACCTTTTCTTCTCTAAATGCTACTTGCTCATCCCCTTGGATGTGATGCTAATTCTGTCCTCCCAGAGTGCCTTTTAAAGGTTGATAGAAACTGTCCTTGGAGATCATAAAGCTCAGCAAGGCTGACATGCACAGTTGCACAGGTTGTACATTTCACAACACACCCTGCTGAGGCAGTAAGAGGGGCCTGAAATCCAGCCTTCACTCCCCTTACCAAGCCATGCATCTGTCAACTAAAAAAGATGTACAACTTGAGAGTTAAGTTTCATCTGGGGTGCTGAGGCAGTAAGAGGGGCCTGAAATCCAGCCTTCACTCCCCTTACCAAGCCATGCGTCTGTCAACTAAAAAAGATGTACAACTTGAGAGTTAAGTTTCATCTGGGGCAAAATGAGGACTGCAGCCTGGGAGGCAGCATCTCAGATAGCTCTTAGAGACCACTCCAAAGCGGCAGTGGGGGAAGGTCAATAGATAAGGTTTTGGTGCAGGGGGAGTTCAGGACCATGAAGCATTCATTTTACAAAAAGTTTTTTGTTAGTCATGAGGATCTGATGTCACCATGAAGGGATTTAGTGCTTCTCTAGATATGAGGAGATGCAAGGGTTGAGATCATAAAATCTGTTCCTAAAAACATCCAACTATCTGAAGACCTGTCCCACCAGATTTCCTGGAGCACAGAGCGCCTCACTCCAGCCTGAACCCCCTCAGGGGGTGTTGAAGATCAACACTAGAGCAGATGGAGTTCAATCTCCATGGCAGGTGGCAAATGCCTTTGCTGTTCAATCGTTGGCAAAGCTCTTGGTAAGTGCCAATTTGTAGTTGACACATCCTTGAACTGTATCTGTCTAGTGGACAATTAGTAAAATTGTGTACTAATTTGCAAAAGGCACTCTAGGAACTAGCACGCACCCTGAAGCCTAGCCTGGGTGAGACACTAGCCAGGTAACTGGCTATGATTGGATGCAGAAGGCCTGCAGCCATTCAGGGCCCTGATTTACAGGGCTTTTCTGAGAAGATATGAAAGAAGCCGCATAAAGGCATGCGCCAGTTTTCAGTGAGGCCTATTATCTGATGTTCAGCAAGTTAAGTGATGTAAAATCACTTAATTTGTAAAATCAGCCACAGGCCAGCCCGACAATTTCCATCCATCCACTCAGCTTTGGCCAGAGAGGCCCTCACTTCTCGGGCCTCGGCCACCTAGCCTGTACCCAGATCAAACTGATTCAGCCATGCCAACTTGCCTTGTGTCAGGCAAGTGTATGCTCCTCGATTCTGTCTCATCACAGCAAAGATTTGGAGCGACGGACATTAAAGCCCTCAGCGTGTCGCAGCTCTCAGGTCTTGGACAGACCGTGTTATAGCTCTTAGACAAATCGGTGTTACAGCTCTATTTTATTTAGAAAATAGCAAGAGAATCCATCCTCAAAGCGTGAGGGCATGCCAACCCAAAGATGTGAAGAGAAGAGAGTGGGGGAGCATGCCAGCACGCGGGGAAGAGAGAGAGAGAGAGTGCACTTTGGCTCCTATTTTTATGTTTTTTTCCTCCCCCTGGGCCTGCCCTATGTAAATTGGGCTAGCCAGGAATGCTGTTTGTTCTACCAGAGGTCCTCATTCAGGTCCTCAGACCTTTCTTTGACCTTCCTTTGTTCTATTTTCACCGGCTTTTCCCTTCCTTGTCTTTTAGCCACCGCCATTTTGGACTCCTGTTACCTGTTCTAACTACCTAACACTTGGATTGGGAGAAGGCAATAGCACCCCACTCCAGTACTCCTGCCTGGGAAATCCCATGGACAGAGGAGCCTGGTAGGCTGCAGTCCATGGGGTCGCTGAGGGTCGGACACGACTGAGCGACTTCACTTTCACTTTTCACTTTCATGCATTGGAGGAGGAAATGGCAACCCACTCCAGTGTTCTTGCCTGGAGAATCCCAGGGACCGGGGAGCCTGGTGGGCTGCCGTCTATGGGGTCACACAGAGTCGGACACGACTGAAGTGACTTAGCAGCAGCAGCAACACTTGGATTAGTATTTGTGTGGTATAATTTATCTTCTTCCCTTCAATCTTACAATGTTTCTCTCATTGACACTCTATAGTCTCAATGCCCTTGTGGACATTGACCCTCCACAGGCTGTGGATAGTGCTGGTATACTCCTGTCTCCTGCACAGTGAGTTCTGGTTGGGCAGGGGCTGTCTTCTTTGCTTTAGACCTACGCCTGCCTCCCATAGCTTCTCACCCAGTGCGGTTGCTTCATGGTCTACTGAAGTAGGGTTGTCTCCCATCTCTCAGTGAAGTAGGAATTTCACCCTTTTTTTCTTATTTATTTTTTGGCTGCCCTGGGTCTTCACTGTTGTGCGCAGGCTTTTCTCTGGTTGTGGTGAGCAGGGGCTACTCTCTAGTTGCCATGCACAGGCTTCTCACTGGAGTGGCTTCTCTTGTTGCAGAGCATGGTCTGTAGGACATAGGGGCTCAGTAGATGTAGTGCCTGGGCTTAACTGCCCCTCGGCATGTGGAAATCTTCCTACACCAGGGATCGAACCTGTGTAGTCTGCACTGGGAGGTAGATTCTTAACCACTGGACCACCAGGGAAGTCCAGGAATTTCACCCTTAATGAACACTGAAGCAGAGGTCACAGAACACCAAAGACACAGAGAGGCGTCCCATCTTTCACTTTGCCTTTACTGCATAAAACTCACGAGGCTGGATATCATCCGCTCAGTTCCCAGCCTCTGCCTCCTTGTACTTTTCTTCAGCTGACCATTCACAGCTGTCCCAAGAGAGAAGGTTTCCTGTCCCTTCTCATCATTTCACTCAGGACAGAAATGGCAGTCCTATGATAACAGTGAATTAGCGTTCTCTAACCTTATTTGAAACATTGATGAACTGCCTTCTCCCCAATTTTGGGTAGAAATATAAATGTTAGGGGTAATCTTCAAGTGGGAGATTTTGTTGACAATTTAAACACTGTGTAACTATAAGAAATAATATTTCAACAAAGGACACTGACACACTACTTAAGTCTTCCCTCGGGCTGCAGATAGCCTTGCCTTTACTGGCAGAGGCACACAGGGCTTGTTGTAGCTCACAAAGGAAACTTGTTATATGGTAGCATCTCATGGTCTTTCTAGGGAAGAGACTTCCTGAGTTCCAATGGACTTCAATAAAGCTTGGCTCATAGTGGGTGCCAGAGTATGCCTTGGAATGAATGAAGGATGATTGCCTCTTCTTGAAGGCATGATCTTCCCATTTCTCATGATTATAACAGGTCCATTTACTGAATGGATGAACCATAAACTTTGTAAGGTCACTAGCAGCACCCAGTGCAACTAAGAACAAATCTCCCATCTCCTTCCAAGCTCCTCACCCATTAACCCTCAGCTCTCTACATTTATTGTTATTCAGTGGCTAAGTCATGTCCCATTCTTTGTAACCCTGTGGACCGCAGGGACCCTGTCCTTCCCTGTCTTTCAATATCTCCTGCAGTTTCCTCAAATTCAAGTCCATTGAGTCAGAGATGCCATCCAACCATCTCATCTTCTGTCACCCCCTTCTCCTCCTGCCCTCAATCTTTCCCAGCATCAGGGTCTTTTCCAATGAGATGGCTCTTTGCATCAGGTGGCCAAATTATTGGAGCTTCAGCATCAGTCTTCCAGTGGATATTCAGAGTTGACACACAACTTTTTACACTAGGAGAAATCAAAACATACCATCCACATGAGATAAACGGCTCTGAAGCCATGTAGCTTGTCTATGAAATACTGACTTTAGGAAGGATAAGGGAACATTCATCTAGGATGGAAAAAAATCATCTTTGACTACCCACTTCCTTTGGCCTCTTGCCTTCTCTCAATGAGAGATGATGCTTCTTTAGGTCTTTCCTTGCGGCTGAGCCAGAGCTCTGACTGAGTCATTGGAATGGCCTCTGCCAGCTGTGGGCGAAGCTGTTTGGAAGTTATAAATCAAGCCACCCTTGTCATCAAGGGCTGGATGACAAATCGGTTTCTCCCTTGCACCAGTTTCCATCAACTGGTCGTAGCCACAGGAAGCACACTGCTGGAACAGCACCTGAGACCTTATCTAAGGCTTGGTGGGGAAGGATTTCTAATTGCTCATCAATCCCTTCCATGGTTATTGTTACAAAAGAATCACCCAAAACTTGGAAATAAGTCAAAAGTCTTTTTATTATCAGGCTACGGCATTGTCTAAAAGCCCTCAAAAGACCACCTGACTCTCCAAGGAAATGTGAATTTATATATTGACCAGAGACCCAGCTCTGCAAGGGTTGATAGTAACTTGGAAAAAACTTAGAGAGTACAAATTATTTTTATGTGGTAGAGATGCAAATGATTTCTGACTAGCAGAGAATATAGACCCAAACAGTATGGATATATTGTTCTTATATATATTAACCAGTCTTACAGTTTTATATCTTACTTAGCAACTAAATTCTAGCATCCTTCTATTATTTTAAGAGCACTGTATTTTTACATATCAGTTCTCATATCCTCTCTGAAGCCAGCTCTGCCATCCTGCTGGTTCTCTCATTAATGAGTTAAATAAAACTTTGGTACATGCTTGCTGTGCATTTGTTTGAGATTTTAATATTTTCTAAAATTATTCCTTGACAGTATGGAAGGAGGCAGGAGGCAGCATGGGAGTTATGAGCTCTTTGTTTCTGGCCTGGGGTCCAGAGGAAGAGAAGACTTTGAGGATGCTGCCTGCACAGCTTCTGTCCTGCAACTCACCTTAAACTCTCCATCTGCCAGGTACCCAGCTCTGGAGACAGACTCACATATGTGTTAGCAGTTGCCTGCTTGGGCCACCCAGTTATCTAGTTATGAGAGAAATCATGTTGCCTTTCAACATTAGAGGAGATTTTGAAGATCTAATGAAACCCCATCAACCCCTTCCCCACCCCGCTCTTTTTTTTTTTTTTTTTTTTGTCTTCATCTGGCCTCATCACACAGCATGTGGTATCTCCCTGACCAGAGATCAAACCCACAACTCGTGCATCAGAAGCACAGAATCTTAATCACTGGACCATCCAGACCGTCCTGGAATCCCATCAACTTGATTCAAGGAAGTGATTTATCACCTCAAGTCCAGCTCAAAGAAGTGAACTTGAACAAAATCCATGTGGTCCAAAGCCCTCTCCACATCACAGCATCTTTCCTAATGCTCTGATGTGCCAGCTTTCCTTCCATCAGGACCACAGCACCCTATAATTAGCACTAGGGAGTAATAACAACTAATGCTTATTGTGTGTCTAATATCTACACGTGAATTCTAAGTACTTAATATCACTTGATATGATAACCACTCTATAAGACAGGCACCATTAATTATCATGCTCTCCATTTACAGAGGAAGGTACTGAGGCACAAAAAAATCAAGTAACTTCCCCCAAGACCTCACAGCTCATCAAAGGCATATCTGAGGTTTGAACACTCAAAGAATTTATACTCTAACTGCTTCACAATAGGCTCCATTCACAAATTAGAAGTTGAAGATGTTCCTAGTGGTATTAGGGTTAAGACCCCATGCTTCCAGTGCAGGGTGTGTGGGTTCCATCCGTGGTCAGGAAACTTAAAGTTCCACATGCCAAGTGACACAGACCAAAAAAAGAAAAAAAATAGACACTGCACAAATTCAACTTAAAAAGCTCAACTCTTGGGATAGTAAAAAAGTTCTGGGAATGAATAGTGGTGGTAGTCACACAGTAGTAGTTCAGATCAGATCAGATCAGTTACTCAGTTGTGTCCGACTCTTTGCGACCCCATGAATCGCAGCACGCCAGGCCTCCCTGTCCATCACCAACTCCCAGAGTTCACTCAGACTCACGTCCATTGAGTCAGTGATGCCATCCAGCCATCTCATCCTCTGTCGTCCCCTTCTCCTCCTGCCCCCAATCCCTCCCAGCATCAGAGTCTTTTCCAATGAGTCAACTCTTCGCATGAGGTGGACAAAGTACTGAAGTTTCAGCTTTAGCATCATTCCTTCCAAAGAAATCCCAGGGCTGATCTCCTTCAGAATGGACTGGTTGGATCTCCTTGCAGTCCTAGGGACTCTCAAGAGTCTTCTCCAACACCACAGTTCAAAAGCATCAATTCTTCGGCGCTCAGCCTTCTTCACAGTCCGACTCTCACATCCATACATGACCACAGGAAAAACCATAGCCTTAACTAGATGGACCTTTGTTGGCAAAGTAATGTCTCTGCTTTTGAATATGCTGTCTAGGTTGGTCATCACTTTCCTTCCAAGGAGTAAGCGTCTTTTAATTTCATGGCTGCAGTCACCATCTGCAGTGATTTTGGAGCCCAGAAAAATAAAGTCTGACACTGTTTCCACTGTTTCCCCATCTATTTCTCCCGAAGTGGTGGGACTGGATGCCATGATCCTTTATATGCCACTGAATTGTGTACTTAAAAGTGGTTAAAATGGTTAATTTGTATATTATGTATATTTTACCACAATTTAAAAAAAAAAAAAACACCTTAGTTTTACTACATACTAGCTGTATGACTTGGAGCAGATTGACTTTCTAAGCCTGATTTCCTACCTAAAAATGAAGATGTTAATAAAGTGTGTGTGTCATAGTGTTATTGTAAGGATTGACTTAGTTGATTAAATTGCTCAGCAGAATTCCTGGCACATAGGAAGACAGAAATGATTGTTAGCTTTAAAAAAAAAAAAAAAAAGTAGAAATTCTTACCAGCAAGAGTAGGAAATGTGAACTTCACTGTTTATCTATGAAAGACTACCTTGTACTCTTGTGAGAGGAAGAAGTATTAGCCAACCACCAGTCATCCCACCGTCCAACCTCAACCTAGAAGGGACATACCAAGGGAACTTCATCTCCACACCATTGTGCTCAGATACAAAGAAGAGAAAGCCAGCCACCATTATCCTATGTTTGGGGGCCCTTCTTAAGTGCTAGGCACTGGCTAAACCCCTTTGCATTATGACCCTACTGTCACAGTCATTGTATGAGATTAGCATTACTTCTTGCATCTTAAGAAAAAGAAGATCCCACAGATGCAGAGGAGTTCATCAGCTTGCTTAAGGTCACCCAGCTGCTGAACAACAGACCCAAGATTTGAACCCAAGTCTGTGCATCTTCGTCACTGACTATTATAACAAATCACCATACACAAAACAGCTTCAACAACAGACCATTTATTTCTCACAGTTCTGGAGTGTGGCAAGTCCAAGATCAATATGCCAACAGATCTGGTGTCTGCACAAGACCCACTTCCTGGTGTGCAGATGGACATCATCTTTTATCTTCAGAGCAGGGAGAAAGAAAAGCAAGCTCTCTCCTTTCTTCTAAGGGCACTAATCCCATCATGAGGGCTACACCCTCATGACCTAATTACCTCCCAAAGGCTCCACCTCCTAATACCACCACACGGTGGTGTAGGTTTTCAACATATGAATTGGAGGGGATGCATTAACACTCTGTAAAAATAACTCCAAAATACCCATATTATACCACCTTGCAGGAGAAGGCACTGGCACCCCACTCCAGTACTCTTGCCTGGAAAATCCCATGGACGGAGGAGCCAGGTGGACTGCGGTCCATGGGGTCCCTAGGAGTCGGACACGACTGAGCGACTTCACTTTCACTTTTCACTTTCATGCGTTGGAGAAGGAAATGGCAACCCACTCCAGTGTTCTTGCCTGGAGAATCCCAGGGACGGGGGAGCCTGGTGGGCTGCCATCTCTGGGGTCGCACAGAGTCGGACACGACTGAAGCAACTTAGCAGCAGCAGCATACCACCTTGCTGCTCTGCCACCAAGAATGTGACATGTTTGGAGCAATATTAACCAGAATTCAAAACACAAAACAAAAACAAATCCAAGTGAAGGAGGAGGAGAGGGTCATCCTTTGACTTTGAAATGGAAAGACCAGGAGTCCTAGATGGAGCAGGAGAGGAGGAGAGGCTTATTGGGATGCTACACAAGAAGAAATATACACTCCATCCCTCTTTGTAGAGGGAGCATCCTTCTTGAGACCCACGAAGACATGGGGCTGTGTTTTGGGAGCGAGCCTTTGAAAACACTGTGATGATGATAAGGAGGAGAAGGAGATAATTAAAATACTCGTAGTTGCAAGTAACAGACACAGAGTTGCTTTGTTTTGTTTTTAAATTTTTGGCTGTGCTGCACAGCATGTGGGATCTTAGTTCCCCAATCAGGAATTGAACCCACCTCTCTGTAGTGGAAGCATGGAGTCTTAACCACTGGACCACCAGGGAAGTCCCAGAAACTGAGTTCTGACCTCTTTGAGCAAAATGGGAGTTGATTCACTTAATCAAGGCAAGCCTGGAAGAATAGATTGGAAAAAATAGAATTGATGGGACCAAATGCCTCCAAAAGATTAAGAGACAGGAAATACAACAACCGTCATTTGTAGGAGACCACTACTCTTTCGTCAATCAACACCCCAGATCCTTGGAAGGTCATATGTCTGTTCGTGATGCCCAAGTCCTTGATTCTGGAAGAGACGGGCTTTAGACCTGTGGCTTCTATAAGTGGAGGAAAAGCATTGCTTTCCACCAAGATCTCACACCTGGGGAATAACTTCCAAATAAGGTAAGCGGATGCTGAAAAGCACAACGCCCCCCCACGCCAAACCCCTGCCAAAAAATTCCAGTCATTGCAATGTCTATGATATATATTAATATTAATATAATATATTAATATTAATAGCCCTTCTATGATTTTTCCAGTCCCAGTATACTTGAATGCTATAAATATTCAAGATGAAAGTGTAAATTTTGTGTTCATCAATGAAAATGTCTTGCATAAACATTTAAGTCTTACCAAAAAGTCATACCCAGTCTAAAGAATAGCGTTTTCAGTTAGGACCTTCTCTATATGGAATTACTTCATCTCGGCCAGTAAGGGGAAAGCGTATAGGACAAGTCAAAGAAAGAGGTTACATGCTATCCAGCAGTGAATTATTACCTATTATCAAAACAGGAAGAAGAACAGAAAGCAGAACTAAACAAAATTATCTCTGTGGTAGAATTCCTAGGGCAATTGCCAGAGGCCAGAACACTCTCGTGTGGATGAGAGAACTTGAGAAGAACAAATAATTGAGGACAAAAGTTTTGAGTTTCTTTGTTGATCTTCCTGCTTCCCATGGTAAGCTGGGATTTTCACTTTAGTCATCTCCATATTTTGCAATATGATAAAGAGGTTATGTGATGATCCAGGACAGGGTGTCCTACCACACTAGACACAGTGTACCTACCACTGTTCTTCTAGCCAAGTGTGATTTCAATAGTCTAGAATTGCCAGTGATCAGATGAAATCTTTGATCCCCACTATTGGGTCCAGAAAGAATTTTGCATCACCTTTTCCCTGAGGGACCATGCTCACAGATTTTGGGGCATATGTGTGTTTTCTGTTGCTCAGCTATGTCTGACTCTTTGTGATCCCATGGACCATAGCCCACCAGGTTCCTCTGTTCACCGAGTTTTCCAGGCAATAATACAGGACTGGTTTGCTATTTCCCCCTCCGGGGGGTCTTCCTGACCCAGGGATTGAACCCGAGTCTCCTGCACCTCCTGCATTGCAGGTGGCTTCTTTACTGCTGAGCTACCAGGAAGCCCCCACAGACTTTGAGGATAAAATCCCAAAATAAATTTTAACAGAAATAATTGCCTTTCTATGGAAGAGGGCCACTAAACCATAATATCACCTACGCTAACCTTTTTTTTCTTTAGTTTCATCCCTTTCTTCCTCTCCTACGATATTGTGACATTACCTATTTTCTCCATCAAGCATTATTTTACTCTTCATTCTTCACTGAATTCCTCCTACAGTGTATATTTGTCAGAAACTAATTCTGTTGCAAAAGATAGAAACCCAACTCAAAATAGATTGAAGAAAATGTATCCACTCACACAATTTGGAAATCAGTCCAAACAGTAGATATGCAGGTATAGCCAGATCAAGGGACTCAAACTATGTCATCACTCTTTGATTTTTCTTCATCATTCTGGTACATTTTCCTCTATCCTGGCTTTATTCTCTACCAGATTCTCCTCTGTGGGGTCTAGAAGCTGCAGTTTAACATGGACATTGCAGTGGGAAAGGATAGCATTTTTCTCCCAGTGCCCATTAGCAGTCCTCCCACAATCAGGAATCATGACTGGTTCTTCTTTTGTCATATGTCCACCTCTGAACCAATCACTGGATCCAAAAGTATAAATTGATTGGCCAGCCTGGGTCACATGCCCACCCCTATGATAGGGGTGTGAAGTCCCTTGAAGGACCATCTCACTAAAATCCTCTGCCAAAGAAATGCTAGGCAGGCAAAAGAATAAGCAACTTCAGACAAACATATATTCAACCTTTACATTGATTCCCAACTTCCTTTCCTTTTGCTTCTTGTTTCTTGCTGTGGAATTCTGATCTGGATATTAAGCTGAGTCTCCGAAACACCCACCTGGTCCTGCCATGAACACCCTACACTTGAGATCCCAGGAGAAATATTGGCTTATAAGATAAATCAACAGAGAAATATTGTTTGGAACTTCTCTTGACCAAGTGTTCAGGGGTCCTGGGTCCCTGAGTGGACATTTATGTGTGAGTTGGACTGGGGACTTTTACTGGGCAGGAGGTACCAACACCTCATCAGAGCCATTTGCATGGAATTACTCTTTCTCAGAATTACATCATCCAGAATGGCATCCCAAAACACAGATTTATCACCAGTATAATGAAACTCATGAAATTTAATGTTCCATTCAATAATGTAGTAAAGTTTATTTGTAGACCTTTATCAGCTCCCTATGTAATAAAAGAAATCATATTTTCACCACATGCTTTTTTCTGATTTCTCCCTCTTATCCTGGGTTGTGAGGATGGCCCGCTTCCCTCTGCCAGTATTGGGAAAATACAGAGAGTGAAGAGATAAATGGGGCATGGGTACAGGCTTGCATGCAATTTGCATGTGATGCTGTGTGCCCAGGTATTAAATGTACCTTGTATTCTGCCCTTGAACAGAAAGCAGGACTGGGGAAGATAAAATACTTTTTGCCAAGAGTCCTGTTGTTGAAATACCTGTTCATTATGCCTTCCCCTAAGAATATGACAAATACTCCAATATTGGGGCTTCCCTCTGCCATTAGCTCTTACTGTTTTATTGTAGTAAACCAGGAACATTAATTACTGTGCAGACATGGTCCAGACACGGTATTTTGTATGTAGTACTTGTCTCTCTTATTTTCTGAGAACCTGTAGGTATTGTTCTAAAATTGAGATATATCTAACTTATATGTTTTTAGTTTTTTTAATCTGTACCATTTTAAAAGTTTTCATTGAATTTGTTACAGTATTGTTTTTGTTGTTTATGTTCTGGTTTCTTGACCATGAGGCACATGGGAACTTAACTCCCCAACCAGGGACTGAACCCACACCCCTGCATTGGAAGGCAAAGTCCTCACCATTAGATCTCCAGGGAAGTCCCTGAAAATTATTTTAATGCTTGTTAATACTTACAGGTAACTTAGCCTCTTCTGGTTTAAAACAGGGTCTCCAGGTGACTGTGAAGTAGAATTCCAGATCCCTTCCCCTACCATCTCTTTCTCTTTTGCTTGCCCTAATCCTCAGAGTCTGGGTCCATAGGAGCTGGTGTGTTTTCAAAGTACCAGGGAAATGGTGATGTCTCATCTTCACCAGCTTTTTGGTTGGATTTCTTATCCTCACATCAGCCCCTAGCTCAAGTGGCCGCTGCTACAGTATTCCCCCAAACCACCCTAATAGACGCCCTGGGTCTTCATCCTAGAATTCTCTTCTTCTCTCCATGAGCCTCAGTGATGTTTCCAGACCTCCCACTTCCACCCAAACCCAAGGGGTCATGGCCAGAGTGGTGGTGAAAGGTGGTCAGTCTTTCTCCAACCAAACTGACTGTGCTGTGGTTTCTTTCCCTCTGTTGTTGTTTTTTGTTGCTAAGTCGTGTCCATCTCTTTCGCAAACCCAAAAGATGGCCCTAAATCTCCATGGGGTTGAAAAATAGAAAAAGAACCTGCACAGTCTAGAAAGAAAATGAGACAAAGGGTGGTTTGCGATGAGCAAGAGATCTGGATCTCTACTTCCCTCGTGTCAAGCTGGTTTTCTTTCTAGTTACTTTCATGCCCCCTCTGTTCACCAGCTCCTCCCCTTGCACCTCTACTAAGTGAACTTGGCTACTTAGTATCTCACGTTGCTCCCTTCAGCTGGACTTCTGCAAGTAACGATGCTGGCTTTTCCATCCTGCATGCTCATATGGAGGCCACAGGGATGGTTACCATGGACACCAATCCAGCCAAAAGACCTCAGGGCCTGTGCTTGAGATGGGAGGCCTCATCCCGTTATCCCCAGGGCTCCTTGGGTAGAGGAAGGGAGAAGAAGGGCATGGAGCACTGGTTACAGACAATGAATCCAATACCTTGGATGCAGAAGTTGCAGCAAGACATCAGTGCACATTGAGAAAGGCTCACTTTCACTGTGGTCCTTGCCATTTCTTCCTCCTCTTCTCCCATCCTGCTCTGTTTTCTTTCTTCATCTCTCTTTCTCTTTCCCTCTCCTGGCAGGCAGTGGAGTCCAACCTGGATTTCAATTCTAGCTCTGCCTTTTGCTAGCTGTGTGACTGTGATCGAGGAATTTAACCTCTCCGATACTTAATTCCATTGCCTATTAAACAGGGGTGAAGATACCTACCTCCATTCTCTAATAAGAACTAGATGAGAGAATGTCTGATATCTATCCAGGGCAAAGTAAACACCCAATTGATGTTCTCCATGGTGATCATGTCTCCCCTCCAGTAAGTCCTATTGAAACTATGCAACTCAGATTGGGACTCAAACCCATTGTCCTTTTTTTTTTTTTTTTTTTTTCAAATTTGTATTTATTTTTGGCTGCCTTGGGTCTTCATTGCTGCACATGGGCTTCTCATTGCAGTGGCTTCTCTTGTTGCAGAGCACAGGCTCTAGTGAGCACAGGCTTCGGTATTTGTAGCTCATGGGTTTAGTTGCCCTGTGGCATTTCAGCACGTGGGATCTTTCTGGACCAGGGATCAAAACCTATGTCCTCTGCAATGGCAGGTGGATTCCCAACCACTGGACCACCAAAGAAGCCCCTCAAACCCACTGTATTTTAATTGAAATCGCCCACCTGGTCTCAGGACTTAATGAAGTTCAGGTGCTTTATGTCTCATTGCAGAAGAGTGATAGGTAAAAAGTAGATTTATTGAGAAAGATATACACTCCACAGACCGAGTGTGGGCCATCTCAAAAGGCTTGGAGAGCAGCCCTGAAATATGGGGCAGTCAGTTTTTATGGGCTTGGTGATTTGATAAGCTAACAGGTGAGTGGGAGGGTCACTCCAACTGTTTCGGGGAAGGGGTAAGGATTTTCAGGAATTGGAGCACTGCCCGCTCTCTGGCCTTTTATGGTTGGCTTCAGAACTGTCCTGGCACCTGTGAGTGTGGCACGTAGGTAGCACATTGTGATAAGCGTCTGATGAGGCTCAATCCACTGGAAGTTGAATCTTCCAGCAACATGGGCCTAGTTGGTTCTAACCAGTTTTTGTTTGTTTGTTTGTTTGTTTTGTCATATGCTCAATGCCACTATCATGCTTTTAAAAGTTGTGCCCTGCCCCCTTCCCTCCTGTCTCCCTATTCAACCAACAGAATTCACAGGGGCTGCAAGGTAGGAAACCGCAACTTTAATGAGAAGCTTGAGATTTCTTTTTATTCCAAGACGCTTAACATTTCCCACTGAGTTGCCTACATAGCCTACCTAGCCTCATTCTCCCAGTTAGATGTGCTTAACACTCTGGGCATCTTCTTACTGTAGGTGTATATTTTTCTGCTAAGATAATCAAATATGCCAGTAGGGCTGACGGAAGCAAAACAGAGCCACAGATAAGACAATTTCCCCGGCGCATAAAATGCAAAGGGGCTCTGAGCAGAGATGGCATGCCGAACGTCCAGGAGCACTGGGGAGATGTCTGGATCAGTGCAGGTTTTCATTAAGTTGAGAAAACTACGTTCGCTAAGGATATAGTCCTGGCCGTAGTCCTCTTGCACTTCAGGGGAAAGGTTGTCCAGGACAGTCCTCTCCAGCTTCTCCCACATTTGACTCGTGCCTGAGATGTCTGAGATGCAAGAAAAAAAAAAAAGAGAGAGAGAGGCTCAGATGCTGGGAAGGCCAGAACAGGCATGTCCTACCCCTAACTGGGAAAAAGGCTCTTGTAGATTGGTTTCTGTCGGGAAGGACATTCCCAAATGCCTTTTAAAGTAAGTGCTTTGTTTTTTTATTTTTTTAAGATTTTTGGATGTGAGTCATTTTTAAAGTCTCTACTGAATTTGATACAGTATTGTTTCTGTTGTTGATGTTCTGGTTGGTTGGTTTGTTTGTTTTGGTCAGAGAGGCATGTGGAATCTTAGCTCCCCCACCAGGGATTGAACCCACAGCCCCTGATTGGAAGGTGAAGTCTTAAAGGGAAATCCTAAAGTATGTGCTTTATAATGGCAATTCTATTCTTTTAAACAGGCATACAGAACAGGACACAGAAGACTAGGTTTCCACAAACTGAACAGCTCATGTAACCAGCAGCCAGACCAAGAAAAGGAAAAACCAGCCAAGGCTCCTTTCCCAGGAGCAACTGTTCCAATAAACAAAATAGAGTTTTGCCTGACTTTAGACGCACACACACATGGGTACATGTATTGCGTAGTCAATAGCTTTCCATTCTGTAAACATGCCATAAATTATTGATCTGTTATACTATGATGGCCCTTGGGGTTGTTTTCAATTTGAGGCTCTTAGAAATAGTGTTGCCATAAATATTCTAGTACATATCTTTTCATGACTATTAAATACAATATACAATATAATGTATATATTATCTATGCCAATGTGCCAAGTCACCTCAGTTGTGTCCGACTCTTTGCAACCCTATGGACTGTGGCCTGCCAGGCCCCTCAGTCCACTTTTAAAAATATAGCAGTAATACCTGCGTATTAAGTTAAATATATGACATTGGGAATTCCTTGGTAGCCTAGTGGTTGGAATTCTGGGTTTCTACTGCCATTGCCCAGGTTAAATCCTTGGTCAGGGAAGGTCCCAAAAGCCTTGCAGCCAAAAAAGAAAAAAAAGTTAAAAAATAAAAAATCTTGAACATGATTTTATCTATTTAATAAATAAAACTTTCATTTTAAACAACACATTAAAATTTAACACATAATGATTAAATATATAACCATAATTTAATATAGAAGTAAATTCTTGCTTATTATAGAAAATTTAACAATATCTATGTGCTGTGCTGTGCTTAGTAGCTCAGTCATGTCCAGCTCTTTGTGACCCCATGGGGAATAGCCCACCAAGCTCCCCTGTCCATGGAATTCTCCAGGCAAGAATACTAGAGTGGGTTGTCATGCCCTCCTCCAGGGGATCTTCCCAACCCAGGATCGAACCCATGTCTCCCTCATTACAGGCCGACTCTTTACCATCTGAACTACCAGGGAAGCCCAAGAATACTGGAGTGGGTAACCTACCCCTTCTCTAGGGGATCTTCCTGACCCAGGAATCAAACCTGGGTCTCCTGCATTGCAGACGGGTTCTTTACCAGCTTAGCTACCAGGAAAGCCCAATAATATCCATATTTTACTTTAAAATATAGTAGCAATGTCTGCTTATTGTATAAATAATGAATAATAAGGAGATGCATATTTTTAAAAAATTACTCTCCTCTGAGGTCACTCACAGTTTTGTGTCATTTTACAGTCCCTCCTACTTCATAAACATATACATGTATGTTTGACTTCAGCTTAATTTCATTTCATTTGTGTTTTCACAAACAAAACGCAGAAAGGATCATACTAAATGAAAACACATATGGTATATATTTTTTGTTTGTTTGCAGGTTTTGTTTTTGGTTTGCTTGCTTAGTAATAAATCACAGACCTGCCTCCTGGTCAATGGCTCGAGGTTTAAACCAGAGCTGCAGAATTTTCCACCGAGCAGTTTTTAGTCACCACTTCTCAATCAAGGGACGAGCCAGTCGCTCCTAGTTTCCCCATTTCAGGCAGTGCTGCCATCAACAACCTAGCACAATATATCCTTTTGTTTTTCACCCTTTACTTCTTTAGGCTACTGTCCCCAGAGGGTGACGATCCGGTCAAAAAACAGGTATATTTTGAATTTTAATAGCTACTGCCAGATTCCTTTCCAGAAAGGTTGTAGCAACCCACACTCCCTCCTGCAAAGTGTGTGATTGCACAGGGATTGCTGTGGGGATGAATCTTGTTTGCCAGCCTGGGTGACTCCTGGATATCAGAACAGTGAGGAAGCCCAAATGGGGTTTCACTTGCTCATTTCTTTTCATGAAGGCATGACACCCTGACACCCATACTTAAAGAAATGATTACCCTGACAATTACCACTCTGGGGGCTTCTTTGACTTGGAAAACATGTTTGCATGAACTATGGTTCCTCCAGCTGCTTCTTCCCTAGTCTCTGCTCTCACAGACTAGGGGGTTTCTTTTCTTTCCACTTCCTCCCTCGCTGAACATCTCATGGACATTCTAATCACTCTTGCACCTGCCCTACCCACAATCCCCAAAGCTATGTTTATTGATGACAAAGCCACCAGCCTTTGATCAAACTTCATCTTCCTCTTCTGACATACTGTTGCCCATCCCCTGCCATTTTGAGGCCATGTACAATAAAACTGTTAAGATGACTGGGTTCCAAATCCAAACACTAGCTCATCTCAGCTCTGTGGCTTGAGAAATCCCTTAACTCCTCTGAGCCTCAGTTTTCTACCTATGAAATGGGACTATTGTGATGCCTGCCTCGTGTGTGTTCAGTCGCTCAGTCATGTCGCATCTTTGTGACCCCCGTGGACTGTAGCCCACCAGGCTCCTCCATCAGTGGGATTTCCCAGGCAAGAATACTGGAGTGGGTTGTCATTTCCTTTTCCAGGGGATCACATAAAATCTTAAAATGTGCTTGGAGTGCAAAATGTTCTAGCTATTTTTATTGCAAAGGACCCCAAAAATCTGATGTCTCCTTGAATGTCTTCAGAAATTCTGTGTCCCTAAAGATTCCTTTTCTCATCTCCCAATTCAAATGTCAGACATAAGTCCTCAGCCCTCTACCATCTGGCCTCTTACCTTTAGAGAGCCCAGCAAATATCAGCCTTATTTTTCATTTTACTTATTGTTTTTGGCCCCACTGTGTGGCATGTGTGGTGGGATCTTCCCTGTGATCAGGGATTGAACCCCAACCCCCTCAGTGGAAGCATGGAGTCCCAACCACTGGACTGCCAGTGTGAAGTGAAGGGAAAGTTGCTCAGTCATGTCCAACTCTTTGAGACCCCATGGACTATACAGTCCATGGAATTCTCCAGGCCAGAATACTGGAGTTGGTAGCCTTTCCCTCTCCAGAGGATTTTCCCAACCCAGGAACTGAACCCAGATCTCCCACATTGCAGATGGATTCTTTACAAGCTGAGCCATGAGGGAAGCCCAAGAATACTGGAGTGAGTAGCCTATCCCTTCTTGAACGGATCTTCCTGACCCAGGAATGAAACCAGGGTCTCCTGCATTGCAGGTGGACTCTGAGCTATCAGGAAAGCCCACTGGGCCACCAGGGAAGTCCCCAAATGTCAGCTTTAAATTGAGAGCAGCTTGGTTTATGATATAAAAGAACCAGGCACTACACCAAGAGATCTGAGTTTTAATTCCCCACCACTGTGGTGTCATAGACGTCCATGCTGGAATATCTGTTACCCACCCTATAGGAGTGTCCTCGCCTGGTGAATGATGTCAAATAAACCTACCCCTCAGGGATGTGATGTAAATTAAGACATATACAGAAAGGATGGGAGTAAAATTGGAATGATAATTAAGGGAACAATTTACAATTATCCAGTAAAGTTGAAGACAATGAAAATCTATGACCCAGTCATCCCATTCCTGGGTATGTGTCATAGGAAAAATCACACACACACACACACACACACACATACACCACAGTACATGTGCCAGGAGCTCCACAGAATTGTTCACAATTGTCCAAAGAAGAAGGAAAGAAAGAAGAAAAAGTTGCTCAGTCGTGTCTGACTCTTTGCAACCCCATGAACTGTAGTCTGCCAGGCTACTCTGTCCATGGAATTGTCCAGTCCAGAATACTGGAGTGGGTAGACATTCCCTTCTCCAGGGGATCTTTTCAACCCAGGGATCAAACCCAGATCTCCTGCATTACAGCCAGATTCTTTACCATCTGAGCCACCAGGGAAGTCCAAAGCAACCCAAATATCCCATTGATAGTAGAAAAATTTGTGGCATATTCACAGAATACGACACAGCAACAAAAATGGATGAACTACAGCTATGCACAGCACAGAAGAATTGTGAAAACAATATTTTGAGAAAAAAGACAGACACAAAAGATTACATACATGTTGATTCCGTTCAAAGCTCTAAAACTAATAAAGGCAAACTATTGTTTGAGGATGCATGCATGCATGGAACACTGTCAAGAACAGCAAATAAATAATTGTTAGAGAAAGTACAGGAGGTTAAATGTTGCAAGGAGGAGAGAGCCAAAAGCAGAGAGGACCGTATGGGGGCTTCTGGGAGCTGGAAATGTTTAGGTTTTTTGATCTGGATGTTAAGTGCACGAGTTTCTATCAGTCTGCTAAACTGTGTATATGCGATATATTTCTCAATTTAAAAAATAAGATCAACAGCATCAAGAAGGAATGTATGGAAAATGGCTAGTGCCTGATAAGAGCAGCTGCCCCCAAATGCTAGCGATGACAATTTCACTGGGTCCTTGAAACAGTCACTTAATTGCCGGGCTGCTGTCTGGTCCGTAGTGCATCCTGCATCTGTGTTAGAAGTTTACGTGGGCTGTGTCACCAAGCCCTCAATGCCCCTGCCAGCTCATCATTCTCCCCTTTTCCACTAGCTGTCAGGCAGCTTTCCTCGCTCTGTCTCTCAGGCTGTCACATTTGGCATTGTCTCCGACCCACCCTCCTTCTCCATCAACTCCCCTCAACTCTTTTCCCCACCCAGAGAGTCCCCAGGCTGAAAACCCCTCCCCAGACTTCACCTCCCCTCCACTCCTACAGTTCTGGTCCTACCTCTCAACCCAGATGGGCCACGTGTCTTTCCCCAGGTTTCCATCCCAGATGAACCCTTTCACCATCTCCTGGCTCCTCCTGGACCGCTCTGGGAGATTCCTGGCTGCCAAATACCTCAAGACAAAGTTCTGGTTTTCTTTTAGATTTACATCTGGTGCGTTTGAGTTAATATTCAAACCTCTAGGGTTTGTTCTTTAGCATGTTAGGCATCCCTCTCCCAGTGTGTGGTTTTTTATTAGACATGCTCTTTTACCTCTTTGCTTAAATCACCAATTAAATGTTTGATGGCCCAGAACTAAGGACGGAGCCATGGGGGGTCATTTGCCTCTCCCTAGAGTCCAGAAATTCAGCAAGAGGAGAAGAAAGGACAGCCATCTCCTCCCGGGGTAGAAGGAGGCAGATCATATCCATATCCTCCAGAGGGGATGAGGTGGTGTTTGAAAAAATACATGACATCAATATAATTTGTTGGTGTGAGGAGGCAGGGGAGCAACTATACATTGCAAAGCCGGGCACTTGGCCGTCAGTGCTTGAAAGAGGGACTTCCCAGGTGGCGCTAGTGGTAAAGAACCTAGCTGCCAATGCAGGAGAAGTAAGAGACGGGGGTTCGATCCCTGGGTCAGGAAGATTTTCAGGGGAGGGCATGGCAACCCACTCCGATATGCTTGTCTGCGGAATCCCATGGACAGAGGGGCCTAGCGGGCTGTAGTCCCCAGGGTCGCAAAGGGTCGGACACAGCTGAAGCGACTGAGCACACATAAACGCTTAAGAAAGGCCCGCCCATCCCAACCCCATTTTGGTCCTCCGCTGACAGGTTCAATTTGACCTCTGTCAGAACAGAACATCTGTCAGAATCTCTTCCAGAATGAACACTTCAGGGCTCTTGGGCTCAGACACCTACTTGTTTTGAAGCCTCCGGGCTGGATGACAGAGACTTTAACTCCCCATTTGGACAGCTCTTGTCGCAGGACTGATGAAAACATGATCAGAGCTGCCTTGGATGAGCCATAGGCTGCCATTTTCTGCATTGGAACCCCTCCTAGGGAATAACAAGAGGAAAAAAAAAAAAATCAGGTCTGAGGTTTTTATTTGTTCATCCACTAAGTTTTTAGATGGCACCTACTTCATGCCAGGAGCTGGAATCAGCAATGACTAAGGCAGACAAAGGAAGACAAGGGCCCCTGGTACCCGGGTAAGAGTGTGTTCCTGGTCACGCTGCTGTCTGGCTTCCTTTGCTTCTGCTTTCCACGGCTGTTCCATCACAGCTGGTCCAATGACAAACCAAGTGTAAGGCTCAGTCTCTCCCAGCAATTAAGCTAATGTAATAAAGAGTATCTGCCCAACCTCTGACCTTCCGGTTTGGCCAACCTACATTCTGAGGTCCTGGGTGGACATATGTTGGGGGGAAGGAGGGGTAGAATGGGCACTGTTCACTCCATTACTGTACTTGTACTTGGGCTTAACACGTTGCTGCAAGGAGTAACAGACACCACAGGGAACTGTGGGATATCTCTGTAAGAGGGTATGACCCGTCAGAATGGCCGTCATCAAAAAGACTCTAAGTAATAAATGCTGCAGAGAGAGTTTGGAGAAAAGGGAACCCAATTACTGTAGACAGTGACTGCAGCCATGAAATGAAAAGATGCTTGCTCCTGGGAAGAAAATTGCAGCCCAGTAAAACTGGGGGGCAGGGAACACAGGCATTGAAGAGATACCTAGAAGAGCTAATATCAATTAGCATTATTCTTCTTACATGATTATTAAAGCTGTGGTCTAGGATTTCCCTGATGATCCAGCTGTTAAGACCCCACGCTTCCAATGCAGAGGGTTCAGGTTTGACCCCTGGTGGGGAACCTAAGATCTTACAGGCCAGGCAGTGCAGCCAAAAAAAAAAATTTTTTTTTTTTTTTAAATAAATCTTTGGTCTGGCTCACATAACTTCCTTTTGGGAAACATTCTCCCTTACCCCTCTGTCTTTGCAGGAAGGCTGTCAGTCAGGGGTACTGTGATCATTAAGAGAGGCTGACTGGCCAATCATGATCTTGCATCCCCTGGCCGTGGAGACTGGGTTGGGGCTGTGCATGTGACTTCAACTGAGCAGAGTCCTGATATAGATTGTGGAAGGGAGATAGCTTTATCATTTATTCCTGGATATCTACATGTGATAATGGTGAAATGTCAGCACTCCCGGGGCCATTTTGGTCACCACCTCACAGAAGGTAAGTAAAAGAAAGTGGTGACAAGCGAGTTCAGAAAGCTAGAGGTGGAGGGTTGTGGACTGAAATGGAGATGGAGCTGGGGGAAGAGTTATGATCACCCTGAAGCTTGTTTGCAACTGTCAGTGAGCTTGTAAACTCCTACTTCCTTCTTTAAGTTCCTTTGAGGTTTGGCCCTGTCACTTAAAAGAAAGAGTCCTGAAGCTTAACAATGATGCAATTTCAATATAGAATCTGGCATCAAATGTTAAACTCTGATTCCTGCTTGCCACGTATTTAAGCTGCTTCTTATTGAAGTGATTAAGAGTTCAATATCCAATTCCTTCCTTTGACCCGTGAGAAGGGCCAAAGAAGCTAAAGCAACTTGTTCAAACTTTCAACCCAGTTTGGACAGTTAGACTTGTCATTTCTTCACGGTTTTTAGAGATGAGGTGTGTGTGGCCAGCTGGAAGGCAGGTTAGCAGAGGGCAGCAGTTAAGGGCTGGCTTCTGGAGCCAACTGCACCTGTGTTCAAAGCCAGTTAAAGTTGGGAAAACCAGGTCATGTTTATGCACCTATCTTTTGATCTATAAATTAAGAGTAAGGATAATACATGGTCACAGGATGGTTGTGAAAGCTGAGTGAGTGAGTGGTACAAAACAGGCTCCCTAATAGACCTTCCTGTTATTTGCCCAGGCACTGGGTTGTTTAAAAGCTTCCTCAGGTGATTCCAGTGGTCAGATCTGGTTGTTAAATGCTTCTCAAGAACATCTCTGAATGTTTTCCATGTATATTTCTGTCTTCTGGATGTGTAAATGTTAATACAGCTTGGGACCTGGGAAAACTGAGGTTTATGTTTCGGTTGTAGAAGTTGTGACTCAGAAGTTGGATAGCGACCTGGCATTGCTGTCTTATCTTTGATCTAAGTCTCAGAGATGTGGGTGGGGCAGGGGGAGGGCACGGGTAAGGTATGTTGTGTTTCAAGAGTCTGAAATTAAATCTAAGTCTATGCCGGAAGAAAGTGTTTCTTGTTTATATGTTTGGTTTTGATGGATCTTGAGCTGTATGTGCCTTGGTCAAAATATATTTCCCTTAAATTATGTTGACTGAAAGCATATCTCAGAAGGTTGCATTCTGTATGATTCCATTTATATTACAGTCTTGAAATAAAATTATACAGATGGAGAATAGATTTGTGGTCGCCAGAAGTTGAGGTGAGGGTGTGGATGTGGTCCTGAAAGGGATAGCTCAGGGGATCCTTTTGCTGAAACATTCTGTATTTTGATTGTGTTGGTGGTTTTAGAAAGCTATGCATACGATGAAACTGCACAGAATTACACACACACATAAATGCATGCAGATAAAACCGGTGAAGTCTGAATAAGCTCTGTGCATGGTACTGATGGTTTTGATGTCACACTATAATTACGCAAAATGTTATCTTTAGGGAAGGCTGAGTGAAGGGCCAACAGGACTTCCCTGTACATTTCCTTGCAGCTTCCTGAGAATCTATACTTATTTCCAAATAAAAAATTTTAAAAGGCATTCTCTCTTTAAGACATTTTAAGGCAAGAGAATTGCCTAGCTCCCATGTAGGTCTTTGGATGTACCAAGATCATAGGGTCTCTTAACATTTTGGTAAATAAAACTAAAAATTTAGGTTTTTTTTTTAAGCTTGTCATGGGACGCCCCTGGATTTCCCTGGTGGCTCACTGGTAAAGTATCCGCCTGCCAATGCAGGAGATGCGGGTTCGATCCCTGGGTTGGGAAGATCTCCTGGAGAAGGAAATGGCAACCCGCTGCAGTATTCTTGTCTGGAGAATCCCATGGACAGAGGAGCCTGGCAGGCTACAGTCCATGGGGTTGCAAAAGAGTTAGACATGACTTAGCGACTAAATAACAAAAAATAGGAGGCCCCCAAATCAAGGTCTGGCTAATCTGAAACGTAAAAGATGAGCCCCCTAAGCACACCAGAGTGTGAAACATTTCTGCTGAGGCTGCAAGCAAATTTAAAGTGATAGCGTACTTGTCTGTCACTCCATCCCACATGCACCTCCATCACAGACTGGGCTAATGCAAAAGCAAAACTTTGCCTGTAGAGGGATACTTGCTCAGGACATATTAAAATTGAATGCTGGGGTTCCCGTCAATCGATTCTAAGTAGCCAGCGCTGGTAAACTGCCCAGAATATGAGGTGACCTGTTATTAAGCAACTTAATGGAACACCCAGGCAACAATGGGACTTGTTTTAACCATCTGCATACAAACCTATGGACTATTTTGCTGCTGCGGTGGTTGCTTAGTTGCTAAGTTATGTCTAACGTTTTGCAACCCCATGGACTGTAGCCCACCAGGCTCCCCTGTCTATGGGATCTCCCAGGCAAGAATACTGGAGTGGGTTGCCCTTTCCTCCTTCAGGGGATCTTCCCAACCCAGGGATCAAACCCTCATCTCCTGCATCGGAAGGCGGAATCTTTACCACTGAGCCAGCAGGGAAGCCCCAGGGACTGTTTCCATCCTTCACAACTGCAAACCATCCATCTCCCCTTGGTGGGGCCACCATGAATGCAGCATCCCACCCCCTTCTAAATCTACCAGTCTCCCCTACCCAGTCTTTCTGCCTCGGGGAACTACTCAGTGACTCTGTTGTCTGGCAAGAACAAACTCAGCATTCACATTTGTCATCTGTCTGGGGTTCCTTGTCTTGGACTTCATGGTGTAGAGGGAACCTTGAAGTTACAATCCTGCAGCTTACAGAACTGTGAGGCCTTCCCCGACCCACCCCCCACCATCCCCTAAGGTGGGGCTCAGTCCTAGTCTTTGCCTGATTCATTTGGTGCTGGACAAGCAACAGGTTAGTAACCTTTCAGTTCTAGCAATCAAGTGCTCTTGGGGTCCTCTGAGGAAGCACAGGGCCTCAAAGGCTCCTCATACGCACAACGATCCACACCTACCAGATCATCTTTTTCCTGACCAAAAGCTGACATACGGCTTTCCAAGTGGATGTCCTATAACACAGGGCGGAATAACCGCAACTTTTCAGCCTGAAGCTGTATAGGTAGGGTGTGATATTTTGATTTATAATAAATATGTATTTGGTCATGGTCATTGTTTCTGGCACTGGGCTTCTAAAGCCCCGGGAGTTTCCTAAGGCAGCGGTCCCCAGCCTTTTTGGCACCAGGGACTGATATCATGAAAGATGATTTTTCCACAGACAGGAGGTGGGGGGTGGGGATGATTTCAGGATGATTCAAGCACATACATTTATTATGTACTTTATCTGTGATCTAACCCTGCCACTAATCTGACAGGAGGTACTAGTCTCAGGGCTGGATGTTGGGGACCCCTGCCCTAAGGGACAGGAGCTGCAAAGGTTAAAGGAGACTTTTGTCATGTTAATGAGGCAACCAACAAAACCCTCTCCTAAGGATGGGGCTGGTTGCCACTGGATTCAATCTTGTGATTAGAGGGTTGGAACTTTCAGTTTTACCCCCACCTCCATCTCCAGTGAGGGGAGAGGGGAGATTGAGATCAATCATCAATGGCTAACGATGTAGTCAATCATGTGCTCTAACGAAGCCTCACGAAAGCCCCAAAGGAGGGCATTGGGAGAGCTTCCAGGTCAGTGACCACATGGAGACTGGCTTTCAGAGAGCATGGAAACATCTCACCCTTTCCCCATGCCTTGCCCTGTGTAGCTCTTCATCTGGCTCTTGATCTGTATCCTTTAATATCCTTTGTAATAAACCAGTAATCCAGTGAGTTGAGCTGCTCTAGCAAATTAATCAATCCCAGCAACAGAGTAGTTGGTACCTCTGCTCTACAGCCCATCGATCAGAAGCACAGATGATAACCTGGGCTTGTGTCCAGGATCCACTGTTTGTTTGCCCCCGTGTTTGCCTGATATGTCCTTGTTTGGTAGCCTGGAAGAGTGAGAATTTAGAGAATTTAGAGTAAAAGACCTAGGTACCAACCCTCATTCCATTGCTTACCAGCTGGATGATCCTGGGCTAGAATGTGCTTAATCTAAAAGGAATTAGTCTCTGCATCTTGCAGATAGATGTTAGAATTGAATCCAAAGTGGGGATGGGCGGGTGGTTGGGGGGACAGTCCTGTAGAACTGAGCCCTCAACCAGCGGGACCTGATGCTATATCCAGGTAGAGAGCATCAGAATTGAGTTGCATTGTAGGCACCCTGCTGGTATCTGAGCATTGCTTGTTGGTGTCGGGGAAACTCTTCTCTGCAATTTGGGACCAGGTGCGGGACACATTTATAGGGGTACCAGGGTCCCATATCCACAGCAACTTTCTCATTCTCTAATATCTTCCCAAGACAGTACTCTCATGACCTTGTCTTGGGAGAAAGCAGTGAGGGTTCCCAGCTGGTTTCTGCTTCCTCCAAGGTCAAGTGAGTCATTTCAAGTAACAAAGTCCAGGGAATTCCCTGGCAGTCCAGGGGTTAGGGCTTCTCTGCTGAGGGCCAGGGTTCAATCCCTGGTCAGGGATCTAAGAATCCCCACCTCCATCCCCCTTCCCCCCAAAAAAGAACAAAGTTCATTACTATATTGCACCTTTCCAACTCAAGAACACAGACCAGGGCTTCCGTGGTGGTCCAATGGTTAAGATTCCATGCTTCCACTGCAGGGGACATGGGTCTGATCCCCTCGTTGGGGAAGTTCTGCATGCTACAAAGTGCAGCCAAAAGGAAAAAAAAAAAAAAGAACACAGACCAACCCAGGAGAGGTAGGTTTGCTTACCTTGTTTAGGTACGGATAACAGAAATTTGAGATTAATAGCATCTCCCCAGTCCCTGGGGATTTAACAAACTGTTCAGTAACAAAGAAATATCTAAGACCTTGTTCAAAGTGTGATTGAGAAGCAAGGGCAGCAGCTAGGAGTCTATTAGAAGTGCAAGCCCTCGGGTCCCACTCCAGACCCACTGAATCAGAAATTCTAGGGATGAGAGCAGGATTTTTTTCTTACTGTGATAAAACACACAAAATGTAAAATTCACCGTCTAACCTTTTTAAGGTGTACAATGCAGTGGCTTTTAGTATGTTTACAATATTGCGCAACCAACAGCACTATTTGGTTCTGTATTTTCAATGCCCCAAAAGGACACCCCGTAACCATTAAGAAGTCACCTCTCACACCTTTTCCCTCCAGGCCCTGAGAACCACTAACCTGCTTTCTGTCTCTATGGGTTTGCCTGTGTTGGACATTTCACATAAATAGGACTGCCCCAAGATGTGGCCTTTTGTGGCTGGCCTCTGTCACTTAGCACGATCTTCTCAAGGTTCACCCTTCAGTGTATCAGTGCTTTGTTCCTTTTTGTGGATTAATAATATTCCACCGTGTGGACAGACCACATTACGTTCATCAGTTCATCAGTTGATGGACATTTGGATTGTTCCCATCTCTAGCTATTGTAAATAATGATGCTATGAAGACCTGTGTACAAGTTTTTGTTTGAACACCTGTTTTCTGTTCTCTCAAGTACACACTTAGGAGTAGAATTGCTGAGTCATACTGTAACTCTATGTTTAATTTATTGCTGCTGCTGCTAAGTTGCTTCAGTCGTGTCTGACTCTGTGCGACCCCATAGACGGCAGCCCACCAGGCTCCCCAGTCCCTGGGATTCTCCAGGCAAGAACACTGGAGTGGGTTGCCATTTCCTTCTCCAATTTAATTTATTGAGGAACTGCCAAATGTTTTTCACAGAGGGTGCACCATGTTACATTCCCACCAGCAATTCAGGAGCGTTCCACTTCCTCCACATCCTGGCAGATCAAGTGTTGTTTTCTGATTTTTCATGACATCACCCTAGTGGGTGTGAAATATTACCTCATTTAAGTTTTGGCTTCCTGTCATTGTTTTTAAGTAGCCCTCTTGCTGATATTAATGCATCCAAAGTTTAAAAAAATTGTCTAGGGACCAGTAGCGTTCACTTAGGAACTAGTTACGAAATACAGACTCTTAGGCCCTCTCAGACCAATTCAGTCAAATCCTTCATTTTAACAGGGCCGCCCGATGCAAAGAGCAGACTCATTGGGAAAGACCCTGATGCTGAGAAAAATTAAAAGCAAAAGGAGAAGAGGGCAACAGAGGATGAGATGGTTGGATGGCATCACCGACTCAATGGACATGAGTTTGAGCAAACTCGGGGAAATAGTGAAGGAGAGGGGAGCCTGGTGTGCTGCAGTCCATGGGGTCAGAGAGAGCCAGACACGACTGAGCGACTGAACAACAGCAACCAGGTGATCACCGTACACAGTGTTTGAGAAGCACTGATGTAGGTGACAGCCCTAAACTGCTAATACTTCCTCATCATTGCTTAAACACACTAGAGTTAGGGTCTGTGGTTTTTCTGTTTGTTTTGGGGGGTTTTTTGCCTCCCATTTTTGCCTGGTATCCTTGTTTGGTAGTCTGGAAGAGTGAGAGGAACACAGAATTTGGAGTCAAAAAACAGACCTGGGTACCAACCCTGACTCCACTGCTTACCAGCTGGATGATTCTGGGCTAGAGCATTCTTGATCCAAAAGGAATTAGTCTCTGCATCCTGTAGATGGATGATTCTGGGCTAGAGCGTTCTTGATCTAAAAGGAATTAGTCTCTGCATCCTGTAGATGGATGATTCTGGGCTAGAGTGTTCTTGATCTAAAAGGAATTAGTCTCTGCATCCTGTAGATGAATGATTCTGGGCTAGAGCATTCTTGATCTAAAAGGAATTAGTCTCTGCATCCTGTAGATGTTAGAAATGAATGACTTGAAGTATGTAAGCATCTAATTAAACTCAGCATGAAGACGTTCACTCCCATCTTGCTCTCCCCTCTCCCCCATTTTCCTGTGCTTGCTCTGGCTAGTTTTAAGGAAGTAGATCTCATCTTTGGCTTCTTCTCACATTACCGAGCAACTGAGACTGGCTGAATGATTTGCCAGATGGTTCCCTTAAGGCAGCTAGTTCGACAAGGGGGGGAAAAAAGAAATCCAGGCATGATCCCATAGTCAATTTCTACCGACTAGGGCTTCCCTGGTGGCTCAGTCAGTAAAGAATCTGCCTGCAGGACAGGAGACATGGGGTTCAATTCCTGGGTTGGAAGATCTGCTGGAGAAGGAAATGGCAACCCACTCCAGTATTCTCGCCTGGGAAACCCCATGGACAAAGTTGCTTGGTGGGTTACAGTCCCTGGGGTCACAAGAGTTGGACATGACTTAGTGACCAAACCACCACATGGACTAAGTCAAACTGAACTCAAGGTTGGATCTGCCTGTAATTTGTAGACTTGTAAGACTCTCTGTGAGACCAAGGACTTTGGCGCAAAGTTTTTCACACATTTTTAAACAGCTTGATGTGATGGGTGTCAACTACAAATCGGCACTTGCCAAGATCGCTGCGAACGACTGAACAACAAGGGCATTCACCATCTGCCTTGATGGAGACTGAACCCTGCACTGTTGCAACTGTTGACCTTTAACACCCGCTGAGGGAGTTCAGGGTGGAATAAGGCACTCTGTGCTTCTGATGGCATGGGTCTTTAGATAGATGTTTTAGGAACAGATTTTATAACCTCAACCTTTGCATCTCCTCATATCTAGAAAAGCAATAAATCCCTTCATGGTGACATCAGATCCTCTCGACTAGCAGAAACCTTTTTGTAAATGAATGCTTAATGGTATTGAACTCCCCCCTTCACCAAAATCTTATATATTGGCCTTCCCCTACTACCTCTTTTGGAGAGTCTCTAAGAACTATCCGAGCTGCTGCCTCCCGGGCTGCATTTTTTTGCCCACAATAAAACTCAACTCGCACCTCTCAAGTTGTGCATCTTTTTAGTCGACTTGGGCAACCATCACTATCTCTCAGTAGAGATCCCTGTTACTAGAGTGCCTTCTGCAACTGTGCTAAGTGCTCAGAACCCACCGTGCATTTAGCTCTACGGTTGAGACCAGAAGTTCTCAACTGGGGGTGCTTCTGCACCCCACCCCCACCCCCAGTGGCCATGTGGTAATATCTGAGGGTTTCTCAGCGCTGTGGGTGGGTACTACTTACATCTAATGAACCAAGAACATGTGTTGCTAAACATCCTGCAGAGCATCAGACAGCCCCCCTCAGAAAGAATTAGCCTCCCCACATTATCAATAATGTGGAATCCGGAAATGCTGCCTTCGACTCAGGTGCTGTGCCACCCTGTCATGACAGGAGATGAAAGGGACCCATAGACAAGTGGGGTGGCCTGCCTTCAGATCACCCAGTAATACAAGAGCACAGTTCAGAGCACAACGGGCTCAAAATCCCTGAGGCCTGAGTCGTTTTGATAAGGTTTGCTTTTAGCTGTTCTCACTCAAGTACAGCTTGCAACATAACACAGGTATTTGCTCTGCAATTTCTTAAGAGGACAGCTGGCCAGAAAAGACTTTCAGGTCTCTCAAACATAAAGATTTTTCACCTGCCCTTTGTCCCATCAATCAGTCATCTCTCCCTTCCTTCAGTCCTTGGTTAAATATTTATCAAACTGCCTTGCTGGGATTTAGGTTAAAGAGCTATCCTATTCTGTGGGAGGGATGAGAAACGAACTTGCTTACACGGCAGGGGCAAATGTCCTCCCGGGTAGGTTGTGGTCAAATCTGGAAGTCGTGGCCTATTGGGCTTATCGGCGCAGGAGCTGTCGTGTGTGATAGGAAGCGGCAGGATGAAATGCCAGGTACTGTCACAGGCAGGCATGGTGATGCCAGCGGCGGGCAAGATGAAAAGCCACAGGGGCACACAGAGCCAGCCTCTTCATGGTGCACGGCCTTTGAGTCTCTTACTCTACTACACGCCAGGTTCAAGGCTGATGCTTAAATCCATGTCATTTCATTCCATCTCACCATGGCCCTAAGAAGGAACAATCATTTTTATCCCCTTTGTAAAATGCACGAGCTGCAACTCAGATTCAGGACTTTGTCCTGAGTCACTCTACTGTCAGCGGAAAAGACAGGATCAAAACCTATGCAGTTTATCCCCACTCAGCTTCCTGGCTTTCTCTCCTTTCTGAAACCTGATTCTATCTATATAGCTACATGCTGCCTCACTTGTTCTTTCTGTTTCTTGTTGCTTTCTTTGGAGAGGAGGAGATGTAGGAGGGAAGGGTGTATTCGTAATGCAATCGACTCTTGTGTGCATCTCCTGGAGAAGTCTTTAAAGAAGCAATGTTTCTGCCCTGCCCCAATCCTGGAACTTCCTGTCTACTGACCCTCTTTACACCTGGGTATGGGGGCGAGGCTAAAGCTTGCAGATTAATAGGCAGAGGAACATGGTAGAGGTGATCCTTTGGGAAAAGTCTCTGACATGATGTTAACACAAGATCCTGCCTGAATCAGTGGGAGAGGCAGTGACTTGGTGCATCAGAACATGGGGCCAAAGTTCAATTCCAGTTCTAGCTGCAGGGCTGGTTACATAACTGTTATGAAACTTGATTTTCACAACTGCAAAAGGAGAATACTAATACTTTGCGGGGTTGTTGGGATCATATATCTGATGGCATCCCCAAAATGTCTAAAACCTAATAGTTGTTTGTGTAATTGCTAAGTCATGTCTGACTCTGACCCCATGGACTATAGCCTGCCAAGTTCTTCTGTCCGTGGCATTTTCCAGGCAAGAATGCTGGAGTAGGTTGCCATTTCCTTCTCCATAATGCCTAATGGATGCTTCCTAATAATTATTAACATCTGTTAGATGTCTGCTATATGCCAGGCACCGCTCTAAGTACTTTAACATCAGTTCTATTGGTCACAACTGTCCATCTTCCAACCACTCTTTGACTCTGACCCTCTTGCCTCCCTCTTATAAGGATTCTTGTAACCGCATCAGACCCACCTAGATAACTCAGGATGATCTCTGCCTTTCAGATCCTTAACTCAATCATACCTACAAAGTCCCTTTTGCCAGGTAAGGTCACATAATTCAGGTTCAGGGAATCATGGCGTGGATATACTTGAGAGATCATTATTCTCTACCAGACCAGTTGTCTATTCACAGTATCGTGAGACACTGTCTTTGGGGTTACTTGCTATGCAGCCTTGAATAAATGGAACAGAGTTATCAGTTCCAGCTTAGCTCCTCCTGGCTGATGCAAACTTCCATGATAAATCTACATGATATTCTTGTCATGCAGAGGGTGGCCAAGGTGCCAAGCTCAAGACAACCTGAAGGGTCGGGGCAGCCAGGAGCTCCGGGAGAACTTTGGAGAACACTTACTAGTGACTGGCTCTCTCTCTCTCCACACCTCCATCTTCAAAATGAGAAAAAGACCAGCATGTACTTCCAAATAAGCACATTTTCCAAAATTACTATTACATTAGCTTTGCCAAGAGACTCATCGTCAAGCTGTCATCATCTTGGATGTTAATTTCTGTGGATTAGTAGTAGGCTATATAGTGCCTTTTACACATCCCGTGACTTTTCTGATTTTTGTGTTACAGTCTAGCTTCTTTTCTCCTTGCTTAAAATCTCTTCCATTGTTCTGCAAAACACTCATCAGCAAAGTGCAAGGGATTCTGCTGAATTCCTCTGCTCCTCATCGATAAGGTAAACTGTATGTATGGTTTAAGATCTTTGGCGCCTGTCTTCTTGCAAACGCCCGCGCTGTCAGGGACATATGCTTCCTGTCTGCTCTGATTTCATGCTACTGTTCTAACAACTTTATAAAAACCCTGGGTGACTTCTGAGTCCTGTAAATGAACCCACTGCTGGGTTTTCCCTGAAACATAAGGATTCGGAGCTGGGTGTGATGAAGGAAGACTCCACGCATCCAGGTGGATGGAGTGAGAGGCTCCGGTGAGTGACTGGCTAAGAGCAAAGGAGAGAAAGGCACGGGGATAAACAAACCAAAGAAAGCTCAAAGCTCTGAAACCTAAAGACCAGGAGATGAACAGAAAGAAGTTAAGAGAGCAAACTTTTGAGTTGCTAGTAGCAAGTGTAGCTTCAAACATGTTGACTTGATGATGATGGTAAAATAATGGAATGGAAATAATTAAGGCTAGGTGTAAAGGTTTTGCATGTCTAGTGGTGAGAATAGGAGTGAGATGTGTGATTTAATACTCAAAAATTTTCCTCTAATGGAAACATGTGATAAGTGAAATTGTTAGTTAGTCAGTCATGTCCGACTCTTTGCGACCCCAAGGACTGTATCCCACCAGTCTCCTCTGTCCCATGGAATTCTCCAGGCAAGAATACTGGAGCGGGTAGCTATTCCCTTCTCTAGGGGATCTTTCCAATCCAAGAGTCAAACCAGGGTCTCCTGCATTGCAGACATATTCTTTACTGCCTGAGCCACCAGGGAAACCCAAACATGTGACAAGTCAGTTCAAAGTCTTGGCTTAAGGACTTCCCTGGTGGTCTAGAGGTTACGACTCTGTGCTTCCAATGCAGGGTGTGCAGGTTTGATCTCTGGCCAGGGAACTAAGACCCTACATGCCATGTGGCATGGCCAATTTTTTTTTTTTTTTTTTTTTTAAGGCTTAGACGCCAAGTTGAAGATGTATGAATGGACATCCTCGTAGCATAAATTCATCATTTGTCTATTCATTCATCCATTTTTCCATTCCTTTGCACCCTTGCATTTTTCCATTTATTAATTGAGCTTTTACTTCATGCCAGACACTGGGCCCATAACAGATAGTGTGCATATTAGTGAAATGTAAAATAAAATCTTATGAACGAATGAGCAGCTCAAAGTTGAGAACAGAGGAAGAGAAAAACTTCCTTGCCACTGCGTCAGGCAAAAGGCAATGATAGGTCATTTCAGTAAATATTTGTTGAATGAATGAGGCAAAGAAGCATGTGAGACTTCTAGAAGTACCAGACTGAGGAAACTGAAGTTTTTGCAGAGGTCAAAAATGTAAAGGCTAAATTCAGAAGAAAGATAAGGGTGAAGTACTGCCAATGTGTTTTCTCAGGATTGGTTTGCTTTAGCAAAAAAATTGGAAATATTTTGGGGTTCTCATAAAAGTTAAAATACAACACTCATTGCTCTTAACCAACTTAGACCTCTCTCTCTCCATCCTTTCCCCTCCTCCCTCCCTCTTTTCCTTCCTTCCTTGCAACCAGCAGTGTTAATGTTGAAAGTGTTAGTTACTCAGTTGTGTCCAACTCTGCGACCCCAAGGACTATAGCCTGCCAGGCTCCTCTGTCCATGGAATTCTCCAGGCAAGAATACTGGAGCGGGTTGCCATTCCCTTCTCCTGGGGATCTTCCTGACCCAGGGATTGTGCCTGGGTCCCCTGCATTGCAGGCAGATTCTTTACTGTCTGAGCCACCAGGGAAAGTAGCAATGTTAGCAACACACTCAAATAGCTGTAAAATTCAAGGAAGTTGCTAAGTTAGAACCAGGGAAGAAAATATCAGGGACAATATTAATTGTCTAAAAAAAAAAAACAAACACCTTCCCCCTTGAAACATAAAGAAACCCAAATCAGATGAACAAATAGATGGACTTTTATTTAAAAAAAAAATCTTACTCAGAGCCAACTGAGCCAACAGTGAAGATCGGCATTCCTCTACACAAAGACAGGATCCTGGAGTTTAGAGCCCATCCTCTAGGCTTCCCACTTACCCACACAGTGACTTCCCCAAACAACCCCCTGGACACCACTCAAAGCCTACTAAGGTTCTGAGGAACCCCAATTTGTAGGTTTATCATATATGGCCTTTACTATGTTGAGGTAGGTTCCTACTGTGCCCATGTTTTGAAGAATTTTAACCATAAATGGGTGCTGAATTTTGTCAAAGTCTTTTTCTGCATCTACTGAGATTATCACATGGTTTTTATCTTTCAATTTGTTAATATGGTGTATCACATTGATTGATTTGCATATATTGAAGAATCTTTGCATCCCTGGGATAAACCCAACTTGATCATGGGGAATGAGCTTTTTGATGTGTTGCTGAAATCTGTTTGCTAAAATTTTGTTTAAGATTTTTGCATCTATGTTCATAAGTGATATTGGCCTGTAGTTTTCTTTTTTTGTGTTGTCTTTGTCTGGTTTTGGTATCAAGAACCCCAGTTTGGAAATATCTATTCTAGGAGAAAGAATTTGACATCACCGGCATGAGCATTTTTTTATGGAAGGGAGATGTTAAACCCTTGACTTGTTAGCTATCTGCCCTTTGAAATGGAGAGAAATGAGCCATCAAATGTCACACCCTGTGAGTGTGTGGTGGTGTGACACACACCAACTATCTTGAGATTGCAAAACAATGGGAATAATGTTATGGAAAATGCTAGTTGGCAGCCAACAGAGATAAGGATCACTGACAGTGCCAAAAGAGTGAAGACATATGCCTACTCATTGTCCAAGGAAAGACAGAGGGTGCAGGTGCTGGGAGGCTGGAAAACACAGGTCCTCTGTCACGCTGATGTGAACTGTATGCAGGGTTTCCTGGCCAAATCTAGGAAGCTTGTGCATTAGCAGTCACGCTGTGAGGATGTGTGAGAACCCTAAATCCCCAATAATGAACAGATGAGTTAGAAGATAGGTAAGAGTCAGTACAAGAAAGGTTTTGTACTAAGATCAAAGGCAAACACAGGATTTGACTAATCTTCACCCAGCCCTCCATGAGAGTCTTGTTTTCTTGTTCAGCCCACAAAGAATGCTACAAGCTGCATCTTGCAGGACTGGCACCCACGACCTTGTGGGGGAAAGGCAAGCTCACCTGCCATGCTGCTGATGTTCACCAGCCTCCCCCTGGATTTCCTAAGAAGAGGCAGAAACGCCTTCGTGACTTCCACAGCCCCAAAGAAGTTCACGGCCATGCATCGTTTGTATTCGGTCATGGGAATGAGTTCCCCATCGGTTGGTAAGCCAAGGACTCCGGCGTTGTTGATCACAGCCCACAGTCCTGAGGACAGAAAGGAACAACTCTGAGATTGGGCAATACCAAGAGAGTGGGATGATTTTTAATCCTTCAAGCTCCTAAGTCAACAGGACCCATTTGAGACTTGAGATCTGGGCAAGAGATCAATTCAACTCTCACACCTTTGTCTTGGGACTTCCCTGGAGGTCCAGTGGTTAAGACCTCACCTTCCAATGCAAGGTGGGTGTGGGTTCAATCCTTTCTTAGGGAACCAAGATCCCACATGCCTCATGGCCCAAGCCAAAACATAAAACAAGCAATACTGTATCAAATTCAATTAAGAGTTTAAATATGGTCCACATTAAAAAAAAAAAAAAAAAAGTCTTGAAAAGGAAAAAACCTTACTCTCCTTGAATACTTTTGAAAGATTAAGAAATGGTTTTATGGAGTTATATTCTTTTGCCTCAAAGTTTATTCCAAGTCTGCCTCATGTTTCTCTCTCAAAGGAGTATGTGGAGACAATAATGTCTCTTTAAGACAACGTGTCTTACATGCAGTGCAACAAAATAAGATTCTGTCTTCCCTTTGACTGGAAGAGTTCCCCTAGTACAAGGAAACAGGAAAACTAGAGCAGAAATGCCAAGAGCTAAGAAAACTACAGAGTCCTTGAGCTCTGCTCCCTTCCCCAGCCAGCCTGATCCCCTTGACTAACCGGAATCACAAGGAGAGCTTGTTCACTCACAGGTGCCTAGGATCCAGCTCCAGAGAAACTGATTGGGGATGTCTAGGGTGAGACCTGAAAATCTGCATCTCTAGCAAGTTCCCAGGTGATGCTGACTCTACAGGCCTGGACCTCACTTGGAGAACCACTGTCCACAACTGGTGATTTTTCAGCCTTGACTGCACATTAAAATCATCTGGGGAGCTTTTTAAAACCCTGACACCCAGGCCATACCGCAGCCAATTAGATCAGCAACTCTGGGGTAGTAAAGAAAGGGGATCTCGGCATTAGCCATTTTTTAAATCCCCTACATAGATGATTCCAGTGTACAACCAAGCTTCGGAGTCATTGCCCTAAATGGCAGAAGAGTGGTAATACAGAAACTCCATGTGCTTTGTGGGGAGGAGGGTCTGGAGCACAAGTGAGTCACCTGGGAGAAACAGAGGCGACAGGAGCTGGGGCATGTTCAGCTAGAGAGACCTGAAGCAGATTCTCTGAGTTCCCTGAGCCACTGCAGGGTTTAGACCAATGGCTCTCAAGGTGTGGTCCAGACCAGCAGCAGTAATTGGGAACTTGTTAGAAATGCAAATACTGGAGCCCCATCTCAGACCTGCTGGATCAGAAACTGACGATCAGAAATTACTGTTGAAGCTCAGCATTGTGACATGACATGCCCAAGCGTGAGATGCACGCCCACGTGTGAGAACCACTGGGATACAGAGGAGCAGAATGAGCCCCCATGCTAGGAAAGGCACGGAAATGGCAGTAGACACCAGCCCTAACTTCAAAGAGGCAAGTAGCAGCCAACCTGCATGAGGACCGGACAGAGTCTCAGCAGAGTCCAGCATGAAGCACTGGCCATCAAAGATGTAATGTCCCATCCCTAGGAATTTAGGATGCCACCCTGGGGAAATGAGAGAAAGCTCCAAATGACTGACATGGTTTTCGCCACATGGCTCAAGATAGAAATTGAGTTGACTTATAGAAAATAAAGTTACATTTCTTGCACAGCTGAGTTGGTGGTCTGACATTTACATGCAGTAATGACTGGGAGCTGTGAGAGGATGCCTGGCACGCAGTAAGAGCTCTACAGCTATTAGGAGGTTAGCGATAGGAGGAGAGGATGCCTCCAACTAATCCCTCCAACTGATGGTTTTAATTGCCTCAGCCTGATGCATACCTTTGACCAGTCAAACATACAGGTGGCAGCTTGAGAATGCCCTATGACATGGACCACCAAACATATCCTGTAAAAGGCTGGATAGTAAAAGCTTTAACATTGCAAGTCCTACTCACTCAACTCTGCCATTACGGTGTGAGCAGCCACAGACAATCTGTAAATGAACAGGACTGGCTACGTTCCAATAAAACAATAGGGACATTGACATTTGTATCCCATATAATTTTCGTGTGTCCAAAAAAATCTTATTCTGATTTCTTTTAACCATTTAAAAATATAAACACCATCCTGAGCTCACAGGATATACAAAAACAGGTGGCAGATTTATATAATAATCTATATATCTTTATAAAATACTCTTTAAATGACAAAGTTAAAGAGATAGACGTGATCTGGGTGAATTCCGGGAGTTGGTGATGGACAGGGAGGCCTGGCGTGCTGCAATTCATGGGGTCGCAAAGAGTCGGACACGACTGAGCGACTGAACTGAACTGAACTGAACTGAAAGAGATAGAGAGCAGGTTAAGGATGAGAATATGGCTCTTCAGAGGTAACGTGATGGGTCTGGTGGTGATGAAACAGTTCTGTATTTTGAGTGGGGTGATATTGCACAAAACTACACATTATGAAATTGCAAGCAAGCGCACACACACACACACACATGCACTTGCATGTATAGCTGATGAAATCTGAATGAACTCTGGGGATTACACCAATGCCAATTTCCTGGTTTTGATATTGTACTATAGTTATGCAAGATATTAACACTGGGGGAGGCTTGGCAAAGAGTGAATCTACTATTTTTCAAAATAAAATAGTTAAAAAAAAAAAGGCAGGGCCACATCTTGCCAACTCCTGCCATAGAATTCTAAGCTGGCCAATATACCTATTATACCCTTAGGGCTTCATAATAGTTTTTTAAAAAATTAATATTAATAACGAAAAAAGGGATTCCCTGATGGCTCACATTAAAAGAATCCACCTGCAATGCAAGAGACACAGGAGACACAGGTTCAATCCCTGGGTCAGAAAGATCTACCTGGAGCAGGGTGCAGCAACCCACTGCAGTATTCCCACCTGGAGAATCCCACACACCAAGGAATCTGCCAGGCGATAGTCCATAGGGGTTACAAAGAGTCAGACATGATTGAGTACACAGACACCAGGGCAATAATGAACAATATGTTCATGCTAATTTTAAAATCTGCTATGTAGGGACACCGCACAGTTGCTGGCCCTCTTACAGGAGCTGAGGTTTTCTGGTTTATCCACGTGGCCCAGAGGGTTCTTTAGCAAACATCCTTCTTTGTGATTTTAAATGAACCTGTTCTACCGCTCCACTTTCTGTTTGACTTGAGAGGCTGAAGTCGAGAGAGACCGCGAGAACAGGTAATTCTGTATTGGTGTTGAATTGGTATATTGGTAACTCTGCCTCAGTAAGGACTGTTCTCCAGAATGCAGGCCCCCAAACAGCATGTAAAGTGTTTTCCAAATTCTCACACCTTGGAAAGCGTACTGATTGGATCCTTTCATCCCAGGACACTGGTATTGTTCTTAGCATTTCAAGAAGTACTACCTTATCATTCACTATGGCCAGTACTGTCCTGCTGGGCCTCTCTAGATGGTGTATATTGAATATCTCCTAACAAGACAAATAAAAGGGATAGCAAAAGACAAGGCCAGGAAAATGACCTTTCTAGAAAACAACAATATTCGTTTCTTTTTTCTGGGTAGATCAGCTGTGAAGAGGACATAAGAAGGAAGTCCTTGAGGCCTTCATGGAAAACCCCCAAGTGAAGCCATAACAGGAGAAAGCGAAGCTAATTAAGAGAGGCTGGGTCCTGATGACATTGCTTGAATGCCTGGATCCAGACATGCCTGAAACCAACGGGTCTTTTTAGTTATGTAAGCAAAATGCATTCCCTTTATGCAGAGCTGACTCATTTGAAAAGATCCTGATGTTGGTAAAGATTGAAGGCAGGAGGAAAAGGGGACGACAGAGGATGAGATCGTTGGATGGCATCACCGACTCAATGGACATGAGTTTGGCAAACTCTGAGAGTTGGTGATGGACAGGGAGGCCTGGCATGCTGCGGTTCATGGGGTCACAGGGAGTCAGAAAGGACTGAGTGACTGAACTGAACTATGAATCTTTCTTAACATCTGAACTGAACTATGCTTTAACAGTTTTGAATTGGTTATGTCACTTGTATCTGAAAGAATCCTGATGGAAACATAGTTTTGGTTCTTAAGAAACCCTGTGGTGAGGAGTGGGATATGGACATATTTGTACAATAATGCAGTAACGAGGGTGTGTGCAAGGGGTAAACAGTGAGTTTCCAGAAGAGGAAGTGAATGATGTAGCCTGGATTACTGTTACATTTGAGCTAGATCTCCTGTAGAGTGTGTGGTTGGACAAAGGCAAAAGTCTAGAGAAATGAAGTGGAGGCAAGAGGGAAGTTTGGGTAAGAGGAAGCTGAAGGTACAAAGTCATGAACTAGAACATTCTATTCTGGAAACCATTCATCATTTACTGAGTGGAACAGCAGATATTGCAGATGAAGGTTTTGGCAAGGGCTATTCTCCTGAAAGGTCTTAGAATCCCTGTGAAGGTGTTTGATGGTGAATGAAGGACCACAGAACCGTTCAGTGGGACAAAGCATACGCCTGGCTAATAGGAGGAGCCCAAGACACGGAGGCTCAGTTTATCAAAGGAGATGGATGATACTCTAAGATATGCACATTGTAAAGACCACTCTCCATCTGGAAAGCAATGGGGAAGGAAATCCGATTACAAACAGAGCTCAGGTGGGAGATGAGGGTCCCAGTTAAACCATAGCTCCCCCAGGCTAATAGGAAGGGGTGGGATGATAAAGATCTAGGACATAGAATTGACAGGACTCAGGACCAACAGGATGCAGAAATCAAGGGTAAGCTGCAGGCCTAAGTGACCCCAGCTTGTTTGGCTTGAATGACTGATTAGGTGGCAGTGCCTGGGCTTCCCTGGTGGCTCAGACAGTAAAGAATTCACCTGCAGGATACCTGGGTTTGATCCCTGGATTGGGAAGATCCCCTGGAGGAGGACATGGCAACCCACTCCAGTATTCTTGCCTGGAGAATCCCCCTAGACAGAGGAGACTGGCAGGCTACAGTCCATGGGGTCACCGAGTCAGACATGACTGAGCAACTAAGCACAGCCGGTGTCTGAGCCAGCACCTCCATCGTCGGATGCAGGAGGGGAAACTGATTTGCAGACTAGAAGCAGAGGAAAAAATAATGAGGTCCGTTTTTGACAAATTGAGGCGGGATATCTGGTAACCAGTTGTATACGCCTATAGGTCCTGACATTGAAAAGAGGGCTATGTTGTTAACACAGATTCAGAAATTACTGGATTAAATGGCAGTGTTTCTCAGCTCTGGCAGAATATTAGCATTGCTGGAGGAGCTTTAAAATATGCTAATACCTGGGACCCCCAAATGGGATCTTCTTTATAGTGGACCTTCCCAGAAAAGGAGAGCACCAGTACCAGCCTCGCTGCGGAAGACCTGCTAAGTTACTGCCTGTAGATACCGATTTAATCTGCTAGGGAAAAGTCCCCAGGCTTCGTGGGAATCACAGACGTGTGACCTGTGCTTCAGAAAGATCTCAAGCTTGGTTTAATTTTCCACTGGCATTACCTTAACATCGTAAACATTTTGTAAACAAGGGGCCGCACATAAGTTGCAATTTTGCACTGCATCCCCTAAATTACATAGCCCATCCTGGGTCCACACATAGGTATTTTAAGACACTTCCCAGGTGAAAATTCCTGGTGTAGGAAGAGAAACAGGATAGCCCAGGAAACTTGGAGTGGGGTCTGGGGACGGAGCCCTCAGTAACACTCACACTTAGGGGACTGGCATGGTGGGCAGAGGAAGGAGGTTCATATAAGAGAAGCAGAAAGAATGATCAGAGAACTTAGAGGGCAAGATGTGGCTGGAGACCCCCAAAGCCCAAGGAGGAAAGGGTAATCAACACATTCAAACACTGCAGAGAAGTTAAGAGCTTGGTGTTCAAGATAATACAGACTGCTTCCCTTGGCCAGACCATTTAGGGAGATGTGTCAAGAAGTGAAAACTGGGCAGCAGGGTTCCAAAGAGCCTGGCTGTGAAGGGAGAGGAAGAGAAAGGCAGGGGCTAAGGGAAGACAGCCATTATGAAGCTGTTGCTGCTACTGCTAAGTCGCTTCAGTCGTGTCCGACTCTGTGCGACCCCAGAGATGGCAGCCCACCAGGCTCCCTGGTCCCTGGGATTCTCCAGGCAAGAACACTGGAGTGGGTTGCCATTGCCTTCTCCATTATGAAGCTACTTCAAGTCTAATACATGTTAGTATCAGTAGGAGGAAAGACATATGGAGGGGCAGCAAGTAACAGGGGAGTGACTGAGCAGAGGTTGGAGGGAATGAGATGGAGAATTCTGTAAGTTCTGAGGAAGGACCATGCCTGACTCCTTCGCAATGTCTTCATATCTGCAAGAGGTCCCAGCAAGGGGCAGGGGCTCAGTGCAGGGGTCTCCAGATGCCATCCAAGACTAAAGGGAAGTGGTAATTAGAGGCTAGAACCAGTGTTGGGCATTTGCAAGGAGGGTGGAGGGCAGTCGAGGGCACAGGTAGCTGAAGGCAGTACCTTTGTTCTGCAGCTTCTCCTTCACTTTGCTGTAGGCCGCTTTTATCTCCTGCGTGTTGGTGATGTTCAGCTGGAGCACAGAGAGATTCTTGGAGCAGGTTCTTCGTAATTCCTCTGCTCCGGACCCCTGTTCATCCAGAACTCCGGCAAATACAGTGAAGCCCAGCTCGTCCAGATACTTGGCCAAACCATGGCCAAACCCAGAATCGCAACCTGCAAGGGGCCAAAGCAATACAAAATGGGCTCAGACTAAAATGGCAGGAGAAATTATTGAAGAAAAACTCACGGCATGCTGTTTATGATGGTCCATGTTCTCTGTAGAGAGTGGGTCTTGAGGAAGTTTTCTCCTTTGCTAAGTGGAAAATGGGCAGAGAAGCCACAACAGACAAATTTCTCTTTATTAAAAAAAATAACGGAGGTGAGGAAGAATTTTAGGTGGGGACATAAATGGAAGGAGAAATGCTGATGAAGGGAAGGGGTCCAGGTGGTCAAAGAATGTAGCAGCGGAAACTAAGACATCTGACAGAAGCTTTTTCACTCATCTCTACGTGTAGTGTTTGCTGTAATAACCTCCATTACTGCATACAGTCTTCAGTAAAATTTTCATTACAAACTAACAGGTTGGAGTTGGTTTTTCTTTTTAAAGCTATAACAAAATGTCAGGTCCTGCTTCAAATTGGACCCAGGACAATAGAAGGAGCTACCCACAGGGTCCAATTCCTTATGAATTATGAAAGATGAAGACTCCTAGCCACCTGCCCTTCTCACCTCCTTGAAAGCTTGCCCCTAGCCATGGCCTTCTCCCAAACCACTGAACCCTAGAAAGACGCCTGCAACGGAAACCAGATAGAAATCCCTAAGGGCACTGCTTTGTGAAACCAGAGGATAAGATCATATGCAAAGCATATGTCAAATCTCAGATTTTTTTTTCACTAATCAGAAAAGGTCCATTCCTGTAAATGCTAGAAGGAATTTGGCCCATGTGCTTCAGAGAACACAAATACACAGTTATTCTTTCCAATCCAAATTTCTTGCTTGCTTTAGTTGGATCCTTTAAGGTAACCTTTTGGGTATTAGTTCTAGAAGGTGTTGTAGGTCTTGATAGAACTGTTGAACTTCAGCTTCTTCAGCATTACTGGTTGGGGCATAGACTTAGATTACCATGATATTGAATGGTTTGCCTTGGAAACCAACAGAGATCATTCTGTCATTTTTGAGATTGCATCCGAGTACTGCATTTCGGACTCTTGTTGACCATGATGGCTACTCTGTTTCTTCTAAGGGATTCTTGCCCACAGTAATAGATATAATGGTCATCTGAGTTAAAGTCACCAAAAAAAGATGTCCTTTTAATTATTGGGTACTGGAATGCAAAAGTAGGAAGTCAAGAAACACCTGGAGTAATGGGCAAATTTGGCCTTGGAGTACAAAACGAAGCAGGTCAAAGGCTAATACAATTTTGTCAAGAGAATCCACTGGTCATATCAAACACCCTCTTCCAACAACACAAGAGAAGACTCTACAGATGGACATCACCAGATGGTCAATACTGAAATCAAATTGATTATATTCTTTGCAGCCAAAGATGGAGACGCTCTATACAGTCAGCAAAAACAAGACCGGGAGCTGACTGGGTCAGATCATGAATTCCTTATTGCAAACTTCAGACTTAAATTGAAGAAAGTAGGGAAAACCACTAGACCATTCAGATATGATCTAAATCACATCCCTTACAATTACACAGTGGAAGTGAGAAATAGATTCAAGGGATTAGATCTGATAGACAGAATGCCTGAAGAACTATGGACAGAGGGTCATGACATTGTACAGGAGGCAGTGATCAAGACTATCCCCAAGAAAAAGAAATGCAAAAAGACAAAATGGTTGTCTGTGGAGGCCTTACAGATAGCTGAGAAAAGAAGAGAAGCTAAAAGCAAAGGAGAAAAGGAAAGATATACCCATTTGAATGCAGAGTTCCAAAGAATAGCAAGGAGAGATAAGAAAGCTTTCCTCAGTGATCAATGCAAAGAAATAGAGAAAAATAATAGAATGGGAAAGACAAGAGATCTTTTCAGAAAAATTAGAGATGCCAAGGGGACACTTCATGCAAAGATGGGCACAATAAAGGACAGAAATTATATGGACCTAACATAAGCAGAAGATATTAAGAAGAGGTGGCAAGAATATACAGAACTATACAAAAAAGATCTTCACTACCCAGGTAATCACGATGGTGTGGTCACTCACCTAGAGCCAGACATCCTGGAATGTGAAGTCAAGTGGGCCTTACCTTTTGTGAAGCATCACTACAAACAAAGCTAGTGGAGGTGATGGAATTCCAGTTGAGCTATTTCAAATCCTGAAAGATGATGCTGTGAAAGCATTGCACTCAACATGCCAGCAAATTTGGAAAACTCAGCAGTGGCCACAGGATTCGAAAAGGTCAGTTTTCATCCCAATCCCAAAGAAAGGCAATGCCAAAGAATGTTCAAACTACCGCACAATTGCACTCATCTCACACGCTAGTAAAGTAATGCTCAAAATTCTCCAAGCCAGGCTTCAGCAATACGTGAACTGTGAACTTCCATATGTTCAAGCTGGATTTAGAAAAGGCAGAGGAACCAAAGATCAAATTTCCAACATCTGTTGGATCATAGAAAAAGCAAGAGAGTTCCAGAAAAACATCTACTTCTGCTTTATTGACTACACCAAAGTCTTTGTGTGGATCACAACAAACTGTGGAAAATTCTTTAAAAGATGGGAATACCAGACCACCTGACCTGCCTCCTGAGAAATCTGTATGCAGGTCAAGAAGCAACAGTTAGAACTGGACATGGAACAATGGATTGGTTCCAAATAGGGAAAGGAGTGCATCAAGGCTGTACATTGTCACCCTGCTTATTTAATTTACATGCAGAGAATACATACATACATACATACATACATACATACATCATGAGAAACACTGGGCTGGATGAAGCACAAGCTGGAATCAAGATTGCCCAGATAAATATCAATAACCTCAGATATGCAGATGATACCACCCTTATGGCAGAAAGTGAACAAGAAATAAGAGCCTCTTGATGAAAGTGAAAAAGGAGAGTGAAAAAGTTGGCTTAAAACTCAACATTCAAAAAACTAAGTTCATGACATCTGGTCCCATCACTTCATGGTAACTAGATGGGGAAACAATGGAAATAGTGAGAAACTTTATTTTGGGGGGCTCCAAAATCACTGCAGATGATGACTGTAGCCATGAAATTAAAAGATGTTTGCTCCTTGGAAGAAAAGCTATGACCAAGTTAGACAGCATATTAAAAAGCAGAGACATTACTTTGCCAACAAAGGTCCATCTAGTCAAAGCTATGGTTTTTCCACTAGTCTTGTATGGGTGTGAAAGTTGGACTATAAAGAAAGCTGAGCCCTGAAGAATTTATGCTTTTGAACTGTGGTGTTGGAGAAGATTCTTGAGAGTCCCTTGGACAGCAAGGAGATCCAAGCAGTCTATCCTAAAGGAATTCAGTCCTGAATATTCATTGGAAGGACTGATGCTGAAACTCCAATACTTTGGCCATCTGATGTGAAGAACTGATTCGCTGGGAAAGACTGAAGGCAGGAGGAGAAGGGGATGACAGAGGATGAGACAGTTGGAAGGCATCACCAACTCAATGGACATGAGTGTGAGTAAGCTCTGGAAGTTGGTGATGGACAGGGAGGCCTGGCGTGCTGCAGTCCATGGGGTCGCAAAGAGTCAGACACGACTGAGTGACTGAAATGAACTGAACTTAAGGTAAATTTAGATAATTCTGTTTCATTAATGTGGAACGGGATATGAATTCTGATCTTGGGATGCAGGCACTTAACCAAATTATCAAGCTATCTACAATGATGGTTTATTTGAAACAGTTCTTGTGAGCATGAGGCTTCTTTCTTGCATCAAATGAGTAAGGACTCATAGTGGCAGGGAGAAGTACTTGTCAGTGTGAAAGTCACAGTTTATCCTTCTATAATTAGCTTAGGAGAAAAAAGTGAAGAACCCACTGTAGCAGGAAGAAGCAAGAGTCTTCCAGGGTCTGATATTTGATTAACTATTGTTACTGTGAATATTGTTACTATTGTTCCATTGTTTTTCCATGGCAGAACATACGGCAGAGACTTGGGAACGTGCATGCCTGAAGCCAGGTTATTCTTCTGTTCCTATGTTGCTTGCTGCTGCTGCTGCTGCTGCTAAGTCTCTTCAGTCGTGTCCGACTCTGTGTGACCCCATAGATGGCAGCCCACCAGGCTCCGCTGTCCCTGGGATTCTCCAGGCAAGAACACTGGAGTGGGTTGCCATTTCCTTCTCCAATGCATGAAAGTGAAAGTGAAGTCGCTCAGTCGTATCCGACTCTTAGCGACCCCATGGACTGCAGCCCACCAGGCTCCTCCATCCATGGGATTTTCCAGGCAAGAGTACTGGAGTGGGATGCCATTGCCTTCTCCAATGTTGCTTGCAGTGCCACAGAAGTTGGCCGTGCCCCAGACAAATGGGGTGCTGGTCTGTCCCCACAAACCTTTATCCCAGTCTTCAGGCAAGGAGGGAACTGCCTTGTGCTCTCAGCCAGTCTCTTGCCCAGGGTTCCTGCTTTGGTTGACTACACCCTGCTCAATACAGCTTTTGTCATCACAGCTTGAGATGTGATGACTGATTTCAGCCCAAGGAACCTGACGGCGAGCATTGAAGGGACAAGTCGCCAGTTTGCGACATCAAGATGATTCTTTCTGCACTTGATAAATTGATAAGGAAACCTGCAGGCTCTGATCTGGTGGTTTTTATCATAAGGGCATCATAACAGCTTTTCAGGATTCAGAGTATTGATGTAAGTTTCTTCCATGTTGGAAAATAAGGAGACTAATCCAAAGTGCTCAGCTGAGACACGCTCTCCCAACCGTGGTCTTTGTCCACACCCTGTGCCCCAGCAACATCAGGGTTCACTTCCAGCCCCTGATGTTAGGGGGTGGGGCCCCCACTTCCTGCAATGCAGGGCTGGGCATCAGCAGAGCGTGGGGATGGGGGCAAAATCTCAGAATTTGAGATGCGAGTCTACCCCACCCACTTGGAGTGTATTATGGACTGTAGAAATTTGGTCTATACCCACAAGCACAAAATAGAGATATCTGAAATTTTAAGATGAAGACATCATGGACATAAACTCACCCTTGGAGCCATACCAGAATAAATGTGTAACAATTACTAAGTCTCTACAGCTCTAAAGATAAGAGATCATATTCACATTGGCTGTGCCAGGTGGTCTGTCCTGTAAACCCTGAAGGAACTGCCTTGTCAGCAGCTGGGGGCTACAGTCAGGCATGCCCCTAAAAATCAGAAAGTTCAGGAAATCAGAGAGCACACTGACAATCAACTCAAGGATCAATATGCAAGTGATTAGAAAAGATATCTGACTTTAAAGCTAACAACACCTCCCTGGAGGGACTTCCCTAGTGATCCAGTGGTTAAGAATACGTCTTGCAATGCAAGGGTTGCAGGTTAAATCCCTGGTCAGGGAACTAAGATCCCACATACTGCAGGACAACAAAGCCCGTGGGCCACAACTAGAGAATCTGTGCACTGCAGCAAAAGATCCTCTATGACACAGTGAACCTCCCACATGCCTCAACTAGGACCTGATGCAGCCAAAGTTAATTAATTAATTTTTAAAACCCCTTCATGGATCACAGTCTTGTCATGCTGAAGAGGCTTGCATAACTCAGTGAAGCTATGGCCACGCCATGCCAGGCCACCCAAGTTGGACAGGTCATAATGAAGAGTTCTGACAAAATGTGGTCCACTGGAGGAGGAAATGGCAAATCACCCTAGTACTCTTACTGCAAAAACCCCATGAACAGTATGAAAAGGTAAACAGATAAGACACTGGAAGATAAGCACACCCAAGGTGTCTGATACGCTACTGGGGAAGAGTGGGGGCCAGTACTAATAGCCCCAGGAAGAATGAAGAGGCTGGGCCAAAGCGGAAATGATGCTCAGTTGTGATGTATCTGGTGGTGAACTAAAGAGCCTCTTGATGAAAGTGAAAGAGGAGAGTGAAAAAGTGGACTCAAAACTCAACTTTCAGAAAACTATGGTCATGGCATCCAGTCCCATCACTTCATGGCAAATAGATGGGGAAACAATAGAAACAGTGAGAGACTTTATTTGGGGGGCTCCAAAATCTCTGCAGATGGTGACCGCAGCCTTGAAATCAAAAGACACTTGGTCCTTGGAAGAAAAGTTACACCAACCCTAGATAGCACATTGAAAAGCAGAGACATTACTTTGCTGACAAAGGTCCGTGTAGTCAAAGCTATGGTTTTTCCAGTCATCATGTATGGGTGTGAGGGCTGGACTATAAAGAAAGATGAGCACCAGAGAATTGACGCTTTTGAACTGTGGTGTTGGAGAAGACTCTTGAGAGCCCCTTGACTGCAAGGAGATCCAACCACTCAATCCTTAAGCAAATCAGTCCTGAATATTCATTGGAAGGACTGATGCTGAAGCTGAAACTCCAATACTTTGGCCACGTGATGCAAAGAACTGAGTCATTGGAAAAGACCCTGATGCTGAGAAAGATTGAAGGAAGGAGGAGAAGGAGATGACAGAGGATGAGATGGTTAGATGGCATCACTGACTCAATGGACATGAGTTTGAGCAAACTCTTGGAGTTGGCAGGGAGGCCTGGTGTGCTGCAGTCCATGGGATCACAAAGACTCAGACATGACTGAGTGACTGAACTGAACTGAACTGAACTGGTGGTGAAAGTAAGGTCCAATGGTGTAAAGAATAATACTGCCTGCTGCGGCTGCTAAGTCACTTCAGTCGTGTCCAACTCTGTGTGACCCCATAGACGGCAGCCCACTAGGCTCCTCTGTCCCTGGGATTCTCCAGGCAAGAATCCTGTAGTGGGTTGCCATTTCCTTCTCCAATGCATGAAAGTGAAAAGTGAAAGTAAAGTCGCCTAGTCGTGCCCGACTCTTCGCGACCCCATGGACTGCAGCCTACCAGACTCCTCCATCCATGAGATTTTCCAGGCAAGAGTAATACTGCCTAGGAACCTAGAATGTTAGGTCCACGAATCAAGGTAAATTGGGCTTGGTTGTGAACCTGGCCCCCAACCTCTGCAACCCTGCTCGAGTTATTTAACCTCTCTGTGCCTCAGCTTCCTCATCTCTAAAATGGGCTTGATAACAGTGCCTACATCAGTTATGATTTGTCATGTGCTTAACAATGCCTGGAATTACTATAATAGATCTTTTAAAAAAAAATAATACTAGGTACATGACATTCTTCCTGAATTTCAGGTGTTTACATGCATGATCTTGGTAGATAGGAAGTTCACCTCTACTGATAGCTAAACATCTTGGTTAAGACTCCGCCTGCTTGATTCTGCCTCTGCCATGTCTGAGCCTTGGGTAACATTACATAAAGTAGTGCAGAGCCTCCACTTATTCATCTGGGAAGTGGGGTTATAACGGTTCCTCCCTCCTAGGCTGATCTTGGAAGTCAACAAGACAGAGAATGTTCTGCACAAAGCCCAGCATATCATACGTGACTGTTCCCAGTATTGTGGCTCTAACCCAGACATCATTTCTGATGTGATCATGTGAACGATCAGGCTGTGCTAACCCTGGTGTCTTAGGGCCATGCAGGGGCCAGAGGGCCTTGAGAATGTAGGTGGATGGGGAGCCACTCTCTGTCAAGATAGAGTAACCCTTGTGCACTCCAGAAACCCAAAGACAAGGCAGGGGCCTTTGTGAAAGCTACTTTCCCTCGTGGCTCCCTGGTAAAGAATCTGCCTGCAATACAGGAGACCCAGGTTTAATCCCTGGGTTACGAAGATCCCCTGGAGAAGGGAATGGCAACCCACTCCAGTATTCTTGCCTGAAGAATTCCATGGACAGAGGAACCTGGTAAGTTACAGTCCATGAGCTTAGACACAAAGAGTCGGACACAACTGAGTAACTAACACTTTGTGGAAAGGCAAAATGTTTCATAACTTACGCATCAGTAGCTCAGTTGGTAAAGAATTCGCCTGCAATGCAGGAGACTCAGGTTCAATCCCTGGGTCAGGATGATCCCCTGGAGAAGGAAATGGCAACCCGCTCCAGTATTCTTGCCTGGAAAATCCCATGACAGAGGAGCCTGGTGGGCTACAGTCCATGGGGTCATAAAGAGTTGCAGCCAACCGAGCAACTAAACCACCAGCCTCTGAAAATTATCAAACCTAGTATGACTCAAATGCTTACCAAGACCCATCCAGCTTCACACATATTAACTCCACCCACCCTGGGAGATAAGTCATTTTACTATCATCACTCTACGGAGGAGGAAACTGAAACACAGAGGATTAAGTCATTTAGCTGGACATGGCAGAGGTAGGTTGAAACCCAGGCAGGGGTTGATGTATAAACATCTGGAACATAAAATACTCTATTCTTCCAGAGCACAGGGCCTAGCATATAGTAGCTGATCAATAAAAGGCGTGTGTTGGGGACTTCTCCAGCAGTCCAGTGGTTAAGACTGTACACTTCCAATCCAGGGAGAGAGAGTTCAATCCCTGGTGGCGGAACTAAGATCCGACATGCTACACAGCACAGACAAAAAATTACACACACAAAAAAGCATGTGTTGGCTAAATGGGCATTTAAGAGGCCTTAATGCCTTAAAAACGCAGAGAGTCTTATGTCACTAGTATCGAGGGTTCCTAGCCTCTAAGTCCTAACAAACACCTGTGGAGTTGGATGCCTACCCCAAGAGAGGGTGGAGGAATTGCTGGGGGTGGTTTTAAGCTATGCCCTTTGAGATCATTCTGTCTCTAGTGGCCTGGAAAATCATCAGCTTGGAGCAAGCAACGAGTACTAGAGTCTCGTTTTTGCAAAACTGGAGTGAATGTGAAATTATGATTTATTCTAAAATATTAATAAAGTCTCTCAATTTGTGTGAAAAACGGAAATGTGAATCACTTTAACTCAGAAGAGTTAAGAATCATAGTTTCTGAGCTGGTGGGCTAACTGTAAGTGGATTTATGCTATTGCCGTATGGAGCTGGTGAATAGAAACAGCTCATCATTTGTTGGGTCAAGTCGTCGGCAAGTTGTGAATAACTCAAGTTCTGGAGTTCTTTAAGGCTAGGTCCCCTGAATGAAACTCACCTGTCAAGACTAACAGCATGTGCTCTTGGACACAAGCTGGTTCCTCGGAAGCTGCATTCAGAAAAGGATGAAGAGGGAAGAATTTGCAACACTGTAAATGATTTCTTTGTTGTTGTTGTTATTGTTTAGTCACTCAGTTGTGTCTGGCTCTTTGCAACCCCGTGGACTGGGAGGCTCCTGCCAGGCTCCTTTGTCCATGGCAAGAATACAGAAGTGGGTTATCATTTCCTTCTGCAGGGTATCTCCTCTCAGAATCAAACCCACATCTGCATTGGCAGGTAGATTCTTTACCCCTGAGCTACCAATTTTTTCTAGACAGTGTTAAAACATCATATAAGTAATAAAACTTTAAGAGCAACATCAGGATAAACAAAAGAAGTTACCCATAACATTACCAATCTAGCATAAGTTTTATAACTTTCTTGCTTTTTCTTCTAGTCTTTTTTTCCTATACACTGTTCTTTAACAACTATAATTATAGTACACATATGATTTGACAACTAATTTTTAAATTAGTATTATAGATATGCGGATGACACCACCCTTATGGCAAAAAGCAAAGAAGAACTAAAGAGCCTCTTGATGACAGTGAAAGAGGAGAATGAAAAACTTGGCTTAAAGCTCAACATTCAGAAAACTAAGATCATGGCATCCGGTCCCATCACTTCATGGCAAATAGATGGGGAAACAGTGGCTGACTTTATTTTTCTGGGCTCTAAAATCACTGCAGATGGTGACTGCAGCCATGAAATTAAAAGACACTTACTCCTTGGAAGGAAAGTGATGACCAACCTAGACAGCATATTAAAAAGTAGAGACATTACTTTACCAACAAAGGTCCGTCTAGTCAAGGCTATGGTTTTTCCAGTGGTCATGTATGGATGTGAGAGCTGGACTATAAAGGAAGCTGAGCACCGAAGAATTGATGCTTTTGAATTGTGGTGCTGGAGAGGACTCTTGAGAGTCCCTTGGACAGCAAGGAGACCCAACCAGTCCATCCTAAAGGAGTTCAGTCCTGGGTGTTCATTGGAGGGACTGATGTTGAAGCTGAAAAGCCAATACTTTGGCCACCTGATGTGAAGAGTTGACTCATTTGAAAAGCCCCTGATGCTGGGAAAGATTGAAGGCAGGAGGAGAAGGGGACGACAGAGGATGAGATGGTTGGATGGCATCACCGACTCAATGTATATGGGTTTGGGTGAACTCCGGGAGTTGGTGACGGACAGGGAGGACTGGCATGCTGCGATTCATGGGGTCGCAAAGAGTCAGACACGACTGAGTGACTGAACTGAAACCAGTTTTAGCTATTTCCACAGTCTGCAAAACCATAAGTCATCATTTTTCACTACTAGATAAAATTCTCCCCATGAAAATGCAGCAAAGAAAGACATGATTAGAGCCTGGATTTTGGAGCCAGGATCCCTGGGTCCAAACCCTGGCTCTGCTACTTACAAGCTGTGTGACTTTGGCCAGTCAATTTACCTCTCTGTGCCTCATTTTCCTTATCTATAAAGTGAGATGATACTAGGACCTGCCTCATAAGATTGTCCGAAAGATTAAATGATTTTATATACTAGAGTAATTGCAACAGAGCCTGCCACATGGCAGTTGCCACCCAAGTGTTAAATAAATAGCAATTGCGTTTCTGTTTGTTTTAAATCCATGCTACTCCTTTCATTGGCTACTTCTGGTTCCTAGAACCAAAAGGATTTTGAGTTCTTATCTCAGAAGATCATCACAGACATTCTAACCACAATAATGAACTGGCCAAGTACTGTGCTTTCTGCCAGCGGTCTCATGTCTCCTAGACTCTCCTTCCCTAAAGCTCCTTGAAGTCTCCCCTTTGTCAATATCTTTGAACAACAGCAGCTTAAAACAGAGTTTCTCAGGGGGTGGGCCTCTTCAGAGGTGCCAGGGCCCGTTCTCATAGTGGAATTTCACTTCTCTTCATTGGAAGGACTGATGGTGAAGCTGAAACTCCAATACTTTGGCCACATAATGGCCAAATGGGAAGAGCTGACTCATTTGAGAAGACCCTGATGCTGGGAAAGATTGAGGGCAGGAGGCGAAGGGGATGACAGAGGATGAGATGGTTGGATGGCATCACCGACTCCATGGACATGGGTTTGGGTAGACTCCGGGAGTTGGTGATGGACAGAGGCCTGGTGTGCCTGCAGTTCATGGGGTCGCAAAGAGTCGGACACGACTGTGCGACTGAACTGAACTGAGTGGAATAGACAAACACAAATGGAGGACCTGTTGTGTATCAAATAAGAGGACACCATCTGAATATGTGTTTTGCTTGGCCCATACAGTGTATTTCTTAGAAATTTAAACAAAGGCTAAAATCCAAAAATGCCACCTGAAAACCCAGATCGGTGGTTTCTTTTGATTAACCAGAATATGGGCCAACTGTGGGCCTGCGTTCCTACGAGGAACTCGTGTGCTGAAGCTGAGGATCCCAAAGCTGCCCCCTGCCACTCCCAGTCCGCCGTCCCCACCGCCCTCCCCCGTCCCCCGACTCCCCTCCCCCCACGCTCTCAGGTCCAGGGTTCCCACTTCCTATTGTGCATGCGCACCTCTATCGCCAACTGCCTTCGCCACTGAGACCCGTTCCCACCTCTGCAGCCTTTTGAACCCAACATACCTGCCACACTTTGTCCCACTTACAAAGCTCATCTGGGTCTAGAGTTATTTATCTGTAAAACCGTGGAAAACTAGGGAGGAAGACTTTCCGCACCCTTGTTTGAAATTTAAGCACTCCACCAGATTGCCGCCCTCATGTTGACTCTGCCTGGTCCCTATAAAACAGATTAAGGTGCAATAAAATGGTAGACACATAATAAAACTGTAAGGTACCTAATAATTCCCTGAGAGCCATACAAGGCTCAGCTTCTAATCCAGGAAGAGAAAATACTTGACAGTTTTACCACTGACACTACGTGTGTTGACTTTGGCACTCTTAAAAGATAGTAATGTTGGGTGGTGAACCCCTGGGAATTAGCTAGAGCTTTTTTGCTTAATTGGAGGATAACTGCTTTACAGTGTTGTATTGGTATCTGCTGTACAAAGTCTGTGTGAGTAGCTCCGTCATGTCCAACTGTTTGCAACCCCATGGACTGTAGCCCACCAGGCTCCTTTGTCCACTGGATTCTCCAGACAAGAATATTGCAGTGGGTTGCCATGCCCTTCTCTAGGGGATCCTCCCTACTCAGGGATGGAACCCAAATCTCCTGGATTGGCAGGTTGATTCTTTACCACTGAGCCACCAGGGAAGCCCCTAAGACAACATGAATCAGCCATAATTATATATATATATATTTATCTTCTCCCTCTTGTGCCTCCTCCCACCCACCCTCCATCTCTCTTTCTAGGTCATCACAGAGCTTAGCTAGATCTTTCATGTCAATTTTTTAAAATAATTTTAAGTTTTATTTTTTGGCTGTGCTGGGCCCTCATTGCTGTGAAGGATTTTCTCTAATTTGGGTGAGTAGGGATGATTCTCTAGTTGTGGTACACAGGGCTTCTCATTGTGGTGGCTTCTCTTGTTGCTAAACACAGGCTCTAGACATGCAGGCTTCAGTGGTTGCAGCTCAAGGGCTTGATTGCTCTGCAGCAGGTGGAATCTTCCCGGACCAGGGATTGAACCCATGTCTCTTGTGTTGGCAAGCGGATTCTTCACCACTGAGCCACCAGGGAAGCTCTCATGTCAAATTTTTAATGAAAATGAATTTTTCCTGGAATGTGAAAACCTTTATGAATATTTCTTCAGTACTATTGATATTCCTATGTTAAGATGGGTAACCGAGATGCCAAGAGATTACTCGTTCAAGGCTACACAGCTGGGATGTGCAAGAGTTGGCTCCCAGAGTAACCTGGAAATGTACATTACCATATGTAAAATAGCCAATGAGAATTCACTGTATGACTCAGGGAACTCAAACCCAGGCTCTGTAACATTCTAGAGGGATGGGATGGGGAGGGAGATGGGAGGGAAGTTCAAGATGGAGGGGACATAGGAATACCTATGGCTGATTCATGTTGATATTTGGCAGAAACCAACACAATACCTTCAATTAAAAATAAATGAATTTTTTAAAAACATAGGGATAATAAAAGGTTCTCATGAACTGAAAACAAAACCAGAAAAATGAGCTGGCTTTCAGACCTAGATTTGCTTCTTTCATGTTCTATTATTGCTATGATTCATTTATTGTCTCCTTGAGTGCTTTGCAGTGGTGGGGATGGGGGCACCAATGATGAAAGCCCTCTGGCTAAGAGGGGTCTCCATAGTGATGCCAGTTCCCTTCACACAGGATGGACTGCCATCATCCATCCAGCAGTGAAAATGACTTACAGCTGATTTCCTGGATGGAAAAATGCAGTGGGTTTGTTCTCAGTGGTGCATAAGGAAGCAACTCCTAGCCTTGCAAAATAAGCAGCCAATCAAGGTAGCTCTGCTGGGTTTGAGCAAGTGGCTGGATTTCCAGACCACAGCCTAGTCCTGATGCCTCTTCTGAACTCTACCTGCTGCAATTTCAAGTTGAGCCAGAATTCATCACCAATTGCCCCCAACTGCTTTACCTTCTGGAATTTCTTGTTCTCCTAGTTACTCAGGACCAACACCTTCTCTCCCAATGCTCATCTCCAGTCAGTGCCCACGCCTGTCCTCCTAAGACTGATACCTATCTCTATCTCCTTTCCAGCATCTCATGACAAAAAATGCCAACTCAGCTCAGCCTCTCAACAGATTGTTAAGTTAGGGATTGTTTTCGTTGTTGCTTAGTCACTCAGTCAGGTCTGAGTCTTTTGTGACCCCATGGACTGTGGCCCACCAGGCTTCTCCCTCCATGACGTTTCCTGGGCAAGAATACTGGAGTGGGTGGCCATTTCCTCCTCCAAAGGATCTTCCTGACCCAGGGATCAAACCCATGTCTCCTGCATTGGCAGGTAGATTCTTTACCCCTGAGCCATTGGGGAAGCCCAAAGTTAGGGGTATATGTCCTCAAAAGCCACGGAAAATGATGCTGTAATTGTCCAAAATTTCATATTATGTCTTTTATGGGTATGCCAGTTAAGAAACACTGGACATGAAACAGTACTGACAGGGATGATGTTCAGTCAGCTGAGAAGGCCAGAATTTCAGAAATCCTCAGTCAAGCACAGAAGCCATTAAAAAGAGGTGAGTTAAGGATCTAGACAAGATTCATGGGGTAAAACAGAGCCAGACACAACTTCACAACTGAACACCAACAACACACAGAAACCAGGGACGCTTCTCAACATCCCACAGCATTCAGGACAGCCCCCACCACAAAGAATGATCTGGCCCCCAATGGCTATAGTGCTGGGAACCCCTGGTCTAGAGGAAGACACACTTTAGGTAAATACGTGAAACAGAGAGTAAGCGATGTTTTCAATAGAAAATCTCTGGGAACTACAGGCCATAGTTTCTGTCCAAGGAGAACTCAAAGTCCCTCCTTTAGGGGACATCCTATTGGAGAAGAATACAGGCAGGAAAGAAAAAGAACTAGGTTACCTCCACCAGGACAGGGAATCTATTGGGTTAACCCAGTTCACTGTTCTAGCCTCTGTGCCTAAAACAGTGCTGTTAGGCTTCCCTGGTGGCTCAGACAGTAAAGAATCCACCTGCAATGCAGGAGACCCAGGTTCAATCTGTGGGTCAGGAAGATCCCCTGGAGAAAGGAATAGCAACCCACTCCAGTGTTCTTACCTGGAGAATCCCACAGATGGAGGAGCCTGGTGGGCTGTAGTCCACGGGGTCTCAAAGAGTAGGACAGGACTGAGTGAGTAACATGCATACACAGACACCTCTGTGCCCAAAACAGTGCTGGGTCTAAGTCCCAACAGTCTGAGAGCCTTATGTTTATATATGTTACCTTATTTCATGCCCGAGGTCTCAAAGTGGGTCTTTTTTTAAAAATAGATTTTAATTTTTTAAAGTTTTAGATGTATATAAAAATTGCAAAGAGTATAGAGTTCTCTTTGCTTACAGTTTCCACTATTATTAACATCTTACATTAGTATGCTACATTTTCTGAAATTAATGAACCAATATTGATACATTATTATTAACAAAATTTCAGACTTTTTTCAGATTTCCTTACTTTTTTAGGTCATTTTTCTATCCCAGGGTCCCATCTAGGATCCCTTATTATACTTAGTCATTATATTTCCTTAGGCTTCTTCTCAGACTTTTTCTTGCCTTTGCTGTCTTTGAAGGTTTTAAAGAGTACCGGTCAAGTATACAGGGCTTCCCAGGTGGACAAGTGATAAAGAATCTGCCTGCCAAAGCAGGAGACACTGGTTTGAACCCCGGGTTGGGAAGATCCCTTGGAGAAGGAAATGGCAACCCACTCCAGTATTCTTGCCTAGAAAATCCCCCAGACACAGGGGACTGGGTGGCTACAGTCCATGGGGTCACAGAGCGTGGAACACAACTGAGCACACAAGTATATTGCACACACACACAGTCAAGTATATTGTAGGATGCCCCTCTGGTGGAATTTGTCTGATGTTTTTCTTGTGTTCTGGCTAGGGTTATGAGCTTGGGGAAGGAGATCACAGATACAGTGCCATTTTCATCACATCGTGTTAAGAGTACAAACAAGCAACAAGACATGAATGTTGACGTTGCCTTTGATCACCTGGATGAAGTAAAGTGGGGAAATTTCTCTGCTATAAAGTTACTCTTTATCCACCCCCTCTTCCATACTACACTCTTTGGAAGGAAGCCTCTATGTATTAATACCTACATAAATTATTTGGAACTCTTGTACATGGGAGATTTGTCTCTTTTCTCTCATTTATTAATTTATTTTTATCTTTATGGACTCATGAATATTAATTTTATACTTTGGGTTATAATCCAATACTTTATCTTAGTGCTCAAATTATTCCAGCTTAAATTATTTTGAGCTCTTTCAGTTGGCTCCTGTCAAAGTATATTTTTTATTATGATTTTATAGGTGAAAGAATATAAAGTTTCTTTAAACCAAGCTTCAAAGAATATAAAGTTCCCACTATCACTAAACTAACAAGAGCAGAGGTGCAATGAAAATCATTAGATTCTAAAGCACAGGGGTTTTTTCCCTACTCATCATTGGCTACTGATCCATAGCCAATCTTTGTTGACCAATGACTAGTGTATCTTTCATCTGATGGAGTTACTTAAGGCAATAAGTTTTGAGACTACCAGTCTGTTATGTACATTACAGGGAAACTTCCTTATTTTTTGACTTTTTTTTTTTTTTTTTCCCCTACTGTTTGCCATGGGGTGATGGGATTGGATGCCATGATCTTAGTTTTTTGAAAGTTGACTTTTTATATGTTGATGAATTTTCACAGAGTGAATCCACTCGTGCAGCCAGCACCCACATCCAGACCCAGAGCTTCACTAGCTCACCAGAAATCCCCCTGGGGCCTTCCTCCAGTGATCCCCACCCCAGAAGCTACCATTATTCTGGCATCTAACAGCAGATCAGGTATACTTGATTTTCACTTTAAGTAAATGGAGCCATCCGCGTTATTCCTTTTGGAGGCTGGATTCTTTTGTTCATCCTCATTTGTTTTCATGTGGTTTGGTTAGTGGAATTTTTTAAAAAGAGGTTCCAACCACTTATTTCATAAGAAAGGCTACAAACAAGGTAACACTTGTAAAAACACGTTAAGCAACTCCATTAAAAAAATAGCAGACTGCTATTATAAAGTAAATTTACTTAAGATTAACGTTACACAAAGAAGGGGAAACTACCTGGAGATATCACTAAATTGTCCCATTATACTGGGGTGGCTCACTTCCTCCTCCCTATCTTTATCTATAATCTCATCTACCACGGGCTCTCTTAATAATGTTTCTGTTAGTTTCTTTCACAGCAAAGGTGCCTCTTGACTGACAGGATGTCCTTCTTGCCAACACATAGCCAAAAACTCACTAGGTTGCTTCTAACATCTAATGGTGCAAGATGCTACCTGCCAAACTGGACTCAAATACTGCCTGGAAACCCAAGAGATCTGTGATCTACAGAATTTCTCTTTCTCTTTCGTTAGCCATCACTGCCAATGACCTAGTTCCTCCTGATAGGGCCCGCATGGGGTCTCATTGATAAGATGGCTCGTTATGTCAACCTCGCAAACAAAGAATAAATCACAGCAATCTGTGAGGCCAACCCAATTGCCCAAATGGCATCCTGTTATCTCACTGGTGCCTGTCTTCTCAAAGCTGCAAGACCACCAGATTCCAGACCTCCGGCTACGTGACCATCCCTTCAGAGAATTTTCCCTTGGTGGTGTATAAGAAGGACTCCATCAGAAAGGGAGAATTCTGGTTCTCCTTAAGAGCCAGTCACCCTCTTTTCCCTCTAATAAATTTCCTTTTCTTGCCTGACTGCCCAGTTCACTCTCTTTTTCTCTGCACTCGCCTTACACCTCTCAACAGAGGTGCAGAACCCTTGATGTCCCTGCCACCACCCCACTCTGATGCCACCATGGACCTCATTCAATCAAAGCACGCTCTCCTGCAGGACCCACTCCCTCACCACACGCTCCTAACCAGCCAGAGACAGCACAAGAGAGGAAGGTATTTGCCGTCCCCACTCACACACAAAGCATTGTGTTATTTCCTAGTTGGATCCAGGCTTTCACCCCACTGTTTTCTAGTTGGAATCAGGTTTCTGATTTCTACTGCATCCTTACCATCATATTTCTCACTGACTTACAAACCTCCTCTGGCTCCCTCTTGTCTGATAAGTGATGGATGAAGTATCCTGCCTGGGTTTCAGTAATCTCTTTAATTTGTTCACATCCAGCCAAGTCCAAGATCAGGCTCTACTTTGTATTCTAGTCAGGCTGGATTCTTCAACATCCCACACATGTCCTGCTTTTTCTATCCTGTGTGTTCCTGCCTATCCTTCTAATATGCATGCATTTGTTCATTCTTTCAATAGCTATTTTTTTAACAGCTATTTGTTCAGTTCCGTTCAGTCACTCAATAATGTCTGACTCTTTGTGACCCCATGGACTACAGCACGCCAGACTTCCCTGTCCATCACCAACTCCCGCAGTTTACTCAAACTCATGTCCATTGAATCGGTGATGCCATCCAACCATCCTCTGTCATCCCCTTCTCCTCCTGCATTCCATCTTTCCCAGCATCAGGGTCTTTTCCAACGAGTCCATTCTTCACATTAAGTGGCCAAAGTTTGGGTGCTTCAACTTCAGCATCAGTCCTTCCAATGAATATTCAGGACTGATTTCCTTTAGGATGGACTGATTGAATCTCCTTGCAGTCCAAGGGACTCACGAGAGTCTTCTCCAACACCACAGTTCAAAAGCATCAATTCTTTGGTGCTCAGCTTTCTTTACAGTCCAACTCTCACATCCATACATGACTACTGGAAAAACCATAGATTTGACTAGACAGACCTTTTTTGGTAAAGTAATGTCTCTGCTTTTCAATGTGCTGTCTAGGTTGGTCATAGCTTTTCTTCCAAGGAACAATTGTCTTTTAATTTCATGGCTCTAATCACCATCTGCAGTGATTGTGGAGCCCCCCAAAATAAAGTCTCTCACTGTTTCCATTGTTTCCCCATGTAGTTGCCATGAAGTGATGGAACCAGATACCATGATCTTAATTTTCTGAATGTTGAGTTTTAAGCCAACTTTTTCACTCTCCTCCTTCATCAAGAGACTCTTTAGCTCTTCTTCACTTTCTGCCATAATGGTGGTGTCATCTGCATATCTGAGATTATTGATATTTCTCCAGCAGTCTTTTTTTTTTTTTTTCCTCCAGCAGTCTTAATTGCTTGTGTTTCATCCAGCCTGGCATTTCACATGAGGTACTCTGCATATAAGTTAAATAAGCAGAGTGATAGTATACAGCCTTGATGTACTCCTTTCCCAATTTGGAACCAATCTGTTGTTCCATGTCCAGTTCTAACTGTTGCTTCTTGACCTGCATACAGATTTTTCAGGAGGCAGGTAAGGTGATCTGATATTCCCATCTCTTTGAGAATATTTATTAAGTTATTTATTAAATGCCTACAAGGTGCTGTGCAGGCCTCCCAGGTGGCTCAGTGGCAAAGAATCTCCCTGCAATGCAGGAGACTCGGGTTCGACCCCTGGGTCAGGAAGGTCCCCCAGAGAAGGAAATGGCAACCCACTCCAGAATTCTTGCCTGGGAATTGCCATGGACAGAGGAGCCTGGTGGGCGACTGTCAGTGGGGTCACAAAAGAGTCAGACACGACTTAACAACTAAACAACAATGACAGCTGTGTGCTACGCACTCTCCATGAGGGTACAGCAGTACACAAAGCCATCCAAGTCCCGGTCCCGTGGGCCTTATGTTATAGGTGGAGATGGGATACATTCAATAAACACACGAACAAATGCATCTGGTATTAAGAGCCAACGAGTGCTGTGACCAGAGAGGAGGATGCCGGGTTCTATATGGAGGTCAGGGAAGGCACCTCTGAGCAGGAGCAGTTGAACAGTCTTCCCAGGGAAAACTACAGGCACAGAGAAGAGTAGGTGCGAAGGCTCTCGGGGACATAACTGTTAGAGGAAGAACAAGGAGGCCATTGTGACCACAGGGGAATGAGTGAGGAAGGGAGCAACAGGAGGTGAATCAGAGCAGTGGTTCAAGGCCAGTTCATGTGGGGCCGTTAACGGCTCTCAACTGCTCTCAACGGCTCTCAACTGGGGTGATTTGGCCTCCACTCCAGGGGACATCTAACAATATCTGGAGACATTTTTGGTTGTCATGGTTGTGTGGTGCTACTGGTATCTCACTGGACGCCAGGATCTAAGGATGCTCTTTAATATCCTACGGCACACAGGGTGACACATCAAGGAAGTATCCAACCCCAGCATCCATGGTGCCAAGGTAGAGAAAGGCTGCTTTATCTATTTATTTGCCTGTGCCTGGTCTTCACTGTGGCATATGAATTCTTAGTTGCAGCATATGTGATCTAGTTCCCCAACCGGGATCAAACCTGGGCCCCCTGCATTGGAAGCACAGAGTCTTAGCCACTGGACCACCAAAACCTTGCTTTAAACCATGGCAATGACTTTGGCTTTTACTCCAACTGTGATGAAATGGCATTACAAAGCTTTAAACAAAGGAAAGACATGAACTGACTTCAATTTTGAAAGGGTCACTTTAGATACTGTGTAGTAAATCATACCTTGAATAATGAGTGATATAAAAGGCTACCATTTATAAAGCCATTTAAAAGGCTACCAATTTGAGACACTGTACGACACCCCTTAAACTAGGATATCTTGGTAACTTTCTTCATTGTTCCTACCACTACCTGACATTGTATGACATTGGTGTGTTAATTTTTAAATATTTGTCTCCCCCAATAAAATGCAAATTGAGAGAAGGCAAGAACTTTGCTATGTGACCTGTTGAATCTCTAGCCCCTAGGACAGTGCCTAGCATACCCTGGGAGCTCTGTATTTGTTGAATGAACACATGGCTCTTGGGGTCAATCCATTTATCCCCATTTCACAGACAAAAGAATCAAGTTTCAGTGTTTGTTGCCTGAACAACACTATGAGTAAAACTCATTTGTGTTGTGTGGGCCATTTCCAGGGGGATCATCTCCCATTTTGGTGACAATTCCCAGAAAGAAAAGTTCCCAGGGTACACTATTCCAAGTGACTTGCCTAAGCTACTGAAGCTATTGCTACACCTTAATGATTTTTGACATCAATATCTATTTAGTCATTCATTTGCCAAGTTTTTACTGAGATCATACTATGTGCCAGGCACTATGCTAGGCACTTGGGATATACTGGTGAGGAAGATCAACGTGATCCTTGTCTGACTGACACATATAAACTATTGATACTGTGTATAAAATAGAGAACTTACTGTATAGTTCAGGGAATTCTACTCAGTGCTCTATGGTGACCTAAATGGGAAGGAAATCCAAAAAGAGGGGATATATGCATGCATGGAGCTGGTTCACTTTGCTGTACAGTAGAAACTAACAAAATATCGTAAAGCAACTATGCTCCAATAAAAATTATTAATTTTAAAAAAGAAAGGAAAGGAAAAGACAGATCAGTATTCATACAGAAATATCCAAGATGCATTGCTAATTTGCCTGTGAGGAAGTATAGTGTGATAACTTTATTGTGAAAGAGCCCATGAGATACTAGGAAGGTATATACACTCATATGAGAACCAAGAAAGGCATGGAACCATAATGTCCAAGAAGAATATTGATTTGAAACAACTGGGAATAAAGGAAATAAAAACAAATCTTTAGGTGCAAAAGAAAACGTGAACTCCACCTGCATTAGTCAGCTCGGGCTGCCATAACAAAATAGCATAGACTGGATGGTCTTTCAACCACAGAAATCCATTCTCCCACAGTTCTGGAGGGCAGAAATCAGAGACCAGGGTGCAAACATGAACAGCTTCTGGTGAAAGCAATCTCCCTGGCCCTCTGCAAGGAAGTCCACTGCAGATCTCTTCACTGTTTCCTCACATGACCGAGAGAGAAAGAGAGTTCTATGGCATCTCTTCTTATTTTTTTTTAATATTTATTTATTTATTTGGCTCCACTGGGTCTTAGCCATGGCACACAGGGTCTTCCATCTTTGTTGCAGCATGCAAGACCTAGTTCCCTGGCCAGGGATTGAACCTGGGCCCCTGCATTGGGAGTGCAGAATATTAGCCACTAGACCACCTGGCAATCTCTTCTTATAAAGATACCGATCCCATCATAAGGGTCCCACCCTCATGAACTCATCTAAACCTAGTCACCCCCCAAAGCCTCCATCTCCAAACACCATCATAGTGTGGGGGGCAGGGGGACTAGGGTTTCAACATATGAATTCAGGGAGAATATAATTCAGACTATACCACCATCCTCACAAAGTTCACAGTCCTGTGTGGGATATAGACATTACCTGCATGATATAAGAAAAAAAATGATGCACTGCGGTAAGGGTTACAGAGGAACTAAATGAGTGCTGTGCGATGAGTAATTGAGGCAGAAAGGAGGGATCAGACTTAAGGAAGCAGGCTTCTTCAAGGAAGTAACATACAAACAAATCACCAAAAATGTGGTACAATGAAAAGTACCTCATTAATAACTTTTACACAGATTACATATTGAAGTGATAGCATTTTTAATATATTACGTTAAATTAAATATATGATTAACATTCATTTTACCTGTTTCTTTTTCATTTCTTTTTACATGTGACTACTAAAAAAGTCTAAATTACTTATGTAGTATGCATGTGTGAATACTCTGTCGTGTCCAGCTCTTTGCAACCCCATGGACCCTATATAGCCTGCCAGGCTCCTCTGTCTATGGGATTTTCTTTCCCAGGCAGGAGTGGGTTGCTATTTCCTCCTCCAAGAGATCTTCCCGACCCAGGAATCAAACCCCCATCTCCTGTGTCTCCTGCATTGTTAGGCAGATTCTTTACCAATGAGCTACCACAAAGTACTTATGTGGCTTGCATGATATTTCCACTGGACAGCACTGCCTTGTACTATTCCCTTCTACCTAAAAACACTAGTGGAAAGGAGGAGTGACTCCCCAAAGAGACAGAGGTGGAGGTGATGGAAAGCAACATGTCAGGAGGTCGAGAAGTCGAGTTGGCAGAAATGACTAAGCAACATTTTCAGAAGAGAACAGTCTACTAGTGGTTCCAGCTTTCTTTTGGGGGTTATTGAAAGTTGGGGGTTAGACAGTAGTGACAGTTGGATGGCCTTATGAGTGTACTAAAATCCACTTGTACACTTGAAAGGGTGAATTATATGGTATGTGAATTTATCGCTCAATAAAAAGTAAGATATAAACAAGAATAGAATAGGGCAATCTAATATCTACCATGTCTGCTATGACAAAAGACACCTGAATTTTCTGGAAAGCTTACTATGATTCGAGTATGGAAGGATGTGGGTTTGAGAGTGAGTGATTAAGGAGACAGGGCTCTTACATGTTTTGGTGGAAAGCAGGGCGGAGAACAATACTGCACCTTCACTTGGAGAAAGATGAACTTGAGGATTTGCAAACACTCTGGAGGCCATGAATGGACCTACTACAAGGGATCACATAGGGACTTAAGCACATGATGTCTTGACCTAATGGGGAAGGGTGACCATCCCTGATGTCTGAGTCCCTTCGGTTATCTGCTTGATTAAATTCAACCGTGAACCTCTATCTGTGGTTATAGTTTCTACACTAGAACCTCCTTGCTTAGTGCCAAGGGGACACCCCGCCCATGGGCAACTCTCCATGTCCATCTTTGTGTTGGCTCTCCAGCTGCAGCCAGAGATGAAGCTTATCCCCAGGGGACAACGGCACGCAAAGTGGAGTTTTCTCTATGCCCAGTCTCGGAGCTGATTAACAACGCCTTTAGAAGCTAGCCCCAGCCAAAGAGTCCACTCATGAGTTCACTCAACTTCTCTCTGCTTCACACAGGACTGGACGCTGGGGGTAGAGATCAACCCAGTCCCTGCCCTCAAGGCACTTAAAGTCTGGTGGGAAACTCCAAGTCCATGGCTAGCAGTATGGACTTTACCCATTCCTGATAAATATATCATTGTTTGGCTATGCTGATATTTGCTGTCTTGGTTTGCGGTTCCTGTCATTGTTTTTAATTCAGGAGGATGGAAGATGGTGATGATTTCCATAAACCCTCATCTCCTCTGTGGACTCTGCACAAGGGCTATGGTAATCTTAGCCTGTTTGGAACGCATGCCTCTTCCAGATCTTCACTGCTCTTCGTGCTTTATGACTTGGCTTCTTTTCTCTGTGGTTCAAGTCACGACTCCCTGATCTGCATGGGCTCTGTGGGCTCCCCGTGTTTCTGCACCTGCAGTGCAGACAAGTCCTGTGCTAGGAAAAATTTCTAGAAAGCACCTTGTTGCTGAGTTATTATTAAATGGAGACCCAGCAGTCATGACCAAGAGATGTCATTTGGTAAATTGTGTGTTTAATCAAATAATAATTGTAGAATGAACATTTCTTAGAAGTATAGTGGACATCTGTTGTATTTGCTGCTCTGTAAAGCAGGATATCTTGGGTAAAGAGATGGCAAATTGGGCGATTGGAAGGAAAGCCAGTAATAGACGTGAGAAGAGTCAAAAGGCATTGAAAAACCCCCAGGCACATAAAAGTCAGGACCCCTATTCTAGGCCTAAGGGGCAAAGGAAGGGATCAGTTGCTGAAATCCAAAGAGAGTAAACTGTGACATTCCATCAGGGAGTTAGGCAACCCCTAGTTCCCTGGTAGCTCAGCAGTAAAGAATGCAGGAGGCACAGGTTTGATCCCTGGGTCAGGAAGATCCCCTTGAGAAGGAAATGGCAATCCACTCCAGTGTTCTTGAAGAGGAAAAGTTAAAATTTTACATAACCTCCTGCTCCTTCTGCCTCTAACTCAGCTTGCTCCTTGCGAAGTCTGGATCACGTAGGTCACGTAGTCTCAGAAAGTGCGGACTCACAATACTAGTAACTGGAGCTTATCTCACTCACTCTTGTCCTGCTCTTTGCAATAGCTGCTGCTGCTAAGTCGCTTCAGTCGTATCCGACTCTGTGCGACCTCATAGACAGCAGCCCACCAGGCTCCCCCGTCCCTGGGATTCTCCAGGCAAGAACACTGGAGTGGGTTGCCATTTCCTTCTCCAATGCATGAAAGTGAAAAGTGAAAGTGAAGTTGGTCAGTCATGTCTGACTCTTTAGCGACCCCATGGACTGCAGCCTACCAGGCTCCTCCATCCATGGGATTTTCCAGGCAAGAGTACTGGAGTGGCTGTAATAGCTAAGTCCCTACAAACCTGCTTAATCATGCCTGTCTGTGTATAAAAATTCTGTAACCCCTTTGTTCGGGGCTCAGAGCTTAGAGTGTTACTCCTCTGGGGCCACCAGCATGAAAAACCTGAGTTCTCCAACTCTCTGAGTGTGGTGCTTGGTTTCTAGAGTACTGGTTTCTGCAACATTTCTGGAAGCCCCAGTGAGATTCCACTCATGCTGGCCTGCTGAGCAGCCGTCCGGACTGGTGGCTCAGCCAGGCTGGAGCAAAGGAACCCTGAGGCAAACACGGAGGTGGGCCACCCGACAGTATTCCGGGTTTTCTTTCAGACCAGAGTTCCGATTCTCTGGATGGCCGAGCCCAGACTGGACTCACTTGAGGGACGGACCAACTCACCAGGAATGGCCACAGGATCAGGTAAGGCCCCAGGGCCAGTCCCCAGTCAGGTCCTACCCCAACAGGTAGAAGACTGATAACCTCTCCTTGGGGCTCCCAGGAAGGGAGCAACAGTTACAGAAACCTGGGGACTAGGGAGAAGGGAGGCATTGTGATAACCTCTGAATGATTGTGAGCACGTGATTGCTGATCGAATAAAGTGAGAGAAATTTTTCATTTTGGAAACTGCAAAACCAATTCTTTTTGAAAATACAATTAAAAACAACTAGCAGGTTAAAAGGCCTGCCCAGGAGAAAAATTGAAATTAACCCTTTCCATGTCCTTGAAATACACAACCAACTTTGCCTGAGACCTCAGCCTTTGGCAAATTAGAACTTCAAGAGAAGAAAAAAAAGGAGGATCAAAGAGACGTTTTAAACCTCAAACAGAAAACTGTAAGATCGCTGTCAGTCTGTCTGTCTGGATTTATGTATGTCTCAGTGTATGTCTTTTGTTTTCTTCCGATAATACTGTTAAAGTTGTAAATGAGTTCTAATTTAATTGGCCTAAAGAAAAGCAAGCACTTACAAATCAAACAATTCTAAATTTAAAAAAAAAAAACTTAACCTAAATAAATTTCAAATTCATGTAAACTGGGAAAATTTCAATATTAAATACCAGACTAGACATCTCTTCAAGAAAATTACAGATACCAAGGGATACCATCTTTCATGCAAAGACGGGCTCGATAAAGGACAGAAATGGTATGGACCTAACAGAAGCAGAAGATATTAAGAAGAGGTGGCAAGAATACACAGAAGAACTGTACAAAAAAGATCTTCACGACCCAGATAATCATGATGGTGTGATCACTCACCTAGAGCCAGACATCCTGGAATGTGAAGTCAAGCGGGCCTTAGAAAGCATCACTACGAACAAAGCTAGTGGAGGTGATGGAATTCCAGTTGAGCTATTTCAAATCCTGAAAGATGATGCTGTGAAAGTGCTGCACTCAACATGCCAGCAAATTTGGAAAACTCAGCAGTGGCCACAGGACTGGAAAAGGTCAGTTTTTATTCCAATCCCAAAGAAAGGCAATGCCAAAGAATGTTCAAACTACCACACAATTGCACTCATCTCACACCCTAGTAAAGCAATGCTCAAAATTCTCCAAGCCAGGCTTCAGCAATATGTGAACCGTGAACATCCAGATAGATGTTCAAGCTGGTTTTAGAAAAGGCAGAGGGACCAGAGATCAAATTGCCAACATCCACTGGATCATTGAAAAAACAAGAGAGTTCCAGAAAAACATCTATTTCTGCTTTATTGACTATGCCAAAGCCTTTGACTGTGTGGATCACAATAAACTGTGGAAAATTCTGAAAGAAATGGGAATACCAGACCACCTGACCTGCCTCTTGAGAAATTTGTATGCAGGTCAGGAAGCAACAGTTAGAACAGGACATGGAACAACAGACTGGTTCCAAATAGGAAAAGGAGTACGTCAAGGCTGTATATTGTCACCCTGCTTATTTAATTTATATGCAGAGTACATCATGAGAAACGCTGCGCTGGAAGAAGCACAAGCTGGAATGAAGATTTCCAGGAGAAATATCAATAACCTCAGATATACAGATGACACCATCCTTATGGCAGAAAGTGAAGAGGAACTAAAAAGCCTCTTGATGAAAGTGAAAGAGGAGAGTGAAAAAGTTGGCTTAAAGCTCAACATTCACAAAACAAAGATCATGGCATCTGGTCCCATCACTTCATGGGAAATAGATGGGGAAACAGTGGAAACAGTGTCACACTTTATTTTGGGGGGCTCCAAAATCACTGCAGATGGTGGTTGCAGCCATGAAATTAAAAGACACTTACTCCTTGGAAGGAAAGTTATGACCAACCTAGATAGCATATTCAAAAGCAGCGATATTACTTTGCCAACAAAGGTCCATCTAATCAATACTATGGTTTTTCCAGTGGTCATGTATGGATGTGAGAGTTGGACTGTGAAGAAAGCTGACCACCGAAGAATTGATGCTTTTGAACCGTGGTGCTGGAGAAGACTCTTGAGAGTCCCTTGGACTGCAAGGAGATCCAACCAGTCCATCCTAAAGAGACCAGTCCTGGGTGTTCATTGGAAGGACTGATGCTGAGGCTGAAACTCCAATACTTTGTCCACCTCATGCGAAGAATTGACTCATTGGAAAAGACTGATGCTGGGAGGGATTAGGGGCAGGAGGAGAAGGGAACGACAGAGGATGAGATGGCTGGATGGCATCACTGACTCTATGCACATGAATTTGGGTGAACTCCGGGAGTTGGTGATGGACAGGGAGGCCTGGCGTTCTGCAATTCATGGGGTCCCAAAGAGTGAGACCAAGTGACTGAACTGAACTGAATGTTTCGTAATCTAATAAGGAAGTAGGATGTGTGTTTTTAATAAAGGAGATAGAAAAAATAAAATTACATTTTATAAAGGGAAAAGAAAGTAGGTCTGACTTACATGTGGCTGTTACAAAAAGTGATTAGAAGTTTTGTGGAAAGTGACCCTGAAAAAAAAGTTTGTGCATGGTTAGGAATGACTAGTCAAGATTAAAATACATTTAATTAAGTTTACCTCAATGAGTTTAAAGTAAGTTGGTGCAAAAACTTAAATTTGGCCTTTCTCTCTGTTAAGAGGACATGCTTTCTTCAGATGTTGAACTGCTTTTAATTATTGATTTAAGTTTCTTTACCCCTTAATTGATCTGTTCTATATTTACCTTTGAAATCTTCTGTTAACTTTGGCTAAGTGAATAATTATTATTTCACAGTAAATTATATGATCCTACCTGACTGAGTGTTATAAACCCTTTTGACATTTATTGACAAAACTTCCTAAATAACTTGACTTCTAGCTAACTTTGGGATGCTTCAGAGGGCCCCTGACATCCCAAAGAGCTATTAAGCTACCTGGGTTCATTAGACATGTTAAATGACATGAGAAGTACTGTTGAAGGGGTGATAAATCTTTTCAGGTTATACTGTATGGTTGATGTTACTAATATAGATACCCTAAAATTATGTTAAATTCATATAGATCTGATATTCCCTGATAAAATATGGTGAATTATAATTCTAGTTATCATATTAAAGTGTTACATATCACAACAATGATCAGGTTTCTTTGTTAATTGCAATAGAATCAGATTTTAAACATGCCTTCTATGGTTTTACTCTCATGCCTTTAATACTGCTAGCTCTTCAAGATTTATGGAAAAGATTTTCTAAGATTAAACAGATAAACAAACTTTGTTATAAACAGTAAGCTGGTACCGAACTAAAATTTGGTTTTCTCTCTGTCTAGAGAACAAAGTTTTCTTAGAATGCAGCTTTTGATAACAGATTATGAATCTCTTTGTCTTTAAGTGATTTATATTTGTTTTAAAAATCTTTTTGGTAAAGTAAATAAACATTATTTAAGATTATGATACATGTAGACAAAGCTCATTCTGCTTCTACAAAAAAATAACCCCTCACAGTAAGACTTTTGCTATCCTGATGTCCTTAAAACATGGCAATAGTCTGCTCCTAAATCAGGAAATTAAAAATGGATAAACAACAGCTGAAAATCAAAGAGCCAAGCTGCTTGGCTTTCCCCGGCTCCCTGATGGACTTCATTTTTATTTGATGGGTTAAAGCCTTACCTGGCTACAGCGTTAATGCCCTCACAATGAGTTCTCCAAAAAGAAAAAAATTATGTTTCACTGAATTTTAAGTTCTAGTTTTGTTAATTAAGGCCTGTGCCTACTAAGACTCACTTCTGAGATAGTTTCTTGTTATGTTATATTGCTAAAAGTTTTAATTGTTATTAAAAAGGACCCTCTAAGATTGTTTTTAAAGCTTCTCTCAGTAACCAATCTTTGGATAAAGGTCAGATGCTCCATGATGTACAACCAGGAGATTAACACTTGGCTATAATCATTTAACTGAGTCAGATGACCTGGGGTATACCAGGCTATACCCAATGAAAGTTCTTGACTTAAATTCTTGCTGGTGACCTTACTAATAACGGCTAGCTATATTATTTTCTATGTAGCTTGTTTCAGAAGATTATTGCTTACATTACCAAATGTGTGACTGAGCCTGTGGCAATTCCACATGAGATCAATAATTGTGATAATGTACCTCTAGATACGGGAAGAAGCGATAAGAGGAAATATTTTCCTGGACCAAGAGGCTGGTAAGACAGGTATGGTCCAGAGACTTCTGCTACTTACAAGGCCTGGTCTAGTGGCAACACATTGGAGTGGCCTGTCAATGGAATCTTTGTTAGACCTGGGAATGAGCCTTCCAAGCACCGTGGGACACAATGACCATGAAATGCCCCCAAAACATGGTCAAATATGTGGCTATGAAGGGGCCCTGCTGACTGGAAGTTGGCCCTTGCCAGCTGCCTCTACAAAGATTAAATCATGACCACTGAAAGATGCTGATCTTCAACGCCCTCTTCAAAGGAGTTCAGGGTGGAGACAAAAAATAAGGCACTCTGTGCTCTGGGAAAAACCCGGAAAAACAGGCCTTCAGATAGTCAGATGTTTTCAGGTAAAGATTTTTATGAGTCCAAATTCGTGTATCTTCTTGTACCTAGAGAAACACTAATGTCACAAGCCAATATCTGGACCTGGTTCTCCTGGCTAGCCCCCCAGCAGCTTTCCTGCTTCTATTAATCTTTGGGCCAAATATCTTTAACTTTCTTGTTAAGTTTCCTTCTCCAAGTAGTAGTACAACAAAAACATCCCCCGGGCAACACCCAGACGATGCTGAAACAAGCTGCCTTATCATTCTGTGGACTCTCCTCTCCCTCCGTAAATGCACCCCGAGGTCCTGAGGCTATTTTCCCTTTGAGATCTTATACGGGAGACCACCCCCAGTGATAGAAAAGCTCAAGGGAGACCACCAACAACTAGCTGGAGATGTCCCAACACCTCCAGGCCCTGGGAAAAGTCTTCTGCCATATTGCCTAAGAAACCTTATAAAGAACACCCATTCCCTTGAACAACTGGGTTCACCCCTATCACCCAGGAGATGAGATATGGGTTAAAGACTGAAAACATGAACCTCTTCAGCCAGTTTGGACAGGTCCTCAAGCTCGTCCTGGCAATCTGTACTGCTGTTAAAGTTACAGGTGTCATGTCTTGGATCCACCACCAGAGTCAAGAAGGCAGCGGCTTCCTGTGATGAGAACACCTGGAAAGCAGTTTGGGACCCCAAAAACCTCCTGAATGTCCAGTTCCAAAGACAAAGGCCCTCACCCAGGAAGGACGCTGAGCCCTGCTCTAGTCACTCTGGAAGCTGACTAGACAACACACAGCAGAAGCTTGAGGATTCTTCAACCTTGCTCCAGCCACACCCTGGCAGCTGGCTGGTCAATGCACAGTGGAAGCTTGAGGATCCGGCTATCAAAATATCAATGGATTTTCATTGTCAACCCTGGCTGAGATGATTCTACTGAATAGGAGAGGGCTAGACCTACTGACAGCTAAAAAGGGAGGACTCTGCCTCTTCTTAAATGAAAAATGCTGCTTTTATGTAAACCAATCAGGAATAGTCAGGGACATGACCCAACAGCTAAGGGAACGAATCATGAAAAGGAGAGAGGAACTAGCAAATTCCTGGGGTAATCGGAGCAGTATCTGGAGCTGGGCATCATGGCTTCTGCCTATAACCAGTCCTCTCTTCATGTTCTTTGCACCCCTCTTGTTTGGCCCTTGTATTCTCGATGCTATTACCCAATTCATAACCTCTCAGATCGAATCCATAAAGTTACAATTGGTAATAGTTCAATATAGCCCCCTAAACAATGGGGAGCTCTGAATGTCCTACCAAAACATGAGATGATGCTTTCTACAATGAGTGATAGAAGCATCAAGACGGGGGAATGAAGAGGAAAAGTTAAAATTTTACATAACTTCCTGCTCCTTCTGCCTCTGTAACTCAGCTTGCTCCTTGCAAAGTCTGGATCATGTAGGTCACACATAGTCTCAGAAAGTGGGGACTGACAATACAAGGAACTAGAGCTTATCTCACTCACCCTTGTCCTGCTCTTTGCAATCGCCAAGCCCCTACAAACCTGCTTAATCATGCCTGTCCATGTATAAAAACTCTGTAATCCCTTTGTTCAGGGCTCAGAGTTTAGAGTGTTAACTCCTCTGGGCCCGCCAGCGTAATAAGCCTGAGTTTTGCAACTCTCTGAGTGTGGTGCTTGGTTTCTCGAGTACTGGTTTCTGCAACATTCTTGCCTGGAGAATTCCATGGACAGAGATGCCTGGTGGGCTACTGTCTATGGGGTTGCAAAGAGTTGGACCTAAACAACATCAGTGACCCTGCTGAAAAGGCATCAGGAGGAATAAGCTGATTTCATGCTTCTCTCTTCCTACAACCTCTGACCTTTGCTCTCTGCTGATAGAGGTCAGTCTCGGGATAGAAAGCAGAGTGGGGAAGATGCGTGGAGAAGGGTGGGTCCATGTGGATTTGTCTGTGGCTAGCACATCTGCTCAAACATCCATCCCCACTTCCTCTGATGGGACATTGCTTTGGTTTGAGGGAATCTTATGAGTTGCATCGTGTCTCCCGAAAAGATATATGAAAATTCCAACCTCTAGGACCTCAAAATGTGACCTTTATTTGGGAACGGACTTGTTGCAGGTGAAATTAGTTAAGGTGAGGTCATACGCAGTAGAAAAGAAAGAAGAAAGTGAAGTCGTCCAGTCGTATCTGACTCTTTGCCTACCAGGCTACCTAGACTGTAGCCTACCAGGCTCCTCTGTCCATGGGATTTCCCAGGCAAGAATAATGGAGTGGGTTGCCATTTCCTTCTCCAGGGGATCTTCCCGACCCAGGGATCGAACCCAGGTCTCCTGCATTGCAGGCAGACCTTTTACCCTCTGAGCCACCAGGGAAGCCATACGCAGTAGGGAGGGTACATATTCCAATATGACTGGTGTCCTTATTAGAAAAGGAAAATTTAGACACACAGGAGGAAGACTGTCATGTGAAGATGGAGGCAGAGATTAGAGTTACACTGCCACAAGCCAAGTATCACCTGGGACCGCTGGAAAAGGCTTCCTTCTCTAGAGGCTTCAAAAGGAGTGAGGCCCTACCCACACCTTTATTGTGGAGTTCTGGCATCAGAGCCATAAAACAAATTCAAAATAGAAGGAGGGGAAGGGATAAATCAGGAGCCTGTGATGAACACACACACACACACACACACACACTATTATGTATAAGATAGATAACAAACAAGGATCTACTGTATAGCATAAGGAACTCTACTCAATATTCTGAGATAAGCTATATGAGAAAAGAATCTTTAAGAAGCATATATGTATATGTATATAACTGAATCACTTTGTTGTATACCTGAAACTAACACAGCCTTGTAAATCAACTGTACTCCAATAAAAATAAAAATACCAATTATTCTGATGTTTTAAGCCACCCAGAATACGGCTCCTTGTCACAGCAGCTCCAGGACACCACAGAGGGGGCTACCCCTCCCCCCACATGGCACCGCAGGACAGTCCAACCCTGCTGGGGTTGGGGAAAAGGGTATTTGCCCCCTGGGATGTGGATTTTGAGCATGAAAACAGGGAACCAGACAAGTCCTAAATTCAGATCCCTGCTTTGTCACTTGCTGGCCTGATGGGACTGGGATGAGCCAGTTCAAGGGAAATTCATACCCCTAGGGCTTGCCTCCTGGTTGGGATTTTTAAGCCGTTAGGAGACCTCAAAGTGCTGCCTCCTGAGGGAGCTCATGCTATGAACAAGCAGAAACTCACTGACAGCTCTCCTCACAAAGACTGCTTGCTAGAACCATCTTGAAGACATAGACCTTCCCTTTTCTGGTGAATGAGGAGGAGGAGGACATTACTGCCCACTGGGTCTAAGACACAGTCAGCAAATATCATCAGCTTCATTATTTACAAAGCCTGGAGAAGAAAGAGGAGCAGAGAAACAGGAAGACCCAGGCCTAGCTTTCCAGATTTCTGCATTAAGCTGGGAAGCCCACCTGAGCGTGAGTGCACAACAGAGAGGGGCACAACCTTCCCAGGCCCATGGCCCACCAAAGGGGGCACTTGGCATTGGTCATTTTCCTCCCAGTGACCAGCCCCATGGCAATCATCTCAGCAGACTGGCCACAGCGCTGTCGTTAAAACGTGGACACAATACGATTTGTGGTCACACTGCACACAGATCATTGTTGATATGCTTGGCACCAAATAAGGCCTTGAGGGTGCTGTGTTGATTCCTGTCCTTGGTGATGGTAAGCTCTGACAGAGACCTACTCCAGCTGCCAAGGGCAAGGGAAGGTACGCCTGGGATCTGGGAGAGCTGACCCAACACTCAAGGACAGTCTGCCAATTTTGTAGATAAATTAAGGCTCTGCAGTGTTAATCACCCAGAGGTGGGAGGCCAGAATTTGCTGGCTCCAAAGTTCATGCTCTTTCTGCTGTGCCAGGTCACCTCCCACTCACATGTCCAGCAGTCCTGGCTTATTCGTGAATTTAAACATTCATGCATTCATACATTCATGCATGCACTTCTTCAATGCATGTTTATTGAGTAGCTACTGTGTCCCAGCAGCTGTGTTAGATACGAGTTAAGCAAAACTGAGTGAGATAGTCAAGGTAATCTAGTGGGGAGAGGGGAGCGCAGATACTTAACAGATAAATAAATGCGTATTTAATTTCTATGTGAGAAAAGTACTATATCAAAGTAAGATATGGAGATTGAGAATAACAGTTGGAGACTTAAAGTCCCAACACTAGGGAATGCTCACTCAATGAGGTAATATTTAAGCCACTAGTGTTTCAACTGGTCAGTGATTTTGTTCCCACAGGACATTGTCTGAAGACAATTTTGGTGATCACAGTAAGAAATGGCTGCTGCTGCTGCTGCTGCTAAGTCGCTTCAGTCGTATCTGACTCTGTGCGACCCCATAGACGGCAGCCCTCCAGAACCCCATCCCTGGGATTCTCCAGGCAAGAACACTGGAGTGGGTTGCCATTTCCTTCTCCAATGCATGAAAGGGAAAAATGAAAGTGAAGTCACTCAGTCGTGTCTGACTCTTCGCGACCCCATGGACTGCAGCCCACCAGGCTCCTCCGTCCATGGGATTTTCCAGGCAAGAGTACTGGAGTGGGGTGCCATTGCCTTCTCCAAAGAAATGGCGGTAGGGTGCTATTAGCGTTTAATGAGTAGAGGCCATGAATGCTTCTAGACATCCTACAATGCACAGGGCAGCCCCCAAAACAAAGAATTTTCTGGCCCAGAGTGTTAATGGCACAAGACTGAGCAACCCTGATTTAGACAAAGATATGAAGGTGACCTTTGCTGACAAAGTAGTCAAAGCTATGGTTTTTCCAGTAGTCATATGCAGAGCTGAGAACTGGATCATGAAGAACACTGAGCATTGAAAAACTGATGCTTTTGAACTGTGGTGCTGGAGAAGACTCTGGAGGGTCCCTTGGACTGCAAGGAGATCAAACCAATCAATCCTAAAGGAAATCAACCCTGAATATTCACTGGAAGGACTGATGCTGAAGCTCTCATACTTTGGCCCCCTGATGCAAAGAGCCAACTCACTGGAAAAGACCCTGATGATAGAAAGGATTGAAGGCAAAAGGAGAAGAGGGCGGTGGAGGATGAGATGGTTAGATAGCATCACCAACTTAACAGACATGCATTTGAGCAAATTCTGGGAGATGGTAAAGGATAGAGGATCCTGGCGTGCTGCAGTCCATAGGGTCACTAGGAGTCGGACATAAATTAGCAACTGACCAACAGCATGAAGATGAAGAAGATGCTAGCCCTATTCGCCTGCCCCAAGCATTCCAGATGAAAGGGAAAGCATGTGCAAAGGCTACAACGTCAGGAAAAGCTTTGTGTCTCAAGCTAAGGAATAGGGGAGAAAGTTACAGAATGAGAGGGACCAGATTGTACAGGGCCCTGGTCTTGGGCAGAAGTTTGGCTTTTTATTCTTTGCCATGGAAAGCCTTTAAAGGGTCTTAAACTGGAGAGGGCACTCTGGCTACTCTGCAGAGGAGTGGCAGTGAGGGAAGAGTAGAATCCCAGAGACTGGGATAGAACTGCCCAGGAAGAGATGACAGCCTTGACTAAGGCCGGGGCTGGTACAGGAGGGAAATGGGTGCATCAGTGATGGTTACTGCCCCGGCGGTGAGCTGGATCTGGGGGGAAGAGGAGGAGAAACGGGGATTCTGGTCTCCAGCGTGCTGGGTCCTGTGGACCTCCAGATGGGGAAGACTGAGCCAGGGCCAGGTGGGAGGGGTCCCGGATCAAGAGCTTGCCTTCAGACACGGCAGGTCTGAGACACCCAGTGGACTTGGGTAGGTAAGGTGTTGGAAAGAGGAGTTACTCAGAAGAGGCCTTGCAACTGTGCTTGCAGATCTGCCCCCAAGCAGGGGACCTTCTCTGTGTTCATGGCAGCCCACAGCTGGCTGAGAAGCCTCACCTCTGTGGGTTACCAAAAGAACTCTCTGTTTTGTGTCTATTTAAAATCCTGCCTCTGCTGCTGCTTCGGTGGTTGGCTGAGTTCCATCTGTCAAAACAAAGAATGGTCAACATCTGGGATGTTCTCGTGCCACCTTCAGTTCCAGACCCTTTGTTCTGAGACTCTCTTGTTTACAGCAATGTCAGTCTCCTGCTGAAGCCCAAGGGCTGCTTCATCTCTTCCATCCCATTGGGGATAGAATATTTACAGTCTTCTTTCCGACCTCCTTTTTCCAAACAACTCCCAGCATCCTCTGCCACCGTGTACTCAAAGCAAAGAAAAATACATTGAGACCAGGCCTATTCTTCAAGCTCTAGTTCAATCCTCTATTTCCTTTTTTCCCCTACCTTTTGACTGCCTTCACCCATTTCCCTATTCCCCCACCCTCATCTCTGGTAACCACCAATTTGGCCTCTTTTTCTAAGAGTTTGTTTTTGAAGCATGAGTGATCTATAAGACTGTGTTATTTCCTGCTATGCATCATAGCCTTTTGGTATTTTATGCATTTCAAAATGATCATCATGATAAGTCTGGTTATAATATGTCAACATAGAAAGATATGACATAGTTATTGACAACACTCCCCACACAGGTACATTTTGTACCCATGACTGGAACTTTGTATCTCTTTAATCTCCCTCATCTATTTCTCTCCATGCCTACCACCTGTTTGTTCTCTGTATCTATAACCCTATATCTGTTTTATCATGTTTATTTATTTGTCTTGCATTTTAGATGCCACATATAAGTGAAATAATACGCTGTTTGTCTTTCTCTGTCTGACTTATTTCACTTCATGATACCCTCTAGTGTTATGATACCCTCCTGATACCCTCCATCCCTGTTGTCACAGATGGCAAGATTTCATTCTTTCTTTATGGTTGAGTAATATTCTGGTGATTGCAGCCATGAAGTTAAAAGACGCTTACTCCTTGGAAGGAAAGTTATGGCCAACCTAGATAGCATATTCAAAAGCAGAGACATTACTTTGCCAACAAAGGTCCATCTAGTCAAGGCTATGGTTTTTCCAGTGGTCATGTATGGATGTGAGAGTTGGACTATGAAGAAAGCTGAGCGCCAAAGAATTGATGCTTTTGAACTGTGGTGTTGGAGAAGACTCTTGAGAGTCCCTTGGACTTCAAGGAGATCCAACCAATCCATTCTAAAGGAGATTATACCTGGATATTCATTGGAAAGACTGATGCTGAAGCTGAAACTCCAATACTTTGGCCACCTGATGCGAAGAGTTGACTCATTGGAAAAGACTCTGATGCTGGGAGGGATTGGGGGCAAGAGGAGAAGGGGACGACAGAGGATGAGATGGCTGGATGGCATCACTGACTCAATGGACATAAGTTTGAGTAAATTCTGGGAGTTGGTGATGGACAGGGAGGCCTGGTGTGCTGTGATTCACGGGGTCACAGAGAGTCGGACACGACTGAGCGACTGAACTGAACTGAATATTCCATCATATGTACACGTGTGTGTGTGTGTGTGTGTGTGTGTGTGTGTATCTCCCATCTTCTTTATCCATTTCCTTTTATTCCCTTTTATTATTATCAGACACCCATCGTTGACTTGCTCTGTACCTGGCACTTGGGGATACCATGATCAATGAGAGTGATACAGCCCCTGATAGAGACCCAGGCTTGATTCCTGGATTGGGAAGATCCCCTGGAGAAGGAAATGGCTACTCAGCACAGTATTTTTGCCTGGAGAATTCCATGGACAGGAGAGCCTGACAGGCTATATATATAGTCCATGGGGTTGCAAAGAGTTGGACACGACTGAGCAACTAACACTCTCACTTTCAATATGGATCTCACACCTTAGGACAGGGTGTCTCAATCTCAGCACTATTGACATTTGACATCAAGTAATTCTTTGTTGTGGGGACCATCCTGTGCATTGTATGATGTTTGGCAGCTTCCCTGGCTTCTACCTATTAGATGTCAGTAGCTTCATCCCGTCCCTCAAGTTGTCACTACCCAAAAATCTTCAGTCATTGCTAAAACTGTTCCTGGGAAGCAAAAATTTCCCAGTCAAGAGATATTGTTCCAGAAGGAAGAGGACATTAAACAAACACTCATCAAGGTAGATAAATGTGATGACAGAAGCATAAACAAGAGAGATTCAATTTATCTTGGCAGGAATGGAGAGATAAGAGTCCAATGTGGAGACCACCTGTTCCAGCCCAGAAAAATAGCTGGTATTCCTTCCAGCATGAGGCTTTCTCTGACTGATCAATAGTCTTCTGTCTTCCTACTTTCCTGCAGTAGCATTCACCGGCTCTGTACTAGGCAGCCGGGTACAGTACTGAGCACTGGGCGTGCCTTAGATCATCGTATTCTTGTAAGTACCCTCTAAGCATAATTGGACCACAAACCGCTAAAGATTTACCACATAAGTAAATTGAAATAGTAAATTGAATGAAAGCTGAGACAGTGACTGCTTCTACTTCTTGTTCATCCTCCAGCAACAGCCTCCCATTTCATCAGTTACCACAACCTTTTGGAACTGTCAATGTCTCCTGAGCCTCCAAGAGTGCTCCCCCCAATTTTCCCATCACCCAGATTTCTTTGTTTGATCTTACTATTCCCTAGGCCTGATCTCCCATCTTGCTTCTTCCTTGTCCCACCCTTGTTCTCAAAACTTCAGAGTTGCCCAACCGTCTCCTTCATACCCTTTCCTGAAATCATTCTCATCAGTTTCCCCAAAGCATAGAATCCAGAGGTATCCTGTCATCTCATTCAATCTGTCCTCCATGTTTGATGTTATTTAAAACTCTCCTCCTTGGAGCTTTCTTCTTCCTTGGTACCCTGCACCCTTCAGGTCTACCTTCTGCATCCTATCCTATAGATTTGGGTAGCCTCCACTGTTCCTCCAAGTTCCCAGTTCCTTGTCCCAATCTCTACACTCATTGCTCAGGCATTGTTTTAGCTTTCCAAGCTTTATTTAACCTACCTTTGTGGAATACTAGCTTAACTTGCTTTTGCAATCCATCTGGACACTCTACCTGAATACAACCTTGACACCTCAAATTGAAAGTGTCCCAAAGAAAAGGCTCTATCTTTTCTTCAAAGTCAGCTCTTTCCCTCAGCTTCTCAAAATCTGTTGTTTCTTTTAGTAGGAAGAATCATTCTTGGAGCTTCAGAATGAATTGTCTACATTCATTCTTGTTCATGAAGTCACTCCTTGAACCTGTTGTGGGCACCATGCTTTACAGACTGTCTGCCCTCATGGAACTCACAGTCCATCTGGCAAGACAGATGGTCAAAAGAAAGTGCAGAGAGCTTTGATGAGGGTTATAGTAGGAGAAGTCTAATGTGTAGCGGGTCTCTCCTCTTCTTTATCAGCTAGACCCAATGAGCTGGAAAGTGCTCTGGTTCTCCCATCATTGTGCCCCTCCAATCAGCTCCTTGCTCTCCAAACTCTTGGCCACTGCCTTGGCCTCCTAAGTGGTCTTATTTCCTCTTATTTCTTTTCACTTCTCTGAATTCTCACCTGTTACGTTGTCTTGTAACATCTTCCTTCTTATTGGTCCCCTCACAACACTGTAAGTTTATTCAATATAACTCATGTGTGTGCACGCGCGTGCTTGGTCAGTCATCATGTCCGACTCTTTTGTGACCCCATGGACTGTAGCCCACCAGGCTCCTCTGTCCATGGACTTCTCCAGGTAAGAATACTGGAGTGGGTTACCATGCCCTTCTCCAGGGAATCTTTCCAAACCAGGAATCGATCCAGTGTCTCCCTCCCTATGGGCAGATTCTTTACTGTCTGAGCCACCTTGGAAACCAAAGAGAGAGAACATTGCATTTAAATTCTAGCACTGCCACTTACTTCTTTTACGTTATATGATCTTAATTGTACAATCTCCTGAAAGCCGCAATTTCTAGTGGTTTCTTCAATTTGAGTGGGATTAATAATAGGCATTATCTATCAATGTCTTGATTATGATTTTAGAACATGGGTATTGGGCTTGTTGCATATATTCACCCTACTTTTATATATTTAAGGCTTTTCATATATTTAAAAATTATTTATAAGGTATTTGTGAAAATTAAATTAGGAAAATGCTAATCACAGTGCCTGTCACAGTTCCTAACACATAGATAGCCTCCAGTACAAAGTGGTCCTCAGCAGTGAAGGAAGGGTCACTCTTCATGCCACCAAATCCTTGCTGGGCTGCAATTATCTTATCTCTTTATTGGTTTGTGCCATGTTCTCCTCCACTGGAACTAAGCCTCATGAGGGCAGAGACCCTGCCTGTCTTCGCTCCCCGTTATATGTCAAGTGTGCTCAGGAGGCAGTTGACGAGTGGTAACTGCAAACGTGGACTGTGAAGACACACCATCATGGTTCCCTCATTCTACATAAAGATAATTAACCTCAGACAGGTAAAGCAGCTTGTTCAAGGGCCCAGAGCTAGTGAGTGGTCTAATACCTTCTTTTAGACGTTGTGCATCTTAAGAGTACATCTGTGTATATATGTTTATGTGTGTGTGATGGGATGGGTGTGGGGGATAGGTTGTGGGAAAACAGCCCACCATTAACCCTGTTTGAGTTTGCAGTCACACCTCCCTGGACCTCTATCATAGAAGCCACAGTTTGGATACAGCACTCTCCATCCAGAGGGCCAGTTTTCTGAGCCTAATATGAGGTTGGGAACCCTTCTTCTGCACTGCACATGCTTCCTTCAGTATAGAGGGATATCTATTAGTGTGACACTAGCCCTGCTCTGTCTCCCACTCCTTCCTTCCCCTTGGGAGGTGGAGCAAAGCATCTGTTTGGTGATTTTGACAGAAAGAACTTTGGAGGCTGTTTCAATGGGTGCAAAGGTCTCTTCTCTCTCTAGCAGAAGAACCAAAAGGACAGTTCAAAGAAAATGATCAGGACTGAGAAGCAGAGGAGAAAAACCAAGAGGCCAGAGTATCACCTGGAAGCACTCCTCTCTTTCTCAGCATCTCCCAGCCTGAAAAACCCCTGTGCTATTGGGCTATGATAGCCTAGCTGTCCAACCCAAGCCCTACCTCGGGGGCAAGGCTTGAGTCTTCTCAACCCTGCCTTGACTGGATGCACCATTTGTTGTTGTTCAGTCACTGTCGTGTCCGACTCTTTGTGACCCCATGAACTACAGCACTCTAGGCTTCCCTGTCCTTCACTATCTCCTGGAGTTCGCTCAAACTCATGTCCATGGAGTTGATAATGCCATCCAACCATCTCATCCTCTGTCACCCCTTCTTCTCCTTCCCTCAGTCTTTCCCAGCATCGGGGTCTTTTCCAATGCACCATTATTACTACACAACTAAGATACCTTCTTCAAGACTTATATCAGTAATAAAACTGACATCTTGATTTCCACTTGCCTATCTCTATGAGTTCAGAACTCAGCTGGGAATATTAGAAAGGGACTTATGAATTGACCCCACCAAACAAAACAACAACATCCAAGGAAGAACTTTGCATGTATACTGATTTAATTTTATTTCATTAATTCCAGGTTGGTTTGTATTGCTAATACCAAGATGGCACATGATGTTAAATCTGAGTCAACATCTCAAAGGAATGTCAAGTAATTGGAAAGGGTCCAGAGGAAACTTAATAGAATGGTGAGAGTTCTGGAAACCAGGCCATGGTAGGGAAAGGTAAAATGAATCAGAAGATTTAGTTCAAAGCAGATTTGGCTATGATATGACACAGTCTTCACATTTTTCAAGGGCTACCATGCAAAAGAGTGGTTTAATCAGATTATGTGACTTCCAAAGGCAGAACTAAGTGCACTGATGGATATTCCAAGGAGGCATATTTTGGCTCATTATAAAAATTATATTTGCAATGACTGGCATTGGATAGAAGTATAGTTACCACCTACAGATGGCCCTTTATGTGTATTATCTCATTTCATCCTGGCAGCATTCCCAGAGAGATCAGTATATGATTATCTCCATTTAACAGATAAAGAAACTGAGGTTCTGGCAGGTAGATTAATTTGCCCTAGGTCAAAAAACTAATAAGTGGCAAGGCAGGAGTTAGTAAATGCATCATTCATTGTCCTAAGTATGTGGTCTTAACTGCTACACGCTACTATTCACCCTGAATGACGGTGACCAGACCTGCACTTAGACGTACCTGTGTTGTTTCAAAAGAGGAACAGAGTTTTGGTTTTGTTTCTATTCTTCTTCTTAATGATGCCCAGGTTTGGTTTGACTTTCTAGGCTACAGGACCTCAGTAAATGTAAGTGTTTATAGAAAATAGGATTCAGGGCTTCCCTGGTGGCTCAGTGGCAAAGAATCTACCTGGAAATGCAGGAGACACAGGTTCAATCCCTGGCCCAGGAAGATCCCACATGCTGTGGCTTAACTAAGTCTGTGCACCGCGACTACTGAGCCTGTGCTCTCGAGCCCAGGAGCCACAACTACTGAAGCCCACACGCTGCAGCTATTGAAGCCCACACGCCCCAGAGCCCGTGTCTGTAACAAGAGAAGCCACTAGAGTGAGAATCGCACGCACTGCAACAAGAGTAGCCCCTGCTTGCTGCAGCTAGATAATAGCCCATGGGGCAACGGAGATCCAGCACAGCCAAAAATACAATTAGATCAAATTATTTTTTCAAAACAGGATTCAATGAAACCCAGATCCTTTCCCAGTGTTTCAATTGCCCTATCAAAGCCTTTGACCCATAAAGATGAAATGGGGGTTTCACTCCACCTAAGACCATGCTGGGCGCTGACTGTTTCAAATTAAGATCCATCCAGTGCAGTCCCTGGGCCTTGAATCCTCTGCACACAAAGAGCATTCCACACAGGTCCCTAGTAGCTTCTGTTTTTGCATTTTAGAATTGTTTTTCAGTGGACATGTATCTTTTCAATGTCCTGTTTATGGCATGAAATCCATGGGAGATGGAAAATCTGAGCACAGAGGAAGGAACTCATAAAGCATACCAGTGGGCAAGAGAGTGGAAGTGAGGGTCAGGGAGCACATGCTGTGCATGATAAATTCTATGTTGAAGAGGAGACGCCCCTCTGTGACAATGGTGGGTGGAATGGATGCAAGCGTCCCTGGATCATCCAAGCCAGACATGTTCCTCCATTCCACTCCATGTCTGCCCCAGACTCCCTCCTGCTTCCTGCTTATCTAGCCCTGTCTTATCCTCATTGGCACCTGGATTCACTGACTTGTGTTACCCCCAGGTGTCCGTTTTCCTCCATTTTGTTCAGTGCGACAGAACAATCTGAACCATCTACCCATTAACCTGATGTCCCTGGCCTTGATTCAGAACCTCTGCCCACACTGTGTCCTAACACGTATTTGTTGACATCCTATGATCTCATCTAATCACCAACTCTGAGGTTCCAGCACTGGAGGGTAAGGGATGATGCAAAAGAGCTGTATCTGGAAAGAGTTCACCGTTAGGAGCATAAACAGGGGACACCAAAATGCATGGGATAATCAAAGTTCACAGACTGAAAAACAAATGGACAAGGTAGCTATGTCTTCAAGGCACTAAGCAAGGATAATCTTGGATAGATTTTAAAAAAAAATTTTTTAAATAGGAGTGTAATTGCTTTACATTGTTGTGCTAGTTTCTGCCATACCACTACATGAAAAGTATGGAACACTTCATGTATTTTTGTGTGTTATCCTTGCCCCAGGGCCAAGCTAATCTGTGTCATTCCAATTTTAGTAGATGTGCTACTGAAGCGAGCACTTCGATGGCTTTTTTGAGATAAACTTGTTTGGACCAGGAATCCTTCTGAAGAGGGCTAAGGACAAAGGCCACCTAAGTGGGAGGGGGTAAGAGGAAGGACAGGGAGGAGTCAGAGGACAGAGCAGCAGGGGAGAAGCATGGACATGTAGTGTTCTGGAAAGCAAAGGAGGCCGTGTCAAGAAGGAAAACAGTCAGCAGTGCTGGCGTGGAAGCCATGCTCAGGGGACGAGGAGGGTACCAGTAACACTTGGAAGAGCAGCTTCAGCAGCTGGGGTATGAACCAGAGGGTGTTCTGTTCGTGCTGCATCCCAGGTGACCAGGAGCATGCTTCGAAACAAGTCATCACAAAGCCCTGTCCAGAGCAAGCCAAGAATGACATTACAGAACAATGGGCCCACCACAGGCCATGTCACTCTGACCTTTCTACATGGGTGACCTCAGCAAAAAGAACCAGCAGAGATAAGTCCTTAAGCAAGTGAGTCTATGGGGACAAACCCATTGTGTCCAACCAATGACCATGACAAGGGGAGGACATTTCACCAGCTTGGTTCATTCACTAATGGCTCTCTCACTCATGAACACTGAGATGGGTCTAATGTGCTCAGAGACAGAGAAGGCACTTGGTCATAAAAGAGATCTGGCCTCTGCCATCAGCTTACAACACATTTGGGGGAACTTCATTCCATGAGTATATCCGCCAACCTCAACACGCCATCTAGAATGCCTAATAAAGTCCCCATTCAAATTTTACAAAATTACCCAAGTTTTAGCAATACCTTTTTTATGTCTCTCTGTAGAGGGCTACTGCTGCTGCTCCTGCTAAGTCACTTCAGCCATATCCCACTCTGTGCGACCCCATAGACAGCAGCCCACCAGGCTCCACCGTCCCTGGGATTCTCCAGGCAAGAATACTGCAGTGGGTTGCCATTTCCTTCTCCAATGCATGAAAGTAAAAAGTGAAAGTGAAGTCGCTCTTTCATGTCCGACTCTTAGCGACCCCATGGACTGCAGTCTACCAGGCTCCTCCGCCCATGTATTTTCCAGGCAAGAGTACTGGAGTGGGGTGCCATTGCCTTCTTTGTTAGAGGGCTAAGGTTAAGCTTAAAACGAATGATCAAAGAGGTTATGTGTTCATTAAAAACAATCTGATAGACTAAATTATAGATTCACTGAGGACTGTATTGATTCCTTACAATATATACCAATGACCTCTTCCCCTGAAGCACTAACCACGCTATGTTGCTTGTGTTTCTCTTTCTCCATCCTCCTTCTCCAAACCTAATCAAGATCTAGGTCTGTATTTCCAACGGCCCCCTCACTGCCCTCAAACTCAAACCTGAAGTCAGATTCACTATATGGCATCTCTCCATTATCACCCTTTTCAGGCATCCTTATTCCCATCTGTGGTACCTTTCATTTTATCTTCTCTCATGAGCATATCCTACATCCAGCCAATTACCACGTTTCGTGTCAAGCAGGGTCTTGTGCCCATAAAAGATGTTCAACACTTACTTGCCGATGAATGGACACATTTTATATTCTGGAAACATTTATAGCTGACTGGTAACTGTAGCCATGGCACTGATAATGACAGCTGTTAAAGACCAAGGCCAAGGCTTTGGGTGGCAGATGGGGCTGAGCTGGGTTTAGTCTCATAAGATGCTTGCTCCTTAGAAGAAACGTTATGACCAACCTAGACAGCATATTAAAAAGCAGAGATATTACTTTGCAAACAAAGGTCCATCTAGTCAAAGCTACGGTTTTTCCAGTGGTCATGTAAGGATGTGAGAATTGAACTATAAAGAAAGCTGAGCACCAAAGAATTGATGCTTTTCAACTGTGGTGTTGGAGAAGACTCTTGAGAGTCCCTTGGACTGCCAGGAGATCCAACCAGTCCATCCTAAAGGAAGTCAGTCCTGAATATTCATTGGAAGGACTGATACTGAAGCTGAAACTCCAATACTTTGGCCACCTGATGTGAAGAACTGACTCATTTGAAAAGACCCTGATGCTGGGAAAGATTGAAGGCAGGAGAAGGGGATGACAGAGGATGAGATGGTTGGATGGCATCACCGACTCAATGCACATAAGTTTGAGTAAACTCCAGGAACTGGTGATGGACAGGAAGGCCTGGTGTGCTGCAGTCTATGGGGCCACAAAGAGTTGGACACGACTGGGTGACTGAACTGAACTGAACTGATGTTGCTTAATATTCTAAGGACTTTGGACACATCATTCCCTCATTCATAAGATGTTAGTTACTAAGGTTGTGGGAATCAAATATAAAAAGTATGTAGAGCTCTGAGTGCAGAGATGTTATTTCCTTTAGTCCCTAGTCCACTGTCAGCCTAGAAAAGGAAATGGCAACTCACTCCAGTATTCTTTTTTTTTTTAATTGAAGGATAATTGCTTTACAGAACTTTGTTGTTTCTGTCAAACCTCAATATGAATCAGCCATAGGTATACATATATCCGTCCCCTTTTTGAACCTCCCTCCCATCTCCCTCCCCATCCTAACCCTCTAGGTTGATACAGAGCCCCTGATTAAGTTTCTTGAGACATACAGCAAATTCCTATTGGCTCTCTATTTTACATAAGATAATGTACGTTCCCATGTTACTCTTGCCTGGGAAATCCCACGAGCAGAAGAACCTGGTGTGCTACAGTCCATGAGGTCTCAAGAGTCAGAAGTAGCAACTAAACCACCACCACCCACTATCAATGTTTATCCATTTCAGCAGACTAACATTAAAGAAATGGAGTAGCCATCATGGTCAACAAAAGAGTCCAAAATGCAGTACTTGGATGCAGTCTCAAAAACAACAGAATGATCTCTGTTTCCAAGGCAAACCATTCAATATCACAGTAATCCAAGTCCATGCCCCAACCAGTAATGCTGAAGAAGCTGAAGTTGAACGGTTCTATGAAGACCTACAAGACCTTTTAGAACTAACACCCAAAAAAGATGTCCTTTTCATTATAGGGTACTGGAATGCAAAAGTAGGAAGTCAAGAAACACCTGGAGTAACAGGCAAATTTGGCCTTGGAGTACGGAATGAAGCAGGGCAAAGGCTAATAGAGTTTTGCCAACAGAACGCACTGATCATAGCAAACACCTTCTTCCAGCAACACAAGAGAAGACTCTACACATGGACATCACCAGATGGTCAACACAGAAATCAGATTGATTATATTCTTTGCAGCCAAAGATGGAGAAGCTCTATACAGTCAGCAAAAACAAGACCAGGAGCTGACTGTGGCTCAGATCATGAACTCCTTATTGACAAATTCAGACTTCAATTGAAGAAAGTAGGGAAAACCACTAGACCATTCAGGTATGACCTAAATCAAATCCCTTATGATTATACAGTGGAAGTGAGAAGTAGATTTAAGGGCCTAGATCTGATAGAGTGCCTGATGAACTATGGACGGAGGTTCCTGACATTGTACAGAAGACAGGGAGCAAGACCATCCCCATGGAAAAGAAATGCAAAAAAGCAAAGTGGCTGTCTGAGGAGGCCTTACAAATAGCTGTGAAAAGAAGAGAAGTGAAAAGCAAAGGAGAAAAGGAAAGATATAAGCATCTGAATGCAGAGTTCCAAAAAAATAGCAAGAAGAGATAAGAAAGCCTTCCTCAGTGATCAATGGAAAGAAATAGAGGAAAACAACAGAATGGGAAAGACTAGAGATCTCTTCAAGAAAATTACAGATAACAAGGGATACCATCTTTCATGCAAAGATGGGCTCAATAAAGGACAGAAATGGTAGGCACCTAACAGAAGCAGAAAATATTAAGAAGAAGTGGCAAGAATACGCAGAAGAACTGTACAAAAAAGATCTTCACAGCCCAGATAATCACGATGGTGTGATCACTCACCTAGAGCCAGACATCCTGGAATGTGAAGTCAAGTGAGCCTTAGAAAGCACCACTACGAACAAAGCTAGTGGAGGTGATGGAATTCCAGTTGAGCTATTTCAAATCCTGAAAGATGATGCTGTGAAAGTGCTTCACTCAATATGCCAGCAAATTTGGAAAACTCAGCAGTGGCCACAGGACTGGAAAAGGTCAGTTTTCATTCCAATCCCAAAGAAAGGCAATGCCAAAGAATGCTCAAACTACCGCACAATTGCACTCATCTCACACACTAGTAAAGTATGTGAAATTCTCCAAGCCAGGCTTCAGCAATACATGAACCGTGAACTTCCAGATGTTCAAGCTGGTTTTAGTAAAGGCAGAGGAACCAGAGATCAAATTGCCAACATCCGCTGGATCATGGAAAAAAAGCAAGAGAGTTCCAGAAAAACATCTATTTCTGCTTTATTGACTATGCCAAAGCCTTTGACTGTGTGGATCACAATAAACTGTGGAAAATTCTGAAAGAGATGGGAATACCAGACCACCTGACCTGCCTCTTGAGAAATCTGTATGCAGGTCAGGAAGCAACAGTTAGAACTGGACATAGAACAACAGATTGGTTCCAAATAGGAAAAGGAGTACATCAAGGCTGTATATTGTCACCCTGCTTATTTAACTTATATACAGAGTACATCATGAAAAATGCTGGGCTGGAAGAAGCACAAACTGGAATCAAGATTGCTGGGAGAAATATCAATAACCTCAGATATGCAGATCACCATGCTTATGGCAGAAAGTGAAGAGGAACTAAAAAGCCTCTTGAGGAAAGTGAAAGAGAAGAGTGAAAACGTTAGCTTAAAGCTCAACATTCAGAAAACTAAGATCATGACATCCGGTCCCATCACTTCATGGGAAATAGATGGGGAAACAGTGGAAACAGTGTCAGACTTTATTTTTTGGGGCCCCAAAATCACTGCAGATGGTGACTGCAGCCATGAAATTAAAAGATGCTTACTCCTTGGAAGGAAAGTTATGACCAACCTAGATAGCATATTAAAAAGCAGAGACATTACTTTGCCAACACAGGTCCATCTAGTCAAGGTTATGGTTTTTCCAGTAGTCATATATGGATGTGAGTGTTGGACTGTGAAGAAAGCTGAGCAGCGAAGAATTGATGTTTTGAACTGTGGTGTTAGAGAAGACTCTTGAGAGTCCCTTGGACTGCAAGGAGATCCAACCAGTCCATTCTAAAGGTGATCAGTCCTGGGTGTTCTTTGGAAGGAATGATGCTGAAGCTGAAACTCCAGTACTTTGTCCACCTCATGCGAAGAGTTGACTCATTGTAAAAGACCCTGATGCTGGGAGGGATTCGGGCCAGGAGGAGAAGGGGAGGATGAGATGGCTGGATGGCATCACTGACTCAATAGATGTGAGTCTGGGTGAACTCTGGGAGTTGGTGATGGACAGGGAGGCCTGGTGTGCTGCAGTTCATGAGGTCGCAAACAGTCGGACACAACTGAGTGACTGAACTGAACTGAACTGAACTGAATGTTAAGTTTAAAGGAGCCCAGAGAATTCCCTGGTGGTCCAGTAGTCAGGACTCCTGACCTTCACTTCTGAGGATTTAGGTTCAATTCCTGGATAGGGAGGTAAGATCCCCCACAAGCCACGTGTTATATGCCCCCCACCCTCCCCACCATGGCCACCAGAAAAAAAATTTAAAGGAAGCTAAATCCCAAGCTGAGGCCAACAATATTCCATTTTAGAACACAAATTGGGCTGTTTAGTAAGTCCTAGAAAGGGGTGACCATCCACCTAGGACTCTGTTTGGGGTGTAAGATAAAGACTTCCACATCAAACATATTCTTCTTCCCTTCCCTGATCTCTCTTCCACTGTACCTACTTTTGAAAATTCCAATTAAAAATTATGAAATTCAAAAAAAAATATCCAACTCAACAAGTTTTAATGAGTGCTGGCTGTGTGTGTCATGGCTGATTAACCAGTTGCCTGGAAGACCTTATCTTCCTTGTAGAAAGTAACTTTTTCAAATCCTAATGAGCTCCCTCCCACACCCAACACTGGGCTTCATGCCACTCTGGAAATCCTTCTGGAGGCACCCTCCATTTCTTTGTCGACCATTGTTTTTCCTTTTAGTTCTCTTTTTATCCTACCTAACCTCACCCGTCACCACGTCAGCAGACAAAATTGCCTCTCTCCCTCCCTCCCCCTCCTCTTTCTCATCCACTAGCTCCATTTATAACTGTGAGTGTGAGTGTGAGTGTGTGTGTGTGTGTGTGTGTGTGTATTATTTATAGTTTACAGAGGAGAAAACAGTACTTTGAAAGATCACACTGCTAGTAAGAGGTATCTAGCAGATATCAGGCTGCCCCAGATCCTTGACCATTTTAAAAAATTGTTTTAATTGGAGTATAATTGCTTTACAGCAGTGTGTTAACTTCTGCTGTACAATGACGTAAATTAACTATGTGTGCATGCTAAGCCACTTCGGTCATGTACCACTCCCTGTGACCTCATGGACTGTAGCCCTCCAGGCTCCTCTGTCCATGGGATTCTCCAGGCAAGAACACTGGAGTGGGTTGCCATTCCCTCCTCCGGGGGATCTACATGCATACATATATCCGGGGCTTCTCAGGTGGCACTAATGGTAAAGAACCCGCCTGCCAATGCAGGAGACGTGGGTTCAGTCCCTGGATGGGGAAGATCTCTTGGAGAAGGGTGTGGCCACCCACTCCAGTATTCTTGCCTGGAGAATTCCATGGACAGAGGAGCCTGGCGGGCTACAATCCATAGAGGTCTCAAAAAGTCGGACACGACTGAAGCACTTAGCACACAGCACACACATATATCCCCTCCCTCTTTGGCCTCTCTTCCACCTCACCCCAATCCCACCCCTCTATTTCATTCCTCCAGGGGGCCTTCCCAACCCAGGGATCAAACCCAGGTCTCCCGCACTACAGGCAGAGTCCTCACCATTTGAGCACCCCCACCCCGGGATCCCCTTCCCACTCCTCTAGGTCATCACAAAGCGCTGAGCTGAGCCCCCCGTGCTACACAGCAGCTCCCCCCAGCTCTCTATTTTGCACACGGAGGTGTATATGTGCCTTGACCATCTGGAGGGGCTCTCATCCATAGCACACTTCACTCCCAGCAAGCAGAACCTGTGACCTTGTCCACCGGCTGCCCAGAATGCTGGGGTCCTTTTAGGCGGTGGCCATGGAAAGCCAGAGGGCTTCCCTGGTGGCTCAGACGGTAAAGAATCCACCTGCAATGCAGGAAACCTGGGTTTAGTCCCTGAGTTGGGAAGATCCCCTTGGAGGAGGGCATGGCAACCCACACCAGTATTCTTGCCTGGAGAATCCCCGTGGACAGAGGAGCCTGGTGGGTTCCAGTCCAAGGGGTCGCAGACATGACTGAGCAACTAAGCACACACACAGCAGGGACAGCCAGCTGGAGTTTCAGCCTCTCCTCCTCTTGCCAAAGGGGGTGGGGGTGACAGCCCTTGACTAATGATTGACAGGTATGAGGGTATCCCCTGGCCCGCAAGGAGGACAGCTCTGGCCTGTGACACCTGGACCTCCTGATCTGCCCCGGGTTACTGAGCTAATACCAGAGCCAAACGCACTTCCCTTGTTGCTGAATCGGGGCTTGGCCTCCTCCCCTTCCCTGTTCATCTTCCCTCCTCCACAACCTATCACCCTTAACCTATAAACCTTTCCAATAAATTCCTTTCACACAAATCTTCGCCTCAATCCCTGCCCCTGGAGAACCTACCCTGAGGCAATGTGCACGCAAGGTTCCACCCAAGCCTGTCAGACTTCAACCCTGTTTTGCCTCCATGGTACTTGACATGCTGTTGCAGGGTGGCTGGGCTCTTCAATAATCTCACAGCCGTTTAAAAAAATTGACTGGCTGCCATAAGCCTTTGGGGCCTTGAAGACAAACGTAGGTTTGAATGCTCTACGTGCTATAATTATATGTCTTGGAGACAAAAGCCCTTTATTTTAACAAAGTGAAATAAGGGACTCAAGGAAAAAGATTTTTTGAACTTGTAATTGTCCTACACCTGGGTCCATAATTAAGTAGACACTTGGTCCACTGTAGTGGGCCAAGCCCTGATTCAGCAACAAGGGAATATGATCTCTTTGTTAAATGGTTTTGTTATGAGAAATGGAATATTTCCTGCTATATCTGTAAACAAGAATATCACAGTCATCAAGGATTGCAACCCTTCAAAGTAAGGTGGTGAACCCTAAGGGCACTCAGGAAGGAAAAGAATATCTGCCACCTAGTAGCCATCAGACTGCAGCCTCTCCCTGCAGTGAGCCCTGAGGAAAGGAAGCTCAGGATGTGAAAGCACGGGACCCAGGAAGCCGAGGCGCATATGAAAGGAATGATCTTAGTGAGCCCTCGTCTTCCCATGCAGAGAAAAGCCCCAAATTCCTTAACTTAGAATATTTGATCTTCTTTAATTAACAATAACCTTCTGAGGTTCAGACTACCTGCCCTTTGTTTCAAAAGTTCTGGATAACCTTGGCCCCTCTCCTCGCCTCCTCCAAGCGATTTTCTCAGGGTTACTTGAGATGCTGTCTCAAGTAAAAGCTTGAGAGGCTTGGCTTGAGGCCCTAAAAATTTCCACCAAATAAAACATGATTCTCAACTTTTAGATTATGAATATTTTTAAAGTCCACGGTTATATAAGTAATATAACTACATTAGACAAATTCTGAGGGAAAGACAAATCTAAGTACTCTGATCCAACCATTCACACACTATTTCCTCCTAGTGCTTTTCATGTTCGTGTGACATGGATATAGTCTTAGCCAAACACCAGGATCCCCTGGGTGCTTTCCCTTAGTTCAGTTTCCATGTTCTGGCACAGTTGTCAGGTCATTTTACAGGAGTTTTTCAAAATCTCGTTTTACATCCGGACACTATACCAATCATTTGCCACCATTTTGTTTTTTTCTTCATTTTAATGACATTTGTTGCTTTCTTTCTAATTTTACAATGTTGTCACCATTTTGCTGGCTTTTGATATTTCACAATTTTAAATAACTTTGTAAATATACTGGTTTGGTTTGCATCTTCCCTTTTTCTCACATTTCAGATTATTTCTTTAAGAGAAATGTCCAAATCTTGAATTATCAGGTAAAAGAATAACATTTATGGTTTTGAGGTACACTGCCACATTTCTCTATGTACCCCCCCAACCCTAAAATGTGTACTGATTTACCGTAGAAGCCAACCTGAAGCAAAAGCTGTTCCAAGTCGTGATTCTTTAAGGAGTTATGAACTGGATTACTATGATGGTGCACTCAGTCACCCACAGCCAGACATTCTGGAGAGGGAAGTCAAGAGGGCCTTAGGAAGCACTGCTGTTAATAAAGCTAGTGGATGTGACAGAATTCCAGTGAAACTGGAATTCAAATTCAAAACCCTAAAGGATGATGCCATCAAGGTGTTGCAGTCAATATGTCTACAAATCTGAAAGACCCAGCAGTGGCCACAGGACTGGAAAAGGTCAATTCTCATCCCAATTCCTAAGAAGGGGAGAACTTAAAGAATGTTCTAACCATCGGACAATTGCATTCATCTCCCGTGAAATAAGGTCATGCTTAAATTCTTGCATACTAGGCTTCAGCATTATGCAAACCAAGAACTTCGAGATGTCCAAGCTGGGTTTAGAAAGGGAAAAGGAACCAGAGGTCAAATTGCCAACATTCGCTGGATCATAGAGAAAGCTAGGGAATTCCAGAAAAACATCTACCTCTGTTTCATCAACTATGCCAAAGCCTTCGACTGTGTGGATCATAATAAACTGTGGAAACTCTTAAAGAGATGGGAATACCAGACCATCTTACCTGTCTCCTGAGAAACCTGTATGTGGGTCAAGAAGCAACAGTTAGAACCCTGTATAGAACAACTGATTGGTTCAAGACTGAGAAAGGAATGTGACAGGGCTATCTGCTGTCGCCGTGTTTGTTTAATCTATATGCTGAGCACATCAAGAGAAATGCCGGGCTGGATGAGTTACAAGCTGGAATCAATATCGGTGGGACAAACATCAACAACTTCATTTATGAAGATGATACCACTCTACTGGCAGAAAGCGCATTTAGAAGAAGTCCTAAATGCGAGTGGTGGCTGCCTTGCGCTGGAGCAGCCATGTGCAGATACCCCACATCCAAGGTGAGAAAAACCCCAGTAAGATGGTAGGAGCTGGAGCAGCTGTGAGGAGATATCCCACGTCCAAAGGCAAAGGAGAAGCTCCAGCAAGACGGTAGGAGGGGCGAATTTGCATTTAGAATCAAACCCCGTGCCCACCAGAGATGCTTAGAGGGCTCAAACAAACCTTGTGCGCACCAGGACCCAGGGACACCAGAGACTGAGACAAAACTGTGTTTGAGCATCTCCTGTGGAGGTATGGGTCAGCAGTAGTCTGCCGAAGGGACAGGAGCTCTAGGTGTGAGTATGGTATAACTCCTCTTGGAAGAGGTTTCCATTAACCCCACTATAGAGCTGCCAGAACTTACACAAGACTGTGATCTGGGAGGGCACAACAGAAACTTGTGCAGCAGGACTAAGGAGAAAGGAACAGTGACTCCACAGGAGACTTGCCTGTGGGTGTCCAGGAGTCTCTGGTGGAGGCGTGGATCGGCAGTGGCTTCCTGCAGGGCTGGGGGCACTTAGTGTAACAGTGCATGCCTGGCATCTTTTGAGGGAGGTCACCATTATCTTCATTACCTCCACCAAAGTTTCAGTTCAGTTCAGTTCAGTCGCTCAGTTATGTCCAACTCGTTGCGACCCCATGAATTGCAGCACGCCAGGCCTCCCTGTCCATCACCAACTCCCGGAGTTCACCCAAACTCATGTGCATCAAGTCGCTGATGCCATCCAACTATCTCATCCTCTGTCCTCCCCTTCTTCTGCCTCCAATCCCTCCCAGCATCAAGCTCTTTTCCAATGAGCCAACTCTTCGCATGAGGTGGGCAAAGTATTGGAGTTTCAGCCTCAGCATCAGTCCTTCCAATGAACACCCAGGACTGGTCTCCTTTAGGATGGACTGGTTGGATCTCCTTGCATTCAAAGGGACTCACAAGAGTCTTCTCCAACACCACAGTTCAAAAGCATCAATTCTTCAGTGCTCTCACATCCATACATGACCACTGGTAAAACCTAAACCTACTAGACAGATCTTTGTTGGCAAAGTAATGTCTCTGCTTTTCAATACGCTATCTAGGTTGATCATAACTTTCCTTCCAAGGAGCAAGCGCCTTTTAATTTCATGGCTGCAGTCACCACCTGCAGTGATTTGGAGCCCCCAAAAATAAAGTCTGACAATGTTTCCACTGTTTCCCCATCTCTTTCCCATGAAGTGATGGGACCAGATGTCATAATTTTGGTTTTCTGAATGTTGAGCTTTAAGCCAACTTTTTCACTCTCCTCTTTCACTTTCCTCAAGAGGCTTTTTAGTTCCTCTCCACTTTCTGCCATAAGGGTGGTGCCATCTGCATATCTGAGGTTATTGATATTTCTCCCGGCAATCTTGATTCCAGCTTGTGCTTCCTCCAGCCCAGCGTTTCTCATGATGTACTCTGCATATAAGTTAAATAAGCAGGGTGACAATATACAGCCCTGATGTACTCCTTTTCCTATTTGGAACCAGTCTGTTGTTCCATGTCCTGTTCTAACTGTTGCTTCCTGACCTGCATACAAATTTCTCAAGAGGCAGGTAAGGTGGTCTGGTATTCCCATTTCTTTCAGAATTTTCCACAGTTTATTGTCATCCACACAGTCAAAGGCTTTGGCATAGTCAATAAAGCAGAAATAGATGTTTTTCTGGAACTCTCTTGCTTTTTCGATGATCCAGTGGACGTTGGCAATTTGATCTCTGGTTCCTCTGCCTTTTCTGAAACCAGCTTGAACATCTGGAGGTTCATGGTTCATGTATTGCTGAAGCCTGGCTTGGAGAATTTTGAGCATTACTTTACTAGCATGTGAGATGAGTGCAATTGTGCGGTAGTTTGAGCATTCTTTGGCATTGCCTTTCTTTGGGATTGGAATGAAAACTGACCTTTTCCAGTCCTGTGGCCACTGCTGAGTTTTCCAAATTTGCTGGCATATTGAGTGCAGCACTTTTCACAGCATCATCTTTCAGGATTTGAAATAGCTCAACTGGAATTCCATCACCTCCACTAGCTTTGTTTGTAGTGATACTTTCTAAGGCCCACTTGACTTCACATTCCAGGATGTCTGGCTCTAGGTGAGTGATCACACCATCGTGATTATCTGGGTCTTGAAGATTTTTTTTGTACAGTTCTTCTGTGTATTCTTGCCATCTCTTCTTAATATCTTCTGCTTCTGTTAGGTCCATACCATTGTTGTCCTTTATCCAGCCCATCTTTGCATGAAATGGTCCCTTGGTATCTCTAATTTTCTTGAAGAGATCTCTAGTCTTTTCCATTCTGTTGTTTTCCTCTATTTCTTTGCATTGATTGCTGTTCAGTTCAGTTCAGTCACTCAGTCGTGTCTGACTCTTTGCGACCCCATGAATTGCAGCACACCAGGCCTCCCTGTCCATCACCAGCTCCTGGAGTTCACCCAAACTCATGTCCATCAAGTCGGGTGATGCCATCCAGCCATCTCATCCTCTGTCATCTCCTTCTCCTCCTGCCCCTAATACCTCCCAGCATCAGAGTCTTTTCCAAAGAGTCAACTCTTCACATCAGGTGGCCCAAGTATTGGAGTTTCATCTTTAGCATCAGTCCTTCCAAAGAACACCCAGGACTGATCTCCTTTAGAATGGACTGGTTGGATCTCCTTGCAGTCAAAGGGACTCACAAGAGTCTTCTCCAACACCATAGTTCAAAAGCATCAATTCTTTGGCGCTCAGCTTTCTTCACAGTCCAACTCTCACATCCATACATGACCACTGGAAAAACCATAGCCTCGACAAGACGGACCTTTGTTGGCAAAGTAATGTTTCTGCCTTTGAATATCCTGTCTAGGTTGGTCATAACTTTCCTTCCAAGGAGGAAGCATCTTTTAATTTCATGGCTGCAATCACCATCTGCAGTGATTTTGGAGCCCCCAAAAATAAGTCTGACACTGTTTCCACTGTTTCCCCATCTATTTGTCATGAAGTGATGGGACCAGATGTCATGATCTTAGTTTTCTGAATGTTGAGCTTTAAGCCAACTTTTTCACTCTCTTCTTTCACTTTCCTCAAGAGGCTTTTTAGTTCCTCTTCACTTTCTGCCATAAGTGTGGCGTCATCTGCATATCTGAGGTTATTGATATTTCTCCCGGCAATCTTGATTCCAGCTTGTGCTTCTTCTAGCCCAGCGTTTCTCATGATGTACTCTGCATATAAGTTAAATAAGCAGGGTGACAATATACAGCCTTGACTATTCCTTTTCCTATGGATTGCTGAAGTGAAGTGAAGTCGCTCAGTCATGTCCAACTCTTTGCGACTCCATGGACTGTAGCTTACAAGGCTTCTCTGTCCATGGGATTTTCCAGGCAAGAATACTGGAGTGGGTTGCCATTTCCTTCCCCAGGGGAGCTTCCAGACCCAGGGATAGAACCCGGGTCTCCTGCATTGTAGGCAGATGCTTTACCATCTGAGCCACAAGGGAAGCGCCAGGTAAAGCCCACAAGGGTAAAATGATTGCTGAGCCCCAGGTAAATATCAGGGAGGGAACACAGCTCCACCCATCAACAGAAAATTGGATTAAAGATTTACTGTGCATGGCCCAGCCCATCAGAACAAGACCCAGTGTCCCCTCAGTCAGTCTATCCCATCAGGAAGCTTTCATAAGCCTCTTATCCTTTGCCATCAGAGGGCAGACAGACTGAAAACCACCATCACAGAAAACTAACCAATCTGATCACATGGACCACAGCTTTGTCTAACTCAGTGAAACTATGAGCCATGCATGTAGGGCCACCTAAGATGGACGGGTCATGGTGGAGAGTTCTGACAAAATATGGCCCACTGGAGAAGGGAATGGCAAACCACTTCAGTATTCTTGCCTTGAGAACCCCATGAAGAGTATGAAAAGGCAAAAAGATAGGACACCGAAAGATGAACTCCCCAGATCAGTAAGTGCCCAATATGCTACTGGAGATCGCTGGAGAAATAACTCCAGAAAGAATTAACAGATGGAGCCAAAACAAAAACAACACCCAGTTGTGGATGTGACTGGTGATGGAAGCAAGATCCAATGCTGTAAAGAGCAATATTGCATAAGAACCTGGAATGTTAGGTCCATGAATCAAGGCAAATTGGAAGTGATCAAACAGGAGATGATAAGAGTGAATGTCGACATTCTAGGAATCAGCAAACTAAAATGGACTGGAATGGGCAAATTTAACTCAAATGACCATTATATCTACTACCGTGGGCAAGAATCCCTTAGAAGAAATGGAGTAGCCATCATGGTCAACAAAAGAGTCTGAATTTGGTACTTGGATGCAGTCTCAAAAATGACAGAATGATCTCTGTTCATCTCCAAGGCAAACCATTCAATATCACGGTAATCCAAGTGTATGCCCCAACCAGTAATGGTGAAGAAGCTGAAGTTGAATGGCTCTATCAAGACCTATAAGACCTTTTAGAACTAACATCCAAAAAAGATGTCCTTTTCATTATAGGGGACTGGAATGCAAAAGTAGGAAGTCAAGAAACACCCGGAGTAACAGGCAAATTTGGCCTTGCAGTGAAGAATGAAGCAGGGCAAAGGCTAATAGAGTTCTGCCAAGAGAACGCACTGGTCATAGCAAACACCCTCTTCCAACAACACAAGAGAAGACTCTACACATGGACATCACCAGATGGTCAACACCGAAATCAGATTGATTATATTCTTTGCAGCCAAAGATGGAGAAGCTCTATACGGTCAGCAAAAACAAGACTGGGAGCTGACTGTGGCTTATATCATGAACTCCTTATTGCCAAATTCAGACTTCAATTGAAGACAGTAGGGAAAACCACTAGACCATTCAGGTATGACCTAAATCAAATCCCTTATGATTATACAGTGGAAGTGAGAAATAGATTTAAGGGCCTAGATCTGATAGACAGAGTGCCTGATGAACTATGGACAGAGGTTCGTGACATTGTACAGGAGACAGGGAACAAGACCATCCCCCAAAACAGAAATGCAAAAAAGAAAAATGCCTGTCTGAGGAGGCCTTACAAATAGCTGTGAAAAGAAGAGAAGTAAAAAGCAAAGGAGAAAAGGAAAGATATAAGCATCTGAATGCAGAGTTCCAAAGAATAGCAAGAAGAGATAAGAAAGCCCTCCTCAGTGATCAGTGCAAAGAAATAGAGGAAAACAATAGGATGGGAAAGACTAGAGATCTCCTCAAGAAAATTAGAGATCCAAGATACCAAGGGAACATTTCATGCAAAGATAGGCTCAATAAAGGACAGAAATGGTAGGCACCTAACAGAAACAGAAGATATTAAGAAGAGGTGGCAAGAATACACAAAAGAACTATACAAAAAAGATCTTCACGACCCAGATCTTCAATACCCAGATGGTGTGATCACTCACTTAGAGCCAGACATTCTGGAATGTGAAGTCAAGTGGGCCTTAGGAAGCATCACTACGAACAAAGCTAGTGGAGGTGATGGAATTCCAGTTGAGCTATTTCAAATCCTGAAAGATGATGCTGTGAAAATGTTGCACTCAATATGCCAGCAAATTTGGAAAACTCAGCAGTGACCACAGGACTGGAAAAGGTCAGTTTTCATTCCAATCCCAAGGAAAGGCAATGCCAAAGAATGCTCAAACTACCGCACAATTGCACTCATCTCACACACTGGCAAAGTAACGTTCAAAGTTCTCCAAGCCAGGCTTCAAGAATACTTGAACCAGGAATGTCCAGATGCTCAAGCTGGTTTCAGAAAAGGCAGAGGGACCAGAGATCAAATTGCCAACGTCCACTGGATCATCGAAAAAGCAAGAGAGTTCCAGGAAAACATCTATTTCTGCTTTATTGACTATGCCAAAGCCTTTGACTGTGTGGATCACAATAAACTGTGGAAAATTCTGAAAGAGATGGGAATACCAGACCACTTGACCTGCCTCTTGAGAAATCTGTATGCAGGTCAGGAAGCAACAGTTAGAACTGGACATGGAACAACAGACTGGTTCCAAATAGGAAAAGGAGTACGTCAGGGCTGTATATTGTCACACTGCTTATTTAACCTATATGCAGAGTACATCATGAGAAACGCTGGGCTGGAGGAAGCACAAGCTGGAATCAAGATTGCCGGGAGAAATATCAATAACCTCAGATATGCAGATGGCACCACCCTTATGGCAGAAAGTGGAGAGGAACTAAAAAGCCTCTTGATGAAAGTGAAAGAAGAGAGTGAAAAAGTTGGCTTAAAGCTCAACATTCCGAAAACTGAGATCATGACATCTGGTCCCATCACTTCACAGGAAACAGATGGGGAAACAGTGGAAACATTGTCAGACTTTATTTTTTTGGGCTCCAAAATCACTGCAGATGGTGACTGCAGCCATGAAATTAAAAGATGCTTACTCCTTGGAAGGAAAGTTATGACCAACCTAGACAGCATATTGAAAAGCCTAGACATTACTTTGCCAACAAAGGTCCATCTTGTCAAGGCTATGGTTTTTCCAGTCATGTATGCACATGAGAGTTGGACTGTGAAGAAAGACGGGTGCTGAAGAATTGATGCTTTTGAACTGTGGTGTTGAAGAAGACTCCTGAGAGTCCCTTTGACTGCAAGGAGATCCAACCAGTCCATTCTGAAGGAGATCAGCCCTGGGTGTTCTTTGGAGGGAATGATGCTAAAGCTGAAGCTCCAGTACTTTCGCTTCCTCATGCGAAGAATTGACTCATTGGAAAAGACTCTGATGCTTGGAAGGATTGGGGGCAGGAGGAAAAGGGGACGACAGAGGATGAGATGGCTGGATGGCATCACCGACTCGATGGACGTGAGTTTGAGTGAACTCCAGGAGTTGGTGATGAACAGGGAGGCCTGGTGTGCTGGGATTCATGGGGTCGCAAAGAGTCGGACACAATTGAGCGACTGAACTGAACTGAACTGAACTGAAGAGGAACTAAAGAGCCTCTTAATGAGGATGAAGGAGGAGAGTGAAAGAGCTAGCTTAAAACTAAACATTAAAAACCCTGAGATCATGGCATCCAGCCCCATTACTTCATGGCATATTGAGGGGGAAAAGTTGAAAGTAGTAGCAGATTTCCTCTTCTTGGACTCTAAAATAACTGTGGATGGTGACTGCAGCCATGGAGTCAGAAGACATTTACCTCTTGGCAGGAAAGCTATGACAAATCTAGACAGTATGTTGAAAAGCAGAGACATTACTCTGCTGACAAAGGTTCACATAGTCAAGGCTATGGTCTTCCCAGTGGGTATGGCTGTGAGAGCTGGACCATAAAGAAGGCACAGCCCCAAAGAATCGATGCCTTTGAACTATCGTTCTGGAGAAGACTCCTGAGAATCTGCTGGACAGCAAGGAGAGCAAACCCATCAATCTTAAGGGAAATCAACCTGGAATACTCATTGGAAGGACTGATACTGAAGATGAAACTCCAGTATTTTGGCCATCTGATGCAAACAACTGATCATTGGAAAAGTGTCTGATGCTGGGAAAGATTGAGGAAAGAAGGAGAAAAGGCCATCTGAGGATGAGATGGCTGGATGGCATCACTGATGCAATGGACATGAACTTGGGCAAACTTTGGGAGATGGTGAGGGACAGGGAGGCCTGGTGTGCTGCAATCCATGGAGTTGTTAAGAATTAGACATGACTGGGCAACTGAGCAACAAGAGTCTAACTAACTAAATTCATTTAAAATTTCCCTATTTAGTACAAAGGTCTTGAGAGCTTCTCTAGAATTGTATGCAATCTATGGCATTCCTCCTGAAAGTGACTTGAAAGGCACAATTCAGTCAGCCTTAAGGTATGTCCTTCCTTTCTTAAGCCTAAGCCTCCTAATTGCTAAGCATTTCATTGAGGGATTAGTCACTGGGTTTGAGTTGCCTAATTGAATCAGTCATTTTCCGTGCCACTGAACACAAGTCAGGACATTTCAATGGCTGATGTGAGCTGAGCTGGGTGTATTTGGTACGTTTCTGCATGCCTCTGTCTTCAAAAGCATAGGATAAAGAACACTGACAAGACAAAGAAGCAAGAGACAATTCCTGCTTTCTCGGTTACCTTGAAGTTTGCCTCTGTTTATCCTAAGCTTTAGTATTCTTATCTATTAGTCTTAGAAGTGCTGCTTCTTGAAATCCATTTCCCAGGAATATTTGGACCTCCGAGAAATCATGGCCATTAATGTCAACAACAGCATCATGATTATTTTTTTCTAACATGCTTCATTGTTCTGTCTTCTTTCATGCAAGTGGAAAAGTACAAAAAATAAATTGGAACTGGAATTACTCTGAAGACTGTGGGGACTTGCTACTACAGACTGAACAGAAAAATTTATACTGTTCTTACAGTTTTTCACCCAGCCAGCCCTAGAACATTTGAGTGAAACAGTGGAAAACCCAGCCAATCCTCCAGATGCGTGACTCCAGGTAACACCAGACATTAGCGTAGATAAACATCCCATGGATCAACTGAATTTTCTACCTTTGAACTGTTTTGGTGATTTTTCTTTTTCATTGCAGAAGCTTGTTTTCTGCAGCACTTCAGAACTCCAACAAGTGCCTACTTGCGTCTCATTTTAAGAGAGAATTTCATGATTAAAAGTCAAGAGCAAGATAGACAAGTCGCTTTCTAGTCCCTTTCTCAGTGACTTGGGAAATCGCCTGATTTGGTTCCATTCACACTGCCTGTTTGCCTTCACTTCACTCCCGTGGGTCACAACCTGGGGTGGAGAGTGGGGTAACGACCTCCCTCCCAGCGAATGGTTCCGCAGCTGCCGTCCTCACCATGGCTGGACTTTCTGGGTGAGGATAACACTAGGTAACCCTAAATAAAGTCCTATCCAAGCTCAAACTTCACAACCAAACAAACCAGTTTTACAACACCTAGGAATTTAGTTTGGCCTCACACTTGTAGCAGGGGGAAAAGCAACACAGGAGAAGGAAAAACAGCTAGCACCTCGGCCAACCGGCAGCCAGCCGCCTTCTGGACACCTTGCCAAATTGATCCAATTAAGAAACATTAGCAGTCCCAAGACAGATCTGAAGACAAAGGTTTGGATGAGACACAAGGTTCCCGACAGCAGTTGGGGAAAACCGCAACGTTTTGCAGCCCGGGTGAGTCTCTTTGATATTTAAATAATGAAGCAAAGTACAAGGATAACCTCAATTTGAGAGCTTTTTTGTGCATCTCAGGAATAAGAAGCCAAGTCTAAAACACAGCTAAACATTAATCTCAGAACGAAATTTGGTTTTAGCTTTAAAAAAAAAAAAAAAACGTATAGGGCTTTCCTGGCTATGATGAAATGAACCGCCTTGGCTTATTTGTACATATCCTGGGAAATTAACAAAATCGTGACTTAGATAGATGTTCCCTTCCAAGTCCCTCGTACCACCATCCTCATCAAAGGCACCTTCTAAAGAAGATCAAATTGCTGTAGTGAAAGACACGGGGGATGTGCTTGCATTTACGCCATGCCAAATATTTTCTTTTTAAACCTAATCTGAAAAAAAGTCCTGCTAAGGCAAAGCAAGGGCCAGTTCCGGCCCTGAGCAGGGCTGTCCACTTACCTGTTATCAGCACCGCCTTTTGATCCACAGGTAACAACTCTTGGCCAGAAAAGTAAGTATACATGACGAAATACGACAGGGAGAAGAGGACCAAGCCCCAGAAGAGGGACAGGCTGATCAGACAAGCGCCTCCCCAGAGGCCCGCCAGGCAGACCACCTTTCTCCCCACCTGCCCTGGGCTAGTCTTGAGTTTGCAAAGAATTGTTCCTCCCAGCACTGCGGTGACAGTCAGGAAGAGCCACCCTGGCTCAGAGAAGAAAGTGCCCATTCTTGGTGACTCTGCACCTTTCCGTGCTTACGGCCAGTGAGCCAAGTGGGCAAAGGCAGTCTGGAGGCAGCCTGGGTTATATGGACGGGGAGGCAAGAAGGGAGGGGGAGAAGACAGCCCCAGCTCACTTTAAATGAGTATGAATTAAGCATACTCATATAAGCCACATATTTCCTGGTGGGTAATTTAAATCAATCTGCAGTTTAATATAAATACTAGAGCACTGACTATTTGATTACTCCCCCCCACGCCCACTGCACACATGACATAGATGTGTACTCACCCACAACAAACACACACATCATTTTTTTTTTTAATCACCTCTGGAGAGATAACTATTTAGGTAATAATTGACAGAATTCAAACTGTATGAACAGTAAATAATGAAACCTCTAGCTCGCAGGAGATATTTCAGTGCCTGTGGTGTGTGGGTCAAGGCTCTTTTCTGACCCAGGGGTGTGTGTGTGTGTGTGTGTGTGTGTATGTAAATCCAGGCAACCACTCTGGAAGGGAAACAGATCACTGATTTCGTCCACATCTGCAGCATTCCTGCCATCTCCCACTGGAGCCAGGCTGAAGGGTTAGATGGAAAAGAGAACGCAGAAGTAGAGGAAGAGAGTCTCGGCAAATGAGACGTGCTTTGGTCTCACCGGAGGAAAGCCAAGCCAGGGAGAGATAACGCTATAATAAAAATATGAGTAATGGCTGATAGATACCTATTTGTGCCAGGAGCCATGTTCAGCTGAGACCCTATTTTCTGCCAAACTCTGCTCCAGGCACTAGTGCTCGACAGTCAATATGCACAGTCTCTCTGAACACAGTATCTCCATGAAATAACTTCTATCACTGCAGTGATTTTACAGGTGAGGACACTGAGGCACACAGAGCTTAAGCGACTTGCCCAAGATCACACAGAAGTGGAAACGAGCAGTCTTATTTCAGAGTTTTATGCTCTAACCACTCTACTGTGCTAGGAGAAAAAAATTAAAGACAATTCGTATATTATGTATAGCTCTTCTCTATTTTAGCCTCATCTGAAGCATGAAATAGTTCAAGGCGGATGTTACTATGAACATTTTACAGTGTGGAAAATTGAGGCTGGAAGAGGATTAGCTACTTAAGAATAGTGGGTCAAGACCCACAGCCATGACTCAATTTTCTCAAAAGGCAGCACTCGGGAGCGTTGACAATGCTGAGAGCCCCAAGAGGTCACCTCCCCACTTGGGTTTACAGCCTCGCCTGCGCTGGGCACCTGTCTGGGAGGGACCCAGAATTCTGATAAAGCTGACTGTAGGCATCTCTGGAGAAACAAGAGAAGTCCTCAGTCTGAGGTCGGATTGGCTGTATTCAAATCCAATCTCAGCTCTGCATCTTAATAGCTAGGTTGTCTTGGGTGGGTGATTCTTTTTCCCTAAACCCTCATCTCCTCAGCTGTAAAATCATAAAAACACTAAGGTGAAGTGCTAAGCAATCCTGCCCGGCACACCAGAAGGAGCCTCATCAGTGCTGGTAATTTGCATTTCTTCAACAGGAGAGAAAGAACCAGAGGAGGAAAACAGAGTGCCTAGTGGTGTATAGATTTCTCACAAACCCTGGCTGAAGTTAGCACGTGCTGAGGGTGGGGAGGAGGTGGGGGACTGTGTTGTTGCTGTTCAGTTGCTAAGTCGTGTCCGACTCTTCTGTGATCCCATGGACTGTAGCCAGCCAGGCTCCTCCCTGCATGGGATTCTCCAGGCAAGAGTACTGGAATGGGTTGCCATTTCCTCCTCCAGGGGATCTTCCCAACCCAGGGATTGAAGCCACGTCTCCTGCGTTGGCTGGTGGATTCTCTACCACTGAGCCACCAGGGAAGCCCAAGGTCAGGTGAGAGGACTCCAGTGATGAATGATGGGGTGGAGGCAAGATTTTGGAGGAAGTGTACTTAGCAGCCCATCAGGTAGGTAGAGCTTTGGATAGGAGTCGGCGAAGCTATTTTCTGGCCTCAGATGAGCCTGAGATGAACCACTGGGCTCAGCCAGCTCAGCTGTAAAGGGAGATGAGGCCAAGCCACCTGGGCTTGGTGCTATCTCAAGACCCAAGGAGGGATAGTTCTTGGACTTCCCTGGTGGTCCAGTGGTTAATCACCTTCTGGATCATCACCTTCCAATGCAGCAGATGCAGGTTCGATCCTTGGTCAGGGAGGCAAGATCCCATGTGCCTCGTGGCCAAAAAACCAAAATATAAAACAGAAGCACTATTGTAACAAACCCAAAAGAGACTTTTTAAAAAATGGTCTACATCAAAAAATCTTAAAACAAAAAAGGGAAGACTGGGTGTGAAACGTATTGTGCTGTGGAACCATGAGGGATGACAGCAAAGCCCTTATGGGGGTCTCACTTGGGGCAATGGCCCTTCTTGTCTGCTCTCCCAGCCACAAGGACATCAGAAGTTGTCGGCTTCAGGTCAGGGAGCTGAGGGATAAGGATCCGAAATCTTGCTTGGTGAGCCCTGAGATCACCCTCACTCCACATACCCCATTTCTTCCTGTCAGCTGTCCACAAAGCCATCCCCAGAGCTGGTACCTCATGGTCCCTGTGGCCTCCTCAGCCAGGAGGATTCAGTCAAGCTAGCTCTGATGTCAGATGGATTCTAGGTGAGGATGCAGCTCTTGGCCAGGGCCCTCTGCACTTTTTCTGGCCCATGGGGCTGGGACTTGACCCCCATGCGGGTTTTCTGACAGCACACACCCACCAGAGACAGAGAGAATCTTCTCTGGTGGCGGCCCACGTAGCTTCCAAGCTGCTCGATGCTGGGGCCCCTAAGGAGAAGGCAAAAGATGCTGTGATGTGAGGGAAGGGGGTATGCTATATTAAGAATACGAGCTTTATTTTTTTATTTTTGTTGAATGTTGTTGATGTACAATGTTGTGTTACTTTCTGCTACACAGCAAAGTGATCCAGTTACACATATAGACACATACTTTTATATATTATTTTTAATTGTTTATTATCATTTTGGCTGTGCTGGGTCTTCGCGGCTGGGTGAGGGCTTTCTCTAGCTGCAGCAAGTGGAGGCTCCTCTTCACTGTGGTGCGCAGGCTTCTCGTTGCAGCGGCCTCTCTTGCTGCAGAGCATGGGCTGTACGTGCATCAGCTCAGTAGTTGCGGCAGGCAGGCTTAGTTGCTGTGTGCCACGTGGTCATCTTAGACCAGGGATCCAACTCATGTTCCCGGCACTGGCAGGTGGACTCTTAACCATTGGACCACTAGGGAAGTCCTATACACATTCTTATTTTAATTTTATTTTCCATTATGGCTTATCATAGGTTATAGAATATAGTCCTCTGTGCTCTACAGTAGGACCTTGTGGTTTATCCATCCTATAGATAATAGAAAGTGAAAGTGAAAATGTGAGTTGCTTAGTGGTGTCTGACTCTTTGCAACTCCATGGACTGTAGCCCACCAGGCTCCTCTGTCCATGGAATGCTCCAGGCAAGAATACTGGCGTGCGTAGCCATTCCCGACTCCAGGGGATCTTCCCGAACCAGGGATCAAACCCACGTCTCCTGCATTGCAGGCAGATTCCTTACCATCTGAGCCACCAGGGACAGCCTTATACTGGCTAATCCACCATCCCACTCCATCCCTCCCCTAACACTCTCCCTCTTGGCCACCACAGGTCTGCTCTCCTTGTCCGTAAGTCTGTTTCCTGTTTCATAGATAGGTTCATTAGTGTCATATTTCAGATTCACATATAAGTAGTATCTTATGATATTTGTCTTTCTCCTTCCGACTTACTTCAATTAGTACGATAATCTCTAGTAACATCCATGTTGCTGCAAATGGCATTATTTCAAAGAAAACGTGAGCTTTAAAGACTCACAGGACTGAGTTTGAACCATGACTCTGCCAACTTACTAGTTGTGAGGCATTGGGCAATTACCTGCCCTTCCTGAGACTCAGTCCCCTCCTCTGAAGCAGGGTAGACGGTGGTGGAAACGGAAGGTTTTTACCATTGGGAGAACAGACATGGGACTGCAGAATTCCCGGTTGAAAACTAGTTCAATCCCACCTGATCTTTGGATGTCCTCATTCAGATTGAGGATTCCAGGACCCTAGTCCATCTGAGGGGCTGCTCTACCTCTGAATGAGGACTTCTTCCAACTGACTGAGCTGAACTGGGTCTCCTGTTCATCCCCATTATTCTATCCCAGAGCTTTCCTTGAGACCATTTTTGCTTGACCAATGTCCCATTTCTGGCAAACTTGTGCTTAGCTTTCCAGGGGGGATGGTGCCAATTGGATCAAGTCATTCCTGTTAATGGTGTCAATGAGCCAATGTGTTGCTTCCTTCTGCCAGCGGAGGTCCCTTTTTGAAGGTGCCTTCTGGCCCAGACAGTAAAGAACCTGCCTGCAATGAGGAATACCTGGGTTCAATCCCTGAGTTGGGAAGATGGCAACCCACTCCAGTATCCTTGCCTGGAAAATCCCATGGACAGAGGACTCTGGCGGGCTTCAGGCCATGCAGTCACAAAGAGTTGGACACAACTGAGGGACTACCACTCTGAAGACAAGATATCTTATCCCATTTCTCAACCCGGGGGGCGGGGGCAATGCTGAGAATCTGGAATGTATATTTTCTTAGAATCGATGGCTCTTGAGTTGAAAAGGGAAATTAAAAGGAGTAAAACATGGATTCTCTCTGTAACATCCCCACCAAGTGGTCATCTTGTCTACTGCCACTATGCCTCTCATAACAGGCACTGAAAAGCCTCTGTAGCTGCCTCTCCAGTTCAGAACATTCAGAGCATTAGAAAGATCTCCTCTAGACTGAATTGTATCATGTCACTTGTCCGTCCTTTTTCACTTAGTATCACAGAAGCCAACTTAGTAGTCCCTATTTCATTCAGATATTTGAAGACCACTGTAATGTCTCCTGGAGAAGGCGATGGCACCCCACTCCAGTACCCTTGCCTGGAAAATCCCATGGATGGAGGAGCCTGGTAGGCTGCAGTCCATGGGGTCACGAAGAGTCGGACACGACTGAGCGACTTCACTTTCACTTTTCACTTTCATGCATTGGAGAAGGAAATGGCAACCCACTCCAGTGTTCTTGCCTGGAGAATCCCAGGGACAGAGGAGCCTGGTGGGCTGCCGTCTATGGGATCGCACAGAATCGGACATGACTGAAGCGACGCAGCAGCAGCAGTAATGTCTCCAAGTGGATGGTCCTCAGTTCTCTCAATTGCCCCTTATGTATAGTAGAATATAATCTGTCTGGTACTTAGTGCCTGAAGCAGCCATAACTTGAAGAGTTCAAACATTTAAAAAATCATGTTGTTATTTCTTCAATAACTGAAGAAATGTTGTTATAATGAATGTAACAGCATGATGACAACGTAATTTATCCAGTAGAGAATGACCTTGTGTTGATGTCACCATGACCCAAATGTCAAGATATGGAGATGGCGATGCTATAATAATGGACATCCCATGGACATCAGGGTGGTCTTGGAGTAGCACAAGGGTTGTCCCGTTTCAAGCTTTTGGATGATAACTAACATTTTAAGTGTTTAGCTGTAATTGTGCAAATATTATATATCTGTTCTCTAGTTCATATTTGGGAGGGGGGGAAAATAAGCTGATGGTGGTGCTGGATGGAGTCTTTTTTTCTGCCACTGAACTATTGTGGGGTGAAAATGTTGAAATCATTCATTTCAAATAGATCAGATCTAAATTTATTGTATAGGGTTTCAAGGATCCTTAGCAGCCTGGCCTTTCCTAGAATGGAACTCAAGTACTTACTTCTCCTCTGAAAGGTTAGGCCCAGAAGAGGTCACCATATTTTTAGTACAGTGCAAACAGCACAGAATAGAGCAAGATGATCACCTCCCCTATCCCTGAAGTGATATCTTTAGTTATATGTCCAAAGACTCATTTGCTCCTTTGACAGTAGCATACTGTGGCTTACTCCCATTGTGTTTGCTATCAAGTAAAATTCCAATTTTTGCAGCTTTTTGTCATTTTAAAATTATTTTGGTGTCCAAATTATAAATGTAAGTAAATATCCATGAGTCCATGCTGATACAGATAAATGATTGCTGCTGCTGCTAAGTCGCTTCAGTCATGTCCAACTCTGTGCGACCCCATAGACTGCAGCCCACCAGGCTCCCCCATCCCTGGGATTCTCTAGGCAAGAACACTGGAGTGGGTTGCCATTTCCTCCTCCAATGCATGAAAGATATAAGTGTAAGTGAAGTCGCTCAGTCGTGTCCGACTCTTAGAGACCCCATGGACTGCAGCCTACCAGGCTCCTCCACCCATGGGATTTTCCAGGCAAGAGTACTGGAGTGGGGTGCCATTGCCTTCTCTGATAAATGATTAAATAAGTGTAAATAAAACACTTATTTGGAGAAAAAACAAATCTCTTATGCAGAAAATTTCCAATTAGTTTACATAGATACCCCCACTCAAGGAGGTGGAACAGAACTCACACTATGAAGTGTGGGCTGCACATAGTGACTTCCTTCCAAAATGCACAGCCTGGAAACTAAGACAGGAGCCTGCCATGGAGAAACATGAACAAACTCCATCTCAGCCAAGTGATTGAGATCAACTGACCGGGGATAAGTCATGTAATGAAAAGGGCACAATCATCCTTGCAGAACATTTTGTAAAACACCTGGCCAACACTCTTCAAGGCCATCAAAGTCATCAAAAACAAGAAACTGCTGAGAAACAGTCACAGCCTAGAGGAGCCTAAGGAGACATGACAAGTAAGTGTAACGTGGGATCTCGGATGGGGTCGTGGAACGGAAAAAGGACAAGAACATCAGGTAAAAAGTATAGACTTTAGTCAATAATAATGTATCAGTATTGGCTCATTAGCTGTAACAGACACCCCACTGTAATGGAAGATACAGGGAAGAATGAGTGGGAGTACAGAACTCCATAATGATCTTTGTCTCTTAACCAAACAGTTTAATTCATTTTGTTAAATGTGAGTGTTGATATATTTAGTTTAAACCCAGTATTTTACTGTTTACTTTCTACTGGTCTCTTCTATTCTATATTACTTTTCTTCCACTTTTTGACCTCTTTTGAATTAATTATTTTTCAGCCCCTCTTCCACCCTCCCCCACCCCATTACATTCACAGTTACATACTTCCAAAAACTAGATTTCTTTCTTTGGCCACACCAGGTCTTAGTTGCATCATCCAACTCGAGGCAGCGTGCAAACCCTTAGTTGTGGCATGTGGGGTCTGGTTCACTGACCAGAGACTGAACTCATGCTCCTGTGTTGGGAGCATGAAGTCTTAGCCACCCGACCAAAGTCCTTGACGGTTACACACTTTTTATGATTCTTTTAATAGGGGCTTATGACACTTATCAAAGTCAACATGACTTGGTATTTTGGATCCCTATCTACACAATGAAGGACCTTTGAGCCCCATAACACCATTCCACCCTTCCTGACCTGAATGCTAATGTTGTCTTTCATTTTTATTACCTAGATATGTCAAACCACATATGATACTACTATATTTGTCTTTTAAGTCAAATGTTCAGCTAATTTTCCCACCAATGTGTTACCTTTTGTGACTTCACATTCTTTCTCCTATCTTCACACTTAATCCCAAGGTAATTTTTCTTTGGTATTTCCTTTAGTGTGGGGGCCGGTGAGGAAATCTCTCAATTTTTGTTATTCTAAAAATGTCTTCATTTTTTGAAGAATATTTTCACTGGGTATAGAGTTTCTTGTTGGCAGTCGTTTTCTTTCAGCATTTTTTAATGCCTTTGGGGAGATATGTTTTCTGTTTTATCTAGGTCTATTGGATAAATTCTCAGCAAAAGTGCTGATCCTAATTACCTTGTCTGCTGTTACTGAAAGCAAAGTTCCTCATTCTCTTTTTATACCATCTGGTAAGACTCACCTCTCCCTGTCCTTGTATGATATGTTATTTATATAAAAGTAGAAATCCTGTTAAAAACAGGTCCACTGTGCTAGCCTCCCAGCAACATGTCATGGGGAACATGTCTACATGTATCTTCCATAGCTTTATCTAAGTGTTAAAGTAAGACATTTAATAAAACATTAATTCATTCATCACATATTTATAGAGTTCATACTATGTGCCGGATGCTGTTCTAGGTACTGCAAATACAACAGTGCAGGGGAAAAATTACTTCATTCACACTCTCATAGAGTTTAAAGTCTAGTCAGGGAAACAGACCATTAAATAGCTAATTACGACATAGCTATGAGAGATGTGCCACTGGAAATCATTTTCTCAGGTTGATATTAATCATCTGACATGCCTTTATCTTGCCAAGAGTGATATCAAAAGTGACCTTGTCAAATCCTTTGCTGAAATCCAAAGTCAACATGTTTATTCATTCCACCAGTCAGCAGAGTACTTTTAATCTGACATATTTATTTACTGGTCAACCATGTTAATTCCTGGGAACTGTGGATTCCTCCTCTAAGATTACCCAAACCATTTTTTAATAAGACCCATGATGAGGATCTAATTCCCTCCTCTGGTCTGTGGTTTTCAGAAGGCATTTTCTTTGCCTTTTTAGAAAAAACAAAAACTAGGAGTGCAGGGCTTTCAGAACCCTGAAGCATTTCTCAGAGTACTTAATTAATACACAAAACAAAAAGATGTGATATACTATGTCAGAAACAGTAAACATGTGGGGGAAGTGGTAAAAAGGCAAGGTTGTTGAAATGTATTTAAACTTAGGAGATCAGCAACTTTAAAAATATATATATATACACATATGTGTGTTTGCATACATATATAAACACATACATACATACCTCACAGTAACCACAAACCAAAATTTTGTGATACATATGCACACAGAGAAGAGAAAGGACTCCAAATATAATACTAAAAATAGTCATCAAGTAACAAGGGAAGAGAACGGAAGAAGAAAGGAACAAAAAAGAACTACAAAAACAACCCCAAAACAACAAAATGGCAATAAGTACATACCTATCAACAATTATTTTAAGTGTAAATGAACTAAATACTTCAATTAAAAGACATAGAATGGCTGAACGGATACAAAAACAAGAGCCAGATATGTGCTGCCTATAAGAGGCTCACTTCAAATCCAAAGACACATACAAACTGAAAATGAGGGAATGGAAAAAGATATTTCATGTAAATGGAAATGAAAAGAAAGCTGGAGGAGCAATACTTATATCAGAGAAAATAACTCTAAAACAAAACCACAACAAGAGACCAAAAAAAAAAGCCATTGCATAATAATTAAGGGATTGATCCAAGAAGAAGATTTAACAGTATAAATATATATACATAGCTTCCCCAGTGGCTCAGTGGTAAAGAATCTGCCTGCAATGCAGGAGACCCAGGAGATGCAGCTTTGATCCTTGGGTCAGGAAGATCCTTTGGAGAAGGAAATGGCAACCTACTCCAGGATTCTTCCCAGGAAAATCCCATGAACAGAGGAGTCTGGCAGGCTGAAGCCCATAGGATCACAAAGAGTTAGACAAGACTGAGTGACTGAGCATACACATAGACAGCAATGTTCATTGCAGAATTATTTACAATTGCCAATCTATGCGGTCGCACAGAGTCGGACACAACTGAAGCGACTTAGCAGCAGCAGCAGCAGCAGCAAGATATGGAATCAATGCAAGTGTCCATAAATTAGTGGATAAAGAAGACGATATACATAAGCACACATATATACACACACCCACACACACATGCACACACACATAAACACAATGGAATACGCTCGGCTATAAAAAAAAGAACAAAACCTTTCTATTTGCAGCAACATGGATGGACCTAGATAGTACTATGCTCACTGAAATGTCAGAGAAAGACAAATACTATATGATTTCACTTATGTGGAATGTAAAAATAAATACATAAAAACCCAAACAAATGAATACACCTAACAAAACAGAAACAGAGTCACAGATATACAGAAAAAATAGGCATTTGCCAGAGGGGAGGGGTGGGAGGGGAGGAAAGAAATAGGTGGGGGAGATTAAATACAAACTTTTAGTTGCAAAATAAATGAGTCACAGGTATGAAATGTACAGTTTGAGTCAATAACTATGTGATTCTTTGTGTGATGACATATTGTAACTAGACTTATTGTGGTGATCCTTTTGAAATGTATAGAAATACCAAATCAAGAAATTTTGTAACAGGAGCTAACATAACATTATGGGTCGATTCTACTTCAAAGACAAACTTATAAAAGAAGAGATCAGATTTGTGGTTACAAGAAATGGGTGGGGGTGGGAAGGACAAATTGAAGGAAGGCAGTCAAAAGGTAAAAACTCTCAGTTATAAGATAAATTAGTACTAGGAGAAGGCAATGGCAACCCACTCCAATGTTCTTGCCTGGAGAATCCCAGGGACGGGGGTGTCTGGTGGGCTGCCGTCTATGGGGTCGCACAGAGTCGAACACGACTGACATGACTTAGCGGCAGCAGCAGCAGTACAACATGATAGATATATCAAAAATTAACACTGCTGTACGTTATATTAGAGAAGACAATAGCACCCCACTCCAGTTCTCTTGCCTGGAAAATCCCATGGATGGAGGAGCCTGGTAGGCTACAGTCCATGGGGTCGCTAAGAGTCGGACACGACTGAGCGACTTCCCTTTCACTTTTCCCTTTCATGCATTGGAGAAGGAAATGGCAACCCACTCCAGTGTTCTTGCCTGGAGAATCCCAGGGATAGCGGAGCCTGGTGGGCTGCCATCTATGGGGTCGCACAGAGTCGGACACGACTGAAGCGACTTAGCAGCAGCAGCAGCAGCAGTACGTTATATGTGAAGATTGTTAAAGGAGTAAGTCCTAAGAGTTTTCATCACACATAAAAAAAATTTTTTTCCTATTTCTTTAATTTTGATCTATACAAGATGATGGATATCCACTAAACTTACTGTGATGATCATTTCATGATGTATATAAGTCAGATCATTATTTTTTAATTGAACTATAGTTGATTTACAGAGTTGTATTAATTTCTGCTATACAGCACAGTGATTCAGTTATACATATATATTCTTTTTATATTGTTTTTATTATGGTTTATCACAGAAAATTGAATATAGCTCTCTGTGCTATACAGGAGGACCCTGTTGTTTATCCAATCAATCTAGAATAGCTTCCATCTGCAAACCTTGGCTTCCCACTCCATCCTTCCTTCACCCCTCCGCCTTGGCAACCACAAGTCTGTTCGCTATGTCTATGAGATTGTTTCTGTTTCACAGATAGGTTCATTTGTGTCATATTTTATATTCACATGTAAGTGATCTGGTGACTCAGATGGTAAAGAAGCCGCTTGCGGTGCAGGAGACCCGGGTTCAATCCTTCAGTTGGGAAGATCCCCTTGGAGGAGGGAATGGCTACCCACTCCAGTATTCTTGCCTGGAGAGTCCCATGGACAGTCCACGAGGTCGAAAAGAGTCAGGCACGACTTAGCAACTGAACAACAGCAACAACATGCCCACTGCATCAAGCTTGCTTGCAGGTAAAATCCAAATCTGGGTCTTAGCTTTGTAGAGGAAGGTACCCTATCTTTAGGTTTAGTAACACTTTATATTTTTAGTTTCTAGGCTGCTGTGTAATTTTCTTAGCAAATCTTCACTGTGATTCTGGCTGATAATTTTCCTGGAACTATAACTAAATAATTGGACTGCAACTTAATCATAAAATTGCCTAAATGAGTAGTTTCCAAATTTTTTGCTTCATAGACCAGTAAACTATTTTTTAAGATGCAAGAGATACACATGGAGTCACCAATAGTTTTGCCAAGTGAAAATGCATTAGGAAATCAACTACCAACAGTCTACACGAGAAAAGATATTTTAACCCTGAAAAGATGGGCATAGTCTCAGAATAAAATGTGGTCTCATACTGATCGATTTTAACTTTTTAGGAAACTTTCTATCTTGTCCTCCTCTTTCAGGTGTCACCCCCCCCCACCCCCAGAAAAAATGAAAAAGTTGTCACCAACTGGCACTGGTGAATTGCCACTTGGGAACCAAAAGGTGACGTGTAAGAATGGAAAAGGTCTTGCTCTTGAGACAACAGAATTTCATGCTTAAGAGACGTAGGGAATAAGTTATGGGTTCTGTAGGTAGGAAATAGCATCCCAATTGTTAAAAATTTTGGCTGCACTGGGTCTTCATTGCAGTTTCCGGGCTCAATAGTTGTGGCACTTGGGATTTTCTAGTTGAGGACCGTGGGTTTACTTGCTCCACAGCGTATGGGATCTTGGTTCCCCAACCAGGGATTGAACCACGTCCCCTGCATTGGAAGGTGGATCCTTAACCACTGGACCACCAGGGAAGTCACAATCCTAATGTATTTATCTCTGTTCTTGTTCGGGGGCTCATCCCCTTCTTGACTCTTAGTACTGACCACAGCAAGGGGCAATAAATAACAAGCATCAAAAAATGGAAAGGCCAGATACACATACACACACATCCTCTAAGTTACATAAGTATGTTTAAGTAGTTCTCCTCCTGCCAAGTGGGTTTGTAATCTCAGTTAGAAAAAGATTTCAATATTCCTCTGTCACCTGATGGTAATTTGGGCTTTATGTTCACACAGATATATAACTCGGATACTTCCAAGTCTGACCTCTGAGACCTTCTTTCTCTCTCGTAAGGCTGGAGTCCTAATGCATCATCAGAACTCAACATTATCCCTGAGGATTTGGGAGGAGTTCCATTTCTCATAAAGCATTTCTTGCCACCAGTAGGTTCAGGGAGGTCTGGCTCCTATAGGCAATTGGGTTCCCTTGGACCCCAGAGATTCCCTTCAGGCTACTGCATGGGAGCTCGGAGCCTCCCCTTCACATGACGGGAAGACGGCCCGGATTGTGGTCAGCAGAAAGGTGAGTCGGGACAGGCTGCACTGTTCAACACCCTGTCCCACAGTGGCCTGTAGCACCAGGAAGCCAAGGCCCCCGCCGAGGACAGACCTCGGCTGTACGCTGCAGGGTGGGAGGCGGCCACTAGGGGGCGGCGCAAGGCCCACAGAGCGTCAGCGGCTTCCACCCCTACTCGGTGAAAGCCCTTGGCCCTGCCTGCTGCGGCTGCTGCTGCGTCGCCTCAGTCGTGTCCGACTCTGTGCGACCCCATGGACTGCAGCCTACCAGGCTTCTCCGTCCATGGGATTCTCCAGGCAGGAACACTGGAGTGGGTTGCCATTTCCTTCTCCAATGCATGAAAGTGGAAAGTGAAAAGTGAAGTCGCTGAGTCGTGTCCGACTCTTAGCGACCCCATGGACTGCAGCCTACCAGGCTCCTCCATCCATGGGATTTTCCAGGCAAGAGTACTGGAGTGAGATGCCATTGCCTTCTCCCTGGTCTGCAGCATTTTCTCAGGCTGGTCCTCTCCCCAGTACTCGACTCTCCTTGCTTCCGGTACTTTTGTGCTAATAAAATAATTGAGTGGAATAGCAACCAGTGAAACGAAGGCAAGTTTAGCTGTCCTGGTTGAAACCCAGGTGAGGCACAGGCAACCTTCCTGCTGGGCTTTTCCATCACCCCTGAAGCAGCCCCGAGGCAGGACCCGAGGGCTCCTGGACCTGTGACCAAACGATCATTGATTTACTCTAAACTTGCTGTGAGGAACCCGAGGAGTGGATAACATTTTTTGCTAGAATCATACAGATAAGGGGGGCTTCCCAGGTGGTACAGTTGGTAAAGAATCTGCCTGCTACTGCAGGAAATGCAAGAGACCTGGGTTTGATCCCTGGATAGGGAAGATCTCCTAGGGAAGATCCCCTGGAGGAGGAAATGGCAATCCACTCCAGTATTCTTGCCTGGAAAATTCCATGAACAGAGGGGAGCCTGGCGGGCTACATAGTCCATGGGGTCGCAAAGAGTCAGACATGACTGAACAATTGAGCACACACACACACACACGTGCGCGCGCACACACACACACACACTCGCACACACACACACATACAGTGAGCGTCAGAATTTGGTATATGACCAGGGTTCTTGCTGTGTGTGTGTGTGTGTGTGCATGGGTGTATATATGTGTATGTGCATATGTGTATATGTATGTAGCTGTGAATATATATGACTGTGTATGTGTATGGGTGTGTGGGTATCTGTGGGAGTGTATATGTGTACGTGTGGGGGTGAGCGTGTCTCTGTGTGTGTGTGAGTGTATGTATATGTGCCTGCTTTGTGTGTGGGGAAGGCTGGTGTGAGTTCCATCCTTGTTCCATTACAACTCTCAAGCCCAGCTGCTAAGCTTCTCCTTGAGCTCTGCAGACTGTACACTGGAGATAATATTAATAATATCTCCTTCGTTGTGTTCTTAGGGGGATTGTATGAGCTCAGTGCTTTAAGAAGGCTTTCTTATCTCTCCTTGCTATTCTCTGGAACTCTGCATTCAGTTGGGTATATCTTCCCCTTTCTTCTTCGCCTTTTGCTTCTCTTCTTTTCTCAGCTATGTGTAAAGCCTCCTTAGACAGCCGTTTTACCTTCCTGCATTTCCTTTTCTCTGAGATGGTTTTGGTCACCACCTCCTGTAGAATGTCATGTACAGGTTAAGTGTTTCGTACAATGTCAGGTCCAAAGTGCTCATTCAACAATGGCTAACTTCAGTGGTTGACTTCAGGAATCTCAACCTTATTCCTGAGTAAGAAGATCATCCTGACCTTCATTTTCTTTACCTTTTCAATGACATTTCTATCCATGGAGATTACAGCCAACTTTGCCTTTAGGAACCACGTATGACTGTAAATTGAAGAGTGAAGCAATGAGGGTGTATGGGGTGGAGTGAGGTACTAAAGTCAAATAATAACAGATTGATGTAATAATTGGTGTTTGTCTATTTCGTGGTTCATCGATTATTTACTAAGTGTCCATTCAGCACCAATAATTGGAAATACAGACCTCTCCTTGTCCTTGAGGGACTCGGTGTGAGTAAAGGAGTAAGGTGTACTCATGAATCCATTGTCCTTTCCTCCCATACATTGTGTATCAGAACAATAATATTAGTAAAGAGACAGCTTGAAAGATCCATCTTGAAAGATCCATAAATACATTTGGATTTATCTACTTGGAGACTGACAAGAGTTCTCCATCAACATAGCTCCACTTCTGATGAATTCATTAAGGAATCAACTCCAAAATTTTTCTGTTTCCAAATACTCCTCTCTCTTCTTAATCTACCCTTAAATGTCTTGATATTAGTCTCCATGTCCTGCCTCCACTTCCCTTCCTCACTCTTAGAAAGGACTGGAGTGTGAGAATTCTACCCTGAATAGAGGGGGTAATGACATGAATGCCCCACTCTCACCAGGCTGAATGTTTTCCCAGCTCCTTCCCACAAGCAGACTTCCCTGGTGGCTCAGATGGTAAAGTGTCTGCCTACAATGTGGGAGACCTAAGTTCAATTCCTGAGTCAGGAAGATCCTCTGGAGAAGGAAATGGCAACCCACGCCAGTCCTCTTGCTTGGAAAATCCCATGGACAGAGGAGTGTGGTAGGCTACAGCCCACGGGGTCAAAAAGAGTCGGACACGACTGAGCGACGTCACTTTCACTTTCACTCTCCCACAGCAGAAGAGAGGCCGTGCATCCCCTTCGGTGTTGGTCAACCAGGTCAGAGAAACATCCCCATCAAGCAGCGATGCAACAGGCCTCTCGAAGCAACTCTTGAGCATGGTCTAGAGATAGCAACTGCTTTTCACTGATCCATGACGAGATGATGATCATCAGCAAGGACAATGTACTGAACTTTCTTAAGACTGAATATTTCATTTAAAGGATTATCAGTGGAGAGTATACCCTTCCTCTCTTTTTGTCATTAAAATACCTATTTGTGTATGAAACAGTGGTGATAGGCTATCACAGTTTGGTTGTTTTTTTAAAAAATATATATTTAATTTCCTTTCTTTTAAAAAAGCTTTTGTATTTTTGGCTGTGCTGGGTCTTAGTTGCAGCATACAAACTCTTAGTTGCTGTATGTGGGATCTAGTTCCCTGACCAGGGATTGAACCTGGGCGCCCTGCCCTGGGAGCATGGAGTCTTAGCCACTAGACTACCAGAGAAGCCCCTTGGTCGTTGTTTCTGTTTTGATTTCCTTGGCAAAATTAAAAGTTGGCAAACCAACATGTCTCCCCAGATTTTGATCTGAAATTTTACCAGCGTTCAAAATTCAAAAATGTGACAGTCCTGCTAACACACCACATGGTGGATCTGAGTAAGACAAACCTTGCATATAAATCCAGCTCTGTTACTTCCTTGATTGCATGAACTGCCCTGTCTTGTCTGAGCCACAGGCTGCTCACCAATTGTTCATTTGCTCTGTCCTGTCCGACTCTTTGCGACCCCATGGACTTCAGCACGCCAGGCCTCCCTGTCCATCACCAACTCCTGGAGTTTGCTCAAACTCATGTCCATTGAGTTGGTGATGCCATCCGACCATCTCCTCCTCTGTCATCCCCTTCTCCTCCCACCTTCAGTCTTTCCCAGCATCAGGGTCTTTTCCAATGAGTTGGCTCTTCACATGAGGTGGCCCAAGTATTGGAGTTTCAGCTTTAGCATCAGTCCTTCCAGTGACTATTCACAGTTGATTTCCTTTAGGATTGACTGGTTGGATCTCCTTGCAATCCAAGGGACTCTGAAGAATCTGATGCCTTCGAACGGTGGTGCTCATCAATAGTGGGATAATAATTTGTACCTCATATTGGTTATAATCTATGTGTAAATGACCTGGCATATTAGAGACTTTTATGGCAGCCATTATACAAAAATCTTTTTGGCTTCAGCAAAAACTCTTGCAATAGATTTTTTTCACTTCCTGTCCCTTCTTGGAATTTAAAAAATTGAAAAATAGGAGCCACAGGCAACCAATGTACCACTTGGTGTGGGCTCTTTCCTACGGTCATGGCTCCCAGGCTGAAGGTTCACAGAAGGAGACACGCTGACATCTGTATCTCCAGAAGGGAGATTAAATCTCGGATGAATCTGTTAGAAGTAAAACATTTAAAAATTTGAGAGCACAGCTGAATGCCAAAAGTAAATTATACCATAAGCCAGATGTTCCAGGAACTTCTTTTCCTTTTTTTTGCCTGAAGGAAAAGTTTTAGTTCATAAAGAAAACAATGAGCAGAAATTGTTATCGCAGAAGTGTTCATAGTTATTTAAAATGAGACCATTTGAAAATAATCAAAGAGGTGCACAATAATTTACAGAGAAAGTTGTTCATTTCAGTGTTATTTATCATGTGTTAAATGCAGAAACATTCTAAATGGCTTACCATAAAGGATATGAAGGATATGTTATATGTTGTATAAATTACGGCACTTTAATTTGATGGACTGCTATACAGCCATTAAAATTGTGTTGTTGGAGAATATTTAATGTCTTGAGGAAAGGTTTGCGTTATTTTTGAGCACAGAGAGCAGATTACAAAGGGCATATTTTATGCCCTTATCATCCAGATATCAGTTGGAACTTCTTAAACTTTGGGATCCAGGTAAGACTAGCTCAAATTCCCAGTCCCACAGCCTGGGGAAGTCAAAGCCTCACCAAGATTTCTCCAAGATCCTAAGGACCTACCTTCTCACTGTTCCTTCTGCTTCTTCTAAGTCATTGCTTCTCTCTATCATTTTGAATTCAGTGTGAAACCCAACCTCTCTTTTCTATTTGCAAAACAAAACTGAAAGCAGTAAAGTCAACTGTATTGAACTTCCTTCTACCTTCAGTGGCTTTGGAGTTCAGGTAGGAGAGATGGACAGGATAGAGGAAAAATTCTACCACTGTAGTGGAGTGAATCGTTAGCATATGTTCAGGTCCTAAATCCACGAACCCATGAAGGTGACATTATTGGAGGGGAGGGGGTCTTTGCATATGTAATTAAGATAAGGATCTCTAGATAAGATCATTCGGGATTAAGACAGCCCCTAATTCCCATGACAGGCATCCGTGTAAGACACAGAACAGAGACCAAAGGAGGTGGGTTGAATACCCTGGGAAGATGGAGGCAAAAACTGGAGTTATGGTGCCACAGCCAAGGAATACCTGGAGCCACCAGAAGCTGGGAGAGACAAGGAAGTTCCTCCCCTAGAGCCTTCAGAGGGAGCACAGCTCTGCCCATACCTTGAATTAGGGCTTCTAGTCTTCTGAGCTGTAAGAGAACAAATGTCTGTTGTTTAAGCCACCAACTGAAACAACAGAGAGTGAAAAAGCTGGCTTAAAACTCAACATTAAAAAAACTAAGATCATGGCATCTGGTCCCATCACTTCATAGCAAATAGATGGGGAAAAAATGGAAAGAGTGACAGACTTTACTTTGTTGGGCTCCCAAAACACTGTGGACAGTGACTTCAGCCATGAAATTAAAAGATGATTGCTCTTTGGAAGAAAAGCTATGACCAACCTAGACAGTGTACTAAAAAGCAGAGACGTCACTTTGCCAACAAAGGTCCATACAGTCAAAGCTGTGGTTTTTCAGGTAGTCATGTGTGGATGTGAGAGTTGGACCATAAAGAAGGTTGGATGGCATCATCAACTCAATGGACATGAATTTGAGCAAACTCTGGGAGATAGTGAAGGATGGGAAAGCCTGGCGTGCTGCAATTCATGGGGTCACAAAGGGTCACACATGACTGAGTGACTGAACAACAACAACAAAGCCACCTAGTTTCTGGTCATTTATTATGGAAGACCCAGGAAACTAACACAATCACCTAAGTGTGTGCAATGGTAAAGGGAACTGTACCTACTAACAGGGGCCTAGGCGTCCTCCCACCATCACCTCAGTGAGTGTCACCGACCTCATGGATGCTCCTTTGAGCTTCTCTCACTCGGTGTAACCCCCTCCTCTTCCTCCTTCCCTTCCTGTCCCATGGACTCGCACTTCTCCTCCTTCCATCCTGCAGAATTCTCTGCTCACAGCTCACTCTAATGCCCCAGTTTACATGTCCCAAACTTGCTTAACCACATCCTTCCCCATCTCAGTGAGGGCAAGGCCGCCCTTCCAGTAGCACAGCACTGGACTCCCCTTCACTCTGATCTCTGACTCAGTCAGTTCAGTTGCTCAGTCGTGTCCGACTCTTTGCGACCCCAGGGACTGCAGCATGCCAGGCTTCCCTGTCCATCACCGACTCCTGGAGCTTGCTCAAACTCATGTCCATTGAGTCAGTGATGCCATCCAACCATCTCATCATCTGTCGTCCCCTTCTCCTCCCGCCTTCAATCTTTCCCAGCATCAGGGTCTTTTCCAACGAGTCAGTTCTTTGCATCAGGTGGCCAAAGTACTGGAGTTTCAGCTTTAGCATCATTCCTTCCAAAGAAATCCCAGGGCTGATCTCCTTCAGAATGGACTGGTTGGGTCTCCTTGCAGTCCAAGGGACTCTCAAGAGTCTTCTCCAACACCATAGTTCAAAAGCATCAATTCTTCAGCGCTCAGCTTTCCTTATAGTTCAACTCTCACATCCATACATGACTACTGGGAAAACCATAGCTTTGACTAGATGGACATTTGTTGGCAAAGTAATGTCTCTGCTTTTCAATATGCTGTCTAGGTTGGTCATAACTTTTATTCCAAGGAGCAAGCGTCTTTTAATTTCATGGCTGCAGTCACCATCTGCAGTGATTTTGGAGCCCCAAAAAATAAAGTCTGACACTGTTTCCACTGTTTCTCCATCTATTTCCCATGAAGTGATGGGACCAGATGCCATGATCTTAGATTTCTGAATGTTGTTTTAAGCCACTTTTTCACTCTCCTCTTTTACTTTCATCAAGAGGCTCTTTAGTTCTTCTTCACTTTCTGCCATAAGGGTGGTGTCATTTGCGTATCTGAGGTTATGGATATTTCTCCCAGCAATCTTGATTCCAGCTTATGCTTCATCCAGCCCAGCATTTTTTATGATGTACTCTGCATATAAGTTAAATAAGCAGAGTGACAATATTCAGCCTTGACATACTCCTTTCCTGATTTGGAACCAGTCTGTTGTTCCATGTCGAGTTCTAACTGTTGCTTCTTGGCCTGCATACAGGTTTCTCAAGAGGCAGGTAATGTAGTCTGGTATTCCCAAATCTTTAAGAATTTTCCATAGTCTGTTGTGATCCACACAGTCAAAGGCTTTGGCATAGTCAATAAGGCAGAAATAGATGTTTTTCTGGAACTCTCTTGCTTTTTCAATGGCCCAGCGGATGTTGGCAATTTGATCTCTGGTTCCTCTGCCTTTTCTAAATCCAGCTTAAACATCTGGAAGTTCATGGTTCATGTACTGTGGAAGCCTGGCTTGGAGAATTTTGAGCATTACTTTACTAGCGTGTGAGATGAGTGCAATTGTGTGGTACTTTGAGCATTCTTTGGCATTGCCTTCTTCGGGATTGGAACGAAAACTGACCTTTTCCAGTCCTGTGGTCACTACTGAGTTTTCCAAATTTGCTGGCATGTTGAGTGAAGCGCTTTCACAGCATCTTCTTTTAGGATTTGAAATAGCTCAACTGGAATTCCATCATCTCCATTAGCTTTGTTCGTAGTGATGCTTCCTGACTCAACCCACAGCCCATCCATCAACAGTCTTGTGGGATATGCCTTTAAAATTTACCCACTACCTGACAACTATGCTTCTACTCACCTGGTCCAAGCGACCAGCACCTCCTGCCTGGATGTCTGGTCCCACCCTTGTCTCCCTATGGTCTGTTCTCAACCAAACACTGCAGAAACCCTTTCATAACCTTAGTGCTATCACAGGACTCATCTGCTGAAAACTTGGGTAAAAACCAGAATCTCTAAATGGCTCCAGGCTAGATTACCCGGCTCTTGTTGTTTTTGATCTCTGACTTCTGTTCCCTTATTCATTCCATTCTAGTCACAAGGGCCCCCTTGCCAAGTCCTCAAACACACAGGCTGGACCTTGCCTTGGAGCCTCACTTCGGCTCTTCCCTCTGCCAGGAATACTCTTGTCCATTTGCTTATTTCACTCTCCTTCTATAATTCCTTCAAAGTCTCCTGCTCAGTGGACCCTGCTCCCACCTCCCTCCCCCTGAATATGCTGCAAATTTTCTCATGAAAGCCTAAGTAACCAACTCATGGCAACAACAAGGGCTACAATCTGTCTACTCTTTCTCTCTACCAAAAATTAAACAGTTGTCATGAGAATGTTGTTATGTTTATTCAAACTGAAATACAAACTCATTTTTTCCCTAACAGATGATCATTAAATGTAATTTGGGGCATATAACTCAGAAAGAATTCAAATACTTTGATTGCCTGATTAATTTCATAATGTGGAATGCTTGTGATATATGGAATGCTTGTGATATGTTGAATACTTTCCATAAGTTAAATGAGGTAAATCTTCACTTACAGAGTTGTTTTAAGAGATAGTTAAGACACATGATAAGACTGTGTTCACAAGATTGCATTTGTGTTGAAATGAACACTCTTTTGATTTACCCAATTCTGAGAACACTTAGTTAAATAAGATGCTTCTGAAAGAATGAATGACAGGTCATTCCACAGGGCGATCTCAGGGATAGGCAGGAAGCCTTTCTCCTGGTATATTCTCTGAATCTTCCAGATTCTCAACACCCTGTGGTCCACGTTGTGCCTTTGGTCCCCAACATCCTCCCCTGTATTGCTCCATTTCATATCCTTCTCTCTTATGGAAGGCTGTCTCTCAGCTTCATCTCATTTCACAGGACTTAGGGGAGTGATGCAGGGGCCAGGTGTCTTTGGATCTGGGAGTGAAGGAAGAGAGAAAGCAGGCAGCTTCAGAATGGAGATGATCAGATCTTGCAGACCACCAATGTCAGCTTGCTGACCCGCTGGAGTGTTCCTCTTGTTAAGAAGCCATCAGGAAAACAGTGAACATAGAAGAAATGGAAAGAGAGAATGAGGCCAAGAGACTTTGCAAGGCAAAATTAAACTCAAATGAAAATGAAGGGGAAAAAAACGAAGTATGAAAATGGTCCGGCCAATATCAGGTGTTGCTGGAGATGAGGGATTCACTTCTGGATATCAGGTTAAGATAAATGGACCATTCCTATAAATACATCCCAGTGCCTGTTCATATATATCTGGGAAACGTCAGCTCAGGGTTCAGAACTGAAACCAAGAGAAATGAAGTGTTCTTTTAAGTGAAGGATGTAGGCATGAAAGAAAAAAAAGACTCAAGATTCAGTCTTAGGTTTTAACTCAGTTAGGAGGTGGGAAGAAAATGCAAAGTTTCTGAAGAAAGAAAATGGAGAGGAAAGGATGAAGGGGAGTGAGAAGACAGAGAAGAACATAAATACAGAGTGTTAAGGAGAAGGGATTCTGTATGAAAATTTTAGGGTAAGCAATTCTGGCTGTGACAGAGTAATTCAAATGCATGACAACAAGAATGCGAAGCTTCTTTACAAAAAGAAAAATCTAAACAAATGGTAAATTTTGATTTGTCTTATATAACTGAATCCCTAATGAAACATCTGTGTGAGAATTGCATTTAATATCATGTAATGAACTCACAGCATTCACAACACTTGCCTTTGGTTTTATAGATGCATCTGAATAGCATATACGTTGCTTTTCAAGAAACGCCACCTGAATGTTCCTTACAAACAAAGATGGAGAAATAAAAGGAACTTAATCTCGGTCCTGTGCACCACCTATTCATATTACACGGTGCTGCCGCGGTCTCTGAGGGAAGAGAACATTTGGGTGTGCTGTGGGTTAGGTAAACACCCACTAAATATTGATGCAAGCATAATTACAATGACTGAAATAATCCTGGCATAAAATCACCCTCGCAGTTAGAAGAGAGACAAAATGAAGTAATCTGATCATGAAAATTAATACAAGTCAACTCTCAGTTTTCAATGCAGCTAATTGAAAACCACTTATTATTCAAACCTCTTTCCCTCCAGGTTTGTACTTTTTTCTTTGCCCTGAGAAAGAGGGCAGGGAGAGGAGCGCTCCGGGGAAAAACTTTATCGAGATGGTGGAGGAAGAGAATCATTTTCATTTTTCTAAGGCAGTGGCTCCTAAACCTGTATTGATTTTGCCACCCATGGCACATTTTTGTGGGCATGTCCAGGGTGAAAGAACATCTGGTCCTCTTTCACTTGATGTTGAAATGACAAAATGGCATTTATTGTAGCTGAGTAACAGTTTTATTGAGATATAATTCACAGATTATACAACTCACCCATTTAAAGTATACAAATCAGTGGTTTTCAATATTCACAGAAGTATGCAACTGTTACCATATTTTATCGCCACCACCCCCTTCAAAATGCCTACTGGTAGTTCCTGGGATCACTTTCCAAATGAACTACTTACACTTGAATCCTTGCCTCAAGATCTGCTTTTGCAGAAACTCAAGCTAGAACATGGTGGTTCTCCCACAATCCAATCACCGGAATTCCTAGCGAAGTCTATTCTGAGGTATGTCACCTGGTCCTAAGAGGACTCCCCACATAGAATAAGGAAATATTGATGGGGTTTGTGCTTTATTTCCTAAAGGGAATTCAAAAGAAGCAGGTCTAGGACTTCTCTGGTGGTGCAATGGATAAGAATCTGCCTCCCAAAGTAGGGGACACAGATTTCATTCCTGGTCCAGGAAGATTCCACACGCCAGGAACAACTGAGCCCAAGCTCCGTAACTACTGAAGCCCACACACTCTAGGACCCATGAGCTGCAACTATTAGAGCCTGTCCTTCTGGAGGGGAGAGGAGATGCATCTGTCTTTCCTAGTTGGTATTGCCATAATAATCCTTTTTCTGTGGCCCTAAGAAGCAAGTCGACAATACTGGTTTGCACAGGTTGGGCATCTCATTCATAGTTCTTATTGTTGTTCAGTCGTTAAGTGACATCTGACTCTTTGCAACCCCATCGACTGCAGCACACTAGGCTTCCCTGTCCATCACCAACTCCCAGAGCTTGCTCAAACTCATATCCATCGAGTCGGTGATACCATCCAACCATCTCATCCTCTATTGTCCTCTTCTCCTCCCTTCAATCTTTCCCAGCATCAGGGTCTTTTTCAATGACTCAGTTCTTCACATCAAGTGACCAAAATATTAGAGCTTCACCTTCAGCATCAGTCCTTCCAATGAATATTCAGGACTGATTTCCTTTAGGGTTGACTGGTTTGATCCCCCTATAGTCCAAGGGGCTCTCAAGAGTCTTCTCCAACACCACAGTTCAAAAGGATCAATTCTGTGGTGCTCAGCCTTCTTTATGGTCCAACTCTCACATCCATACATGACCACTGGAAAAACCATAGCTTTGACTGTATGGACCTTTGTCAGCAAAGTGATGTCTCTGCTTTTTAACACACTGTCTAGGTTTGTCATAGCTTTCCTTCCAAGGAGCAAGTGTCTTTTAATTTCATGGTTGCCATCATTGTCCACAGTGATTTTGGAGCCCAAGAAAAGAAAATCTGTCACCACTTCCACTTTTTCCCCTTCTATTTGCCATGAAGTGATGGCAGAAAGTGAAGGGGAACTAAAAAGCCTCTTGAGGAAAGTGAAAGTGGAGAGTGAAAAAGTTGGCTTAAAGCTCAACATTCAGAAAACGAAGATCATGACATCCGGTCCCATCACTTCATGGCAAATAGATGGGGAAACAATGGAAAGAGTGACAGACTTTATTTTTCTGGGCTCCAAAATCACTGCAGATGGTGACTGCAGCCATGAAATTAAAAGACGCTTACTCCTTGGAAGGAAAGTGATGACCAACCTAGATAGCATATTGAAAAGCAGAGACATTATTTTGCCAACAAAGGTTCGTCTAGTCAAAGCTATGGTTTTTCCAGTGGTCATGTACGGATGTGAGAGTTGGACTGTGAAGAAGGCTGAGCGCTGAAGAATTGATGCTTTTGAACTGTGGTGTTGGAGAAGACTGTTGAGAGTCCCTTGGACTGCAAGGAGATCCAACCAGTCCATTCTCAAGGAGATCAGCCCTGGGATTTCTTTGGAAGGAATGATGCTGAAGCTGAAACTCCAGTACTTTGGCCACCTCATGCGAAGAGTTGACTCATTGTAAAAGACTCTGATGCTGGGAGGGATTGGGGGCAAGAGGAGAAGGGGACGACAGAGGATGAGATGGCTGGATGGCATCGCTGACTCGATGAACATGAGTCTCAGTGAACTCCAGGAGTTGGTGATGGGCAGGGAGGCCTGGTGTGCTGCGATTCATGGGGTCGCAAAGAGTCGGACACGACTGAGCAACTGATCTGATCTGATCTGATGGGACCAGATGCCATGATCTTAATTTTTAAACGTGGAGTTTTAAGCCAGCTTTCTCACTCTCCTCTTTCACTTTCATCAAGAGGCTCTTTATTTCCTCTTCAATTTGCCATAAGGGTGGTATCATCTGCCTATATGAGGTTGCTGATATTTCTCCTGGCAATCTTGATTCTAACTTGTGACTCATCCAGCCTGGCATTTCACATGATGTACTCTGCATGTAAGTTAAATAAGCCACAGGAAGAGAACTGGTCAAACAGGAGCAAGGGGAGCTGAGAGACGGGGAGATGGAACTCTGATGATGTTTAAGACTCTGAAGCTAGATCCAACTTTTGAGCTTCAAGCTACAGCAGCCAATCATTTATACCTTTGATTTACCCATGCTAGGATAGATTTCTATGATTTGCAACCTGATTAACATGGTTGGTATCTACATTCTTCAATCTTTGAAAACGGTAAAGAACAAAAGTGGCAAAGGCAAGCTTCACTATCTCTGGGGGTCTTTTGTGTTCTAATAAGGAAGCTTCAAATGCTTGAGCCCTGAGTAGAGAGCCCTTGGCCAAGATACTCAAAATAACATGTAGTTTTAATCAGTGCTATGTAAACAACTTAATCCAAGAAGGAAAAAGAAAAACCATTGACCCAAATAGAATATTGGTAATTCTGAATAAGTGCTACAAATGCTTATAAAAGAATGTTAAGATGCCTAATTGCTGAATAAATGAAATATAAATATCCATTTTGTTACTTGGAGAGTTCTTTAATATGTAATGGGGAAAACGGTGTATTGAATGCACTGTAAGCAATAAATGCCTGTTTCCTTTTCTAAAACAAATCAATTCTTGAAACCATTAACCAGCATTTAAATGTAACTCTATTTTTTCCCCATTTATTTCTCCCTTTTGAATCTTTCTCATTAGTGGAAGGAAATAGGTTTATCCAGGAGATAGAACAGCATGGTGGAATGAGCGTGGAGTGGAGTGGGATTTGGAGCCTGAAGCCTTGCCTTTTAACCCCAGCTCTGCCAATTACTAGTTCTGTGACCTTGGGTAAGTGTCTAAATCTTACCTGGGTTCCAGGTGTAGCAAGAGACTACTGTCAGGAATCTCTTACCCACATCGGAGAGTCGTAGTGATAAAAACCTTTTAGGGCAGCGTCTCTCAGTCTTTATTGGTCATAGGAATTCCCTGGGGACTTCCAAATTTCACAAGACCTTTGCAGATTCTTGTTGTGTTTGGAGTGGAATCCAAGATCTGCATTTTGAATAAGCTCCCAGTGATGTTGATGTGGCTGCCTTCACACCTTGGGGTAACAAGGTAGAGGGTAACTTCCAGGCTCACAATGATTTTCCTCTTCTAGAAACTGCCCTGGATTTTAGTGATGGGCTATTAATAGTTGCTCTTATACCCGCTTGCCATAGCTGTATCCCCATAGCTTATACCCCCTTGCCACCTCTACTACATTAGAGGTGATTTCTGACCCAACCAGGATCAAAAGGTCGCATCCGCAAATCTGGTTTTGAACAGACAACCAGAGTTGGGACATTCACTCACTTGCTCATTCATTCAGCAGTTCTTTTCAAATTCTCTCTATGCCAGATACTCTAACAAGCAGTAGAGATATACTAGTTCGATAAAGCAGGTCTCTGGCCTCACAGAGCATTCATGATAGTACTGTACAAGATAATTTCAGATAAGCTAAGTGCTTTGAAGTGATTGGAGAATTTCAAGGGTTGCAGGGGACCTACTTTAAACAGGGGTGCTAGGGAAAGCCAAGGTCTTGCTTCCCTTTCTACAGTGACCTTGGCAGACACATGTTGAATACAAATGAAAAAACATAACCAATGAAAGAAGGCTGGGTCCCTGGTGATTGTGTGCAGGAGAGCCACTCTCCCCTGAAGACTAATTGAACTATGATGAGAATGAAAAAGAAACTTTTATTGCATTAAACCACTGAGATTTCAGGATTTATCTATTATAGAAGCTAGCACTTCTTATCATACATGCATAAATTATTGAACTCTTTCTGAGAGTCTAAAAGTTGCCATTTTTTTCACTTATATTTGCTAGAGCTATTCTCTACTGGGCCTCCCTGGTGGCTCAGTGGTAAAGATCCACCTGCCAATGCAGGAGATGCCAGAGACACAGATTCAATCCCTGGGTCAGGAAGATCCCCTGGAGAAGGAAATGGCAAGCCGCTCCAGTATTCTTACCTGCGGAATACCAAGGACAGAGGAACCTGGCGGGCTACAGTCCATGTGGTCACAAAAGAGTTGGACACAACTTAGTTACTAAACAACGACACCAAAATTCTCTACTACTTGAAAGAATCTTAATGGATACACTTTCTGTGAATCTGATGAGCTAATAGTATAAATTGTTGGACATCTGTGAAGAATGATAACTGTAAACTGGTTTTTCTGAAATGTATCCACTTTCTGGATATATTATTAGGGAAAACAATTGTTTAAAAAGGATTGACATAGTGAGGTCAATTTTTTTCTTGGTCATTTCTATCTTAAAATTCTTGTTCAGACCTTTATAAAATCAACTCACTAAATTGAAGTGGATAGAACTAAGGAAGCAATTGTAAAGTTTATGATTTTCCCTTGAAACATAAGTGCTTAGATTTTAAAAGAGTCCTTGGTGGCACAATGATATTAACATTTAAATTTGCCACATTTCTTCTTATGGGCTATCAACAGGCAGTAAACCTGGCATCTCTTAGAGATGAATTTCCCCAAAGGATGTCCGTCTTACATACTGCATCCTCAGAGGGATATTTTCTTCCTTGGCTACTGGTCCCAAGCACATATTGCCGGTCACCTCACTAGCCTTTCTCTTCTCCTCCTCTAATCTTTACTCATGCTAGGAAGGCAGAGAAAAGCTGTTTCTTAAGACTACTTGCTACAACCAAATCTCAGTCTCCTAAGACTTATGGCTGGATCACACTTGAGGACAAGACAGATAGGATCAGAGAGGAATGATTCAAGAGGCCAACACTGGGGACTCGGCTTTCTTCCTATGGCTTTCATTAATGTTTATATCCCCGGACTTGAGGTTTTCTTTGTGACTTTGTGTTCTCAGTGAAAATTTAGCAGTAAATGACTTATATCATATGAGCTTATTAGAGTCTGCATGTGGCAACAGCAGTGTATGAATTCAAAACTCCTATCCTTTGAGCCATCAAAATGAAGTCTTCTCCAGCCAGGGGTCAAGTCGTGTGTGTGTGTGTGTGTGTGTGTGTGTGTTTGTACACAGAGCCTGCAGGTTTCCATGGAACCAGACTCGTGATGAGGAGAAAAAGATGGGCCTCCCCAGGACACCTTTGAATAAGGATGTCAACATTCCTTTCTATATGGCTTTAAAGTCTTTGGTTACTTCAGCAACAAAGGTTCAGTTCAGTTCAGTCACTCAGTCGTGTCCGACTCTTTTAACCCCATGGACTGCAGCATGAAAGACCTCCCTGTCCATCACCAACTCCCGGAGCCTGCTCAAACTTATGTCCATTGAGTGAGTGATGCCATGCAACCATCTCATCCTCTGTCATCCCCTTCTCTTCCAGCCTTCAATCTTTTCCAGCATCAGGGTCCTTTCCAAGGAATCAGTTCTTTGCATCAGGTGGCCAAAATATTGGAGTTTCAGCTTCAGCATCAGTCCTTCCAGTGAACACTCAGGACTGATTTCCTTTAGGATTGATTGGTTGGATCTCCTTGCAGTCCAAGGGACTCTCAAGAGTCTTCTCCAACACCACAGTTCAAAAGCATTAACTCTTTGATGCTCAACTTTCTTTACAGTTCAACTCTCACATCCATACATGACTACTGGAAAAATCATAGCTTTGACTAGACAGATCTTTGTCAGCAAAGTAATGTCTCTGCTTTTTAACATGCTGTCTAGGTTGGTCATAGCTTTTCTTCTAAGGAGAAATTCTTTTAATTTCATGGCTACAGTCACCACTGCAGTGATTCTGGAGCCCAAGAAAATAAAGTCTGTCACTGTTTCCATTGTTTCCCCATCTATTTGCTATGAAGTGATGGGACTGGATGCCATGATCTTAGTTTTTTGAATGTTGAGTTTCAAGCCAACTTTTTCACTCTCCTCTTTCACTTTCAAGAGGCTTTTCAGTTCATCTTCACTTTGTGCCATAAGGGTGGTGTCATCTGCATATCTGGGGTTTTTGATACTTCTTCCAGCAATCTTGATTCCAGCTTGTGCTTCAAGTGTGAAGTCAAGTGGGCCTTAGGAAGCATCACTAGGAACAAAGCTAGTGGAGGTGATGGAATTCCAGGTGAGCTGTTTCAAATCCTAAAAGATGATACTGTTAAAATGCTGCACTCAATATGCCAGCAACAAAGGTTAGTCTTCACATCATTGCTCGCTCATTGATCAGAAGTGGAACTGTAAAAATAGGGGAAACTGGGGACACAGGAAAATATACATAAATATAGAAACCCAGAGACAGATTTTAAAAGATACATGGCAAGTGAATACTCAGGAGCCTAGAGAGCCTCATCCATCCATCACCCACCCATCTACCCGTCCACCAGTCCATCTATCCATCCACACACCCACACATCCATTCATCCATCGAAGCAATAAATAAGCTGAGCACCTCCTATTTATCAAGCACTGGTTATGCTCAACATTGTGTGTGCGTTAGTCACTCAGTCGTGTCCGACTCTTTGCGATCCCACAGACTGTAGCCTGCCAGGCTTCCCTGTCCATGGAATTCTCCAGGCAAGAGTACTGGAGTGGATTCCCATTCCCTGCTCCATAGGAACTTCCCAACCCAGGGATCGAATCCCAGTCTCCTGCATCGCAGGCAGATTCTTTACCGTTTGAGCTACAGGGAAGTCCTGCTCAACGTTGAAGGTACACAAAGACGGAAACGGAAGTCTAAATTGGAGGTGGTTATAGCCGATGATGGCTCAGACGGTAAAGCGTCTGCCTGCAATGCGGGAGACCCGCGTTCGATTCCTGGGTTGGGAAGATCCCCTGGAGAAGGAAATGGCAATCCACTCCAGCACTCTTGCCTGGAAAAGCCCATGGACGGAGGAGCCTGATAGGCTACAGTCCATGGGGTCGCAAAGAGTCGGACACAACTGAGCGACTTCACTTTCACCACTTCACTTTTCATAACCGATATGCCCTGAAAGGGCTCCCGCGAAGCTGGAACACACGGTTTGGGCACTTCGGGAAGATGCGTGAAGTGAACGCCACACCGTCGCACAGGTGATGGTGGGAGAAACCTGCATACCATAGAGATGCCGAGACCTCCGAGCATCGTAGAGAGGCCGGAAGTGGCTCCAGGAGGCTGGTCCGACGGCTCAGGCGCCGAGCGGGGGAGGCGGTGGGGAGAGGGAGGGGCCTGAGTCGCCCCACCTCGCGCTATCCCGGCGTCGCCGTGGTCTTCTATCTCTGTGAGTGGCCCCGGGTAGGGAGGGTCGCCCCTCCGCCGGGACCCAGGCGCGGGTCCTAGACTGAGTCCTAGACTTGGTTCTCCCATCAGTTCCCTGTGTGACCCTGGCGGGGACGCCTGGGCTTGCATGCGCCTCGGGATCCAGCGGAGGACGACCTTGTCGGCCGCTACCTGCGTGTCGTGGCGGCCCAGGTGGGACGAGCCCCGTGGCCGCTGGTACGGGGCGCGGTCGTGAGTGATGGCCGACCTGAGTTCATCCCACTTCCCCTCGGATTTCAAGCAGCGGGGCTCAGCGTCTCTTTCTAGGATCGTTGCGAAGGTCTCAAGCACCGGCTAGCTTCTGGTTTTCGTCTTCTTTTTGAAAAAGATGGCAGGCCCCAAGCTCAGAACTTTCAACAGGCATCTGTGTCAAGCTAGACTCCATTCACTTTTTTTTATTTTATATTATAATCTTTGTGGGGGAAAGATTACTTTGTCTTGATGACAGATGATTCTGGTTTTCCATTTAAGTGGCCGTGTAAGGTTCCCATTTAAAATGAAGGTATTTATTGCTAAAAGATAAGGAGTTTTAAATAAAACAGTAAGTACTAGTACCAGAGATAGGGCTGCTCTGGTGGCTCAGTGGTAAAGAATCTGCCTGCTAATGCAAAAGACACGAGTTCGATCCCTGGGTCAGAAAGAGCCCCCAGAGTAAGAAATGGCAACCCACACCAGTAATCTTGTCTGGAAAATCCCATGGACAGAGGAGCCTGGCGGGCTACAGTCCATGGGGTCGCAAAGAGCCACACACCATTTAGCAACTAAGCAGCAACAAAGTATCCGAGATACCAGGTATGACAGAAACTATGAAGGTGATAAGTGAATGACACTGCGTTGTTCCCAACCCAGCTGGGTCCTCCTACTCTGATCTGTCTTCAAGTCCTTGCTCCAACTCAGCCTGTCACCTGCATAATTTGTGGGCCAGTTTTTTGTTTTGTTTGTTTTAGATGCTTTTCCTTTCAACTTGACTAGGGTAAAAATGACGTGTGGCGTTGTGTGATTTTAAGATGCACAACTTGGTGACCTGATACGCATATATATTGTGAAATGATAAGCACAGTGAGGTCAGTTAACATCTCTATCACCTCACAGAATTATGATAGTTTTCTTTGTGTGTGGTCAACACTTGAAAGATTTACTCTCGCCTGGCGCGCGGGAAGATGGCGGCATCCAGGTGGGGGTCTTGAGATCAGATCTGCGTGGAGTTGGCATCTGGGCCAGCAAGGCGGGGCCTGGCTCACCCTGGGCGGTTCGGCCTTGGGAGCTGCGGGGTCCCAAAGTGGGGAGGGGGAAAAAAGAACTACTCGCCTAGCAGCTTTCAAGTCTGTAATACGGTAATACTACATATGGCCCCCATGCTGTGCATTTGATCCCCAGAACTCAATTATGTCTTGTAACTAGAAGCTTATACCCTTTGAAAAGCATCTCCTCATTTCCCGCATCCCCCACCCCCTGGCAACCGCCGTCCTACTCTTTGTTTCTATGAGATCAGCTCTTTTAGAGTCGGTGTAATCGGGATCACCCCAGTATTTGTCTGTGACTTATTTCACTTAGCATAATGCCCTCAAGGTCAATTGGTACTGTCACTAATGGTAGGATTTCCTTCCCTTTTTGAGTGGCTGAATAGTATTCCACTGTGTGTGTGTTTGTGTGTGTATACATCACATTTTCCTTATCCATTCATCCTTTAATGGGCACTTAGGTTGTTTCCATGACTCAGCAATTTGAATAATGCTGCAGTGAATATGGCGGCGCAGATACCTTTTGGAGATAGTGATTTCCTTTACTTTGGATATATATATATATATATATATATATATATATATATATATATATAGGTAGGCAAGGTTCTTGACCTCTGAGTCTTTTTCTCATATCAGAAAAGCTGAGGATAATAATTACCTCAGAAGACTGTTCTGAGGCTTCAGTGGTTAACCTTAAGCCCCTCGCCCATAATACTAAATGCCGACATAGTTGCTATTTTCATTTTAGCAAGGAGGAAACAGGATCCGAGAGGTTCAGTGACTTTCCCAGCGTTACACAGGGAATTGATGGGAGAACCAAGTCTAGGACTCAGATTTTCTGATTTATAATCTAAAAAGCTTAACCCTGCCTCCCCACTACCTCTTGCCTCTCGGGAGGGGATGGGGCACCTCCTGCCTGCCCTTCTGGAAATTGGAAGGGCCCATTTGACATTGCAGAATGTGTTAGCTGTGAAAGCCCCCACGGGACTCAGGTCACCATAGACTTGGCTGCTTCAGGTCAGGGACTCTGCACAGCCCTGAGTGCTTGATGTGGGTGAGGTGTAGGCTGTAGAATCAGATGCATCTGGGTGCCAGTAGATACAGCCCCCTGCTGTCCCAACTACTGACCTGGCCATAGTAAATGGGGTTTACCAATTAGTACTTGCCTCAGAGGGTTGTTAGCAGCATCAAGGGAAATGATTTGTGGAGAAGGTCTAGCGGGGTGCTCAGCACACAGTAAGTGATTAATGAATGACAGATGACAGTACTTTGATATGTTTTAAGTGGCAGGCATGCTGACCTAGAGGGGAGGAAGTACAAGTACAGTGCTTGCAGGTAAAACAGCAAAGGGCATTTGAAAGGTTGCAGAGTACAAACCGTGTTTGGATTTACCAGGTCTCAATTCAGTTCAGTTCAGTTCTGTCGCTCAGTCGTGTCTGACTCTTTGGGACACCATGAATTGCAGCACGCCAGGCCTCCCTGTCCATCACCAACTCCCGGAGTTCACTCAAACTCATGTCCATCGAGTCAGTGATGCCAACCAGCCATCTCATCCTCTGTCGTTCCCTTCTCCTCCTGCCCCCAATCCCTCCCAGCATCAGAATCTTTTCAATGAGTCAACTGTTCACGTGAGGTGGCTACAGTACTGGAGTTTCAGCTTTAGCATCATTCTTTCCAAAGAACACCCAGGACTGATCTCCTTGAGAATGGACTGGTTGGACCTCCTTGCAGTCCAAGGGACTCTCAACAGTCTTCTCCAACACAACAGTTCAAAAGTATCAATTCTTCAGTGCTCAGCTTTCTTCACAGTCCAACTCTCACATCCATACATGACCACTGGAAAAACCATAGCCTTGACTAGACGGACCTTCGTTGGCAAAATAATGTCTCTGCTTTTCAATATGCTATCTAGGTTGGTCATAACTTTCCTTCCAAGGAGTAAGCGTCTTCTAATTTCATGGCTGCAGTCACCATCTGCAGTGATTTTGGAGCCCAGAAAAATAAAGTCTGACACTGTTTCCACTGTTTCCCCATCTATTTCCCATGAAGTGATGGGACCGGATGCCATGATCTTCGTTTTCTGAATGTTGAGCTTTAAGCCAACTTTTTCACTCTCCTCTTTCACTTTCCTCAAGAGGCTTTTTAGTTCCTCTTCACTTTCTGCCATAAGGGTGGTGTCATCTGCATATCTGAGGTTATTGATATTTCTCCCGGCAGTCTTGATTCCAGCTTGTGCTTCTTCCAGTCCAGCGTTTCTCATGATGTACTCTGCATAGAAGTTAAATAAGCAGGGTGTCAATATACAGCCTTGATGTACTCCTTTTCCTATTTGGAACCAGTCTGTTGTTCCATGTCCAGTTCTGACCGTTGCTTCCTGACCTGCATATAGGTTTCTCAAGAGGGAGGTCAGGTGGTCTGGTATTCCCACCTCTTGAGGAATTTTCCACAGTTTATTGTGATCCACACAGTCAAAGGCTTTGGCATAGTCAATAAAGCAAAAATAGATGTTTTTCTGGAACTCTCTTGCTTTTTCCATGATCCAGTGGATGTTGGCAATTTGATCTCTGGTTCCTCTGCCTTTACTAAAACCAGCTTGAACATCTGGAAGTTCACGGTTCACGTATTGCTGAAGCCTGGCTTGGAGAGTTTTGAGCATTACTTTGCTAGCGTGTGAGAGGAGTGCAATTGTGCAGTAGTTTGAGCATTCTTTGGCATTGCCTTTCTTTGGGATTGGAATGAAAACTGACCTTTTCCAGTCCTGTGGCCACTGCTGAGTTTTCCAAATTTGCTGGCATATTGAGTACAGCACTTTCACAGCATCATCTTTCAGGATTTGAAGTAGCTCAACTGGAATTCCGTCACCTCCACTAGCTTTGTTCATAGTGATGCTTTCTAAGGCCCACTTGACTTCACATTCCAGGATGTCTGGCTCTAGGTGAGTGATCACACCTTCGTGATTATCTTGGTCATGAAGGTCTTTTTTATACAGTTCGTTTGTGTATTCCTGCCACCTCTTCTTAATATCTTCTATTTCTGTTAGGTCCATACCATTTTTGTCCTTTATCAAGCCCATCTTTGCATGAAATGTTCCCTTGGTATCTCTAATTTTCTTGAAGAGATCTCTAGTCTTTCCCATTCTGTTGTTTTCCTCTATTTCTTTGCATTGGTTTCTGAGGAAGGCTTTCTTATCTCTCCTTACTATTCTTTGGAACTCTGCATTCAGATGCTTATATCTTTCCTTTTCCCCTTTGCTTTTCACTTCTCTTCTTTTCACAGCTATTTGTAAGGCCTCCCCAGACAGCCATTTTGCTTTTTTGCATTTCTTTTCCGTGGGGATGGTCTTGATCCCTGTCTCCTGTACAGTGTCATGAACCTCCGTCCATAGTTCATCAGGCACTCTATCTATCAGATCTAGGCCCTTAAATCTATTTCTCATTTCCACTGTATAATCATAAGGGATTTGATTTAGGTCATACCTGAATGGTCTAGTGGTTTTCCCTACTTTCTTCAGTTTAAGTCTGAATTTGTCAATAAGGAGTTCATGATCTGAGCCACAGTCAGCTCCCAGTCTCGTTTTTGCTGACTGTATAGAGCTTCTCTATCTTTGGCTGCAAAGAATATGATCACTCTGATTTTGGTGTTGACCATCTGGTGATGTCTATGTGTAGAGTCTTCTCTTGTGTTGTTGGAAGAGGGTGTTTGCTATGACCAGTGCGTTCTGTTGGCAAAACTCTATTAGCCTTTGCCCTGCTTCATTCTGTATTCCAAGGCCAAATTTGCCTGTTACTCCAGGTGTTTCTTGACTTCCTACTTTTGCATTCCAGTCCCCTATAATGAAAAGGACATTTTTTGGGTGTTAGTTCTAAAAGGTCTTGTAGGTCTTCATAGAACCATTCAACGTCAGCTTCTTCAGCATTACTGGTTGGGGCATAGACTTGGATTACTGTGATATTGAATGGTTTGCCTTGGAAACAAACAGAGATCATTCTGTCGTTTTTGAGATTGCGTCCAAGTACTGCATTTTGGACTCTCTTGTTGACCATGATGGCTACTCCGTTTCTTCTAAGGGATTCCTGCCCGCAGTAATACATATAATGGACCAGGTCTAGGATCTGTCAAATATTCCTCATTCCTGCTGACATTCTTAGAGAAATGGCTTAGGTTTGCATGGAGTTAATACAATAGTTTGGGAAGCAGTTGGAAAATACCAATTATAAAACTTGGTGATTAACTTATAAGTATCAGGAATAACTGCAAGACTGCAAGGATCTTTTGTGCAACAAATATGTAGGCAAAAGTAGTTTGAGTGGGTATCTGGACAAGAAGATCAGGTGATAGAATTAACTTCCCTGCCACTGCCAGTAAAACTCAAAACTGCACAAATACCCCTGTTTGGCATGATTGTGTCAACTTTCCCCTTAATGCTGTGCGGTTAATTTTCTTCGCAGATGTGTTTGGCCTTCTAGGTTTTACACCTCAGTTCCCTTTTGCCTGTATCAGGGTGACTCTCCTTATTGTCTGTAACTACTTGTTCATCATTATGGCTCTAACTGCTTTGTATTAAACACAGATAACTTTCAGATCATGTGTGGAATTTGAGCAGCACCGTTTCTAAACCTTCTAGCCTCAGTACACTTTCCTGGTCTCAGTACAGTAAGAACACAGTTAATTTTGCCTCCATTCAGTACCTGGCAGTAATTTAAAACACGCCATCATAGGGTTAAACTACCTGGATATATTTTTATCTTCCTTTAAAGTAAATACAGTAAATTTTTCTTTATGAAAGCTGTCTTCAGTTCTGCTCGCCATACTCCAGTAGCGCCTTGATTTGTATGTTGCATTTTAATACCAGAGGGTCAGTAGCATCATCCTCTTGAACCCTGGGGATGAAGGAACTGTGTGCATAAGCTGAGGTTCTTATTACTGATCCTTCGCATTTAATTAGGTCTTTGTAAATCTGAAGTACTCCTAGTCATTTTTATGAGTTTCTTCTCATGACTTCCCTGTGAGATGTCAACTTTATTACCCTCGTTCTATCTTAGTATTATCAAGGGGTCAGGCGGACTTTAAATTTCATTTTTTCTTGTTTATAATTAAGATTCCTTTTTTTTTTTTTTTTTTGGATCGTGTACTTAACCATAACCTGTATCAGCTAAAATGACTCCTCAGAATAAATGTGACCCTCCCCCCCAACCCAGAAGGAAGCAATTACTGAACAAAGCCACATTTTGGAAGAGCCTTAAAGCAATTGAGATTATAAACAGTGGTCTGAGTGCCCAGCCCTGGAAAGAATCAGATGGAAACTAGTAAAGCAGCCACCATGAAATATAAAAACTCAGGCAGCTGTTTGAAGGAAAACCACGCAGACCCTCTTTTCTCCCTTGTGGCTTAGTGTTCATGGGAATTTCTTTTGGTTTCCTGCGAAATGTGTTTGCTGTGATTTTTCTGTGCTCGCCGATGCAGGCAGCTGGAAAAGGAGGAGGTGGCTTCTGGGTGGCATCACTAATGGCTGGTCATCCATGAAGGTTTCACCAGCCGGGTGGATAGGCTTCCCTCATTGCCATTTGTCTTGCTAACTTATTAATCTTTCCTTACTCGTTACCACTCCTCTGACCCTCCAGTTCAAGTCAATTACACAGGTTCTTGCCCCAGATAATTCTGGAATTAGTTGGAAGGTAATGAGGAATAGCGTGAATAGGCCTGACAGGTACTCGGAAGCGTTAATAGTTTGAATTTGTACGTTCCTGGTGTGATTAGTGTGCACTTGAGCCAGGACTGGCCTGCAGTCTTATGACTGGATGGGAATGTGCAATTTTAGAAACAAAGGACATTGATACACACTGCTGTATTTGAAATGGATAACCAACAAGGACCTACCGTATAGCACAGAGAACTCTGCTCAATGTTATGTGGCAGCCTGGCTGGGAGGGGAGTTTGGAGAAGAACACGTACGTGTCTGTGGATGGCTGAGTGACTTTGCTGTGCACTTGAAACCATCACAGTGCTGTTAACTGGCTATACTCCAATATAAAAACTTTTTTAAAAAAGGACAATGAGAGATTTGGAAGAATTTCTTTTTCCTTTCCTAAAAAATATTTATTTATTCACTTACTTTCACTGCAGGATCTTTAGTTGCAGCATGAGAACTCTTAGTTGCAGCATGTGGGATCTAGTTCCCTGATCAGGGATCGAACCCGAGCCATCTGCAGTGGGAGCACGGAGTCTGAACCACTGAACCACCAGGGAAGTCCCTGCGAAGAATTTCTGTTGGAAAATTCTTAGCTGGGTTCTTTGAAGCCTTGTCCATTTTCTGATTTCCTTATCGGGGAATTCTTGTGGAGATAGAAAAATATCTTAACCTTTTTTTCCCCCCTCTGGCATCCTCTTAATGAAAACCCTGTAACCAAACAGAACAGTTCTAAAACCTGTAAGTGCGGTTTTGCTTAAGGGCGTCACCGTCCTTAGACTTCACCTGCTGCCCCTGCCTCATGGTGATCTCAGCTGAGCACACTGGCCCTGCCCCTTCATCACCCCTCACCTAGACTCCTGCCAACCTCCAGTCTCTCCCTCCTCCAGGTAAAGCTTAATCTTTGACAAGGACTGAAGTGAGCCCACCGTCCTGGACACCTGCAAAGACTCTGTTGTCTGCAGAATAGAGTGCAGGCTCCCCCGAAGGAATCTTGGTTTCTCTTGGTTTTGCCTTCTACTTTAATTTGCAGAAGCCTGTCTCCTCTAGCATACGCTCTGGAATGCAGGAATTCTGTCACATTTTGCTTTATGTCATTTTCATGCCAGAACTTTTCTTTTTAGGAGCTAAGTTAAATGAAAATGGCAGCACTGATTGGCATACACAATGACGACTCTTGGACACGGCCGGGCCCTGCATAATTTGTGCCCATCATCATTTTACTAAATTGGATGTATTTCACCATGTCCCAAATCATCCATGAATTCTGCAGATACTTGATGGGCATCCTCTGCATCTGAGGTTGTCTGGTGGGGACATGCCAGTGAGAAAGGCTGAAGGTTTTGGTTCTCATGGCACCCAGATTCTGCTGGAAGGAGATCAGTAGTCAGAAAGGAAACAAATACATTTAGGTAATGTGCCATGAAGAAAACAAAGCAGCGTTCAGATAAGGGAGAGCTCTTCAGAAACTACCCTCTGCATCGAGCACTTGAGCAGACCTAAATATTGAGAAAGACGCAGCCTGGCAGGGATCTGGCTTGGCGGTGGTTCACACAGAGGTGAAGCAAGGAGTGCGTGTAGGCCTCAGCACAGATGAGCTTGGCATTATCAAGAGAAGGGAGAAGTTCAGGGGGCTGGAGCGCAGAGTAGAGTCCCAACAAAAGAGTGAGAGGAAGTCAGAGAAGGAGGTTGCCACCAGGTCATGGTGGTGACAGTAAGAAGTCTGGGCTGAAGTGTCAGTGACTGACACCCTTCTGTGTCTGGAAGCAGCATCAGTGATAACAAAGTCATGTGATCATGTTAAGCGTCAGAATGGACCGCAGCAAGTTTTATGGCTGGCTAGTCCAAATCCGAATGGGAGCGTCCTGCACTCAGAAAATAATAGAAACATAAGGTCGCATATTAAGAGGATGCCGGGGCATTCATTCGTGATGGATTTTCCTGTAAGCACAACAATGGCAACTGCTTAGTCAGACCTTGGGACTCCAGCCATCCTTCACATCATTTTGCTCAGTTTTCCTAATTATCTCACCCTCAAGCCACGGAGACAGTCACTTGCTGAATCTTGTCTTCAGCTGTCACACCAACTGATTTCTGCACGAATGATCTGATTAGCTTTGCTGGTGATCAAAGCTTCTTAGTAGAGTTATCCAGAAGAATCTGACAAGCTTTGTGTAATCCTGTACTTCTGAGAGACCTTATCATGATGTGTGGGAATGTAAGAGAAAAATTGAATCCTTAGACTGTGGAACGCGAAGAAAAGGAAATTCAAGAAGTGATATCCATGGAGCACCTACACTACATCAGGCAATTTTTATACATGTTCCCATTCGGTCTCCAGAACCCTGCAAGCTTATTTTTAGTTCTGATGTTTAATGCAGCAACAGCTCAGAGGGATGAACCTGTCCAAATGGTAGCACCCTTGGTTGCTTGCAGTCTCCCTAACTAACCACGCTTCTCAGTTGTCTCCACTTACTTGACTGAATGAGAGAAAGTGTGTGTGTGTGTGTGTGTGTGTGTGTGTTTAAATGCATTTGAGGACCTGCGAGCCTCCTGTTCCATTTCTTCTTAAGTGGAAAGAGTTGAGTGGCCCACTTTTTGCTTGTTTTGTCTTGTTTTTGAAAGAAAGGTGTCTTGGAGCCTTGAGAAAATAATAATTAGAATATAATTTTAGCATAGATGTGGAGGGAGGGGGAAGCAAGGTTCCCAAAGGCATTGAGCACACACAGTACTTAGAAGATTTCCTGGGTGGGTGAATATGGTTTGCTACATAAAGGACCTTTTTGTCCTTCCCTTCTTTTTCTACTTTTTTTTTTTTACATAAAAGCCTGTATTAAACTATGCTGCAGTGTGCTGTCTTAAACAAAAGATGTTGGAAATTTGCTTCAGAATTCTGTCCTTGATTTTTCAGAGGGGGTGGGGGGATGCAGAAAATGACCCTCCCTACCAAATTCGAACAACTTCTTTTCAAAAAGCCTCTAGTGTTTTCCACGGATTAAGAATAATGCTTTCTATTTGGAGAGTGTTTTGTGGTTTTTCAAAGCTCTCCCAGCTACATTATCTTATTTAACCTTCACACTGACCTTGCCAGGCAGTCAGAGCAGATTAGTACTGTTCCTGCTGACACAGGCAGAAATGTTGTGCAGCCCAAGAAGTGACAGGAGGGGGGTGGGCAGGAGTCAGCTAATGTCCCAAAGCCATGACGGGAACCCAGGTCTTAGCTTTTCTTTCTGCTGGAGCACACTGCCTTTTTGTGTCTATTAACCCCAAGTAGGGGACCATCGCTTCTGCAGTTGGGTTAGTAACAGTGATGCATCCTACTTTCTTCATAGGTCCAGTTATCTTTGACTGCCACATATGGATTCCCACAAATCTCCGAAGGAAACAGTCCTCATTACAGGAGGAGGTGGCTATTTTGGTTTCCGGTCAGTGCATCTGTAAAATATGTCCATGGAAGTATTTTACCAGTAGTTGCTGGGAAAAGTATAGCTTTCAACCTACATTAACGCAGTGTAGACTCTTACTTGTTGGTACAGTGTAGACCAGGAATGAACCATGCTGCCCACTGCTCAGATTAGGAAATTGAGAACTATAGATACATTCCACTTGAAGAAAAATCCTTTATAAAGCCATTGAATCGGGGTTGGGAGATAGTCTTATCACAAACAAACAATTTAAAATAATGGCTGTTCTTTCACAGTTACATTATCATTCATAAATATTCTGAAGAATAGATGGTGAGTGCTAGAATGGGGGGAGGAGGGGTTTTCTGGTGGCTCAGTGGTAAAGAATCCGCCTGCAATACAGGGAGCTGCAGGAGATGCAGGTTCGACCCCTGGGTCAGGAAGATTCCTTGGAGGAGGGCATGGCAACCCACTCCAGTATTCTTGCCTGGAGAATCCCATGGACAGAGGAGCCTGGTGGGCTACATTCCATGGGGTCACAAAGAGTCAGGCACGACTGAAGTGACCTAGCATGCATGCATGCCTGGAACGGGGGGCTGGGGGAATGTAATATGTGGACACCACCATCTTTGAATATAAAGCCTCTCTCATTGTAATTTAAATAAATGTGAAGATGCTCGTTTTTTAATATTTGCATAAGTAAAACTTGTACCAATGAATGTGTAAAGTGAGGAACTCACAGGATAAACCAAGAAGACTGGGAAAATTATATACTTTTCCAAAGAAAGAGAGAAAGTGAAGTCGCTCAGTCATGTCTGACTCTTTGTGAACCCATGGACTGTAGCCTACCAGGCTCCTCAGTCCATGGAATTTTCCAGGCAAGAGTACTGGAGTGGTTGCCATTTCCTTCTCCAGGGGATCTTCCCAACCCAGGGATCAAACCCAGGTCTCCCACACTGCAGGCAGACCCTTCACTGCCTGAGCCGTACTTTTCCAAGGCATAGCTTAATAGTGATTTGATCTAACTTTTACTCTTTCTTCTTGCAGCCTTGGCTGTGCTCTGAACCAGAAGGGAGTCCATGTGATTCTGTTTGACATCAGCCGCCCTGCTCAGACCATTCCAGAAGGCATCCGGTTTATACTAGGAGATATCCGCTGTCTCTCTGACATAGAGAACGCCTTCCAGGGTGTCGACGTGGCTTGTGTGTTCCATATCGCGTCTTACGGTATGTCAGGGCGCGAGCAACTGAATCGAAGCCTGATTGAAGAAGTCAACGTGGGGGGCACAGACAACATCCTCCAGGCATGCAGGAGGAGAGGGGTGCCGAGGTTAGTGTACACGAGCACTTTCAACGTCATCTTTGGAGGGCAGGTCATCAGAAATGGAGACGAATCTCTGCCTTACCTGCCCCTTCACCTCCATCCTGATCACTACTCTCGGACCAAATCTATCGCTGAGAAGAAGGTGCTGTCAGCCAATGGTACGGCCCTGGAGAGGGGCGGTGGGGTCTTGAGCACCTGTGCCCTGAGGCCAGCTGGCATCTACGGGCCTGGAGAACAGAGGCACCTCCCCAGGATAGTGAGCTACATAGAGAAGGGCCTGTTCAGGTTTGTGTACGGAGACCCCAAGAGTCTGGTGGAATTTGTCCATGTGGACAACTTGGTGCAGGCTCACATCCTGGCCTCAGAGGCCCTGAAAGCCAACAAGGGCCACATTGCTGCTGGGCAGCCCTACTTCATCTCAGACGGCAGGCCTGTGAACAACTTTGAGTTCTTCCGGCCTCTGGTTGAGGGCCTGGGCTACAAGTTCCCATCCACCCGCCTGCCCCTGACCCTCATCTATTGCTTCGCTTTCCTGACAGAGATGACCCACTTCATCTTGGGGCGACTCTACAACTTCCAGCCCTTCCTCACCCGCACCGAAGTTTACAAAACCGGCGTCACACATTACTTTAGCCTGGAGAAAGCCAGGAAGGAGCTGGGGTATGAGGCTCAGCCGTTTGACCTCCAGGAGGCAGTCGAGTGGTTTAAAGCCCATGGTCACGGCAGACGTCCTGGGAGTTGTGACTCCAAGTGTCTTGTTTGGGATGGGCTGGTGATCTTACTCCTGGTTACAGTGGTTCTCGCGTGGCTGCTGCCTTCCATGATCCTGTCGATGTGAAGGAGGAGCTGTACTGAGGTGGTTTTTCAGGAAACACACGTTTTAAAAATAGAGAATAGATACCTGATGTCAACATTTGGATCTTCAAGTTGCTACTTAAGAATAGATTCTTGGGGGACTTCACCCTGGCTGTCCAGTGGTTAAGACTCTGAGTTTTCAGTGCAGGAGGTATGGGTTCGATCTCTGGTTGGAGAATTAAGATCCCATGTGCTACACAGCACAGCCAAAAAAAAAAAAATTGATTCTTAGATTAAGTCTTCATTTCCTACCTCCTTGCACAGATCCTGAAGGGAGAAAACAGAAACCAGGATAAGTTTGAGATTCAGATCCTTGGGTCTTCCTCCTTCAGACATGGACAGTAGACGTCATTCTGAAACCCATAGAGCTAAACTCCCTCAGATGGGAAATGTCTTACTTGAATTTCTCAGAAGCCAAAAATGTACTTATCTTCATTCCATACGTTCTGCATTGACTTCACAGAGGTTGAAACACTGATATGGGAATGGCAAAATGCTAACAGCTTGCACTTGTGTGATAAACAACAAGTTGAGCTACTTCCCGACAGCCCAAGCCTCTGAGGAGATGGTCACTTTTGCAGGGGAGGCGGTTGCTAGTCACAGTGTATGTTCTAGGAATGAGTTTTTGCCCTTCGTGACATAAAGGTGTTATACCTGTGTGACCACATGGTAATGTTTGATATTGAAATGAATAGACCTTTATCTTACTTCCCAGGATTCTTTGGAGGGTTAAATTGGACCATGTATATAAAGTGCCACTCACCACACTTACAAGCCATTATTTTTATTAATATTATTATTACACATTCCTTATGAGGGTTTTCTTCTGTTTAGAGGGTGCTGTTGCTACTGACCTTTCTGGAATACCTTTGTGACGTGCCCTCAGACTCTAACAAGTGTGCTTAAATATATTCAGTGTTGATAAAGTTGTGGTCTCCAAGGAGAGATTGAAATCTGGGAAACAGCTAAAAATCTGATGATTGATGAGAATATTCAAGCTAATGATACCATTTGCAATTAAAAAATTAAACATAACTCTCATCTAATAGACTGGTTTTCTTCCTGGGGAGAATTTCCGTTCTCTGAAGGCCTCTTCCAGTGAAGAATGTTCTGAACAATGGTGGCATTGTCCGGGCTCCCACGGGGATTGCTGTGGCAGACATTCAAGTTGTACTGTCACATGGGAACTGAAGTGCAGAGAAGACAGCGTCTTCACCCATTCTCTGATTCCAACTACAGAAAGGACAGCATTCCTATGCTGTAAGGACAGATGGCTGTGGAAAGTCATGTTAGATTTGGTCTGAGAGTATTTGTAGGAGGAGGGTGCTGGATGAAGAGGCCCTGGTACATCTTGCCTGGACATTTTGGAAAAAGTGCTCAACTTGATACCAGAGGATCTGCCACCATGAATATCTTGTGTGGTCTTTTAACCAAGTAACTGCAGCCTCTGTAGGGCCTCAGTTGCCTGCCTTGGGAAATAGGAATGTATTTTCCCTTTCTATTAACCCACCTTTGGGTTTTTCAAGTGGCACAATGGTAAAGAATCTGCCTGCCAATACAGGGGACACAAGAGACACAGGTTCAATCCCTGGGTCGGGAAGATCCCTTGGAGTAGGAAATAGCAACTCACTCCAGTATTCTTGCCTGGAGAATTCTATGGACAGAGTAGCCTGGCAGGCTACAGTCCATGGGGTTGCAAACAGACATGACTGAGCGACTGAGTATCCAGTGCATTAACCCACTTACCCACCTCACAGGGTTTGTTCTGAGCATAAAGTAAGATGTAGTGAGTACTTTTAATATATAATTTAATATATAATATATAAATTGCAACATTAAGATGGTGGTGGGATTGTTTTTAGTGAAATATGAGTCTTTTATTTTGCATTTCATGAAGTTAACTTAGACTGAAGTTAACTTGTCTGACCAAGGCTTCCCTGGTGGCTCAGATGGTAAAGAATCTGCCTGCAATGTGGGCGACCTGGGTTCGATCCCTGGGTCGGGAAGATCCCCTGAAGAAGGGGATGGCAACCGACTTCAGTATTCTTGCCTGGAGAATTCCATGGACAGAGGAGCCTGGCAGGCTACAGTCCCTGGGGTCACAATGAGTCAGACATGACTAAGTGATTAGTACTTTGACTTTTCAACTTGTCTGCGTATCTGCAGCATATCTAACACTCCAGGTGCTAAAGGACAGGTATCTCTGCCCTTTACAGAGTTGCAATCCAGCAGTGACATGGTGTGTCCATGCAGGAAGGTGACTGAGAGGCCAGATAAGTGCAGTAAAGCATTTTTATTTGTTGTCACTGAGAGGCCTCACAGACTTTGAGAACATTTTTAATGAAGTCCTTCAGAAGAATGGCAGATAGTTCTAAGTTTTCTTATACCAACTATACTGAGCACAGTGGATTTTTCTTGTTTATGTTTTCTACAATGAAGGTATCTAAATGAAATTGATAAATGGGCTTCATTGTCATCTAAATATGAGACATTTGATGTTTTCACAACATTTGACATACTTGTCCAATATCTCCTTGAAACATAATCCATTTACTTTTCATGAACTCGCACTCTTCTGGCCTTTCTCCTTGTTTTTATTGTTACATAACAAATTACCCCCCAAGACATATCATCCTAAAATAACAAATATTACTTCTCAGTTGCTGTGGGCCAGGTATCTGGGTGTGGCCTACCTGGGTAAGCTCTGGTTTAGGGTTTCCTGACGTTGGCTGGCGCTGCAGTCATCAGAAAGCTTGACTGAAGCCAGAGGATCCACTTCCAGGATCATCCATGTTACTGTGGGCAGGAGAACTCAGTTCCTCGGCATGTGAGCATCTCCGTAGGAGTCACTGTGTGACATCCTCATGACATGGCGACTGGCTTCCCCCTCAGAGCAGGCGATTCAAGAAAGCAAAGTGGAAGCTGCAGTGTCTTTCATGACTTGTCCTCAGATGTCACACAGTGCACTCCACACTATGTACGCTTTATACAAGTCAGTCCTTTTCCATGTGGTATTCAGTATGGATAATGGAGGAGGAGTGTTGGGGGTCTCATCTTGGAGGCTGACCTCCACCATCTGACTCATCCTTCCTCTTCCATGAAAGGTAGCCTATATTTACAGCTACATAATTTTCTCAGCCTGCTTCCCCTTGGTAGAATTTGAGGGGGTCCAAGCGAAGAACTGGCTCCTTGAAAAAGACCCTGATGCTGGGAAAGATCGAAGGCAGGAGGGGAAGGGGACAATAGAGGATATGGCTGGATGGCATCAGCAACTCAATGGACATGAGTTTGAGCAAGCTCCAGGAGTAGTTGATGGACAGGGAAGCCTGGTGTGCTGCAGTCCATGGGGTCTCAAAGAGTCAGATACGACTGAGTGAGTGAACTGAACTGAAAGGCCTCTTTCCCTTTTGTAGTGTATCCCTTTCAGTCCTAATTATTGTGAACACTTTATGTGTCTCCTAGGAATCTCACTGCAGTCACTCTATTAGGCCAAAGCTCCACCCACATATTTCTCTGAGATATATTCTATACTGTGGGTTTCTGCTGAGACTGTTGAGGGACAAATGCCCTCAAGCTTCTTAGAAACCTTACTGTTTGAACCAGAGGCACCAGTTTAGGTCTCTAAAGATTAGGTCTCGGAAGATTGTAGCCACCAGCGTGGTCATTGCCACAATCTATGGGCTGCCCTGACTAGCCACCTCCCAAGGGAGGAAACTCTAGGATGTGAAAACCAAGAGGTGGGGTCACTGGAGGCCAAGCTGGAGCCTGCTCCCACACTTCTGCATCTCAGCAGTTTTTCATGATCAGCTTCTTCCGTGCTCAGCACTAGGCCCTTGTCTAATACCACAGTTTCTCCCGAAGTGATCTCATCCAAGCTCTTGGCTTTAATTTCCATCTCTATTCCAAATACATTGATACAATACTAAATTTATAGTTCTAGCCCCACCCATCCAACCACCTCTGCACCTCCAGCTGGATATTTCACAAGCACTTTTCAGTCAACATATCGAACATGAAATTCACAATCCCTCCAAATTCTTACAGGGTTCCTCTCCTTAATAGATGTCACCAATGTTGAATTTCTCATGCCAGAAATCTGGGATAATCTTTGCTCCCAGCTGCCCTTAAGCTGGCACATCCGATCCACCTTTAGCCCTTGAGTTTCCCTTCTGCCCATTCCCAGGGTACAGTTGTCACTGCTCTCCCCTTGGCTCCAGTAACAGCCTCTTTTCTCTTTCATCTGCGTCCACCTCTGTGTCCCTTTAACCCATTCTCCACATGCTAAGCAGAGTGGTCTTATAAAGGTGTAAATCTGTGTCATTTCCCTACTCCAAGCTCTCTGGGTTTAGGTTGAGAATCCTTAATACAACCCAAGAGACTGCCTGATCTGACTCTGCCTGCCTCTCCCTGGGTCATCTCACACCATACTGCCTTCTCTGCCCGGCTACACCAGCTTCTTACAGGGTCCCAGTTCTGAGCTTCTCACACCCCCTCCCCAACTTCCTGACCTGTGTGTTTATTTCATATCTCAGCTTGATTTTCCTCCGGAGGCCTTCCATGATCCTGACAATTTAGGGTTGGCCCTCCAGCCACAAGCCCTCATAGCACCTGCTTCTCTTGTGTAGCCTTTCTCACAGCTGTCATAGTTTGAGTCATCATGTGTCGAATGCCTGTGAGTTCCACGAGGGCAGAACTTTTCCTTGCTTACTCTTGTACCCCAACACCTAGCACACTATGGGAATTCAATCATAAGTATTTGTTATAAAAATACTTACTGAATTGATGCCGTTTTTCCTTCCAAGGGTGAATACCCATTTCTTCGCGTACATCGCTTACTGTTTGTAATCTCTTGAAAACTGGGACAATATCCAACCTACAAGAATTGTGTGTCAACTAAGTCAAGAGTAGATGAAGTCTGGTAAATCAGTAAGCTCATTCTCCATATAAATTGGTCGCGCTCCGTCCACATCAGAGCCGAAAAACCAACCACTTAAAAGAACTCAATCTATTATCTGAAAGGCAGCTCCTTTCCTTTCTAAGGTCAGGAGATACTGCAGTTAAGAAATTCCATTATTATAGGGTTCTCAACTTCCCTCCCCTTCCCTCAACTGGGTGGAGCTTCCAAACCTGCATAGAGCTATGAAATGATGCTCAGCCTTGTGCATGGCTGGGGGACGGTGGAGGGGAATCTCCTAGATGCCTGCACATAAGCCACCCAGCACTGCCACCCAAAACACTGCCTCCAAGGAATGGGTGGGCAGTTATCCATAAGCCTGTTGGAGGGTCACACCATGGGACAAAGAGCCCTGTCATGGAACCCAAAGGACATGCCAACACTGCCGGAGTCTGCAGGAAGGAAGAGGGGCCCAGCAGGCCTGTTCAAATCCTGGATTTGCTTAGTGCTGCTCCAGTCGTAGGTGGCAGGGGATGCCACATTAAGAACCGTAGCAGTTACAGAAGGGCCAATTAACTAATTTGGGCACCAAATTACCTAGGTTATCATATTTCTCAAACTATAGAGTCAGCACAGGGATTCTTTTCAAGAGAAGGTTTTATTGTCCTAAATCACATAATATGCTGATTGTAAGAAGTCCAGTATCACTGTGTCATAGATTTAATTTGTTGGCTCACAACGTTGGGGCATCTTCTACCATGTATTCTTCCAAATCCCTACCAGTTCACTGAGCCTTACAGACAGGTTAGAAGAAATAGCCTACAGAATTCTACTCCTGGCCCCCAACACAGCCATGCACCCTAAAGTTAAGAATGCCCCCTGTTAGCTGGCATGGGAAGCCGACACCAGCAGTTCTTATTGAAATTGTCACTGTTGGCTACCATCATCTCTTGCTGTGGAAGGTGACACCCACCCCCTCCCATTTCGAAACAAGAAATCCAATCCCAGCCCTTCCTTAGGACTAACCCCACAAGCAAGACCTGGCCAATCAAAAAACTGCCCTCCTTCTGACTGCGGTCATTGGGCCAGAGTGGGCCAATCAGTGTCCTCTTCTCAACTTTCCCCGCGAATGTTCAGCTTTTGCGGAGGTTGCTTCTTTGCAGGGCGGTTGAGGGATTGTTGCTGGGCTTTGGGGCTGCCATGAACTGGCGTACCACAAAGGTGAGACTGAATTCTGACAATGTTTGAGCTCCTGGTTCCAGCTGTGAGTTGAGCACAATAGGGCCATGAAATGCAGAGAGAGGAGGAGGTCCTCAAAGCCAGCCCTGTGTCTTTGCCTCCCGCCCAAGGCTCACCTCTTCCTGGACCGTGCTGTCATGTGAGTCTCAGTATATTTTGTTTTCTGCTTAGTCTTTTGAGTTGGGTTTTTTCTCCGTGACTTGGAAAAGGTCTTGGTTTATAATCTCCACTGCCCGATCCTGGGCATAGATGAACATCCTCTGTAGTTTCCAAAGGCACTCACTCTCCATTCTCCTGTGTGCCCCCTTCCTTACAAAGAGGGCCTTTTTTTTTTTTTTAGCACCCCCAGCCCCCCACCCCCAGGGAACTGAACATTTGCTGGAGTTCTTCCATAACGGACTAATTTCCTTTTCTAGAATAGTGTGTGTTTGGACTGGGCACATATTTAAACACTGTTGTTCAAACTCTTTCTCCAGTGGACCACCTTGAATGTTGAACATGGTCCCCTGGAGAAGGAAATGGCAAACCGCTTCAGTATTCTTGCCTTGAGAACCCCATGAACAGTATGAAAAGGCAAAAAGTATGACACTGAAATATGAACTCCCCATGTTGGTAGGTGCCCAACATGGTACTAGAGAAGAGTGGAGAAATAACTCCAGAAAGATTAAAGAGAGAGAGTCAAAGTGAAAACAACACCCAGTTGTGGATGTGATTGGTGATGGAAGTAAAGTCTGATGCTGTAAAGAGCAATATTGCATAGGAACTTGGAATGTTAGGTCCATGAATCAAGGTAAATTAGAAGTGGTCAAACAGAAGATGGCAAGAGTGAACATTGATATTTTAGGAATCAGTGAACTAAAATGGACTGGAATGCTGCTGCTAAGTTGCTTCAGTCGAGTCTGATTCCGTGCAACCCCGTAGACGGCAGCCCACCAGGCTCCTCTGTCCCTGGGATTCTCCTGGCAAGAATACTGGACTGGGTTGCCATTTCCTTCTCCAGGACCGGAATAGTCAAATAATTCATATGACTGTTATATCTACTACTGTGGGCAAGAAACCTTTGGAACAAATGGAGTAGCCCTCATAGTCAACAAAAGAGTCCAAAATGCAGTACTTGGGTGCAGTCTCAAAAATGACAGAATGGTCTCTGTTCATTTTCAAGGCAAATCATTCAATATCATGGTAATCCAAGTCTATGCCCCAACCAGTAATGCTGAAGAAGCTAAAGTTGAATGGTTCTATGAAGACCTACAAGATCTAGAACTAACACCCAAAAAAGATGTCCTTTTCATTATAGGGGACTGGAATGCAAAAGGAGGAAGTCAAGAAACACCTGGAGTAACAGGCAAATTTGGCCTTGGAGTACAAAACAAAGCAGGTCAACAGCTTTGCCAAGAGAACGCACCGGTCATAGCAAACACCCTCTTCCGACAACACAAGAGAAGACTCTACACATGGACATCACCAGATGTCAACACCGAAATCAGATTGATTATATTCTTTGCAGCCAAAGATGGAGAAGCTCTATACAGTCAGCAAAAACAAGACCAGGAGCTGACTGTGGCCCAGATCATGAATTCCTTATTGCAAAATTCAGCCTTAAATTGAAAAAAGCAGGGAAAACTACTAGACCATTCACGTATGACCTAAATCAAATCCCTTACAATTATACAATGGAAGTGAGAAATAGATTCAAGGGATTAGATCTGATAGAGTGCCTGAAGAACTATGGATGGAGGTTTGTGACATTGTACAGGAGGCAGTGATCAAGACCATCCCCAAGAAAAAGAAATGCAAAAAGGCAAAATGGCTGTCTGAGGAGGCCTTACAAATAGCTGAGAAAAGAAGAGAAGCAAAAGGCAAAGGAGAAAAGGAAAGATATACTCATTTGAATGCAGAGTTCCAAAGAATAGCAAGGAGAGATAAGAAAGCCTTCCTCAGTGATCAGTGCAAAGAAATAGAGGAAAACAGTAGAATGGGAAAGACTAGAGATCTCTTTAAGAAAATTAGAGATACCAAGGGGACATTTCATGCAAAGATGGGCACAATAAAGGACAGATAAAGATGGGCACAATAAATGGTATGGACCTAACAGAAGCAGAAGATAATAATAAGAGGTGGCAAGAATACACAGAAGAACTATACAAAAATGATCTTCATGACCCAGATAACCACAATGGTGTGATCACTCACCTGGAGTCAGACATCCTGGAATGCAAAGTCAAGTGGGCCTTGGAAAGCATCACTACCAGCAAAGCTAGTGGAGGTGATGGAACGCCAGTTGAGCTATTTCAAATCCTAAAGGACGATGCTGTTAAAGTGTTGCACTCAATATACCAGCAAATTTGGAAAACTCAGCAGTGGCCACAGGACTGGAAAAGGTCAGATTTCATTCCAATCCTAAAGAAAGGCAATGCCAAAAAATGTTCAAACTACTGCATAATTGCAGTCCTCTGCACTCATCCCTAGAAAAGTAATGCTTAAAATTCTCCAAGTCAGGCTTCAACAGTACGTGAACCGTGAACTTCCAGATGTTCAAGCTGGATTTAGAAAAGGCAGAGGAACCAGAGATCAAATTGCCAACATCCGTTGGATCATAGAAAAAGCACAAGAGTTCCAGAAAACTATCTATTTCTGCTTTATTGACTACGCCAAAGCCTTTGACCGGAGGGGAAATGGGGCTCATAGAAGAACCTTAAACCAAGGTGACCTCTTGCCTCCTTTTTCAACCATAGGCCCCGTGGTCTGTTGACTCACAAGCACGCCACTTCCCAGTGCTGACTCCTCCAGGCCACCTGGAACTCGCTTCCTTTGGCCCAAGGGCTTCTTCTGCGATGTGTCTCTTGGGCCTGGTTACCTGATCTTTTGGGGCACAAAGTAGCTGTTTGCTGTTGAAAATCTAACCAGAAATGGAGTCAACCAGGCCACAGCACCCCTAAATTCTGCAGATTCATACAATGTTACCCAACTCCACACACAGGGAAGATACTTCTGTTACTGAACTCAAGTGCAACCATGACCAAGGCAAAATCTAGCTCACCCCAAGAAATCACATAAAACAGAGTGACCTGGGAAAGTGTCTTGCAGCCAACAAGGGGTTGATTTGCAGTAATTTGCAATGTTTATTTTTAACAGATCTGGTTGAAGCATGCAAGTAATTAAAACATTCTTCATTACTAATATGTGGTATTTTCATCCTGGCAAATATTCTAAATATATTTTTCTCTGGTCCTCCAGGGGAGCCATATTACAGATCTAAAAGTAAAATACTTTCTTACCAATACATATTTTTAGTTTGTGTTATGAGAATTGAGTTGCCATGTGCTGTTCACCATCTCTAGGATCTGGTGTCCTGAATAGCTAATAGGGCTCTGAAATGCTGCCCAGTTTTGAAGAGGAATTACTTGTGTTGCTGGGGCAATTGCAACACCCACACTTAAGTTGTCATCATGCAACTTCTTCAGGGTTTTTTTGCTTCTAGGTATGTTTATCACTGGGATAATGATGGATGTAATCCATCACCCTCATTAACTAAGTTATTCAAAGAAGGTCATTCTCACTAGTTAATTGCTACTATTTGTTGAACATTTACTGTGTGTAAGTCTCTCTATATTTCCTAAACTCATGTAATTCTCTCAGTGCTTTAAAAAGTGGGGACTTTTATTATCCCCAGTGTACATGTGAGGAATTGGTGGTGTTGGGAGGTAAAGCATCTGGCCCAGGTCACCCAAGTCACTCGACCAGGAAGTGGCAAAGCTTGGATTTGAGACACGTTCACTTGAATCCAGATACCAAACTCTTAAAAATCACAGTTGATTAACAATGTGTTAATTTCTGCTGTACAGCAAAGTGATTCAGTTTTATATATATATATATATATATATATATATATATATATATTCATATTCTTTTCCATTATAGTTTATCACAGGCTGTTGAATATAGTGCTGTGTGCTCTAAGAGTAAGACCTGGTTTATCCATTCTATAGATAATAGTTGACATTTGCTAATCCCAACCTCACAGTCCATCCCTTCTCCACCCCTCTTCTCCTTGTCAACCACAAGTTTGTTCTCTATGTCTGTGAGTCAGTTTCACAGATAAGTTCATTGTCGTATTTTAAATTGCATAAATATTTGATATTATTTGCCTTGCTCTTTCTGACTTCACTCAGTATGGTAATCTCTAGTTGCATCCATGTTGCTGCACATGGTGTGATCTGGGGTTTTCTCATGACTGAGTGGTATTCCATCGTGTATATATATGTACTACATCTTCTTTATCCATTCTTCTGTTGATGGGCAAGTTGCTTCCATGTCTTGGCTGTTGTGACTAGTGCTGCTGTGAACATAGGGGTGCATGTGTCTTTTTTAATGATAGTTTTGTCTGGATATATGCCCAGGAGTGGGATTGCTGGGTCATATGATAATTCTATTTTTAGTTTTTTTGAGGAACCTCCATACTGTTTTCCATAGTGGCTGCACCAATTTACATTCCCACCAACAGTGTAGGAGGGTTCTGTTTTCTCCATGCCCTCTCCAGCATTTGTTATTTGTAAGTTTTTTAATGATGGCCATTCTGACTGGTTTGAGGTGGTACCTCACTGTAGTTTTGATTTGTGTTTCTCTAATGATTAGCAATGTTAAGCATTTTTTCATGTGCCTGTTGACCATCTGTATGTCTTTGGAGAAATGTCTATTTAGTTGTTCCGCCTGTTCTTCAAATGGGTTGCTTGGGTTTTTGTTGTTGTTGCTGCTGTAGAGTTATATGAGCTGTTTGTGTATTTTGGAAATTAAGTGCTTGTTGGTCCTATTGTTTGTGGATATTTTCTCCCATTCTGTAAATTGTGTTTTTGTTTATTTCTTGGCTGTGTCAAAGTTTATAAATTTCATTAGGTCCTATTTGTTTGGTTTTGCTTTTATTTCTATTGTCTTGGGAGACTGACCTAAGAAAATCTTGATACAATTTATGTAAGAGAATATTTTGCCTATATTCTCTTCTAGGATATTTTATGGTGTCATGTCTTATGTTTAAGCCTTTAAACCATTTACAGTTTATTTTTGTCAGATACCAAACTCTTGATGACCATGTCTGAGGTGGCTGTATCATTTTAACATTACACTATACACTTGCCTGGAGAATCCCATGAACGGAGAAGCCTGGTAGGCTGCAGTCCATGGGGTCGCAGAGAGTTGGACACGACTGAAGCGACTTAGCAGCAGCAGCAGCAAGGCCAAACATCGCCTAAACTCCTTTTGCAATTAAAATAAATGGTTGTATTTATTTGCGGCAAAAAAAAGTTACTGTGCATAGTGACTTTTGCTGCACAAACCCTTAATAAGTCATAAGCGAAGCATTATTTTACAGATGAATGTGCTATGTGGTGGGCCTGGGGTGTGTGTGTGTGTGTGTGTGTAGGCAGGTTAATCTATTGAATCTCATTTATTTAGTAAAGAGTATGGCATGTTAGAGCCCTAATAATCCACAAGGCATCCTCCAAGAATAAATGACTTGCTCTTGCATCTAATTACCAGCATTGGTCACATTGTACATAACCTAATCTCCTCTCCTTATTGGTATCCGAGAGCAGCGCCTACATATTACTCACTGTTGATTGATATCTGCCTTCCTTGCAATCTCTTACACCATTTTGGACACAGAGCACAGGCCTAATAAATATCTGTCAGAATAATGAAAACACAAAGTCCAAGTTTTAGACATGAGACAGGAGGGAAAGGGGCAGGACGCACATTCTAATCAATATTTTTTTTACTGAAGTGCAGTTGATTTACAGTGTTGTTAATTTCTGTTGTACAGTAAAGTGACTCAGTTATACACATATATATGTTCCTTTTAATATTCTTTTCCAGTATTGCTTATCCCAGGATATTAAATGTACTTCCCTGTGCTGTATAATAGCACCTTGTTGTTTATCCATCCTATATGTAATAATTTGCATCTACTAACCCCAGACTCCCAGTCCATCCTTCTCCCACCCTGTCTTCCCTTTGACAACTGCCAAGTCTGTTCTCTATGTCCATGATTGTTCCATAGATATGTTCATTTGTGTCATAATTTAGATTCCACAAATAAATGATACCATATGTTGTTTGTCTTTCTGACTTCACTTAGTATGATGATCTCTTGGTCCATCCATGTTGCTGCAAAAGGCATTCTTTCATTCATTTTTATGGCTGAGTAATATTAATTCCATTGTGTACTTCCCAGCTGGCTCAGTGGTAAAGAATCTGCCTGCCAATGCAGGAGATGTGGGTTTGATCTTTGGGTTGTTAAGATTCCCTGGAGTAGGAAATGGCAACCTACTCCAGTATTCTTGCCTAGAAAACTCCATGGACAGAAAAGCCTAGTGGGCTGCAGTCCATGGGGTCACAAAAGAGTTGGGCATGACTGAGCAACTGCGCACGCATACACACAATATTGTATTGTCTGTATGGACCGCATCTTCTTTATCCATTCATCTATCAATGGACCTTTAGGTTTTTCCATGTCTTGGCTGTTGTGAATAGTGCTGCTGTGGACATAGGAGTGTGTGTATCTTTTTGAATTATAGTTTTGTCTGGATATATGCCTAGGAGTGGGATTGCTAGATGGTATGGTAATGTTATTTGTGGTTTTCTGAGGAACCTCCATACTATTTTCCACAGTGGCTTCACCAACTTATATTTCCACCAACAGTATAGGAGGGTTCCCTTTTCTCCACACCCTCTCCAGCATTTGTTATTTATAGATTTTTAATGATGGCTGTTCTGACTGGTGTAAGGTGGTACCTCATTGTGATTTTGATTTGCATTTCTCTAATATCAATGTTGAGCATCTTTTCATGTGTCTCTTGGCCATCTGTATGTCTTCTTTGGAGAAATATTTCTTTAGTTCTTCTGCCCATTTTTTGATTGGGTTCTTTTTCTGTTGTTGAGTTGTATGAGCTGTTGGTATATTTTAAAATTAAGCCTTTGTCTCATTGTCTGGAAATATTTTCCCCCAGTCCATACATTATTTTGTTTATGGTTTCCTTTGCTATGCAAAAGCTTGTAAGGTTAATTAGGTCCATTTGTTTATTTTTATTGCTGTTGTTGTCTTGGGATCAGATCAGATCAGATCAGATCAGTCGCTCAGTCGTGTCCAACTCTTTGAGACCCCATGAATCGCAGCACGCCAGGCCTCCCTGTCCATCACCAACTCCCAGAGTTCACTGAGACTCACGTCCATCAAGTCAGCGATGCCATCCAGCCATCTCATCCTCTGTCGTCCCCTTCTCCTCCTGCCCCCAATCCCTCCCAGCATCAGGGTCTTTTCCAATGAATCAACACTTCGCATGAGGAGGCCAAAGTACTGGAGTTTCAGCTTTAGCATCATTCCTTCCAAAGAAATCCCAGGGCTGATCTCCTTTAGAATGGATTGCTTGGATCTCCTTGCAGTCCAAGGCACTCTCAAGAGTCTTCTCCAACACCACAGTTCAAAAGCATCAATTCTTCAGCACTCAGCCTTCTTCACAGTCCAACTCTCACATCCATACATGACCACAGGAAAAACCATAGCTTTGACTAGACGGACCTTTGTTGGCAAAGTAATGTCTCTGCTTTTGAATATGCTATCTAGGTTGGTCATCACTTTCCTTCCAAGGAGTAAGCGTCTTTTAATTTCATGGCTGCAGTCACCATCTGCAGTGATTTTGGAGCCCAGAAAAATAAAGTCTGACACTGTTTCCACTGTTTCCCCATCTATTTCCCATGAAGTGATGGGACCGGATGTCATGATCTTCGTTTTCTGAAGGTTGAGCTTTAAGCCAACTTTTTCACTCTCCACTTTCACTTTGATCAAGAGGCTTTTGAGTTCCTCTTCACTTTCTGCCATAAGCATGGTGTCATCTGCATATCTGAGGTTATTGACATTTCTCCCAGCAATCTTGATTCCAGCTTGTGTTTCTTCCAGTCCAGCGTTTCTCATGATGTACTCTGCATAGAAGTTAAATAAACAGGGTGAAAATATACAGCCTTGATGAACTCCTTTTCGTATTTGGAACCAGTCTGTTGTTCCATGTCCAGTTCTAACTGTTGCTTCCTGACCTGCATACAAATTTCTCAAGAGGCAGATCAGGTGGTCTGGTATTCAGATCTCTTTCAGAATTTTCCACAGTTTATTGTGATCCACACAGTCAAAGGCTTTGGCGTAGTCAATAAAGCAGAAATAGATGTTTTTCTGGAACTCTCTTGCTTTTTCGGTGATCCAGCAGATGTTGGCAATTTGATCTCTGGTTCCTCTGCCTTTTCTAAAACCAGCTTGAACATCAGGAAGTTCACGGTTCACATATTGCTGAAGCCTGACTTGGAGAATTTTGAGCATTACTTTACTAGCGTGTGAGATGAGTGCAATTGTGCAGTAGTTTGAGCATTCTTTGGCATTGCCTTTCTTTGGGATTGGAATGAAAACTGACCTTTTTCAGTCCTGTGGCCACTGCTGAGTTTTCCAAATTTGCTGGCATATTGAGTGCAGCAGTTTCACAGCATCATCTTTCAGGATTTGAAATAGCTCAACTGGAATTCCATCACCTCCACTAGCTTTGTTCATAGTGATGCTTTCTAAGGCCCACTTGACTTCACATTCCAGGATGTCTGGCTTTAGGTCAGTGATCACACCATCGTGATTATCTGGGTCGTGAAGATCTTTTTTGTACAGTTCTTCTGTGTATTCTTGCCACCTCTTCTTAATATCTTCTGCTTCTGTTAGTTCCATACCATTTCTGTCCTTTATCGAGCTCATCTTTGCATGAAATGTTCCTTTGGTATCTCTGATTTTCTTGAAGAGATCTCTAGTCTTTCCCATTCTGTTGTTTTCCTCTATTTCTTTGCATTGATCGCTGAAGAAGGCTTTCTTATCTCTTCTTGCTATTCTTTGGAACTCTGCATTCAGATGTTTACATCTTTCCTTTTCTCCTTTGCTTTTCGCTTCACTTCTTTTCACAGCTATTTGTAAGGCCTCCCCAGACAGCCATTTTGCTTTTTTGCATTTCTTTTCTATGGGAATGGTCTTGATCCCTGTCTCCTGTACAATGTCACGAACCTCATTCCATAGTTCATCAGGCACTCTATCTATCAGATCTAGGCCCTTAAATCTATTTCTTATTTCCACTGTATAATCATAAGGGATTTGATTTAGGTCATACCTGAATGGTCTACTGGTTTTCCCCAGTTTATTCAATTTAAGTCTGAATTTGGCAATAAGGAGTTCATGGTCTGAGCCACAGTCAGCTCCTGGTCTTGTTTTTGCTGACTGTATAGAGCTTCTCCATCTTTGGCTACAAAGAATATAATCAATCTGATTTCCATCTTGACCATATGGTGATGTCCATGTATAGAGTCTTCTCTTGTGTTGTTGGAAGAGGGTGTTTGTTATGACCAGTGCATTTTCTTGGCAAAACTCTATTAGTCTTTGCCCTGCTTCATTCCGTCTTCCAAGGCCAAATTTGCCTGTTACTCCAGGTGTTTCCTGACTTCCTACTTTTGCATTCCAGTCCCCTATAATGAAAAGGACATTTTTTGGGTGTTAGTTCTAAAAGGTCTTGTAGGTCTTCATAGAACCGTTCAACTTCAGCTTCTTCAGCATTACTGGTTGGGGCATAAACTTGGATTACTGTGATATTGAATGGTTTGCCTTGGAAACGAACAGAGATCATTCTGTCGTTTTTGAGATTGCATCCAAGTACTGCATTTCAGACTCTTGTTGACCATGATGGCCACTCCATTTCTTCTGAGGGATTCCTGCCCACAGTAGTAGATATAATGGTCATCTGAGTTAAATTCACCCATTCTAGTCCATTTCAGTTCGCTGATTCCTAGAATGTCGACATTCACTCTTGCCATCTCTTGTTTGACCACTTCCAATTTGCCTTGATTCATGGACCTGTCATTCCAGGTTCCTATGCAATATTGCTCTTTACAGCATCGGACCTTGCTTCTATCACCAGTCACATCCACAACTGGGTATTGTTTTTGCTTTGGCTCCATCTCTTCATTCTTTCTGGAGTTATTTCTCCACTGATCTCCAGTAGCATATTGGGCACCTACTGACCTGGGGAGTTTCTCTCTCAGCATCTTATCATTTTGCCTTTTCATACTGTTCATGGGGTTCTCAAGGCAAGAATACTGAAGTGGTTTGCCATTCCCTTCTCCAGTGGGCCACATTCTGTCAAATCTCTCCACCATGACCCGCCCGTCTTGGGTGGCCCCAAGGGCATGGCTTAGTTTCATTGAGTTAGACAAGGCTGTGGTCCTAGTGTGATTAGATTGACTAGTTTTCTGTGAATATGGTTTCAGTGTGTTTGCCCTCTGATGCCCTCTTGCAACACCTACCGTCTTATTTGGCTTTCTCTTACCTTGGGCGTGGGGTATCTCTTCACGGCTGCTCCAGCAAAGCGCAGCCATTGCTCCTTATCTTGGACGAGGGGTATCTCCTCACCGCCGCCCTTCCTGACCTTCAATGTGGGATAGCTCCTCTAGGCCCTCCTGTGCCCACACAGCCACGGTCCAGGTAACTCCTCTCGTCGTAGCCCCTGGCCTTGGCCTGGGTTGCTCCTCCCGGCCACCGCCCCTGGCCTCGGGCTTAGGGTCGTGGGGTAGCTCCTCCCGGCAGCCGCCCCTGACCTCGGATGTGGGGTAACTCCTCTCGTCGCCGCCCCTGGCCTCGAGCATGGGTTGCTCCTCCTGGCTGCTGCCCCTGGCCTCGGGCTTAGGGGCGTGGGGTAGCTCCTCCCGGCCGCCGCCCCTGACCTCAGACGCTGGGTATCTCCTCTCGGCCACCCCCCCTGACCTTGGACACGGGGTAACTCCTCTTGGCTGCCGCCCTTCGGGCATGGGGTCCTCCCGGCTTCTGCCCCTGACCTCGGACGTGGGGTGGCTCCTCTCAGCCACACTGTGGCGTGCCCGTCGCAGCCGCCACTGACGATCTAAGCAAACCTAGGCACAATTTATGTCAGAATATTTTGCCCATAATTTCTTGTAGTAGTTTTATGGATGGACACACATTATAGATGATGAAAAAGAGACACAGCTGTTGGGGTGCAGTAAAGATTGGCTGGAGAGGACTTCTGGCAGTTTGGTGGTTAAGAACCTGCTCTTCTACTTTAGGGGCACAGGTTCAATCCCTGGTCGGGGAACTAAGATCCTGTATGTCTTGCAGTTCAGTAAAACAAATAAAAAAATAGGCTGAAACCAGGGCAGCTTTGAGAATACTCCGGTCATTGATCTTTAGCTAATTATGTTGTTTTTGTTCAGTCACTGAGTCGTGTTCAATTCTTTGCGACCCCTTGAACTGCAGCATCCCAGGGTTCTCTGTCCATCACTATCTCCTGGAGTTTACTCAGAGTCATGTCCATTGAGTCAGTGATGCCATCCAACCATCTCATCCTCTGTTGTCCCCTTCTCCTCCTGCCTTCAGTCTTTCCCAGCATCAGGGTCTTTTCCAATGAGTCGATTCTTTGCATCAGGTGGCCAAAATATTGGAGCCTCAGCTTCAGTCCTTCCAATGAATATTCAGGACTGATTTCCTTTAGGATTGACTGGTTTGACCTCCTTGCAGTCCAATGGACTCTCAAGAGTCTTCTCCAGCACCACAGTTCAAAACCATCAATTCTTTGGCACTCAGCTTTCTTTATGGTTCAAACTCTCACATCCATACATGACTACTGGAAAAAAACATAGCTTTGACTAGATGGACCTTTGTTGGCAAAGTAATGTCTCTGCTTTTTATTTGCTGTCTAGGTTGATCATAGCTTTTCTTCCAAGGAGCAAGCATTTTTTCATTTCATGGCTGCAGCCACCATCTGCAGTGATTTTGGAGCCCAAGAAAAAGTCTGTCACTGTTTCCATTGCTTCCCCATCTATTTGCCATGAAGTGATGGGACCGGATGCCATGATCTTAGTTTTTTTAATGTTGAGTTTTAAGCCAGCTTTTTCACTCTCCTCTTTTCCCCTTCATCAAGAGGCTCTTTAGTTCCTCTTTACTTTCTGCTGTAAGGGTGATATCATCTGCATATCTGAGCCGATTATACCTTCACTGTAATACTAAAATCCACTCCCCCTTACTCCGTGACAGTTCCAAGGCCGACCATAAAAGGCCAAAAAGTGGGCAGTGGCCCAATACCTGGGAAATCCCCACCCTTCCCTGAAATAGCACGAATATGCCTCCCACTCCTTAGCCTATCAAATTACTTAATGCATAAAAACCTACAACATCCACGCCCCAGCCGGCTCTCACTTTGAGATGTCTGCCTTCTGCAGATGGAACGTGTATCTCTCTAAGGAAACTTGCTTCCCCTTTACTGAGGCTCACTCTTGGATTCTTTCTTGCACAAAGTCAAGAACCCTCTCTTGGCAGTCTGACCTAAGGATTCCTGCAGGTCCCAGGATGTGACATTTTCCTCTACTGCAACAGAGAACTTGAATATCTCTGCAACAGAGATATTTAAATTCTCCCATAGAAAGATGAACTTTTCCCAAAGCCCCTCAGGACAGAAGTTTCTCTATGCACTGGGGTGACTTTAGATCTTTGGCCCAAGTGGGTGACAGTGGATCTTTGGTGACAGGTGATCTTGGCCCCCTTCAGTGCACAAGGGACTCACACACTTGTTAGCACTTCCTAAGGCAGGATCCATCTCTAGTTTGCAATGTGACCTCCAGCAAATCTGTCCCTCACCTGTAAGATGGAGATAAAACATTCCCTGCTCATCTCACAGAGCTTCCTAGGTGGTGCTAGTGGTAAAGAACCTGCTTGCCAGTGCAGGAGACATTAAGAGACACATTTTTGATCCCTCGGTTGGGAAGAGCCCCTGGAGGAGGGCGTGGCAACCCACTTCAGTTACTCTTTCCTGGAGAATCCCATGGACAGAGGACCCTGGCGGACTATGGTCCATAGGGTCACAAAGGATTGGACGTGACTGAAGTGACTTAGCATGGCCATCTCACAGGGATCCTTCAGTGGATGAAATGTCATGGAGGCCCTTTTGTAACCTGTAAAACACTATGCACATAGATCCTTAATTAATAGCGGTCCTTCTGGGAGAGGCAGAAGAGTTTGGAGAGGGAGCTGGTGGTATACAGGAGTAGATGTGAGACCTGACAGTTGAGTTTGAGTCATTCAAATAGAATGCTCAGTAAATGATTAGCGATGTCGGACTGAAGCTTCAGTGAGAAGAACTGTCTGATCAGGTGAGGATGGTAGTAGTGAAACTATTTCATTGATTCACTGCTACAAAATCGGTGCTCATTTGGTAACTATGATTTTAAGTACCTCAGTTCACTGATGTTTTGCATTCTAAACTGAAAATAAAGAGGGGATTTTTTTTAAAGTTGCAGAGTAGATGGCACCATGCTAGAGAAAAAATAATAACCTATGCCTCTCTGCTTTAAATTTCAACTTGTTTAAATGCTCACAGTGGTGTTGAAGACACATGGCTCAGATTGGGGCTCGAACCCAGAGTATTCTAATGGCACTCCTTTCAGATGGTACTCGAACACAGCCACTCTTCAGCTGGGACTCGACCCCACAATCTCCCAACAGAAACTATTTATCTGGGCACAGAATATAATGAAGCTCAGGTTCTTTATCCCACAGCACAGAAGGAATTCACCAAGAAGGAAGAAGTAGTTTTATTAACAACAACAACAACAACAAAACTATCCTATCCAGTCCCTAATAGTGTGTCTTGGTTTTAAAGGTGAAAAGGTCATTCTTAATTCTGTGTGCAGAATACTTCTTTTTAGTTTTAAAGGTAGCTGTCTGAATAATCCACCCATGGATTTTTCTTAGAAGTTAAAACTCTGCAGATCTGGGCAACGAACCCTTTTACCAGTGTATCCCCAATTCTGTATATGTAAGTGTTGTATAGAAAATTGGCCTGTAGGCTTCTTTTCTCTCCATAATGTTGCCTTCTACTTCACATTTGTTCTGCTAGTTGTTTCTCACTAAATTGTGCATCGTGGTGATCTACTGATATTTGAATATATTCCTTTCGATGCACAATACTGGATGCTTGGGGCTGGTGCACTGGGACGACCCAGAGGGATGGTATGGGGAGGGAGGAGGGTTCAGGATGGGGAACACTTGTATACCTGTGGCAGATTCATTTTGATATATGGCAAAACCAATACAATATTGTAAAGTTAAATAAAATAAAATTTAAAAAAAAAGAATATATTCCTTATTGGCTGACGGAGGAGGCATGCTGGTGTATGAAATGGTGACTATATGTTCCAGTTTGTCCAGGACAGTTCTGATTTTACGCTTGTCATCCCGTCTTAACTTTTAATTGTTCTCTTTTTTTTTTCACTCTCATATGTGTCCCATTTTGTATTTTGAATTGTATAGTCACTCTATGTAAGATGCTTAAGTTATAATAGAAAGGATGACATATTTTCCCATAATATCTGTGTTGTAAGTTGTGAAGTGGTTTTGAGGGGAAAATATCATTTTGAATGTGTATAGTAGAATCTAGTAGGGCATCCTAAATTCTGAGTATGCAGCAATATTCTGCCAGCACTGAAGTAATTTTATGAGTGCGTGTTATTGGCCATCATTTTATGTAATCGGCAGCAGAACACATTTACTGGTGGAAGAGAAGGTAATCCTACATCGGATGGTGTAAAAGTAGACGCCGGTACTCTGTTTCACTGAATGCTGCTAACTAAAAAAAGAAAAGTCACAATGTAAAATATATTTGAAGGAATTCCTCTACTGTGCATTCAAAATAAAGTGAACAAAAATTGGTCAAGCCACGTAGCAAGCCATAATACATTTGAATAAATTCCTATGCCAGTAGCCATTGTGCATATAGAAAAATTAATATCTCAGCCCAATATTGGTACAAATTATGCAGCATAATGATACACTTGAAAGAATTCCAATATCAACCTTGTCATTGCTGTAAAATAAATTTTCGCAGAATACTACAGTATTCAAGCAAAAAGAAAAGCATTTCAATTAACTCAAATGGAACTTGATATTTCAGTAAACATAGCAACCTGAGTCCAAAAGTATTTGTAAAATGCACTTTAAGTGTTTTACTCTTCATTTTCACAGAATGTTAAAAGCCATCTGTGCTGCCTGAGTGTAGGTAATTCTCTTTATAATTGACCATCACTGTGTTAGTAAGTTGAATCAGTAATCACCTCAGACAGTGCATTGTCATTCTCACTGTTACGGTAGTTAAGTCTCCTGATCCCATCGCTGTGTCAAATTTGCGAAAGCCCGGGCCAGCCTGATAGGAATGGGTGTTCAGGTGGCGCTGCCTCTCTGGGGCTCCCCAGGTGTTCTGTGTGCACACCAGAACTTTCCCAACTCTGCTGCAGTCCGTCTGCTCTCCCACTTCCCTGCTCCTCTCCCAAGGTCGTCAGCGCGACTCACCCAGCCCTGAGGGTGGAGTCTGTGAGCTGGGCGGTCTAACTCCTTGGGTGCCTTTCTGCTTCCCACTCTGGGAATACGTGCTGAGCAGCAACATGGCTTCAAAGGAGAAGACTCAGAATGTGAGCTTGGTAGCCCTCAGCCTCGATCTCACCATGGTAATATGGGGCCACTGGATGCGTGATGCTTTGTGAGATGATGATATTATGGAACATGTCTTATTTATGACCACCATAAGGTAGTTGCACCTAACTCTCTTTAATAGCTGCTTCATGTTCTGCACTGTAAACCCACCCCTGTTAATTTAGCCATTTCCTTACGGATGCTTGGTCGCGATTGTTTCTAATTTGCCACTTTATCAAACAGCGCAGCCATCAGTTCTCTTGTACACATCTCCCTGGATACACTGGCAAGTGGGTCTCTACAGTGGATCCCTAAAAGCAGGATTGGAACTTTAATAGTTCCAATTTTAATAGTTTCAACTATAATAGTTCCAACTTTAACAGTTCCAATGTCTGCTGTATCAGACATGCATTTAGCTTCTCATTTGTTAAAAATGAATTCAGAGCAGCTTAAAGTTACAGGGGTTTGTTTTTCTCGCGTAACAGAGAGTCACATAACAGAGGTCTGGGATGGTGATGTCAGGGACTGAGCCCTGGTAGAAGTTTTCCATAAAAATTATATGGAGTTGATGACACCTGGAGGGGGTGCAGATCTTTGGCCACTATTTTTTCTTTGATTATAACTGGAGTGGTCCAACTTCTAGATTTTTGGACATGTAATCATTTTTATTTTAATATAATATTGCCTAGTTTGTCTAGGTTCCCAGGTGTTTATATTAATAGACTTGAATGTCTTTTTTTAATCTCTACTTATGGATGCTCTTTTTTTCTTCTAGTACTGATAAAGTGCTTTCTTTCCTTTTTCCCTTTATATATTTTATTAGTCTTTTTTAGAGAACTGCTTTATCAATTTTATTTAAGTTCTCTTCATTCTCTATTTCTTCTATATTAATTTTATCTTTTACTTTTGAGGTTTTTTCCCCCTACCTTCTAAGTTAAAAGTTTAACTCATTTATTTTCACTTTTTCTTCTTTTGGAATGAATGCACTTAAAGGTTTGATGTTTTTGAGCGGAAGTTTTTTCCTTTCCTGATAACATAAAAATATTTCAGAAATAGATTGTAAAGTTTTCATGTGTAAGGACTTTGGGGGGATATCTTTATTTTGTGACTTTGTGAAACAGTGAATCTAGACTTCCTACTTTTGCATTCCAGTCCCCTATAATGAAAAGGACATCTTTTTTGGGTGTTAGTTCTAAAAGGTCTTGTAGGTCTTCATAGAACCATTCAACTTCAGCTTCTTCAGCATTACTGGTTGGGGCATAGACTTGGATTACTGTGATATTGAATGGTTTGCCTTGGAAACAAACAGAGATCATTCTGTCGTTTTTGAGATTGCATCCAAGTACTGCATTTTGGACTCTTTTGTTGACCATGATGGCTACTCCATTTCTTCTAAGGGATTCGTGCCCACAGGAGTAGATATAATGGTAATCTGAGTTAAATTCACCCATTCCAGTCCATTTTAGTTCACTGATTCCTAGAATGTCGACATTTACTCTTGCCATCTCCTGTTTGACCACTTCCAATTTGCCTTGATGTCATGGATCTGACATTCCAGGTTCCTATGCAAAATTGCTCTTTACAGCATCGGACCTTGCTTCTACCACCAGTCACATCCACAACTGGGTATTGTTTTTGCTTTGGCTCCATCCCTTCATTCTTTCTGGAGTTATTTCTCCACTGATCTCCAGTAGCACATTGGGCCCCTACTGACCGGGGGAGTTCCTCTTTCAGTATCCTATCATTTTGCCTTTTCATACTGTTCATGGGGTTCTCAAGGCAAGAATACTGAAGTGGTTTGCCATTCCCTTCTCCAGTGGACCACATTCTGTCAGAACTCTCCACCATGACCCGCCCGTCTTGGGTGGCCCCACACAGCATGGCTTAGTTTCATTGAGTTAGACAAGGCTGTGGTCCTAGTGTGATTAGATTGACTAGTTTTCTGTGAATATGGTTTCAGTGTGTTTGCCCTCTGATGCCCTCTTGCAACACCTACCGTTTTACTTGGGTTTCTCTTACCTTGGACTTGGCGTATCTCTTCACGGCTGCTCCAGCAAAGCATAGCCACTGCTCCTTACCTTGGATGAGGGGTATCTCCTCACCGCTGCCCCTCCTGACCTTGAACGTGGAATAGCTCCTCTAGGCCCTCCTGTGCCCTCCTCCTTTTCATTATAGGGGACTGGAATGCAAAAGTAGGAAGTCAAGAAACACCTGGAGTAACAGGAAGATTTGGCCTTGGAATACAGAATGAAGCAGGGCAAAGACTAATAGAGTTTTGCCAAGAAAATGCACTGGTCATAGCAAACACCCTCTTCCAACAACACAAGAGAAGACTCTACACATGGACATCACCAGATGGTCAACACGGAAATCAGATTGATTATATTCTTTGCACCCAAAGATGGAGAAGCGCTATACAGTCAGCAAAAACGAGACTGGGAGCTGACTGTGGCTCAGATCATTAACTCCTTATTGCCAAATTCAGACTTAAATTGAAGACAGTAGGGAAAACCACTAGACCATTCAGGTATGACCTAAATCAAATACCTTATGATTATACAGTGGAAGTGAGAAATAGATTTAAGGGACTACATCTGATAGATAGAGTGCCTGATGAACTATGGAATAAGGTTCGTGACATTGTACAGAAGACAGGGATCGAGACCATCCCCATGGAAAAGAAATGCAAAAAATCAAAATGGCTGTCTGAGAGGCCTTACAGATAGCTGTGAAAAGAAGAGAAGCGAAAAGCAAAGGAGAAAAGAAAAGATATAAGCATCTGAATGCAGAGTTCCAAAGAATAGTAAGGAGAGATAAGAAAGCCTTCCTCAGCAATCAATGGAAAGAAATAGAGGAAAACAACAGAATGGGAAAGACTAGAGATCTCTTCAAGAAAATTAGAGATACCAAGGGAACACTTCATGCAAAGATGGGCTCGATAAAGGACAGAAATGGTATGGACCTAACAGAAGCAGAAGATATTAAGAAGAGGTGGCAGGAATACACAGAAGAACTGTACAAAAAAGATCTTCATGACCAAGATAATCACGATGGTGTGATCACTCACCTAGAGCCAGACATCCTGGAATGTGAGGTCAAGTGGGCCTTAGAAGGCATCACTGTGAACAAAGCTAGTGGAGGTGACGGAATTCCAGTTGAGCTATTTCAAATCCTGAAAGATGATGCTGTGAAAGTGCTGCACTCAATATGCCAGCAAATTTGGAAAACTCAGCAGTGGCCACAGGACTGGAAAAGGTCAGTTTTCATTCTACTCCCAAAGAAAGGCAATGCCAAAGAATGCTCAAACTACCACACAATTGCACTCATCTCACACGTTAGTAAAGTAATGCTCAAAATTCTCCAAGCCAGGCTTCAGAAATACGTGAACTGTGAACATCCAGATGTTCAAGCTGGTTTTAGTAAAGGCAGAGGAACCAGAAATCAAATTGCCAACATCCGCTGGATCATGGAAAAAGCAAGAGAGTTCCAGAAAAACATCTATTTCTGCTTTATTGACTATGCCAAAGCCTTTGACTGTGTGGATCACAATAAACTGTGGAAAATTCTAAAAGAGATGGGAATACCAGACCACCTGACCTGCCTCTTGAGAAACCTATATGCAGGTCAGGAAGCAACAGTTAGAACTGGACATGGAACAACAGACTGGTTCCAAACAGGAAAAGGAGTACGTCAAGGCTGTCTGTGTATTGTCACCCTGCTTATTTAACTTCTATGCAGAGTACATCATGAGAAACGCTGGGCTGGAAGAAGCACAAGCTGGAATCAAGATTGCTGGGAGAAATATCAATAACCTCAGATATGCAGATGACACCACCCTGATGGCAGAAAGTGAAGAGGAACTAAAAAGCCTCTTGATGAAAGTGAAAGAGAAGAGTGAAAAAGTTGGCTTAAAGCTCAACATTCAGAAAATGAAGATCATGGCATCTGGTCCCATCACTTCATGGGAAATAGATGGGGAAACAGTGGAAACAGTGTCAGACTTTATTTTTGCGGGGCTCCAAAATCACTGCAGATGGTGATTGCAGCCATGAAATTAAAAGACACTTACTCCTTGGAAGGAAAGTGATGACCAACCTAGATAGCACATTGAAAAGGAGAGACATTACTTTGCCAACAAAGGTCCATCTAGTCGAGGCTATGGTTTTTCCAGTGGTCATGTATGGATGTGAGAGTTGGACTGTGAAGAAAGCTGAGCGCCGATGAATTGATGCTTTTGAACTGTGGTGTTGGAGAAGACTGTTGAGAGTCCCTTGGACTTCAAGGAGATCCAACCAGTCCATTCTGAAGGAGATCAGCCCTGGGATTTCTTTGGAAGGAATGATGCTGAAGCTGAAACTCCAGTACTTTGGCCACCTCATGGGAAGAGTTGACTCATTGGAAAAGACTCTGATGCTGGGAGGGATTGGGGGCAGGAGGAGAAGGGGACGACAGAGGATGAGATGGCTGGATGTCATCACTGACTCGATGGACGTGAGTCTGAGTGAACTCCAGGAGTTGGTGATGGGCAGGGAGGCCTGGAGTGCTGCGATTCATGGGGTTGCAAAGAGTCGGACACGACTGAGTGACTGAACTCAACTGAACTGAATTTGGACTTGTATTGAAGCAATTAAAATAGTTCATCCTTCCCTGACCCACCACCCCCTATGGCTTGGTGTCCTGTCAAACATTTGTGAATATGCTATGCTTGGGCGAAGCAAGTATCCTCTGTGTACAAATTTCTAGTGTTTGTAGGAGCATATCTGTGCACTTGATCAAACTTGGGACTTACACTATTCAGAGTCTCTGAGCTTTTTTCACTTCCTTTAATAAGAGAGTTCTGAGATAGGTGTGTCCCTCACTGTAATTAGAAATTTGTTTTCTTTCCTAGTCTACTTTATGTTCTTCAGAGCTATGCCATGAAAAGCACAAAAGTGTGTCTGTAACACTTTGGGGCAATGTTCTTGTTAGCAATATAAAATGTTGCCCTTAGTGGTACCTACCTTGCATTGTAATTTGTCTAATTTACCAATGCTGCGCCAGCTTAATTTTTATTCATATTTGCCAGGTACATCTTTTTATATAGCTTTTATCTTCTTTCCTTTCTTTTATTTTTTTAAGTTAAATTTTAAAATAGGAAACATGAAAAAGTAATGTAATGGCATCTTCTCACTACCCAGAACTATTAACTGCTAATAATAACTATTTCTTTTAGTCTCAGTCTCCCTCTGGCACTCTCATTCACTCTGATTCCCACCCCCACCCAAACCTTTCCTTCTTCCACCTTTATTTTCCATGGTTATATATTGTTCACTTTAGGTGGTCTGCTATGGACCAGAAAGACTGAACATGCCTGGATCTGCTTTTGGTAGAGAAACCCTGCTTTAAAAAAAAAAAAAAAAAAGTAATTTAGTCAGTGTACTGTTTAGGTGCCAATTCTTTTTTTATTTAAGTATAATTGATTTCTAATATTGTGTTAATTTCTTGTGTACAGCAAAGTGACTCAGTAATATATATACACATATATATACTCTTTTCCATTATGGTATGTCATAGAATATTGAGTGTAGTTCGCTATGCTATACAGTAAGACATTGTTGTTTATCCACTCTATATATAGTTGTTTGCCTCTGCTAATCCCAAGCTACCATTCCTTCTTTCCCTACCCCACCTCTCCCTCGGCAACCTCATATTTGTTCTTTTTATCTGTGAGTCTGTCTTTGTTTCCTAGACATGTTGATTTACATTGTATTTTAGATTCCACTTATAAGTGATATCGTGTGGTATTTGTCTTTGTCTGACTTAGTATGATAATCTCTAGGTCCACCCATGTTACTGCAAATGACATCATTTCATTCTTTTTGATGGCTGAGTAGTATTTCATTGTACATATGCATCACATCCTCTTTATCCATTTATCTATCGATGGACATTTTGGTCATTTCCCAGTCATAGCTATTGTAAATAGTGCAGCTCTGAACACAGAGGTGCATGTATCTTGTGGAATTGTAGCTTTGTCTGGATAGATGCACAAGAATGGGATTTCTCTATCAAATAGAAACTCTATTTTTAGTTTTTTGAGGAACCTCTGTACTGTTTTCAGTAGTGGCTGCACCAGCTTACATTCGCACCACCAGCGTAGGAGGGTTCCCTTGTCTCCCTGCCCTCTCTAGCATTTATATGTTTGTACATTTGTTCATAATGGACATCTTGGACTGCTGTGAGGTGATGCTTCATTATAGTTTTGCTTTGCATTACTCTGATAACTAGTGTTGTTGAACATCTTTCCACACGGTTTTTGGCCATCTGTATGTCTTTGGAGAAATGTTCACTTAGGTCTTCTGCCCCTTTTTCAATTTTTTGAGTTGTTTTTGTGTTGTTGAGTTGTATGAGCTGGTTCTATAATTTGAAAATTAAGCCCTTGTGGATTGCATCATTTGCAAGTATCTTCTCCCATTCTGTAGGTTTTTTGTTTTTGTTTTTTTAATTTTTTAATGGAAGAATAGCTGATTTACAGTGTTGCGCCCATCTTGGCAATACAGAAAAGTAACTCAGTTATATACATATAGACATTCTTTTTTAAACATCCTTTTCCATTATGGTTTACACAGGATATCAAATAGTTTCCCATGCTATACGGTAAGACTTTGTTGTTTATCCATCCTGTGTAGAATAATTTACATCTGCAGATCCCAAACTCCCAGGCCTTCCCTCCCTCCCTCCTCCCTCTTGGCACCACAATCTGTTCTTTATGTCTCTGAGTCTGTTTCTGCTTTGTAGATAGATTCATCTGTGCTATTAATATATTAGACTCCACATATAAGTGATATCATATAGTCTGTGTCTCTCTCTTTATGACTTCATCTAGTATGATAATCTTTAGTTGCATCCATGTGCCTGCAAATGACATTATTTTGTTCTTTTTTGTGGCTGAGTAATATCCCATTGCAGTATCCCAAAGAGCACCACATCTTCTTCATCCATTCATCTCTCGGTGGACGTTTAGGTTGTTTCCATGTCTTGGCTATTGTGGGTAGTGCTGTTATGAACATAAGGGCGCATGTATCTCTTTGATTTATATATGTTTCCTGAGCATGTTCCCAGGAGTGGGATTGAATCCTATGGTAATTCTGTTTTTAGTTTTTTGAGGAACCTGCACATTGTTTTCAGTGGTGGCTGCAGCAACTTACATTCCCACCAACAGTGTAGAAGGGTTTCCTTTCCTCTGTACCCTCTCCGGATTTGTTATTTGTAGTCATTTTATTGGAGTGTAGTTGATTTATAATGTTGTTAGTTTCAGATGTACAGTAAAGTGAGCCTGTTGTATAAATAATATCCATTCTTTTTTGGATTATTTCCCATCCAGGACATTACAGGGTATTAAGTAGTTTCCCTGTAGTATACGGTAGGTATTTAATACCTAACTATAAAATAGTGTCTATTTTATATATAGTAGTGTGTATATATCAGTCCCAGTCTTTCAGTTTATCCCTCTCCCTCCCTTACTCCCTGGAGTTTATTTTCTACATCTGTAACTCTTTTTCTGTTTTGTAGAGGAGTTCACTTGTACCCTTCTTTTCAGATTCCACATGTAAGCAATATCATATGATATTTGTCTTCGTCTGACTTACTTCACTCAACATGACAGTCTCTTAAGTCCATCCATGTTGCTGCAAATGGCATTATTTCATTCTTTGTAATGGCTGAGTGAGGAGGGCATGGCAATCCACTCCAGTATTCTTGCCTGGAGAATCCCCATGGACAGAGGAGCCTGGTGGGCTACAGTCCGTGGGGTCACTGAGAGTCGGACAAGACTGAGCAACTAAGCACAATGGCTGAGTAATATTTCACTGTATACATGTACCACATCTTCTTTATCCATTCATCTTTTGATGGACATTAAGGTTGCTTACATATCCTGACTACTGTAAGTAGTACTGCAGTGAACATTCGAGTCTGTGTATCTTTTCAAATTATGGTTTTCTCCGGATATATGAATGGGATTGCTGGATCATATGTTAGCTCTATTTTTAGTTTTATAAGGAACCTCCATACTGCTCTCCATTGTGGCTGTACCAGTTTATATCCAACATGTAGGTGCCTTTTCTCTATACCCTCTCCAGCATATTGTCATCTGTAGATTTTTAAGATGGCCCTTCTGACCAGTGTGAGGTGATACCTCGTTGTAGTTTTGATTTGCATCTTTCTAATAATTAGCGATGTTGAGCATCTTTTCATGTACCCACTGAATATCTGTACGTCTTCTTTGGAGAAATATCTACTAAGGTCTTCATTTTTCATTTGAGTTGTTGGTTATTTGTTTTTGTGTTGTTGAGTGGTATGAGCTGTTTATGTATTTTGGAGATTAAGCCCTTCTCTGTCACCTCATCTCCAAATATTTTCTCCCATTATATAGGTTGTCTTTTTGTTTTTTTTTTCATGGTTTCCTTTGCTGTGAAACAGCCTGTAGTTTGATTAGCTCCCATTATTGATTTTAGTTTTTTATTTTTATTGCCTTGGGAGACTGAAGAAATGCAACTGGTTTCTGAATGTTAACCTTGTATCCTGCTACCTTGCTGAATTTGTTTATCAGTCCTAGTGATTTTCTATATGTATATTAATGGTACCGTGTCATCTGCATATAATGAGTTTTACCTCTTCCCTACCAGTTTGAATACTTTCTCTTGTCTGATTGCTGTAGGTAGGACTTACAATAGTGTATTGAAGAGAAGTGATGAGAGTGGGCATCCTTGCTTGTCCCAGATTTTAGCAGGAAGCTTTCAGCATTGAGTATTATATTGGTTGTGGGTTTGTCATAAATATCTTTTATTATGTTGAGATGTGTTCCCTCTGTACCCACGCTGGTAAGAGTTGTGGTTTTTTTTTTTAATTGTAAATGGATGTTGCATTTTGTCAAACACTCCTGCATATGTTGAGATAATTATGAGGGAGGGTTTTGTCCTTTGTTCTGTCGTGTTGTGTATCACATTGGTTGATTTGCATATGTTGAAACATCTCTGTGACCCTGGGATGAATCTAACCTGGTCACGGTGTATGACTTTGTGTGTGTGTTGTTGGGTTTGGCTTCTTAATATTTGGGTGAGAATGTGGGGGTCTATATTCATCAGAAAGATTGGCCTGTAACTTGTTTTCTGATAGTGTCTGTGGTACTCTTGGTATCAGGATGATGGTGGCTTCGTAGAAAGTCTTTGGGAGTATTCCTTCCTCTTCAGACTTTAGGAGGAGTTTGAGATGGATCAGTGTAAATTCTTCTTTGTAAACAGTCCTGCTTTTATATTTGTACCAAGAAGAGCAACACTGCCAACATCTTAAAAGGATAAAACAGCCACAGAGCTAAACTTACCTTTCCCTGTCTCAGTCACTGCCTTCCCCACTGACTCGATCTTTGAACTTTTAGATGTTCCTTTCAGTCCATTTTTATACCTTACCCATCTCGCTATGTGTCTGTTAGGAGTACATAGCACTGTTTTGCATGTAGTTTTAAAAACGTGTATAAATGGTATCACTAGGTGTGCATTTTTCTGCATTTCAGCTTTTCTCAAACAGTATTGTTTAAATGTACCCATGTTGTGTATGTATGCTGTTCTCCATTTCATTTCACCTCCTTACACTGTTCCATCTTACAAACACCCTGTATACCTTCTCTTTATCTGTTGTATTCCATTTTTTCCTTTGCTGTATTTATGTGTATGTAGCTCCTTTCACTCAGAGTATCATTGTGAGATTCACCTGTGTTATTTCATGCAATAGCTCAGTCATTTGTAGTTGCTGTATGTGTTCTGTTGTATAAAGACACACAGTTTAACAGTTGTGCGGTAGACGGACAGTAGAACTCCTTTCTGGTTTTGCCTAGTGTGGATAATAGTGGATAATAGTGCTGTAGTGCTGTCTGTAGACAGTCTTGTACATGTCCTCAGGAGACACAGGTATGCATGTCTAGTAGGCATATGGTTATCCTTCGGTATCTATGGGGATTGCTTCCAGGAGCTGCTGTGGATACAAAAATCTGAGGATGTTTAAGACCCATAGCCAGCCCTCTGTATCCAAGGATTTGACATCTGTGGACTCATCCAGCTGTGCACTGCAAACATAGTGCATGATCTGGGGTTGGTTGAATCCACGGATGAAGAACCTGCAGATACAGAGGGTCAACTGTATTTAGGGGTGGAATTGCAAATGGTTAACTTTAAAAGAGAGAATGAAACATCTTTACAATGCACTGATAGTTTGGTACCGATTTACATAGCCACCATAGTGCCAAGTGCTCTACAGTCTTGCTAAAATCTCAAATTATGAGGAAGCATCTTTTCACTTGTTTATCAGTCATTTGGATGTACTCTTGGGAGGTGCTTCTTCATGGAATACACCTTTCCCACTAATGGATTATCTTAGTGACTTGGAGGGGTGGAATCACATTTTCACTGAGGTTCTTTGTCCGAAAGATCATTGCAAATACCTTCTTCTGGCCTGTGCTGCCTGCTTATCCCCCTCACTGTGCCTTCTGAGGAGCAGCCGCCGTGCGCTCTAGCAGAGTCTAGTGCAGCTGCCTTCCTTGCCAGGTAGTGCCTTTGGTGTTCTGTTGAAACAACTTCTCCCTACTCTGAGGTTGCGACTGCATTCTTGAATTGTATTGTTTTATTTTTTGTTTTACGTTTTACATTTTGATATGTAATCTAACCGGACACTTGATTTTTGTGTGTGGGGTAAGGTAGAGGTCAGATTTCTTGTTCATCTTTGTTGTAAAATAAGTTTGCTGAATAAGTTTAAAATTAACTGGCAAAACATGTCAATACTCACAGCTAATAATTAACTGAGTCTTCACTAAAGACTGATATGTCCAATGAGACCACCTTTTTATTTTTAAAAAACATGATACAGTCGTTTAATTTTCACGTTAACAAGAGCCAGCATTTGTGTGACACATTCACATGATTGTGTACACACAAGCACCCACTATTCATATAAAAGACAAATTAAACTCTAATAATGAAACATGCATTTACAAATGTAGCTTTGTAAAGTCTATGGAAAACAAGAAATACGACATTTCTGAGACAGGATCACTGTGGAATCTGACTCGTCAAGAAGGAAATATTTTGTGACTGAAGGGCCTGAGACAAATCACTGAGTCATTTTCAAATGCCAGTTTTGTAATTCGCATGTTTCCTAGATCTAATGATTTAACTTTCTTTTGGCAAGAATATAGCTTTTAGGGTTGTCTTCAAAAAGCTGGATGTCACCTAAGTTGAAAGTTCAGCTACATGCCTTCTGGGAATTAAAAGAACTAGAACCTCTTTTCACCATCCTTCTTATTTCCAAACATAACTCGTTCTTAGTGGCCCTCGATTAGCCAACTTAAAATTTTATGCTCCGAGACCTCATAAGTGAATTCTGAAAACCTGTGTGTCTCCTCTTACACATTTCTACATCAGTATCTAAAATTTTTCATCCTAAATAGTTGTAGAGGATCTATGTGCCAGCCTGTGGTAGATACAGCATGTTTGGATAAATGGACATTTCCTTATAAATTTAGCCAAGAGTATCTAAATATAATAGGTGGTAAACTCTATCATCCTTTCAAAAAATGACACCAAAAAAGGCAATTTTTAATGGAAGGGAATGCCACATTTTTTCTTTTTTACACATTGAATTTGTATTCTATTCTCCCCCTCAAAATTTCAGCTGAATTATTTATGTCTTTTATATTATTCAGTTGCATATCTGTGACAAAATTACATAGGATCCTAAACTTATAAGGCTCCACATATTTTAAATTTCTTCTGAATTGCACTTGTTTAATAAACAGAGTTCACAGTTTAATAAACCACTAAGTACAGTAAAATTTCAGTGGCAGCATGTCGCTTAATGAGTTGAAGAAGGCTTCTACCTTTGATTATTCCATCTCTGTGTAGGTTACTATTATCTTTGTTAGAATGGCCACAGTACAGTATCAGTTATATTCTCCCTTTTCCATTTCACGTAGGGAAATGTTGAAGATTCTTGTCACACAGATTCATGGAAACAGAAGTACTTAGGGTAAAGCCATCTCCTTCAGAAGTACATGCTAAAATAAAGAGTCAAAAATCTGGAGTGTTCTTTCAATCTTGTTGAAAGCAAAGAATTGGGAACCACCAGCATTGTGGGAGGATTTGTATCCTGTTAAGAGGCTTTCACTTTCCAAACACTGTATTTTGAAATAGTATCTTGAGTTCTGCTCTATTGTAAGACTGAACATGGAGAAAAGACCTCTTTTCCTCAGGCTGGTGAATCTTTGGAAAGAGTGCACATAGGAAGGTGAGGATACGAAAATTGATCCACTGAAACTATTTGAGTCTGTGACTCCTTGGAAAGCTCTGGTAGACTGCTTGGGGGTAAGGCTGGCCCAATTTAAAAACCACTGGCCTTGGTAGGATAAGTGTAGATTTTACTTGTATAATATAGCATATAAATTATTAGATTATGTTACTTTCTTAATAGAGTAGCAGGTCCTCAAATGTATTCCACAGTAACTAGTCCTGTAAGATACCTCTTGGCCAAAGGGTTCTGAGATCAAACTTGGGAAATGTGACATTCCACCCTCCTCTTCACTGTGTGCATTAGAATAGCCAGGTTTTACAGCAGAGGAATTCACATTCTATAACCTAAATTTCCCATACTCACATCTAATCAGCCTCCTCCATTTAGTTTTCCACATAATAACTAATGTTCACCATTTCCCTTATTCAGTAGAATAAAGACAGTTGTGCACACAGGCAGTTGTGGCCATCTTTCACAGTGTTCCTGTCACTCTCCTGCTTGATCTGAATTGGCTGTGCTCTTTATGTGCCTGTGAAAGCACAGTCTCAGCTACGTATTTATACTCAGGTTATGTGGCTTCCAGGCAGACTCGGGGAAGAGCAGCAATGTCCTCTGTGCCCGTCTCTTTCTCTCTGTGTGTTCTCATGGAGAGAATTCCACCACCACCCAGAACCCTAGGTAATTGTGGGGAGACTGTGGTGCCAAAACAGAATCTCTAATGATGTGTTGAAGTCACGTGTTGAAGCGCCTAGAAGGAGTAGCCAGCTTTAGGGCTGAGGGTGTTTCCTAGCACCATTTGGAGTATAGTCCCCTCATTGCCTGCTCTGTCCTGCAAGGGGGTGGCCGAGTATGGATTCTACAACATAGCAGCTGAAAAGATGCTGAGCTTCTGCCTTCTGTGCAGCAAATTCTTAAATTTTTTTGGTACGGTAACTGAAAATGCATGTCAGGCAGAAAGGGGATCTTGGTCTGAACTGTATGGCTTTAGAAGGCGGTGAGGTAGGAAGGCTTAGGTCTTTGTTCTACCCCTCACTAAAAACAGGTAATGACATCAACACCTGAGCTCGCAGAGGTAATGATGGACCCCAAAGGGACTTGCAGGTAGGGTTGCAATAATTAGGCTCCACTGGCTTCCTGTCCAACAGGTAATGAGGCACTGACTGTTGTCATTCTTGCTCAGTTGCCAAGTCCTGTCTTGACTCTGTGACCCATGGACTGCAGCACGCCAGGCTTCCCTGGAGTTTGCCCCAGTTCATGTCCACTGAATCGGTGATGCCATCTAACCATCTCATCCTCTGTCACCCTCTTCTGCTTCTGCCTTCAGTCTTTTCTAGCATCAGTCTTTTCCAGTGAGTTGGCTCTTCATATCAGGTTGCCAAAGTGTTGAAGCTTCAGCATCAGTCCTTCCAATGAATATTCAGGGTTGATTTCCTTTAGGATTGATTGGTTTGATCACCTTACTGTCCAAGGGACTCTTAAGTGCCTTCTCCAGCAGCATAGTTCAAAAACATGAATTCTTCAGCACTCTCCCTTCCTTATGGTCCAACTCTCAAATATCTATGCATGACTCCTGGAAAGACCAGAGCTTTGACTACATGGAACTTTGTCAGCTACAGTGTCAGAATTCCCTCCCTGCAGTGCTCAGCTCAGTGCCTTTTCCACCTAACCTTTCTTGAAAGGTGCTTTGAACGTTTTTACCAGCAGGAATATTCATCCCTCAGTTGCTGACTGCCAAGTAAAATAGCAACTCCAACTCAAGGAAAAACTAAGTAATAAAAGCCCCATCTTGGTCAGGCTGCTATTAATGTTAGGTGTACTCCTGGCTTCATGGGAGATAAAATGCATTTTTTTTAGAAGTACATGGAGAGGTTCCATGAGACCAGGATGACAGCTTTATTCCCCTTAATATTATAAAGGCATGGTCCCTCCCAACTTGAGTGCTTGGTGTGTGGAAGTATTTGATAAACTTGTGTGGAATGAAGGGAAGGGTCTTTTGATCGCACAGAGCGTGGCTGGCTTCAATGGACTCTTCCGCTGATACAGGCACGCTAAGCTCAGGATCATACGGGGAGTGGGTTTCTAGGACCCAGTTCCATCCAAGTAAAGCCCCTAGGCTGACTGCTAGTTTGTTCCTCCCAGCACTTTTTTTTTCCTCATAGGTAAACCGCTTTTCTCCTGAGTCAGTTCTCAGTTCATTCTGTGTTGTGCCTCTTCTGACCACCCCCGCCCCCAGCCCACTACTGTCCTCACCTTGAAAAAGCCTTCCTAAAGCATCACATGTACAAATCAGTAAACAGCATCCCAGGATGTAGACAAGTATCACCTTGTCCTCGGTGGGTCTGCCCCTTCGGGGGTGGCTGCACCTGAGATTTTCTGTCGTTCCCTAAAGCTTAGCTCACTGCTCCAGGAAACGGGGTCACCCAGGGAGCCCGCCCTGTCTCACCCCGTGTGAGCAGTGAGTGAGCCCACGGCCCGTGGCTGTGCAGACCAGGGAGTGGACAGGCCGGTGGTGGTGGCGGGTGGGGGGTGGGGGCGGCGGGTAAGAAGCTGGCCAGTCCTTCACGGGACTCTGCTCTTTGACAGGCTTGTAAGTCAGAAAGCCCCCAGCTTGCCACCCTTGACCCCACTCACCCAGCAAGTCCCTGTCCTAATGGACGGCCCACCCTACCCCTCATGTGCGGCTGCAGGCGGATCCAGCCGCCAGAGGGAGTTAAAGCGCTCTGAGCTGGGGCAGGACCGGGGCTCCTCTCCGGGCCTGGTGAAGTCCAAGGCCTTCAGTGTGAGATCATTTGCCTTTTAGTTCAGATCTTTTCAGAATCTAATGAGTTAGTTCCTTACAGACCCTGCTCATCTTCCATAGAAGTCAGTTACCTGGGTCTTTAGAGGCCAGAGAAGGAATCCTGCTCACTCTACAGCTCGTGCACAGAAGGTCACTGATCGAGTTTCACTGCATTTGTTCATGGGGGCTTGGGACGTGAGAGGCCTTCCTGGTGGCTCAGAGGTTAAAGCGTCTGCCTGCATCTGCCTGCAATGTGGGAGACCTGGGTTCGATTCCTGGGTCGGGAAGATATCCCCTGGAGAAGGAAATGGCAACCCACTCCAGTATTCTTGCCTGGAGAATCCCATGGACAGAGGAGCCTGGTGGGCTGCAGTCCACGGGGTCACAAAGAGTCGGACACGACTGAACGACTTCACTTTCACTTTCACTTTAGAGACTGTAAGTTAAGAAAGTGTACAAGATGAAAAAGTTAGCAGGAAATCATCCAAACTCATGCCACTTGGGTCTCCACATATGTCAACTCGGTGATAGGCTGGAGGAATGACGACCTCACACATGAGCATGTTCCCAGGGTCAGAACAGAGCACACGCTCCTCCATGCAAACACACGCACACACGACACCCTTACACATGGACCCAGCTTCCATGGGTAAACTTGCTGTTGCTGACTCTCTTTCTCTTAACCTGAAATAAGACAGACTTCACCGTCATCCATTAGCCTAGGATTCGGGTCATGTGCTGGACTCTCCCATTTCTGTCCACATGTTTGTGGATACTCAGGGCTGGGTGTACAGGGCAGAGCTGGGGAAGTAGGTCCCTGAGAGGGTGCATAACTTTCGTGATTCTGTTTTGTCGCTGGTCGTTGTGCGGCAGTCATTGTTGACGTGCAGGTGTTGTCAAGATAATCTGAGAAGAACATGGGTAAGGAGTCTCCATGCTGTGTCCTTGAGAAGTTGCTACTGGCATTTTCTTGGAGAATGTTCTTTGTGGAGCAGCCCTCTGGCATACCTGGCTATCCCTCCTTCCATGTCGTCATGCTCAGTCATGCCTGACTCTTTGCAACCTCATGGACTGTTGCCCGCCAAGATCCTTCTGTCTTTGGGTTTTGTCAGGCAAGAATACTGGACTGGGTTGCCAATTCCTCCTCCAGGGGATCTTCCCAACCCAGGAATCCAACCTGTATTTCGTATGTCTCCTGCTCTGCAGGTGGATGCTTTACCACTGAGCCATCATGGAAACCCCCGTAACAGTCTCTAGCACAATTCAAAGCATCCTACTCTGGAGAAGGGAGGTGGGGAGAGGGATTCCACTTCAGTTTAGGACCACTGGGCGAGCCCAGGCTTGGGAGGGCGAGAAGGGCTCCTTAAACAGTAGTGGTCATTGCTTATTTTCACTCTTTCCTGGGCGTGCTCAGGAGGACAGTTCAGCTCAGGGAAGGTGCAGATGCTTGAGCTCTTAGTATAAGTAATTGATGGAGCCAAGAGAAGAGGGGTCAGGGCTCAGGCTTTCTGAAGGGGGAGCCTTGCCCTCCGCCCTGGCCCAGGCCTGACCTCACAGTGGCTGCAGGCTGTGACCCACCTACGGTTGCACTTCTCCTGGTACAGCTGCAGCTGGTTCTCGTTAACGTTGAATTCTCTGGCCAGGGCATCGTAGTTGGCGCTGCGCAGGTTCTGGTGGGTGTCGTACAGAAAGAGCTGGTTGTTCAGTTCTTCTTGCCGCCTCCGCAGCTGGCAGCAGGAGGAATACAGCTCCTCTTCACTCTCCTGGAGAACAGACGGGATGACAGCCATGGGGGATGTGCCACCTGGAGGGGAGACTGCAGGGAGCACAGGGCAGACCTGATCGTCTGCGGGGTTCTTCCCAGAAGAGCCAGGATCTGTTTTAACCAAAGATAAACTCTCAATCATTTACTCCATGGACAGCAGCAGTCTAGAAAGCTATGGCTGCCAGTTAAGGGGAGCTTTATCGTGAAACACTGAAACAGCAGCTTCATTGCCCAGTGATTCTGTTTCTTAATCCAGTCTGGTTTTCCATGGGTCTATGTCGCCTTCTGGTTCTCATCCAAATACAGAGGGCCTGTGCTCGCAGTAGACGCAGCAGGTGAGGGAGAGGGCGGCCTGGACGGAAAGCAGACTGCTGGTGGCCTGGGGTGGAGTGAGTGGAGACAGATGAGGAGCAGGAGTGGCTCTCTGGGGTGATGGAAACGTTCCAGAATTGGTAATAGTGATGGTTACTCAACTCCAAAGGGGCTAAAAAACAGTGAATCGTACAAGTGGGTGAAATGTATGGTATAAGAATCATCTCAAGTAAATCTGTTACCCACTTCCCCCTGCTCCTGCCAGAAGACCCAGGGAAACATGGGTTACACCTCTAGGGATGGGCATGTGACTCCAGCTGGTAATGTTGACTTCCTCCCCTGGCACCACCACCTCCAGGCCCAAGACCCAGGTCAGGTTAGTGGGCGGTGTCCATGGGAGTTGTTTGGTGCTCTTGGTAAAGAGAAAGTTTCTTTTCTGGTGGATCGGTGGAGAGAGTGATGAGTGTCTTCAGTCGCTAGTGGTCCTTCTGCCATCGTGTGGAGAAAGAGGGAAACAGAGCCACTGGGAAAGCGCCTGGATCCAGCCATGACCGAAACAAGCCCTGCCCTAAACCGTGCCGTTGTCTGAGCCAAAACAGCACCCCCGTTATGCTGAAAACCTTACAGGATGAGGACTGTGGATTTTAGCATGGGAGGATGAGTGTGTGTTACCTCTGATGTTTGTAGAAGATCTCTATTGTGCAAAGGACGGCTCCTCGGGAGGTCAGTCTAGTGGCTGTTACCACTGATGCAGTGATTCCAGTGAGAGACTCCAGTGCTACAAAAACATCCACTGGTAATCACAAATGTGCTTCTTTGGTCCTTTATTTTTACAAAAACTGGGCTCAGACCATACCTTGGTCCAAATTTTTTTCCCAGCTTAATGACCTAACAAACCATTGTGGACATCCCCCATGACCACAGGTAGAACTCTGACTTTGGAGCTAGGGAGAGCCACGGTGAATGTTATTCTGTTCACTGGCCAAGGTGCAAAGGAGTAAAATGATTGTCTTTGCACAAGGAGTGAAGGTAAATGGATAGTCCTTGCTAACTGATTCAATGTATTGAGTGAGGCATTGGGAAGAATCAGTGATAACTTTGCCTAAATGTTTATTCTTCCTCAAGACCAGTTTCCCTTCCTGTTAATGCTAAAGCAAAACAAGAGCCATGTTGAAATCTTAACTCTCAGCTACTAATGGTCTCCTTTTACCTTCTGTCCACCAGGTAGAAAACACCTTCTGTTGCTTTCATATACGTAATGACTGTGATCAGTTAAGGTAAGAAATTCATCTTCTCTGCTAATGCTTCTATAATTGCCTTTATTTCTGAAACCCACAGCATTTATAACTGTTACATAATTTAGTACTTAGCAGTCCATATTATGTATGATTTAACAAACATCCAGGAAAGTACATAAAACATATATATAGTTTAGTGATTAACTATAAAGCAAACAGCTATGGGGCCACCAGCAAGTCAAGAAACAGAGCGTCATCTGGCTTTCTTTGGAGTCTGAGTTAATTACTAACATATTAGTTTGTTTTTCTATTCCAAGTAGATGGTTATTTCTATTTCATAATATCTTAATAATTATTCCCACCACTGCTTTTGTGTTACATTTCTTCTTCCGTACTGTGGTCATTCTTTTAGCAAAAAATGGCCATAGTAAGGCAGTGGTGGGGGTCTAGTTGCTAAGTTGTGTCCAACTTGCAACCCCATGGACTGTAACCCTCCAGGCTCCTCTGTCCATGGGATTCTCCAGGCAAGAATACTAGAGGGGGTTGCCATTTCCTTCTCCAGGGGATCTTCCCGACCCAGGAATTGAACCCAAGTCTCCTGCACTGCAGGCAAATTCTTTACCAACTGAGTTACAAAGGGAAGCCCATAGAGTAAGGAAGCTAGCACCTTAAATACCATATCTAGCTGAAGAGAAAAGAAGACGTCAGGGGAAATGCCACTCTGAGATGTTATTGGGAAGAGTACAGTAATCAAGGGTATTTTTTTTTTAATTTAATTGAAGTATAGTTGATTAAGAGTATGGTTTTTAATGCAGTTTTAAGTCCATGCCTTCTCCACTGACAAGAGTTTCTGGAGGTTTACACATCCCTCTCTTCCTGGTATAGAGATTTCCCTCACTCTTGATTGGTAACTATTAGGATGTTAATTATCTAGACCTACAGCTGTGTGTCTAAGGCATTTTGAAGGCATACCTTATTCTCAGGGGGCGCTAGTGGTAAAGAGCTCACCTGCCAGTGCAGAAGACGCAAGAGACGAGGGTTCGATCCCTGGGCTGAGAAGATCCCCTGGAGGAGGACTTGATAAGCCACTCCATGGACAGAGCAGCCTGGTGGGTCGCAAAGGGTCAGACACAAGTGACTTATTCCTTAGGCTGCTATTGCTGTACCTGGAGGCACTGCTGCTGTGTGTCAGGCCTCTGTAGGTAATCTGTAATCTGTCTTTTCTTCTTTTGTGATTTTTCTTTTTATCCTGCTATTTCTCCACTTCCGTAGAATATGCCTGTATGTGGGTCTCTATACTGCTCTGCTTAGAGTTGGGGAATGTTTGTCTCTTCAGCACTTGAAAATCATCAACCATGAATATTCAAGATATTTTACTATGGAGCTTCTCATTTTACCTTTTTTTTTTTTTTAACCTTTTTCATATTTTTACCATGTCTTGATGTATTGGAGCAAATTGTTCAGTACAGTCTTCACAGTTATTGTTAATTCTTTCCCTAACCATACCTATTCTGGAATATGTTCTTGATTAAGTTTAAGAAAGAGTTTTTCTTTTGCGTGTAACCCTTGGGTTCCCTTTGAAATTTTTTTTAAATTTCAAAGTTATTTTCAGATTTACTGGAGTGCATTTTCTTGCCTTTTTGCTTGTTAGCTGTATTAGCATTATATTCCTTGAGGTTTAAATATTCATGTGCAAGCTCATTTAGAATGGGAAGTTTCTTTCCTCCCTCTGTTTATACATTAGCATCTGGTTTTCTTTTTTTACTTTTTATTTTGTATCGTGATATATCCAATTAACAAACAATGTTGTGATAGTTTCAGCTGAACAGTGAAGGGACTCAGCCATACGTATATTTCTGTTTTGTAAGTTCCTTTGTATCATTTCTTTTTAGATCCCACATATAAGGGATGTCATACAATATTTCTCCTTCTCTGACTTCACTTGGAGAGAGAGAGTATGGCACTCTCTAGGTCCATCCATGTTGCTGCAAATGGCATTATTTCAGTCTTTTTGATGGCTGAGTGGTATCCCACTGTATGCATGTGCCACATCTTCTTTATCCATTCCTCTGTTGATGGACTTTTAGGTTGCTTCCACATCTTGGCCATTGTAAACAATGCTGCAGTGAACACGGATGCGTGTATCCTTTCGGATCATGCTTTTCTCCAGATACATGCGCAGGAGTGGGATTGCAGGGTCATGTGGTAGTTCTATTTTTTAGTTTTTTAAGGAATCTCCATAATATTATCCACGGTAGCAGTCCCAATTTACATTCCCACCAACAGTGTAGGAGGGGTCCCTTCTCTCCACACCTTCTCCAGTATTTATTGTTTGTGGATTTTTTGATGATAGCCATTCTGGTGGGTGTGAGGTGATACCGTATTGTGGTTTTGATTTGCATTTCTCTAATAATTAGCGATGTTGAACATCTTTTCGTGTGTCTATTGGCCATCATTATGTCTGCTTTATAGAAATGTCTATTTAGGTCTTCTGCCCATGTTTTGAGCATGTTGTTTGTTTTGATGCTGTTAAGCATCATGAGCTGTTTGTAAATTTTGGAGACTAATCCCTTATTGGTCACATCATTTGTAAATACTTTTTCCCAATCCATAAGGTTGTCTTTTTGTTTATTGTTTCCTTTGCTCTGGCATCAGGTTGTCTGAATGCTCTAAATGGGGGACTCAAGGGCGGGGCCAGCACTGTTTCCATGTTGCACTGGGGCTCTAGGTTCTCTGGATACCAGTAATCCTGTCTGAGTCCCAGCCACAGGGCTGTGTCCACTTTTACCCCATTGCCTCAAGCAAACAGCTGATCCCTGGCCTGAGTCCTGGGCGCCTGCCAGGTCTCTTTTCATAAGGGGTGTTTCAGAAGAGTGATGCCCACTAGCCCCAGGCCACCTATCTGTGTACATGTTCATGTGTGTTAGCACACAAAAATGAAATACAGAAATCACCTACATAAACACAAGCAATTATAAAAAGAACAAGAGGCTAAGGAAAGACAGAGTTACTGGAGATAAACACAGAAATGGCTGAACTGATACACCCAAATATCGAGTAAATGCAAGAGCTAGGTTATTTTCTGGGAAAAACAGAGTCGTGCAATAAATAATCAATTGTCTAAACTAATCGAGGAAAGTATGAAAGGCCAGTTAGCCAAGTAAAACATAATAGGTATAGAACTACAGGTAAGAAGATGCAGAAAGAACCTATGGAATAGAAAACCAAGTGATGATGAAAAGAATAAAAATATGTATATTTGTTGTAAGGATCATATCTCCAGTATATATTAAGGTAGGTATGTATGTATTTGCTATTATAGAAAAGTAGCCCATAAGAGAAAAAAATTTATCCCGGAAGAAAATGAGAAAATTCTTATATTAGGCCCAGAAAGCTTCACGAATGGTGTCTTAACATATGTTAAATGTTGGTAGCAGTTGCCTCCAGTTCTATTCAGAATGTGCCATTGTCCTGGAAGAGAAGGCTTCTGAGTAATTTTTATAAAGCCAGCACAACAAAACCTGACCCAAAACATCAGTGAATACCAGTGAGAAAGTCCTAAAGAAAATGTTAACACGCACAGTACAGAAACACGTTAAACAATACAAGCTTACTGTATTTCACCAAGAGATTCTATTTTCCTTCTCTTAACATGACTGTGTCACACCTCTGCTCTCCCTAACCCTCCCCAAGGTCAGCCGATGGCCTTGCTTTGTCTTTTGTTTAGAAGAAATTACACGGGAAATCTTCCCATCTCGGCCCCTTACCAGCGCCCACGGCTTCCCTCCTACACTCACCCTTTCTCTGCCCTGCTTCCCTTCTCCACTACGTCGTCTCCATCAGCAGCACAAGCACATCTTCAGAAGCGCTCCCTTCACCCACCAGCTCCTGACCCACCCCTCTCGTCACCTTCACAGCCAGTGTCCTTGAATAAAAGTCATCTGTCCCCATCAATGTATCATCTACTCACAGTTAGATTCTACATTTCCAGTTTTATTGATTACATATGCACAGGATTTAAAGATCCAGAAGTACTGCTAGAATTGTTACCAAACATCCCCCGCTGTCTCCTGCCCCTTGATTCCCTGCCCCTTGATCCCTGCTCCCCAAGGTCAGCAGTTGTTTCTTTTGATCATTAACTCCACAGTTCTAACAAAAACAAACATGCTTATACTGAAGGTTGTTGGTTTTTCAGTTTTTAGGGATTATCTCAGAGAGAAAGCATTGGTTGTTTTCTTACATCCTCTCTTTTATCTTCCCCCATGGAGATAAATTCATTTTTGGTTATATCAATGTATGTTTACGTTATAATTATTATTCCCACTTTGAACCCTTGAAGCTTCTTTAACCTCTTGTATTAGATGGATGTGTGTGTGCACATATATAATTTTAAATCCTTGAATTCTTGGAAAACAGCTTTCATAATAAGCTTTCTCTGGCCTGTGACAGAATCTTCATGGAATTCTCTACCTGTGGGTTGTTTCTGCTTGTTTTCGCCCCTACCAGTGCTTTTTACCTTTTAACTTTTTTCTGTTGACATTCTAAACTTACAGAAAAGTTGCCATAACAGTTCAGCAGTTTCCATACCCTGCACCACCCGGGTCCCCAGGGTTACCATCCTGTACGAACAACCTCAGTACAACGGTCAAAACTAAGAAATCAGCATTGGAGCATACGAGTTACTAAAGCACAGAGTCTCTGTGGTTTTCACTGGCTCTCCCATCCTTGTCCTTTTTCTGGTCCACGATCTAGTCCAGGCCCCACAGCACGCCGCTGCGGTGGCTCCCAGTCCTCCCGTCTCTGACTTTTCCTCAGGGCCCCATCCACCTTCCACTGTCCATGACCTTGACCCTTTGGAAGACTGCCGGTCACTCGCTTTGTAGAACGTGCTGCATTTCAAGGGTTTGTCTGGGTTTTTCTCGTGATTTGAGGTTCTGCAGCTTTGGCCCGCATGGCGCAGAAGTGAGGTGCCTTCTCGGGAGGCATGTGATGTCACACATCACTGCTGGTGACCCTGATCATCTGGGTTAAGATGTGTCTGCTGGGTTCATCCACTGTGCAGCCTCATTTTTTTTTTCTTTCCAATTGTATTTCTTAGAGGAAGGTATTTTGAGACTATGCAAATAGCCTGCTTCTCCTCAAAGTTTGACTAATTTTAGCATTTATTGGTAGATCTTGACAGTCATATTACAATAGTGATTTTCTATTTCCTTCTCTCTTGCATTGTCTTCAGTGTTTATTCTTAAATTTATTTTTGGAAGTATAGTTGATTTTAAAATGTGTTAATGTCTGCTGTACAGGAAAGTGACTCAGTTACACACATATATACATTCTTTTAAATGTCCTTTTCCAGTATGGTTTTATCCCAGGGTATTGAATATAGTTCCCTGTGCTCTGCACTAGGACCTTGCGTATCCATCCTGTGAGCAATAATTTGTGTCTACTAACCCTAGACTCCTAGTCCCTCCTTCCCCCACCCCACTTGGCAACCACAAGTCTGTTTTCTTATCTCTGAGTCTGCTCTGTTTCATAAATATATTCATTTGTGCCATATTTTAGATTCCACATATAAGTGATTTCATATGGCATTTGTCTTTCTCTTTCTGACGTACTTTACTTACCGTGTATCCAAATTGCTGCAAATGGCATTATTTCATTCTTTTTATGGCTGAGTAATATTCCATTGTATATATGTACCACATCTTATTCATCCATCATCTGTTGGTCAGTTATTTCCACAGCTTGGCTATTGTAAATAGTGCTGTTATGAACATACGGGTCCTTGTATCTTCTCAAATGATATTTTTGTCTGGGTATATGCTCAGGCGTGAGGTTGCTGGGTCAAATTTCAGCCCTATTAAGTTTCCTGGGAAACCTCCGTGCTGTTTTCCATAGTCGCTGCAGTTTAACTCCCACCGACGGCGCAGCAGGCTTCCCTTTTCTCTACTCCCTCTGCAGGGTTTGTCATCTGTAGAGTATTTAATGATGGCCATTCTGACGGGTGTGAGGTGGTGCCTTGTTGTGGTTTTGATTTACATTTCTCTGGTAATTTGTGATGTGAGCATCTTTTTGTGTGCCTATTGGCCATGTTTATCTCTTCTTTGGGGAAATGTCTATTTAAGTCTGCTGCCCATTTTTTGATTGAGTTGTTTTTGTGTTTTTGAGTTGTTTGTATGTTTTGGAAATTAAGTCCTTGTTGGTCACATCATTTGCAAATATTTTCTCCCATGCCATAGCTTGTCTTTTCATTTTATTTATAGTTTCCTTTGCTGGTGGCTCAAACTGTAAAGAATCTGCCTGCAATGTGGGAGATCCAGTTGCAATCACTGGGTTGGGAAGATCCCCTGTAGAAAGGAATGGCTACCTTCTCCAGTGTTCTTGCCTGGAGAATTCCATGGACAGAGGAGTCTGGTGGGCCACCATCCTTCGGGTCGCAAAGAGTCAGACACAACTGAGCGACTAACACTTTCACACTTGCCGTGCAAAGTTTGTAAGTTTGATTCAGTTCATAGGTCCCATTTATTTATTTTTATTTTTGTTTTTATTGCTATTGCCTTGGGAGAATGACCTAAGGAAGCATTAGTGCAATTTATTTCAGAGAATGTTTTGCCTATGATCTCTTCCAGAAGTTTTATGGTATCATATCTTATGTTTAAATCTTTAAGCCATTTTGAGGTTATTTTTGTGCATGGTGAGAGGGTATGTTTCAACTTCATCAATTTACATGCAACTGTCCAGCCTTCCCAGCACCACTTCCTGAAGTGACTGTCTTTTTCTCATTTCATATTTTTGCCTCCTTTGTGGAAGATTAGTTGACCATAGGTGTGTGGGTTCATTTCTGGGCTCTCTATGCTTTTCTGTTGATCTATGTGTCTGGTCTTCTTCCAGCATCACACTGTTTTGATTACAATAGCTTTGTAGTATTGTCTGAAGCCCGGGAGGTTTATACGCCCTGCTTTTTTGTTCTTCCTCAGGATTATTTGGCAATTCTGGGTCTATTATGGTTCCATATAAATACTAGGATTATATATTCTCATTCTGTGAAAAGTGTCATGGGTTATTTGGCAAAGGTCGCATTAAATCTGTAGACTGATTTGGATAGTAGTGGCATTTTGAAAATATTAGTCCTTCCAACCAAGATCATGGAATATCTTTCCATTTCTTTGAATTCTCTTTAATTTCCTTTACTAATGATTTCTCAGCACATAAGGCTTTCACCTCTTTGAGGTTTATTCATAAGCGGTTTTTTATGTGATTTTAAAAGGGATTGTTTATGTTTCTGTTATTTTGTTTTTAGTGTAAGGAAATTCAGCTCCTTTCTGTATCCTGCTACCTTGCTGAATTCGTGTATCAGTTCTAGTAGTTTTGTATGGAGTCTTTAGGGTTTTATAGAGAGAGTATTGTGTTCTCAGTGCATAACGCCAGTTTTAGCTCTTCCTTACCAATTTGCATTCTTTTTCTTTCTTTCTCTTATCTGATTGTTGTGGGCAGGGCTTCCAGTATTTGTTGAAGAGAAGTGGTAAGAGTGGGCATCATTGTCTTGGTCCAGATTTTAGCTCTTCATAAATAGCTTTTCTTATGTTGAGAGATGTTTTCTACATGCACTTTTGTAAGGGTTTTTATCATGAATGGATATTGAGTTTCATCAATGCTTTTTCTACATCTGTGGGATAATCGTGTGGCTTTTGTCCTTTTGTCAATGTGGTGGATCACATTTATTGATGTGCATTATATTGAAACATCCTTGTGACCCTGGGATGAATCCAACTTGGTCTCGGTGTATGACCTTTTTAATGTGTTTCTGGATTTGGTTTGCTGATGTTTGGTTGAGAGTTTGGGGGTCTCTATTCATCAAAGATATTGGCCTGTAATTTTCTTTTTTGGTAGCATTTTTGTCTTTGGTTCCGGTATCAGGGTGATGGTGGCTTCATAGACTGTCTTTGGGAGTTCCTTCCTCTTCAGTCTTTAGGAAGAGTCTGAGAAGGATCGATATATAGGTTCCCTATAAGCAGGCCTGCTTTTACACTTGTACCGGGCAGAGCAGCACTTCCAGTGTTTAAAAAAGAAAGGAAACACACAACGGAGTTAGCACTGCCTCCCCACTGACTCAGTCTTCATCTTGACTTTCAGATGTTCCTTTCAGTCCATTTTTATACTTCTAGCTATCTATCCATATGTCTGTTACAAGCAACATACAATATTGTTTTGTTTGGAGTTTTTAAGATGTATATAAATGGCATCTCTAACATGCATTTTTCTGCATTTCACTTTTCTCGTACTATAGTGTTTATATGTATCCATGTTGTGTATATGTGCTGAGCTCCATTCCATGTCATTTGTTTATACTAATCCATGTCTCAAGCGGGGCTTCCCAGGTGGTGCACTCGTGGTAAAGGACCCACCTGCCAATGCAGGAGATGAGGGTTTGATCCCTGGGTCAGGAAGATCCCTGGAAGGGGACATGGCAATCCACTCCAGTATTCTTGCCTAGAGAATCCCCATGGACAGAGGAGTCTGGGCCGGGGGGGGGGAGGGCCACAGAGTCTGTGTCACTATAGGGTCACACAGAGTTGGACGTGACTGAAGCAACTTAGCACGCATGCACATGTCTCTCGAATATCCTGCATTTTCCTTTATGTATTCCTACTAATTTGTGGTGTTCCTTTTCTTCCCCTTTGCTGTATTTGTGTTTTCAGCTCCCTTCACTCAAATTATACTTTGAGTGAGACCCATCCATGTTGTTACGGCTTGGTCAGTTGTAGCTGCTGTGTGTGCTCCATTGTGTAAAGACAGACAGTTAACACTTGTGCAGCGTGTAGACAGCAAGACTCTCTTTCTGGCTTTGCCTAGTGTGAAACAGTACTACACACTGCCTTGTACATGTCCTTAGGAGACTGTCTCCAGGATCTGCCGTGGATTCAACACTCTCAGGACGCTTAAGTCTCATAGCCTGCCCTCTGCACTCATGGATTCACCACCTGCTGATTCAGCCAGTGTGGACTGCAGACATGGTACACAATCTGAGGTTGGTTGAATCCACGAATGCGGAACTCACAGATTACAGAGGGCCAACTGTATGCAGGAGTAGAATGCTTGCTCATAGGCTATGCACGTGGTAAACATCAGTAGAGTCAAATGTCTTTACAATGTAATTTGCTACCAAATTACACAATCACCAGTTGCTCTGTGTTCTTGCTAACAATGGATAATACTGTTAGGTTTTTCAGTTTTTGTCACTTCAGTAAAAGTTTTTGTGGTATCTTCTTGTCATCTTAATTTGCATTTTCTCTTACAAATAATGGATAGCATTTTTTCATTTGCCTACTAGTCATTTGGATGTACTCTTGGGAGGTGCTTATTCATGGAATACACCTCTTCCACTAATGGATTACCGTAGTGTCTAGGAGGGATTCACATTTTCACCAAGATTCTTTGTCAGATAGGTTGTCACAAATACCTTCTTCCGGCCTGTGCTGCCTGCTTATCCCCCTCACTGTGCCTTCTGAGGAGCAGCTGCCGTGCACTCTAGCAGAGTCTAGTGCAGCTGCCTTCCTTGCCAGGTAGTGCCCTTGGTGTTCTGTTGAAACAACTTCTCCCTACTCTGAAGCTGTGAATTCCTTCTGGAACTGTTACTGTTTTGTCTTTTACATTTTGATGTGTAATCTAACTGGATTAATTTTTATGTGTGGTGTGTAAGGGCAGGGTCGGATTTCATGTCCATTGGTGATGCTAAAATAAATTTACCTAACTGACTTAAAAAATTGGTAAAATTGGTCAGTACTCACAGCCAGTGACCAATTGAGTCTGCATTGGACACAGTTTGCATTTATAGGGACAAGAATCATTTGAATTACTCCTAGCAGAAGGTGTAGAATCAGAGATTCTGGTACCCCAAACTTGTTGTTTAAATTCTACTTTTAACCAATTATAACATTTTATTTGTTTCATTGTGAATTAAGGGGTTAAATAAATTTTTGGATGTGTGTTCACTTTATGTCTTTATGAGAGTTATGATTTATTCATTTAAAAGAATGGTACTTTACAGTTGTAATTCTTTCTTTGCTTTTTTCTTCTCTGTGCTTACCTGCTAATGCAGGGGTCTGTCACGGACGCTCGGGTTTGGGGCCAGCGCGACTAGCCCAGGCATCCGCGGATGAGGACGGGGGTGGGGCAGCTCCAGGACACGTGATGTGGCCCCTGCGCAGGACTCGGTGACGGAAAATGCAGTAACTGGCAGCTCCAGTGCCCTGTTACTGAGTTGAGAAATACAGGTATTTTTTTAATAGCATTGCCTGTCTAGCTCAAAATATTTTTCCAGTGACTGACACATTGCTAGTGGTCATGAGTTAATTTTAAAAACTTGGGCTTCTACACAGAGTGAACTTTTGCTAAGAGTAAGACCAGTAACCCAGAGAATAGAGTAAACGATAGAAAAACACATAATTTGAAAAGAACTGTACCTGTACCTATCTTGTGACAGAAGCAGTTCTTGTTTTCATAGGACGATGAAAAATTGAATGGTATTTAAAAAGAACAACAAAACAAATTCCTGGACAAATTGCTATATCCAATGAGACCAAATTTTATTAATATTTTTTTAAAATGTGATACAGCCATTTAATTTTCACGTTAACAACTGCCAGCATTTGTATGTACACACAAGCATACACTATTTATATAAAAAAATAAGCTTTAATAATAAACAAGCCTTTACAAATGCAGCTTTCTAAAGCCTATTGAGAAATAAGTATGGACATTTCTGAGATAGGATCACTGTGGAATCCGGCTCTTCAGGAAGAATATTTTGAGAATAAAAAGCCTGACACAAATCACTAACTAGTTTTCAAATGCCAGTTTCGTAATTCTGTGTACTTCTTAGTCTAATTATTACCTTTCTGTTGGCTTTTAGGGTTGTCTCCAAACTGTTAGACGTCCCCTAAGTGAATGTTTATATCTATTCCTTCTGAAAATTAGAAGAACTGGAGCCCCTTTTCACTTCAGTTCAGTCGCTCAGTCATGTCCGACACTTTGCGACCCCATGAACCGCAGCACGCCAGGCCTCCCTGTCCATCGCCAACTCCTGGAGTTTACTCAGACTCACGTCCATCGAGGCAGTGATGCCATCCAACCATCTCATCCTCTATCGTCCCCTTCTCCTCCTGCCCCCAATCCCTCCCAGCATCAGAGTCTTTTCCAATGAGTCAACTCTTCGCATGAGGTGGCCAAAGTACTGGAGTTTCAGCTTTACATCATTCCCTCCAAAGAAATCCTAGGGCTGATCTCCTTCAGAATGGACTGGTTGGACCTCCTTGCAGTCCAAGGGACTCTCAAGAGTCTTCTCCAACACCACAGTTCAAAAGCATTAATTCTTCGGTGCTCAGCTTTCCTCACAGTCCAACTCTCACATCCATACATGACCACTGGAAAAACCATAACCTTGACTAGACACAGACCTTTGTTGGCAAAATAATGTCTCTGCTTTTGAATATGCTATCTAGGTTGGTCATAACTTTCCTTGCAAGGAGTAAGTGTCTTTTAATTTCATGGCTGCAGTCACCATCTGCAGTGATTTTGGAGCCCCCAAAAATAAAGTCTGACACTGTTTCCACTGTTTCCCATCTATTTCCCATGAAGTGATGGGACCAGATGCCATGATGTTCGTTTTCTGAATGTTGAGCCAATTTTTTCACTCTCCACTTTCACTTTCCTCAAGAGGCTTTTTAGTTCCTCTTCACTTTCTGCCATAAGGGTGGTGTCATCTGCATATCTGAGGTTATTGATATTTCTCCCAGCAATCTTGATTCCAGCTTGTGCTTTCTCCAGCCCAGCGTTTCTCATGATGTACTCTACATATAAGTTAAATAAGTAGGGTGACAATATACAGCCTTGACGTACTCCTTTTCCTATTTGAAACCAGTCTGTTGTTCCATGTCCAGTTCTAACTGTTGCTTCCTGACCTGCATACAGGTTTCTCAAGAGGCAGGTCAGGTGGTCTGGTATTCCCATCTCTTTTCAGAATTTTCCACATTTATTGTGATCCACACAGTCAAAGGCTTTAGCATAGTCAATAAAGCAGAAATAGATGTTTTTCTGGAACTCTCTTGCTTTTTCCATGATCCAGTAGATGTTGGCATTTGATCTCTGGTTCCTCTGCCTTTACTAAAACCAGCTTGAACATCTGGAAGTTCACAGTTCACATATTGCTGAAGCCTGGCTTGGAGAATTTTGAGCACTGCTTTACTAGCGTGTGAGATGAGTGCAATTGTGTGATAGTTTGAGCATTCTTTGGCATTGCCTTTCTTTGGGATTGGAATGAAAACTGACCTTTTCCAGTCCTGTGGCCACTGCTGAGTTTTCCAAATTTGCTAAAAGGAGCCCCTTTTAGCCATCCTTACTACAAAACACAACTATCCTTAGAGATCCTCAGTTAGCCAACATAAAATTTTATGCCCAGAGACCTCATAAGTGAAGTCTAAAATTTTTCATCTGAAATAGTTGCAAAGGATCTAAGTACTGGCATGCATAGATACTGCATCTTTGGGTAAAATGGCTACATTTCCCTTTAAATTTAGCCAAGAAATTCTAAATACAGTTGGTGCTAGACACTATCATCCTTTCAAAAAATTACACAAAGAAAACAAATTTTAATGGTAGGAAATGCCACACTTTTATTTTTTACTCCCTGAATTTGTATTTTGATTCTACTTCTCCCTCAAAATTTTAGCCTAATTATTCTTGGCTTACATATTGTTTAGTTGACTGTCTGTAACAAAATTCCATATCATCCTACCATCATAAGGCTCTACATATTTTAAATTTCTTATGGACTGAGTTTGTTCAATAGATAGAGGACAATTTTAATAAACTACTAAACACGTAAAATTTCATTAGCAGTGTATCACTTAATGAGTTGAAGTCTTCTCCTCCCAATTACTTCATCTCTGTATGTTACTATTATTTTTGTTAGAATGGCCACAGTACAGCATCAATTCTTTTCTCCCTTTTCAATTTTATGTATGGAAATGCTGATGACCCTACTTCAGACAGACAGATGGAAACAGAAGGAGTTAGTGATAGCAGGGTAAAGCCATCTCCTTCGGAATTACATGCTAAAATAAATACTCAGAAATTTTGATGTTCCTTCAATTTTGTTGTAAGCAAGGAATTGGGGACCAACCAGCATTGCAGGAGGATCTGTATCATGTTACTGTGCTTTAATTTCCAAACATTATGTTTGGAAATTGTATCTTGAGTCCTGCTCTACAGTAAGACGCATATGGGAAATGATCTGCTTTCATCTGTAATGGGAAAAAAGGGCATTTTCTCTGGCTGGTGAATCTTTGAAGAGTGCAATAGAGAGGTAAGGATCTAAAAATGTATCCCCTGAAACTGTTTGAGTCTCTGACTCATTGGAAAATGCTGGTAGATGTAAGGCTGCTGTTGTTGAGTTGCTAAGTTGTGACCAATTCTTTGCGACCCCCAAGGACTGCAGCACGCCAGGCTTCCCTGTCTTTCACCGTCTCACAGAGTTTGCTTAAGTCCATTGATTCGGTGATGCCATCCAACCATCTCATCCTCTGTCACCCCCTTCTACTCCTGCCCTCAATCTTTCCCAGCATCAGGGTCTTTTCCAATGAGTTGGCTCTTTGAATCCAGTGGCCAAAGTATAGGAGCTTCAGCACCAGTCCTTCCAAAGAATATTCAGGGTTGATTTCCTTTTGGGTTGACTGGTTTAATCTTGCAGTCCAAGGAACTCTCAGGAGTTTTCTCTAGCACCACAGTTTGAAAGCATCAGTTCGTCAGCCCTCAGCCTTCTTAATGATCCAACTCTTACATCCATATATGACTACTGGAAAAATCATAGCTGTGACTATATGGACCTTTGTTGGCAAAGTGATATCTGCTTTTTAATATGCTGTCTAGGTTGTCACAGCTTTGCTTCCAAGGAGCAAGCATCTTTTAATTTCATGGCTGCAGTCACAATCCATAGTGATTTTGGAGTCCAAAAAAATAAAATCTGTCACTGTTTCCACTTTTCCCCCATCTGTTTGCCATGAAGTGATAGGACCAAATGCCATGATCTTAGTTTTCTGAATGTTGAGTTTTAAGTTAGTTTTTTTTTTTTTTTCACTCTCCTCTTTCACCATCATCAAGAGGCTCTTTAGTTCCTCTTCACTTTCTGCCATTAGAGTGGTATCATCTGCATACCTGAGGTTGTTGATATTTCTCCAGGCAATCCTGATTCCAGCTTGTGTTTCACTTAAGTCTGACAGTTCGCATGATGTACTCCGCATATAAGTTAAATAAGCAGGCTGACCATCTACAGCTTGCCGTACTCCTTTCCTAATTTTGAACCAGTCTGTTGTTCGTGTCTGGTTCTAACTGCTGCTTTTTGACCTACATACAGGTTTCTCAGGAGACAGGTGAGGTGGTCTGGTATTCCCATCTCTTTAAGAATTTTCCATTTGTGATCCACATAGTCAAAGACTTTAGCATAGTCAATGAAGCAGAAGTAGATGTTCTTCTGGAATTCCCTTGGTTTTTCTGTGATCTAACAGATGCTGGCAATTCGATCTCTGGTTCCTCTGCCTTTTCTAAATCCAGCTTGTACATCTGGATATCCCAGTTTAAAAACTACTGGCTTCAGTGACTTAAGTTTAGATTTAACGATGCTTTCATAAATCATAGAAATTATTAGATTATGTCACCATCTTAATAGAGCCTCTTGTCCTTAAATGTACTCTGTTGTAACTAGTCCTGTAAGATGTTTCTTGGCAAATGGGTTCTGAGATCTGTCTGTGTCTTTTGGTTGGTGCATTTAATCCATTTACGTTTAAGATAATTATGGATATGAATAGACTGGGCAGATGAGAACATGTGCAAGTACGCACTTCCATTTAGCACGTCACTCTGCTTAACCCCCAAATTAAATGTAATTATTTTTTAGGTTAGTCATGTTTGGATTATGGCTTGCAATTGTAATTATCTTTTTTTTTTTAGTCAGGCTATTGATTGTGAAAACAGACATCTTTTACGATTGTAATTATGTAACTATTATTTGGAGAAGGCAATGGCACCCCACTCCAGTCCTCTTGCCTGGAAAATCCCATGGACGGAGGAGCCTGGTAGGCGGCAGTCCATGGGGTCGCTAAGAGCTGGACACGACTGAGCGACTTCACTTTCACTTTTCACCTTCATGCATTGGAGAAGGAAATGGCAACCCACTCCAGTGTTCTTGCTTGGAGAATCCCAGGGGCGGGGGAGCCTGGTGGGCTGCTGTCTATGGGGTCGCACAGAGTCGGACACGACTGAAGCGACTTAGCAGCAGCAGCAACTATTATTTAATACCATTGCATCATGATTTTTAGCAGAACCTTACTAGCATGGGAAATGAACACAATTGTCCAGTAGTTTAAACATTCTTTTGCACTTCCTTTCTTTTGGATTGGAATTAAAACTGACTTTTTCCAATCCTATAGCCACTGCTGAGTTTTCCAAATTTGTTGACATACTGAGTGCAGCACTTTAACAGCATCATCTTTTAGGATTTGAAATAGCTCAGCTGGAATTCCATCACCTCCACTAGCTTTGTTGGAAGTAATGCTTCCTAAGGCCCACTCGACTTCACACTCCAGGACGTCCGGCTCTCAGTGAGTGACCATACCACTGTGATCATTTGGGTCATTAAAACCTTTTTTGTACGATTCTGTGTATTCTTGCCACCTCATTTTAATCTCTTCTGCCTCTGTTAGGTCCTTACTGTTTCTGTCCTTTATTGTGCCCATTCTTGCATGAAATTTTCCTTTGATATCTCCAATTTTCTTGAGGAGATCTCTTGTCTTTCCCATTCTATTGTTTTCCTCTGTTTCTTTGCATTGCTCATTGAATAAGGCTTTCTTATTGCTTCTTGATATTCTCTAGAATTCTGCATTCAGTTGGGTTTATCTTTTCCTTTCTCCCCTACTTTTCACTTCTTTTCTTTCCTCAGCCTTGTAAAGCTTCCTCAGACAACCACTTTGCCATCTTGCATTTCTTTTTGGGGGGATGGTTTTGGTCAGTGCTTCCTATACAATGTTACAAATCTCCACCCACTCTATCACATCTAAGCCCTTGAATCTATTCATCACCTCCATTGTATAATCATAAGGGATTTGATTTAGGTTATACCTGAATGGCCTAGTGGTTTTTCCTTGCTTTCTTCAATTTAAGCCTGAATCTTGCAGTAAGGAGCTGATGATCTGAGCCACAGTCAGCTCCAGGTCTTGTTTTTGCTGACTGTATAGAGCTTCTCATACTGTTCATGGGGTTGTCAAGGCAAGAATACCGAAGTGGTTTGCCATTCCCTTCTGCAGTGGGCCACATTCTGTCAGAACTCTCCACCATGACCCATCCACCTTGGATGGCCCTACACAGCATGGCTCATAGATTCATTGCATTAGACCAGGCTGTGGTTCATGGGATCAGTTTGGTTAGTTTTCTGTGGTTGTAGTTTTAAGTCTGTCTTCCCTCTGATGGAGAAGGATAAGAGCCTTATGGAAGCTTCCTGATGGGAGAGACTGACTGAGGGGGAAACTGGGTCTTGTTCTGATGGGACGGGGCCATGCTCAGTTCAGGGCAGTTCAGTCACTCAGTCGTGTCCGACTCTTTGTGACTCCATGAATCGCAGCACGCCAGGCCTCCCCGTCCATCACCAACTCCCGGAGTTTACTCAAACTCACGTCCATTGAGTCGGTGATGCCATCCAGCCATCTCATCCTCTGTCGTCCCTTTCTCCTCCTGCCCCCAATCCCTCCCAGCATCAGAGTCTTTTCCAATGAGTCAACTCTTCGCATGAGGTGGCCAAAGTACTAGAGTTTCAGCTTTAGCATCAGTCCTTCCAAAGAAATCCCAGGGCTGATCTCCTTCAGAATGGACTGGTTGGACCTCCTTGCAGTCCAAGGGACTCTCAAGAGTCTTCTCCAACACCACACTTCAAAAGCATCAATTCTTCGGTGCTCAGCTTTCTTAACAGTCCAATTCTCACATCCATACATGACCACTGGAAAAACCATAGCCTTGACTAGACGGACCTTTGTTGGCAAAGTAATGTCTCTGCTTTTGAATATGCTATCTAGGTTGGTCATAACTTTCCTTGCAAGGAGTAAGTGTCTTTTAATTTCATGGCTGCAGTCACCATCTGCAGTGATTTGGGAGCCCAAAAAAATAAAGTCTGACACTGTTTCCACTGTTTTCCCATCTATTTCCCATGAAGTGATGGGACCAGATGCCATGATGTTCGTTTTCTGAATGTTCAACTTTAAGCCAACTTTTTCACTCTCCTCTTTCACTTTCATCAAGAGGCTTTTGAGTTCCTCTTCACTTTCTGCCATAAGGGTGGTGTTATCTGCGTATCTGAGGTTATTGATATTTCTCCCAGCAATCTTAATTCCAGCTTGTGGTTCTTCCAGCCCAGCGTTTCTCATGATGTACTCTGCATATAAGTTAAATAAGCAGGGTGACAATATACAGCCTTGACATACTCCTTTTCCTATTTGGAACCAGTCTCAGTAAATATTTAATACAATTTTATGTTGATGAATGGGGGGCTGTGTTCCCTCCCTGCTATTTACCTGGGGCTAACCAGTGGCTCAGAAGGTAAAGCGACTGCCTGCAATGCGGGAGATCCGGGTTCGATCCCTGGGTTGGGAAGATCCCCTGGAGAAGGAAATGGCAACCCACTCCAGTATTCTTGCCTGGAAAATCCCATGGATGGAGCCTGGTAGGCTACAGTCCATGGGGTTGCAAAGAGTCGGACACTACTGAGCCACTTCACTTCACTTCAAACTATGGTGGAGGTAATGAAGATAACGGCGACCTCCCTCAAAAGATCCCAGGCATGCACTGCTACACTCAGTGCCCCCAACCCTGCAGCAGGCCACCACTGACCCACGCCTCTGCCGGAGACACCTGGACACCCACAGGCAGGTCCGGGACAGTCTCTTGTGGGGTCACTGCTCCTTTCTCCTGGGTCCTGGTGCACAGGGTTCTGTTTGTGCCCTCTAAGAGTCTATTTCCCAGTCCTGTATAAGTTCTGGCAGCTCTATGGTGGGTTAATGGCAACCTCCTCCAAGAGGGCTTATGCCATACCCAGGTCTGCTGCACCCAGAGCCCCTGCCCCGCAGCAGTCCACTGCCGACTTATACCTCCTCAGGAGACACCCAAACACAGTCTGTCTCAGTCTCTGTGGGGTCCCTGGGTCCTGCACACAAGGTTTGTTTGAGCCCTCTGAGCACCTCTGGCAGAAATGGGGTTTGATTCTAAATGCAAATTCACCTCTCCTACCGTCTTTCTGGGGCTTCTCCTTTGTTCTTGGATGTGGGGTATCACCTCGCGGCCTTGCCAGTGCCACGCAGCCACTGCTCGCCGCTCCAGCGCATGCAAGTTGGACCATAAAGAAAGCTGAGCACCGAAGAATTGATGCTTTTGAACTGTGGTGTTGGAAAATACTCTTGAGGGCTCCTTGGACTGCAAGGAGATCAAACCAGTCCATCCAAAAGGAAATCAGTCCTGAGTATTCATTGGAAGGACTGATGCTGAAGCTGAAACTCCAATACTTTGGCTACCTGATGCAAAGAACTGACTCATCTGAAAAGACTGTGATGCTGGGAAAGATTGAAGGTGAGAGAAGAAGGGGACGACAGAGGATGAGATGGTTGGATGGCATCACTGACTAAATGGACATGAGTTTGAGTAAACTCCAGGAGTTGGTGATGGACAGGGAGGCCTGGCGTGCTGCAGTCCATGGGGTCACAAAGAGTCTGACACAACTGAGCGACTAAACTGATAAAGCTTCTCCATCTTGAGCTACAAAGACAAATAATCAACCTGATTTTGGTACTGACCATCTGGTGATGTCCGTGTATAGAGTCATCTCTTGTGTTGTGGGAAGAGGGTATTTGCTATGACCAGTGCATTCTCTTGGCAAAACTCCGTTAGCCTTTGCCCTGATTCATTTTTTTAAATTTAAATTTATTTATTTTAATTAGAAGCTAATTACTTTACAATGTTGTATTGGTTTTGCCATACATCAACATGAATCCGCCGTGGGTGTACACATGTTCCCAATCCTGAATCCCCTTCCCACATCCCTCCCCATACCATCCCTCTGGGTCATCTCAGTGCACCAGCCCCGAGCATCCTGTATCCTGCATCGAACCTGGACTGGCGATTTGTTTCATCTTAGAGGAGAACATAGGCAAAACACTCTCCGACATAAATCACAGCAGGATCCTCTATGACCCACCTCCCAGAATATTGGAAATAAAAGCAAAAATAAACAAATGGGATCTAATTAAAATTAAAAGCTTCTGCACAACAAAAGAAACTATAAGCAAGGTGAAAAGACAGCCTTCAGAATGGGAGAAAATAATAGCAAATGAAGCAACTGACAAACAACTAATCTCAAAAATATACAAGCAACTCCTGCAGCTCAATTCCAGAAAAATAAACGACCTGATTCATTTTTTAGTCCAAGGCCAAACTTGCCTGTTACTGCAGGTATCTCTTGGCTTCCTACTTTTTGAATTCCAATCCGCTATAATGAAAAGGACATCATTTTTGGTTTTAGTTCTAGAAGATCTTGTAGGTCCTTGAAGATCTTGTGGTTCTGTGAAGAACTAGTCAACTTCATCTTCTTTAGCATTACTGGTTGGGGCATAGACTTGGATTACTGTGATGTTGAATGGCCTGCCTTGGAAACGAACCAATATAATTCTGTCCTTTTTGAGACTGCACTCAAGTACTGCATTTTGGACTCTTTTGTTGACTATTTCTTCTCAGGGATTCTTGCCCACGGTAATAGATATAATGGTTGTCTGAATTAAATTTGCCCATTCCAGTCCATTTTAGTTCACTGATTCCTAAGATGTCAATTTTCACTCTTGCCATCTCCTGCTTGACCACTTCCAGTTTACGTTGATTCATGGACCTAACAGTCCAGGTGTTATGCAGTATTGTTCTTTTTTTCTTAATACATATATTTTACTGAAGGAGAGTTGACTTACAGTGTTTCAGGTGCACAGCAAGGTGACTCAGTTATCCACACACATGTACATTATTTTCAGATTGTTTCCCTTCATAGGTTATTACAAAATATTGACTGTAGTTCCTGGTGCTATACAGTAAACCTTTGTTGCTTATCTGTTTTTTTTAGTTAGAAATCGAGCATTCTATTCATGCTAAGTCAAACAAGTGGAATCAAAATGTCATAAAATTTTTAGTTAGGCAAAAATTCATAAGTTTTCTAAAATATATATATATATATTATGCTATGCTGTGCTAAGTCACTTCAGTCGTGTCCGACTCTGTGCGACCCCATAGACGGCAACCCACCAGGCTCCCCCATCCCTGAGATTCTCCAGGCAAGAACACTGGAGTGGGCTGCCATTTCCTTCTCCAATGCACGTATCACTTTTCACTTTCATGCATTGGAGAAGGAAATGGCAACCCACTCCAGTGTTCTTGCCTGGAGAATCCCAGGGACGGGGGAGCCTGGTGGGCTGCCGTCTATGGGGTCGCACAGAGTTGGACACAACTGAGGCGACTTAGCAGCAGCAGCAGCATATGTATACAAAAGTTTTTCTACTATGCTTGATAAAGGCTTGAGAAGGAACATAAAAAAAAAGAGATGGAGAAATTGGAGAACATAAGCTAAATGAAACGGGAGCACTGAATATGAAATAGAAAAAGTGAAAATAACCAGATAAAAGTAAAAGATGCTCATATAGTCCAGTTGTTTTTAAACACAGCTGCTCATTAGAAACACATTTGGAGCTCTGGAGAAAAAAAAGCGTTTTCTATTTTTCAAAAAATTCCAAGATAATTCTGATATGATCTGGATTTTAAAGTGATGACAGGATTTTCTATTAAATGTTAGTTTTCTTGATAAGTCTATTTTTTTGTTGTTGACAATCATGATACAATGCTATTGAGTGAGTAATAGTTACATAATCACAATGGTAAAAGATGTTTATCAGTTTTCACAATTGATAGCCAGACAAAAAATAAACGATAATTACAATTGCGAGCCATAATGGGAACATGATTAACCTAACAATATAAAATGCTGCTGCTGCTGCTGCTGCTAAGTCACTTCAGTCGTGTCCGACTCTGTGTGACCCCATAGACGGCAGCCCACCAGGTCCCCAGTCCCTGGGATTCTCCAGGCAAGAACACTGGAGTGGGTTGCCATTTCCTTCTCCAATGCATGAAAGTGAAAAGTGAAAGTGAAGTTGCTCGGTCGCGACCCCATGGGCTGCAGTATAAAATAATTGCATACAATTTGGGGGGGGGGGGATCAAGCAGAGTAATATGATAAGTGAAAGTGCATATATGCATATGTTTTCATCCGCCCAGCCAGTCAATGTCTTTTGGTTGGTGCATTTAACCTATTTACATTTAAGGTAATTATCGATACATATGATCCTATTAGGGCTTCCCTCACAGTTCAGTTGGTAAAGAATCTGCCTGCAATGCAGGAGACCTGGGTTTGATCCCTGAGTTGGGAAGATCCCCTGGAAAAGGGAAAGGCTACCCACTCCAGTATTCTGGCCTAGAGAATTCCATGGACTGTATAGTCGATGGGGTTGCAAAGAGGTGGACATGACTGAGTGACTTTCACTTTCACTTTCATTTTCATGATCCTATTACCATTTACTTATTTGTTTTGGGTTTATTTTCTGTAGGGCTTTTGCTTCTCTTGTGTTTCATGCCTAGAGAAGTTCCCTTAGCATTTGTTGTAAAGCTGGTTTGGTGGTGCTGAATTCTCTTAGCTTTTGCTTGTCTGAAAAGCTTTTGATTTCTCCATCAAATCTGAATGAGAGTCTTGCTGGGTAAAGAAGTCTTGGTTGTAGGCGTTTCTCTTTCATGAGTTTAAATATATGGTGCCATTCCCTTCTGGTTCATAGAGTTTCTGTTAAGAAGTCAGCTGATAACCTGATGAGACTTCCCTTGTATGTTGTTTGTTGTTTTTCCCTTGTTGCTTTTAATATTTTATCTGTCTTTAATTTTTGTCAGTTTGATTACTATGTGTCTCAGTGTATTCCTCCTTGGGTTTACCCTGCCTGGGACTCCATGTGCCTCCGGGACTCGGTTGACTATATCCTTTCACATGTTAGGGAAGTTTTCAGCTATTATCGCTTCAAATACTTTCTCAGGTCCTTTCTCTCTCTTCTACTTTGGGACCCGTATATCACGGATGCTGGTGTGTTTAATGTTGTCCTAGAGGTCTCTTAGTCTGTCTTCATTTCTTTTCATTTTTTTTTTTTTTCTATATTCTGTTCTGTGGTAGGGATTTCTGCCATCCTGTCCTTCAGGTTATGTATCTGTTCTTCTGCCTCAGTTATCCTATTGATTCCTTCTAGTGTATTATTTATCTCTGTTTGTTTGTTCTTTAGTTCTTCTAAGTCTTTGGTAAACATTTCTTGCATCTTCTCCACTGTTTTCCCAAGATCCTAGGTCATATTTACTACCATTATTTTGAATTATTTTTCTGGAAGGTTGCCTTTCTCCACTTCTTTTTGTTGATTTTCTGGGGTTTTATCTTGTCCCTTCATCTGAGACATAACTCTCTGCTTTTTCATGCTGATTCAGTCCAGTCCAGTTGCTCAGTCATGTCCGACTCTTTGCAACCCCATGGACTGCAGCACGCCAGGCTTCCCTGTCCATCACCAACTCCCAGAGCTTACTTATGTCCATTGAGCTGGTGATGCCATCCAACCATCTCATCCTCTGTCGTCACCTACTCCTCCCGCCTTCAATCTTTCCCAGCATCAGGGTCTTTTCAAATTAGTCAGTTCTTTGCATCAGGTGGCCAAAATATTGGAGCTTCAGCTTTAGCATCAGTCCTTCCAATGAATATTCAGGCCTGATTTCCTTTAGGATTGACTGGTTGGATCTCCTTGCAGTCCAAGGGACTCTCAAGGGTCTTCTCCATCACCACAGTTCAAAAGCATCAATTCTTTGGCACTCAGCTTTCTTTATAGTCCAACTCTCACATCCATACATGACCACTGGAAAAACCATGGCTTTGACTAGATGGACCTTTGTCAGCAAAGTAATGTCTCTGCTTTTTAATATGCTGTCTAGGTTTGTCATAGCTTTCCTTCCATGGAGTAAGTGTGTTTTAATTTCATGGCTGCAGTCACTGTCCACAGTGATTTTGGAGCCCAAGAAAATAAAGTCTGTCACTGTTGCCATTGTTTCCCAATCTATTTGCCATGAAGTGATGGCAAATACTGCCGTCATGCTGATTAACTTTCTGTAATGTGATTTTTGTTCTAGCTGCTGTGCGATTGTGATTCTTCTTGCTTATTCTGTCTGCCCTCAGATGGAGGAGGCTAAGAGGCTTGTGTAAGCTTCCTAATAGGAGGGACTGGAGGTGGGAAAAACTGGGTCTTGCTCTAGTAGGCAGGGCCTTGCTCAGTAAAGCTTTAATCCAGTTATATACTGATAGGTGGGGTTCCCTCCCTGTTAGTTGTTTGGCCTGAGGTGACCCAGCCCTGGAGTCTGCTGGGTCTATTGTAGGGATAATGGCACCTCCAAGGGGGACCTTCCGGGACTGCTGCTGCCAGCACCCCTGTCCCTGTGGTGAACCCCTGCTGACCCACGCCTCCACAGCAGGCCCTCCTACACTGGCAGGTGGTTTGGGGTCGGTCTCCTGTGGGGTCACTGCTCCTTTCCTCTGGGTCTTGGTGCATGCAACATTTTGTTTCTGGCCTCCAAGACTGGAGTCTCTCTTTCCCCCAGTCCTGTGGAAGTCCTGCAGTCAAATCCCACTGGACTTCAAGGTCTGATTCCCTGGGATTCCTAGTCCCTTTGTCAGATCCCCAGGCTGGGAAGCCTGACGTGGGGCTCAGGACCTTCACAACAGTGGGAGAACTTCTTTGGTATTACTGTCCTTCAGTTTGTGGGTCACCCACCCAGCAGGATGTGATCGGGATTTGATCTTATCATGATTGTGCCCCTGCTACTGTCTCGCTGCAGCTTCTTCTTTGTCTTCGGAGGTGGGTATCTGTTTCTGGTGGGTTCCAGCATTCTCCTGTCAATGGTTGTTCAACAGCTAGTTGCGATTTTGGTGCTCTCCACAATTGTTCTTTATAGCATTGGACATTATTTTCACCACCACACATATCCACAACTGGACATTGTTTTCGCTTTGGCCCAGCGGCTTCATTCTTTCTGGAGCTATTAGTAATTGCCCACTGCTTTCCCAGTGGCTGAGACAGTAAAAAAAAAAAAAAGCAACTGCAATGCAGGAGACCTGGATTCCATCCCTGGGTTGGGAAGATCCCCTGGAGCAGGGAATGGCTACCCACTCCAGTATTCTTGCCTGGAGAATTCCATGGACAGAGGAGCCTGGTGGGCTATAGTCTATGGGGTCACAAAGAGCTGCAGAGGACTGAGTGACTAACACTTTGACTTTCATACTTCCCCATTAGCACACTGGACACCTTCCAACCTGGGGGACACATCTTTCAGAGTCGTATCTTTTTGCCTTTTTATACTGTTCATAGGGTTATTGTGTCAAGAATACTGGAGTGGTTTGCTGTTCCCTCCTCCAGTGGACCACCTTTTGTCAGAACTCTTCACTGTGACCCATCCGTCTTGGGTAACCCTGCATGGCATGGCTCATAGCTTCACTGGGTTACACAAGCCCCTTCACCACGACAAGACTATGATCCAGGAAGGGACTTCGGGATAGAGTTTGGTGTATGGAAGTACTTGATAAACTTGTGTGGAATGGAAGGAGGGGGGTCTTCTGACCACACAGAGCTTGGCTGGCTTCAATGGACTCTTCTAATGATACAGGCACTTTAAGCCCAAGATAATAAGGGGAGGGAAGAATGCGTTTCTAGGACCCAGTTCCATCCAAGTAAAGCCACCAGGCTGACTGCCAGTTGGTTCCTCCCCAGCGCAGTCACTTTTTTCCCATAGTTAAACCTCCTCTCTCCTACGTCAATTCTCAATTCATTCTGACTATGTTGTGCCTCTGCTGACCACCCCCAACCTCATATTTTCGCTTTGAAAGAGCCTTACTAAAGCATCACACTGTAAATCACATCATCAGTCAGTAAATAGCATCCCAGGATGTAGACGAGTATCATCTTGTTCTTGGTGGCTCTGCCCCTTCGGGAGTGGCTGCACCTGAGATTTTCTGTCGTTCCCTAAAGCTTAGCTCACTGCTCCAGGAAACTGGGACATCCAGGGAGCTCACCCTGTCTCACCCCATGTGAGCAGTGAGTGAACCTGCAGCCCCATGGCTGTGCAGACCAGGGAGTGGACAGGCCAGGGTGGGTAAGAAGCTGGCCAAGCCTTCACGGGGCTCTGCTTTCTGATAGGCTTGTAAGTCAGAGAGCCCCCAGATTGCCACCCTTGACCCCACTCACCCAGCGAGTCCCTGTCCAAATGGACGGCCCCGCCCCGCCCCTCATGTGCAGCTGCAGGCGGGTCCAGCTGCCAGAGGGAGTTCAAGTACTCTGAGCTGGGGCAGGACCGGGGCTCCTCTCCCAGCCTGGTGAAGTCCAAGGCCTTCAGTGTGAGATCATTTACCTTTTAGTTCAGATCCTTTTCAGAATCTAATGAGTTAGTTCCTTACAGACCCAGCTCATCTTCTATAGAAATCAGTTACCTGGGTCTTTAGAGGCCAGAGAAGGAATCCTGCTCATTCTACAGCTCATGCACAGAAGGTCACTGATCGAGTTTCACTGCATTTATTCAGGGAGGTTTGGAACGTGAGAGGCCTTGTGTGAGCACATTTTGGGATCCTCTTTAGAGACTGTAAGTTAAGAAAGTGTCCAAGATGAAAAGGTTACCCCAACTCATGCCACTTGAGTCTCCACATACGTCATCTCAGTGACAGGCTGGAGGAGTGACGACCTCACACGTGAGCATGTTCCCAGGATCTGAACAGAGCACACACTCCTCCATGCAAACACACGCACACATGACACCCTTATACATGGACCCAGCTTCTATGAGTAAACTTGCTGTTGCTGACTCTCTTCTCTTAACCTGAAATAAGACAGACTTCACTGTCATCCATTAGCCTAGGATTTGGGCCACAAGCTGAATCTCACATTTCCCTGTGCTCACAGTTGCAGAATATTCAGGGCTGGAGGGTACAGGACAGAGTCAGAGAAGTGGGTCCCTGGCAAGATGGGTAACTTCTGCAAACCTGCCTCCTCACTGTCCATTGTCCTAGGCTCACTGCTACTGTGCAGCTGTCGCCAAGATGAAGTGGGAATAACGTGGGGAAGGCATCTCCACGCCGTCTCCCAAGGAGGTCACTACTGACATTTTCTTGCAGATGGTTTTGGTGGAGCAGGACTCTGGCATACCTGGCCATCTGTCCTATGTGTCGGTAGCACAACTCAGAGCACCCCTTGTTGGAGGTGGGGAGATTCTGGTCAATAGGACCCCTGGTCTAGTCCATGCTTGGGAAGGTGAGAAGGGCTCCTTAAAGAGTAATGGTGATTGCTTATTTTCACTCTTAACATGGACGTATCCTTCTCGTGAGGACAGTTCAGTCCAGGGAAGGTGCAGATTCCTAAGCCTGTGTGGGTGCTCAGTTGCTTCAGTAGTGTCCGACTCGTTGTGACCCTGTGGACTGTAGCCCATCAGGCTTCTCTGTCCTTGGGATTCTTGAGGCAAGAAGTGGGTTGCTGGGTCCTCCTCCAGGGGATCTTCCCAACCCAGGGATCGAACCTGCATCTCATGTCTCCAGCATTGGCAGGCAGGCTCTTTACCACTAGTACCACCTAAGCTCTTACTGTAAATAATTGATGGAGCCAAGAGAAGAGGGGTCAGGGCTCAGGCTTTCTGAAGGGGGAGCCTTGCCCTCCGCCCTGGCCCAGGCCTGACCTCACAGTGGCTGCAGGCTGTGACCCACCTGCTGTTGCACTTCTCCTGGTACAGCTGCAGCTGGTTCTCATTGACGTTGAATTCTCTGACCAGGGCATTGCGGTTGGCGCTGTGCAGGTTCTGGTGGGTGTCGTACAGAAAGAGCTGGTTGTTCAGTTCTTCTTGCCACCTCCGCAGCTGGTGGCAGGAGGAATACAGCTCCTCTTCGCTCTCCTGGAGAACAGACGGGACGACAGCCATGGAGGGATCTGCCACCTGGAGGGGAGACTGCAGGGAGCACGGGGCAGACCCGATCGTCTGCGGGGATCTTCCCAGAAGAGCCAGGATCTGTTTTAAGCAAAGATGAGCTCTAAATCATTTACTCCATGGACAGCAGCAGTCTAGAAAACTATGGCTGCCAGTTAAGGGGAGCTTTATCGTGAAACACTGAAACAGCAGCTGCATTGCCCAGTGATTCTGTTTCTTAATCCAGTCTGGTTTTCCATGGGTCTACATCACCTTCTGGTTCTCATCCAAATACAGAGGGCCTGTGCTCGCAGTAGACGCAGCAGGTGAGGGAGAGGGCAGCCTGGACGGAAAGCAGACTGCTGGTGGCCTGGGGTGGAGTGAGTGGAGACAGATGAGGAGCAGGAGTGGCTCTCTGGGGTGATGGAAATGTTCCAGAATTGGTAATAGTGATGGTTACTCAACTCCGAAGGGGCTAAAAAACAGTGAATCGTACAAGTGGGTGAAATGTATGGTATAAGAATCATCTCAAGTAAATCTGTTACCCACTTCCCCCCGCTCCTGCCAGAAGACCCAGGGAAACATGGGTTACACCCCCAGGGATGGGCATGTGACTCCAGCTGGTAATGTTGACTTCCTCCCCTGGCACCACCACCTCCAAGCACAAGACCCAGATCCGGTTAGTGAGCAGCGTCCATGGGAGTTGTTTGGTGCTCTTGGTAAAGAGAAAGTTTCTTTTCTGGTGGATCAGTGGAGAGAGTGATGAGTGTCTTCAGTCACTAGTGGTCCTTCTGCCATCGTGTGGAGAAAGAGGGAAACAGAGCCACTGGGAGAGCGCCTGGATCCAGCCATGACCGAAACAAGCCCTGCCCTAAACCGGGCCGTTGTCTGAGCCAAAACAGCACTCCCGTTATGCTGAAAACCTTACAGGGTGAGGACTGTGGATTTTAGCACGGGAGGATGAGTGTGTGTTACCTCTGATGTTTGTAGAAGATCTCTATTGTGCAAAGGATGGCTCCTCGGGAGGTCAGTCTAGTGGCTGTTACCACTGATGCAGTGATTCCAGTGAGAGACTCCAGTGCTACAAAAACATCCATTGGTAATCACAAATGTGCTTCTTTGGTTCTTTATTTTTACAAAAACTGGGCTCAGACTGTACTTTGGTCTGAAATTTTTTTCCCCAGCTTAACAACCTTAACAAACAATCATGGACATGCCCTGGGATAATGGGTTGAATGAACTCTGACTTTGGAGGTGGGGAAAGCCCTGGCAAAGGTTATTCTGACCACTGGCCAAGGTGCAGAGAAGTAAAACAATGACTGTCTTTGCGCAAGGAGCAGAGGTAAATGGACAGCCCTTGGTAACTGATTCCGTGCATTGAGTGAGCCACGGAGAAGAGTCAGTGGTCACCTGCCTTAAATGTTTGTTTTTCCGCAAGGAGACCAGCTTCCTTTTCTGTTAAGACTAAAGCAAACAAAACAAAAGTACGTAAAAGTCTTAACACTGTACTACGAATCACCTCTTTTCATCTTCTCTCCACCTAAAAGAAAACAACTTCTGTGGCTTTCATATATATAATGACTGTTTGTGATCTGGTTGGGGTAAAAAATTCACTGTTTCCACTAATGCTTCGATATAATTGGAGGCCTGTCCTCCTGTTCTGAATCCCAAATCATTTATAGCTGTTATATAGTTCAGTCTGTAGTACTGCATGTCTATATAGAAGAAACATTCAGATAAGTACATAAACATATATATAGTTTAGTGAATAACTATAAAGCAAGCAGCCATGGAATCATCAGCAAGTCTAGAAATAAAGCATTGTTCATGCTTCGTACCCCTCCCGATCAAGACTCCCTCTTCCCTTTTAGAATTTTGTGATAACTATTTCCTGGCTTTCTTTTGAGTCTGAATTGTTACCAAAAATTTTAGTTTTATTTTCTATTCCAAGTCCATGATTATTTCTGTTTTGTATATATATATATATATATATATATATATATATAACTAATTTTTCTTACCATTGCTTTTGTATTGCATTCTTTCTTGCTTACTATGATCATTCTTTAAGCAAAGTTTATTAGTACTAAATTATCTGTCTTTGGATGTCTGAAAATACTTCCATTCTTCCCTCTGTCTTAAAAAGCAGCTATTAGGATATAAAATACCTAGACCTACAGCTGTGTGTGCAAGGCATTTTGAAGGTATCCCTTACTCTTGAGGCTGCTCTTGCCGTACATAGAAGCACTTCTGTGTAGTGTCAGTCGCCTGTAGATAATCTGTCTTCTCTTCTTTTACAATTTTCTCTTTATCCTGATATTCTTCCACTTCAGTAGAATACGCATGTATGTGGGTCTCGATACTGCTGTGTTTATAGTTGGAGGATGCTTGTCTCTGCAGTGCTAGAAAATTCTCAGCCATGATTTCTTGTTGTTCAGTCAGTCGTGTATGACTCTTTGCAACCCCATGGACGGCAGCACACCAGACTTCCCTATCCTTCACTATCTCTCTGAGTTTGCTCAAACTCATGTCCATTGAGTTGATGATGCCATCCAGCCATCTCATCCTCTGTCACCCCTTCTCCTCCTGCCCTCAGTCTTTCCCAGCATCAGGGTCTTTTTCAGTGAGTTGGCTCTTTATATCAGGTGACCAAAGTATTGGAGCTCTAACTTCAGCATCAGTCCTTCCAATGAATACTGAGTGTTGATTTCCTTTAGGATTGACAGGTTTGATCTCCTTGCAGTCCAAGGGACTCTCAAGAGTCTTCTGCAACACCACAGTTCAAAAGCATCAATCCTTTGGTGTTCAGCCTTCTTTATGGTCCGACTTTCACATCTATACATGACTCCTGGAAAAACTCTAGCTTTGACTATATGGACCTTTGTCAGCAAAGTGATGTCTGATTTTTAATACTCTATGTTTGTTGTAGCTTTTCTTCCAAGGAGCAAGCGTGTTTTAATTTCATGGCTGCAGTTACCATCTGCAGTGATTTTGGAGCCCAAGAAAATAAAGTCTATCACTGTTTCCATTTTTTCCCCATCTGTTTGCCGTGAAGTGATGGAACCAGATGCCATGATCTTAGTTTTTTGAATGCTGAGTTTCAAGCCAGCTTTTTCACTCTCCTCTTTCACCTTCATCAAGAGGCTGTTTAATTCCTCTTTGCTTTCTGCCATTAGGGTGGTGTCATCTGCATAACTGAGGTTGCTGATATTTCTCCCACCAATCTTGATTCCAGCTTGTGCTTCTTCCAGCCTGGCATTTTGCATGATGTACTCTGCATATAAGTAAATCAGAAGGGTGACAATATACAAACTTGACATATTCCTTTCCCAATTTTGAACTAGTCTGTTGTTTCATGCCTGGTTCTAACTGTATCTTTTTGACCTGCTTCTCATGAGGCAGGTCAGGTGGTCTGGTATTCCCATCTCTTTAAGAATTTTCCAGTTGTTGTGATCCACACAGTCAAAGACTTTAGCATAGTCAATTAAGCAGAAGTAGATGTTTTTCTGGAATTCCCTTGCTTTTTCTATGAACCAGTGGATGTTGCAATTTGATCTCTGGTTTCTCTGCCTGTTCTAAATCCAGCTTGTATATCTGGAAGTTCTCAGTTCACGTACTGTTGAAGCCCAGCTTGAAGGATTTTGAGCATTACCTTGGTACCATGTGAAATACACACAACTGTGCAGTAGTTTGAACATTCTTTGGCATTGCCTTTCTTTGGGATTGGAATGAAAACTGACCTTTTTCAGTCCTGTGGCCACTGCTTTTTCCAACTTTGCTGGCATACTGAGTGCATCACTTTAATAACCTCATCTTTTAGGATTTGAAATAGCTCAACTGGAATTCCATCACCTCCACTAGCTTTGTTCGTACTGATGCTTCCTAAGGCCCACTTACTTTGCCTTCCAGGATGTCTGGCTCTAGGTGAGTGATCACATTGTTGTGGTTATCTGGGTCATTAAGACCTTTTCTGTGCAATTTTTCTGTGTACTCTTGCCACCTCCTCTTAGTATCTTCTGCTTCTGTAGGTCCATACTGTTTCTGTCCTTTATTATGCCCATCTTTGCATGGAACATTCCCTTGGTATCTCTAATTTTCTTGAAGAGTTCTTTCCCATTCTATTGTTTTCCTCTATTTCTTTGCATTGTTCACTTAAGGCTTTCTTATCTCTCCTTACATTGGCACATTATCTCCCTTATTTCTCCTTTTTTATCTCTCTTACATTAGAACTTCTCATTTTACTTTTTTTTACCATTTTAATATTTATTTTATCTTGCTATATTAAGACAAATTCTCCAAACACAATCTTCACATACATTAATCCTTTCCTTAACTGTACCCATTCTGGAACTTCCCACTTACTAAGGTCTAAAAAAATTGTTTCAAGACTTTTCAACTCAGAGTTCCAGAGATTTCTCTCCTGGTCCTTTCATTCCTGCATCTTGATTGGGTTTAAGGAAGGTTGATCTTTTTAAAATGTGTGTATCCAATTGGATTCTCTTTTTTTAAACTTTTTTGCAATTTCAGTGTTATTTCCTATGCACTGGAGTCAGTTCTCTTGCTTTTCTGCTCGCTAGATAGATTAGCCTTATAGTCCTTGAGGGTTAAAATTTCTGTGTGCAGCTCATCTGGAATGGAAGTGCCTTTCCACCTCTGTGTGTACAGCGGCATCTGGTTGTCTGGAAGCTCTCAATGGGGGACTCCCAAGGGCCAGGCCAGCAGTGTTACCGTGATGGACCGGGGCACTAAGTCCTCTGGATGCTACTAATCCTGTGTCCCAGCCGCACAGCTGTGTCCACTTTCTCCCATCCTGTCAAGAAGCAACTGACCGCTGGCCTGGATCCTAGGTATCTGCCAGGTGTCTTTTCTTGAAGGGTATTTCAGAAGAGTGATGCCCACTAGCCCCAGACAACCTAGCTGTGTACAGTTCCATGTGCATTAGCACACAAAAATGAAATAACAAAAATCACCTAACCAAACGCAAGCAATTATAAAAAGAACAGGAGGCTAAGGAAAGACTGAGTCACTGGAGATAAACGATAACCACAGAAAATGGCCGAATTGGTCAACCCAAATATCAAATAAATGCAAGAGTAGGTTGTTTTGTGGGAAAAGCACAAACACAGAATCAGGGAAGTAGATAATCCATTATCTAAACTAAACCAGGAAAGTGTGGAAGGTTAACTTGACAAATAAAACCTAACAGGTATAAACTAAAGATAAGGAGATGTGGCAGGAGTGTATGAAGTAGAAGACTGAGTGATGATGGAAAGAGTAAGTACCTGCGTGTAATTATTTTAAGGCTCTTATGTCTTCAATATATATTTTAGATATGCACATACATAATAGCTATTATAGAAAAGTAGCCCATAAGAGATAGTAAATTGTTTTATCCTAAAAGAAAATGAGAAAATTCTCAGGCCCCAGAAGCTTCACAAACGATGTCTTTGTTGTGTGTTGTAGGTAGGTAGCAGTTACCTCCAGTTCTAGTCAGAATGTGCCATCGCCCTGGGAAAGAAGGCTTCTGAGTAATTTTTATGAAACCAGCACAAAACCTGACCCCCCAAAAAAATCAAAGAATACCAGTGAGAAAGTCCTAAAAACACAATAACACATATGTTATAGAAACACGTCAAACCATACAATCCTACTGTATTTCACTAAGAAATTCTTTTCTCCTTCTCTTAAGATGATTGTGTCACACCTCCACCCTCCCTGAGTGTGCACGCTAAGTTGCTCAGGCGTGTCTGACTCTGTGTGACCCCATGGACTGTGGCCCGCCAGGCTCCTCTGCCCATGGGAGTCTCCAGGCAGCAACACTGGAGTGGGTTGCCATGTCCTCCTCCAGGGGATCGTCCCCTCTCAGGGATCAAACCCGCGTCTCTTAGGTCTCCTGCACTGGCAGGCAGGTTCTTCACCACTAGCGCCACCTGGGAAGCCCTAACCCTCCCCAGGGTCAGCCGATGGCCTTACTTTGTCTTTTGTGTAGAAGAAATTACATGGGAAATCTTCCCATCTCGGCCCCTTACCAGCGCCCACGGCTTCCCTCCTGCACTCACACTTTCTCTGCTTCCCTTCTCCACTACGTCGTCTCCATCAGCAGCACAAGCACATCTTCAGAAGCTCTCCCTTCACCCACCCCAGCTCCTGACCCACCCCTCTCGTCACCTTCACAGCCAGTGTCCTCGAATAAGTCATATGTTCCTCATCACTGTATCATGTACTCACGTTCTGCATTTTCAGTTTTTATTAATTATATATATACAGAGTTTAAAGAGCTACTAAATACTCCTTGGAAGAAAAGTTATGACCAACCTAGATAGCATATTCAAAAGCAGAGACGTTACTTTGCCAACAAAGGTTCGTCTAGTCAAGGCTATGGTTTTTCCAGTGGTCATGTATGGATGTGAGAGTTGGACTGTGAAGAAGGCTGAGCGCCAAAGAATTGATGCTTTTGAACTGTGGTGTTGGAGAAGACTGTTGAGAGTCCCTTGGACTGCAAGGAGATCCAACCAGTCCATTCTGAAGGAGATCAGCCCTGGGATTTCTTTGGAAGGAATGATGCTAAAGCTGAAACTCCAGTACTTTGGCCACCTCATGCAAAGAGTTGACTCATTGGAAAAGACTCTGATGCTGGGAGGGATTGGGGGCAGGAGAAGAAGGGGACGACAGAGGATGAGATGGCTGGATGGCATCACCGACTAGATGGATGTGAGTCTGAGTGAACTCCGGGAGTTGGTGATGGACAGGGAGGCCTGGTGTGCCGCAATTCATGGGGTTGCAAAGAGTTGGACACGACTGAGTGACTGAACTGAACTGAACTGAAGAGCTACTAGGATTATTACCAAAAATAACCCAGCTGTCTCCTGGGCACCACCCCCTGCCCCTTGACCCCTGCTCCCCAAGGTCAGCAGTTGTTCCTTTTGATTATTAACTCCACAGTTCTAACACAAAAGAAAAACCTGCATTTATACTATAAGTTCTTGGTTTTTTCGATGTTAGCAATTATCTTCAAAGAGAAAGATCTGACTATTTTCCCCACTATTTTCCCCCTCTTATCTTATTCCTTGGAGGTAAATCCATTTAGGTTATATCAATTCATGTTTACATTGTGATTTTATTATTATTACCAACTTTGAACTTGTGAATCTTCTTTGACCCCTCATTTTAGATTGAAATACAAAACAATCCTTGTGTTCTTAGAAAACACCTGTGGTGAGATGTTTGCTCTGGCCTGTGACAAAATCTTCGTGGAATTTGCCATCTTTGGTTTTTTTCTCTTTGTTCTCTAGCACCAATGCCTTTCCCTTTTAATTTTTTATGTTGACATTTTAAGCTTACAGAAAAGTTGCAGTAAGAGTTCGGCAAGTTCCATACCCTGGACCACCCAGAGTCCCCAGGGTTACCATCCTGCCCAACCACAGTCCAGCTGTCAAAGCTAAGATGGGGCATTGAAGCCATGTGAGTAACGTGCAGATTTTATTTGGTTTTCACTGGCTTGTCCACCCGTGTCCTCTTTCTCGTCCAAGCCCCAGTCCAGGATCCCACACAACACGCAGTTGCTACGGCTTCCAGTTTCCTCCAATCCGTGGCTTTGCTTCAGTGCCACTGCCACCGCTCCCCACCCCGCCGCCCCGCCATGTATGGCCTGAACACTTTTGAAGACTGCTGGTCATTTGCTTCGTAGAACATCTTGCATTTCAAGGGTTTGTCTGATGATTTGTTTGAAGTTGGTGGCTCATACAGTAAAGAATACACCTGCAATGCAGGAGACCTGGGTTCGATCCCCTGGAGAAGGGAGTGGCTATCCACTCCTGTATTCTTGCCTGGAGAATCCCATGGACAGAGGAGCCTGGCAGGCAACAGTCCATGGGGTCACAAAGAGTCGGACGTGACTGAGCGACTAACACTTGCACAGAAACGAGGTACCTTCTCAGGTGTGTGATGCCACGGCGGTGCCACTGATCATTTTTGGTGTGATGATATCTGCTAGGTCCATCCACTGAAAGCTCCTGATTTTCTTTTTACAATTTTATTTCCTAGAAGAAGGTATTTTGAGACTGCAAATAGCCTGCCCTCCTCAAACTTGAACTAATTTTAGCATCATGTGTAGACCTTGACAGTGGGGTTCTGGTGGTAATCTGTTTCCCTCACACCTGTGTTTATGCTTTTCAAGGTTTATTTTTTATTGTAGTTTATTCTTATGCAAGTGTAGTTGATTTATAATGTATCAATTTCTGCTGTACAGTAAAGTGGCTCAAATATACACACACATATATATTCTTTTCAGCACGGTTTTATCCCACGATATTGAACATAGTTCCCTGTACTGTAGGGATCTGGTTGTCTAGCCATCCCATATGTAATAATGTGCATCTACTAACCCCTAACGTCAACATCATCCCTCCTCACCCTCCTCCCTGCTTGGCAACCACAAGTCTTTCTGTTTCATAGCTGTGTTCATTTGTATTGTTTTTGATTCCACATGTAAGTGATGTCATATGGTATCTGTCTTTCTCTTCAACTTATTTCACTTAGTATAATAATTTATGGTTGCATCCATGTTGCTATAAATGGCATTATTTATCATTTTTAATGGCTAAGTAATATTCCACTGTATACATGAACCAGTGAAGTTGCTCAGTCATGTCCAACTCTTTGCGATCCCATGGACTGTAGCCTACCAGGCTCCTCCATCCATGGAATTTTCCAGGCAAAAGTACTGGAGTGGATTGCCATTTCCTTCTCCAGGGGATCTTCCCGACCCAGGAATTGAACCCAGGTTTCCCACATTGCAGGCAGATGGTTTACTGTCTGAGCCACCAGGGAAGCCCTTGTATACATGTACCACGTCTAATTTATCCATCTTCTGTTGATGGACATTTAGGTTTTTCCAAGAGTCATGTCTGACTCTTTGCAACCCCATGGACAGCAACATGCCAGGCTTCCCTGTCCTTCACTATAACCCAGAGTTGGTTCAATCTCTTGTCTATTGAGTCAGTGATTCCATCCAACCATCTCATCCTCTTTCAACTCCTCCTCCTCCTGCCATCAGTCTTTCCCAGCATCCAGGTCTTTTCCAATGAGCCAGCGCCAAAGTATTGGCACTTCAGCATCAGTCCTTCCAATGAATATTTAGGGTTGATTTCCTTTAGGACTGACTGGTTTGATCTCCTTGCTGTCCAAGGGACTCTCAAGAGTCTTCTCCAACACCAGAGTTTGAAAGCATCAACTTTGTGTCACTCAGCCTTTTTTATGGTCCAACTCTAACATCCATACATGACTACTGGAAAAGGCTCAGAGGTTAAAGCGTCTGCCTGCAATGCAGGAGACCTGGGTTTGATCCCTGGGTCAGGAAGATCCCCTGGAGAAGGAAATGGCAGCCCACTCCAGTATTCTTGCCCGGAGAATCCCATGGACGGAGGAGCCTGGTGGGCTGCAAGTCCACAGGATCGCAAACAGTTGGACACGACTTCACTTTCACTTTCACTTTTGACTGTATAGACCTTTGTCAGCAAAGTGATGTCTCTGCTTTTTAACATACTGTCTAGGTTTGTCATAACTTTTCTTCCAAGGATCAAGTGTCTTTTAATTTCATGGCTGCACTCACTGTCCATAGTGATTTTGGAGCCCAAGAAAATAAAGCCTGTCACTATTTTCACTTTTTCTCCTTTTATTTGCCATGAAGTGATGGGACCAGATGCCATGATCTTAGTTTTTTGAATGCTGAGTTTTAAGCTAGCTTTTTCATGCTCTTCTTTCACCTTCATCGAGATGCTCTTTAGTTCCTCTTTGCTTTCTGCCATTAGGGTGATGTTTTCTGCATATCTGAGGTTATTGATATTTGTCCTGGAAATCTTGATTCCAGCTTGTGCTTCATCCAGCTCAGTATTTCCCATGATGTACTCTGCATATAAGTTAAATAAGCAAGGTGACAATATACAGCCTTGATGTACTCCTTTCCCAATTTGTAACTGGTCCGTTGTTCCATGTTGGGTTCTGACTGTTGCCTCTTGTCCTGCGTGCAGGTCTCTCAGGAGGCAGGTCAGGTGGTCTGGCGTTCCCATTTCCAAGGCTGGGCTGTTGTAAATAGTGCTGCTGTGAACATAGGGCCACATGTATCTTTTCAATTTATAGTTTCGCCTGGGTATATGCCCAGGAGTAGGATTGCTGGATCAAATGGCAACTATTAGAGTTTTTTGAGAAACTTCAATACTGTTGTCCATAATAGCAGCACCAGTTTACATTCCCACCAACATTGTAAGAGGTTTCCCTTTACTCTACACCCTCTCCAGTGTTTTTTTGTGGAATATTAAACAATGGCCTTACTGACTGCTGTGAGGTGTTGCCTCATAGTCGGTTTGATTTGCATTTCTCTAAATAACTAGTGATGTTGGGCATCTTTTTGTGTGCCTGTTGGCCGCCTATATATCTTCTTTGGAGAAATGTCTATTTAAGTCTTCAGCCTGTTTTTCTACTGAGTTGTGTATTTTTGTGTTGTTGTGTGAGCTGTTTGTGTGTTGTGGAGATTAAGCCCTTGTGGGTCGCATCATTTTCAAATATTTTCTCCTGTTCCATAGATTGTCTTCTCATTTTGTTTGTATTTTTCTTTTGCTGTGAAAAAGCTTGCAAATTTGATTAGGTCCCATTTGTTTGTTTTTATTTCTATTGCCTTGGGAGACTGACCTAAGAAAACACTGGTATGATTTATATGAGATAATGTTTTGCCTGTGATCTCTTCTAGGAGTTTGATGGTGTCCTATCATAGGTTTCTAAGTCTCTAAGCCATTTTGAGTTGACTTTTGTGCAATGTGAAAGGTTGTGTTCCAACTTCACTAATTTACCTGCAGCTGTCCAGCTTTCCCAGCACCACTTCCTGAACTGACTTTTTCTCATTTTAAATTCTGCCTCCTTTGTGGAAGATGGATTGACTGTAGGTGTGTGGGTTTTTCTGAGCTTTCTGTTCTCTTCCATTGATTCATTTGTCTGCTTTTCTGTCGCATTGCACTGCTCTGATTACTGCAGGTTTGGAGTATCGTCTGAAGTCTGGTAGGGTTATCCCTCCCGCTTTGTTGTTCTTCCTCAGGATTACTTGGGCAATTCCGGGGCTGTTATGGTCCATATAAACATAAGGAGCATTTGTTCTAGTTCTGTGAAAAAAGTCATGGGTAATTTGACGGGGATAGTATTAAATCTATAGATTGATGTGGGTAGTACTGTCATTTTAAAAATATTGATTGTTACAATCCAAGAGCATGGGCTCTTTCCATTTTGGGAACCCTTTAATATCCTTCATTAATGTTTTGTGCTTCTCAGCATATTCATCTTTCACCTCCTTGGTGAGATTTACTCCTAAGTTTGTGTTTTTGTTTTGATGAGATTTTAAAAAGGATTGTTTGTTTACCTTCCCTTTATGATATTTCGTTTTTAGTATAAAGAAATGCAACTAATTTCTGTATGTTATTCTTATATTCTACTACCTTGCTGAATTCCTTCATCAGTTCTAGTATCTTTTTGTATGGCATCTTCAGCATTTTCTATCTATTATGATGTTGTCTGCATATTATGACGATTTTACTCTTTTCCTACCGATTTGAATAACTTTTACTTCTTTTTTCCTCCGATTACTGTGGGTAGGACTTCCAGTAGTGTGTTGACGAGCAGTGGTGAGAGTGGGCATCCACATCTTGGTCCAGATTTTAGCCAGAAAGCTTTCAGCTTCTCAAGGTTGAGTCTATTGCATATGGTTTTTGTCATAAATAGCTTTTCTTGTGTCGAGATATGTTCCCTCTGTACCCACTGTTGTAAGGGTTTTATTGTGAATGGATGAATTTTATCAAGTGCTTTTTCTGCATCTATGGAGAGAATCATGGGCTCTGGTTGATGTAGTTTATCACATTGGTTTACATATGTTGAACCATCCTTGTGACCCTGGGATGAATCCAAGTTGGTCATAGTGTATGACTTTTTTTGGCAGGAAAGTAGGGTTTATACAGGTGGGCATGAGTAAGGAGGGGACAGGCCCAAGGCTCTCATGAGTGAGTGCAGGGCCCACCATTTGTTCTGAGGGCATGATGAGGGATGGATGTGACCTCACCGCCATCTGGGATGAGCCGCTTTTCTGCACCATGTTTTCAAATTCATCCACATTAAACTTAGTAAATCTCCAGTTCTTGGAGATGTGGCTCTTCTGGAACTTGAACTTGGCCCCCTGTGGAGGGCCTCAATCACAGGTACCTTGTTCTGTAGCTTGGTGCAGATGGACATGATGAACTGGGCAATGTGGACCCTGGCCAGTGTGCCCTGGGGCTTTCCAGAGGCAGTGTGCACACCTGTCTGGAGTCCAGCCTGGGGACAGCATGCCAGTCATGCATGTCCACCAGAAAGGGCGGTCTCCAAGGCCCCTTAGGGCAACCGGAGCAGGCCATCAGGCTGCATGCCCTTCTGAGGCTGCCGTGTGCAGCCATCGCACACTGGGCCCCACGGGGAAAAGAGTACAGTCGGCTACATTGGCTGCCGTGGTTTATGGCCTTTTCTGTGTATTGTTGGATTCAGTTTGCTAATACTTGGTTGAGATTTGTTGGGTCTGTAGTCAACAAAATGACTATCCTGTAGTTTTCTCTTTTGGTGGAGTCTTTGGTTTTGGTATCAGGGTGATAGTGGCTTCACAGAAGGTCTTTGGGAGTGTTCCTTCCTCTTCAGTCTTTAGGAGGAGTTGGAGAAGGATCGGTATAAGTTCTCTGTAGGCAGGCCTGCTTTTACATTTGTACCGGCCAGACCAACACTTCCAGTGTTTAAAAAAGAAAGGAAACACACAACAGAGTTAACACTGCCTTTCCCTGTCTTGGTCACTGCCTCCCCACTGACTCAGTCTTTGTCTTGACTTTCAGATGTCCCTTTCAGTTGTTTTATACTTCCACTTCTCTGTTCCATGCAACATGCAATATTGTTTGTTTGCATTTTGTAAAATGTGTATAAATGGTGTCACTGAGTGCACTTTTCTGCATTTCACTTTTCTCACACTGCAGTGTTTGAATGTATCCATGTTGTATGTATGTGCTGAGCTCCATTCTGTGTCACCTTTTTATACTAATCCATCTCTCAAATATCCTACATTTTCCTGTATATCTGCCTAGTAATTTGTGGTTCTCCATTTTTTTTTCTTTGCTGTTTGTGCTGTTAGCTCCCTTCACTCAAATTATACTTGTGCGATCCATCCATGTTGCTTATAGCTCAGTCATTTGAGGTTGCTGTGTGTGCTCCATTGTGTAGACACAAGGTTAACACATACAGGAGAGGGACAGCAGGACCCTTCTGGTTTCGCCTGGTGTGAAACGGCACTACAGACAGTCTTGTACATGTCCTTAGGGGACGCAGGGATGCGCTTCTAGCAGGCACACTGGTGTCTCGCAGTATCTGTAGGGGACTGTCTCCAGGATCTGCCTTGGACTCAAAACTCTCAGGACGCTTGTCTCAGTCCGCCCTCCGCACTCATGGAGTCACCACCTGCTGATTCAGCCAGTGTGGATTGCAAACGTGGTACACGATCTGAGCTTGGTTGAATCCATGAATGCGGAACTCACAGATTACGGAGGGCCAACTGTATGCAGGAGTAGAATGCTTGCTCATAGGCTATGCACACGGTAAACATCAGTAGAGAGTCAAATGTCTTTACAATGTAATTTGCTACCAAATTACACAATTACCAGTACTGTTAAGACTTTGCAATTTTTGCCACTCCAGTAAGTGTGTTAGTGGTATCTTCTTGTGGTCTTAATTTGCATTTTCTCTTACAAATAATAAGCATCTTTTCATTTGCCTATCACCCATTTGGATGTACTCTTATGAGGTGGTTATTCATGAAATACCTTTTACCCTAAAGGATGATCTTAGTAGCTTGGAGGGGTGGAGTCACATTTTCAATGAGATTCTTTGTCAGATACGTTTATTGGAAATTCTTCTTCCACCCTGTGGTTTGCTTTTTTTATCATCCTTACTGTATCTTTTGAGGAGCAGCAGTCGTGAGCGCTAGCAGAGTCTAGTCTCGCTGCCTTCCTTGCCAGGTGAAGCCTTCGGTGTTTTGTTGAAACTTTTCCCTACTGTAAGGCTGTGATACTGTTTGATCTTTTACCTCTTGATCTGTAATCTAACTTTGGTTGATATTTGTGTGTGGTATAAGGTCAGGGTCAGATTTCATGCCTGTGGTGATGTTAAAATAAATTTGCTCAACAGATTAAAAAAAAAAAAAAACTAGGAAAACTGGTCAGTACTCAGAGCCAGTGACCATCCCGTCTTCACTGGACACAATCTGGGTTTCTAGGGATAAGAATCATCTGAACTTCTCACAATGAAAGGTGTAGAATTGTTAATCAGGACCACCAGGTAGCCTAACCACGTGTTCTTCTTTGAATTCTCCTTTGAACCAGTTATGACATTTTAATCATTCCATGGTTAATGAAGGGGTTAAATAAAATTAGACAGGTGTTCACTTAGTATCTTTATGAGAGTTATGACGTTATCCACTTTTAAAAAGTGACCTTTCAGCAGTTTTAATTCATCCTTTGTTCTTTTCTACTCTCCGCGTCTCTTCTGCAGGGCTTTGTCACGGACTCAGGTTTTTGGGCCAGGGTGACTAGTCCAGTCATCAGAGGATGAGGATCGGGGTGGGGCAGCTCTAGGCTGCACAGAGTGGCCTCCTGTGCACAGGACTTGATGACAAGAAAATACAATGATTGATAGTTCTGGCGCACCCTCATGCTTAGTTGAGAAATAACAGGTGTTTTTACTAACATCATTGCATGACTAACACAAAGCATTCTTCCAAAGACCAACAAACTGCAGAATTGTCACGTATTAACTTCAGAAACTTGGGTTTCTACATGGAGTGAGGTTTTGCTTAAAGAAAGACTAGTAACTGAGGGGGAAAAGGAAAGGATAGAAAAGCGTTATTATTATTTTTTATGGTAACTGTGTCATCGCTGGCAGGCCTATATCCTATAGAAGAACAAAAAATGTGAATAGTTTTTAACAAACAACAAAAAATGATTCCAGACAGACTGCTAGTAATCTGTTGAATGAGATAAAGTTTTATTTTTTCAAACTGTGATACAGCCATTTAATTCTCACATTAACAACAGCCAACATTTGTGTGATACATTCACATGATTCTGTGTACACACAAGCACACACTATTTATATAAAAAATAAATTAAGCTTTAATAATAAACACACGTTTACAAGTGCAGCTTTTTAAAGCCTAATGAGAAATAAGTATGGACATTTCTGAGACAGGATCACCATGGAACTGGTTCTTCAGGAAGAAAATATTTTGAGAATGAAAAGCCTAACACAAAATCAGTGAGTAGTTTTCAAATGCCAGTTTTATAATTCTGCATAGTTCTTAATCTAATGATCAGCTTTCTGTTGGTAAGCTTTTAGGGTTGTCTCCAAAAAGCTGGATATCACCTATATGGAAAGTTCATCTACACGTCTAGAAATTAAAAGAACTAGGCCCCCTTTAACCATCCTTCTTAAGTCCAAATAAAACTCACCCTTAGTGGCCCTGGATCAGTCTTCTTAAAATGTTATGCTCAGAAACCTCCTGACTTTGGAAAACTCGAGGGTCCCCTTACACATTTCTACACTGATGTCTAATAATTTCATCCTGAATAGCTGCAAAGGTGCGTGCGGTACATGGTAGATATTGCATCTTCCGGTAAAATATTTCCATTTCCCTTTAAATTTAGCCAAAGGTTCTAAATACAATTGGTGATAGACACTACCATCCTTTCAAAAAGTTCTACAAACAAGGGAATTTTTTAAAATGGTAGGAAATGCCACATTTTTTTTTTACTCATTGAGTTTATATTTTTATTCTACTTTATAAAATTGTAGCTTAATTATTCTTGGCTTATATATTGTTTAGTTACATATCTGTAACAAAATTACACATCATCCTACCTACACAATCATTTAAAAAGGCTCCACATATTTTAAATTTCTTCTGAACTCAGCTTGTTTAATAAACAGAGTACACATTTAATAAAGAACAAAACACAGTAAAATTCCACGGGCAACATAATGAGTCAAAGAAGGCTTCTACTTTGGTTCTTTACTCTCTGTGTAGATTACTATTATCTTTGGTAGAATGGTAATGGTACAGTATCGACTCTGTTCTCCATTTTCAGTTTTACAAATGGAAATGCGAATGATCCTTTTTCACACAGACAAATGAGAACAGAAGGAGTTAGTGGTAGCAGGGTAATCTCAGGATACTCAGAAATCTGGGTATTCCTTCAGTTTTATTGAAAGCAAGGAACTGGAAACCACCAGCACTGGAGGAGGACCCGTATCCTGTTAAGAGGCTTGCACTTTCCAGACACTATACTCAACTGTATCTTGAGTCCTGCTCTAGAGTAAGACTGAATGTGGGGAGAAGACCTACTTCCTTCTGTAAGGGGAGAAAAGGGCATTTTCTCACACTGATGAATCTTTGGATAGAGTGCAACAGGAAGTTGAGGATCTGAAAATTGATCCCCTGAAAAAATGAGTCTGTGACTCCTTAGAAAGCTCTGGTAGACTGCTAGGGGTAAGGCTGGCCCAGTTTAAAAACCACTGGCCTTGGCTTAAGTTCAGCTCTAACTACATCGTAAAGCATATAAATTATTAGATCATGTCACTGTCTTTAATAAAGAAGCAGGTCCTCAAATGTGTTCCTATGTAACTAGTCCTGTAAGATGTCTCTCGGCAAAAGGGTTCTCAGATCAAACTTAGGAAATGTGATATTCTAACCCCTCTTCAGTGTGCACGTTAGGATAGCCAAGTTTACAGCAGAGAAATTAACTTTCTCCAACCTAAATTTCCCAAACTCAAATGATCTAACCAGCTTCATCTATTTCGTTTTCCAACTAATGTTCACCATTTCCCTTACTCAGTAGAATAAAGACAGTTGTGCACACAGGCAGTCGTGGCCTGACTCCATCAGTGCTGCTGCCATCTTTCACAGCGTTCCTGTCACTCTTCTGCTTGATCTGAATTGGCTGTGCTCTTTACCTGGCTGTGAAAGCACAGTCTCAGCTAGGTATTTATACTCAGGTTACGTAGCTTCCAGGCAGACTCGGGGAAGAGCAGCGATGTCATCTGTGCCCCTCTTTCTCTCTCTGTGCATCCTCATGGAGAGACTCCTAACACCAACTTGACCAGATTCATGTGTTACCCTATCATGGGGAGAATGGTGGTACCAAGGCAAATACCCAGTGATGCTGAATCGACATCACTGTAGCACCTGGGAGGAGGAGCCAATCTTTTGGGGCAAGGGTTCTTCTCAGCATCGTGGAGAATGTCAGCACCCGCCTCAGCTGCTCTGCTCCACTCCGCTCTGCGAGGATGTGGCTGGGTGTGGATTCTACAACACAGCAGCTGAACAGATGCTGAGCCTTCTGTCTTCTATGCTGCTACTTCATCATTCCTTTGACAAAGTAGCAGATAAATGCATTTTAAGCAGAAAGGGGAGCCAGATCTTAGCTTTTGAGCTTTTAAATGGAGTGAAGTGGGAAAGTGTTATGTCCTTTACACACCCCAGGCTGCAAATAGGTAATGCCATCGACACCTGAGCTTGTAGGGAAAATGACGGAGCCAAAAGCAGCTTGAGCTGAGGCTCCACCGGCTGCCTGGCCAACAGCTAACAGGACACTGCGCACTGTGGCTGCCCTGCAGCGCCCAGCTCAGTGCCTTTTTCATCTGAGCGTTCTTGAAAGGTGCTTTGAACATTTTTATCACTGGGAATACTTGTCCCTCGGTTGCCAATGCCAAATAAACTAGGAGCTTCAACTCGGGAATAACTAAGAGCCCCACCTTGGTCAGTCTGCTCTCGGGTGTGTTCTCCTGGCTTCATGGGAGAAAAATGCATTTCTTTAGAAGCACATGGTGAGGTTCCGTGAGACCAGGATAATGGCTATTTTTTCCTTAACATTTTAAACACATGGTCTCCCCTGACTTTACTGCTTGCTGGGTGGAAGTCCTCAGTAAATTTGTGTGGAATGGAGGAGGGGGTCTTCTGATCACACAGGGCAGGGCTGTCTTTAATGGACTCTTCAGATAATACAGGCTCGCTAAACTCAGGATCATAAGGGGAGTGGGTTTCTAGGACCCAGTTCCATCCAAGTAAAGCCCCTAGGCTGACTGCTAGTTTGTTCCTCCCAGCACGATCACTTTTTCCCCATAAGTAAACCGCTTTTCTCCTGAGTCAGTTCTCAGTTCATTCTGTGTTGTGCCTCTGCTGACCACCCCGCCCCCAGCCCACTACTGTCCTCACCTTGAAAAAGCCTTCCTAAAGCATCACATGTACAAATCAGTAAACAGCATCCCAGGATGTAGACGAGTATCACCTTGTCTTCAGTGGGTCTGCCCCTTTGGGGGTGGCTGCACCTGAGATTTTCTGTCGTTCCCTAAAGCTTAGCTCACTGCTCCAGGAAACGGGGTCACCCAGGGAGCCTGCCCTGTCTCACCCCATGTGAGTAGTGAGTGAGCCCGCGGCCCTGTGGCTGTGCAGACCAGGGAGTGGACAGGCCAGGGGGGTAAGAAGCTGGCCAGTCCTTAACGGGGCTCTGCTCTTGGACAGGCTTGTAAATCAGAGAGCTCCCAGCTTGCCACCCTTGACCCCACTCACCCAGTAAGTCCCTGTCCTAATGAATGGCCCACCCCACCCCTCATTTGCGGCTGCAGGCAGGTCCAGCCACCAGAGGGAGTTCAAGTGCTCTGAGCTGGGGCAGGACCGGGGCTCCTCTCCGGGCCTGGTGAAGTCCGAGGCCTTCAGCGTGAGATCGTTTGCCTTTCAGTTCAGATCTTTTCAGAATTGAATGAGTTAGTTCCTTACAGACCCAGCTCGTCTTCTGTAGAAGTCAGTTACCTGGGTCTTTAGATGCCAGAGAAGGAATCCTGCTCACTCTACAGCTCGTGCACAGAAGGTCACTGATCGAGTTTCACTACATTTATTCAGGGAAGTTTGGAACGTGAGAGGCCTCATGTGAGCACATTTTGGGATCCTCTTTAGAGACTGTAAGTTAAGAAAGTGTCCAAGATGAAAAGGTTACCCCAACTCATGCCACTTGGGTCTCCACATATGTCATCTCAGTGACAGGCTGGAGGAGTGACGACCTCACACGTAAGCACGTTCCCAGGGTCTGAACAGAGCACACGTTCCTCCATGCAAACTCACACGCATACACGACACCCTTACACACGGACCCAGCTTCTATGAGTAAAACTTGCTGTTGCTGACTCTCTTCTCTCTTAACCTGAAATAAAACAGATTTCACTGTCATCCATTAGTCTAGAACTCAAGGATACATGGCAGACTTGGGGAAGTGGACCCCAGGCAAGAAACCTCTACAAATCTGTATCCTCACTGGTCTTTGTCCTGGGGTCACTGCTGCTGTGCAGTGTCGTCAAGATGAAATGAGAATAACATGGAGAAGGCATCTCCATGCTCTGTTCAGGGAGGTCACTACTGACATTTTCTTGGAGATAGTTTTGGTGGAGCAAGACTCTGGCATACCTGGCTGTCTGTCCTTATGTGTCTGTAGCACAACTCAGAGCACCCCTTGTTGGAAGTTGGGGGGATTCTGCTTTAATTTAGGACCCTGGACAAGCCCAGGCTTGGGAGGACAAGAAGGGCTCCTTAAACGGTAGTGGTCATTGCTTATTTTCACTCTTTCCTGGGCGTGCTCAGGAGGACAGTTCAGCTCAGGGAAGGTGCAGATGCTTGAGCTCTTAGTATAAGTAATTGATGGAGCCAAGAGAAGAGGGGTCAGGGCTCAGGCTTTCTGAAGGGGGAGCCTTGCCCTCCGCCCTGGCCCAGGCCTGACCTCACAGTGGCTGCAGGCTGTGACCCACCTGCGGTTGCACTTCTCCTGGTACAGCTGCAGCTGGTTCTCGTTAACGTTGAATTCTCTGACCAGGGCATCGCGGGTGGCGCTGCGCAGGTTCTGGTGGGTGTCGTACAGAAAGAGCTGGTTGTTCAGTTCTTCTTGCCGCCTCCGCAGCTGGCGGCAGGAGGAATACAGCTCCTCTTCGCTCTCCTGGAGGACAGAGGGGACGACAGCCATGGGGGATGTGCCACCTGGAGGGGAGACTGCAGGGAGCACAGGGCAGACCTGATCATCTGCGGGGATCTTCCCAGAAGAGCCAGGGCCTATCTTATTCAAAGCAAAAAATGGTGCTTTTAAAAGATCTCTAAGGGATAGCTACTTAGGAGGTCAGTCTAGTGCTGTTACACCGATGCAGTGGACCAAGTGAGAGACTCCAGTGCCTCCAAAGCGCGCGTGGATATACACAGGTGGGCTTCTGCTGATGCTGATTTCTACAACAAGTGGACTCTGACCATACATTGGTCTGAAATATTTTTCCCAGGTTAACGACCTAACAGACTGCTGTGGGCATCCCCGCGAGCAAACAGGCAGAACTCTAACTTTGGAGGTGGGGAGAGCGAGGGTGAAAGTTATCCTGACCACTGGCAAAGGTGCAGTGGAATGAAATGGTGATTGTCTTTGCACAAGGGGTAAGGATAAAAGGACAGTCCTTAACTGATGCAACGCAGCGAGTGAGGCACTGAGGAGAGTCAGGGACGACTTTGCCTAAGTGTCTACTCTTCCTCAAAGACACCAATCTTCCTTCCTGCTAATACTAAACCGAAACAAAGCAAGAGCCATGCTGACGTCGCAACACTCAGCTACAAATGGTCCCCTGTCAGCTTCTCTCCACCTGGCAGAAAACAACTTCTTGTGACTTCATATGTGTAATGACTTTTGTGATCTGTTTGTCAGAAATTCATCTTTTCTGCTAATGCTTATATAATTGGAGGCCTTAATCTCTGTTTCTGAATCCCAAAGGATTTGTAGATGTTACATAATTTAGTCATTAGTAGTCCATATATACGTGATATAACAAACATCCAGGAAAGTAAATAAAGCATATGTGCAGTTTAGTGAGGAACTTAAAGCACACAGCGGTGCAGCCACAAGCAAGTCAAAAAGTAGAGCGTCATCCACTCTGCGAGCCCCTCCCAATCAGGGCTCCCTCTTCCCTCTTAGAATTTTGTGACAACTCCTTCCTGGCTTTCTTTGGAGTCTGAGTTATTTCCAAAAAACTTAAGTTTTTATATTCTAAAGTGAAAGTGAAGTCGCTCAGTCGTGTCCGACTCTTTGCGACCCCATGGACTGTAGCCTACCAGGCTCCTCTGTCCATGGGATTTTCCAGTCAAGAGTACTGGAGTGGGTTTTCTCCAGTGGATCTTCCTGACCCAGGGATGGAACCCAGGTCTCCCACATTGCAGACAGACGCTTTACCGTCTGAGCCCCCAGGCAAGTCCATTGTATTCTCAGTCGATGGTTATTCTATTTTGCCATACATATATCTTGGTCACCAGTGTTTGCACTGCATTCCTTCTTCCTTACTATGGTCATTCTTTTTTTTGTTTTTGTTTTTTTTTTACTATGGTCATTCTTTTAGCAAAGTTTATTAGTAGTAAATCGAGTCTTTTTTATCTGAAAATACCTTCATTTTCCCCCCACTCTTGAATGGAAGCTGCTGGATGTAGAATCCCCGACCACAGCTGTGTCTCCGGCCTTGCGAAGGTGTCCCCTCAGCCCTTAGGCTGCTGCTGCTGCTCATGGAGGCACTGCTGCTCCGTGCCAGTCCTTGCAGGGATCTGTCTTTTCTCCTTTCCACACTGCTGTGTTTCTATTGGAGGATGTTTTTCTCTTCAGTGCTAGAAAATTCTCCACCCTGAATATTTCAAGTATTTTATGTTGGAGCCTCTCATTTTACCCTATTTTTTCCCCTTTTAATATACTTTTCTTGTTTTGCTGTATTAAAGCAAATTCCCCAAACACAATCTTTACATTTATTGTTTCCCTTAAAGGTACCCATTCTGGAATTTCCCACTTACTAAGTTTTAAAGATTCCCCCCAACCCAGGATTTTTCAATTTGTATGTTCCAGGATTTCTTTTTTCCCCCAAACTTGAACCTTTTTATTTTGTATTGGGGTCTAGCTGATGAACAATGTTGTGGTCGATTCAGGTGAACAGCGAAGGGACTCGGCCGTACATATATTAATACATGCATCCGTTCTCCCCCAAACCCCGCTCCCGTCCAGGCTGCCACATAACATTGAGCAGAGTTCCCTGTGCTGTATATACAACAGGCTGCAGGGATTTCTTAACTGGTCATTTCATTCCTACATGTTTTTGATTAAGTTTTTTGAATGTATGTATCCACTGGGTTCTCTTTTTACAAAGTATTTGTTTTCAGTTATTTTCAGAGTCACTGGAGTCAGTTCCCTAGCTTCTGTGCTTGCTGGCTGTGTCAGCGTTATTCTCCTTGAGTGCTGAGACGCTCCCGTGCAGGTTCGCCTGGAATGGCAAGCTCCTCCCTCCCTCAGGCTGCACACTGCCCTCTGCCCTCTGCCCTCTGCCCTCTGCCAGGCCCGGAAAGCTTCTGTGTCTTAATGTGTGTTGTATGTAGGTAGCAGTTACCTCCAGGTCTATTCAGAAGGTGCCATCGCCCTGGGAAAAAAGGCTTCCAAGGAATTTTTATGAAGCCAGCACAAGAAAACCTGACCCAAAACATCAGTGAGTGCCAGTGAGAGTGCCCTAAAGAGAACGGTGACACGCACAGCACAGACGCTCGTTAAACAATCAAGCCTACTGTGTTTCATTATGAAATTCCTTTCTCCTTCTCTTAAGCAAGCAGACACGCCCTTTCTCTGCCCTGCTTCCCTTCTCCACTACGTCATCTCCATCAGCAGCACAAGCACATCTTCAGAAGCGCTCCCTTCACCCACCCCAGCTCCTGACCCACCCCTCTCGTCACCTTCACAGCCAGTGTCCTCGAATAAGTCATATGTTCCTCATCAGTATATCATGTACTCATGTTCTGCATTTTCAGTTTTTATTAATTACATATACGCAGAGTTTAAAGAGCCACTAAGAGCTACTAGGATTATTACCAAAAAAAAAAAAACCCAGCTGACCTCTGGGCACCACCGCCTGCCCCTTGATCCCTGCTCCCCAAGGTCAGCAGTTGTTTTTTAGTGATTAACTCCACAGTTCTAACAGAAACAAAAACAACACGCTTACACTGCAAGTTCTTGGTTCTCCAGGTTTTAGGGATTATCTTCGGAGAGAACGATTTAGCTATTTTCTGCACACATTCTCTTATCTTCCCCCATGGAGATAAATCCATTGAGGTTATATCAATTTATGTTTACATTGCAGTTTTATTATTATTCCCACTTTGAACCCTTCCATCTTCTTTTACCCCTTGTTTTAGATAGATTGTGTGTGTGTGTGTGAATTTAGAGTTTAAAAATCCTTGAAATCTTGGAGAACTCGTTATTAATAAGCCTTCTCTGGCCTGTGACAGAATCTTCATGGAATTCTCTACCTGTGGGTTGTTTCTGCTTGTTTTCACCCCTACTAGTGCTTTTACCTTTTAACCTTTTTCTGTTGACATTCTAAACTTACAGAAAAGTTGCCATGACAGTTCAGCAGTTTCCGTACCCTGCACCACCCGGGTCCCCAGGGTTACCATCCTGTACGAACAACCTCAGTACAACGGTCAAAACTAAGAAATCAGCATTGGAGCATACGAGTTACTAAAGCACAGAGTCTCTGAGGTTTTCACTGGCTCTCCCACCCTGTCCTTTTTCTGGTCCACGACCCAGTCCAGGCCCCACAGCACGCCGCTGCAGTGGCTCCCAGTCCTCCCGTCTCTGACTTTTCCTCAGGGCCCCATCCACCTTCCACTGTCCATGACCTCGACCCTTTGGAAGACTGCCGGTCACTCGCTTTGTAGCACATGCTGCATTTCAAGGGTTTGTCTGGGTTTTTCTCGTGATTTGAGGCCCGCATGGCGCAGAAGTGAGGTGCCTTCTCGGGAGGCATGTGATGTCACACATCATTGCTGGTGACCCTGATCATTCTGGGTTAGGATGGTGTCTGCTGGGTTCATCCACTGTGCAGCCTGTTTTTCTTTCCAATTAAATTTCTTAGTTCGAGGCACTTTATGTAAACAACCTGTTCCTCTCAAAGCTGAACTTTAGCATCCGTTGATAGATCTGGACAGCTGTGGTCCCATGGTGATTTTCTGTTTCTCTCATCTTGCATGAATTTTTTTTCAGTGTTTATTTTTTTTATTCTTAATGGAAGTATAGTTGATTTACAATGTTCATAGGAAGAGACTCATGTGTTCTTTTCCATATTCTTTTCCAGCATGGTTTATCCCAGGATATTGAATTCAGTTCCCTTTGCTGTACAGTAGGACCTTGCTGTTTATCCATCCTGCATGAAATAATTTGCATCTACTACCCCAGACTCCGTCTCTCCCTCCTTTGCACCTTGGCTACCACGAGTCTGTTCTTTTTCTGTTTCTTAGGATCACTTGTGCCATATTTTAGATTCCACATGTAAGTGATATCGTGTGGTATTTGTCTCTTTCTGATTGACTTCACTTAGTATGCTCATCTCCAGGTCTATCCATGTTGCTACAAATGGCATTATTTCATTTTTTTTTTATGGCTGAGTCATTGGAAGAACTGATGCTGAAGCTGAAACTCCAATACTTTGGCCACCTGATGCAAAAAACTGACTCGTTGGAAAAGACCCTGATGCTGGGAAAGATTGAAGGCGGGAGGAGAAGGGGACAAGAGGATGAGATGGTTGGATGGCATCACCGACTCAATGGACATGAGTTTGAGCAAGCACCGGGAGTTGGTGATGGACAGGGAGCCCTGGCGTGCTGCAGTCCATGGGTCGCAAAGATTCAGATACGACTGAGCAACTGAAATGACCTGAATATTCTGCTGCATGTGTGTGTGTGTGTGTGTGTGTGTGTGTGTGTGTGTATACTACATGGTCTTTATCCATCTGTCCATGGACATTTCATTTGCTTCCATGTCTTAACTATTGTAAATAGTGCTGCTATATGATAAGGGTGAATGCATCTTTTTGAATTAAGAGTTTTGTCTGGATACATGGCTAGGAGTGGGATTGCAGGATCATATGGTAACTATTTTTAAAGTTCTTGAGGAAGCTCCGTACTGTTCTCTATAGTTGCTGCACCAGTTTACACTCCCACCAGCAATACAGGAGGTTTCCTTTCCTTCACGTCGTCTCCAGCATTTACTATTTGTAGACTTTCTGATGCTGGCCATTCTGACTGGTGTGATTTGCATCTTTGTGGTTTCGATTTGCATTTCTCTAGTGACGTTGAGCATCTTTTCATGTGTCTTGGTCACCTGTATGTCTTCCCTGGAGAAATGTCTACTTAGATCTGCCCATTTTTTGGTTGGGTGCTTGCTTTTATTTTTAGCTGTATGTCTCTCATTGTTAAATACTCACACGTCCGTGGGTTACAATCTAGCATCATTACTTTGCTACTCAAATGGTCCCAGCTTTGGTCTCTGAGAGGTTTTCATGTGTCACCATCCTTTCTTGATCTCTTCTTAACTCACTGAAATTTCAGTATAATCCAGGCTCATATTCTGTCTGTCCCAGCTTTCAGAGTAACCATTGTCTATGGAGCTCTGATTTCTTTTACTGGAGAATGACATTTAGAAAGGAAGATGTGGGTGCTTGGATGTGCTCGTTACTACTGGGGTGTCAGTTGTTCTAGAGCTTGGGTATGTATGCACATACGTATAGTTACTAATGCAAACGTGTTCATTTCTCTATACCTGTGTGTGTGTGTATTTTGAGTTTATACTGAAACTGGTGATTTCCATCAAACAAACATTAATTTTGGAAGGGTTGGTATATGTTTCTGCTTATCAGGTTGGGTTATGTCTTCCAGTAAGATTTCATGCTTTTCCCCCATAGGCCCTATACTTTTCTTATTTAAATTCCTTCTGCCATGTGACAGTCTTTGTCAGTATCATGAGTGATGTTTCCTAGCTGTCCCTACCTCCCATCCCATTTTTCCAACTGTTATTACTAGAATACAGTGACTTAATAAATACACAACAAAGAAACAAGTCTCCTTAAAATTGGGGTCCTTTTTAAAAACTATATAGCCATAGTTTGTGAGCAGAAAATATTATCTCTTTACCACACTTTATATTGTTTCTTTTAATTGGTTACATTTGTTGTATCTAAATATTATTTTGCTCTGTTGCTATCTATGCTAGTGATAAACCATCCTTGCATTATCATCTTTGCATTCTTTACTTGTAATATATTGTTCTTCCAGTAAATAGCTGGAAACTACTAATTTTTTTAGAATTTTAGTCTGTATTCATAACTGGCATTGATCTATGGGTGGAGGAGGCGGCGTACTATTTCCAGTTTTGATATGAAAGTTCTACAACTTCAAGACAAGCTAACGGCAGCACTTCTGGTTTTCTGTTGACTTCAGCAGATTAAAATTGGAATTGTGTTATTTAAACCCAGACTGAATAGAGCTCTAACACCATCCACTACCTGATAGGTGCTTTATTACCCTCAGGCATTTTCTATAGGACTTTGTAGCCAAGGTTTCTACTGCTTCTTGACACAATTTTAGCCCATTCTTCAAGGCAGTCACCCATTTGCCCTAGGTTTTCAAACTTATTTGTCTTACTCTTTGGGCTCAGTCTCCTTTTCAATATTTACTCTTGTATGTTTTTGCCCTTCCCTTGTTCCTTTTTATTAAGCAGGCAAAGGGTTTATTTAATCGATCTTTTCAATGAATCGGCATTTGTTTCATTCAGTTGACTTATCTTTACTCTTTTATTTTAAATATTCAGTCTCTATGCAGTTTCAAGGCAAGGACTTTCCTAAACATACTTACGGCATAAAATGTTTTACTACTTTTGGGTAATCTACTTGATTTACTTCATCTCAGAATTCCTTATTTTCAAATAGGGAATATTTTGACCCTCTTATTTCCATCTTATTATCTTTCCAACTTTATCAGGTTATAATTTATTCAGGCTTTGTGGCCAAGAACTCAGTCAAGTTTGAGAAACAGAAGAAAACAACGTACATTACCCCCGTGTAGGACCTACGTGTGTACCTCTTAAATCCAGCTTGTTAGCCATTAGTTTGATCATCTGTCCTTGGTGATTTCTTTTATATACTAGACATCCAAATTCTGAAAGATGTTTTGAGTCAGGTGAACTCTTTTATTATATGAGCTTTAGTTTTCCATGTTTAACACAGTGATGATGGTTTCTAATTAAACATCTATGACTTTTGCATCCTTTTTGGAAACATTCTGTCCTTATATATTGTCCCTCTTGATGCTCTTTAGCACTTTCTCCCTTAAATTCTACTTTGGCATTAACTTTTTCTTCACAGTTTTTCCCAGTAACTCTTCATTCCTGTTGTTTGTTTGTTTGTTTTTTGGCCGGGGGGGGGTGGTAACCTTTTTTTAGACTTACTTCTTTTAAATATCACACTGCTCCATTTCTTTGCTTCTTCTCTAATAGAATCCAGGCCATTCACCTAATCAAAGATGTTATATCCATTCCATTTTAATTATTATATTTTTCTTTAATTTCTTTCATCGTTTTGTATAATTTTTACTCTCTTGGTCAAGTTTCTATTTTTTTTTTCTCCTCCTTTGCTTTTCAATTCTTATAATGGTTGCTTTCAGTTTCTTAACATTTCCTTTGTACATCACAGTATCAGAATTAACTGTCCCTGGCAGGATGCCTTCTCTGCCTACTGACCTCACAGGCATAAATGTTAAAACCTTTTAGGATGCCTGTATTTTAATTCCTGGGTGTTGCTGATACATTTGATTATTTTCGGTTCTAGACTATCATGAAATCAGGCTCTCTCCTGAGCGGGACGCACACTGTGTCTGAAGCCTCGCATGTCCACAGATCTGTCTCTATTGCCTTGATGTGTCCAGAGTGCAGCACCCCCTGCCCATCCTCCAGGAGTGTGCACCCCGTTAGCACTTCTCCAAGGGCTACGTGTGAATCCACACATCTGCTCCAGCTGAGCCTCAGCGGGAAGCACAGATCCTGGTCTTTCCAACAAGGCCACCCCACCCCTGTACCTTTGCTCCACCCAGTCCACCCGGGGATCCATCCTGAAAGGTCCCGGGGTGGCCAGTTTTCTCAAGCACACCCTCTAGCTACGGACATCTTGCCCATGGATGATGATTAGGGTCACTGTTCAAGATTCCATGCTGTCTCATGCCCATGCTTCCGAATCTCACACGTTTAGCTCACTTGAGTGTAAGAGGCCCTTTTCAATTAACAGCAGGATTGGAGATCATACAACTGAAAAGAAACTATTCCAGAGAACAAGTTGACATGGATCCAAAAATATATGGTCTTTTCCCCGCCCCCGCTCTTTGAGCTGTTATTCCATTACAAAGAGCTAGCCTCAGGAAATAATTTTTAATCAATGATATACGAAGATCTTCATTATTTATAAAGTAAAAAAGAAAAGTACAGAACAATGTACCTGTCCATCAGTGGGAGAAAGGCTAAGTGAATTAAGGACTTCTACCCGATGAAATAGGGATTTAATAGCTTTGACAATCATAGTAACATGGAAAATTTATTAGCATCATTTGTGAAGTGGAAGAAGGGCACATATTCATACATATTATATGAATCCAACTATGAAAATATCATGTGGAAAAAAACGGCCAAAGGAAGGACACCAGAATGCCAACAGTAGTGATGTGCAGGTGGTGTGCAGCTTTCCCAACGTCCCCCTTTCTTCCTTTCCCTATTTGTCAAATTAAACATCAGAGGTAATAAAATGGTGTCAGAAATACTTTTTGTAAACCATGCATATAGCTAACAGAGTAACAGACTTGATAAGTGATTGTGACATTTAAATGGCTTCTTCAGAAAAGGGCTCAGTGTGCTTACTGACAGTTTTCTGGGGCTTTAAACTCTCTACCTCAGCCAATGTTTCATGAGTAAACTCCATCTCAGCTCTGCTGGATCAATCATTTGCTCAGACAAAGCTTTCTTGTCCTTGGGCACCCAGAACGCCCAGGTCTCCCAAACGCACCCCTCGTCAGTGTGGGCAGAGACAGCCAGTGGTGCCCATGAGTGCCTTACAACCAGGTGACACATGGAGTTAAAAGCTCGGGAACCCGCAGCAGCGATGAAACCCGCACCTTCTCAGACAGCTTTTCCCTGGGAACCCCACACAACGCCCCTTCTCCCCCCTGCTCCCCTCTCAGGGACCTCCACAACAGAAGCTTCCCTCACCAAGGGTCAAACCTGAATACACACACTTTCTTTTAAATATACTAATTTTACCTGCTGCCAGCGATGCCTAGCATTTAAATTCTTTACAATGCTTCCAGATTGTTTATGACAGCTTTGCAGAGCAGGGTGCACACAAATGCTCAACAAGGACCACCAGGAAAGGAAGGACTTGAAAACTTTCCTGTCCAAGCATTTCTATCACTTAGAATCATGAAAGGTGATTTTTTTTTTTTGATCCATAGTTTAAGGCTCAAGTGAAAACTATAATTTTCATATAAACAGTACATTTACTTTGACAGAGTCTAAAACACTAACACTTAAAATTTGTTTCAAAACGGAAAACCTTCCATTATCCATCCCTTTATCCTTTTCAGACAATTTCATCATCATGAGCTTATTTTATACCAACAAACTGTCACTGAGGTTCTCTGGCCCCTCCCTACTGTGCTTTGTATTTGTCATCCTCTTTCGTCTTGATACTTCTAAAATGCTTTGAAGTGGAAAACTCTCAAGGTTGTAAAAACTGAACGGAAGGCAAACAGGTACGCAGAAAGCCTGGCGTTCTCTCTGAGGTTTCGCCGTGTGGGCGGCGGCTCTGGCTGTTCACAGGCACCCCGCCCCTGCCGTCCCCCCCCCACTGGACCTGCTCAGCTCCGCAGGCGCACCTGGGAGACCGCCGCAATAAAGCGAGTCACACACACTTTCTGGTTTCCCAGTACATACAAGAGTCACCTTCCCACCATACTATATAGCCCATTAATTATGTCTTTAAAAAATATATACTTACCTTCATTGAAAAGACTACACTGCTAAAAAAGAAAAAAATGCTAACTGTCATCTGAGCAAGGCACAGTATCAGTGGTTAACAGCCAAGGTCACTCATCACCGTAACAAGTACAACAGTAAAGGGGACTGTGAAATAAGAGAATCATCAAAGCGTGACCCAGACACGGAGAGAGAGCAAACGCCGCTGGAAAAACGGTGCCAACAGACCTGTCACAACTCTGCAATTTGTTTAAAAAAAAAACCAAAAGTGTGATAAAACGAGGTAGAAACACTGACCAGGTTACCCCAGGAGAACTGGGGTGGCCGCAGACTCACCTGGCCCATCCTGAGTTTTGTGGGAAGGGAATGGAAGGGTCCTGTGAGACTGTAGTGGCCACACGTGGGCCCTTGTGGGTTTCGTTTTATAGGAGCGGCCATCGGGAAAATTCCGAGGCTCCAGAATCACCATTCGTGTGTGTATGCGCTCAGTCACTCAGGCGTGTCCGACTCTTTGTGATCCCACCAGGCTCCTCTCACCATGAGATTCTCCAGGCAAGATTACCGGAGTGGGGTGCCATGCCCTCCTCCAGGGGATCGTCCCGACCCAAGGATCAAACCCGCATCTCCTGCACTGCAGGCGCATTCTTTACCACTGAGCTACCGGGGAAGCCCCCAGAATGACAACACACACCATCAAACCCAAAACCTGAACTACCCACTGCTTAGTGTTACGTTCTTAACCTTTTGTCCAACCAACCTTATCTCATCCTCTTTCATAGTTCAAATAGGCCAAGCCCTTTCCACCAAACCAACCCAAACTGGTTCATCAGCATAGAGATTGTATCTTCAAGACCTCAACAAACCAAAAGAACCAAGAAGGCAGGCTCCACCAAGAGCAAAAAGAACCACAATGGGAGTGCCACTCCCTATGGGAAGCTGACGCCTGTGAATTTCCTTCCGCAGGACAAGCCATAAAAAGACTCCATGGGACACTTGCAGAACTCTGGAAGGAAGTACCAGAGTACCAGGTGGAGGAAAGCACGCGGAAGGGCAAGTTTACCCAGAAGAGCATTGTCTTGCCCAGCTCTGGCTGAAATGAAAGCATGGAACTTCCAAAGAGCTTTCCTCTTTCCAACAACACAACCCTATTCACAGACCCGCCCAGCACCCTGCAAGAAGACAGGCTACTGGAAGGAAAACCCGAGGACCTCAGAGGAAATCTGTAGCTAAAAGGAACCCTCCTTTTACGGTGTGGCGCGTTTGGCTAGATGATTCTCAAATGTGTTCCAAGTCCTTCAGCCACACTCAGTGGTCGTCTCCACCTCGCCCCCGCTGCAGACGTGGCTCTGCGAGCACCCACTGGAGTTTCTCCACTCACCAGGACTGGCCGCATCTCACAGAAAACCAGGAGGGATGCCAGCTCAATGTCTTCGCTGTAGCCGTTCTTCAGAGGAACAGATCTAAATCCTGCAGGTCGGAAAAACAAACCAGTTCACGTCAGATCTCTGCTTCTCTTGCAGTACCCAGGGATCACGTGCCCAGTGCATGGACCAGAGAGGTCAGGGCCCCATGCTGGGGGGCTGACTTCCTTTCTGGGGCCCAGAGGTTCCCCCCTCCACCCCCCACCTGATGGTTGGGGAGTGGGGCTGCAGAACACAGCCCTGACTGCCAGGTCCAGCTGGAGAAATGAAGTTGAAAAAACCTGCCCTCTAGAAATGCAGGTGACTCGGAAGAATTAAAGCCCACAGAGCACCGCACACTGAATTCAGACCCTCTACAGCTGTGGTTTCAGTCCCTTAAATATTCTTGAGCCCAAAAGACGCAAAGGAGCGATGAATCCCCATGTCCATCTTCTTCACTCAGCCCTGTACAAAGCTTGGGACGAGCAAGTGTTTTTAAAGATTTCCAGTGGGAAGAAGTCTTTCCGTCCCTTGGCAGTTTTCCCTGTTGATCATCCTCCCCTAAAAGCCATTCCCTATTTGTAGTGAGGACCTGTGTCTGCCAGTCATTTAAATGTTTCTTTTTATTGAGGGAGAGGGTTAAGATGGGGCTGTATTCCCCCCATCCCTCCCCAGTGAGTAATGTCTAAGGCAACACATCTTAAAGGTTGGTTGTTTGGCTTGTTTTGATAGAGTAGTAGAACTGAATAGACAGCAGAAATTAACGTCTCATACCACCCACTCATACCTCGTATTACAGAAGGAACCATTGTTAACGGCTTTCCAAAATCATCTATGCAGTGTGTTTCCCTTAAAATCACAGAGAATAGTACCCCAACCGGCCATTCTGAATCTTACAGGTTCCCTTGAACCCTCTATCTTAGGGATTCACTGCATAGCCCTAGTTGACTTGAAAGCTCTTTCTTAAATGGAGACATAGTAGACGTACCATGTAACATTAGTTTCCAGCGTGCTGCACGGTGATTCGACATCTGCCTGCGCTATGAAATTACCACAGTGACTCCAGTAACCATCGTCCCGAAGTAAGTACAGTATTACCACACTCCTTACGCTGCTACACAGGACATCCCTGTGGCTTATTAGTAAGTAGAGATTTGTGCCTTGAGAGCTTTATATTTGCCTTCTATCTACTGATTTTCTGGGACAAGTGACGCATAAAGTGCCTTCTGCCAGTCAGGTTTTGGCTTGTTTGATGATTATCCTTCTATCTCTTAGAGAACCTTTTAGTCTGTTAGCTGATTTATCATCTTTAAATAATACCTATTGACTCTCTCTGTGCCACTTACGTTGAGGACACTGGCATGCTATAGCATCTCTCCCTTTCCCTTCCCCAGTTGGGTAAACTGTATTATTATTTCTACACTGACATAGTATGTAATATTAGCATTCCATTTTGTAACCATAATCTTCCCACAAAGAGAGGCTTAGTTTTCCTTAGTTTCCTTAGTTTTGGCAAAAGCCAAAAAAATACAGTAAGGAACGCTTGAACACCCACAACCTGAATCTCACATTAACCTTCCACTTACGCTTATCCACCCACTAATCTAGCGGGTGATACTCACTTCCTGTTTCAAAGAAAGATGAAGGCATCTATACACTTCTTCTCTGTCAGCATGAATCTCATGAACAAGAACTCCGTATTTGTTCAGTGTCCTTTTTGTGATGTAAAACTTACACACAATGATTTTTTTTCAATGTCCAACGCTCACCACCTCCTTACTGACCTGACCTTTTTCCATTAGGTATTCTGGCTGGCTAAAGTTGTCTTTTGAGATCTTCAGTACGAGCTCATGGAGACATATAATCCCTAGACTGTGCCTGTTTGAACATATCCATCCTTTGATTTTACACTTGAGTGGGCACAAAATTCTCAGGTCACACTCTTCTCGCTGAAGGATTCTGGGGGACCCTGCTCTCCTTGAATTCCGCTGTAGAGAGTTTTCTGAACTGTTTTCCCCTTATACGTGTTGGGAATTATGCTAAGATGTGAATCACCTCTGGATCTTGTTAAGATGCAGATGCTGACTCCAGAGGCCTGGGACGAGGCCGAGGTTCCGCACCTCTACGGAGCTGGTCTCTGTGGAAGCTGTCGGTGTAGGTGTTGATCGACTGCCAGAACGCACTGCAGCGCCGAGTGCCCTGCCCACGCACCCAGAGCGGGCCCGCCCAGTGCCCAGCGCGGCCTCCCCGTTTGGGGCAGTGAGCTCCGCCCCTCCCGAGGGACGACTCCAGCTCCACAGACGTCCTGCCACCGCCCAGGTCGCGTTGCTACCTGCAGCCCTTCATGTGGACGGGCCTGAAAGGTGCTGGCCAGTTTCACTAGAAACTGATGCCACTTTTCTTCTGATTGACACAAGCAAGACCCGAGAGGAAAGGGAAACGGAGACACCGCTTGAAGCAGCATCAGTGTTTGGCTGGTCAGGAGTCGCGGCGGCCCCGAGGGTGGCCGGCAGAGTAAGAAGAACATGGGGTTTGAAGTCAAGCCGGGTCTGAATCCCAGGCTCTGGCCGGACAGGTGTGTGAACCCTGAGCTAGTTAATTAACATCTCTCGGCCCCAGAGTGCTTATATTTAAAAAGCGGAGATGATAAAACTCCTTTCACAGGACTGCTGCGAGGATTAAAAGAGAGTTTTGAAGCGCCGAGCACAATAAATGCTGTTTTCCCTCTTTGCTGAGCTCCAGCTGGCTTAAAGGCTTAAGTGCATCCCTGCTAACAACGGGCAGGGTTTATTTTCGAGTTCAGAAGGCCCCGAAGCCTTATGCACAAAGGCATTGTTATTCTGTGGCATGCCCTCCATGAATATGGATGTCCCAGGCAGGAGGGGGAGAGAAGGTCTTCCTGGGAGCATCTCACAGCCAGTCACATTCTGTATCATCCTTGAGATGTTCTTTGTGTTCTAAATGCCCCCAAGCTCAGTCACAGCGTTTTGGAGAGGAGTCCACACAGTTAAGGCTGCAGCTCTCTCTGAGTCCTGGAGAGGCTCCAGGGCTCCGTCAGGACCCCGTCTGGAGGGGACATGGCAGAGCCCCTGCACCATGTGGGATGCGTCCGGGGGGTGCCGTGTCCAGAAGGGGAGGGCACAGCTACCACAAAGAAATCCGACACCACCTGATGCGAAGAAGTGACTCATTTGAAAAGACCCTGATGCTGGGAAAGATTGATGGCAGGAGGAGAAGGGGACGACAGAGGATGAGATGGTTGGATGGCATCATCGACTCAATGGACATGAGTTTGAGTAAACTCCGGGAGTTGGTGATGGACAGGGAGGCCTGGCATGCTGCAGTCCCTGGGGTTGCAAACAGTCGAACATGACCGAGTGACTGAACTGGAACTGGAATCCCCTACAATGTGGATTTTGTGTGTGTTTGGCAGCTCTGCACTGCACGTGTGATCTTAGTTCCCTGAACAGGGATCAAACCCATGCCCCCCTGCAGTGGAAGCATGGAATCCTCGCCACTGGACCACCAGGGAATGCCCCTTACAATGTTCCTGTCTATTTACCCTAATACTCTTATAATTTTTAATTTACGAACATTGTTGCCACATTATTTGTTGCAAAAATATACATTATTGTTTATGGGGGAAAAAAAAATCCGTTGTAAGCCTGACTGACTTGGCTGATGTGAAGGAGGTGAATTGCAGAGTGAAGAAGGCCTGCGGCTAACTAGCTGAGTTTAATGTCATTTGCTGGGAAGTGGGGGCAAGTTAACCCAGAGGACTGGCAAACATCAGGCCTCTCAGACTTACGAACGAGTATGCACTGCCTTTCCCAGATGAGGGGAGCAGTGTGGCATTTCTAGACAGGCCAGTGTGTCTCCGGGGGGCGTGTCCTCAGAGGGGCAGCCGAGGCCTCGCTTGGTCTTCTCCAAGTGCCAGCTGAGCAGCTGGCTCCACGTGCAGCTTCCTGGGCCCCGCCCCAGAGGGGCTGAGGGAGGACACCGTGGCACAGGCCCAGGAACCTGCATTTCCCCCCCATTTCCCCCCACCCCACACACTCACCTAGTTGTAGAAATGATCAAAGGCAGATACAAAGAAAGATGCAGAAATTTAGGGAGTATCTGATATGTTTCCAAGTTGAAAAGAATTAAAAAAAAAAGACCCAAGGTTTTCAAGCAACATCAAGAGAAAAGACTATCTGTGTATACAAATTACTAAAAAGAGAGTGGTCTTTTTCTCTCGAAAAAATGATCCTTGAAAACAGGGACCAGTGACCTCATAAAGAATCCAGAAGGATCTGTGGCTGTTTTTCTCAGAAATACAGGGCCCTTTTCCAGGTACGCAGGGGGTTGTGTTTTGCTCAGCATGGGAGACAATCAGAAGTGAATCAGCCCACCTCAGAGAAGAGGCAGGTGAGGCTCTGACAGCCCAGATGACTTGCCCAGGATGAGGAGGGGAGAAGGGACCTAAGACCGTGGCTCTGGGCCTCGTCCTCCCCTCCAAGCACCTAACCAGCCCCTGAGCCTGCCTGAGGAGAGGCCAACAGAGTGTAAGCTTCCAAAACGAAATCCAATTACAGTGCCAAGTGGACCATCAGCTAGTAATCCAATGTTGGATGCAGGAGCCCCCCGGAGCCCCCAGCCCCCATCCTGCCCCCCTCCCCTGTCTCTGTCCTGCTCACAGGACTCCCATGAGGACCCACTGCTCAGCCTACCCACGAATGAATACAAATCAAAAGGCACCATTCTTTCCAAAAGCCGGCAACGCAAACCAAAAGACAATGCCAAGAAAAACTGAACGCTGTAATTAAAACGGGCCTTACCTGACTTGATTCCTTTAATGGGGTACGTGGCATGGGCCAGAAAGTTGGGATCGCTGAACATATCTTCCTCATAAACCACAAAGCGCAGAAACGCAAGGTTGGGGTCATAAATCTCAAACGTCACCTTCTCCTGCGTTGGGGTCCAAACAGGGCTGAGGCCATTGTCATCTGGAAGAAGATCCAGGCTTTCAGGGGCCCCATTTGTCCTGCTCCCTCTCAGTTCACCATCTCTACACCCATCAGCTTTGGATCTCCTTAGCAGCCGTGTAAATACACATCTAGGCCAGGATCTGATCCTTTTTTTTTTTTCAGTGGCATCACAGACCTGACCCTCAGTAAGCAGAGGGGATGGGACCACCTCTCCTTAGACTCTCCCATCTCAACTCCCTGGGATGTGGGAGGGATGGGAGGTGGACCACAGAACAACAACAGATTTGTAAGAAAGAAAAGATGAGCTGGGGGCCACGTCGCTCGTCTGATGGGGGAGGTGGGCCAGGCTCTGAACAGGAGGTGGGTTCTGGAGTCGCTGAGGAGAGTCACCCAGGGAGCAGGGAAAAGAGGCAGCCGCCACCGGCCAGTCCGTGAGCTGCGTATCCGGCTGCCTTTTGCCAGGCGCCAGTGATCCCAAGCCTAGAAAGGCCCCAGTTCGGTTCTTCCCAGGCTTCAAATGGCAGAACAAGCCATTTCTCTGGGCCTCCCCGCCCGCTGTGGGATCAGATCACCCAAGTTTGGCTGCAGCCTTGGGGGCGGGTCAGCCGCATCCTCTCTGAGCCCTGGACTTAGGTGGGGGCTGATACATAGAGGGGACACCCCGGAGTGATGGGCACAGGGCACTGCAGCCTCACCCAGGCCTCCTGAGGTGGGTGACAGGCTGAGAACCACCACAGTGGGTCCAGCTCTCAGGTCCCGCGGCCCTCCGTTGCCCCTCCGAGCTGCCCACAGAGGGCAAGGGGGATGAAGGGAAGGACCTGGCCACCAGCGCCTTAGTGAAGCCCCGCTGACCAGCATCTCCAACATGCGGCTCCGCTCGCCTGAAGTCTCAGTGAGGAAAGGACCCAGGCAACTTACTCACAACCGTCGTCTTAAACTTGTTGCTGTCGTACTCCGCTCCGCATATCTCCACCTCCACAAAGGGGCACGCGATGCTGCGGCCGGGCTTGGGAAGGTGACGGGCCCCCAGCACCTAGGGCCCCAAGAGCCAAGTGTTAGAATTCTGCCCGCCCGCACTCCCTGGGCAAAGCTGGAGAGTGCTACATGGGTGGGCTCTCGTGTCCTCATCATTGGTGAGGTGCTACACCCTCCAGGAGCGGACACCCCCACCACTTCCCTGTTGTGGACGAGGAAAATAGTTTCCAAACAGGAGAAAACAGAAACTCTTAACAGAGACAACGCAATGTCTAGAAGTTGTGTCAGTTTTAAAACGCTTCCACCCCTCAAAGTGGCCATTGCAGGAATAAGCCCTCTCCTCAGTAAAGAGCAGAGAGCCGTGTGACCAGATGCTGACCCTGCTGAACCCAGCAAGAGGTGGATCTGTAACTCGCCCCACCAACAACAAGGGGAGGTGACCACGATGGACCTGGGGAGACGCCCTCCTGCCTCTATACCCCTGCAACGACCCTGGCGGGCACCACAGTGAAGACCCTCAGCTGCGTCTGGGTGCTGACGGTTTACACAAGGAGCCCAGGCAGAGGGTGGGGCCTTACCTTGACCGTCAGGGTCATCTGGATCTTCCTCTGGGACTCGGGTGGCATGGGGTCGTACTTCTCCGCCCTCATGCTCTCAGGCTGCAGGACGTAGCCCGTCCGCCCGTTGAGGGAGAACAGGGCGTGGTTCATCTGCATGTACTTATCTGGGGAGGAGAGAGCTGCTGCTGAGAGCGGGGCAAGAAGGGGGCCAAGGGGCTGGGTAGGGGAGGACTTAGACCTTCTTCCAGAAGTAACGTGAGGCGCACCGACAGATGAATGGATAAGGAAGATGTGACACACGCATACAACAGAATACCACTCAGCCATAAGTCAGGAACGAAACTGCGTCATCTGTCGCGAGGCGGATGGACCCAGAGTCTGTCATCCAGAGTAAAGTAAGTCCGAAAGAGAAAAACGGGCATCAGGTATTGCTGTACTCCCCATATATGCATGTGGGATCTAGAGAAATGGTACTGATGGCCCTGGGCCAGGAACAGAGACACAGACGCAGGGAAGGGGCACGTGGACACTGGGAGGCCAGGGCTGATGCCCGCTCCCTGCCATCTATAAGACAGACACTAGCGGGAACCTGCCAGGTAGCCCGGGGAGCTCTGCGCTGACCGGGAGGGCTGGGACGGGAGGCCCAAGAGGGAGGGAGGGATGTACACGGAGCTGACTCACCTGACCGTACAGCAGAAACTAGCACAACATTGCAAAGCAACTATACCCCAATGGAAGATAAAAATAATGTGAGGTGGCTGTGAAAATAGGTATCTGACTTAAAACTATGGGTTTAAAAATTCATTGGAAACTCATGTTATTGGAAGAAAATTGGATTTAAAAAAAATTCACACTGGGGACAACTTTCCGAGTATGACACAAAGTCCAGAATGTACTCAAAGCTAAACATTTTTACACAGGACAAAATTTCCATAGAATCTGACATGCTTTAGAAAAATCTGTTTCACTCCACTGACAGGTAACTTTAACCTGTTAAGAAATCTGATATCTGTTTGCTGAGAATACCTACACCCCCTTAGAAACATAAGAAGCACAAATATAGTCTGCAGAAAAGAAAATGCCTGTGTTTCTCAAGGATATGAAAACCTGGTTCACTTCTCTGTTACTCAGAGAAGGTACCAATAAGGGAAGCTCCGACTACAGTGTGACACCAGTTTTCAGTATCAAAGACTGAGGCGCTTGCTGAAACTAAGTTGGTGAAGAGAAGCCAGGAAGAGCTTCACCCATTTGCATTCCTGCCCAGTCTCCATGGAGTGCGGTCTGGCGGAGTATCTTGGCCCGACACTCCCGGATACAGGGGTGCAGTGGTTTCGCTCGGGGCCAAGTTGGTCAAAGCTGTTGGGTCCGCCCTGCCCCACAGGTGCTCCCACGTGTAAAGGGAGGTTCACACAAGGCTACGGGGAGCAGCGCCGTCTGCAACAGCAATGCAGGGAAGTCACCTCGGGCCGCCGCAGCAGGGCGCCAGTTGAGGACATGATGGCCCCACTCAGTGGAGTCTGACGCAGGCACAAAGACGATACACAGGAGGCAGCACTGGGGAGCAGGCCTCCAGAGAGGCTGAAAGAACCACCACGGCGCCTCTGCGCCGGGCACTGTAGTTAACACTGCCCTTTGCACGAAGAAGTTGGGCATGCTGGCTTTTTCCAGCAGAGGATTATCTCCAGAAGAGAGCCCCAGCAGAAAGCCACCAGAGAGGGATGGCCCCAAAGAGGAGGGGGCCGACATAGCCACTGGACACCTGGATGCAGCTGTGCCTGAAGCTCCACTCCTATACTTTTAAATTACGGGAGCAAATGCATTTCCTTTTCTCTCTGAAACCAGACTGACCATCTCTGTCACTTACCATTGAGAAGCTGCCAAACGCAAAGGTCTGGGTGCCCAGTGGTCCCTCCACCGCACCATTCAAGGGATGGGACCTCATGCTAGCATGCTGGCTGAACTCTGACGGCTCCTAGGAAAAACTACGTGCTCCGGCCTCCACATTGCACCGGTGGCCCCAGAAGAATGTGCCTGGAATGATGGCCCAGCATAGATTTACTGGCCACAGTCGGCCCCCTTTACCTGGAGTCTGGAAATTGAGCGCCACCATCTGGGAGCCGCACAGCCAGAGGCGGAAGGGGTCATAGTTGGACGAGTCCACCCGCTGTCCTTTGGGGTACACACGGGTCAGGCCCTTTTGATTGTATTTCAGGAGATCGCTGGGCTTCTGTCTGACGATACTGTCAGCCTTCGTCTCCACAAAGGAACGGATTTCTCGGAAGTCAGGGTTTTCTGCACAAAGAGAGGGAGTCAACTTTTATCCTGTGTCTTGCGAGTTTTTCTTAACGCCACCGGCAGGATGTGCAGGTCATCAAAGGCAACCCAGAACCTCTCTTGGAGAAGACATTCAAGTGGTTGTGACGGTCCCGTCGTAACTGGTTCTGCAGTGGGCTCTTGCCCTCTGCAGAAGTCTCAGAGATGAAAAGGCAGCCCAGGGTTCCCATTGCCTCTTCTAGGATTAATGTAATCTGCTTTTTTTGTTTAAAACTACCAGCAGCCTTGTGCAGGAAACCACCAAAGCGATACAGGATACAGTTATAGAAAGGTGTGGTGCAGGAAGGGGTCAGCAGGGAGGAGATCTGAGGAGTGGAAGACGCAGACAGGGCCCTGGCTTCCTCAGCGAAGGTGTCGCAGGCACGAGATGAGTGAACCCAGCATCTTGATGGAAGGAGAACCGCCCACCCGCAGGAAGCGGGGATAGAGAAAGGAGACGGGGTGCCTGTGGAGGGACAATGAATGGGAAGCAGCGTAGAGGGAAACACAAACAATAATTGAACTGTTTGGATAAAGCTCTGCTCTAGGTAGGACAGCTCCTAAACACGCCGGGCCTGGCCGACTCTGGTTAAGAGCTCCAGCCTCTGGCCCTGGACATCGAGAGGTGCCCAGGGACCAGCCTCCCGATGACCACGAACTCCGGGGTTTAGGACTGCCTCTCTCTCTGCCCTGGAATTACAGGTTCTCTGGTCTGCCCTGGAATTACAAGCAACTACAGGAGCCGCTTGAAAGGGGAAAGAAAATATGACTAGGACCATTCTTAGCACAAAGAACCTGCTGCTTTGGAGAATGTGGTCAAAGATCCACTTTTGAATTCTCCTGCAGCAGGCCTCCAAAGATACCCAGGTCCTGACCTCTGGAACCTGTGACTATGTTCTTTCAAGGGGACTTGGCAGATGGCGGGCTTGCAGTGGGGAGATTACCTGGCCCTAAATGAAACCACAGTCTTTGTACTGGCGAGGGTGAGGGAGATGGGACTACAGAGAAGAGAAGGCAACATGACCACAGAGGTGGGGACTGCAGTGACATGGCCAAAAGCCAAGGAATGCCAGCGGCCACCAGAAGCTGCCGGAGGCCAGGACCAGATCCTCTGGAGGGAGTGGGGGCCCTGCTGACACCTTGATTTCAGCTCAGTGATACTGACTTAGTCCACAACTACGAGAGAAGAAACATGTTGTTTCTGCCACCGAATGTGTAGTGATTGGTTACCTCGGCAGAAAAAAAAAAAAATCCACCCTTTAAGAGGGTTTTTCCTCCTAAAGCTACCAGGAGGGCCTGCTTCACCAGCGGCCTGGCCCCGAGGACACTCTGACGGGGAGGCTCCCACTTGGCAGGCGGAGGATGAGCAGGAACCACCGTCACCATGCTGCGTGACAGTGCCAGGCTCGGAAAGGAACCCGTGTTCACCGAGGCGCGGAGGCGGGGTGACGGCAGACGGTACCGAGGTTGTCCTTGGTCTTGCTGGTTGGCTTGCAGTAGACGACCAGGTCCGAGAGCTCGATGGCGATGGACTGGTTCTTCTCCCAGTACTTCATGTTGTTCTCCTGTGTGGAGCCAACCGTCTTTAGTTTCAGCTCTCAAGCTGGCCCCTGGGAAACCCCATTCTTCTAGCTCACCTGGCAGGCGCCCTCCTCCTCTTGAGTCTCCCCCCGCCCTGTCTTTCTGCTTGGCCCTCGCGCATGCGCAAATTGCAGTGGTGGAGAGTCTCCCACCCCCGACCCCCGCCCGGCTCCCTGCTTCCTCTGCCTGTCGAAATTCTCCACCACGCCATCTGGACCCAGGAGCACCGTGGAGCTCAGTCTCCAACCGCGGCTCTCGAGAATACCAGGGACAAGGGCTCTTCTTTATCACCGCCTCTCTCCTTAACCCTCTTGCTCTCACCCGCTGCCCTATCCAGCCCACTAAAATCACTCTGTCACAGCTCATCCAAAATTCTAGTTGTCCCAGTTCGGGATCTCTGTAGACCATGGCAGCTTTGTGCTCACTCGCTGTCCCCTGAACCATGCACAGCTCTGTGCAAAGGGCTCTCTGGGGACCAGACTACACGCCGTGGACTTGGGAGCCATTCGCCCCTGGAGGACCCCACAGCCAAGTCCATCCCCATGTCACAGACAGGCCACTCCACTCCAAACCAGGCCTCCCTCTCAAGCCCTGCCAACCTTGGACTCATCCCCCCAGGGGCCACGGTGGGGACGGACCCCCCGGGAGGATTCCCATGCACAGGTGACAACGTTCGGCACAGGGGCGGGGGGCTGGGGCTGCCTGGCCCCAGGCGTCGCACACTGAGAGCTTGACGGACACTGCCTAAGCCCACCCATCCCCGAGAGGAAGCCTGTCTCCGTCCTCCAAAGACCCTGCAGCACAGACAGGGTGAGTGGCTGACCCCAGGCCCCGCAGCAGGCCAGAGGCCCGAGCAGCGGCCTCACCCGCGTCACCGCCCTCGGCGCTTCTGCAACCCCGGCCACCGGGTGCCGGAGGAGACCTCCCTGCAGCGCCCCCAGGCTCACAGGCCGGGTCCCCCTGAACCACAGCGCCGCCTGTCCTGGCCCCTCGCCCTCCTCCCTCCTCGGCAGGCCCGTGGGTCCCTCTTCCTCTGGACCCCCCCCTCCCCCACCTCACTCCTCCAGGATGCCTTCCTGGAGACCTCCATCTGGGACTAGGAAAGAGACACTGCATCCCCCACACCTTCCAGAATGCCCATGGCCTCCCCCAGCCTTGCACCGTCCCTCATCTGACTGTCCCACGCTGGTACCTTTCAGCATGAGTGTCCAGACCCGTATCCCCCCACCCCACCCGAGACAGGTCCCTGGGAAGCAGGACCTCCCGCTGGTGGCGAGTCCTCAGGTGACAGGTGGTGACAGGAGCGTCACGGCGGTTACCCGGCGGGGACTGGACTCGGGGGCGGGTCTGAAAGCTGGCCTGAGTTGCTGGCTTTGCCCAGTGGGCCAGCCATCGAGCCTCTCTGCCTCAGTCTCCTCATCTGCACGATGGGGCTAACCTGAGTCCCTCCCTGCTGCAGCTACCATGCTAATTCAAGAAGGAGGCCTCTCCCCTCGCTGGGCACAAGAGAAACAAGGGTGCCACGGATTGCCCCAGAGACGCCTTTCCAGGCCAAGGACAAGTGCGTCCATTTTAAACAAGTGGGGGAGGACACCCAAACTCTTCTGTGAGAATGCCTTTGCCTAGGACTGCTGACAAACGTCCCAAGGCCCCAGTGAACCCTAGCAGTGACCAGCAAACGAGCCTGTCACCTGAGCTCAGGCAGCAACCACCTCACTGGGGCAGATCGGAACGTGAAATTTGCCAGAGTTCATCTAAGCACACCAGCTTCCTCCAGCCGCTCCCACATGCCCTGAATCCCCTAGGCACCAAACAAGCTGCAGCAGTAAGGCTCCAAGGGCTGGCACGGAGCAGGGAAGGTGTCGGTCAGTCCGCGACCAGTGCTTCAGGGAGACTGAAGCCTTGGCTAAGCTCAAACCCCTGGTGTGCTCTCCTGATCCCTGTGTCAACATCTTCTTGGTGCACAATCTTCACCACAGGCTGTTTGGGGAGATGAAACCCTGGCAACGACACAGCTCACTTCTAATGACGATACGACGGCTTTAAAGTCCTGGTGGGGTGAGGCAAGCCACACCTGTGTCACAGGGTGGGGACCTCTGGCCTCACAGAACACAAAGCAACCAAAGATTATAGAGCATGACTTTTTTCTCAACTTCAGCAGAAAGCAGGATGAGTTCAAGATGAAACACCAGCTGCTACTTCAGAACTGTGCAGCAGCTCCTTTCCAGACCCGCAGAGCTTTGTCCCAGAGTCTGGCATCACAGTGCACTTCCTTGGTCAGGCTCTGGAAACTAGACAGACCTCAGTGACTGGTCTTTTGCCATTGACCAAAGGAAGCCAGAGAGGATGTAAAATTACAGGGCCCCAGGCAGGTTCTCAGGGCCTCGGCGAGGAGCTCCTAGGAGTGCGCTGAGGGCACAGTGCATGTTGGTTTCCCGGTGGCACCAGCTGCTCCCACAGCTGGCTGTGCCCAGCACAGAAACTTGGTCACTTCTGCTGCCTCCTGTGTTTTGGTTTTGTTTTTTGAACATTCATAATCATATGAGAAGGCTCCTCTGTCCATGGAATTCTGGACTTCTCCAGGCAAGAATACCGGAGTGGGATGTCATTTCCTTCTCCAGGGGCTCTTCCTGACCCAGGGATCGAACCCAGGTCTCCTGCATCGCAGGCAGACTCTTTACTGACTGAGCTGCCAGGGAAATCACCATGAGAGAACTTAGCAGCTGTAAAAGCTAATTTAAAAGGAATGTAGATCAAAGGCAAGAACAGCAGGCTTGAAGAGCTAGGCTTAGTTTCAAAACCCTTCCTGTGATGGGGAATGAGGGGGACAACCTTCCAGCAAAGTCACGTTTTCCTCCAGAAGAAATGGAGAGAGCCAGGGGCTTCCCAGGTGGTGCTAGTGGTAAAGAACCTGCCTGCCAATTCAGGAGACCTAGGGGACACGGGTTCGAGCCCCTCGTTGGGAAGATCCTCTGGTGGAAGGCGTGGCAACCCACTCCAGAATTCTTAGGCCTGGAGAATCCCTGTGGACAGAGGAGCCTGGCAGGCTACAGTCCACAGGGTAGCAAAGAGTCGGACACGGCTGAAGCAACTTAGCACGCGGGAAGCACCCAGCCAGAGGGTGTCACTGCCATGCCCTCTGCCCTGCCAGCCCCACACTCGGAGCAGGCTTGAGTGCCTGAGAATCAGTCTGCAGGGAACGGTGGCTAAACGCTCTCACTAGGCTGCTTCTCTGTTCTCAGCTAGAGGGGCCCAGAACGTCACACACTAGAGCATGCTCAGGAGGACCATGGCTGGCAAGTGGTGCCATCCAGAGCACGGTGATACCACTCAACCTACACTGAAGAACACACCTGGAAGGAGACGGCGGAGACCCTCTCTCAGACGAACCGCGGACAGCGGGCCCCACCCGGAGCCTCGCACTGGAGGCGCGAGAGTGCAGATGAGATGGCCACGCGGAGGCGGGGCAGCCTTGCCGGCCACAGGCTCGCGGGCCATCCCGAGTGACTGATGTGATGGCGTGACAAGCCTTACAGAGAATAAGGACCGTACGTAAGGCCTCGTGACGAGGATTTGGGATGGGAGGAAGATGGGAGGCATGCCAGGGAAGGTGCCCGTCTGAACAGCCCTCAACACAAAGTCTTGAAAAGAAGAGGACTTTACTCCGGGGTGTTGAGAAGATGAGTCCCGGGGCCTCTGGTGACCAGAGACTGGCCAACTGTGAAGTCGCCCCCAGTGCGGGGAAGAAAAGGTCAGGCCAAGTACACTGGGAGGAGGGAGACTCGTCACCTGTAAGCAGAGGTCAGAGGGGTCCAGGAGAACCTGAGGAAGTTCCCGGTCAGTCCTTTGGGTCAGGATCTGCCTGAGAAGCAGCCGGGCACATGGGGAACCTTCCTAAAGCTGCTTCCCGGCTCTGCGGCCACAAGAAAGAGCAAACAGCACCGCGCTCCATCACCCAAGAGACGGCAACACCTCCAGGCCCTCCAGGCACGACAACAGTGTGGTGGTGACGTCCCACCGTGACTTCAGGCTCTGCTGAGCATCAGGCGTGGCCTGTGGTGTCCACCACTCCCACTTCGTCCTCACCGCACCCTGGGACTTAGGTACCCGGCTCCCCGTTTTACTGACGAGGAAACCGAGGCCCAGAGGAGTGTGGTTACCTGCCCAGGGTCCAGCCATGCCAGGAGGCACACTCCAGTCGGCCTAGTTCTAACCCTCCTGTTCTTACCTAGAACCTCACCCTTCTCAGAAAACCACCAGCGGTTAGGACTCTGCTTCCAGTGCGGGCAGTGTGGGCTCAACCCCTGGCCCGGGATCTAAGATCCTACCTGCCGTGGGGGGCAGCCCCCAGAATAAAAACTGAAACAAAATAAAGACCTTTCAGGATAAATCCCCAAAAGCTCATGCCCATCTGGAGTGGACGTTCCCCCACAAGAACAGAAACTTCTGGAAGGAAGGGGCTGGGTCTTATGAATTCCAGTACACCCAGGGCCCTTTCCAGTCCAGGGAGATGAGCTCAGTGAATGCACGGGAAGGATCCAGGCTGCTTGGGATAGTATTTAGAGCAAGATAACATTTAAAAGAGGACGGCAAAGCTTTGTTGTTAAGATACACGTGGCTGGACAGGCCTCAAACATCAAGGGTCACTGCGCACACACTGAACCTTCAAAGGTTTCACACGAGACGCAGCCCCCCCAGGAAGACCCAGCACCCCCTTCCTCTCCACTCCTGCTGTCTGAGCTCCCTCCCTGCCCCGCCCCCCAAATTCTCTGTGGCTGCAGCCTGGACCCACCCGCACCTCGGCAGAGGACCAGAAGCTGGAGGACACCAGGCTCAGCGGAGCCCAGGTGCCCAGGCTTACCTTGGTGTCCATCTTCCAGGTGATCTCCCGGATGCTCTGGAACCACTCAAACAGCTCCTCCACGCTGTCCGTGGCAAACTCTACCGGAGGGTCGCCCTGCTTCTTGGGCTCCAAGATAAAGACGAAAGGCTTCTGGTTCTTCCCATGTGGGGCTTTTACTTTGGGAAAAGGATAACAAAAGTCCTGATCAGCCTGACAGAAGGCCAAGACGACCAGACTTTTAGGTCCCAGGCCACTTCTCTTAGGACCCCAAGCCGACCATCACTGTGGATGTTGGCACTGACTGGAAAATCTACCTTGGATCAGGTAGTGGTCTGGGTTTTAATGCGTGTCTTAAATGTGAATGTGACCTTATCTGGAAATGGGGGTCTGGGCAGATGTACAGAAGGATCTCAGGAGATCATCCCTGCCTTCCAGGTGGACCCTAAACCTGAGAACCAGTATCCTCATCACAGGAAGGAGAGGAAAAGGGAGCCCGAGACACTGGGGAGTCAGCTAGCCATCGAAGATAGAGACAGACTGAGTGATGGGCATAGGGCACGCATGGCCGGCAGCCCCAAGAAGCTAGGCGTGGAATCAGTTCTCTCTGAGGAGAAAGTATGTTCTAGACAGAGAAAATGATGGCTACAAGAGGAAAAATTATCCGCCAAATAATCCCCTCAGCTAAGATCTCTGGGCTCATCTGCTAGGCGGTGCTCTAAGCAGATCACATCCCACTGTATCTTATTAATCCTCGTCGCCGCTTTCTGGGGTGCTACTCCCGTTCTGCCCGTTTCACAGGAGAGAAAACAGAGACTGGTTGAGGCGGAGTAGCCCATGGAAGGTCACAGAGCTGGCAGTGGCCAAAGCTGAGGCTCAATTCAGACCTGACTCCCCTCCCCACTCACCACCCTGAGCCACAGGCCTGTGCTCTGAAAATGCAGTGCAGGGTGATACAAAGGGCGAGGGAAGGGAGGACAGAATGCCCTAGATGCAGTGGAGCTGCTCGATCCTGTCCAGCTCTTTGTGACCCCGTGGACTGTAGCTCGCCAGGCTCCTCCGTCCATGGAATTCTCCAGGCAAGAATAGTGGAGTGGGTTCCATTTCCTTCTCCAGGGGATCTTCCCGACCCAGGGATCGAACCCAGGTCTCCTGCATTGCAGGCAAGATTCTTTACCATCTGAGCCACCAGGGAAGTCCTGGATCCAGCCCATCCCATAACTCGCAGTGGAACCTCGGGCAGCTCCTGTGGTCACTACGGGGCTTTGTTTTCTCATCCATTAACTGGAATGAGAGTCGTCCTCCCACTTGCTGAGCTGATGGACTGATGGGCTGCAGTGGGGTGGGGGTCGAGGTGGGAGGGGCAGAGGACACGGAAACCAGCTCTGGAAACTTGGGCAGCCCCCGAGAAGTGAGCTGCTCCGGCTTCCTGCCCGAGAGCCTCTCCTCACTGCCCCCAGCCCTTCCATCTTACAAGACCCAGAGAAGCAAGCTGCTCCGGCTTCCTGCCAGAGAGCCTCTCCTCACTGCCGCCAGCCCTTCCATCTTACAAGGGCCCAAGAAGCCCTGTGCAGATCACACCCCTGCCACCACAGCCTGCCCCAAGCTCCAAGGGGGAAGCCAGGCTTCCTGATGCCCAGCTGAGCTGAAGGCAGCTGCAGCCTCGGGGGGGTTATGACAGACGCAGGGTCTCGCAGGGCCTGAGAGGCAGAGCTGGGCTAAGAACCAACACCCCCAACCTCACACTCCACTGCACGGATGTCTCGGCTCCTCCTAGAAAAGCCCGGGGAACCCAGGCGGGCCCCTGAAATAAGGATGACGGTGTTGGGAGTAACAGCAGCCCATGCCCGTCCAGCACCTGTTATGTACGCAGCAGGCTGTTTTCTCACGGTAGAGATGTGAATAGCGTAGCAGTCTATGAGACGTAAGATGAAGTCATTGACCAGCCTGGCCCCAGTACTCAGCTTCAGTACTCAAGCTGAGGCTAGAAAGCCCCACCCCCTGCCTGGGGCGGTCCAAAGGCCAGGCTCTGGGGGTGTGGGGGTGGGGTGGGGGGACGACTTGGGTGGGAATCCAGGCTGAGACCACATGTGCACATACCAACATTATAGATGTTGAGATTCAGGATTCCTCTGCAAAGGGACCCTAAGGGATTGTCTTCAATAATCTGTGAAGAAACAGGACATAACTCATGTTCGTCTTAACGGGAATAATAAAAAGATAACCAGTTTCCAAAGCACACCGTTTAGCTGAGACACTGCCTGTGGAGCTGTTTAAAATGCCTTTCCCTACATCCGTGGGGAGAGAGCCAAATAATGAAGCCTGTTGCTGACAGGGACCCAGCGGCGAGTAGGTGCCAGCAGGTTCAGCGTTTCATTTCCCACCTGTAAAACCGCGCCTTGTGCTGTCTAGAGCAGGTTTCAAGGTGTTTCTGCAGATCCGGTTTCAAAAAAACACCCTAGACCCTTTCTTGTGATGTTATTATGAAATGGGACTGGCCTCCTTTTCCAGCCCAGCTCCAGAACCTTCTGTGGCTCCCTGTGTCCTATGGAACCCACACCTAAGGTCTGCAGTCTGGCCTCCGGGCTTTCTGCTCCACCTGCCAGCTCTTCCTTCCACTGCACATCTGAACCATCCCAGAGGCCAGAGGAGATGGGAGTATCTTGGTCTCTGAAAAGTTGGTAGAACTGTGTATCTGCCCACTGCATGGACTCATCCCCACCCTCCACCGGGCTGATGCTGACCGTGGGTAAAGGGCAACATGGGGCAGACACAGCTGGGAGGGCCACGTCTCTGCCTCAGGCCGAGCACAGTGAGCTGTGTTTCCACCACCACACTTTGGCTCAGGCTGTACCTCCCTCCTGGAATTCCCTCCTGCCGGTCTCTCTCTGTTGAACTCTAACTTGACTTTTAACGCTCAAAGGCCCCTTCCTCCATGCAGCCTTCCCAGACTGCCCCAACTCTCTTAGAAGAAGGTCTATGGTCTCAGCCTCAGTGCTGTCGCCTGGAAAGGAGCTGCTCTTCAAGCTTTCTGAGTAAGAGGCAGTGCGCAGACACCAGGTTTGCAATGTCACCAGAAGAGCCTCCCCCCCACCCCCCACGTGCGCCGCCGGCTTGCTCACTCACACCGAGCACGTTCTGAACGTCTGGCTGGCCAAGCTAAATGTGTTTCCTCTGCAAGCTGGTTTAAGCAAAGGACAAATTCCCCGTCTGGCCGTTTTCACTCTGGAGGGAATCCTCCTGTATATGCAAAGCCTTCTGGCCCAGCACAACCTGATTTAAACCTGACTATCTGGTCACAGTGACTTTCACCCACAACTCGGGGACAGTTCTGATTTCCCCATCCCTCTGCTGTCCCTGGTCCAGAGCTCAGGGCAACGTATGCAAAAAACGTGTCCACGGAGCTGGCTCGGCAGAGCCCTCAGAACAGGATCGGCGGGTCCCTCCCTGCAACAAACCATGGAGACTCACCTGCTTATCCACCTCCTCCCCTTCTGTTGGTGATATGTCCTCAACGTAATTGGACGGGAAGTACTGCTGGATTCTGGTCCCATAGTCTCCTTTCCACCTATGGAAACACAGAAGGCACTGTCAGGGGGCCTCGGCCGAGCGCTGTTAACCCTCATCACTGCTCACTAGCTCCCTGCTGCTGGGGCGGGGGAGAGGCCGGTGACCGGGCCAGGAACTCCTGACACCCCCGCAGGGTCCTCTGCTGTTTCCCCCGGCAGTGACTGCTGGGGCTCGCCCTGCCCTGGCCGTGACCCTCGTGTTCGGCAGAGCCCCCGAATCCACAGTTTCAGTGCTTTAAGTGGACATCAGATACCACACAAGACAAAAGCTTGGCTCCAGCGGAGGCCCAGGCCCTTCAGGGAGGGCTGTGAATGTAGAGACGGGGGTGGGGGTAAGGGAGGGTCTGCCGTCAGACGGCCTGGACTCGAGTCCCAGCTCCTCCACCAACCGCACGGGTGCCCTGAGCCTCAGACCCTCCGTCTGGGTGTGGGGGCAGTCCCCGTGTCCCCCTCTAAGGATATCACTGGGGCCATAGGAATTAACATCGTCTTGCGTTTACACATAAAGCACTCCACAGTGTTAGTTCTTGTTATTCAGCTAAAACTGTGCCCCCACCCCTGACCTTCCCACCTTGGTAGCAACACTAATAACATGAGACATTATCGACTTTGTACGTGTCTTGACTCAAACAAACTGGCCGCACCTCCAAGATGCCCCCAAGTCTGATGCCTGGACTGGATCCTTCTCTGAGCCCTCCCGTGGCCCACTTCCTGCAGCCAGGGGGCTCCTTCCAGAATGCTCTTCTGACCCCACCACACTGAGGCCTTCAAAATCAAGCCAAAACTGTGTAGCTTGGCCATCATAATGCTCTAACCCAGGGACCTCAACTCCTGCCTCTCTCTGACTTGAACCTGATATTCATTCCAGACCGCCTGTGGCCCACTCCCCACATGGCCCTGCCATGCCTGTCTACCTTCTCTGCCATACTCTATGCCCTCTATACAGCCACCTAACAATGTAAGACTCAGCCGGGGTCTTCCTCTTCCAGGGAGCCTTCCCTGACTGCCACCAGGCTGAGAGCTCTTCCTCTGTGCTCCTTGGCATCTTTCCCCACAGCTGTCAAAGCAGTCCACACCTTACATTAACTTACAGTTACCCATCAGTTTCCCTTCTACATGTGACCTTCCTCAGTCTTAATCAAATCTACACTCAGGGGTGCTTAACACATTACTGACTGGAAACATATTAACTCCACAGGCATTAGTTTCTGCAAAAATTCCCTGGTCAATAATGTGTTAACAAATGTTTGCTGGCCTGAATAAGCAGAGAGGACTGACTGTCCCACGGCCTGGTGGAAACAGAACTGCCAGCTGTGAGCCCCCGTCACATACAAGAGTCCATTTCTCCAGCCCCATCTCCAGCAAAGTCTGGCTGTACGGGCAACTGTATGGACCACGTGCCCAGAACTGGGTAGTTGACACCTGCGGCCCAGGTGTAATTATTAACTATGCATTCCCTTCACTCTCAAATGCATCCCGGTTTAAACAAAAACGATGTGGTCCTCTAATCTGGAAGGATGCAAAAAAAAATGTGGTTCAAAGCAGGCATCCCACTAGGTGGCGATACTGAGACCAGGGAGAGAGTAAGCAAGGAGGGCGCCTCAGGAGGGCCTACGGTTTACCCGAGGTCCCTCGCCAACAGCACTCACTCCAGTCTCTCAACCCATCTTGAGACAAAACCCTCTGCGGATCCAGGTAAGCAGTGGGTTTGTTAAGAGGGTGTTCTCCAAATTAAAAAAAAAAAAAAAAAAAAAAACTGGTAAACCTCTGGATCTAGCACATGAGTGAGTAGAGTGTGGCCCCTTGAGTCAGAAGGCCTAGCTTCAAATCTCAGGCTGCTATGTGACCCTGGACAAGTGACTGCTTCTCTGTGCCTCACTGTCCTCACCTGTGAAATGCAGGGGAGAAAAGAAGCAACCTTACAGGGTCACTGTGTGGATCACATGAATGCTTTCAAATGAAGTCCTTAAGATGGAGCTCGGCACTGCTCCATGGGAGTCACTATTCAGATCTCTAAGTCAGGTCCGGCTATCTTCCAAGAGGAAGAAGCACCAGTTTTGTGAGGTGCCTGAGTCTCTGCAAGGGCTCGTGGTCATCAATCCTTACTAACAATCCTGACTGCTCTAAGATAGGAACCATCCCATGAAACCACCTGCTGAGGGAACCTATGGGTGGGCAGAGAATTCTTCTCCCTGGGTGATAAAAAAGGGGAAGAGATAACTCAACTGTCACACAGCCAGGTGCCTTTGGCCTGGGTGCACCTCTTTAATTAAATGCACCTCTTTAATCCACGTCGGGGCCACTGCACAGGGCATGGGGCTATGCAATGGCACAAGAATTTGAATTTAAAATGCACAGGCTTGCATAATGGGAAGAGCCTGTGGTGTTCAGTCGCTGAACTTTGGAAAGCCTCATTCACTGCATCTATTGCCCATGGGATTCTCCAGGCATGAATACTGGAGTGTGTTGCCATGCCCTCCTCCACGGTATCTTCCCGATCCAGGGATCGGACCCACCACATCTCTTATGACTCCTGTGTTGGAGGCAGGTTCTTTACCACTAGCGCCACCTGGGAAGCCCACATAAAGCAGAGATAATCACAGTCAAAACCCTGCAGGGCTGTAACAAGAATTTGCTTAGATAATGTATGAAAGCAATTAGCATAGTGCTTGCCACACAGTAAGACCTCAATAAATAGCAGCTATTACAATGAAAATAATATGTAATATAATATATATTAATAAATGACATTATCATAATTGCTATTGCTCTTTACCCACTTTTGCAAGGAGAGCATGTATAGGTCACCTTCCCAGAGAAAGCATGACAGGTCAAAGCCAGGCCAGAACAGGAGATAAAGGGGTCAGGGTTCAGCCAGCACTTGAGTCTCACCACTAGAAAAGGACAGGTCGAAGGGCCAAGCTCCCCTTAGCCTTACCAGCCCCCAGGCTCCTTGGAGACGTTGTGGATGAGGGCACCGCGGCAAAAGCTCAGCTCGTCACTCTGCTTGGCCCTGTAGTCATACAGAGCTTTCACGGTTCTCTGAGGCTTTCAGGGAAAACAAGAAGGTAAAGGGTCAGGCCAGGCAAAAGAAGAGGGAGGCGGCTGCACTTTCTGGCATACTTGGTTCTTCTCAAAAGAGAGGGCGGCTTTAGTCCATGATTATGGCGCCATCTGGTGGCGAAGGGCTTGCATTGCCAGGGAGCCACAAGGGGAACTGGCCTAAATCAGAGCCTAGGTTTTTCCAGTAGTCATGTACAGATGTCAAGAGTTAGACCACAGAGAAGGCTAAGCACTGAAGAATTGATGCTTTCAAACTGTGGTGCTGAAGACTCTTGAGAGTCCCTTAGACAGCAAGGACATCAAATCAGTCCATCCTAAAGTAAATCAACCCTGAATATTCGTTGGAAGGACTGATGCTGAAGCTGAAGCTCCAATACTTTGGCCACCTGATGCAAAGAGCAGACTCTATTGGAAAAGACCCTGATGCTGGGAAAGATTGAAGGCGGGAGAAGAAGGGGATGACAGGATGAGATGGTTGGATGGCATCACCGACTCAATGGACATGAGTTTGAGCAAACTCTGGGAAATGGTGAAGGACAGGGAAGCCTGGGGTGCTGCAGTCCATGGGGTCACAAAGAGTCGGACACTACTGAGCATCTGAACAACGAAGGGCGCCTCAGAGAGAGCAGGTATTTCCTCAACAGGAAGGACACGCCTTTCAGGCGAAACCACGCCCACCATCTCCCAAGTCCTCACTACCCATATTCACCAACCCGCTCAGCAGTTCAAGCTCAACACTGTTTCTGGCGGCCCCCGAGCCTCACCAGCATTTTCACTGGTGATGCCCTGACATGCCCTGGGATGCTGGCATTCTGCAAGTGCCCGAGGTGCTCCTCCATGAAATCACCAAGTGCGGCCTCTGCACTGGCAGAAACAAGATAGAACTGAGGGCAGAACTCCTCCTCCGTGATTTGCTGCTGGGTGAGCACAAGTCCACCGCAAGACGAACACCCACACAGCAAGCAAACGCTGAACAGGAAAGCCTCCAAGACTGCCAGCCTGCTTAGATCAGCAGCAGCTCCCCCTCCTCTGACACAAGGAAATGGGAATGGGGCTTTTCACAAGGAATCCATAAAACTGCTCCTCAGGAGCACGGGGCTCTGGAGTCAGACACGTGGCTCAAGTCCTCGGTTTGCCCCTTCTGTACAAGAGCTATATAATCTTGAGGCTCTCTCAGCCTGTTTCCCCATCTGTGAAACAGGAATTAAAACACCACATACTTCACAGGCTCATTGAGACTACTGAGTGAGCTAACACAAGCAAGGATAAAAACGACAACAGCGAGCATTTCTTCAGTTCTTCCTACAGTCAGAGTCCTGTTTTAGGCCTTTTACCTACAGTATCTCCTCTAATCCTCATAATCCTAACAGGCAGGGAGTAGCGATGGTACCCCATTTTACAGATGAGGAAATAGAGGTCCAGAGAGATGAAGCATCCTTGGCCAAAGTTAACTACCTGGCAAGTGGCTGAGCAGAGGAAGACTCCATTAATATGAGTTACCACCATAGTCTGTGATGCTTCCAGTGTGGGTTCTGTGAGCTTTGCCACGGGAACTCCAACTGGAGCTTTTGACCTGGACTCCTCAACCTGCAAACAGAGCCAGCTCTTCTGCGCATCCTGCTTCAAGGGCAGACCGGACAGAGACCAGAGTTGTCTCCCCATGAAACTCTACAGGTCGCTGCCAGACTCCAAGGCCATGAGGAAGGTACAGCCAGTGGCAGACGGGGTGGCACGTAGTGGCGTCTACAAGGAGGAAGTCTCCAGCCTGACGGATGGCAGGAGAGGTCCTCATGCCACGTCCCTCATGGACTAGAGAAATGAGCCACCCATCGCATGAGCACACAAGCGTGTGGCACCGCAGAGTGGCCACAAGTGCGTGTCTGGGAGCAGCCAAACCCTCGCTCCACACTTACGTCATCATTCAACTACTGTGCACAGTTGCCTCATCTGTACAGTGGGCACAAAAATGGTGCTTAATGCCTGGGGCTGTTAGAGGACTCATGAGCCATCAGGCGCTTAGCCCAATGCTCGCTATGTGGTCATCAATATGTGTTACCTGTTATTACTGACCTCGTCACTCCAGTCCTAAGCACTCACCCAAAGGACAGAAAGTGAAAGATACAAGACCTCACAGGTGAAGAAATTCATTTTAGCGTTAACGAGAAGAGCACCACCTAAAGAAAACCCAAATGGCCATTGATGGAGACACAGCTAAAGGGCCCAGTCACCTAGAATATTCTACAGCATAAAAAATATTCTCTCTTTAAGTTACAATTCCAGTCCAGGTTCAGTTCAGTTGCTCAGTCATGTCAGACTCTGCAACCCCATGGACTGCAACACGCTAGGCTTCCCTGTCCAGGTACCCAGTCCAGGTACTGCATCGAAATTGCATGGCCTACCAGGTTCAACAAAAAATGGTCATGAAGATCAGCAGTGAAGAAACTCACTCATGGCCGAGTGGCAGATGAACAAAGAATAGAAATGGCAGGTGCTGGGGTGGGGACCGTAAAACACATCTCCCCGTGGACAAGGACCAGAGGGGACAGAACGCCCACAGGTGCATATGGCTACTGCGTCAGGATGGTGAGCCCAGGGCGGATTGTTTTCCCTGCTTTTAAAGTGTTTCCCTTTTCAGTGTTACATCATTTTTTAATCACAAGAATAATAATTGTATTTTGAGGTACTCGCCATGGTCTGGCAGCTTGCACTCAAACTCCTCATACGATCGTGTTTTACTTGGCTCACTGACTATAGGGAGACTTCCTCCAGATACCTTGGCATAGTGACCAGGGTTTAACAATGGGGAGATTTCACATCAAACATCCAGATTACTGGCTTGTCTTGAGAAATCAGAAGACCCCGCCTGGGCTCTGAAACAGCAGCTGCTGACAGGGGTGGCTGCTCTCGAGATGAGGCGTGTCCTCGGTTTACCATGATCTCCACCATCCCCGGACATCTGCCTGACATGAGGCCGCGTCATTCTCATAACCAAAGCATCTGTCAGTTCTAATAAATGTTTGTTTGTTTGTTTTCCTATTTGGCTAAGTCCCCTAACGCACTTCACACCCGGTTCCATGCACCCACAATTTTTCAAGACTTCAGTGCTTGCTGAAAGGGATTTGCATTGGCCAAGGATTATAAGTTTAAAAGAAAATCTCCGGATTTTTACAGAGCCCACCAGCAGGGTGTGCCTTCCAAAGTGAGAACTGTACACCAATCACAGAAAGACGGCCCAGCCAAATGGAAAACTCGCCAGTACTGGTCCTCTGCAGGCTCCAGCTAAATTTAAGATGAAACTGAGAGCTTCAGGCTCACAGTCAAATCCAGCCCTACCTGCATGAAATGACTCAGCAGCCAGGGTGGGAATACGAGATAGCGTGCGCACGGCAGAGGGGTCGCTGAACCAAATGGAATTTATAAACACCACAGGCTCAGTCAGTGAGCAAGGAACATTTGAAAGACTTTTAATTAGAAGCTGTTGGGCCCAAAGGTGGTTCATCAAACTTCAGAATTTTAGCAAGGCTCAGTCACATTTGGATGGAATTCTATTAACCTCTTCCCTGAAACTCGATGTCACATTGTCAATCGTCATTTCTTCTGCCCTCCAAGAATTCTTTGGCCGAGTTTCCAAAACATTCCCTTGCCCTATTTTAACTGGGGGTAGACCCTATGTCAATCTGTTTGTTTTTGCTTAATCGCTGTGTCCAGCTCTTCTGCGACCCCATGGACTGTAGCCCAACCGGTTCCTCTGTCTATGGTATTGTCCAGGCAAGAATACTGGAGTGGGTTGCCATTTCCTTCTCCAGAGGATCTTCCTGACCCAGGGATTGAACCCACATCTCCTGCATTGGCAGCCAATTTCTTTACCACTGAACTACCTGCAAGATCCACCCATGTCAGTCTAGTGACTAAGTAACAGTGTGAATCGGAAGTTTGCACTGTACCATTGAAGGATTGATTTCACTGGGATCCACATACATCCTGCTGACATCATAGAGGGAGTTTATATCTCTTTCCTGTAAAAGAAGAGAGAAAAATAAATGGAGTCATTCGAGCTCCCGGGACAGCCCTAACTTAGAATGAGGATTCTAGGCATCCTCATGGTTTCCTGCCCTCTAGCAGAAGAGCTGAAGCCTCAGTTTATTCACCTTGTATGTCGAGCCAGTAAGAAGCTATTAAGAAGTTCCCCAAAACTTGGAAATCTTACCCCAGGATCAGAGAGGACCCAGCGCGGGCCTACCCCATGCCAGGCGCCATCCTCCTTTGTCAACACACAAGCCCTGAGAGGCACGGGTGTCCTGGAGCAAGCTCACCACCCTTCCTGACCCACCTTCAATGCCGGCAGCTTGAAACTGGCCACTGCAGGCGTACTCAGAGCACAGAAAGTGGCAAATGCCACAAAGCAGGGCTTCTTTCCGCAGAGCGGGCGGTAGAGCTTCACCAGCGCACACTGGAGACCCCTCCTACCCTTCCCAGGCCCCCACTGGGCTGCAGCCCCAGCCCACAGTGCAGTCCTGCGCCCGCCTGCCCCCACCACCTTCACAGCTCCCCAGCCGCGCCGCCCCCCGGCTGCCTTCCCACCCTCTGCAGGAGGCCCGCTCCCAGCTCTCTGGCCCCCGTCTAATGCAGTGCCCACCCCACAGCGCCCCATCCTGTTCTCGCCTGCCTGGGGGCATCGTATTTACGTGGGTATGTGCCACCCACTCCCCCTTCTAGAACCTGAATGTGCCAAGGGCTGACGGCGCTCCACCGTGCTCTCCCAGCATCTACATGCGGTTCCTGACAGTGCACAATCTCCTTTCAATAACATACTGAATCTATCTGACAGGAACTGGGACATGGTAATCAGATTGGCTCCCTTCACCGCTCAGAACCCCACAGCGGGGACTTCCCTGGTGGTCCAGATACCACTTCCACCGCAGGGGCTGCAGGTCTGATCCCTGGTCAGGGAACTAAGATCCTGCGTGCTGCATGGCATGGCACCCCCAAAAAAACAAGAACCCTCCAATGGCTCAGAATAAAAGCCGCTGTGTGTGGCCCCACTCCATGCAGTTCCATTCTTATTTACCTCTGCCCCAACCCTGGACCACTCAGGTCCAGCCATACCAGCGTCTCCTCTTTGCCTCCACGCACGCTCTCGCCTCAGGACCTTTGCAGTGACTGCTTTCTTCCTCCTCACAGCTGCAGGCTGTCTCCTCCACTTCCCGTAGTGTCTGCCCACGTCTCCTAGTCAGCAAGCCGCCCTGAGCACCCCTGAGAACTGCAGCCCCTTCCCCATCATCTACCCACTTATCCACCCGGCTCAGCGTGTTGTTCTCTGTAGCACTTATCATCCTATCAGCTGACACGCGCTCTGATAGTTCTTCATTTCCTGTATCGTCTGTCTCACCCACACTGGGCTGTAAGAGCACAGGGGCAGAGTCTGCGTCCACTCGGCAATTTTGGACCCAGAGCCGTGTGGGACGCATGTACATGCTCGATACAGGTCTGCTCAATGAACCAACAGGTGAATGGTAACCTCAGACGTGCTATCCCGCCGTGTCCCGGGCGGGTCAGCCACCCACCATGTTGTAGCGCTCCAGGAGCTCGGGGGTCACGGGGTAGCGCAGTTTCATCTTCCGGTAGAGCGCGTGCTTCTCGTAGTAGCTGACCAGCTCCACAAGGCTCTCGAAGTAGGCGGAGGTGCCCAGCACGAAGTGCCGGCCGTCTCGGTTGATGCGGCAGTGCTTCACCTTGCCCCTGGCCCTGGGGGGAGAGCACACGGGGCTGACATCCCGCAGCCGGGTGACAGCCACACAAGCCCACAGACCACAAACAGCCCAGTCACCCATCCTAGGGCACCAGACAGACAGACGTGGTGGGACCTCCCTGGTGCCCCAATGGGCAAGCTCCACACTTCCAACGCAAGGGGCACAGGTTTGATCCCTGGTCAGGCAACCAAGATCCCACATGCCATGCAGTAAGGTCAAAAGAGTATTTGCAGGGACTTCCCTGGACTTCAGTGGCTAAGACTCTGCACTCCCAACACAGATACCCTAAGTTCAATCCCTGGTCAGGGAACTAGATCCCACATACTGCAACTAAGACTTGGCAAAGCTAAACAAATGAATAAATACTTTTTAAAGTATTTGAAAAAAAAATTAATTTAAAACTAAACAAATAAAAATAAATAGGTAAGGCCCTGAAGGCAGCCCAGTGTCCAGAACATCACCTGGGAACTCAGTCTTTGGCACCCAGGACTCCACTACCATCACTAAGAACACACAGGGGAGCCCTGCAGATGGGGAGATGGAGGGGCAGTTTGATGAATGGGGTCTGACCCTCCCTCATACTGCTTTCGGTGGAAACTGGAGGACTCAGGTGTCTTGGGGTAGAGAATCACGGCCCTGAGACGGCTGGTCGACACGGCCTGCCCACTGGCAGTCAGTGGCAACGGTGGATGGGAGGAGACCGGAGCTGCATCACCACCCATCTGGGTTGCCAGCGCTGCTGGGGTGCAAACTCCAGCTCCACTGCTAACAGGCTGCATGTTTTCAGCAGGTTGTTCCATCACCCTGTGCCTCAGTTTCCTCCTCCAGAAAGTAGGGGTATGGGTCACACTCACCCCATAGAGTTTTGGGAAGATTAAATGGACTCATGTAAAGCACATTACTCTCGGGAATGCAGAGCAGGGCCCGGCATGCTGAAAGCACACGTCAGCGTCTGCCCCTGCTCTCACTGTCACTATTACCGTCCCCATCACAGCTGACACTCTGGACAGAGGACACCAGGCTCAGCGCCCACCTGCAGTTCCCGCTTTCTTCTCCCACATGCCCTGCCCAGGTGCCCCTGCAGAGTGAGAAGTGGCTGCAGCCCAGATACTTACCTGAAGGTGATGGCGTAGGAGTCGGTACCTTCCCGCTTCCGGATCAGGAAGGCCCCGTCCCGGGGGATCCGCATCAGCATGTCCTCCGCTTCTCCACGGCTCAGCCCATCGTAGTACCACCTGCAGCACAGGCCCGGGGAAATGGCCAGGGGAGAGGTTGCTAAGACCGGCAGCGGAGGAGGACATGGTGGGTCCCCGGGAGGCCTGAAATAGGACCCTGGAGCCCACCACGGAAATTACACAGCCGGCCTCCCTACCCGAAATCCCCTCTAGAGACGGCGACTTTGAAAACAATCACCCAGACACAGCTCGGGTGAAGCATTCGTGTAGGGAGTCTGCTTGGAGCACAAGAGAATAAATCAACTTAAATCTTTTACCCCCTCCCAGACCACTGACCCAAGCATCAGAGCATGACACAGCCACTGCGGTGCCTCAGAAAATCAGAGGCAGAAAACACACAGAGCGGGGTTTTAGAGGGGCTGGGAGTTAATTTTAAAGATGCAAAATAGCACATTTTAAGGCCATCCACTTGAATACAGACAAGAAAAGTAAAAATCCCCCAACTGTCACAGCTATGTGGCTTCCTCAGAAAGGTGCACTTGAGCAGGCTTCTACTTAAAAATTACTCTTCTCTTTTTAGAACTAGTTAACCCTTTGCAAGGCCTAACCGATATTCTCTTTACAATTATTTTTGTTTTTTTGCTTTCAGACTAACAGGAATGAGCTCTGATGAGTAGAACGGTAACACCAGGTCAGAATTAGCCTCTGAAAAATCAAAGCCTAAGACCTCGGGACTCTAAAGACAAAGCAGAAGAAAGGATGGGAGGGGTGGAGGGAGAGGCGGGAGGAATGGGCAGCAGGTTTCTGGACAGCGGCCGTCCTGGGGAACTCAGAGAGACCCCGCCGGGCGCAGGTGAGGAGCCTCGTGCGAACGCAGGCCCCAGCCCACCCGCAAGGCTGGCATTTCCGACTCGCGCCCCCAGAGCACGGGCACACGTACGGCTTGGACTCGTGCGGGTTGGGATTGGGCACGGGGTCGGTCAGCCGGAGCTCGAACTCGGCGCAGCGCAGGTGTGTCTCGCGGTAGTGCTGGATGAGGGCGTAGATGCTGGTGAACATGAGGTTGTCGGTCAGGTAGTACTTCATGGCCCCGCCCTCCATGGTGGAGCGGATCCGGCAGTGCTGCACGCGGCCCGACCGCCTGCGGGGAGGGGAACCCCGTCAAAGCCGCCCAGCGGGCTCCTCCTGCGCCCGGGCAGCAGAGCACGCAGGGCGGGCCAGAGGTGCCGCTGCGGCCCCCAGGGTGGACGCTGTGCGTGGCCGCACAGGCCTCCCTCTGCTCTGTGAACCCACCAGGGCTTCCACACAAGCTACCCCTTGAGCCTGGATTCCAGAACATTCCACCTACTTCCTCTGCCTGCTGTCCCCTTTACCCACATAACTGCCCCTCTGGACCTAGACAGCCTGGGCTCCAATCCTGACTCTGCCTCTGATGAGCTAAGTGACCCTGAACAAGTGACTTGTCCCCTCTGAGCCTCCCTAGTGGTCCAACAAGGATAATGGCAGTATCTGCCTCACAGAGGTATCCTGAGGATGAAACAAGATCTCACACACACACACAATGTGCCTGGAGTGCTGCCCGGTACATGGTAAGCATCTTACCGGTGTTAGCTCTCACTATTATTTGTATGTTGTTAATATTAGAACTTTTATCCTTCGGGTCTCAATTTAAATACCACTTCTTTCAGTGGTATTTAAAATCCACTGAATAAATCCCAAAATGCAGCTCTGTGGGGGGTATATCCTGGGCCACAAAGCGAGGAGAGGCTTCTGAAAACCAGGAAGTCTTCCCTGATTCTTCTCCCAACATCACACCAGATCCTGCTCTCACTGAAGTTCATAACGTCCTGCATTTTTTTCATTGCACTTGTCACAACTAGAATTATGTATTATTTGCGTGATTCCTTTTTCACTGTCCATCTCCATTCTCAGACCCTAATTTCCAAGAGGACAGGGACCGTGTCTGCCTGGTCACTGCTAAGTCACTGTGCCTAGCACTGAGCAAGTACCCCCAAAATAAGTATCTTTTAATGAATTAGTGTAGATGAGCTCACTATAGCCTCACCACAGTTCTGTAAGGTTACTTTACAATATTTGATATTGCACTGAAATATCACTAATGTTGATGACTACGTTTCGGGGGCTTCACTCAACCCAAGTCTTGCCCCCCAAAACTCACTAAATGAAGTCTGGGTTTCTAGCCCACGCGTGCTTGCTAAGCCACTTCAGTCATGTCCGACTCTTTGTGACCCTATGGAGCCCACCAGGCTCCTCTGTCCATGGAATTTCCCAGGCAAGAGTACTGGAGTGGGTAGCCATTCCCTTCTCCAGGGGATCTTCCTGACCCAGGGATTAAACCCGTGTCTTCTGTGGTTCCAGCACTGCAGGCGGATTCTTGACCATTGAGTCACCAGGGAAGCCTCGGTTTCTAGCTCAGCTCCACCCAAATGCAGCCTAAGCTGGTACCACTTGCCACATGGCCCCTCGATCCCACCAGCTGTGGGGAGAAGGTGGCCATGGCCCAGACAGAGAGGCATTACCAGAAGGACAGGGTGTAGTCGTTGGGGAAGGTCTCACTCTCCCGCACCAAGAAGGTCCCATCCTTGCCCCCTGTCTCGGCGCAGTATTCCTGCAGCAGCTTCTCGGCACTTGTCCTCTTCTCCACCTTCTTGTGGAACCACTTCTCCCCAAAATGCAGCTCTGTTGGGGGTATATCCTGGGCCACAAAGAGAGGAGAGGCTTTTGAAAACCAGGACCAGCATCACCAGACCGGTCCATCTGTGCATGCTGCTTCAGGGGACTGGGTAACACACCAAGGATGGCCTCAGCTTGCCTTCACTCCAAGAGGTCTGGGAAGCCAGCCTCTACTGCCCTCCCCCCGCCAGCCACCTACTCCTGACAGCCCCCATTTGTGGTGGCCTCCTGAGTCACGGCCCAGTACAGCCTCAACTCTATTGTACAGGAAGTCTGAAAGCTACAATACCCTGGGGGCTGCACTCAAGGAACAGCACCAAGGACGGTCAGCAGCCCAGGGGCAGAGGGCAGGAAAGCCAGGAACTAAGTCAGTAAGTGGGGCTGAACAAAGCATCAAATGTTCTCATCCTCCCCAGGTAGCACAGGCCAATCAAGCCTTTCAGAGAGCAGGAAAAACTCTTACGCCTCAATGGCTAAGCACATGGGCCAGCCAACCAATCAGAGAAGAGCCAGGCAAGCCTTGGTACCCAAAGAGGCAGCTCCATGGATGGGCTGAGCATGTCCAGGCCTGAACCGGATGAAAGGAGCAGTATAGGAGGTCTCCACCTACCAGGGGCAGCTCCTCTTCCACCGTCTGTTCAATGTCATCACTGAAGGACAGCTTGGCATCAGCAACGGCACAGTAGTGCCGAGTCCATTTCTACAAAGTAAGATCAGCATTAGGTCTCCCCTCAAAACCTCTGCTCCATCAACTCTGAGGCCCAAGGCTCCTGCCTGGCGTCACCCCGGGGACTTGCCTTTCCCACTTTTGTAGCCATTTATGGTGGTTTCACTGAACTCAAGCCCCTGTGAGATGTTTCCTTTAAAACACCTATTATTCTGGGGTTCTTTTAGCATTTTGAGGACTTCTTTATTCAGTATGTCTACAAGTAGACACAATGCGGTATCATAGTCACTTAATTTGAAGCCTTTTATGAATGATGGGATTGTTTTCTCTGTGCATGTCTTCATGACTGTCTTTTTCTATCTCATCTACCTTTTAAAACTTTCATGATTTCTCAGCCAGTCTGCCTAGAGACCCTTTCTTCAACATTTAAATATGACTTAATTCTTCATTTAACCATTTTTAAGATTTCTAGGCTATAAGAACAGATATGTAAAAAATACTCAAATATTTGCAGAAAAACAAATATTACATATATATATATGAAATCTATAATAATCACTTTGCTATACACCTGAACCTAATACAACACTGTATATCAATTACATACTTCAATCAACCATTTGATCAATACCTACTCAAATGGATTGACATGTTAGATTAAGGGATATGAGAAGTGGCATTAACATTCAAAACGCCTCATTTTTATCAAAAAACAATGTTACTTTGGGAATTCCCAGGCAGTCCAGTGGTTAGAACTCTGTGCTTCCATGCAGGGGACCTGGGTTCAACCCCTGGTGGGGGAACTGAGATTCTGCAAGCCGTGTGGCACAGCCAGTAATAATAATAATAATGTTCCCAGTGGAACTGTCTCAGGTTGGAGGATACTAAGGAGTCAGACAACTAATTGCAGTATTGCATCCCTTGGACCAGAAAAAGGACATCAGCGGACAGACTGGAATAAGGCCCGTAAGTTAGTCTGCAGTAATGTAGCTAGTGCCCCACTTCCTGGTTATGGCAATCACACTCTGGTTAGAGAGGATGTTGGTATTTGGGGAAACTGGGTGAAGGATGTATGAGGAGTGTGTGTGTGTGTGTGTGTGTGTGTGTGTGTGTGTGTGTGTGTATGCGTGTTGGGGAAAGGGGTGTCAGTATGTGTCTTTGTGTCTGTGTGTGTGTGTGTGTGTGTGTCTACATTTCTGCCTGGAAATCTATAGTATGTTACACTGAATATAAAATTATTTCAAAATAAAACATTCATAAGGCCAAAAAAAACACCATTTCCTAAAACTGGCCAGTTCACGTAGAGCGAGCTGAGAGTGAGACAGGACTGGCCTCGCGCGGCGGCGGCGGGCGCTGCGCTCAAGGCCCTGAGCAGGGGCGCGCGAGGCCGCACCTGGTCGATGGGGTCCCACATGTGCAGTTCGCCCTGCTGCTTGTGCTCGTCCTTCTTGTCCTCCATGTTGACGTCCACGTCGCCGCGGGGGCCCAGCTTCTTATGCTGAGGGAAGAACACACAGAGCCCGTCTCCCTGAGCCCCAAAGTTAGGATGGTGGGGCCGGCAAACCTCCACCCCCGTCAGCGCAGCATCCTCTGCACCGACCCGCCTCAGGGCCTTTGCATGCCGGTTCTCTCTGCCTGGCTTCTCTCTCACCGCCTTCAGCTCTGCACTCGGTGTCACCGCCCCAGAGGCGCTTCCCTTGTCTACGTGACATTAAATTGCCCACAGGCTCCTTTCCCGCCCCTCTCACTCTCAAGCCCCTGGATATAATTAACCCTCATACTCTTTAGCAAACTTTCATACCCTTCAGCCCTGTGTGTAGCTACGTATCTAACTGTCCTCTGTCTTCCCTGCTAGAATATAAGCCCCATGAGGGCAAGGACTTTGCTTTGTTCCCTGTTGAATTTCCTTAGCTAGTTTAGCAGATAGTGATTGCTTGATAAATATTCAGTGAATCAACAACACGCCCACATTCTCCAGCACACAGAGGGAAAGGCAAGGCCACAGTGCATCCGTGGGCACAGGCTATGCAGGGCAGGGGCGGGCACACTGGGGACATAGGCTGAGAAGACCTGGGCGCAAACAGCCCTGCTGCTGCTTCATGAGCTGTGTGACCCAGGGCAGGTGGCCAGGCCGCTCTGAAACCTTCGTGTCCATCGGCAAGACTAAGAGGGCAATCAAGAAGACCTGGGTGAGTGCTGACCACCCACATCACATGCACAAGCCTTGGGAAGCGGCGGCCTGGTGGAGGGGACTCTGGATGGAGAGTCAGACCCGGGCGTGAATTCCGGGCCCATCGCCTTCCACACTGGGTGGCCTTGGGCGCATGACAATCTGTCTCAGTAACTTCCCCTGTAAAACGGGGCTGACAGAGCCCTGCCCGGTCCTGTAAGGCAGTGGCCAAGCGAGACACATGCCATGGCAGGACGTAAACGCCCCATTTTAACAGCCCTGAGTGACATCTTTGGCAGGAACCGTGTACCCTCCACCGAGTCAACCTCTGCACCTGTGGCCTCCCCTGTTGAGGGGGCTGGGGGCCCAGATGACCCATCCTGTGGGGCTGTCATGAGACTGAGTACCATCTATGAGTGGGAACCAGCCCAGTGTGCAGCACTCACTGACTGGGTCACAGACGCTATTTCCACCCCCTTTCCCTGAAATTGAGAGCGGTGAGCCACGAGGAAGCATGGGTGAGTCCATGACCGCTTGTAAAGGGCTGTGTGCTACTTCACACGGTGAAAAGAGAGCCAAGAAATCCCTGGAGACACGCGGAGAGCTGTCCTAATGGACACAAAGGGAAGTCATGGAGAGAGCCAACGAGGCCCCCTGAAGAATCACCGACCAAACCTGAGAAGCCATGGACGCTCCCCGGTCAAGCCCCCTCTGCCTCTCGTTCTACTGGAATGTTAGAAGGTTCCCTGGACGTCTCAGGGAAATCTACCCCAAAATCTCAGCCAATTCCTCCAAATATGCTACTGCTCTGACCCAAGGGCACACCAGGGTCCTCCCCTCTGGATGGGCCTCAGCTGAAGCCCCCTCACTGCTCGGTTCTCCTCCGCTTAGAGGTTGGTCTCCCCACCAGACTGTGACCTCCCGACATGTAGGGAATGTCCCCAGTGCGTCTTTGTGGCCCAGTGACAATCTAAGGAACACACCACGTGCACCCCGAACCTGAAGGGCCTTCCCCCTTCTCTGCCTGGCAAACCCCTGTCCATCCTTCCCACGGACCTGCTGGCTGTCACCGAAATCCACGTCGCTTCTTCCACCGATGCTTCCCTGCTGGTATCAGTGCCCCTGCAGGCGGGGTGGGCACGTGACCAAGTTCTCAGGCCAGGCCAGGAGAGGCCGGGCCTGTCCCACTGACGTCCCGCCTGCCTACCAGGCATCCCTCGCCCTGGACCCCTCGCATTCCCCTTTCTGTGAGCCGGATCTCCATGTGCCTGCGACCCAGCATCGACCACACAAGGACAGTGCCCTAAAGGCAGGCTTGGCCAGTTTTGTGCCATGAACCTCACCTCTGAAGTCTGGGGAAGAGTACAGATCCTTTCCTCAGAACAACATTCATAATGCGCAAAATTGTAAGAGAAACCATGATGCTGAAATACAACTCTTAAGACAGTAAGTAAAAATCCTTGTAACATACTAATAGACATGACTCTTTATTAACACCTCATATAATATCTAGAGGCAGATCTAATAACCATTATAATTTCAACGTCGTGATGAGCACACATTACTTTGAGATGTTTGCAACAACTGCAAATGTGATGTGAAAATATCCCTGATTTCTGCTGGTGAAAAAGCCCCGCGTGGCTTGTTGCCAATACTGATAATGGGAGGAAAGGCTAAGTTTTGCTTACGTGTTAACAAAGAGGCAACATTTCTGCCCCAAGTTCACATGCCACCATGCCATCCCCCCGAATTCTACCTGTGGGCTCTTGGGGGCTCTGCAGGCCTTCACCTGAAAACCTCTTCCCTGGGAGAGCACAGAACAAGGGGAGAGGGTCCTGGGTCCCTGGACAACCTCATGGAGCAGAGTCCACTCTCCCGCACACAGGGCTTGAACTGCCATGCTTTAAGCCACTGTCCATCTGGTCTCTTGACCCAAATGTCACCCTTTCCATGGTGCTCATGGCTGTCACTCATCCCCCTCCCACAGCACCCAGCTTGCCACCCCCATCACCCCTGGTGCACACAGTCCTTTGGGGGCAGCTGTCCACCTCCAGTCCACCTCCCGAGCTACCCTGGGAGCTCCCGAGGGCAAGGACAGAGCCTAGGTCTCACTGGAACAGCCCCAGCACATCACGAGGGCCTGATAGAGAGGAACGTGGTAAAGAGCTGCCAAGAAACGAGTGACACTGAGTGAATGCGTCTGGGGCTCTGCTGTGGGGCAGGGTAGTTCCACACACTCCGCACACACTCTTCGCATTTGTTCTCACAGCACACTGACAGTGTGAGTTCTATCGTGAGCCCCCAGACAGCGAGGACACAGAGGTGCTGGGAGGTTAAGTGACCTTGCCCGGGTCAGCTGCGGAGTCAGCGAGGAGAACGGCGAGCCCGGGACCCCAGCCCCCTGCGCGCATGACGCCCCGAGCCGCTACCTTGATGATGATCTTCCCGCGCAGCTGGCTGGGCGACGGCAGCTGGTCGGCACTGGCCTCCTTGGGTTTGGTCAGCAGCAGGTCTCCAAGCACCTCCTTGAACACCCTGGCCATGTGGCGCTGCTGCTCCACACAGCAGTGCTCCTCGATGGACAGGATCACGGGGAAGCTGTGGGCGGGCAGGCGGCAGGGGTCAGCGAGGCGGCAAGGTGTCAGTGTGTGTGTGTGTGTGTGTGTGTGTGTTGGGGAAAGGGGTGTCAGTGTGTGTCTGTGTGTGTGTTGGGGAAAGGGGTGTCAGCGTGTATGTGTGGAGAGTATGTGTCTGGGTGTGTGTGGGGTGGGGGTGTGTCTGTGTCTGCTGGAGGGGTATCTGTGGTGGGGTATCTACTCAGGGTGTGTCTATGTGTGCTGCGGGTGTCTGATGTGGGGGGGTGTATCTGTGAGAATCTATGTGTAGTGTGTGTGTATAAGTGTGTGCACTGGGGGGAAGGGAGTGTCTGTGTGTATCTGTTGGGAGACAGTATCTGTTCCTGTGTGTGTCTATGTGGGGTGCATCTGGGGTGGTGGAGAATGTGTGTGTGTGTGAGTGTGTGTGTGTGTCTGGTGTGGTGGGGAGTATGCATGCGTGTATGTGTGTCTGTGGTGGGGTATGCCTGGTGTGGTGAGGAGTGTGTGTGTGTATGTGTCTGGGGGGTGGGGAGTATGACTGTGTGTGTGCATATGTGTCTGAGGTGAGGTGTGTCTGGTGTGATGGGAAGTGTGTGTGTGTGTCTGGGGGGTGGGGAGTATGCATGTGTTTATGTGTGTATGTATGCAGTGGGGTGTGTCTGGGGTGGTGGGGAGTGTGTGTGTGTGTGTGTGTGTGTGTGTGTGTGTGTCTATATGGGGTGTGTCAGGGGTGGGGAGTGTGTCTGTGTGTCTATGTGGGGTATCTGGGGGGTAGAGAGTATTGTGTATATGTGTGCTTCTATGTGGGGTCTGACTGGGAGGTGCAGAATGTGTGTGTGTGTGTGAGTGTGTGTGTGTGTGTCTATGTGGGGTGTGCAGGGGGGTGGGGAGTATGTCTGTGTGTCTGTCCACCCAACCCCAGTGGCCTCCCCTTGAAGGTGAACCACCAGGAAATCAGCTGCCGACCTGGAGGTGACAAAGGCATGGTCTTTGATGGCCTGCACAACGTCGTCGAACTTGATCTTGGTGGTCCGCGTCCAGCCGTGGTAGATGATGGGCTTGCCATCGGGCCCATCCCAGCAGTCCACTGCAGGCAGAACCGGGAGTCCTGAGCTCCCGCCCATCTCCCTCAACCCCCAGTCCACAGCTGTGCCAGCCGTGCCAGCCGTGCCCCGCCCCCGCCCCAGCGCCGGCTCCATCACCTGGACACCGGGGCCAGATCGGGGCCACCAGCCTGAGGACACGCCTCACCTGCGTGCACATGTCACCTGCGTCATTACAGAAAGACTGGGTGGCCTAATTAAAGGTCCCTTTGTAATGCCACACATCCGTCCAAAAGACACTAGTTCAAATTTTTTTAACAGAGATTCATCGTGCGTTTTATCTTGATTTGACTTGTCTAAACCCTGGCTTGCTTTCTCTGCTACAGGGAACATTACAGGGCAGTGAGAGATTTATTTTTCGAGATTCATGGTGAAATGTTCAGACAGAACTAGGTTACATAGAAGGTGAACAGCCTCTGTATTTTTAACCCGCAAAGGAGACAGGAGCTGACAGTTTCAAACTAAATTTTTTTCACATTTGCTTTTTCCCTAACAGGGAAAAAGGCATAAATTAGGCAGCACTCTGTAGGAGGAATTGCCATTAAGGTTTGATACTGTGATGAATGTTTCTGATTAAACTGGAGCCGACATCGGTGCTCTGGGCCTTTCCTCAGCCTGGCACAGCCATGAGCCTCTGGCACTGAGTCAGCCTGGGGGGTCAGGAGGAAGCACCCACTCCCAGCCACGTCCGGGGGCCTGGAGTCGTCTATGTGGGGCAGCTGCGGGCACGCAGGCACAGGCGCTTAGGGACCCCTGCTGAACCGCGCAGGGCGCCCTCCTGCCTCTCACAACAGCCCCGAGGGATGGCAGGACAGGAAGGCCATCTTTGCGACGGGCCTCCCAGCTCCTCCGCTGTATCTGGACACCTTCCGGACAAGAAGACCACTGCCCAAGGTGCTGTGGCTCCGACCTGGCCAGGCCCAACGTCCCTCCTTGCCGTGGGGGACCCCGTCTTCGGGGGAAAGCCCCCCGGCTGCTGGGGGCCGCCTCGCTCACCCCAGATGCTGAGGGTGCCTGGCTCCGCCCCCAGGCTGCCCCGCCCATCCCCACCATCGGGCCCCCACGTGAAGCGTCCGGCGGGCGGGTACTCACGCTCGATGCAGCGGCAGCCCATCCGCAGGCAGCGGATGTAGGCCTCCGTGGACGACTCGCTCCGCAGCTGGTCCCCCGTGAGGTACCTGCAGGAGAAGAGGCCCTGTAAGGGCAGGCCTGCACCTCGGGGCACCCCTGGGGAACTTCTCAGCCTGAGCCCCCAATGCCCTGAGTTCTTCCTGTCTCAAAAGATCCCCCCCCACCACACCCCCCAGTTAGGATCTGGGCCAGACACAGGCAATCGTGTGGCAGACACAGTCAGGAGCCTCAGACTCAGGCTATGGTCTTGGGAGGTGAAGGGGAACCATGCTGGAAACCAAGGGTTGGGTGGAGAACATGTGTCCTTATGAGGAAAACGTGGTCGAAGGGAGTCAGGAGCGAGACTGACGGACAATGATAAAACCCACGACCCCCGATGGCTGCCCCCCAGGCTACACAAGGCAGAGGTGGGCCATCATTCACATCAGGGCCCCAGGCCGGGCTCAGGATAAATGGAACTTGCTACCCCGTGAACTATGTCCACCAAAACTGATGCAGAAAGACCAATTTTTACCATTCTCCTCCTTACCACCCATGTCCCCCACTTTAAGAGTCTGTGTTGCTCAGCTATCTTCTGGGTTTGGCAGGATTGGCCATTCTAAAACACGTACTCAAATCAAAGGTAGGAACGAGAACTATGAAGTCCCTTTGCCCCTGAATAGGAAGGTGTCTTCCAAAATGCCTGGAGACAAACCTAAGGGCCTTCTCTCCAACTCCTGTCTGGACCGACACTCGGGAAAGTACCAGTCAACAGCCCAGGACCAAAGGCCTCCACCCTCTCACCTTGTACAGCAGACAGAGGATGAGAGCCTGAGTGGCACATCTGTTTCTCCCTTTCTGTCTGCCCTTTTTTTTCAATCAGGGCAAGCTCCCAAAGAGACACATTTGAGTGTGCTGTTCTCCAGCCTAAAAGCCATCAGTGGGGACTCCCACTGCCCTCCCTGCTGCTTCAAAGATTCCACTCAAGCCGACTCTTCCTGGCCTCGTCTCCTGCCACTCTCCCTCCCAGGGTCTGTGCTCTAGTCTTACTAGACTCTGCTCAGTTCCTCCTACCCCCGGACATTTGCATGTGCTGTTCCTGTGTCTGAAGCCCTCTTCCTCCTCACCTTGCCACCTGTTCTTCTCTCACTAACTCCCACTCATTGCTAAGACTCAAAGGAGGCCCTTTCCCCCTCCAAACACAGAGGACAGGGGCTGATCCTGCCCCCAGCCCCATTTTTTCCTATTTTTTGGCCCCACTGTGCAGCATGTGGGATCTTAGTTTCTCAACCAGGGATTGAACCCATGCCCCCTGCAGTGGAAATGCAAGCCCAGGGCCTGGCGCAAGGTGAATCTCAGTAAATGTCAGTTCAGTGACTAATTCAACTGCCTTCCTAAGAGCTGGACCATAAAGAGGCTGAGCACCAAAGAACTGATGCTTTCGAATTCTGGTGTTGCAGAAGACTCTTGAGAGTCTGAGGGACAGCAAGAAGAACAAAGCAGTCCATCCTAAAGGAAATCAACCCTGAATATTCACTGGAAGGACTGATGCTGAAGGTGAAACTCCAATACTTTGGCCAACTGATACAAAGAGCTGACTCACTGGAAAAGACCCTGAGGCTGGGAAAGATTGAAGGCAGGAGGAGAAGGGGATGAGATGGTTGGATGGCATCACCGACTCAATGGACATGAGTCTGAGCAAAGTCAGGGAGATAATGAAGGACAGGGGAGCCTAGCGTGCTGCAGTCCTTGGGGTCACAGAGAGTAGGACATGACTTAGAGACCCAACAGCAACAACTACGAATGAGATGCCCAAACTGCAAACTGGCTTTGTCGACTTGCTCCTTAGGGCCACAGGAAAAGGATTACTATGGCAATACCAACTAGGAAAGACAGAAGCATCTCCCGTCCCCTCCAGAAGCTTCCATATATCTGAGTCTGAGCAGCGAGGGCCTGCACTCTGCCCACTGCCCACATGCTCTGCCGGAGCAGCGCCACAGAGCGCCCTCCATACCACCGTTCTCCCGCCCGACGTGCCGCAGGCTGGCGGGGAGACTCACGTGTTGTGAGACGAGGAGATCCAGTAATGAGACAAGGGGTTGTTCATGTCCTGCATGTCCACCACGTCATACTTCTCATCCCAGATGCTATTCTCCCGGGAAAACAGGTACGTGAGGAACTAGGAGAGTCACAAACACAGGGAGGGATCAGCACACAAGGCACGGTGGCAACTGGTTCTTATGGGCCTGTGTCAGCTCAGGGAGACGGTACATGAAGATTCAACACACGGCCCCCTGGCCTCAGTTACCCAAGTTGCTAAAGCAGAAAACTTGGATTGCAACAGGCTGTATGAACACACGCTTTGCTGACCTATACAGTTAATTTCCTTTGCAATATGTATCCTTAAGTACTGGAGGCTACAAGAGTACATGCTGCCCATATACAAGTGTTTAGGGACGATAATACCGTGAACATTTGTGAATGCACCATCCGAGGTAAGGGACAGAACATTACCAGTGTCATGAGACCTAAAAGGCAGGAAATTTCATATGCCAGTTCCCGACCCCTTAAAAAGGAAAACAGAAGCCTGAGTGACACTCTGCTTCCTGGGAACAACCCTGCATGGGGCGAGCGGCGCTCCCCAGCTCCCCTCTGCCCCTGCTGCCTCACGCAGGGCCAAGTGCACCCATTTCCACATCTTGCAAGAGCCACATAAGCCTCGGAATTCTAGTGCTGTGCTTGTAATGGTTTAAGGCTCACTGGCAGCAGCTCCCTCTAGCGGCAAAAGAGAAGATTTCACCTACGTGATCAAACACAGGAGGAGGAAAAAAATCAAAGGCTATGATGGTTTAGGACCGGAGGGAAAAAACAGCTCTTGACTGAGAGAGTCAGTCTAGGGACATCTAGCAGCAAAGCCCTCCAAGGGAAGAGGCCTAGAAAATACACTTCGGAGGACAACGATGTGAATCCGAAAGCCATGCGCACAGGACAGGGAGCTCACTCACCTCATCCACAAACAGGAAGGGTTCAGCAGTTTCCCTCATGGTGTCGTCAATAAACTTCGTCATCCGCTCACGGACTTTGTTCAGATCCTGAGCCCAAAGCTCCTTAGAATGATAAAAAGAACATGAAATCATCAGAAAGAGGACTTTGCAAAATTCTTTACCTCCCAGGACCCGGTTTTAGTCAAAGACTGAAACATGGATGCATTCTGGACACGCATACCATCAAGGCCTCACCCTATGCACAGCACATTTTCCCTAAAGGACCACAGAGTAAACATTGTAGGCTTTTGGCCACAACAACTCAATTCTTCTATAATAGTGCAGAAAGAACCACAGACAACAGGCACACAAATGACCATGGTTGTGTTTATAAATAAAACTTTATTTGTAAAAAACAAGCTGTGGGCCACATGCGGTCTGTGGTAATAGTCTGCCAACTCCTGCTCTAAGCCAGTTCCTTACACTTGCTAGCATGAAGAGGAGGGGAGCACAGTTATGTCAGACAACTACGGTCACTCCCCAGGCTGATGGTGGGCAAGTCACAGACCCTCTCTGAGCTCCTGGTCCGTTACCTGGGAATAATGATACCTAAGCACACAGACTGTGAAGGACTGGATGAAGTAAAAGTTCTGTGCTTAAAACAGCACCTGGTACACAGAAGGCGCTCCAATCACAGCAACATGACTGGTCGATTGTCATCCTCCTATGACATGTCATCCTGTCTAGACAACTCTGCAGGTCACATACTGTGACTGTCATTTTAGAGACAAGGACACAGAAGCTCAGAACATCACACGATCCCAACTTCACACAGCTAGTAATTTGGAGAGCTAGGCTTCCAAATAACTAAACTTTGGAAAACCAACACAGAATCAGTCAAGATCAGCAAAGTATTGCTACTCAGACACCAATAAGGTCTGAAAGATACATGACCAGTTCAAAAACAGCTTCTGCACAGTCTCAGAAATTCAGAAGCCCTTTAGAAAAAAGTATATACAATGTAAAAGAACTTCACTGTTTTCAAACCCTAAATCCCCAAATATTCCTAGACAAAAGGATAAAGCATGACCCAGATATTCAGTTTTGGCTCATGTTTTCTGGATTCCTAGTACTCTAAAATCTCTCTCTGTAGGAACAATAAAACCAGGTGTGCTGCCGGCGACGCATGGTTGGATGGGAAGGTCAGAACAGGAAGTCTGAAAGAGGTAAAGCATACGGGCAGACACAAATGAGGTAGGTGCAAGGCAACAACAAGCCTCACTGTTGATTCTTGCAAATCGCCTTGGATGAAGGACACCCAACACCCCGGAGCCAGGGGAACAGCTGGTTCATTTGCGTACAGGGTGTTACAACCTTTGAATACCAGAACAGGAAACTCAAATTGTAGGATACTGAATGCAAACACCTTGCCAGGCCTAGATGCCCTGCAAAGGCCAGAAGCTTCCTGCTTCCTTCTCCTGTAGAGCTTTTGCATAAAAAATCATGGGTACTGAGCCGACATAACCTGGAACTGAAATAGCTGTGAATAAGAAATCTTCTGCCTAAAGGAGTTTAAAATATGAATATCCTAGCGGGTTAGTAAATGTTTCTACTTGGCGGGACTTCCCTGGTGGTCCAGTGGTTAAAACTCCACCATTCTAATGCAGGGGGCACAGGTTTGATCCCCAGTCAGGGTACTAAGATCCCACATGCCACATGGCCAGAAAAGGAAAAAAATGTGTCTCTGTGGCGTAGGGTATTGTGCTGGGCAACTGCAATAATGGCAATGATGAGACTGTGAGGAGAGAAGTAACTGCGGTGAGGTGGTCTGCGCTGGGCAGGGGCGGCATGCCAGGCTCTGCCCTCAACCTTGTCAACCCTGAGCCTCAACCTTGTGGCTCATTTTGAATTCACATAAGCCCGGGAGATACGTATAACATTATTCTCCGGTTAAATAAATAAGAAAGCTGAGGCTTCAGGTCATTAAATAAGCTGACCCAACAGTGAGTCCTAGACCAACCCAGACACATCAGGTTCGGGTCAGTTCATGTCACCTGTCCCTCCCAGGGCTGGACTGCAGCCCACCTGACCAGCCCCCAGATGGAAATTCAGATGGGTTCTCTGAAATCCTCACATCTATTAAAATGCTGCCATCACACCAACTTGTTAGAAACGATGAAGACGATGGATTTCCATGTGAAAACTGTGCCAGGAACAGAAGTACCAGGGCACAAAAACTGGAAGAGTCTTCCCTGTCCTTCATGTACAGAATGAATGTAAATGTAAAATCATAAAGTATGATCCCGCAAAATACTGCCACAACTTAAAGAAGATAGGGGAGGATTTCACAAATGCTGTCCCTGTATCCAGCCTCACTTGGGAACCGGAAGGAGAGAATGATCCTATGAGTAAGAAACAGTGATAACTCTCTGCCTTTCACAGCCCTGCCAAGAAGACAATAAAAGTGCAGAAGAATGAGGGTTCCGCTGCATCTCTAACCATGAGATCAAAACCAAGTAGTGTAACAGAGAGTCCACATTTAATACAACAATTTGCACAAAAACCACCTCATAATCCCATTACCTCCTAAATCACCTTCTACAACTGATGATGATCATCAGAAATTTTAAAATGTATTTTTTCAGACTTCTGGTTTAGAAACTACCAAAAACAGAAATAGCATATTTGATGATGATATTGATTCTGAAGATGAATTAAGACTAATGATTGCAAGACAGGAAAACAGAGAAAACGACATGGTCCTCCAATGAATTTGAAAATGATCCCTTTGAAGTTGTAAGGGATGATTTTAAATCTGATTTTCACAAATTTCATACTTCAACAGGTTTAGGCCTCAGAAACAATGTCTCTTGCCTCAACAGTGAAAATAACTTTATGGAAAATGGTTGTGACTCTGATTCAGGAGATACAGATGAAATCATTGCAATGAAAAAAGTTCTGGTAAGATCAAAAACAGTGTGGATTTTTCACAGATAGAAAAGTCTATGAACAAGAACACTCATTTGAAAAACAGAAAAAAAGGATGATCTTTCTGATGACTGTATTAAAGTACAAAAAAGAAAAAACAAAGTCGAGATAGCCCTGAGTCACAGAGTTAAGGCTCTTAGTTGTAAATCTCTGACTGAGTCCAGTAGCAGTGAAGATGCTGATTCCGTATCAGAATCAACAGAGTCTGAAGGCGGTAAGGAGTATAACATCTTAATGGAAAACCGTCTCCGTGTGGATCTGACTTCGGCTGATTTGGAACAGTCGGCTGGCAGTAACCGGGAGGCTCCAAAAGAAAAGACTGAGAGCAGTGGCCAGGAAACCACTGCCAAGCGTGACAGGGCCTCCAAGAGCCAAAGGACTCCAGGTGACCTCCGCAGAGGCCAGCAGGGTAGTCATCCCAAGGAGACTGTGGCTTCTCTTTTAAAAGGAAAAGAGAACCCACCTGGAAAACAGAACCCAAAGGAAAATACCTTAAAGTCAAAATTTCAGGCCTTCAAAGGAGTGGGCTGTCTCTATGGAAAGAAATCAATGAAAAAATCCTTGCAAGAGAGTGTCACCTCTAACAATATTAATAAAGATCAAATTTCCTTGAAACTTGAGGAACCCAGGAACATGTCCATGGAAAAATGGTCCCTGTGTGCTGATGGCCCATCAAGTGAACAGACTCCTTTCCAACATGCAAAGGAGGCAAATGTAAAACCAAATTCAGCCTCAAAAGAGACAGGCTTCTTTTGAGAGCCAGGGTCACAAAGCAGGTGTCCCCTAACAGTTCAGAAAAGAGAAAAATAGAAACAGGAATCCTATTTCTAGTCTGTTGCCACTAAAAGATAAGAAATCTTTAAGTCTTGGTGCTAAGACTCGCAGCAGAGGCCTTGATGAAGACTGTTGCCACAGGACTGGAAAGTCAGGAGAGGGCTCTGATCGGAGGCCTGATCTGTGCAGCTCCAAGGCCCCTGAGAAACCACCAGAGGTTTTCTCAAGGAGAGACTCCCAGGGGAGCAACACTGACTTCCCACTTTCTGTTAATAATTCATCAGGTGTCAGTGCTAAGGATACGCATGCTGAAGATAATCAGAAACATCTGGCAGCCTTAGAGGCAAGGCGGAAAGCCAAAGAACTCCAAAAGAAGTCGGTTCACAATGCTCTGGCAAATTTGGACGGTCATCCAGAGGACAAGCCGACGCACATCATCTTTGGTTCCAGTAGTGAAAGTGAAAGAGGAGACATTCACTCAGGAGCAAAGCCACTCAGGAGAGGAACTGGTAAGAGTCCACGGGTAGAGCCTCTGGGAAGCTCTTTGACAGCAGTGATGACGAGGAATCTTGTTCCGAAGGTGACAACAACAGGTTCAGAATTAAACCTCAATTTGAGGGCAGAGCTGGACAGAAGCTCATGAATTTGCAGTCTCACTTTGGCACTGACTCCCGATTTCTAGAAAGTGATAATGAAGAGGAACAGAAAGAAATAAATGAAAAGAAAACTGCTGAGAAGGAAGAGCTTGCTGCAGAAAAGCTGAAAGCCCTGAATGTTGTGCAGAGCATTTTGCAGATCAGCTTAAGCAATTCTACAAAGAATCAGTAGCTGCAAAGAAATTTAAGGACATCATACATTATGATTCAGTGAGGCATGACCATGCCACTTATGAAAGAAGGCAAGATGATAAACCCAAAGAAAGTAAAGCAAAACAAAAGAAGAAAAGGGAGGAAGCTGAGAAACTACCTGAGGTGGCTAAAGAAACATATTATAACCTTTAGTTCAGTCGCTCAGTCGTGTCCAACTCTTTGCGACCCCATAGACTGCAGCACGCCAGGCCTCCCTGTCCATCACCAACTCCCGGAGCTTGCTTAAACTCATGTCCATCATGTCGGTGATACAATCCAACCATCTCATCCTCTGTCGTCCCCTTCTCCTCCCGCCTTCAATCTTTCCCAGCATCAGGGTCTTTTCAAATGAGTCAGTTCTTTGTCTCAGGTGGCCGAAGTATCGGAGTTTCAGCTTCAGCATCAGTCCTTCCAGTGAATATTCAGGACTGACTTCCTTTAGGATGGACTGATTGGATCTCTCTGCAATCCAAAGGACTCTCAAGAGTCTTCTCCAACACCAAAGTTCAAAAGCATCAATTCTTTGGCGCTCAGCTTTCTTTATAGTCCAACTCTCACATCCATACATGACTAATGGAAAAACCACAGCTTTGATTAGATGGACCTTTGTTGGTAAAGTAATGTCTCTGCTTTTTAATATGTTGTCTAGGTTGGTCATAGCTTTTCTTCCAAGGAGCAAGCATCTTTTAATTTCATGGCTGCAGTCACCATCTGCAGTGATTTTGGAACCCCAAAAATAAAGTCTGTCACTGTTTCCATTGTTTCCCCATCTATTTGCCATAAGTGATAGGATTATAACATTGCTACGGATTTAAAACAAATATTCCAGACTGTAAAAGATACCAGTGTAAAGGAAGACAACACACCTTGGAATGTGGACCCTGATGGAGAGAAAGCTGAGGTGGTCCAGGACCCTACAGCTCTGATGATTTGGGGTGAACAAACCGGCGGGTTCACATTTTCCTTTTTTGAGTCTGACGCCAAAGATGAAAAGGAAGAGACCTATAGAGTTGAAGCAGTAAAACCTGGGAAGATGGCCTGGCAGGGAGACCCTAGTTTCCAAGACAGCAGTTCAGAAGAGGAAGATGTTACTGAAGAGACAGATGACAAAAATCACAGCCTTGAAGAAGTATCATTACCTGAGAAAGAGACTACTAGATTTTTCTTTTTCCCTAAGAATGATGAGAGACTTCAGGGTTCCAACTAATTCTGGAGAGAAGTGGGAAGTAGTATTAGTGGGAACTCTTGGGAGATCAGAACAAACAACTTGCATAATGGACTGTTGGAAGAAATGTGAAAACACCAAAACGAGAGTGAAACCAAAATAATAAATGTCATCATTAGTTTTCATAACGAATGTAAAGTCTCACCATGGAAACTGGAGTGATCTAGAAAAGATTTTAACTGGCAAAGAATTCAGAGCAAAGGAATATTCAAAATCTTATCTGGTGGATATCATTCTGATTGCTTTCTTTTTCTGTAGATTTCCTATCTGTTCTTAACTAATTACTTCAAACAACCTGAACCTTTGTTTTAGTGAAGCATAAGATAGTCCCTCAAAATACTTTTGTATATAATCTCTTTGCCCTCCATCTTCAATAACGAATGGGCATTTCCTGACATGAGGATTACATAAAGCTTTTTAAAATATATGCATCATAGCACTTATATTTTCCAAGTTACGTTTCATGTAAATTATACTTGAAATATTTCTGATTGTATTAAATACACCTTACCTCCAAAAAAAAAAAAAAATGCTGCTGTCATTTCTTAAGGATAAGTTCCTAGGAGAGCAATTATTAAAGTACAGAAGGCTGTTTTCCAAGTTTTCATATTAACTGCATTTTGCCCAAAGTGTTTTCTAAAACATTTGTGTTAACTCACATACCAAGTGCTGCAGCGATTATTTCACATATGAGCCTCCAGGCCCTGGGTCACTGGTTCAGCGTCCCACAGAGCACCGGGGGCTGAGACATTCAGGGTCCACCGGACTGACGGCCAGGGCCCCACCCCGGCCTCACCCCTTGTTCCCGCCACGCACACTCACATGGATGCATGCAGGCTGCCTGCGTCCTAGTTCCCAGATGTGGGATCCTAACTCCCTGCACTTTGGTGCTGGCCCGTTACCCTGACCTCTGAGGGCAGCCCAGTGACAGGGCCAGTGTGGGGAAAGCACACAACTCTCCCAGGAATATCATTACCCTGCACGAGGCGGTGGATCCAGGATACATGGTGAGTTGCCCCCAGGAGTTTAACCATTTAACTCCAACATCTCCCTACAAATTCAGGGAGTAATTCAGTGCAAGGAAGAGCACAGAGAAAAGCAGGCAGCACGGGTGCCTCTCTCTCGGCTTCAATCTCTGGGCAGCTCAGCACTTTACACGTAACTGGGTCCGAGAGACTTCATCTATCCCCTCATTTCACCTGCCCTCGGTCACAGTCCCAGGTGGGTAAGACCTCTCTCGGTCACTCCCATGCACCCCAGCATCCTGATCACCATTCATCATGAACCACTGCCGCTACCCGCTCTGCCTGGACCTTCCTGCAGCCAGCCTCATCCAAGTGTTTCTGTTCATCAATCTCCCTACAACCAACGACATCTGAACACCGGATGGGTGCTGACACTAAGAAGTTAGTGCTGGTTGCGAAAGGGGTTAACAGGAGTGTTATGGTCCTGTTTTGTTTAAAAAATAAAAAAATAAAAAACTCCATTTCACAAGAGAGACATACTGGAGTATTTACAAATGGAATGATACAGAGTCTGGGGTTTCCATTAGAATTTGCCAGCAAAGAAATGAAGAAGGAGGGAAGGAAAGGGAGACACGTGGGTGTGGGGATGGAAGAGGGATGAAATGAAAGTGGCACAACGTTCATAATCCTGTAATCTGAGTGATGGGTCCACGGGAGTTGATGATACCAGCCTGTCTACTTTTGTGTATGTTTAAGATGCTGTACAATACCAAGTATTTTTTAAAGCAAATGAGCTGACTATCATTATGAATCTAAGGCTGCCCATAAAAAGTCTATTTAAAAAAAACAAAACAAAACAAGGGACGTCCCTGGCAGTCCAGTGGTTAAGGACTTTGCCTTCCGACACACAGGGTGAGGGTCCTGGTCAGGGAGTTAAGGTCTCACGTGCCTCAGAGCCAAAAAATACAAAATCCAAACCAGTCGCAGTATTGTAAAAATTCAATAAAGGCTTTTAAAATCTTTAAAAACAACTGAAGAGAATAAAAGTACATGAAACTCCAGTGATTAGAAATAACATTCTTGAATAGACAACGTGACTATATATGTACGCACACCCCCACACATACAAAGAACAACACTATCTTCTCTGAACCCCATAATTCTGAGAGGCAGGGCTCTCATCCCATTCAAAGAGGAGGAAAGAGGGGCACAGACAGGTCGAACCACCTGCCCAAGGTCACAAGCCCGTGACAGGATGGCAGGCTTCTCTCACTCTAGCTCGGCGTCTCCACTGAGGCACTCCTGACACGCGGGGCTGGGGAACTCCTTGCTGCGGGAATGGGGCGGACATGGGGTGTGGTCGCCTCGCAACAGCCCTGGGCTCCCCACACTAGATGCCAGGAGCCCCGACCTGAGTCTGCAGCGCCTGCCTGGACGGCCCCATAAAAAACCACTGCCCGACATGAACTCCTACTCAGCCCCCAGCTCAGGGCCCACATGCAAACACCCTAACAGACGTCCACGGGTCACCTGTTTGAGGACAGCGTGCGGCCTTATCCCTCAGAGGACCCACAGGCTCGTCCACCTGAGTCCCATCCTCCCTGAGCCAGGGATGGCTTCCTGTGGAAGGGCCCCCCGAGATGAGCCGGAGTAGGGGAGCAGAGGCCAGCAGGTGAGGGCCCCACCCGCCCCGCAGTGTCCCCATCGCCCCCTCCTCCATCTGCGCCCGGGTAAGGGGCTGCTGCGAGGCCAGCCTCATTCCAGAGCCTCAGCCCCCAGGCACCGCTGGGCAGGGAGACGATTCCTGTTTCCTGGCGGCAGGTGCCAACAAGGTGACTAACTGCGGGCACAGCGCCCCTGCCCACCCAGCGCCCCTGCCCTGCTATCCCCTCACCTGCTGTTCATGCAAGAGAAACCGCTGGAAGTCGTGCAGATGGACAGCAGAGGCGTCCGGCCGGTCGGTGTTGCTGCCCTCGGGGAAAGAGATGGTGTTTAGAGGGGGGCAGTCAGCAGTCAGGAGGCGGTCCCCGCCAGCAGACACCTGGGCGCCCGGGCACCCAGCCGAGCCCCCCACCGCCGCCCCCTGGGGTTAGGTGTGGGCTGGCCGACGGGAAGACAAAGTCACCCAGATGACACCCCTGACCCAGAAGGATGCAAAGAGGGGCCCTGACACCAGAACCCAGGACAATCAGGCCCTGGAATCCACACCCAGCTGCTCCTAGCTGGTCCCGCAGGGGCAGGGAGGGCGGGCAGGACAGCAGAGGCCAAGGTGGGGCTGGCCGTGGAGTGCATTTAGGGGGTGGCGACGCTGGAGAAGTGACCCCAGAGCCTGCTCTGAGGCAGGAGAGGGGCCTGGATGAAGCCCCGACTCTGGGCGGGCAAGGAGAGCCCACTGCAATATGCAAGACCAGGGCCAAGGAGTGAGTGGAGGGCCTCTGCTGGGAGAATCTTCCACCTGAGAAAAGGGAGATTCCTGCTTGGCCAGCAGCCTGCTGGCCTCCTGGAGAGGGTGCTCAACTGGACCAAGAACCTCGCTGGTCCAAGCAACCGCGAGGGCTACACGAGGTACGTCCTGTGAAACAGGGCTCTCCAGGGAAACGCATACTTTTCCCTGAGCATCTGCAGTGTGAGTGGGAGGGTGTTTTTTTTTTAAATACAGGAGATAAAACATGCTTTAAGTTTTCTCCCTTTACTAAACACTCAGGGTCCAAAAGTCTACTGTCTCTGAGTGTATTTCTAACCTTCTTTCTTAACAGCCTCATGGTCCAACACTAATCTTTTCAGCAAAATACTGCAAACAAATCAGATTCATTTAGATGAATGAATACTTTGGAGTTTTCAGGTTTCTGGTTTAGAGCTCAACAGAGGAACAGTTGCCAAGGCATCTTCATCAATGAGGGCTGGTTCTGAAAAGCAGACCCAGGTCAGCAGGCCACAAATCACATTCTAGGTGCTGTTAACGCCACAGGGAACCTTTCTCCCAGGGAGACAGGCTTGGGAGACACAGCACACTATAGACCTCCCACCTGGGGAATCAGTAAGTTCAGTAAAGGGCCTCACAAGTCCTGCAGCACTTAAGTTTTAGCATCACACCATCACCAGTGTTTATGAGCCTTGCCATGCACCACATAAAGCACTTTATGTGCTTCGGCTCATTTTAATTCCATTCAACCTGCTTAACCAGGACGTCCTGAAGCAAGCAGGCTTCTCTACAGGACCTTCTGGGCCATCCTCCCAACACTCCACAAGCCCTGCTGCTGTGCACATTTATTCGTGGCATTGGATTGACTGGAGTCCATGACTCAATGGACATGAGTTTGAGCAAGCTCCAGGAGCTGGTGATGGACAGGGAAGCCTGGCATGCTGCAGTCCACGGGGTCGCGAAGAGTCGGATGCGACTGAGCAACTGAACTGAACTGAGTGTCAGGATAGTCAGTTCCCCAACAAGGGGAGCCCGTCTCTGTGGAGACCAGTGCCTGCCAGAGAGGTGACCTCCTGGAGGTCAGGTGGCCGGGCTGGGAGGACCCACAAGGGCGCCATGGCTGGCACAGCCGCCCAGAACTACACCCAGCAGAGGCGCCTCACCCCAAGAGGAACACAGAAGAATCCTTTTTGAACTCGTCAAGGATCTGAAATAGAAAACAGAACACACACACAAAGCAAGAAAATTAGACACGTCGAGACAACGAAAATAAACAGTTTTTGTAAAAAAATTACTATGGTCATTTATGTGACTTGTAAATATTCAAATATTTACATCTTGACGCAAAAGGTGGAAGTCTTCCTCGCCTCTTTCACAGCCTGATCCCTGAGAAGCAATCACTCATAATAATTTGGCAGTTCTCCACCTTGAGTTCATTTCACGGATATTCAGTTAGTTGTATCTTATCAAATTATATCTTATTGTCTTATGTTACATCTATGTCTTCCAACTTTTCTGCTGTTGTTTCACGCTTCAGCTATTATTTAGCAACTTCAAATCGCCCTGCCTCACTACTTTGAAAACCCACACTGTATTCCATGTCTGTCCTTCAACTTTCTGCTCATCGATCCAGCATTACACAGAATGTTCCCACATATCTGTCTTCGCCCACTTGTGCCCGCATTTCCGCGGGGTGGATTCCTGGGTGGGAAAGTGCCTGGACAGGAGGTGTGCACAGCACCGTTGACAGATTCACCAGAGTCCTCTCTAAACAGGTGCCCGACTGGCACGCCCAGCAGAAAATACACACCCCTTTCTGCGCCCTCACAGCTACATTTCCAATCCTTAATATTTCAATGGGCTCATTGCTCATCCTTGAATTCAAGAGAAAGAAAAATATCGGGAGCTCTAGTCCAAGGCTTCATGGCCTGCTTGTACTGCAGCTGTTGATGAGGGGTTAGGGACACCCCCGCCCCCAGCCGCCACTGCACCAGCTCCCTGGCCAGGCATCTTACACACACATGGGCATGGATGCACAAACACCCACATGCCACATACACACATGCACACCCACACCGTGTCCATTTCCAGTTAGGCAGTATGACTGGAACAGTCTCTAACGACACTGTGATTGGATCAGCATTGGAGTAACTCAGGACACAGATGCAGCTCCCGGCAGGTTATAAATGCTAACAATCTAAAACGACTCCTGCCCTCGATGCCCTGGTCGTCTTGCCAAACAGCCTGCGCTCCAGGATGACATGCGGAAAATCAGTGTTCTAGAAAAGGTAGCCACTGGCCCCCGGGAAGCCTCAGGAGGTCTGCAGAAGTCTGTGCGTGTACTTTTTTTTTTTTTTCCTGGAAAGATGGTCCGTAGCTTTAATCGGCATCTCAAAGAGGTAGGTCACCAAAAAGGGTTAGGAGTCACTCTTTTAGAAAGACTTAGAAGGACTTCCTTTCACGTACATGTCATTTACAGCAGCGGTCCCCAACCTTTTTGGCACCAGGGAGCAGTTTTGTGAAAGACATTCTTCCGAGGACTGGGGAGGGGAGCCGGTTTCTGGATGATTCAAGCACATCACACTCATTGTGCACTCTACTTCTATTACTACTGTACCAGCTCCACCTCAGATCATCAGGCATCAGGCCCCGGAGGCTGGGGAATCCCTGATTTATAGCATGGCTATTTATTTTTTTTTAAGCAGGAAGGATTTTAGGGAGGGCATGCTGTTTGCCATCTGGACTCATTCGGCCCTTACATCGCTGGGTCAACTGGGGCGTAAGGCCAGATCCTCTCAAACCCAAACCCCGAGACTGGATTCCCCACATCTGGAGGAAGGCCACCTGTGACTCCCCTCCAAGTGTTTCCACTCCACATAGTCCTTACTTAAAGCCAGCCCCTTCCTAGCCACGCAATGAAGCAGAGAAAAAGCTCCACTCCATTCCAGCCACACGGGGAGCCAGGATGAAGGAGGGGGGGCCTCTACTTCAGAGGTGACTCCAGAGCCAGGAAAGACCAGGAGACACAGCCCAGCTTCCCGGTCCCTCTGCCTGCTTTCTGTCTCATGTCACCCCACTTTCTGAACCCCAGAAGCCTGTGCGCAGAGGCAGAACATGTTTGTAGGAACCAGCCCCTTGGGGTACAGAGAAAGGACCAGACTGAAAGCAAAGGGGTTTGTTACACTATTATCTCTGCCTGTCTATGTTTGAAATTTCCCTTAACACAAAAGTTTAAAAAATTATAAAGTATCAATGGGAGGGGCTTCCCAGTGGCCCAAATGGCAAAGAATCTGGCTGCAATAACCCAAATTCCATCTCTAGGTTGGATCGGGAAGATCCCCTGGTGGAGGGAATGGCCACCCACTCCAGTATTCTTGCCTGGAGAATTCCATGGACAGAGAAGCCTGGAGGGCTACAGTCCATGGGGTCACAAAGAGTTGGACACGACTGAACAACTAACATACACACACACACCCCACCGGGGACCACTGGTGGTCCAGTGGCTAAGACTCCACTGCAGGGGGCCCACGTTCCGCCCCTGGGCAGGGAACTAGATCCTGCATGTCGCAACTAAGGCCCAGCAGAGCTAAACAAACAGTAAGTATTTTTAAAATAATAAAAAATAAAAAGAAGTATCAGTGGGTGGGCAGTGAAGCTGAGCAAAGGAGAACTGAAGCTCTAGCTCTGCAGTAGCCACCTGACCTCCAGCAAGTGACCTCGCTGAGTGTCAGCGTCTTCGGTCCATAAAATGAGGATTATAAGAGTTCCTATCCTTCAGGGTCTTGAGGAGAATTAAATCCATGTAAGACATATAGCACAGTGCCCGACATAGAGTTTACACTTAGCAAATGTTAGTTGTGATCTTTTATTCGTAACACCGTTATTACAACCTAGTCTGAGATATACCCCTCTCCCAAGGGAGGACATACATGAAATTTTAAGTTCTTATCCTCCTGCTGCTGCCAAACTTTTGGAAGCTTCGAGGCTTGAGTGCAGCAATGTAAGGAGGTAGTTAGACAGGAGGAGGAACTGGCAACTTCAAGTTGGAAACCTATAGCTACTGGTAAGCAGGATTCCACTCCCTGGACTTAAGTCTGGGAATCACCAACCATCATGAACAGCTCTGTCACCCCAAGGACCCCAAGAAAACCAGCTGAACCCCTAAGAGCACCAAGGTAACACTTTTCTCTGCCCTGAGCTTCCAGCAAGGCACTCAGGAAGTAAATGATATGCTGACAGCTGGAAAGTGAAACTGAAATTCTTTGCAACCCCTTCTACTATCCAGTCCATGGGATTCTCCAGGCCAGAATACTGGAGTGGGCCGCCTTTCCCTTCCCTGGGGGATCATCCCAACCCAGGGATGGAACCCAGGTCTCCCACAATGCAGGCGGATTCTTTACCAGCCGAGCCTCAAGGGAAGCCCGCTGACAGTTGGGGGAGAGGCATTTACATACACAAGAGCAGTGAGGCTTCTCAAGTGGACCAGTAACTATCTATAGAGCCTGGGGCTTTGTTAATCAAATTCCAAGTCACTGAATTAAAACATGCAGTGGCCAGACAGGACAGTTATACCTGCCAATGAAAGAGAGAAGAGGCTGTTGACCCAAAAAGTCTTAGGGACCAGGGAGGTGACCCTAGCCCCTAAATTCGTAAAGAGAGCTGCATGGGGGTGGGAGGCAAGGCTAGGACAAACCAGAAAGCCTTCTTCCCTCCACTCACAGGTTGCCAAATATAGCCAGAACGTGGTATTTTTTCCCCAAGAGAAGCAAAAAATCTGGATCTTAATGAGAAATCTTCCAAGTTTTAAATACAGGCAATTCATTTAAAAAAACATTTAGTTTATGGCCATACCACCGTGAACACGCCTGATTGCATCTGATCTCAGAAGCTAAGCAGAGTCGGGCCTGGTTAGTACTGGGATGGAAAAAACATTTAAACCACTAGGCTAAGTACCAACCGAATGCCAGCTGAACAGGGTATTCTGGCCACCAGGGGTAACCTCTGATAGGTACAGACATTTCCCAAAAAAAACTGGCCATCTAGGACTCATGGACTATGCAGAAATTTGACTTAAATTTCTCTCTCCCTTCTCCCTCTCAAACATACAAACATTCGCTTTAAAAAGAACCACAATGAAAAGTTCTCTTATGTGGAATTTGATCATGGTGGAGACTATCAGTGGGTGACCTGTACTGGCAGGTACGACAGCTTTTATGCAAAAACGTATTCCTAAGCGTCGCCTGCCTTCCATCTGATGAGACAGCAGCTTGAAATGTCACAGCAAATGATAGGTACTGTGTTTTTTTGCAACTGCTTATCTTGAGTGAATCAACTTTTTCTCAGTCCTGGCCAACTGCCTAAGACAGCAATTGACATTATTCTGGACTTCGTTTATATACTATGATCACAACATTGTCATTGCTCTCAAGAACTGATTATAAATGAAAGTTGCAGATTTAAATCTGAAAAGTGTTTTGTTTTTTTTTTTGTTTTTTTTTTTAATTTTATTTTATTTTTAAATTTACATAACTGTATTAGTTGAAAAGTGTTTTGATCAGCTTTTAGGCAGCAGAACTGTCTTAAGGTTTCCTGTAAAAAAGAAGAGGGGGTTGGATAGTTTAAAAAGTTGTATATTATCTGGGCCTCCCTACTATTTTTTCCCCATGAACTCTGTATGACTTTTAATATGACTTTCCCATGTACTTTTACACTTATTTCTCTCTGATGGATTTACTTCACTTGGCAAAAGTGTATAATGAACCTTTGATGATTAAAGTAAGCTCCATTTGTTATCAGTGTGATAAATTAAAAAAAAAAAAAGTTGTATAACCGATGACCTGATTTAATACTTTCATTTTATAGAGGAGGTTGAGTGATGGAGCAAGACGGCTTCCCCCCAAACCACCTGGGGGCTGGAATTTAACTCTTTCAACTCCCAAAGTCTACCATTTCTTTCTACTCTACTTGGCAAACCAAGCACTAATTACTACATGGGTAAAAAAGTGAACACGCTGCAACTCAGTCTTTTACTCTATACAGTCATGTATTTTTCCCCAATCTAGGCAGACAAGAAATGCTTCTTCCATTTCTCTGCCTCCGATTCGTCGAAGTCCCACAGCCAGTGGTCGCCTATCAAGAGGTGTGGCCCTGTGGCCAGTCTGTCGTTCCATCTTCCCCAGAGCCCGGTGGGGTGAGACTCATCACCCCCACTGCATGGATAGGAAGACTGAGGCCAGGAGGGGTCAGTGGCTGGCCCAAGATCACACAGAGTCCTACCCATTCTCTGCTCCGGACCCACCTCGGCCGCCTGCAGAGCCCTGTCCCAACAGCAGCGGCCACCAGCAGGCACGGGGCTCCGTGCACTGCACCAGCACCCCCCTTTTTATACCTTATGCTTAATGGGACTTCTTTTTTTTTTCATTGCAAAAGTAGCGTGCTACTTGGAACAAGCTGAAGAAAACTGAGGGATGCAAAGAAAAATTTAATTATCTCACCGGTACATTTTCCCAAATCCCTCCAGGACATGCAGAAAATCAACATTAAATGTGAGGTGTGTGTACTCTTCTCCTTGTTCATAAAAGCACATGCAAACGTACACAGGAGGATTACTGTTTGTTACCCAGAAGTCAGACCTGGCTCCTCATTTCTGCTGCTGGTTTTCCTCACAAAATACCATCAACAGCCCTCCAGAAGGACAGAAACCCAATGAACTCAGGCTTCTTAATCAGCTGCAGTGTCCCATAGTATGGCTGGACCATAACTGACCCGGCTATTACTCTCCTGAGGGGCATTCAGATGGCTCCCAGGTATTTGGCCAACATAAGTAATGCTGCAATAAACGGCCTGGTGATACATTCCTAGGCCTCAGTGCTTTCATTTCTCTAAAACAGAGCCCCCAGATGCCACTGTCAGGTCAAAATGCAGGCACATCCTTATTTTAAAATAGCATATTATCGTAATCAAAAAACATTCTCATTATAGGAACAAAACTGTAAAAAGAACAACACACACACACATAATCCCTCAACCCAGAGGTAGTTAACTATTAATACTTTGATAAATTTCCTTCCAGAACAAGTTGACACAGTAGAGTTAGCTGAAACTTTTTACTTTAATAGTCTCAGACTAAATTCCAATCAAACCGACAGGCACTCACATTCCCACCAAGAAGGTAGGAGATGGTCATTTCCCCACCCTGTCCCCTCAACTCTATCCTATTCAAGACCTTTGCCCATCTAACAGATGAAAACAGGACGTCACTGTCATTCCCATTGTATATTTCCTGGACTAGAAGGGAGACTGAACGCTTCTCATGGGTCTCTTAGGAACGGACCAGACTTCGAAACCCAGGGGAAACAGAAGCATCATTTGATCGTTTGCTTAGGAATCGTCTTACCCCTAAAGATGGCTGACAGGCACAGGAAAAGATGCTCCACATCGCTAATCATCAGGGAAATGTCAATCAAAAGCACAGTGAGGTATCACCTCAAACTTGTCAGAATGGCCATCATCAAAGAGAACATGAATAACAAATGCTGGCGAGGATGTGGAGAAAAGGAAACCCTCAGATACTGTTGGTGGGAATACAAACCGACCCAGCCACTGTGGAAAACAGCATGGAGGTTTCTCAAAAAAACTAACCACAGAGTTACCACATGACCCAGCATATCCACTCCTGGGCATATATATCCAAAAGGAGCAACAGTACTAATTAAAAGAGATACATGAGCCCAATGTTCACAGCAGCATTATTAATAACTGGCAAGATACAGAAGCAACCTAAATGGCCATCAACTGATGAATGGATAAAGATGTGATACACACACACACACACACACACACACACAATCACAATGGAATACTACTCAGCCATAAAAAGAATGAAATATTGCATTATTTCTTTGAAATACTGCCATATCCAACATGGATGAACTTAGAGAGTATCACGCTAAGTAAGATACGTCAGAGAAAGACAAACACCGTATGATATCATTCACACGTGGAACCTAAATAACCATAAATGGAGTATAACCTTTAAAAAGCGCATACCTGTAATTTATATAACATTATACATCAACTATACTTCAATTTTAAAAAATAAGGTCAAACAAGACTATCAAAACCTTCAAAAAATGAATGGGGAAAAAGAGAATCATCTTACCGATTTTTGCTGTTCAAACATAAGTTTTTTATAGAAGAGATGGAACTGTTCAAAGCTGAGTTCATCTTTGTGTGCGCCTATTTCCTGTAAATATAAAAAAAAAAGTGACCACACAATTTTTGGTGTCCACCACAAGAATGCCTCCTCCCTGTTCACAGAAATAGCCAGCTCTGCTACATTGGCTAAAAGCAAACTTGCATTCCTCTGAACCCAACCTCTCTGCTTGGAGAACATACCCACCAGGGACCCCAGGTAAGATCCTTCAGCTCCCCAAAAGGGAAGGGTCTCAGCCAGAATTCCAACAGGCATAATGCAGAACCCCTCCTTTTGGGGCAGGAGACACTTTCAAATCTAGACATACTTATAGGGTATGTACACACAGGTCATTTTTAAAAGCACAGCTTCCCAGGTGGCTCAGATGGTAAAGAATCTGCCTGCAATGCAAGAGACCCAGGTTTGATCCCTAGGTAGGAAAGATCCCCTGGAGAAGGGAACAGCAACCCACTCCAGCATTCTTGCCTGGAGAATTCCACGGACAGAGGAGCCTGGCAGACTACAGTCCATGGGGTCGCAAAGAGTCAGACATGACCGAGTGACTTTCACTGTACTTTAAGAAAAAGTACCGAGCCTTTAGAGTTAATAGAGCTCAATTCCAGTCAAGGCTTGTCTCCTGAATTGCTTCATGGCTTCCCCAGTAGCTCAGTTGGTAAAGAATCCGCCTGCAATGCAGGACACCCTGGTTCAATTCCTGGGTCGGGAAAATCTGCTGGAGAAGGAATAGGCTACTTATTCTAGTATTCTTGGGCTTCCATTGTGGCTCAGCTAGTAAAGAATCCACCAGCAATGTGGGAGACCTGGGTTCGATCCTGGGTTGGGAAGATCCCCTGGAGAAGGGAAAGGCTACCCGCACCAGTATTCTGGCCCGGAGAATTCCATGGACTGTATAGTCCATGGGGTCACAAAGAGTTGGACACAACTGAGGACTTTGCTTCACTTTGTCCCCATACACTTAGTTCTCTCGGACCCTCAGGTCTTCCTCTGTAAAATGGGAGAACCACCACTACCCCACTAGGACTTCCCTGAAACCAAACCAGGTAACATTCACATAGCACCTGCTTGGTAAAGGCATGATAAGGGACAAAATCCCAATTACGGGGTGGCCAGTGGTAAATGCTTCTCCCATCTCTCTTCTCTCAATCCCCACCCTTCTCTGGTTTTGCCTTCTTGGACTAGTTGAAATGATGGGGGTGGGCCAAAAGATGGCCAGATATGCCATAAAATGGGTTAACTCTTCTGGGAACTCATGGGTACAAAATGAATGAGCTTTCCTAAGCTGAGGAATCCTGTGACATGGCCCCAAGAGCCTCCAACTGGGACTGCTGGGATGGAGTCCTGTTGGGGTCCTTGACAAGAGTCCGGACCTCTGTGAAGGCCAGAAAGGATGCCCAAGGGTCATCTCCATCCTACACCCTTCAGAAGAGCCCCACCCGACCTACACTATCCCCTCACTCATGGAACAACCTGCCCCAGATCTACCAACAGCCCTAGCTACACAGGAACAGAAATGAAATGATGGCAGAAGGAGGGATGGAAGGAAGGATGGGTGGGTGGAGGGTGGGCTGGAGGTGGGGAAGGGCAGAGAAGAGCCAACTCCGAGAGCTCCACTGTCAGGGCCTGCATACAAAATGCCACCTCCCTGGCAACCTGCATAAGGAATCGTTCATAATATTTTCCAAATGAAACACATGTGTTCATATTATTAAAAGAAAAACAGGCTGTGGGCTGGTGAGGGAAAAGGAAAGTTAGACTGATGGAAAAATTCTGAGCCAAGCAGCTCGGTAAACATGGTCTTCCTGGATGACATCCTCTGTCGGGATGGAGAACGGGGGCCTAAGATCTTCACATGATCCCTCGGTCCGGACTAAGACGGATGAGTCTGGAGGCAGAGGGCTTTCCTGAGCACACCACGCAAAAGTGCTTGAAGGCGTGCGGTGGCTTCAAGGGGAGGCAAGCATAACCCCAGGTTCAAAAAATTGCCAGGCTGAGCCATGAAACTTACCAGGAACTTATCTTTGAGGAACTTGGCACTGCTCACTTTGAAGTTGACCAGGGGCAAGATGGTCTTCAACTCCCGGAGGCTGATGCTGCAAAAGAGGGGGACCCCAGCTCCGTCAGCCTCGAGGGGTTTCAACAGTGGAAGAAGGTCTGGCTACTCCCACCAGCTCCCACCTCAACGAGAAGACCTGCCACCAGATCTGAGCAATTGGGGACAGAGAGCCTGAGGTCAAGGTGGGGGTGACACCCCGTGTGCAAGGATGGTCCCTATCGTCAGGGGATTGGCCGTGGATGTGGGTCATGCAGGAGATGCAGAGTGGGCGGAAACACTGCAGATGACCTTGATAGACAGGAAATGTCACCGGGGTTCAAACCAAGAGGAGGTCACTGAAGCCCAGAGATGAGGAAGGGAAAGAGGCAACCTTATCTGAACACCTACTATGTGCCAGGCTGCCCTGGGCACCTCCAAGGAATGATGTCACCTTGCCCCTCGGTACACTCAACCCTCAGGATTCAGAACAGGCAATGAGGGTGGGGGCCGGGACACTCAAGATCAGAGCTGCTCTAAAGACCTTAGAAGGCAGATATCGTAATCACCAATATCACAAGTCCATCCTAAAGGAAATCAACCCTGAATATTCACTGGAAGGACTGATGCTGAAGCTCCAATACTTTGGCCACCTGATGCGAAGGGCTGACTCACTGGAAAAGACCTTCATGCTGGGAAGGACTGAAGGCAAGACAAGGAAGGGGGCAACAGAGGATGAGATGGTTGGATGGCATCACTGACTCGATGGACATGAGTTTGAACAAACTCCGGAAGATGGTGAAGGACCGGGAAGCCTGGTGTGCTGCCGTCTGTGGGGCTGCAAAGAGTGGGACACGACTTAAGAGACGGAACAAGAACAACCGTTATTATTCTGCATTCCAGGTGAAGAAACTGGGGATCAGAGAGGTTCGGTGCTGGTATGTGGGAGATAAGACTGCAGAGGAGCTGGCCTCTGGGTCTGCCTGTAAGCGCTGCATTTAACTGTCTCTCAGGGAATGGCAGGAACAGAGACAGGGGAGGAGGTGGTCGAGGGCACGTGTTCCAGAGTCTTGTGGCTGCAGAGCTGAGTGCCCAGCAGAGCAAGCAAGGGTGGTCCTGCGGAGCCTCTGGCTGTGGCCAAAGAAAACTGTGCAGTGTTCTCAGAGACGTCAGACCAGACAGGGGCTGTGCACGGCCAGGAAGGAAGTCTGCCCAGGCTGTGGGCAGACAGCGGCCCCACTACCCCTCCCCCCCCCCCCCCCCGCCCCGTCTACTCGCCCAGAAGGAAGGAGCACATCCCAGCCAGCAGCCACCCCCGGAGACGGCCAAGCGGCCTCCTGGCCCCACCCCCAGCATCCTTGCCTCTCATCTAACGGCCTCCCTGACGCCAGAGACCATCATATACCTGGTGCCCCCCTATGCCCCCTGCTCCCAGGGCTGGCACCCAGGACTTCCCCCAAGAGATGGCAAGAGCCACACAAAGTCCCCAGTGGGCCAGGCAGGGCTAGCCGGGCAGAGAAGTGAGCAGACTGGCTGAGACCCCTTTCCCACCTTGCCCTGGGGTGTCCACGAAGAGCCTGCTGGAGTAGGGTGAAGGGAGAGGAGTTGGAGGGCTTGCTGGTGCTGCAAAATGAGGCAGGGTGAAGGTTTAGCCAAGACGGTGACCCCGGGGGCTCATCCAGGACCAGGGAAGAAGGCAGAGTCCCCTACGGAACCCAGAACTTCCAGGCAGAAACAGGGCCAAGAGATCCTCCCATAACAGGGAACGGAGAGACTGGGGAGCCGGGAGTCAGGGCAACTGCTGGGGGGCCAGGGAAGCAAACAGCCTCCAGGGGCGTGAGAATCTGAGCACTGGGACATCCGATCCCGCCTGCTCCAATGGGCCCCCTCAGAGCAGAACAGGTGAGCCTCCAGGGAAAGATGGGGCCCGAAGAGCTCCTCAGGGCTCCCGTGCAGGGACCTCTCCCTCCCTCCCCGTCCTGGGCGTGTGGTCAGGCCCCACCCGACCCCCAGCCAGGACTGGCACTCGGATTCCCAGCCACTGGAGGGCAGGAAGCTAGCAGCTCCCAACTTCACCCCTCTCCCCGTCCAGGACTTGTCTTCAAAGAAAGGGAGGGCCTCGGCCACCGTCACGTCCTGCCCTCTGGCCTGCATTCGGGGCAGTTCTGCAGGGCCATCCTGGAGCTCCACTGGGGGCCAACTGAGGCTGCGGTTGTAACGGCATCCAAGCCCAGCAATCCCCTGGCCTTCACTCCATGGGTGCGGGGCCCCTACACATTCCATAAGCTTCCTGCACACAAACCCACACCTCATGTTCTGCTTCCTGCAGGCTCAGCCTGTGAAGCGGGCTAGGAACTGGGGCGATTCCTTTGGGGAGAGATGGCAAAAAACGATTCCTTGCCCTAGAGGCAATAAACAATCAGGGCCCCTCCCCTTGTCAGGCTGGCCTGGTCCCAGATCCCACCACACTGCACCCCGGGGGCTGATGGCCCCAGAAAACTTCCCCGCCACCCTGAGGCTGATTGCCAACAGGCCCACCTCCCTGGCTTATGGTAACAATGGTGGGGCAGACAGTAAAGAGCCTGCCTGCCACGCGGGAGACCTGGTCTGGATCCCTGTCAGGAAGATCCCTGGAGAAGGAAATGGCAACCCACTCCAGAATTATTGCCTGGAGAATCCCACGGACAGAGGAACCTGGCAGGCGACAGTCCACAGGACCGCAAGAGTGGGACACGACTCAGCGAATAAACCACCCCCACACCCACGATCGCAAGCCAGGCACTGGCCAAGCACTTTTCACATACTAACCCACTGAATCCTCACACCAATCCCAAGAGGTAGGAACTAGGATCTCTTTCACAAATTAGAAAACTGAGGCACAGGGAAATTGAGCCATTTACCCAAACTCATCAACCAGTAAGGGTGAAGAGCTGAGATTCAAACCTTAGTGCTGCCCAACAGCATGTTCTCCGTGTTGCAAATGTTCTAGATCGGAGCTGTCCAAGGCAAGTAGGGTGACCAAGGAATTGAATTTTTTTAATTTTATTTAATTGTAATCAATTTAGATTTAAATAGTGACATGTGGACAGTGCAGCTCTAGAAGCCTGCTCCTCTAAATAGGGTCCCTGGACCGGCAGTATCAGCGTCAGCTGGAAACCTGCTGGAAATGAAAATCTGTGATCCCCACCCAGACAGAGAAAAGCAGAGTTACTGTGGGGCAGGCCCAGCCCCCTCCAGGCTGTCCAGTGCTGGAGCCAGGACTGCTGACCACAGGCAACCTATTTGCCTTCCTGTTGAAGACAGAACCGGACTACACACCTGTGAGCCTGCCCCTTCCACATCCCGAAGGCCCGGGTGAGCAAGAACAGGAAGTGCAGGCTCGGCTTATGCAAAGTCAGGGTTACAGGCCAAGGGGCAAGGGCAAGGTGGAAAAGAAACGTCCACAACCCTGAGGGCTGCTGGCCCCACCACAGGACCCGCCCATGAGCCCCACCCTGAGGAGGAATGCAATTCCAGCGGCCATCCCAGCAGGTCCAGGGGCTTTCTCAAAGGGTATTTTGACAGAAGTTTTCACCTAAAGCACTGACCTTAGAAACCTAATTCCCAGGTAAGAGGCAACTAAACTCCACAGATTCAAAAAGAGGGGGTTTCTAGAAATCTGGCCAGGATGAATGTTAAAACATTTCTGCCTTTGACCCAATCTCCCCAGGCCTGGAAATGTCATAAGGAAAGCTTCCAAAGGGGGAATGATCTAGTCGTCTGATGTTACATGAAGGAATGAAAAGGGAGGGCCTTTCGTTTCATCTGACCAACCAGCCAGATCCCTGACCTCAAGGAGCCCCTTCAACGTGAACAGCAGCAACGAGGACGAAATTCTCAGAAAGCAGACGGGACCGCGGAGCCTGGCACTCAGGCCAGAATCCCACAGTGACCCCAGAAGTGCTGCTCTTGAGGGGCACTTCCTACCACCTTGTACATCCACTGTGAAACACGAGACACAAACCAAATGACAAACGAAAGCCAACTTTTCAAGCGAGATATCAAATCCCATTGGTTGAATTATAATGTAGGCATTGATACTGGTCTGAAAAGAGTTACAAGGAAATGTAAACATGTTATGATTTAAGGGGAGGTGAAAAAACAGTTTGACCCCCTTTCACATGGGCTGGACTTAGTGACTGATTCCCAGAAAACAGAGTGGGGGTGAGTGGGGGGCAGGGGGGCAGTGAAGGGGGTGGAGGTCATTGCAAAGGAGAGATCTGGAAGACACCACTTTGGCCAGATGGTCAAGATTTCCATCACCCTCGACAGACCACGTGAGAGCAGACACCCCTTGACTGAGGTGAAGAGAAAGAGCTTCACCTCCAGGACGCTCACCTCCATGAGCGCTTCCCAAACACAACCTCAGGTTCCCCTGAACTCCGGTCTACCCATGACGAAAATGCCAGATCGCCACAGATGGAGGGGCATGCTACAGAGTGCCCGAGACCTACTCCTCCAGACTGTCAAGGTCGGGACTTCTCCAGTGGTCCAGGGGCTAAGACGCCACACTCGCAATGCAGGGGGCCTGGGCTGGATCCCTGGTTGGGGAACTAGATCCCACATGCTGCAACTAAGAGATCACATGCTGCAACTAGAAGAAAAAAAAAGATTCTGCACACAGCAATGAAGACCATGTTACGTGCAGATCGTGGAACATCACTCAGCCTTAAAAAGGAAGGAAGTTCTGACACCCGCTATAGTTAACATATCTGATCCCCAAATACATCACACTAAGTAAAATAAGCCGGTCACAAACACAGCATCCTTCACTCAGAGGTAGTACCCGTAGGAGGCAGATTCACAGAGACAGAAGGAAGAATAGAGGTTGCCAAGCGGCTGCAGGGGGGGAATGGGGTAATGGTTTGATGGGTAGAGAGTTTCAGTTTTGCAAAGATGAGAAGAGCTCTGGAGACAGACGTTGATGGCAGCATGGCAATGTGAATGCACAGAAATGTCCCTGAAATGGTAAGTTTTATGTTACATAGTTGATCACAATGAATGAGTAATTATCAGTCACAGGAAGTCGCGGCAGAAAGAGATTTCTGCCTTTTACCAGCTTAGTGATCAATAAGCCACGGCTCACTGGCTGGGTTGCTCTGTTCAAATGACAACCTCTCATGGCCTCAGCATCCTCATTAAATGTCCCAGGGGATGCCTAGCTGCTCAGTCTGCCAGCATTCGTTCCATAACCTCTCCCCAGCTTACTAAGTCCAGAGGGCGCTCAGAACAGCGGCTGCTGCAAAGCCGCTTCTCGACAAACGCCAGCTGCTGCCATCTGGCCCCTCGAAAGGTTGAAAAGTGAAACACACGTTCAGGCCAAGGAAAACCTGGGAGCGGGCACTGCGGAGCCGGCCCTCCCCGCCCAGAGGACGCTTTGCCCCGCTGCTGTGCCTTTGTTTTCCTCCAGGAAACGCGATTAACGTGGGCGACAGGAAAGGAGGGGAAACTGGCAGGAGTCAAGAGCCCTTTCACGGGCACCTTAGTCAAAGCCCCTTTGGAAAAGCTCCCTCAGGGCCGCACAGAGCCATGTGAAAGGAGGGATTTTCCACGTGTCGACAGAGCAGCAGGACTCAGCCCACAGGGAGGGAGGGAGGGATGTCGGCGTGGGGCAAGGACAGGGAACAGGGAACAAGGCATCAAGGCCAGAGACAGACTCGCTCCCTGCCAAAGGTTCTGAAAAGCATTTCTCAATGAACGACTTTCAAGAATCGTTCCGAGCAGAGAAAGCCGGGCTTCTGTTTCTTGACAATACAAGACGGAGAGCAGACTCTGGAACCAGACCAATGATGCCATACACCCCACCTCGTGGAGACAGGGCCCTGGTGGGCTCCCTCCGTCCACTCTGTGCCAACCTCAGCTCTGAATCACCAGGCAGCCAGAGAAGGGAAATGGTCATGGGAGGCTCCACCCTGAGGCTGAAGGAGCCCAGTGTGTACAAAGGCCCCCTCGTTTGATCTGCCTCTGAAACACCAGGCCCAAGACCAGGGTGTGGGACCACAGAGGATGCTGGCAGGAGAGGAGGAGGAAGAGGAGGAGGAGGGAGGGAGGGAGGGAAAGGCAGATGGAAAGACACAGAGAGATGCTGGCTGACCTAACAACAGCAGTTAGCTCTCCACCTCTTCCTGGTTACACCGTTTGCAAATCACTCCTCAGGGCATGTGTACAAGAGACCACTTGAAATTGACAAGTGATGGGTGACACTGGCCTGACACTAAAATGCCTTAAAGATGGAAAGCCTTTCAGGAACAAGCTGGGTAGGGACTTCCCTGGTGGTCCAGTGGTTAACACCCTGCACTTTCAATGTTGGGGGTGTGGGTTCAATCACTGGTGGGGAATTAGCTCCCATGTGCTGTGCAATACAAGGGGAGCATCGCAAGGGTTCCTTGTTGCCTCGTGTATGAAGCTGACATCTCTTAATGGAGAATGGAAGGAAGGAAAGACATTTAAAAATGCTGAAAGAGGTCTGATGTGAGGCTAAAATGATACAGTGATTGTCAAGTGCTGAGGACAACGCCTGCCATGCTAGGCGCTCCATAAATGGTGGGTTTTATCATTACATTATTAACAGGAACTGGATCATAACCTAAAAAAAAAATTGATGAGAGGATGTTCAACCTCTCCCTTAAATAAAGAAATGCAAATTTAAGCCAAAAACCCACTGCTGCTTCTCACCCATCAGATTAATGAAGGTCGAAGTCTGGTGAGACACAGTAAAGAAGACGCCTCTGAACTGCTAGTGGAAATATAAACTGCTACCACCTCTCTCAAACTGTCAGACCCAGTGACGCCTGGCTTCTGGAATTCCTCTTGTGGGAACTTATCCTGTTCGTATCTGTGTCCCACACATTTACAAAAAAGGAGGCCCAGGGACGTCTCTGGTGGTCCAGTAGCTAAGACTGCACAGTCCCAATGAAGGGGGCGCAGGTTCGATTCCTGGTTAGGGAACTAGATCCCACGTGCTGCAGCTAAGAGCATGCATGCCACAGCTAAAGACTCTGCCTGGGCCACGAAGATGGGAGATCCTGCAGACCTCAACTGACACCCGGCCCCACCAAAGAAACAAATAATAATAATAATTAACAATAACATTTTTTAAAAGGGAGACCTAAAGGTTTTCATAGCTTTATAATAAAGAAACAACCTGATGTTCATCGAGAAGGAACTGGTTTCCCATCCATATGGCAATTACATCACGTCTATCCAAGGACCAATCACGTGTTCCAAAAATGTGTGGCATAGAGCCTTGTATATGCCAAGAGGGAACCACTCCAAGACGTGCTATTAAGCGAACCAGTCAGGGACACTGAATTACAGGCTGTCACATCGCCTGCCTCGTGTTCACCCAGCTCTTGGAAGCATCGCCCCCTAACTGGGTTTACTTCCTGATGGTCAATCTCCACCACAAAGGATGGGCGGGCACCATGGGGCTCCTGTTTCTCCCCGGGACACAGAAGAACCTCAAACGCAAAGGCCTAAGTGACGTGATCTGAGTGCTTCACATAGCAGAGAAGTCCTCCCCGCAGATGGGGTGGCATTGTCCACTGCAATGAGACCCCACATGGGTAGAGATTTTTATCACCACGACCCACACCACTGAGCACTGCGTCCGCCGCCTTGTTAAGTCAAATCTGATTTCACGAGGACCTTTCCACAGCACAGAACTCACTCCAACCCCCCTGGGATATTTCAAGAAAGAATGAGATGATCCAAAATGTGGAAGGAAACTACAAAAATGCAAGCGAATCTTACCTGTTTCTCCTGGTTTGATCCACAGAATAAATCTGCTTTCTCAGCCAGCTGGGAAGAGAAATGAGACAGAGAGAAAGAGAGAGAGAGTTAGAAAATCAGAAAGCTCGACTCACAAGTCCAAGGAATTTCTGTAGGATGGGACACAGAGCCTGGAAATGAAAAGGAAGGTCTTCCCACTTTCTAACACCAGCAACCTGGGAAGAAGCAGCTTCTCTGTGTGGGTGAAATGTCGTCCGGCCAAGCCAAGCAGCCCCGTGGACTCACAGAGGCTGGATTCTTTAAATCCCTCTGGTGCTCTCTGTTAACCTCCCAAAAAGCTGGTAAGAGAAACGGTCGAGATCAGAGGGCTCTGGTTCGCTGGATGGACAGCAATTCATACACGAGTCCCACCCCATACCCATGACACTGATGGACAGTCCTGAGAAGGCCCTCGTCAAGCGAGAGCGAAAATCCCAGACCTCGAGCCCGAGGTCCTCCCATCAGACAGCTTAATCTCTTCTTAAATCCTCTGAGAAATAAGCCTCGGGCCCTCCCCTCAGACCCAACACCAGGACGAGTTTCTGTCTCAATCCCAGTGCACTTCTCACCCCGGAAGAACAAGGCCCAAGGAGATGGGAGGCTCTTCTGGGAGATGTTGGAGTGTCCACAGCCACTACTGGACACCTACTGCATACAGGGCACTCCAGGAGCCTCCAAGATGAAATGTCTCCTTTTCCTTTCTTTTGCCATACCGGCTAGAGGGAGCAGAACAGATGCCCGAGTGAGCGAATACAGAGAGAAACAGGCAAAGCCATTACCTCTCGATGATGGTGGGGGTGGGCGCGCCCATCACTTCCTGGTGTAAGATCTTCAGGCCAGACAGCCACTTAGTTGCATCCTCCTTCGAGTCGGCTGGAGACAGGAGGGGCCAGAAATGCTGTGTTACTCCCTGGGAAGATCTCTGCTTGGAGTCTCCCTCCCCACACAGACCACGGGGATGGGAGGAACCTGTGTTGGTTCCTGGGACCTGCTTTTTGCCCATGGTGAGCCTCCTACACCAGGAGTGACAAGCCGGTAGAGCTTTAACTTTAGTCCTATACTAACGAACAAGAGGCAGAACTCAGGACAACTTGGACCACAATCCTGAGAGCCCTCGGCACCTCCCCTGTTTCCCATCAAGGCCAGAGAGAGGGCCACCGAGTAGGTGAGGCTGCTGCCTGTAAGGGAAGCAGCAATGAGTGGTGGGTAAGAGCTTGGCATCAACCCCAAGGCCCACTGTAGCGCTTCAGGGCTGTGTGATGTTCAGCTGGTTACTTCACCTCCCTGTGCCTCATTTCCTCATCATAAAATGCAGTTGGCAATGCAAACGCCTGGTCCCGCTATTAAACATCTTTTCACACCGCCAGGGGCCTTATTAGCCTGGAGAGAGCATGCCGAGGTCTCTGCTCTCATTCTTCCCGGCAGATGAAGAAAAAGGTATGGCTAGGAAGGCTGAAGGGAAGAAGCCGGGATCCACCCATCAAACTGGCATCCTGGGCTACACATCTTGCTTGGGATTTCACGGCCTCCCTACCAAGAAGAGCAACCAGGCCTCAGCCTGCAGCCAGGCTAAGTGGACAAAGCTCTGAAGGTTCAGGGTCATGGACCCCTCTCTCCTGTCCTGTCTCTGCCTCCTGCCACACCCCCTCCATCAGACATTCACCCATCACTTCCCACATCCGGCTTACTATTGCCCTCCTCCAAGCCTGGCACATGCAATGCTCTCTCCCTGGACCATACTCTCTCTTTCCTCACAACTCCTACTGATGCCTCAAAACCCAGTTTAAAAAAAGTCACCTCCCCAGCAAAGCCTTCCAGGGAGTTACGCACGGTGTATTCCTCCAGCACGCTGTATTATGTTTGGACTACGGCTCCTATCAGAGAGAACTCTAAGCTCCTGTCCACACGTCTGTCTCCCCAAGTAGACCGTGAGCTCCTTAAAGGCGGTAACTGGGTCTTATGTCTCATTACAGCCCCACGGACATCTAGCACAACCCAGAACAGAGCATATGCTCAAAAGATGCCTGATGAAAGCATGAATGAGCAATTAAACCAATGAGAGTCCTCAGGCCTGAAATTAAAAGTCCCTAATGCTACTCAGCTTCCACAGTTTCCACCCACTTTGGTTTACTTTTAATGCTACTTATTTTCTCTCTTGTCCACCATGATTTTATATCAAGTTCTAAGTCAAGAAATTCTGGGGTTAGACCTGGAGGTAGCTATAAGCTCTGCCCCTGAGCCAAGCGCCTGAGCTTTTTCAGTTCTTCTCCCGGCCAAAGGCCCCTTTGACTTTCTGGTGGATTCACAAGGAGGACCAGACATCGCACCTCCAGACCGTGTCTATGTGTGTGCACTGCGTGTGTGCACGTATGCGTGTATGAGACAGAAGATTTCAGGATCGTTCCTTCAGATCAGCTAAGCCAAGTAAATGGTGCAGGCCATGCTCAGCTGGACAAAAAAATGTAACCTGCCTTCAGTTCTCAGCACAGCATGAGCCAAACGGGCCCTTAACGTAATCCTTTCAACCTCTCCACAAGGTCAGCACGAGGATGAACTGGGTCCTGTTTTACAGCTGAGCAAACCGTAGCTCAGAGAGGCAGAGTCGCTTACTCAAAGCCACACAGCTAGAAAGAGGCAGGGTCAGGATTCGAAACCGAGATGCCCCAAACACGCATTAGCAGGGGGGCAGGGGTGAGCATCCCGCTGGAGCGCTCTCTTGGAAGGAGACCCAGGCGCAGGGAGGGGAAGCGCACACGGCGGGCACCCACCTGCCAGGCTGAGCGTGCTGAGGATAAACTGGGTGCCGTACAGGACAGTGAAGCAGCACTCTTCCTTCTGGCGGACCGCTTTCGCGCGCTCGAAATCCTTGGAGCTCTTCCCTGGCCGGATCTCCTTTATCTCCATGATGTCCACTGAAGGAAAAGCAACAGCAGCCGGTCAGAAGCTAGACGTCACCACATCTGAGGCTGCCGCCACGTGCCTGCACCCCAGAGACACCCCGCCCGGCTCTTCACTGTCCAGAGTGAAGACAAGCTCGACCAGCCCCGAGGCCCTACCCGTTCACAGCTTTATGTGCAAATAATGAAATGCGTGTGGTTCTCAGGCACTCGGTGCTGGGAGGGCTGTTGTGCAGCAATGCTGAGAGTCGCTCAGCCGCGTCTGACTCTTGGCGACCCTATGGACGGTAGTGTAGCCCACCAGGCTCCTCTGTCCATGGGATTCTTCAGGCAAGAATACTGCAGTGGGTTGCCATTCCCTTCTCCAGGGGATCTCCCTGACCCAGGGATTGAACCCAGGTCTCCCACACTGCAGGCAGATTCTTTACTGAGTCATTGGGGAAGCCCTAGATGACAGAAAAAGAGGAAATTCACCCTCCCTAGAACCCCAGCCACAGGACTCCGATTTTCTCCTAGGCAAAGGTCAGGATGGCCCCTGACTCAAAGGTGAGCCCCTCCCCTCACAGGATGGCTGTTTGTTGCATGAGGGACCCTGCTCCTATCTCAGGAGGTCCAGTGAACTAAGGAGTGTCACAAAGAGACAAGTCCATCGATCCCTTCCTCCTTTTCTTCTGTCAGAAAAGTACCTTTTCCTGGGATGGACCCGCTTCACACGCCTGAGATGAAGATGGTCCACCCCTCTCCCACCACTACAGGCCAAGGAGGGGCCCAGGGTCCCAGAAATGACCAAGGCATCCCACCTCATGGTCAGGATTCAGGGAGGAGCGCACGGCCTAAGCTGGGCCCGACAGCATCCTCCCAGGACTTGCTTGGCCAAAGCCATTCATCACGTTTCTCCTGCTGCTGCTGCAGGCTGAGGAAACATGAGTCGAGGGGTAGCAGGGTCCATGCTGCTGGGCACACGGAAGGCAAAATGACTCAGCCCTGATGCACTATCAAACTCCTGGGTCCGTTTGGGCTTGAAGCCTCTTCTGCATTGGAACACGCTATCTATGTGACCTAATCAATTCTTTTTTGCTTTGGTTAGTGGGAAATTTCTGTCGCATGCAACCATAAGAATCCTGGGACATACACCTCCATTATTGCACTGAACAGAGATACAGCAAAGAGAGGTATTCCTGGAAATGAGAGGGTAGGAAAGCGACCTCAGCTTTGACCTGGAGTCCAAGAACCAAACAGACCCAAGTGAACCAGGGCATTTTAGAGTCAGAGTTGAAGTAGCAGTAAAGGTTCATAGCTGTTCACACGTAACAATGAAATGAGATGTGTGTGTGCTCAGTCATGTTCGACTCTTTGCGACCCCATGGACTACAGCCCACCAGGCTCCTCTGTCCATGGGATTCTCCACTCGAGAATACTAAAGTGGGTTGCCATTTCCTCTTCCAGGGGATCATCCCAACGCAGGGATCGAACCTGCATCTCTTGCATCTCCTGCATTGGCAGGGGATTGTCTACTGCTAGTACCACCTGAAATGGTATAGTTTCCTTCTTTTTTTGTGGCTGACTTGTCAGGCCATCATCAATTTTCACCATTTTTTTATATGGCCTCAATTTTGGTTTCTTTTGTTTCGGCGTACAGTTTTGAGGAATTTTATCACATGTATAGACTCATGAAGCCACCACCGTACACAGGGTGCAGAAGAGGTGAGACTACTTAAATTAGGGGAGGAAGGGGTGGAATGAACGAAAGGCTTTCCACTGTCTTACCATGGATCTAGCCAGACTGAAAGCAGTTTGGGGGACAAGAGTCATGAAGTAAAGTGAAAAAACTTTAAATAAACAGTATTTATTCTGCACTGTGTGTGTGGTGGTGGTGTACATGTGATAAAATTCCTTAAAACTCTTCACTGAAACAAAAACAAACAAAAACTGAGTTCACATTAAAAAATGATGAAAACTCATTATGGCCTGACCACTCAGCCATAAAATAGAACAAAATTATACCATTTGCAGCAACTTGGATGCAACTAGAGATTAGCACAGTAAGTGGAGTAAATCAGAGAGAGAGACAAATACTACATGGCATCAGTCACATGGGCTTTCTCAGTAACTCAGTGGTACAGAGTCCACCAGCTACGCAGGAGACACTGCACAGTTTGATCCCTGGGCTGGGAAGATGCCCTGGAGGAGGAAATGGCAACCCACTCCAGGATTCTTGCTTGGGAAATCCCATGGACAGAGGAGCCTGGCAGACTACAGTCCAGGAGAGCTGCAAAGAGTCAGACACGACTGAGCGACGGAGCACGCACAGATCACATACATGTGAAATCTAAAATATGACACAAAGGAACCTCTCTATGAAACAGAAACAGAATCAGGGACACGAGAGAACAGACTGGGTTGCCAAAGGAGCGGGGTGTGAGAGAGAGCTGCACTGGGAGCCTGGGGTTAGCAGATGCAAACTGGTAACACAGAATGAATGACCACAAGGCCCTACTGTAGAGCGCAGGGAACTACATCCAGTATCCTGTGACAAGTCATAGTGAAAAAGAATGTATATACATGTATAAATGAGTCACTCTGCTGTACAGCAGTAACTGACATAACAGTGTAACTCGATTACACTTCAATAAAAGATGAAAAAATAACTAATTATGGGGTTTTTTTATTTTATTTTTAAACTTTACAATATTGTATCAGTTTTGCCACACATCGAAATGAACCCACCACAGGCATACACGTGTTCCCCATCCTGAACCCTCCTCCCTCCTCCCTCCCCATACCATCCCTCTGGGTCGTCCTAGTGCACCAGCCCCAAGCATCCAGTATCGTGCATCGAACCTGGACTGGCGACTCGTTTCATATACGATATTATACATATTTCAGTGCCATTCTCCCAAATCATCCCACCCTCTCCCTCTCCCACAGAGTCCAAAAGACTGTTCTACACATCAGTGTCTCTTTTGCTGTCTCGTATACAGGGTTGTCATTACCATCTTTCTAAATTCCATATATATGCGTTAGTATACTGTATTGGTGTTTTTCTTTCTGGCTTACTTCACTCTGTATAATAGGCTCCAGTTTCATCCACCTCATTAGAACTGATTCAAATGTATTCTTTTTAATGGCTGAGTAATCATTGTTAATTATGGTTTAAGAACATTTTACCAGCTTAGTTTCCTGAGTTTGATAACTATGGTTATGAAAAATGTTTTCATGGGGGGAAATTAGGTGAATGGCACACAGAAACTTCGTGTTATTTGAATCTACAATTTTTTTCAAGCCAAAAAAAAGTTTTTGAGACACTTAGCAATTATGAATGGCCCTAGTATTGGGGGGTCTTTAAACCTTGTGGGGTAGAGAGGTGGGAGGTATAATCCCACCCTTCACCCAACCCTGAAACCAGGGAATCTTATCTTTTCTTCTTATCCTCATTCCTCAAAAGCCAACAACAAAACACAGAGACTTTGTGTGCGCTCAGACCCACCACCTTCTGAGAGGTCAGATCAGCAGGGCTGATCTACCTGCTTTAGCGGTTATCTGGGAACATCTAAGGTATTAAGGTCTGTTCTCAGAACCCATCCAGCCAGTCAAGAGTCTAGCGACTTTAAGCAAATACTCTTTTTTTCCCCCCCTAGTTAGTCTAGCAATGATTATCTAACCATTCTCTTTCCCCATAAAATATTGCTAAGAGGGAATTTCTGAACTGGCCTACTGTGAGCTTTTTTCCTTACAGCAAAATTATAATAAACATATGATTGTTAAAAGGGGAAGGGGACAGGGACTTCCCTGGCAGTCCATTGGTTAAGAATCAGCCTTCCAATGCAGAGGGCACTGGTTCGATCCCCGGTCAGGGAACTAAGATCCCACATGCCACATGGTATGCCCAAATAAATATTTAAAAAAAAAAAAAAAGAGGAAGGGGAGAGTGATGGGGACGATGGGACAGACCTCAAGATGGGACAGAGTGGGAGACCGAGGGAGACAGACACGCACAGATATGAATACACACAAACAGGGTCAACCAGGGTCAGGGGCAACCACACACAGAGAGAAGACAAGCTACCCAGATGAGGAGGGAGAGAGACGGCCACGCAACATACAAAGAGAGAAAGAGGGGCTTCCCTGGTGGGCCGGCGGTTAAGAATCCGCCTTCTAATGCAGCGGGCACTGGTTTAATCCCTGGTCCGGGAACGAAGATCCCACATATCACAGAGCAACTAAGCCCATGCCCTCCAGGGTTCATGCACCAAAATTACTGAGTTCACAGGGCTGCGACACAGAGCCCACGTGCCACAACTAAGACCCAGACAAATAAATATTTTTTTTTAAGATAAAGAAAACAGGAAATGGGAAGAGAATGAAATACAACAGCTACTCTGATGACATAAACAGCCCCAATGACCCCTACACCACCGCCCCTCACTTCACTGCAAGCGAGCACCCTTTGGAGGCCAGCTCTGTCCCAGGAGAGGGCTGCAGGTGTCCGCCCTCATCGGCAGGACTGGACACCTCCATGACGTCATCCTGATCGCTCCCCTCTTTGCCCAGACAAGTACTGGCCTATTCATCATACTTCTGGTAAGACCATGCTTTCTCCACTGGAGCCTCCCTTCCGTTATCAAAGGTCAGCTGACTATTTGTGTGGGTCTATTTCTGGTCTCTCTCTTCTGTTCCACGGGTCTATTATTTCCCTGATTGTCCTGATAACTATGACTTTACTGTAAGTCTCAGAGTGAGGCTGCAACCCCCCTGACTTTGCCCTTCAACACTGCACTGGCTGTCCCAGGTGTCCTGCCTCTCCATATGAACTTTAGGATCGGATTGTCACTACCTACAGAAGAACCTGCTAGGATATTGACGGAGACTGTGTTGACTACCCTTGGTTGCAGAGAACTGACATATCGAGTCTTTCTATCCATGAAGGTGGAATATTGATTCATCACACTTTGTCAGTCAATCCCCTGAATGTACATAGTCCTGGCCCCCAACGGTCTTAGAGACACACTGAGTTCAACCGTGAGAATACAAATCCAAGCAATGATAATTACATACAGCTCTCACAGAGCACACACTATAACGCCAGGCACACTGCCAGTGCTTTGCAGAAGTCATCGGTCGGTTCCCTGGAAAGCTCCTCACCAGCACCATCTGCAATCACAGGTTCATCTGTTTACTGCCCATCCGCTCTCCCTTCCAAGCCCCAGCAGGACAAGGGTCGTGTCGGTCCTGTGCACAGCCACCTGTGTCAGAGCCTGGCTCGGAGCAGAGACTCAGACTGCTGCACAAGAAATGAGAAGGTCTCCCAGGTGGCTTGGCTTGGCTTCCCCCAGAAGCAGATTCTGAGACCGCGATTTGAGCACATGCAGTTGCCCTGGGAGCAGATGCCAGGAAACACCAGCAGAGGCACAGGGAAGCAAGACAGTTGCTATGTTATCAAGCTGGTACCCCAGAGGCACTGGGAGCTGAACCCACGAGGATTAAGAGCCCCCTTAGAGGCTGTCCCATGGAGGAGGGAGGGAGCTGGGGTATTTATCCCCCGACCTCCATCTGCTATTGGTCGGTGACTGCTTCTGGAGGCCTTAACCCCCCCAGGCCTTGAGCAGAGGGCTGCAGTGTTCAGAGCAAAGTGCCTTCAATGTGCATCAGTGACCACTCTAGCATAAGGGTCAGCCCACAGCATCCTCTGCTGAGTCAGCTTATCAATCCGGTGGTTTCTGCGCTGTGTGTGCTCAGCCGCTAAATCGCGTCCAATTCCTCACAACCCCACGGGCTGTGGCCCGCCAGGCTCCCCTGTCCATGGAATTCTCCAGGCAAGAATACTGGAGCGAGTTGCCATTTCCTTCTCCAGGGGATCTTCCTGACCCAGGGATTGACCCTGACTCTTCTAAGTCCCCTGCGCTGGCAAGCAGATTCTTTACCACTGAGCCGCCTGGGAAGCCCGTAGTTTCTGTGCTACCCTCGCGGAACTCGGGGATCAGATGCATCAAAGTTGCAGCGTCTCCAGTTCAGGCAGAACAGTGGGGGATGTGGACAGGCCCCAATTATTGACAAGAACAGCGTCTCTGGGCTCCCCGAGTGGAGCTGCTGCGTGGAGACAGGACGAGATGTTAGCACTTCTATACATTTTGCAGCCCTGAAGGTATCCTGAACTATAGAAATCAGTGTGCTCTCTCACTCAATCTCTTTTAAAATAACAGCTTTTTTAAGATATAGTTCAGGACTTCTGTGGTGGTAGAGTGGTTAAGAATCCTGCCAACGCAGGGCACAGGAGTTCGATCCCTGGTCTGGGAAGAACCCCCAAGCCGCAGGGCAACTAGAACCACGCGCCACAACTCCCGGGCCCGTGTGCTGCGGCTGCCAGACCGCACGGAGCCTGCGCGCAGCCAGGGAAGCCAGCAGTGGAACCCCGCACCACAGGGGAGGCGCCACGGGAGAGAGCCCGCACACGGCAAGGAGACCCGGCACAAGAGAACAGTTCACGTGCCATGCTTCACATGCCATCCACTGACAGCGAACAATTCATGGCTTCTAGTGGATTCACAGACCCGTGCAGCCACCGGAGTCAACGTTAGAATGTTTTCATCTCCACGAAAAGAAGCCTATGCCCTTCAGGCTCCACATCCCCACCCATCCCCACCATCCCCTGGAAACCACTCATCCACTTTCAGTCTACACACAGTTGCCCGTTCCGGACGTTACACAGAAAAGGAATCATAGGGTACACGGTCTTCTTTCTGGGTCTGGCTTTTCCATTCACCTGGCAGGACATCTCAGTGGTCCCTCCGTGTTGCAGCACGTGTCATTCTTATGAATGAAAACATTCCATCATATGAATCTTTTCTAACCATTTATCCACTGATGGACATTTGGGTTGCTTCCGCCTTTGGGTTGTTGTAAACACTACAGTTCTGAACATCTGCGTGCAGGCTTCTGTTCAACACCTGTTTTCAGTGATCTTGGGTGTCTGGTAGCAGCGGAAACTGGTCCCCTATCGTTTACACCCTCAGGGCCGCAAGTGTAAAGGTGACGCGCCCCATTCACACCACGAGGTTGACCAGCCGCCAACCCGGGGCAGCAGCGGCTCATACGTAGGTGGACAGTCACCTGTCTGCATGGGCTGGTGGCTGGGCCTCCGTGAACCAGCACCAAGCCCTTCAAAACAGGCACCACCACCTTCCAGGCATTCTGGGCGAGCAGGGGCCACCTCCAGAGACACAGGGGTACCCACCGTCTGGCCACCCCTTGAATACCAGGAGCCCCAGGAAGGAAATCCCTGACCAGTGCGAGCAGCTTTCTATTGGTGATCTGCAGAGGCTGATTCTTAAAGAGATAGAAATATCAGACCACCTGACCTGCCTCCCGAGAAATCTGTATGCAGGTCAGGAATCAACAGTTAGAACTGGACATGGAACAACGGACTGGTTCCAAACAGGGAAAGGAGTACGTCAAGGCTGTATATTGTCACCCTGCTTATTTAACTTATATGTAGAGTACATCATAAGAAATGCTGGACTGGAAGAAACACAAGCTGGAATCAAGACTGCCAGGAGAAATATCAATAACCTCAGATATGCAGGTGACACCATGCTTATGGCAGAAAGTGAACAAGAACTAAAGAGCCTTTTGATGAAAGTGAAAGAGGACAGTGAAAAAGTTGGCTTAAAACTCAACATTCAGACAACTAAGATCATGGCATCTCGTCCCATCATTTCATGGCAAATAGATGGGGAAACAGTGGAAACAGTGTCAGACTTTATTTTGGGGGGCTCCAAAATCACTGCAGATGGTGATTGCAGCCATGAAATTAAAAGACGCTTACTCCTTGGAAGGAAAGTTATGACCAACCTGGATAGCATATTCAAAAGCAGAGACATTACTTTGCCAACAAAGGTCTGTTTAGTCAAGGCTATGGTTTTTCCAGTAGTCATGTATGGATGTGAGAGTTGGACTGTGAAGAAAGCTGAGCAACGAAGAATTGATGCTTTTGAACTGTGGTGTTGGAGAAGACTCTTGAGAGTCCCTTGGACTGCAAGGAGATCCAACCAGTCCATCCTAAAGGAGATCAGCCCTGAATATTCATTGGAAGGACTGATGTTGAAGCTGAAACGCCAATACTTTGGCCACCTGATGTGAAGAACTGACTCATTGGAAAAGACCCTGATGCTGGGAAAGACTGAAGGTGGGAGGAGAAGGAAGGGGATGACAGAGGATGAGATGGTTGGATGGAATCAACGGACATGAGTTTGAGTAAACTCTGTGAGCTGGTGATGGACAGGGAGGCCTGGCGTGCTGAAGTCCATGGGGTCGCAGAGTCAGACACGACTGAGAGACTGAACTGAACTGAACTGAAGAGGCTGCAGGAGCCCTTTGGGCATTTCTGTTGACATGCCCAGCACTTGATCTTACATCACACGGGGCAGCGGGGCACCTTCCTTATTGAAGGGTGGTCCCATTGACTCAGGGGTGTGAGACAGCAGGGTGGGCAGTGCTGGCTGCACTCGGCCAGGTTAATCCCAGAGTGCCTCTCTGCCCTGCCACTGGGAATAAACCCCAGTGCTAGGCATGCAAATCCACATGTTCCCGAGGGCCTCCCAGGTGTGGGAGACTTGTGTGTGGGTCCACACGTACGTACACACGTGCGCATGCACATACTGCATACAGGTGCCTGCTGTTGCTGCTAAGTCACTTCAGTCGTGTCCGACTCTGTGCGACCCCATAGACGGCAGCCCACCAGCCTCCACCATCCCTGGGATTCTCCAGGCAAGAACACTGGAGGGGGTTGCCATTTCCTTCTCCAATGCATGAAAGTGAAAAGGGAAAGTGAAGTCGCTCAGTTGTGTCCGACTCTTAGCGACCCCATGGACTGCAGCCCACCAGGCTCCTCCATCCATGGGATTTTCCAGGCAAGAGTACTGGAGTGGGATGCCATGGCCTTCTCCGATACAGGTGCCTATTGCTATTCAAATGCTCACACATGAGTATCTACTCTATGACCCAGATGCTGGGAAAGACTGAGGGTGAGAGAAGAAGGGGGCGACAGACAATGAGATGGATGGATGGCATCACCGACTCAATGGGCATGACTTGGAGCAAACTCCAGGAGATGGTGGAGGACAGGAAAGCCTGGCGTGCTGCAGTCCATGGGGTTGCAAAGAGTCGAAAATGACTTAGAGACCGAGCAACAACAACATACAACCTTTCACCAGAAATGCACCACGGGGACCGCACACACCTGCCAGAGGGGCTCACGGGCAGGCACCTGTGAAGGTGTCACTGCGCACCCGTCTGCCTTGGAGAGGAGCACAGCCAGCGCTCCTGGTGGCGGAAATCGTCGTGCAGCAAACCAGTGCCCTGCCACCCCAGTCCACCGCAAGCCAACTCCCAACCAGAGTCCAATTTAGATACTCTCTTTGGTATTTTTAACAGGCGATTTCATGGTTGCTTCTATTAAGTTCCAAAGTAGTTACACGACAGAAACAAAAAAATCAAAATTCAGAACCAATACTGTACAGCATCATATACAGGAGTAACAAGGTCATCAAAGCATCAAATCATTAGGTGTTCGCTGCTGTCAAGGCTCTATATTCTTGCAGAAATATTTGACGGGCTGGTTTTTAGGTGCTTAAGGGTGTTAAGCAATACTGCGGAAATGGGTTGGGTTTTTTTCAAGCTGTTGGTGACGCGCCACCACTTGTATTCGCGTAATAGGACATAACACACCGTCCCAAGAAAGACGCTCTCCATTGTGTCTTCAGGGATGCGCTAGGCTCGGCTAAGCAGAGGTGCTTTTATTTGTATGTGTGTGCGAGTGTGTGTAAAGTGTGAGAAGAGGTTTAAAAAAAAAGAGAGAGGTTCCCACCAATTTGCTGACAGTAGGGGTGACTCACGGGAAGGGTGATGGGCAACCGGTGGCCGGGGGACCTTGACCTGCGTGGGCGGGCGTTTTGGCCAAGGGCTCAGGCAGAGCGCAGACTCGACTACCGAGTGGGCTCCTGGGGCCGGGGGTGCTCGTGTGGTCGGGCTCTGCAGCCGCGCTTCCTGCTTGAAGAAGCGAGATGACACAGCCACAGAGGCGAGGTCTCTGCACAGCCCCCTTCCCGGCATCACCCCGGGTCTTCCCCAAGTCCGGCCACCATTACCAACCCATCACCTGCAGGCGCGCACTTGGGGTTTTTGTGCCCCATGTCTGTTGTCCCCATGACCCTGCTTTTTGACTCCTGTTTCCTTCCTCCTCTCACTCTTGACTCTGGGCCGCTCTCAGGCTGCCTCCCATGCCTGGAACCTCCTCCTTCCCTCGCCTGGCCTTCTCCCCATCTCCTCACCCGACCTCAGTTGGCACCAACCGCCATTGAGCTTAACAGAACACCTTCAAGGAAGCTCCAGGTGTAACCGAGGGGAAAAGAGACAGACCAGGCTCAGGCACCTCCCTGCACATGCCCACCATCCCCCTTTCCATCTTTCAGTCATTCAACCAACCGGGTAGGGAGTAAGCAGCCAGCTGAGTGCCAGGGAAGAAGCCAACAGGCACGGTCCCCGTCCTCAGAAACTCTGAGGCTGGAAAGAGGGACAGACCCTGAGCAGATTGGCACATGAGTGCGTAAACCTCCCGCTGAGCTAAACACTGCAGAGGAGCAAGATCAAGTCTACACGAGGGCTTCGGCCCAACAAGGGGAAGAACGGCTACTCTATGCTGTGAGCATCCCTCCTGAGTTCTGAAGGCTGGGGTTATCCTGTGAGGGGGTTGGGGGGAAGCCCTGGGAGGAGTCTGGACTGCAGAGACCCCGGTTCCAAGCCCAGCTCTGCTCCCCAGTGACACCTGCGAGCCTGGGCGAGTCACCTCCCTTCTCCCTTCAGCTGCACGCACGGTGCTACCAGCAGGGCCTTCCCTGAGCTGCTCTGCAAACGAGATGAAATGGCAGTCAGCAAACACCGTGGTGGCCCCCGGAGGTCTCAGAGCCGGGGTTAGCTGAGCTGCTGGGATGAGCGTTCTTTCACGGCATCTCTCAACAACACCGTCGCCACCGCTGGTGGTTTCGCTTTGTCTCAGTGTTGCTCTGTCTCAGTGAAGGACCCTGCTTTAGAAAGCCAAAGGGCATGGGGTTACTTGGATAAATAACCAAGATGCACCACGGAACACGCAGTTACAGGAGGTGCACGTGGGGTGCAGGAAGAGTCCAACTCCACAAAAATCGAGGTGACATGGCTTCAGCTTCCACGCTGTCACCCCCAGCTATGCACCTGGGGAGAAGTTCCTTTATTCTGACTTGGCCTCTACCTTCTCATGGGTGCAGTGGGGAAATAACATCCATCCCATAGGTAGATATACCTGAAAGAACTTGGTAAAATGTCAAAAAGATGAGTTTTTGATATTAAAAATTATTTTGGGATCTTCCCCGGTACAGTCCAACGGCTAAGACTCTGCACTCCCAACGTCGAGGGGCCCAGGTTCAATCCCTGGTCAGGGAACTACAGTCCGCATGCCACAACTAAGACCCACCACAGCCAAATAAATAAATATTCAAAAAATTGTTTTAAAGGCTAGAGACGGGGAGTGAGGGGGGCTGCTCTCCTCTTCCTTGTTGAAGAAAGCAGCACGCAATGAATGAGACGGCGCTGACATCCAGCTGAGGACATTCGCCTCCTGCTTCCACAGAGACTTTTCCAGAAAAACAACACTCAAACATCAAGCTGTTCACGGAAGGCTCTGCATCCATGCAGGAATGTTTGAAGGGCCGATTTATGGGTGGTTTAAGAGTTTGAAGTGATCCTGGAGAAACTGACTGGCCTTTTCTTACCCTCGGGGACTCCCTCTCCCCGAGAGATGAGGGAACGCTCTCCGTCAGGAGAATCTGGGAGAAGGAACCCGGCTTGCCCAACTCAGGCTGCTTATCCAGCTCTGGTCCAACCCACCCCCTAGGAACCACACGCCCGGCCCCACTCTCTGTGGCTCGGAGTGGGCATACAACGGTGCCCAGGGTGAGCAGGTCAGGGGTGAGAGAGCAGTGCTAAGCCAGGTTCTCGGGGCAGCTCAAACACAGAGCAAATCTTCCCATAGTCCGTTATGAGTGATCTGGGTGTCAGTTCTTAATCGTGTTCGAACTCAGAAGAGGAGGACAGAAAGAGAAGCCTTATGAACTGGCCACCAAAACATCAAACACCAAGCGTCAAATACAGTTCTCTCAGTATTCAGTTTTAGTGTCACTTGAATTTGACGTCTCCTCTCTCCTGCTGAAAGTGAAACGAGAATGATCCCACATGTGTGATGTGGGAGATGACTTTAACAGTATCTACATTCTTTTTATGTCTTAACTGGGATGTGTATTTTTCCAATTCATATTGAAACACATCTAGCAGCCTCTAAACTGTGAGCTCAAAGTTCCTTCTATACAAATTTAAGTTTGAAAAAGTTGATTTTAAAATATGTATTAGGTATAGAAAACAGGTGGTATGCAGATACGACAAAAATTATTAAGGCATTAAAAGGAAGGACTCACTCCTTTATGTGTGCGTGGCCTAATCAAATTTTAATTTTCTTTGCTTTAAACCCAGTACTGGGGCTTCCCTGGTGGTCCAGTGGTTAAATTTTTGCCTTCCAATGCAGGGAGTGGGGATTCAATCCCTGGCCAGGAAACCAAGATCCCACATGGCCAAAAAAGCCACATCAAACAACAGAAGCAATATTGTAACAAACTCAATGAGGACTTTAAAAGTGGTCCACATCAAAAAGAATCTTAAATAAACCCAGCACTGTGAATCAAAATTGCATAGAAGGCCTTGATTGTACCAAGACTATCTACAGATCTTTCCCCTCATTGCACTGACCAACTTGGGGTCTGGAGCTTTTTGGAACCGTATGTGCTTCGGACACTATTTCTCAAATGCCATCTGATAAGTCTGCCGTATGGCATGGTGCTGGTACCGTTTGTCTAATATTTACCTTTAAATCAACTTGCCTTTTCATCTGAGTATTCTGAGTTTATGTCTTAGGTAAAAAGAAAACCAGTCCCATCCAATGTATATCATGGTGGTAGTAGTCGCTAAGTCATGTCTAACTCTTTTTCGACCCCATGGACCTCCAGGCTCCTCTGTCCATGGGATTTCCCAATCAAGAATACTGGAGTGGGCTGCCAATTCCTCCTCCACGGGATCTTCCCAACCCAGGGATTAAATCCAAGTCTCCTGTACTGGTAGGCGGATTCTTTACCACTGAGCCACCTGGGAGGCCCTTGTATATCATAGGAACTGTAAAATAATGCAGTCAGTTGAAATGGGACAATATTATTAAAATTCTGCCCTCTTACACCCCCTTGGGTGCTTCTGAGTTATAAGAGGCCAGAGCAGTTATTAGACTGCGTGAGGCCAAGTTCACCATAGTCAGACTCACAGAAGGACACAGAAGCAGAGCAGTGGTTACCTCATGGGGACAGTGACCACAGAGCTGGACACGTGTCAATTTGAGCTCATGCTCACCTCACTTGCATTTTTTCCCATAGCTAAGTTATACCTTATTGAAGAAAACTTACGCCTTTCAAAATGAAATGTGTCAAAATTTTAGAAATGGAGGTAGGTGTGGTTATTAAGAGGCAAGCTGATGGCAATGAACTTCAATATCTTGTCTGTGGTAGGGGATGCAGAAATCTATCCATGGGATAAAACTGTAGAGAATTAACACATAAATGCATACAGAGTATAAGCAAAACCGGAGGACTTCTCTGGTGGTCCCGTGGCTAAGACTCTGTGCTCCCGATGCAGGGAGCCCAGGTTTGATCCCTGGTCCGAGAACTTGATCCCACATGCCGCAACTAAGACCCAGCACAGCCAAACAAATAAATATTAAAAATAAAAGGGAAACTGGGGACATCGGAGTGAGACGGGCCGAGAACTGATCAGGGCCAGCGTGCTGGTTGTGACGTCGCATTACAACTTTGCAGGATGTTATTAGCACTGGGGGAAACTGAGTACAGTCCACACACAGATGATCCTCCGAAGACCTCAATAAAAGCTTCAGTTAAAAATACAGAGTATTAAGAAAGAAACAAACCAACCGTGCTAGTACCACACAGATGTTCTCCTTGACGTGCTCAGAAAGACCAGAAAAGAACTTTGGAGGGAACGGTGTTTCCAGCACCAGCTCCCGCCCCCGGGGCCTGAGTCGGTCTCCCGGGGGCGCTGCGGACAGCACCCCTCACCCCTCCCTGCGGACTGCTCCTCTCTCCACCAGGATCCATACTATTTCTAGCCAGACCACAAATAGAGGCACATGGGGCTGCCTGATAACCAGTCACAGACCCAGAGGAAGTGGCCTGCAGGGGCCCGCGACGGGGCCCAGCCTGGGGACCCGCTCGTTCTGCAAAGGCCGAGGACGGCTGACAAGAACACAATTTCAGTGAACAAGGAGCCCGAGCACTCAGCACCTGCGGAAGGACAGCGTGAACTCCCCTGTGACAACAGCCTCTCGTCCCATCACCCCTCCCTGACCTCAGTCCAACCAGCGTGCACGCACGCTCAGTTGCTCCGTCGTGTCTGACCCTTTGCGACCCCATGGGCTGTAGCCCTTCAGGCTCCTCTGTCCTTGGGCTCAGGCAGGCAGCACTGCATATAAACACACACTCACCCTTTGTGTCAGACGGTTCTTTTCTTATCATTTTTTTTTAACAGGAAAAGAAAGGTTCTGAGAATACACAGCTATCTCAAATTTGACCACTTTGTGTAGAGAAAATTCTCGAGGTGGATTGATGTTGAATCCTCCAGTGGAAAATGCTGGCCCTCATCTTTCTACCAGGGATCTCTTGGCTTCGGTGGAAATCCAACAGGCACAAAAGGACAGGAAAGCCACATTCACAGAAACACCAAGTACAGCTGGCTAGGCACCACACCAGAGATTCTGACACGTGCGTGTGAGCAGAGATCGTCATCTGTGTTCCAAAGATGGGGAAACTAAGAGATTCATGACTTTCTAAGGCCACCACCAGGCTTCACATGTGGCCCAGTGGTAAAGAACCCACTTGCCAAGCAGGAGACACAGGTTTGATCCCTGGGTTGGGAAGATCCCCCGGAGGAGGGCATGGCAACCCACTCCAGTATTCTTGCCTAGAGAACCCCATGGACAGAGGAGCCTGGTGGGCTACAGTCCATGGGGTCGCAAAGAGTCAGACACGGCTTAGCGACCAAACGGCAGCCAACGAGGTCACCACCACCCTGGTGCAGCCAGGACTTGAACCCTGGCAGTCTGCCTCCCAGCAGGTGGTCTTAACCACTCCTCAGGGAAGGCCAGCTCCTCTCCTGGGAAGACCCCCTGCCTGCTCAGATCTCCCCCAGCCCAGCTGTGTCCCTCGGGGTCCTTCATCTCAGGAACACCCTTGCTCGGATCCCAGCTCCGAAACCCCTACATATAGGCAGCAGCAACTCTGACAGGCCACCGTCCACCAGCCACCAGCCACGGATAACACTCGGTATCCGCCACCTCAGAGGTGCCTCCTGCAGCCCTAAGGGGTGAGTAGCCACTGTTCTCAGCACCCCCATTTTGCAGAGGAGGAAGCAGACTGGCAGGTTGGGTGACCCGGGTCCAAGCCCTGCCAGTCCAGCTCCAGCACTACCCAGGCAAGCTCCCCAATTCCACCAGCAGAAAAAGGGAGCCCTGCCAAGGTCAAGACCCAAGGTCAAAACACCTGAGCTGGACAGTTAACAGACAGGACCCTTCTTATGAAATATTTATTAGGTGCCAGAGCTGAGCTCACCGGCTCCTTAACCCTCCCAACCCCAGGAACAAACCCCCATCTTCCAGACTCAACTTGGGAAGGTGAGGTCATCCCCTCACGGCCACCTGGCCGGCCGGACCGCAACGTCAAAGGCAGCAGGGTATGACAGGGCATGACCCCCCACGTGTGAAATGGGGGTGTTGCACAGAGAAAGTCCACCGCCCAGGGGAGCCTGCCTCTCTCCTCTCCCCACTTCTGTTTCGGGGGGTGGGCTGCTCCCACGATGGTCTCTAGGAAAACCTTTAGGGTGAACAGGACAGATACTGACTCAAGGGGGCTCTTTGAAGACAAGCCTTGGCGGGCTTTGGAGAGAGATGCCAGAAGCACTCAGGGCTCCTGATGCCAAGCTCAGCCCCTGGAGGAGATGGCAGAGACCCCTTTACACCCCGCTGTTGATCAGGACAGGCCAGGGGTCGCCAGCAGAACACTCTCCCAGTCTCCAGCAGGGCCTGGGCCATGTTGGCGACAAAAAGGGCTCAGATGCCTAGGGACCTGACTGACAGAGCCACGGTCAAGGGGAAGGGCCCCGAGGGACGTGGGCAGCCTGCAAGGGAAAGCCCGGCTCTTCCCAGAGCCGACCCAGGGCCCCAGGGGGTGAACACAGCCCGGGAGCAGGAAACGGCATTCATCTGGCTGGGCCCCGAGTAGATGGCCCCCTCCTCCAGGAGGCCTTCCCTTCCTCTTCTCAACTTCCCCTTTCCTGGTCCTCACTACACTTTCGGTAATGACTCGCTGCTCTGCTTTACGGCTACGGCCTTGACCCGGGCCCTGGCCCCAGGAGAGCTGGGCCCCCCGGGAGCCTCCAGAGAGTTACTGGCAGGGACGCCGGACCTCCAGGCGCGGGGGTGTGGGGGTGCTCACTAGGCACCCGTGGGCTCCCCTGCCAGTCCCAAGGCGGGAAGCCCAGCTCTGCCTCCTTGCTCAGCTTTGCAGGCAGAGGTCTGACCCTCACAACGCCCTCCATTGAATCGATGTCAGACTCCCCGTGAAGTCTGACTACACTGGCCAGGTCTGCTCAAACAGGAAAAGGAAATCGTGCGTCAGGAAATATTCCTTTACCCCCTGGTTGCTCCACCTGAGGATTATTCCTAAAAAGCAGCTACCGCGTGGAACGCAGGCCAGGAGAGGGGTGCCCACTGTCTGTTAGCACCCCAGGAATGATGCTAAGAGCCCCCCAGGAGGAACAGGGTGTCAGGCACTGCGTGCATCTCCTCCTCTAAGCAGCCATTGGACCACCACCATATTATGATTACTCCCGTTGAACGGAGGGGAAGACTGAGGCTGCAAGACAAGAATGCCCACAGTCTGTTAACTATCTCAAGGCTCCCAGGCCCCATGGTGGGACATGACCCGCCCCAGCAAGACAGCTGCCTACAGATGTGGGTCCCTTCTGCAGGGGCAGAGAAGGGGCCTGCAGCCCCTGCTTTGCCTTTGCAAATGAGTTTTCACTGTGGTTAGCGAGCCAGCCCTTCATTTCCCCACTAGGCTCAGAGTTTTGCAAACCAAGGCTGGGGGGGGAGGTGGCAGTTCCTGTTACAACGAGCTAAAAGGTGAGAGTCTTCCTTCCCCTTCGGAGAGGGCAGGATGGGGGCAAGAGGGTCCCCCCAGCACTCCAGACCAGGCAGGTTCACCCGCATCCTCCTGGCACAAGGATCCCATGTCCAGCCTGGGGCTATGAGCACTTGTCTGACTTCACAACCCAGAGCGGAAACCCACAGCCTGCCTCCTCTTTGCAGCATCTGCCAGGGAGTCAGCCTGGGCTCCCAGCTGGAGCTTGAGTCAGCGGATGGCCAAGTCCCTGCCCCACAGTTACGCCACCCACACCCCCACCAGCTCCCAACCCCCCGCAGAGAAGAGACACCATTAAGTTGGGTCGGGCTCATGGCGGGGATGTGGGGATTGAAGGAGAAGACAGCTCATGACATAGAGCTGCATCTGACCCAGTCATCTCAGGTCACCCCAGCAAGGGGAACACCCAGCCACTCAGCCCGTTGGCAGAGGTGCCGAGGGTCTAGGGCCCAGCACAGGGTGGGGGCTGGAGATCCAAACAGACCAAATCCCTGCCCTCAAGGAAGGACATTCTAAGGAGGTTGACAGATAAATCCACATACATTATATCTGCCATCCAGGATGGCATCAACAGATCAATGGACATGAGTCTGACCAAACTCCAGGAGATAATGGAGGACAGGGAAGCCTGGAGTGCTACAGTCCATGGGGTTTCAAAGAGTCGGACATGACTGAATGACTGAACAACAACATTATGCCTGCTAGTGAGAAGGGCTACAAGAATTAAACCAAAGCAGAGTGAGGCCCAGGGCTTCTCAGATGGCACGGTGGTAAAGAACCCACCTGCCAATGCAGAAGACGCAAGAGACATGGGTTTGATCCCTGGATCGGGAAGATCCCCTGGAGGAGGGCACGGCAACCGGCTCCACCCAGTACTCTTGCCTGGAGAATCCCATGGACAGAGGAGCCTGGTGGGTTACAGTCCATGGGGTTGCAGTCAGTCAGACACGACTGAGCACACAAGCTCAGAGTGAGGCCTGGTGGGTGATGGGCAGCAGAGAAGCTTGAAGGAGATGCCCTCTAAGCTGTGGCCCGAAGGAAGCGAGGGCAGATCCGTGCGGACGTCCAGATTAAGCAGCAGGGGGAAGGATGGGGGGATGGGATCATTAGGGAGTTTTGGGGATGGACATATACACAATGCCATATTTTAAATGGGAAGCCAACAAGGTCCCACCGTAGAGCACAGGAACTCTGCTCAATGCTATGTGGCAGCCTGGGTGGGAGGGGAGTCTCGGGGAGAATGGATACACGTATACGTACGGCTGAGTCCCTTTGCTGTCCACCTGAAACTATCACAACATTGTTAACTGGCTATACCCCAATATAAAATAGAAGTTTAAATTAAAAAAAAAAAAACAAAAAGAGCAAACAGAAGCACTAAGGAGCCAAGAGGGAGCTGGGTGCGTTTTGTCCTGCACGCCACCAAGCTCTTGACGTGAGGAGCAGGAGGGTGCTGTGGACACATGGCCTGTGCCCCCGGAGCCCCATGGCCCCCAGTGCCTGCCCACCTCGCCTCCCCCGCCTGGACAGGCCGATCACACCAGCCCTGCCTCGGTACAGTCGGTCAGCCCACCTGCCCGGAGCACACACCTGCATGGTCTTCGCACCTGCCTGGAGCCCCATCCCAACACCTTTCTCAGCCCTCTCCACTGTCCATCCAGCTCTTCTAGGGTCCTCTGGGGTCAGCTGCGACCCACACTGGTGGTCTTGCCATGATTTATGGACATCTACTAAAAAGCTGTCTCCCTCATTTCTGCATCCACAGCTTTCAGTGCCTGGCACCAAAAGAGGGAACTCAACCAAGAGGCAACTCAACCAAGAGGCAGAACAAGGACCCTGGAGAGTGACCTGGCAATCAGCGATCACACTAGAAACACAGGCTCCCTCCCACCTGGCGATTCCACCTCCCTGGGTCCATCCACCTGCACGAAACCCCACCTGTGCTGAGGGCAGTGTGGCTCACAACTGCAGAAGGGAAAGAGAATCAGTGCGTGTTCAACACTGGAAATACGAGCAAACGGGCTCTCATCATCAATGGATCCCTCTCCATCAATTAAAAAACAGACCTACACACAGCAATGTGGGTAAATCAAAACAACTCAATGCAACGGGCTGCTCTGGATGGATCCTGGAACAGAGTAAGAACATCTGTGGAAAAGCTGGGAAGATCCAAATAAAGTCTGAAGTTAACAGTCATTCACTGATGTTAATTTCTTGGTTTGGGCAAATTCATCACACAACAGAAGGTGGGAGCCTGGGAGAAAGGCACCTGGGAACTCTGGATCTTTGCAACTCCTCTGTAAATCAAAAAATATTCCACGACTTCCCTGGTGGTCCAGTGGTTAGGGGTCCTACCAATGCAAGGCACATGGGTTCGGTCCCCGCTCCAGGAAGATCCAACATTCCAAGGGGCAACTGAGCCTGTGTGCCCAACTACAGAGCCTGAGCTCCACAACGAGAGAAGCCCCTGCAGTGAGAAGCCCGAGCCACACTAGAGAGCAGCCCCCACTCGCCGCAGCTGCAGAGAGCCCACAAGCAGCACGAAGACCCACACAGCCATAAATGAATTAAAAACACATCCTCAAAAAAGTCATTCCAAAAGCTTAGTTTCAAGAAATGCTGAGCAGGGAAAAGGCTGCAAAAGTTTGAAATTTTATACAAATAGTAATGACTCATTTAAAAGACACAAGTCAATTGTCATGGGTGCCTGTGATTCCAGTTACCCCAAGGTATAGAAAGTTAAAGACATAAAAGGGTACCCACCATCACAAAATGGTTATTTCTGGGAGAACTGACAGAGGGATTTACAGCCCTTTAACATTTAATAAAAAAGCATCTCCATGCTCCCAACGCGGGGGGCCAGGACTCGATCCCTGGTCAGGAACCAGATCCCACATACTGCAACTAGAGATGCTGCATGCCACCGCTAAGACCCAAGGCAGTCGAATAAATAAACAAATTTTTTTTTAAAAACTCAAACATGTATTTATTAAAATAATTAAACCAAAGCTCATGAATGAATGGGAAGCACAGAAGCAGGAAAAAGGGCAGAGCTAAGCCACGTGCCTCAGCATCACTAAAACCCAGATTCTGTGACGATCTATTTCTGAGTCTAGACACCGTTAAGAGATTCAATGTTCATAGTAGAGAATTCCCTCTAAAACCAGGCTACAGCTGGTGAGAAAATATGACACGATCTACGAAAATGTTCAATGTGCACGCCCAGGAATTCCACCTCCAAGAACCCATCCTGCAGAAAGAGTAGCACAGGTGCATGAAGATGCTGGTACGGGGGTTTCTCTTCTGGACGGCGCCCTCCTGTCCACCAGCTGGGCATGTGAGTTAAAGAAACGACCGCGCAGCCACTGTCTGGAATACCAGGCAGCCGTGAAAGGAGAATGGAACAGATCTGCGTGGACTGACGCGAAAGCTGCCTAGCGCATGGTTAAGGGAAACAGCAAGCCGCAGAGAACAGGCATCGTGTGGTCCTACTTCTGCTTAGAAAACGGTACATAAGCCTATGTCCAGAGGTTGAAAATCCACCTTGAAATGCAAGGGACGTGGGTTCAATCCCTGGCTGGGGAATTAAGATCCCACATCCCGTGGAGCTGCAACTGCTGAGCCCATGCATTCCGGAGCCGCTCGCCACAACTAGAGAGTCCATGCCCCGCTCTGGAAGATCCTGCATGCCACAGCTAAGACCTGACAAAGCCAAATAAATAATTTAAAATTCCTGTGTACATAAGTGTGTATATGGACACATACACACATAGGAAAGACATAAAAAATTACACTAAATGGTTAATACTGGTTATCTCCAAGATGCAGGAGAAGGACAGCACATTTTTTTCCTCACTTGCATTGTTTGAGCTTGGCTGTAAGCAGGTAAGGCTTTTGTACTAATACGGCCCCTTTATCTCAACATTTACAGTGGCTAGTGGAAAAAACAAAAACCTGACCACATAGTAATGGTGGAGGAGTAGGTGCTTACCTGTGGTTCCACCACACTGTGGGCTATTATGCAACCAGTAAAAAGGGCATATTAGACTGCCAGTGTCAACTGAATTGGAGATTTCCTGAGCTATTATTCAGTGACAAAAGCAAAAATAAATAAATAAATTTAAAATCCCACTGTATACATAGATGGTCAAACTATGCAGAAAAGTGAAGAGCTAGTTGGCAAGGGAGGAGGGGTGATTGGGACAATACACAGGAAACTTCTCGGAAGCACAGTGTTCTTGGTCTCAGTTTGACTGATGGTGACATGGTAGTTCGTCTTGTAATCATTCATTATACTGAATGATTAATTTGTGTTATTTCCAATTGGAGAAGGAAATGGCAGCCCACTCCACTATTCTTGCCTGGAAAATCCCATGGACAGAAGAGCCTGGCGGGCTACAGTCCGTGGGGCCGCAAAGAGTCGGACACGACTGAGAAACGAAGCAACAACAACAATTTCAAATATAAAAAATTTAAAAAGCTTACAGGACTTCCCTGGCAGCACGGTGGATAAGAATCTGTCTGCCAATGCAAGGGATACAGGTTCGACCCCTGGTCTGGGAAGATTCCACACGCCGCCCATTCCAACTAAGCCCATTCGCCACAACTACGGAGCCTGTGCTCCTCAACAAGAGATGCCACTGCAAGGAGAAGTCTGTGCACCACGATGAAGAGTAACTGCCACTCACTGCAACCAGATAAAGGCCACTCTCAGCAACAAAGACCCAGCGCAGCCAAAAAGAAAAAAAAAATTTTAAAGCTTAAAAACACATAGTTGACACAGAAGGGTCTCTATAATGGCCACAAGCCCATAGCTCACTGACCTCACTTCCAGCCACTCCAGTCCTCATCAACACCCTGCCCTCCTTGCCCTTTTTGTATTTAAACACATCCAATTTATACTAAAAACCTGGCCATGGGACCTTGGCACCTGCCAGGATTCAGAATCCCTTCCCTTGCAGCGATCACTCTTCCCTTTAGACCACATTGCCACGGGCATCACCAGACCCAGAGCCAAGCCTGAATAAGAGCAACACACACGACATGAAGCCCACACAGAGGGTCTCAGGCGACTTGCAATGTCCCCCTGAAAAGAGGTCTCTAGTGAGGAACCAAAAGGGCTCTGGGCCACTGTGGGCTCCTTGGTTTAAAAATCTTAATCCAAAACTTGGAAAAGAAAAGGAATGCAAATGGCTGGGAAAGACATCCACTTTTATTGACACCTTCTATGTAACACACCTTTCTCTAAAAAGCATGCAAGTTAGACTGTAACAGCAGCTCTGGAAGGCTGCTGTTGTACAGGCCAGCCGAGTCTCGGAGATCTGTAACTTGCTTAAGGTCTCACCAGCATGTCTTCCCAGGCTCCTCTGTAGACCCCAAGAACACACTGATCAAAACTGTGGCTGAAATAAAGGAGGCGGCACCACCTGCGTGAAACAGTAAAAACTGCGAAAAAGCTGGCTTAAAACTCAGCGTTCAAAAAACTAAGATCATGACATCCAGTCCCATCACTTCACAGCAAATAGATGGGGAAACAGTGGAAAGTGACAGCCTTTATTCTCTTGGGCTCCAAAATCACTGCAGATGGTGACTGCAGCCATGAAATCAAAAGACACTTGCTCCTTGGAAGAAAAGCCATGACCAACCGAGACAGCATATTAAAAAGTAGAGATATTACTTTGCAAACAAAGGTCCGTCTAGTCAAAGCTATGGTTTTTCCAGTAGTCATGTACAAATGTGAGAGTTGGACAATAAAGAAAGCTTAGCACCAAAGAATTGATGCTTTTGAACTGTGGTGTTGGAGAAGACTCTTGAGAGTCCCTTGGACTGCAAGGAGATCAAACCAGTCCATCCTAAAGGAACTCAGTCCTGAATATTCATTGGAAGGACTGATGCTGAAGCTGAAACTCCAATACTTTGGCCACCTGATGTGAAGAGTTGACTCATTTGAAAAGACCCTGATGCTGGGAAAGATTGAAGGCAGGAGGAGAAGGGGACGACAGAGGATGAGATGGTTGGATGGCATCACCGACTCGATGGACATGAGTCTGAGCAAGCTCTGGGAGTTGGTGATGGACAGGGAAGCCTGGGGTGCTGCAGTCCATGGGGTCGCCAAGAGTCAGACAGGACTGAGCAACTGGACTGAACTGAACTGACCCTCAACAGTCTAAAACAGAGTTTATATTCATTGGCTGGGGGCTGCATCTGGCTGCAGACATGTTTAGGTAGGTCAAGACCATGCTGCTTATTTATTTGTTTAAATGAGTCGGCACTTTTTAAAACTGAGCTGACCTCGCAGTAACGACCAGCATTTTCAGCCGCAGGTCTGTCGACCCTGAGCCTGCAGCACTGGGCGTGACCTGCCCACCTCACAGCCCCTGCACCACGGTTCCCACCCGCCCTCACGTCTCCGCAGCCCAGGCATCCTGTCACTCACCCACTAGACCCTGTCCCGTTCTCTCATGTAGGTCATCTGCCCAGCCTCCCACAAGCAGATGAGTTTCTGGTTCCCCCATCGGGAATGGAGGAGGTGGAATTTTAAAAGAATAAATGCAAAGTTCTATTTTGGGGTCTGAAAACTTAATTGACACAGAAGTACAGAAGTAGCCAGAGTTCCCAAACAACACAGACCCTTTCTAACTGCAGTAGACGTGAATTCACCAGGCTCCTTCCCACACTTCTCATCTATGAGGTCCCGGAAAACATCCAGTGAGTCTGATTTCAGCACAAGGTCACAGGGGAATGCATCCGGAGACCTCACGAACATGGTGACAGAGAGTCTGTAGATTACGAGGCTATTCCTCAAGGCAGCGGTCCCCACTGCAAAGGGAAGCCCACGCACCGCAACAGGAGAGTAGCCCCTGCTCCCCGCAACTAGAGAAAACCTGCACAGCAACGACGGGAGTGCCGCCCCTCCCCCACCAAGATAACAACTAAATTAACAAGAGGTTGGGGACTGCTTTCTTCCGGGACTGAGGAGGTGGCATCTAGAGAGGAGTTCAGGGCCAAGTTCCCTGGTGTCGGTTAACTGATCCACAGGAAGCAGGAGCCTGGTTTTGCTCCTCTCCAGTAGTAAGATCCAGACTTCCAAGTGGTTACCGGAAGAAACCTTCAAAAAACCCAAGAGGTTCTGAAAGTGGTCCCAGGCCACACTGAGACATACTGGAAGAGATCACAGCAGAGTTTTACCAGCTAAGTGGCTTCAGGAAGGTCATGCTACTCTGTGAGACTCAGTTTCCCCACCTGTGAAATGGGGAGGCTTTATAAAGGCACGATGAGGGAGGATGCAGGCACCGAGGACAGAGGTCGTAAGACCCCTCAGAAGACAGTCAGAAAGTGGCTACTGCTGTGAGGATTTTCAGTGCTTCTCCACCATTTATGGAGGGTGTCATTCTGAGTGCTTTCTGTATTTTAACACATTTAATTCCAAGACATCAGGACTGTTTTTATTACCATTTTATCAGTGAGGAGACTGGGGCACTCGAAATGAAGTGATTTGACCCCAAGAGCACATTGCTGGGCTTCCCAGGTGGCGCGGTGGTAAAGAATCCACAGGGGACGTGGGTTTGATCCCTGGGTCGGGAAGATCCCCTGGAGGAGGGCATGGCAACCCACTCCAGTATTCTTGCCGGAAGAATCCCATGGACAGAGAAGCCTGGAGGGCTACAGTCCACGGGGGTCGCAAAGAGTCGGACACGACCGAGCAAGTGACTACAAGCACACTAAGTGCAGAGCTGGGGTCTCAACCCGGGAAGCCCGTCTTTGGGGTCCACCCTTCTGGCCATGACCCTTGGGGCCTCCTGCTACCTGATGAGGGAGGCAGGCCGTACGGGAGGTTTTTCTCCATTGCCTCCATCTCAGTGCTGTGCAGCTGGTGGGAGGGGAAAGGATCTCCAGATGGGGACAAACCCACAGCCCTCGGGGGCAGGTTTGGTGTCGGAAGCGAAGGCGAGAGCAGAATCAGGGGGACTCCAGTTGTCTGGTGTGGGCCGCTGGATGGGTGTGGTGAACCTCTCACCAAGGTGGGGGAAGAAGGAGTAGGCTTTAAAGAAGGAGGCCTCAGGACTCCGCCTTGGGATAGGAATCCACCTGCCAATGCTGGGGACGTGGGTTCGATCCCTGGTCCGGGAAGACCCCACACTTCCCACAGCGCACAGAGCAGCTAAGCCCTTGTGCCACAGCTACTGAGCCTGCACTCCAGAGCCTGAGAGTCACCATTACTGAGCCCACGCGCCGCAACCACTGAAGCCCACGTGCCTAGAGCGGGTGCTCTGCAGCAACCAAAGTCACTGCGATGAGAAGTTCACCCACCGCGACAAAGTGTAGCCCCCACTCGCCACCACTGGAGAAAGCCCATGCGCAGCAACAAAGACCCAGTGTAGCCAAAAAGAAATAAATAAAAGAAGGCAGCCTCAAGTTGGTTTTTCTTTTTTTTTTTGGTGGCAAATTCCATCTTGAACAGTTTCAGTTTAAAAGACTTAACTAGATGTCCAAGTAGCGATAACCAAGAGATGACGGGACATTTCTAGAATTCCTACTCCGAGTTCAGGGATTCTCCCGATGACTCTCACCAGAACTCTCCCATACCCCCGTCCCCAGGGGTGGTTCCATGTCTTCCCCGACAATTCCAGGGCACCCTGCACACAGGCGTTATCAACTCTTGCCCATCTCCCCCGCTGACTGTGAATCCCTGAGAGACAGGATCCTGCTGTATTCAACCTGCTCACCTCGATGCCCAGCAGAGTGTCTCAAACATGACTGATAAATCTCTACCAAGTGGACCAGTCTGAAAAAGCTTGAAAGGAGATGCGTATTTGGGAGTGTATTCACTTCCTGTTACTGCTCTAACAAGTGACCACAAACTTGGAGGCCTAAAATAATGCACATGTATGATCTCACACTTCTACAGACCAGAATTCCAAAGCAGGTGTGGCCAGGGCTGCCCCTCCTGGAAGCTCTGGGCAGAATGCTCACCTTTTTCAGCTTCCAGGGCTGCCTCATCCCTTGGCTCTTCACCCTTCCTCCATCTTCGAGGCCAGAATCTCTCAGCCTCTCCCTGACTCTGAACCTTCTACCTCCCTTTTCCACCTTTTACAGATCCTGATGATGGTACAGGCCCACGGGGATTGTCCAGCATCATCTCCCATCTCAAGTGCCTTAACTTAATCACACCTGCAAAGTCCCTTTTGCCACATCAGTCACGTATCCATAGGTTCCGGGGATTAGAACCTGGACATCACTGGGAACCACTATTCTGCCCACTCAGGGGCGGGGGCAAGGGCAGGGGTATCCTGGAAAGGACCAAAAGGGCAAAAGGTCACAAGATGACCATCCCACAACCAGTGAGATGACCCAGCCATGGCACGTGCCTCATTTCTCAGCCTTGGGGCTGCTCCTTCATTAGAACGATGGTCATTACATTGGAATGCCCACCACAGCCTAGCACCTCACACAAGCAGGACATCAGGAAAAGTGCCAAGACCGCCCAAGACTGACCCGAACAGGGTCCCTGCAGAGAGCTGCGGCCAGCTCTGCAGCCCCACTCCTGCGCCTCCACAGAGGCTGGCGGTGGCCTTGACACTCACACCTCCAGGGGCCGGGTGGTGCCACATCACAATAAAACAATCATTTAAAAGACTACACACAGACCCACACCGGGCAGAGAGAGGCGCTCACGTCAGAGGACACCGGAGTGTGCCCTCCCACCCCACCTGGACCCCGGCGCGCCGGCGGGCGGAGGCAGCACACAGGAAGCCTGGCCCCCGACGCCGCTCGGCTCGTTTCTCTTCCTGCTGGAGAGAGGAAGGCTGTCTGCAGCAGCTCCCCCAGCTCGGGGAGGGGGGGCTCGCGGCTGCCTGACCACAGAGGCCAAGGCCGGGCCCCAGAGAGGCCGGAGCATCTCAAGTCCCACAGGCCCGACCAAAGCAGTCCATCCGAGTCAGAAAGGGAGACGCTTACACACGGGCACAGGGGCCACCACCTTGGAGGCCGCCTTCCTATAGAACCATCACAGCACGAAGCCGGCGGGCTGTTCAAGTCTCCCACGGCTGCTGTAACAAATGGCCGCAGATGGAGCGGCTTGCAGTGACATACATTGACTCTCTTTCTGTCCCGAGGTCAGGATCAGCCTCACTGGGCTAAGGTGGGCTACCCAGGTATAGGCAGGGCTGGTCTCTTCTGGGGGCCTTCGGGGAGAATCCATCTACGCACACTGTTCTCAGCATCCAGGGGCCTGGCCGTCTGCACTCCTTGGCTCGTGGCCCCTTCCTCCAGGACATCTCTGCAACCTCTGCTTCTCCCACATCTCTATGAACTCTGACCTCTCGCTTAGAAGGACCCTTGTGATGAGACTGGACCCCCATCCCCACCGCGCCGTAGACAGATCGTCTAGAATGATTCCCACAGCAAAATCCTTAACTCAAGCCCATCAGCAACGTCACTGCTACCACAGAAAGGAACACGTCCACATGTTCTGGGACGTCTGGGCCACAGTTCAAGCCCCGCCTTTCAACTCTTCCTATCAGTGACCTGCAGAGGAGGAAGGTATTATTTCAAAGGCACCCTTGCAAATACTTTCCTAGGAAAGCCAAAGCTTACCCCTCCCCCTCATGCCTACCACATTTACAGACACCAAGGCACAAGTGCTGGGACACTTTTTTTATTGTTTATCAAAAAGAAAAAAGGATACTTTCTATTTGCAGCAGCCCACCCCGTGTCAAACACAGGGCAAGGTGCTCTGCTTACACACTTGAGAGTCTGGTCTCATCGTTGCCAGTGAGCACAGAGGAAAAGTGAGGCTCATAGAGGTTAAGGAACTTGCCCAAGAACCCACAGCTTGCGAATGGTGCATCTGGGATTCCAATTCAGGCCTCTCACTCTGGGCTTCTCAGAAAAAAACTTCGATCTTCTTGAGATTTTTTTTTTTTTTTCCTTTTGGTCCCAAAAAGTTGTTCACAGTAAAAACCTTTCCTTTTGGGTAGGAAATTATGCAAAGCATTCACCACTGCCTCCACTGGCTTAGAGACTGAGCAGAGAAAGATCTATTTTGGGGCTTTGCGCTCCAGTGATCTGCTTTCTTGGCCTAAAGCTCACCACCACCCGCTGCTTATACGTTTTTTTGTTGTTTTTTTTTTCCTACAGAGGCCACTTCCTGAGGCCCAAATGAGGCAAGCTGGTGGGTCGGCTCAGCAAGGCCAGAGCCAGGCTCAGGGCAGGACACAGGGCAAGAAGCAGGGCCAGTGTTGAGCAGATAAGAGCCCCCAGGACCCATCTCCAAACAAAACCCGCCCATGTTCAAAGTGGCAGCATCTGCCTGTTAGCCTGTCACCAAGATGCACACTGATTTTATTCAATCGTTCGTATTATTCAAAAGAGCCTCAGACTGAAAACGCCCCCAGTGTCTATCACTCAGTTTTCGGGGTAGTCTGTTACAAGCAACAGGTAACTGAAACCATCATTACTCTCAGGAACAACCCCTGTCATTTAGCGCTTGCCATGGGCCAGGCGGTCTTCTCATCACCCACAGGAATCATTAAATCCTCACAGCAGAGTGAACCTATTTCCCCCCATTTTACGGAAGGGGAAACAGAGGTGCCCAAGGTCATCCATCAGAGGGAGGGTGGAATACCATTCATCAGTAGAAAAAGACAGGCCACTAGGACCTGCGACGACAATGCATGAACAGCACGCTGGGTGGAAGACGCCGACCACCGAAGAGCACGTCCCATAGGATTCCATTTACGTGACATTCTCACACGCACAAAGCACGCTAAGGATGGAAGGACGGCAGACGAGGAGCTCCCTGGGGCGGGGGTACTGGCGGCACAGGAACGAGGGGGAGCTCTCTGGGGTGATCTGGCGTGGTGATTACACGTGGACACGTGTGTCAAAAGTGCACCAAACCATATACTTAAAATGGGAGTACTGCATTGCATGTAAATTACCCCTCAATAAAGTTCATTTTTTAAATACCAGGCACAACTATCTCCCAGGAGATCATAACCCTTAGAGATGAAACATCATATCTTCACAGAAAAGCAACCAAATACCAGCTTGGTTCCTGAGCGGACGCCTAGATCGTAGGCAATGGGAGATATTCTTCTTTTATCTGTGTTTTTCTGTATCTGCCAAAGGTTCTACAATGAAGATTTCTTCATTTGTAATGGAAAATAAATCTATCCTCAGTGTAATTTTTTAAACTCAAGTGGGAGGTCATCCAGCCTTCCTGAGATGACTCGGATGACTGCCTTCCCCAAGGAAGCGTGGAGAGGAGTCAGGAGGTGTCCCGGGTTCAGTCTGGAGCTTCCTGGACGTCTTGGGCCTGATCCTTAATTTCTGTGAGCCTGGCTCTACAAGGGGACTCATGTGAGACCCTCCTGACAATTCTGCCCAACCCTCTGCTCTAAAAGGGCCACAGATCACACTCCACGCATCCCCAGAAGCAGCCGTGCACCCAGAGAGGCCTTTGCGCTCCACACGGAAGCCCTGCCGTCCCCCACTAAACCCCAGGGGCAGGCCAACCAGGAACTGGATCCCACCTCTGCCAGCCGCTGAATGTGTGGCCTCCAACAAGTCACTGGACCTGAGCCTCAGTATCCTCATTCGCAAATCAGAGGAGTTATTCCTGCTTATGAAAGGGCTGGAAAAATAAAATGAAACAGTGATGGTACGGGGTATACCCTAAATTCCCACTAAAAAGCTGTGCTTGTTTTCACTTTTATTTTTAATTTATTTATTTAGCTGTGCGGGGTCTTACTTGCAGCATGCAGATCTTCAGTTGCAGCACGTGAACTCTTAACTGTAGCATGTGCGATCTAGTACCCCAGCCAGGAATCGAACCCGGGCCCCCTGCATCAGGAGCTCGGAGTCGTAGCCACTGGACCACCATCAGGCAAGTCCCTGTTTTCACTTTTGATTCAAAGATTCCCCTACAAAAAAAATTCAGTGAGTCCCCACTAGTTTATGGAAAGGGAAGCAAATCTCCCCCATTCATGCTTCAGCTAAACACCAACTCCATCCTCCTCCCTTATGCCAGGGTTGACAAGGTAGGCAGCCCTCAGTTTCCATGGAAACTCATGACAAGGGGCACCCTCATGGTAAAGCCACTTCCTTCTGCCTGTGAGTGCCAACCAGGCTGATGGAGGCTGGGTCCGGATGGGTGGCTCTGGCCTGGCTCTCATCCAGACCACAGAGGCCTGCAGATACAGTGCCCTTGCTGGACAGATGGTTCCTGAAGCTCGGGCCTCCAGAGCTTCATTTCACTGCAGCGGAAGGGTATCCCCAGGCTGGGCAGGGAAAGGATGGCATTGACCCACTCAGATGATGTCTATGGTGCAGCTGGCGTACGTTAGTCATCGTGGCACACGCTGCAGCGGTGACCAGAACAAGCACACCCCCTCCCCACCAAGGCCTAACGCAAACGGAGGGGGCAGAGAAATAAGGAGTAACTATCAACAATGTCGGAGAAGGCAATGGCACCCCACTCCAGTACTCTTGCCTGGAAAATCCCATGGACGGAGGAGCCTGGTAGGCTGCAGTCCATGAGGTCGCTAAGAGTTGGACACAACTGAGCGACTTCACTTTCACTTTTCACTTTCATGCATTGGAGAAGGAAATGGCAACCCACTCCAGTGTTCTTGCCTGGAGAATCCCAGGGACAGGCAGCCTGGTGGGCTGCCGTCTATGGGGTCGCACAGAGTCGGACACGACTGAAGTGACTTAGCATAGCATCAACAATGTTGACAGAGCTCCCCAGCAGGAGGCCACGGTGCAATCAGAAAGGACAACGACGAGCTGGGCCCACAGAGGAACGAGAGACCAGACGGGGAGGCAGGAGGTGAGGAGTCAAATGAACTCAGGTCCTCTGAGTCAGAAAGGCCCTCACCAATAAGGAAACCAAGGCACTGCAGGTGGAAGTGGTCAGAACAACTCGAAGAGCTTCAGACACCAGCTCACTGAATCCTCACCACCGCCCGACCAAGGGTGGCAATCGTCACTTGACAGATGGAGGGCTCGGGCTCGCGGAGAGGAAGTGCCTGGGTGCGGTCACGTGGCGGGAAGGGGCAGTGGGGGGATGACCCCCAGCACTCCGCGTCTCACCCCTCCCTCCCAGAGCCTGACTTCTCCTTTCAGGCTGGCTCTCAACCCCGAAGGCTCACTGACTCTCTTTCCTTCCCTCCCCTCAGAGTAAGGGATACCAGACTCAGTGCTCCCCAAGAGCAGGGAGCTTGGCCCAAGCCTAGGCTGTCAGAAGTACTTAAGAAGTGCGTCAGGGGAAAGAAGTACCCCCTACTCTCTGAAATGGTGCATTCATGTCTAGACTGTTCTAGAAGAGCAGGTGCAGCTTGAGAACCTCACTGTGAGCAACTGTATTAACTGAAGCTGTGGTCATGCAACACGCAACCGGTGACACACCCGGACGAGGGGGCAGACAGTGGCCCTCAGGGTGGTGATCGTGGGGAGAGGACTCCATGAAGCACGGCCCACCTCACAGCTCCTCCTGCCAAGGAGTGCACCCCTCTCCTTGAATCTGGGCCTCGTGACCTGATCAACAGGACAAGACAGAAGTGACACTGTGCAAGGTCCAGGGTCGAGACCTCAAGAAACCTTGCCACTTCTGCCTCTCAAAACACTTCTCTGAGACCGCCACGTGAGGATCGGGGCTGGGCCTGCTGGAGGATGAGGCCACATGGAGAGCAGAGGCCGGGAGCCAGGACCACCTGCCAGCCACGTGAGCAAGGCCCCAACAACCAGCAGAGGAGCAGCCTCAGAACCAGCAAAACGACAAGTCGTCGCAGGTTTAAGCCACTGAGCTTTGGGGCTGTTTGTTACAGACCACAGCTAACTGAAACCATCGTGACCACTATCAGCAAAAACCACGGACCATGCAGGAGTTACTACGTGCCAGGCAGTCTTCTAATCACTCATACATTAACTCATTTAATCAGGCCAACATTCGGATAAGGTGGGTAATGTTTCCCCCTACTACACATAAACGGGAAGCTAGGGAGTCAAGAGGTGAAGTGACTTACACCAGGTCACCCACAGTGACCACCTGAACTCAGCTCCTCTGATTCAAGCTCAGGATCTTAATCCCCTACAACTAGTAACAGCTTACATTTCTTCAGCCCTCTCTGGGTGCCAGCAATTCAACAAAACACTTTGTGTGAATTAACTCACTAAAAATTCATCATGATCGGCAAGGCAGTTCTGATTATCCTCACTTTACAGATGAGGGAAAAGCCCAGAGAGGTGAAGCTACGTGCCCCAGGTCACCCAGCTGAAGAGAGAGCATGCCAGGATCTGGATAGACTGCGTGCTTCCAGGGTCCTGGTTCTTAACCACTCCCGGCAATGGTAACTGAAAAGCCACACCACCGTCTGTCTTTTGATCAACACCGCCCACTTCTTTGTCAAATATGCTGAGGGCACGCTCCATGTACCACTCTGTGACACAGCTCATGCCCAAGCTTCAGAAACAGGCCGGAACACACTCCTGGTCTTTGGGCATCACACACACACACACACACACACACACACACACACACACACACACTCTCTCTCTCACAGTCACACACTCTCTCTCAGGTTTCCCAGGAGAAACACTAAGACTCCTCTCTAGCATAACAATAAAAATATTGATACCTATAAAAGCCTTCTGTGCTTACTCAAGGGGTAGATGCTTAGGTCGTAATTCATTCTATCTTTGCAGCTGCCAAGAATATGGATGCTAATACTCCCATTTTATTTGTGGGTTGGCTGAGACCTCAATGTCCTCAGAGAGGGGTCTTCATTGGCCACCCCCACCGTGGGCGGCCTCACAGCTCTAATGAACGAGCTGCCTCCATTAGAAAGGACGGGTCTTGGTCTTCAGTTCATCACCCATCTCTTCCCACCAGCCTACAAGAGTCACGAAAAGGACCCTGTCACTGCCATTTGCCCATTCACCCAGCGTCCAGTACACCGAGTGCCTCACCTCCCAGGCTCTAAGCAGGCAGCTGAGCAATGGGTACAGAACCGCAGAACCCGACTCGGAGGAGACGCAGAGCCCAGCTGACAAAACCAGCACACGGCCCCGGGCGTCCGGGTCCTGCCCTACACGTGGTCTCAACGCGTCCACAGCTCTCGGTTCTCCGTTCTGGAGCCCCGTCATCTTGGGAGTGAGTCGCCGTCTCTAACAGGGACAAGGTCCCCTTCTCAGACCTGTCAGGTGGCCCTTTCATACCCCCAAACCGGGTTTTGCCCAGCAACTCGGGAGACAGGGATCCCCCCGAGGAGGCGGGATCCCCAGGGGCTCAGACCCAGAGCTGCTGGAAAGGGACCAGTGTTGCAGGTGGCTCCGGAGCACCCTTCACCTTTGGAAGAGCCAGGAGAACCCCCGAGCAACAGGGTGAGTGGGCAGACCCCACGCAGGGGTTAGCAGAAGGCCAAGTAGCCCCCGACCGTGGCAATTCTAAAGAAACAAATCAGGCAGCCTTGGGGGCTGGCCTCACAGTCCCCAGGCTTCCTCCCAGAGGGACAGGTCACCCTGGGGCTGCACCTTCTGATTCTAGGATTCCCAGGGCCCAGCTGAGCACTAGCAGCTCGCTGTCCTGGGTGGCCCCCCCTGCTCAGGCCGAGACCCCTTGGGGAGCGCTGGGAGGCTTGCCAGCTAACCTGGGCAGCCCCCCAAGGGAGAGCCCCCTAGCTGAAGAGCCCCTCGCCTCTCCCCTCAGAAAGCCTCCCTTCACTCACTCTCAGCAACCAACCAGTGCCCGTCCTCAGCACTCCTTTGATAACTGGGGGGGAGAAGAACTTAAAAGTTAACCTCAGCAACAAATCACCCGGAAGGCCATCTGTTGGGCTGGCACGACTTCTGAAGCAAGCAGTCCCGGCCACGGCAGAGGTAAGTGCGCGCTGGCAGGACCCTCGGGACAAGCGTTCACGGAGCACCTGCTCTGGGCCAAGCCCTGGGCTGCACACCCAGCACGCATGAGCACACATGCCAACCCCTGTGCGGTGGGCGCCACGAGGATCCCCACGGAACACAGACAAAGAGTCTGAGTTCAGAGAGGGTAAGTCTACGGCCCATGGCCACACCGCAAGGCAGCACGGGGCCCTGACAGGAGCCGGGGCCTCTGTTCTCCAGCACCTCCCTGCGCCTCATCTCCCACTGGGCGTCCTTCAGCCAGACCCCCGCTTTACCCTACCTCGCAGACCTCCCCAGGCAGGTCCTCCACTCCCGAGTGCGCTGACCTACAATATACCCGTGCCCCCTTTCCACCTCACAGGCAGATCCCTGCCTAAGACTTTATACCCGCCCAGAGGAGCAGCACCATGAACAGTGGGCAGAAAACAAACAGCAAAGAGCCAGCCCACCCTCCCTCCCTGGGGAGGAGGCCCTCTAAGGTAAGGTAAGGTAAGTCACTTCAGTCGTGTCCGACTCTGTGCGACCCCATAGAAGGCAGTCCACCAGGCTCTCCTGTCCCTGGGATTCTCCAGGCAAGAACACTGGAGTGGGTTGCCATTGCCTTCTCCAATGCATGAAAGTGAAAAGTGAAAGTGAAGTCGCTCAGTCGTGTCTGACTCTTAGCGACCCCATGGACTGCAGCCCACCAGGCTCCTCCGTCCATGGGATTTTCCAGGCAAGAGTACTGGAGTGGAGTGCCAAAATACCCCCTTATGAGAGATGCCCCCGGGACACCCGGGTGCATCCAGGGTCAAGGCCCAGAAATGCAGAGAGACTCCCTGGCCACTATGGTGGTTCTCTCTGGGGGTTAAAGACGGCCACAAATTTACAGCCCTTGAGGGGATAGGGTCTACTTCCTTCCCCTTGACTCTGGCTGACCCTGTGACTTGCTTTGACCAGGAGAACGCAGCAGAAGTGACACTGGGCCAACCTTTGACCCTAACCCTGAAGGTGACCCCCAGTTCCCTCTCCTCCTTGCCCCTGTCCACAGGAGCCAGTCCAATGGAAGAAGTTCAACTACCGCGAGACCACCATGCTGTTAGGAAGCCCAAGCTAGCCATGTGGAAGGAGAGAGGCAGACAGACAGATGGACTGCAGGGAGGAGTGTGGAGAACACACACCAGCAGAGAGCCCCCTGGGAGCTTCCCGCATCCCGGTGAGTCCAGTCAACCCCCAGGAGCAGAACCACGTCCAGCTGAGCCCTGCCCAAAGTCCTGACCCACAGAATTCAGGCCCTGAGTTCAGATAAGGCTTGTTACACAGCGATAGAGAAATGAAGCAGGATTCCCAAACTGGTCTCCAGGCTGGGGGGGTGGGGAGGAGGGGGCAGAGGCCATATCACCTTCTCAGGAGACTGACACCAGGGAAGACTGTCCCCGGTGTGAGTCCTGGACCCTGGGTTAGCAAAGCCATGCCCTACTGATGACACGAACAAAAGCACCCAATTAACCCCGAGCAAAAGGCTCCAGGAAGCGACCTCTGGTCTGCACACCAACCCACGAGGCAGGTACCACGGCTGTGCACATTTCACAGATGCAGACCCTGAGTCGGGAACTCACACAGACAGAGCGGCAGAGCCGGGACCCAAGCCCAGGCTTGAGTACTCCAGTACTGCTCTTACATGTGATGTCATGTGACCTCCTGCAGCCCAACAACCAGCCCAGTGGCACCCCTGTGTGATGTGTGATGTGTGTGAGTGTGATGTGCACTCTCACAGCCCTCTGGGACACAGGGCAGACTTGGGCTGGAGCCATGGCCACAGCCACTGGGACCAGACAGGCCACAGTGGGCTCAGTTCAGCTGCTGTCTCCTGGGCCCCGAACAGACATAAAACCTCCCAGAGTCCCTCCAAGAAAGTGTCAGAACTTACCTCCATTTTCATTACAAACGTGTTCATGTGTATGTTCCACCAACGTTTGCCCATCCTCCAAAACAATAATGCCCATGTCATTAAAGACCATGTCTATTTCAATCAGAAGCCAGTTTCCCCATCCTTGGTAGATGATCAGTACATGCTGCGCTGGGCTGAGTCACTCAGTTGTTCCGACTCTCTGTGACCCAATGGACTGTGGCTCACCAGGCTCCTCTGTCCACGAGATTCTCCAGGCAAGAGTACTGGAGTGGGCTGCCATGCTCTTCTCCAGGGGATATTCCCCACCCAGGGATCGAACCTGCAACTCCTGTATCTCCTGCATTACAGGCAGATTCTTTACCTGCTGAGCCATTGGGGAAGCCCAACGATCAGTAAGTAGTTATTAAATGAATGCATGATAAAAGGAATGAATTCAGCAATGATGAATAAAAGAGGTGACCGGTTGGCTGGTGGCCTCTCTCCTTGACCAGCCTTCAAGAGCCATGGCCCAGATGTGTCCTTGAGACCAAAAAGCTTTCACAACCTTGCAATAGAAAAGGCTAATTCTAAAGAAGCAGACCTTCTCCCCTCTCAGACCTGAGAGACCTCAGATCTCCTGTGGCTGTGGGAAGAGCAGGCAGAAGGTTCTAGAAAGCAGGATGGGGGGCTGAGTTTCACATTGAGACTCCCAGTAGGTGGCTTTTGTGGCAGGAGACATGCTCTCAAGCCCAGGGAAGCGGCAGGCACACGCTCCCACCCGTCGTCCTCTGGCCTCTGGTGACCCTCTTCTAGAGTTCACGTCAGGTGGGGAGCCCAAGACAAAAGCAGAACCAGTCCTGTGTTGACATATAGGGGCAAGTCTCCGCTCCCACAACCATTACATTCTGTAAAGTCACTGTCAACACTGAATTGGCAAATAATGAACCATCACCCCAGGGGGGGACACAAGGTAGGTTCCTGCAAGCCTCTGGTCACAGCATTTTCCTCAATCAATCAACACAAAACCTTGGTCTTTGGGGGGAGGGAAGTGAATTGGGAGACTGGGATTGATGTACATACACTACTGATGTGCGTGTGCTGAGCTGCTTCAGTCATGTCCGAGTCTTTGTGATGCTATGGACTGTAGCCCGCCAGGCTCCTCTGTCCATGGGGAGTCTCCGGGCAAGAACACTGGAGTGGGTTGCCAGGCCCTCCTCCACAGGATCTTCCCAACTCAGAGACTGAACCCATGTCTCTTAAGTCTCCTGTGTTGGCAGGCCAGTTCTTTACCACTAGCACCACCTAGGAAGCCCTATACACTGTGGATTTGTTGTTGCTGTTCAGTCACTCAGTCATGTCCAATCTTCTGTGATCCCACGGACTGCAGCACGCCAGGCTTCCCTGTCCTTCACCGTCTCCCAAAGTTTGTCCAAGTTCATGTCCATTGAGTCAGTGATACCAGTCAACCATATCATCCTTTGTCATCCCCTTCTCCTCCTGCCCTCGATCTTTCCCAGCATCAGGGTCTTTTCTGATGAGTCAAGTCTTTGCATCAGGTATACTGGAGTTTCACCTTCAGCATCAGTCCTTCCAATGAGTATTCAGGGTTGATTTCCCTTAAGATTGACTGGTTTGATCTCCCTGCAGTCCAAGGGACTCTCAAGAGTCTTCTCCAACACCACATTTCGAAGGCGTCAATTCTTCCACTCTCTGCCTTCTTTACAGTCCAGCTGTCCCAAACATACATGATCAATGGGAAGACGATAGCCTTGACTAGACGGACCTTTGTCCGCAAAGTAACATCTCTGCTTTTCAACACGCTGTCTAGATTTGTCATAGCTTTTCTTCCAAGGAGCAAGCATCCTTTAATTTCATGGCTGCAGTCACCATCCACAATGATTTTGGGGCCCAAGGAAATAAAGTCTCCCACTGTTTCCATTGTTCCCCAACTATTTGCCGTGAAGTGATGGGACTGGATGCCATGATCTTCGTTTTCTGAATGCTGAGTTTTAAGCCAGCTTTTTCACTCTCCTCTTTCACCCTCATCAAAAGGCTCTTTAGTCCCCCTTCGCTTTCTGCCACAAGGGTGGTGTCATCCGCATACCCCTAGGGGTAGCTGGCAGCCAAATGGCAGGCAGAGGGGCTTGAGCAGACCATTCAGAATGGAGGAGGCACTTCCAGGGTTCTGTGAAGAGATTCACTATGTATCTCTTCTCCACTAGGGAAGGGCCCCACTTGGCTCCCTGGGGCCAAGGCATTAAGTCTTGACGTGAGAGTAAATCTGTGCTGACTTTGAACATTTACTAAGAAAGCTAAGATGAGCTACCCCCATGAAAAATCGGTCCTTTGTCCCCCCCAAAGCAGAAGTAATGGTTAAAATGTATGGTTCGAGACTAAAGGCAGGAATAGCACCCTGATGTCCAGTATTCATCCACACGTGCTCCACGCTAGCCTTTTCAGAGTCTCCTTGTCCACCTGCCCTGTAGTAATAAGCACCCAGATGGCAATGCCAGACCCCAGGCAAGTGAAAGTAAGACTGGATGCTGCCGTGGAAGGCAAGCATTTGATGGGAAAGCACTGCATCAGCTCAAAAGTACACCAGCTCCATTCCAGTACAATCAGCTCCATTTAAAATAGAACAATGAGCCATCAGAGAAATGCAAATCAGAACCACAAGGACAGAGGACTTTACCTCCACCAAGAACAGAAGGCTAACATCAAGAAGACAGACAGCAGGGGCTTTCCTGGCGGTCCAGTGGCTAAGAGCTCCCGACGCAAGGGACCCAAGTTCAATCTCCGGCCAGGGAACTAGATCCCACATGCCACAACTAGGTGATCGGCATGCTGCAACTTAGACCCTGTGCAGCCAAGTACTGGAAGTGTCAGTCCCTCAGTCCCGCCTGACTCTGCGACCCCGTGGACTGCAGCCTGCCAGGCCCCTCTGCCCATGGGATTCTCCAGGCAAGAATACTGCAGTGGGTAGCCGTTCCTTCTCCAGGGGATCTTCCCGACCCAGGGATTGAACCTGGGTATCCCACACTGCAGGCAGATTCTTTCCTGTCTGAGCCACCAGGGAAGCCCAAATAAAGAAATATTAAAAAAAAAAAAAAAAAAGGAGACAGTAACAAGTAGTGGTGAGGTTGTGGAGAAATTGGAACCCTCATACACTGCTGGCAGGTATATAAAATGGTACAGCCACTTTAGAAAACAGCCTGGCAACTCCTCAAACGACTCAACAGCTACGTGTGACCTGGCAAATCCACTCTTAGGGATACATCCAAGAGAATGAAAATATAGTCACACAAAAACTTGTACACAAATATTCACAGCAGCACTATCCATGGTAGCCAAAAAGTGGAAAAAACTCCAATGTCCACGAAGCAATGAACAAAATACAGTCTGTCCTTACAGGGAGTATCATTCGGCCACAAGAAGGACACGTGCCACACGTGCAGCTGGCGCACGCCACAGCGTGGATGAACCCGACAACGCGGCATTAAATGAAAGTAATCAGGTGCAAAAGGCTAACATGGCTCATTTCTGTTGTTGTTTTTTAGTTGCTAAGTTGTGTCAACTCTTTTGCCACCCCGTGGACTGTAGCCCACCAGGCTATGGAATCACCCAGGCAAGAATACTGCAGCTCTATTTAAATAAAATGTCCAAACTAGGCAAGGCTGTAGAAGAGAAAGTAGTTCCTCCCAAAAAAAAGGACCTCCCTGATGGTCCAGTGGCTCAGACTCCACATTCCAAATGCAGGGGCTCGGGTTCAATCCCTGGTCGGGGAACTACATTCCACATGCTGTAGAGAAGAAGCTCACAGGCCACAATTAAGAACCCCTCATGCCTAAAGACTGAAGATCCTGGCGCAGCCAAATAACTAAACAAATACAAAATGTTTCAGTGGTAGCTCATAGTGGAAATATTCACTCAAGGGCACACATTTAGCGAGCGCCTCCTGACAGAACTGGTGGCACAAGCTAGAGTTACAGAGATCAACAAGACACACCCCACCCCAAGGAACCGGGGTCCAATCTTTTCATTCCAGACTCAACTCTGGTCAGCAACTCTGCACAGCCATACATTTTTGGAACCAACTTCAAAAGGGGAGGTCATCCAACGCCTTACTCTCGAGACAGGAAAATGACACCCAGCTCACGTCCCAGAATACAGCCCACCCTGCTAGTAGAGCGAGTGAGCTGAGCAGTGAGAGTAACTGGAACTAAATCCCTGCTGTCAACCTTGGAAAGTTCCTCAGCTTCCCTCAACGCCACATTCTCTCTTACTAACTTCACGGGGCTATCGTGAGGGCCCGTCAGCAACTCTGGCCCACAGGATGGGCTCCTAAGTTTTCTACCACCATCTGAAGTGGTCCTGATGACGTCAGGATGAGACCCACGGCCTTCAGCCAACAGGGAATCAAGCTGCTGGTGTCAGGTCCTGGGACAGAACAAATGCAAACCAGGAGCAGAAGGACGGGCACCCAACACTCAGGATAACACTTCATCGTCCTGTGAATTTCACAAAAGACGTGAGAGCCCACGATGTCCACCACCTGGCAAGGGAGGTGGGTGTACATACAAGTCGGTGCAGCTTTCCTGGGGACAACTGAACTCTGTGCCCAGAGACTGTGACGCGGCCTGTCCTTCCTCCCAGAAATTCTTTTAGAAATGTATCTTAGGGAAATTACCAGGGATATGCTTAACAGTTAGGTATGAAAATGTCCCTGGGATTACTGTTTGACGTGGCAAAATAATAAACTATGAGATGTCCAAAAATAGAAGATTGATTTTAAAAATTAAAAAACATTAAGAAATCAGGTAGAAAACCATAGCTATTTAAAACAAAACAGGGGATTCCCTGGTGGTCCAGTGGTCAGGACTCTGAGCTTCCATTGAAGGGGGCACAGGTTTGATCCCTGATTGGGACACTAAGATCCCATAAACCAACAGTGACAAAAAATAAATGAAACCAGATGGAAGGCATATACTTGGAATGCAAAGATTTCTGCAATTGGAAACAACCTAAATATCCATAACAAAAGGACTGGGGAATGTATCAAGATGCGCTCACAGAGCAAAACAGCCCAGGGCAGGTCAGATAAAGTTACTGACACAAGGAGCTGTACGAACTGCAGGCTCCAATGTTTTAAATAAGGGTAAAACATATCCACAAGAGCGACAATTATCAAAGCATGCTACTGGTTTCTCCAGGGAAGGAGGGGTATACTTGAGGACTTAAATGTAAAACCTTATTTCTTAAAAACAAAAGAAAAAGACCCAAACCAAATAATAAGATGTGTCTAGTTTGGGGAGAAGCGCATGTTCATTTCCTACTGCTGCCGTGACGATTTACCACAAACTCAGTGCTGCCGATTATTGCCGGAGTTCTGGAGGTCAGAAGTCAAAACTGGGTCTCACTGGACTAAAATCAAGGTGTCGACAAGGCTCCCTTCCCTCTGGGGGCTCCAGGGGGAATTCGCCTCCCTGCCTTTTCCAGTTTCTGGGAGCCACCTGCATCCCTGGCTCGTGGACCCCTTCCACCTTGCAAGCACTGACGTCCTCACTCTGACCTCTGCTTCCATCATCCCACCTCCTCTGACTCTGACCCTCCTCCCTCCCTCTCACTCTTAAGGACCCATGGGATGACATCAGGCACCCCAGACAATCCAGAATAATCTCAAGATCCTCAACTTTATCACACCTGCCAAGAGCCTTTGGCCACACAGGATAACAGAGTCGCAGGTTCTGAGGCTTAGAATATCTGGGGGCGGGGAGTATTCTGCTGACCACAAAGTACATAGAAATAATAACAGTACAGTAGCAGCAGCTAGCTGTTACTGAGTGATCTGGGCTATCTGTGAAGTCCTATCCCAAGAGTGCTACATAGCTGGTTCTCCTAACCCCCATGAGAACGTGGTGAGGGAGGCATTACTATGGCCCCATTCCATAGATGGGAAAATGAGAGGCTAAAAAACTTGTCCATGGTCACAAAACTCTAAGTGGCAGAGCCAAGATCTGAACCCTGGTAGTCGGACCCTAGAGGACATGCTCTTAAGTACAAAGGCGTCTCTATGCCAATCACAACATTCTAAATAACTCAAAAAGAGAAGGTGGTCACAAAACAGCACAAAATAAAAAGGCAAGTAACTAAAGAGTATTATGAGACGGTTACATTTTGTAAAAATGTATCTTATGTCTTGCAAGAAAAAAAATCTTGACGGGTTATACCAAGTGTGAACACACATTGCTCTGGGGGCAGGTGGGTAACCCTCACTGTAGAGTTTAAAATCTTTCCACTGATGGACACATGTTGCTGCTTCAAGGAGACTGGCTTAATTAGGGGAAATAAAACCAGGTCAGACAGAAAAGCCTGGCTCAGGGCTCTCTTCAGCAGGAAACTGGTGTAGCTTTTACCATCAGCCACCCCAGCTCAGGCCTCCCCAGGTACACCGGTCCTTCCCCAGCCAGGTACCTGCTAACCACCAGCAGACGCTGGCCAGGCGTGGTGGGCAGGTGACAGCGGCTGGTAAACTCTGATCAGAGAAGCTGATGCAGGAAGATGCCAGCGGGCCCCCCAGTCCTGAGGCCGGCCTGGCCCCATGCTCTTGGCCCTGCTGTGCTGACTTCGCTAGTTTCCACCCTATGGATCAACAAGCTCCCATACTTTTCTTTCCTAGAAAACAGTCCTTCACACACAGACAATTCACCCCCCAACATTCACTCCCACCGTGGCCGCCAGCACACCATGCAAGATGAAGGCATCTTCCCGCTTCTTCCCACTGTGCAGGGAGCATGGAAGAGGGCCCCCTGCTCTCAGCTGGCATCCGCACTGACTCTGTTTGCAAAACGACGTCACCGCTGCCCTGCAGACGCTTTTCCTCCAAGGCCAGGCCTCCCCAGGCTTGCAGAAGGACAAAGCCAAGGATTGGGGCTGCCCACTGACACTCGGGCTCAAACCTAGGGCCTTAACCTTGTAGGGACCCTACCCATGTGCACCAGAAGAGTGCACGCACCCCCAGTCAGACACAAATGCACACAGACAAGCTATATCAGGCACACACTGTGAACGTCAGATGCACTTACGAACATAGTCCTCGCTACCATCCTGCAAGGCAGCCCAGTCGCCACCCACCTCCCCGAAGAGAAAACTGAGGCCAGCACCATCACATGTGGTTAAAGCAGGGGTCATAAGAGGAAAACACAGGCAGTACCCTCCTTGACACACATCACAGCAAGATCCTCTGTGACCCACCTCCTAGAGTAATGGAAATATAAACAAAAATAAATAAAGGGGACTTCATTAAACTTAAAAGCTTTTGCACAGCAAAGGAAACAATGAATAAGATTAAAAGACAGCCCTCAGAATGGGAGAAAACAATTGCAAATGAAACAGCTGACAAAGGAGTGATCTCCAGAAGACTAAGCAGCTCATATAGCTCACTATCGGGAAAACAAACAGCCCAATCAAAAAGTGGGCACAAGATCTAAACAGACATTTCCCCAAAGAAGACATACAGATGGCTAAGACGCACATGAAAAGATGCTCAACATCGCTCATTATTAGAGAAATGCAAATCAAAACTACAGTGAGGTATCACTTCATGCCAGTCAGAAAGGCCATCATCAAAGTCTACAACAATAAATGCTGGAGAGAGGGTGTGGAGAAAAGGGAGCCTTCTTGCACTGTTGGTGGGAATGTAAACTGATACAGCCACTATAAAAAACAGTAAGATTCTGTCAGAGATTCTATAGAGATGTCCTTAAAAAACTAGGAATAGAACTACCACATGATCCAACAATCCCACTACTGGGCGGTACCCTGAGGAAACCAGAACTGAAAGAGACACGTGTGCCCCAGTGCTCACTGCAGCGCTGTTTACAGCAGCCAGGACATGGAAGCAACATATGTCCATCATCAGATGAATGGATAAAGAAGCTGTGGTACACACATACAACAGAATATTCCTCAGCCATAAAAAAGAACACATTTGAGTTAGTCCTAATGAGGTGGATGCACCCGAGCCCATTATACAGAGTGAAGTGAGTCAGAAAGAGAAAATCAAATATCATATATTTGGAATACACATAATTGGAACCTAGAAAGATGGTACTGATGAGCCTATTTGCAGGGCAGGAATGGAGACACAATGGAAGATCCCCTGGAAGAGGGCATGGCAACCCACTCCAGTATTCTTGCCTGGAGAATCCCATGGACAGAGGAGCCTGGCAGGCTAAGGTCCATGGGGTCACCAAGAGCTGGACTCGGCTGAAGTGACGGCACATGGCTCAATGGAGACGCAGACATAAAAGAACAGACTTGCAGACACAGTGCGCGAAGGAGGGGGGGCAGCGACCTGAGAGAGCAGCCTGAAAACACACAAATTACCACGTGTGAAAGAGCCAGCCGGTGGGAAGACGCCATATGACGCAGGGAGCTCTAATCAAATGCTCTGTGACACCCCAGAGGGGTGCGGAGGGGTGGGAGGTGGGAGGGAGGTTCAAAAGGGACACACGAATACCTATGGCTGATTCATGTTGATATATGGCAGAAACCAACATAATACTGTAAAGCAATTATTCTCCAATTAAAAAGTAAAAACAAAAAGAAATACACAAGCAAGAAAGAGAAGTCACAGAGCTGCCCTCCCTTAAGCGTAGACACTGCCGTCTCTGGGGAGAGGAGGATACAGAGGCTGAGAGGGGGGTTCGGTTCAGTTCACTTCAGTCGCTCAGTCGTGTCTGACTCTTTGCGACCCCATGAATCGCAGCACGCCAGGCCTCCCTGTCCATCACAAACTCCTGGAGTTCACTCAGGCTCACGTCCATCGAGTCGGTGATGCCATCCAGCCATCTCATCCTCTGTCGTCCCCTTCTCCTCCTGCCCCCAATCCCTCCCAGCATCAGAGTCTTTTCCAATGAGTCAACTCTTCGCATGAGGTGGCCAAAGTACTGGAGTTTCAGCTTTAGCATCATTCCTTCCAAAGAAATCCCAGAGCTGATCTCCGGTAGCCAGGGCCTTTTCCTGGCTCGCCAGCTGACCGCTCTCTAGGAAGCACCAATGACAGGTCAGGTGTGGCCCGTGGGACTCCTCCTGGTGGGCAGAATCGATGGGTCCCTGCCTCTGGGAGCTCACCGCCTGGGGTGACAGCCACCGGGGGCCTGGCTCCAGGGCCAGGCATTGCTGGGGGACAGGGACAGTCGATACAAAGATTTCTGGCTTCAGCTTCAACGTGCACAGTGCTTAGGTCTCTCCCAAGATGAAAAAAAGACACGTTACTTCGTCAGCCCGACATGTGAAAATGTTCACTTACAGCTAAGCTAGACCGAGGTGTGGCAGCAGGAGGGTCTTTCCTGAAGGATTCAGCAGAGGATGGCTTCTAACAGCTCCCTCTCCTAGTCTGACATGCATAAGAGATCCGGGATCTGCCTTCCCAGGGCTTGGCCCTGCCCTCAGCCGCTCCCGGGGCGGCCTCGGGCTTCTCAGGACAGATATGTCCACAGCCCAGCTGCCCCCTCCTCCTGTCCTCTCCTCTCCAACAGCCAGATGGACTTCTGGCGGGGACACTGAGATCCCCAACAACCCAGAGGGAAAGAGAATCCCGGCCACACTCCCAGGGTGTGTGTGGGAGAACTGGATGTACCACAACTAACCAGACATGCGCAGCGTCCTCTGGGGTGGGGCTGGGGGCTGGTGACTTGAAGGACAGACTTCAAGGGATGTGCCCCCAAGAGAAGAGGAAGGTGCGTGAGCCACTGACAACAAGAGCAAAGCACACGGGGCGCTCCCCCTTCTGACCTTTCTAAGTGCTTCACCTTCAGGAGCTCATCTGATCCTCCTGAAGACCGTCGAAGCTGGGCGCTCTCGTTCTCCCCATTTTACAGGTGAGGAAGCTGAGGCACAGAGTGGGAAGTCTCCAGCCCAAGCCACAGGGTCAGGATTCAAGCCCAAGGAGGCGCTCCAGTCCCCGCGGTTAACCAGGATACAATGCTGCCTCTCACACCCTCACAGCCGGGAAATACAATGACACTTGGAATAGAAAGTGAGGGCTCTTAAATTCCTTTACAACAAAGTCCAGCTTGTCCATGGTTTCTGCGGCCACGTGGACACATCAATTGCCAAGCTGGCCACTCTCCCCGTCCCTCAGGCCCCTTAAAGGGCAGTGAGTTGGTACACTACGGCTGCTGCAGCAAAATGGCCCCAACCAAAAACGTACTGTCTTCCACAACAGGAACGGACCGTCTCACGGCTCAGATCAAGGAGTTAGCAGGGGTGGCTCCGTCTGTGGCTGTGACAGGGAAACAACTCCCCAGTTCCCCCCTGGCTTCTGGTGATGCCAGCAATCCTCAATGGACTCATGTCCACTGAGTCCGTGATGCCATCCAACCATCTCATCCTCTGTCATTCACTTCTGCCCTCAGTCTTTCCCAGCATCAGGGTCTTTTCCAATGAGTCAGCTCTTCACATCAGGTGGCAAAAGTATTAGAGCTTCAGCATCAGTCCTTCCAATGAACATTCAGGGTTGACATTTAGGATTTACTGGATTGATCTCCTTGCAGCAAGGGACTCTCAAGTATTCTCCAACACCACAGTTCAAAAGCACCAAATCTTCGGTGCTCAGCCTTCTTTATGGTACAATTCTCACAATCATTGGAGAAGGAAATGGCAACCCACTCCAGTATTCTTGCCTGAAAAACCCCATGGACGGGGTCGCAAAGAGTCGGACACAACTGAGCAACTTCACTCCGTCACTCACTCTCACATTCATATGTGGCCACTGGAAAAACCGTAGCTTTGACTGTACGGACCTTTGTTGGCAAAGTGATGTCTCTCAGCTTTTTAATACGCTGTCTAGGTTTGTCATAGCTTTTTTTCCAAGGAGCAAGTGTCTTTTAATTTCATGGCTGCAGCCATCATCCGCAGTGATTTTATAGCCTAAGAAAATTAAGTTTTTCACTATTTCCACTGTTTCCCCTTCTATTTGCCATCAAGTGATGGGACTGGATGCCACGATCTTAATTTTTTTTTTTTTAATATTGTGTGTACATCCTCTTAAATTATTTACTTATGCCTGTGCTAGGTCTTCCGGAGAAGGCAATGGCACCCTACTCCAGTACTCTTGCCTGGAAAATCCCATGGACAGAGGAGCCTGGTAGGCTGTAGTCCATGGGGTCGCTAAGAGTCGGACACGACTGAGCGACTTCACTTTCACTTTTCACTTTCGTGCACTGGAGAAGGAAATGGCAACCCACTCCAGTGTTCTTGCCTGGAGAATCCCAGGGACGGGGGAGCCTGGTGGGCACAGAGTCGGACACGACTGAAGCGACTTAGTAGTAGTAGTGCTAGGTCTTCATTGCTACATGCTGTCTTTCTCCCGTTTTGGGGAGTGGGGGCTACTCTTTGATGTGATGGGTGGGCTTCTCACTGTGGAGGCTTCCCTTGACGAGACGCACAGGCTCCAGAGCTTCAGGAGTTACGGCTCGTGGGCTCCAGAGGGCGGGCTCATCCGTTGTGGCGCACGGGCTCAGTAGCCCCACAGCGTGCGGCTTTTCCTAGACCAGGCATCACACCCGTGTCCCCTGGCCTGGCAGGCGGACCCTCAACCACTGGAGCACCAGGGGAGTCCCGTCCTCTTCATACAAGGACACCAGTCGCATGGGATCAGCGGCCCACTCTGTGCCAGTAAGACCTCATCTTGGCTAATCACCTCTGCACTGACCAGATCTCCAAATAAGGCCACATTCAGAGGGCCTGGGGGTTAGGGCCTCACCACCTGAATTTGGAAGGGAGACACAGTCCACCCATAACAGGGACCCACCTCCACCCAGAAGCCCTGAAGCCAGACCGTGTTCTCCAGCAGAAGACCCACCTAACCCAGCCTCCACATCGAAGCTGACCAGAGAGGACACTGTTCTCAGAGGCAGCCAAGCCTCATGCACTGGCTCAGAAGACCCAGCCATTGGACGCCTCGCTCAGGCATCCATCACGGGAGGCTGGGGAACCTAAGCCTTCGCTGATGGGGCGACAGAGTCAAGGTGGAGGGCTTTGCTGGGGACGGTCTAATTGTGGCTCCAAGGAAACCGAAGAGGGCTAACGAGGCCCGTCTGTACAGGTAGACGTCATCACCACAGTGGTTCCACCACAACGGGATGGGAGAGACCTCAATGCCACCACCTCCCGTTCCCAGGAGGCCCAGTGCAAAGGCTCTGCACGCCCCCTGAATTCCTGCAGGAGTCCCTAAATTGCTACAATCATTCTACTCTTGAGCCATCTGTGGGGCTACAGCCACGTCTGCATCCTCCAAAATGAGGGGCCATGAAGAGCCTGGGTGACGCCCACCACGCCCACGTCCATTCTGCCTGGCACACAAGGGACCACATTTCCCAGCCTCCTCTGCAGCCAGTCCCATGCTGAGTTCTGGCCAACGGAAGGCGGGAGGGAAGAGGCACACTGCTTCCCGGCCTGACCCCCTAGAATGTCCTAAGCCGTCCTCCACTCTTCCTCTTAACCCACATGCTGGCCACACAGAGGGTCCTGCAGTGGCCTCAGACGCCTTAGGGGATGGTGGTGTCACAAGACCCCCAATCCCACTAGATCACGACTTGAGTGAAACATTTATATCAGGAAGGCATTTGTCTACACAAGCGGCTCATGCAACTCAATACCAGAACAACAAACAACCCAATCAAAAAGTGGGCAGAAGACCTAAAGAGTCTTTTCCCCAAAGAAAACATACAGATGGCTAAGACACACATGAAAAGATGCGCAACAGCACTCATTATCAGAGAAATGCAAATGAGGTACCACTTCACACCAGTCAGAATGGCCATCATCAAAACATCTACAAACAATAATGCTGGAGAGGGTGTGGAGAACAGGGACCGCTCTCGCACTGTTGGTGGGAATGCAAGTTGATAGAGCCATTATGGATAACAGTATGGAGATTACTTTAAAAAACAAGGAATAAAGCTGCCATCAGATCAGATCAGATCAGTCGCTCAGTCGAGTCCGACTCTTTGCAACCCCATGAATTGCAGCACGCCAGGCCTCCCTGTCCATCACCAACTCCCGGCGTTCACTGAGACTCACGTCCATCGAGTCAGCGATGCCATCCAGCCATCTCATCCTCTGTCGTCCCCTTCCCCTTCTGCCCCCAATCCCTCCCAGCATCAGAGTCTTTCCCAATGAGTCAACTCTTCGCAGAAGGTGGCCAAAGTACTGGAGTTTCAACTTTAGCATCATTCCTTCCAAAGAAATCCCAGGGCTGATCTCCTTCAGAATGGACTGGTTGGATCTCCTTGCAGTCCAAGGGACTCTCAAGAGTCTTCTCCAACACCACAGTTCAAAAGCATCAATTCTTCGGCGCTCAGCCTTCTTCACAGTCCAACTCTCACATCCATACATGACCACAGGAAAAACCATAGCCTTGACTAGACGAACCTTTGTTGGCAAAGTAATGTCTCTGCTTTTCAATATGTTATCTAGGTTGGTCATAACTTTTCTGGCAAGGAGTAAGCATCTTTTAATTTCATGGCTGCAGTCACCATCTGTAGTGATTTTGGAGCCCAGAAAAATAAAGTCTGACACTGTTTCCACTGTTTCCCCATCTATTTCCCATGAAGTGATGGGACCGGATGCCATGATCTTCGTTTTCTGAATGTTGAGCTTTAAGCCAACTTTTTCACTCTCCTCTTTCACTTTCATCAAGAGGCTTTTGAGTTCCTCTGCCATAAGGGTGGTATCATCTGCATATCTGAGGTTATTGATATTTCTCCCGGCAGTCTTGATTCCAGCTTGTGCTTCTTCCAGCCCAGCGTTTCTCATGATGTACTCTGCATATGAGTTAAATAAACAGGGTGACAATATACAGCCTTGACGTACTCCTTTTCCTATTTGGAACCAGTCTGTTGTTCCATGTCCAGTTCTAACTGTTGCTTCCTGACCTGCATACAGATTTCTCAAGAGGCAGATCAGGTGGTCTGGTATTCCCATCTCTTTCAGAATTTTCCACAGTTGATTGTGATCCACACAGTCAAAGGCTTTGGCATAGTCAATAAAGCAGAAGTAGATGTTTTTCTGGAACTCTCTTGCTTTTTCGATGATCCAACGGATCTTGGCAATTTGATCTCTGGTTCCTCTGCCTTTTCTAAAACCAGCTTGAACATCAGGAAGTTCACAGTTCACATACTGTTGAAGCCTGGCTTGGAGAATTTTGAGCCTTACTTTGCTAGCACGTGAGATGAGTGCAATTGTGCAGTTTTTTAAGCATTCTTTGGCATTGCCTTTCTTTGGGACTGGAATGGAAACTGATCTTTTCCAGTCCTGAGGCCACTGCTGAGTTTTCCAAATTTGCTGGCATGTTGAGTGCAGCACTTTCGCAGCATCATCTTTCAGGATTTGGAATAGCTCAACTGGAATTCTATCACCTCCACTAGCTTTGTTCGTAGTGATGCTTTCTAAGGCCCACTTGACTTCACATTCCAGGATGTCTGGCTCTAGGTCAGTGATCACACCATCGTGATTATCTGAGTCGTGAAGATCTTTTTTGAACAGTTCTTCTGTGTATTCTTGCCATCTCTTCTTAATATCTTCTGCTTCTGTTAGGTCCCTACCATTTCTGTCCTCTATCGAGCCCATCTTTGCATGAAATGTTCCTTTGGTATCTCTGATTTTCTTGAAGAGATCTCTAGTCTTTCCCATTCTGTTGTTTTCCTCTATTTCTTTGCATTGATCGCTGAAGAAGGCTTTCTTATCTCTTCTTGCTATTCTTTGGAACTCTGCATTCAGATGTTTATATCTTTCCTTTTCTCCTTTGCTTTTCGCTTCTCTTCTTTTCACAGCTATTTGTAAGGCCTCCCCAGACAGCCATTTTGCTTTTTTGCATTTCTTTTCCAGGGGGATGGTTTTGATCCCTGTCTCCTGTACAATGTTACGAACCTCATTCCATAGTTCATCAGGCACTCTGTCTATCAGATCTAGGCCCTTAAATCTATTTCTCACTTCCACTATATAATCATAAGGGATTTGATTTAGGTCATACCTGAATGGGCAATCCCACTTCTGGGCACATGCCCTGAGGAAACCATAACTGAAAAAGACACATGCACCCCAACGTCCGCTGCAGCACTGTTTACACTAGCTGGGACATGGAAGCAACCCAGATGTCCATCAACAGATGAGAGGATAAAGAAATTACGTACGTATACACAATGGAATATTACTCAGCTAGAAAAATGAATGCACTTGAGTCAGTCCCAATGAGGTGGACAAACCTAGAGCCTATTATATAACGTGAAGCAAGACAGAAAAAGACAAATATCATATATTAACACACATAAACGGAATCTAGGGAGATGGTACTGATGAACCTATCTGCAGCACAGTGATGGAGACACAGACATAGTGAACTGACTTGTGGGCCCAGAGGGGAAGGAGAGGCTGGGATGAACGGAGAGCGCAGCAGAGGCACACATATAGCACCACAGGTCGTGAGACAGACAGATGGTGGGGATTTACTGTGTGACTCAGGGAGCTGAAACCAGGGTTCTGTGACAACCAAGAGGGGTGGGATGGGGCAGGAGGTCCAAGAGGCAGGGGACACATGTGGCTGATTCACGTTGATGTATGGCAGAACCCAACACAATATTGCAAAGCAATTATCCTGCAATTAAAAATAAATTTAAAAAGTAATTTTAAAGAAGGCATTTGTCACTGCCATTCGTCTACCCAGACTAATATGGAAGCTTCATTGCTGTGCCCTCAGCCAGGAATGCTCCCCCCAGCCCCCGGCCAGAGCTTCCCACGGCTCCCTATCACTTTCAAGTCTAAGCTCAGGACACGCTTCCCTGAGGCCTGACCTCCTAACACTGCGCTCTTTGCTGGTTACTCTTTGTCATGTGCTCTGCTTCTTCCTTCCCTGGTATCCCACACAGTCCTGAATGCTTAGTCTGGCCTTTTCTGTCTTTCCTGTGACACTGTAAGCTCCTCTGGGGTCCCCATCATCTCACTCACCAGGTGTTCCCAGTGACAAGGCTCATATCCAACACACACCAATCCTCTGGGTATTTGCTAAGTCAAAGAAGGGACCAGGGACTTCCCTGGTGGTCCAGTGGTTAGGACTCTGAGCTGCCAATGCAAGGGGCACGGGTTTGGTTTCTGGTCAAGGATCTAAGATCCCATATGCCACACAGCATGGCCAAATACATTTAAAAAAAATAACAACAAAGGGATGAATTCTAAGGATGTCAAGTGATCATCACCCAGGACAGAAGACAATGCTTGAATGGTCACAGAAAACAATTCCTCAGCTGAATGGCAGATAGGCAGGTCTGTATCAGTGTCAGGGATAAAAACACCAGTTCTGTTTCTCACACCAGCAGGCTCCACTTGGACAACTGGTACCTGGGAAGGGTAGCAGGACGACCCATGTGGATGCAGGAAAACAACGATTTCATTATGTGAACAGACACTCTCACAGTCCACCTCATCCTTTCCACGATGCCATTTCCCTTTAAGTCTGATGCTGACAAGAGCAGTGACTACTTGAGCACCTGTCTCCTCTGTGTGACTGAGGGCAGATTATAGGGATTATTTTGTTTAATTCTTTAATTACTTCATTTAATTCTTTAATTCCCCTACACAAACACACACACACACATTCACATACACAGACACTCACAGACAGACAGACAGACAGACAGACAGACACACACACACACACACACACACACACACACACACACAGGAATACTACTCAGCCATAAAAAAGAATGGAATAATGCCATTTGCAAATAGATGGTGAAACAATGGAAACAGTGAGAGACTTTATTTTCTTGGGCTCCAAAATCACTGCAGATGGTGACTGCAGCCATGAAATTAAAAGATGCTTGCTCCTTAGAAGAAAAGTTATAAGCAACCTGCTGCTGCTGAGTTGCTGCTAAGTTGCTTCAGTCGTGTCAGACTCTGTGCGACCCCACAGACGGCAGCCCACCAGGCTCCTCTGTCCCTGGGATTCTCCAGGCAAGAACACTGGAGTGGGTTGCCATTTCCTTCTCCAATGCATGAAAATGAAAAGTGAAAGTGAAATCGCTCAGTTGTGTTCGACTCTTAGCGACCCCTCGGACTGCAGCCCACCAGGCTCCTCCATCCATGGGATTTTCCAGGCAAGAGTACTGGAGTGGGGTGCCATTGCCTTCTCTGATGAGCAACCTAGACAGCATATTAAAAAGCAAAGACATTACTTTGCCAACAAAGGTCCATCTAGTCAAAGCTATGGTTTTTCCATTAGTCATATATGGATGTGAAGAGTTGGAATATAAAGCAAGCTGAGTGCCAGAGAATTGATGCTTTGGAACTGGGGTGTTGAAGAAGACTCTTGAGAGTTCCTTGGACTCCAAGGAGATCCAACCAGTCCATCCTAAAGGAAATCAGTCCTGAATATTCATTGGAAGGACTGATGGTGAAGCTGAAACTCCAATACTTTGGCTATCTGATGCGAAGAACTGACTCACAGAAAAGACCCTGATGCTGGGAAAGATTGTAGGCAGGAGGAGAAGGGGATGACAGAGGATGAGATGGTTGGATGGTATCACCGACTCAATGGATATGAGTTTGAGCATGCTCTGGGAGTTGGTGATGGACAGGGAAGCCTGGTGTGCTGCAGTTCATGGGGTCCCAAAGAGTTGGACATGGCTGAGCAACTGGACTGAACTGAATGGCATTTGCAGCAACATGGATGGACCTAGAGATTATCATACTAAGTGAAGTGAGACAGAAAGACAAGTATCATATGCTATCCCTTATATGTGGAATCAAAAAAATGATACAAATGAACTTATTTATAAGCAGAATCACTGACACAGATGACAAGCTATGGCTATCAAAGGGCAAAAAGAGGGTAGCGATAAATTAGGAGGTTGAGATTAATACTATACTATATCAACAAGGACCTACAGTATAGCACAGGGAGCTATAACCACTATTTTGTAATACACTGGGAGTATTGGCTGAATCTTATTTCTGATGGGACACTTGACTGATGGAGCTTGGGAACCACTTTCAGACAATGGATTTTGTAGATGGAAAATGCCGGTGAAAAAACACCTGCTCCACTGTTTCAAAGACACATTGTTAAAATAAGAACTTTGCCAAATACTCATTTTTTTTTAATGGATAAGTAGCTCAAAGATGGATCTCAGAAGAAGGCAAGATAGAGGACAAGCCCATTTCAGCGCCCCTGTTGGGTCCACACTCGTCCCCACTGTAGGGGCTCCAGCAGGCACATCTGGCTCCCAGCTAGCCAGGCACCTCTTAAGCGTCCTGCCCTTGGCATCTCAGCACCGGGCAGGGCACGTCCTCTGTGAGAAGAAGGGATCAGTGCCTTCCCTCTTGCTGTAACAAAGGCTGAGCGAGGCTGTCCTCCTTCGGTCTGCAGCAGGGTGCCCCACTACCCCATACAGAACTCAGACATCTCTAAGATCACACAGGAGGAAAAGGCAACGCAGAACAGAAGACATGAGACTCCAAAAGACAGGTAGAACGAAAGCAAACTGGGGCGCTGCCTTGGTCATGTCACCGAGTCTCCCAGGACTCAGTTTCCTCATAAATAAAGTGGGTATGGTTCCTGCTCACAGGGTCACTGTGAGGATTTAAAGAGCAGTGACGCGTGATGTATCCACACAGAGACTAGGACACGGAAAGCACTCAGAGGCGGCCCTCATCACCAACATCATCATCACCATCGTCATCATGCACTTATTATTAGGCAGGCAAGCCAAGAGCCTAACACTAGGGAAGCAGATCAGCCCCTGTTTGTGAGCACCCCTCACTCACAGACAGCCACCACTTGCCAAAAATAAGCAGATAAAGAAAATGTGCACATGCAGAAGTGAAAGCCTGAGAACTGAGCCCATCCAGTCAGATGGACATGGTCCACGCCTCACAGCTGGCTCATCACACAACCAGCCCCGTCCACACCCCACGGGCAGGCGGCACCACTGTGGCTCCTGGGACACGTCCCAGGCCACGCTCCCAAGCGGACAAGGTACCAGTGGACCCCAAAGTTCACCTCAGCAAGGTGCTCCGGCGGACTCCCTTCTAGTCGGAGTCTGCTCCCCTAGCGCCCGGAGGGAAAGAAAAACCAGAGAGGCAGGACTTCCAGCACAAGCTCCCACCCCACACCCAGAGACTAGCAGGAGGCCCACACAGGAGGGAACCCAGTGTACCATCCTGCCCAGCGGCCTCGGAAAGTCAACAGGAGAAGGATGGCCAAGACGTGAGTGTCCGGCTGAAGTTCATCTTCTTTGTCAGAAGCCAGGCCTTGGGACTCCTACTGTTTCAAATATGCACCTTTTATATACAGGTAAAATATATAAATACATACAAAAACATACTTAAATAAAATCCACTGCTTCTCACCCTTATCTCATTGACTGCCATCTCACTTGACCAATAAAGAAACTGAGGCACAGACAGGTCAAGCAAACCTGCCTCGGATCACACAGCTCCTAGGAGGTGGTGGAGCGGAGATCTGAACTATGAGCCTGGACCCAGAGTCCAGGTGTCCTCGTGGTCGTTTGGCACCAAGGCGGCTCCTGTCAACTTTCTCCCCACCTGAGCAGGTCTCATTTTCTCCAAGAGGAGATTCCCCATTCTTTGAACCTGAGCTGGCCCCGCAGACCTGAACAGGTGACTTTCTCAGGCTAGGTCACAAGAAGCCCTGTGACTCTTGGAACACACATCCCGGGGGGACACCAGGCACCGCGTAAGGAGCCCGATGACCCTGGGACTGCTATGCAGTAGGTGCTCAGCCAACATTTTCAGCTGAGCCCGGGCTACCGGCCATCATCACCACAGCACCAGACACAGAAGCAAAGATTCTGGAAACTTCCAGACCAGGGGCCATGCCAGCCGAGTACCACCTCAGTCCAGGCCACAGAGAGAAGAACCACCCAGCTGTTGTTGCTGATGTTCAGTCACTAAGTCGTGTCTGACTCTTTTGCCACCCCACGGACTAAAGGCCACCAGGCTCCTCTATCTGTGGGATTTCACCTGTTTCCCCCAGAACAGGGACCCCATCCCTTCCTCCTCTCTCTTAGCAAAACTGGGGGCCCGGTATGATGGCAAATATGGGCGTGGCACTGCACACGGAACAGCTCCGTCATGACACGGTCCAAGGGGGAATGTGTGACATTTTACGGTTCTAAGCAAAGCAAACACATGACTTCAGACCAAGGTTTTTTTAATTTTTCAGGAAGAAATACACTTTTTCTTCTTCCTTTTTAACAGTTTTTTTATTTTATATGGCTGTGCCAGGGCTTAGTCGTGGCATGTGGGATATAGTTCCCTGACCAGGAATTGTGCTTCCCAGGTGGCTTAGTGGTAAAGAATTTGCCTGCCAACGCAGGAGACTCAGGAGATGTGGGTTTGATCCCTGGGTGGGGGAGATCCCCGAAGAAGGAAATGGCGATCCACTCGAGTATTCTTGCCTGGAAAATCCCAAGGACAGAGGAGCCTGGCAGGCTACAGTCCACAGGCTTGCAAAGGAGCTGGACACAGCTTAGCAACTACACAACAACGACAACCCCCGCATTGAGGTGCAGAGTCTTAGCCACCGGACCACCAGGGGAGTCCCCAGGCCAGGTGACTAACCTTATAATTCTATACTGGATAATTATTTGGGGTGGGGGCTGTCCTATGCATTGTAAGATGTTTAGCAGTACCCCTGGCCTCAACCTGCTAGATGCCAGAAGCAACCCCCTCCAAATAACCAGGACTAAAAGTATCTCCAGGCATTGTCGAATGCCCCCGCATGGGTGGGACGGGATCGCCCGGCACAGTGAGACCCGTGGGCGTCTGCCTTCACCCAGGCCCACACAGGAGGCTGTGACACCTGGCCAGAGGCCAGAGGCCACCTGCCAGTGACCCCAGAGCCACACACGGGTGCTGTCTTCTGCAGACCCCACAGTAACCTGCAGGCTCCTGCTGACTCAGACCCCTAAGGCAACACTATAGCCAGGGCCCCCAGGACACCACCTCTATATCAAGAGGCTGGAAATGAGGTGCTGAGTGGCCCCGTCCAGGGCTCAAAGGCCTGTTCTCTCTAGGTGGTCAGGGGAGCACCTTTTTAAAGCAATTTACCCCCAAATCGGCTTCTGTGTCACTTTACAAACACGACACAGCCATCTCACATAGGCTCGCGAGTGCAGTTCAAAAACACAAAGGTGTTCACACCACCCCTCGGCTGAAAACCCTTCAGTGGAGCCCTACTGCTCTCCAGAGAAAGTCCAAACACCTAAGCAAGACTCTGCTGCCCCGGACAGGCTGGCCGCCGCTCGTCACCCACAACAACGGCAAAAGCAAAAGCAGCACTTCGCACCGGTCCAGGGCTGCGCACCGTGCTCAGCCTTCTGATCCAGCGACTCACCTGTTCATTCGCAGCGGTGACACTGTGCGTGGACAGCAATATCGTCCCCGTTCTGCAGACAGGAGAACCGGATCTCAGCAGGGGATGGAACGTGCCTACGCTCACGTGGCCAAGCTCATCAAACCCTGCTGGGGTCAGGCTCCACGCTGCCTGTACCTAATCCAACAGTGCAGGCTCTGTGAGGACTGGGGCTAACTCAATGACTGCCGTATCTCCAGCACCTAGAATAGTGCCTGGCAGAGCAGGCATTCAAATGTGGATAGATGGAAGGAGGGAGGGAAGCTACCGGTGAAGAAAAGCAGGAAGGCTGGAAGGAGGGGAGGGTGGAGGGGTGGGAGGACGAGGAGTGGGAGGACGGGCGGGTGGGAGGACAGGGGGGTGGGAGGACGGGGCGAGGGGTGGTGGGAGGACAGGGGGTGGGAGGAGGGAGTTGCTAGCGCAGTACCTACCAAACCTGGCTAGCTACCAGGATCACCTGGGGAGCTCATTAAAATACTGAATCCCAACCACCCTGGTGAATGACAGTCATCTTCAGCCACCCCAAGGAGGAGGAAGAACTGCTCTTAGGGATAACCGGGGAGAACCATAGGGTGTGGATTTCAGGAAGCAAAACCGTGTCTCACAACCATCAGGACCGTCAGGAGAAAGCTCCAGAGGCCTGCACACCTTCAAATGCCCCTCACCAGGTGTTTATGGCGCTCGGCCAGCTGGCCGACAAGGGCCGGCCATCCGCTCTCAGTGCAGCGGGGCACCTGTGTTTACTGTTGGGTCCGTCCTGCCCCTGCAGGCCCCCACCCCCGCCCCAGCTGCCACAGGTCTCTGGGCCACCTGGGAGGTCGTGAGTCCAGTGTAAACAAAATCAGGGGGAAGGTCGGGCACTGTCAAAGCAGGCCCTCTGGCTCAGTGCTGTTGGAGGTCATCTTGGCTCCAGAGTCAGGAGAAACCTTTTGGGAAGCTATTTAGTCTCGCTCATGATAAAAGAAACCAAACGAAGAGCCATGTCACACTATCAGAGTCCACCTGTGAACCACCAGGTTCAGAACCCCATGGCAGTGTGGGAGGAGATGTGGGGAACTAGAGGGGCCCCCACCACCTCAGGAGCTTCTACGGGATGTGATCCAACCGTCCTTTAAAGTTAAAAATAACTCGTGCCCTCTAACTCAGAAATTACACATGGAGGACACTGTCCTTCAGATAAACCCAACCTGCGTGCATGAAAGAATAAAGCAAAGGTGACCCCCACACACAGCTGGTGGAAATGTAAAATAGTGTGGCCACTTGGGAAACAGTCTGGGGGGTTCCTAAAATGATCAAACAAAGTTCCTGCATTGGCTGAGGAGCAGCCCTACCCCTGGGCATACACCCAGGAGAAACGAAAACACACAGCCGCACAAAAATTCATTCACGAAAGCTCACAGCGGCAGGATTCATACCCGCCAAGAAGAGCAAACAACCCAAATTTCCATCAGCAGATGAACGGGTCAACAAACTGTGGAATATTTGTAGAACGGAATATTACCCGGCCACGTAAAGGAATGAAGTCCTGAGACACACACAACACGGATGGATCGTGGAAACGTGGGAAACGCTCTGTTAAGAAGCCAGTCGCAGAAGGCCACACGCTGTGTGATTCCTTTCATAGGAAGTGTCCAGAACAGGAAAATGGAAAGGAGATGAGAGGCTGCTTAGGGCAGGAGAGGAGGAGGAGGGCCAGATGGATGGCTGCAGGGTACAGGGCTTCTTTTAGGGGTGATGAAACGCTCTAAAACTGTGGTGGCCGCACATACCTGGGAGTATATCAACCTGTGAATGGATGAATTATAAGGTATGGGAATTGTATCTCCATAAATCTGCTAGCAAAAGAAGAGAAGAATCCATGTACAGCTAATAGCAAAAGACTGGAAAAATCCAAAGCGTCCATCTCTAGGGGTTAAACTGTCACGCTGTAGCCAGAATGCTATGTGGCGATGAAAGGAAAAGGCAGATCAATATGCTGATAAGAAACCACCTCAATGGTTAACTACCAGGGGGCTTCCCCTGGTAGCTCAGTGGTAAAGAATCTGCCTGCCGGTGCAGGAGACACAGATTTAATCTCTGATCCAGGAAGATCCCACGTGCCTCAGAGCAACTAAGCCCGTGCACCATACCTATACAGCCTCTGCTCTAGAGCTGGGGGCCACAACTACTGAAGCCCGTGCCCCAGAGCCTGAGATCCACAGCAAGAGAGGCCACTGCGAGGAGAAGCCTGCACACCACGGCTAGAGAGTGGCCCCAGCTCGCCACAGCTAAAGAAAGGTCCAGGCAGCAACGAAGACCCAGCACAGCCAAAAATAAAGAAGTAAATAAAAAATGTTTTAAAGAAAACTATTAAATTAAAAAAGAGATCGAAGTGCAGAAGTATGTGCAGTAGGTACTTATTTGTGTAAAAAAGCAACAGACAACATACACATCACACAAGCACAGAATACATCTGGAAGACCACAGAACCTGGGCAGGAGCTGGCCTCTGGAGCCTGGGGTGGGACTGGGGAAGAGAGACATTTATTTCTGAATTGTCTGATCTTTCCCCAAGTGTAGCTGAAACTCCAGTACTTTGGCCACCTCATGCAAAGAGTTGACTCATTGGAAAAGACTCTGATGCTGGGAGGGATTGGGGGCAGGAGGAGAAGGGGACGACAGAGGATGAGATGGCTGGATGGCATCACTGACTTGATGGACGTGAGTCTGAGTGAACTCCGGGAGTTGGTGATGGGCAGGGAGGCCTGGCGTGCTGCGATTCATGGGGTCACAAAGAGTCGGACACGACTGAGCGACTGATCTGATCTGATGCTTTAATTTCTCAATTTAAAAGAAGTCAATAAAAACTCATTAAAGCAAGTCTCTGCAACTGTACATTGCTTAAGTCTCCAGACTCTGAGGGAAAAAGGGGGCTTAGGAACTTGAGGATCTGAACCCACTGCCCAATGTAAGGGGGAAGGAAAAAAGAAGCCGCCTCCACTCGGAGCAGAGCTTCACTGGAGGGCTCCACACACTGAGCGATGTGCTCCGTCCACATGGAGTAAAGCACAGGCCTCTCGCTCTGCTGTCTGCACTAAAACACACATCTGGCTACCAAGCGGTGACTTTCCACAAGCTCTGGCCAGTGAGCCCTCAAGAGGGCACACAGCTTGACCATCAACGCAGACCGAACGGTCCCCGACGCCGTGAGATGGTGCGCTCAGCCCCCAGCAGCCCAGGCGAGCTGTCTGGAGGTCATTTCCAAGCTGGCCCACGCACGCCTCCGCTCCTTCACCAGAGCTTTCCTGGCCGACATCCCCCACCTGCCCCAAACCCCATCAGAGCCCCAGACAAAGCGACGCCACTTTTCCTTTTCAGAAGAAGGTGTCGAACCAACGAGAGCTGCAGGCCCGCTGCCCGGGCGGGGAGGTGAGAGGTACTCACGGAAGCCCTCGATCTTGTCGGCCGTCTTGCTCCAGGCCACCTGCCGCGTCTCCATGATCACCTGGACGGTCCTCCGCTCCGGGGTGGACTTGCGGAAGCTGAACACGGTCATGACGGTGCCCAGCTCCAGGGCCCGCTTGATCTGACTCTTCTCGTACTCCGGGAGGGTGTCCACGTTGGCCATGGTGCTCGCCGTCGTCTGCTGCCCAGCGCGGGAGGCGAGAAGGAAGAGGGTGAACAAGGAGGCTGGAGGGAGGAAGCAAGGGGGAACTGGTTTCAGTTAACTGAGCGGGCTTCAGTTAACAGGAGGAAGCTTCAGAAGCCAAAACCCCGTCTCATGCCCATCAGGATGAGCTTGGGGAGAAGGTGCTGGCGGCAGGGGGGATCACCAGCTGCTCAGACGTTTAAATGGAAGCAAGGTGTGGGTGGAGCCCTTCATCTCAGTGACCCAACCGTTATCCCGGCTTTGAATAACCAAATCACCCCAACCTGGCCGCCACCTCTCCCTCCCCACGCTGCTTTATGCTGTAGAATATTTGAATAGCCAAAGAAGCCCAGGCTGGCTCCTGTCCCCAACCCTGACACCCCACCCAGAGACTTCGAACCACCCCTTTACTTCCCGAGTGGAGCCGGGAATAGAGAAAAAACCTCCCAAATGGGTCCGTGGAGACCTCTGCATGGAAATGGAGCAGAAAGGGCAGAACACAGCAGGGCCCGGCAGTCCTGCGTGGAGGCTCCCGCTGACCGTGTGGCCCTGGGGAGCCCGACTCTGACCAGGACAGTCAGGAAGCCACCAGCGAAGCACCTGGTGTGCAGCTTGGCTTCCGGGGGTGTCCCTGGTGACCCCTCATCCTCCTGAACAGTCAGAGCTTCCCAGAGAGGTGCCTGGGCCCCAGATCTCAGAGCCTCCCTTGTCTGGCTCCTCTCACGCCCGCATCTAGCCCACCAGCAAACCCAGAAAGCAGTGGGTCTCCCTGCTTCCCTGCTCCCTCCAGGGATGTTATACACGTGGGTCACTCTGGCCGCCTGCTCCCACCCCAGACCCTGGAGTGAACTCTCAGACCAGGAATCAAAAGGATGCTTTAAGAAGAAGAGTGGAAGGGGACGTAGGCATACCTACGGCTGATTCATGTTGATGTATGGCAGAAACCAACACAGTATTATAAAGCAATTATCCTCCGATTAAAAATAAATGAATTAAAAAAAAACAAAACAAAAGTGGGACTTCCCTGGTGGTGCAGTGGATAAGACTCCACCTGCCAACGGAGGGAACACAGGTCAGGCTTAGCTCCTGTTACTGTCCACCGTTTCCTGTATCTTTTCTCCCCCTTTCCCACTCAGTCTTCATATATATATATATATTGGAGTATCACTGGTTTACAATGTTGTGTAAGCTTCTGCTGTACAACAAAGTGAATCAGTCATGCGTGTACCACACACTGGAGGAGGTGGCGAGCCATCCGGTGTTCTTGCCTGGGAAATCCCATGGACAGAGGAGCCTGGCAGGCTGCAGTCCACGGGGTAGCACAGTCAGACAAGACTGAGAAGGCACAGGTGTGCATATACTGTGTATCCGTGCCCTTTAGGCCCTCCCTCCCACCCCCTACCCCACCCCAGCCCTGGAGGCCAGCACCGAGCTCAGCTCCCTGTGCCCCACAGCAGCGTCCCACGAGCTGCTCATTCCACGCGTGGTAGGGTGTGTACATGTCAGTGTCGCTCTCTCAGTGCGTCCCACCCTGCCCTTCCTCCCCCGTGCCCACAGCCATTCTCTACACCTGCGTCTCTATCCCTGTATCTTTCTTATCTCGTCCCCACCTCCAAACCCCTTTAGGCTCCCACAGTTCTTACTTTGCAGAGAAGCCGGGTGTTCAGCCAGGGCTGCCTGGGCCTCCCCACAGCCTCAGTGCCAAGCTGCTCCAAATCAGGGCCTCAGTTGTTTCAGCTGTATAATGGGAATAACACCACCCTCGAGGGGCGCTGGATGGACTAGACCCCACAATGTTTGTACAGCCCCCAGTCAATCCTATAGGAAATCAACCCTGAATATTCACTGGAAGGACTGATGCCGAAGCTCCCAATACTCTGACCACCTGATGTACTGAGCCAAGTCACTGGAAAAGACCCTGATGCTGGGAAAGATTGAGGACAGAAGGAGAAGGGGATGACAGAGGATAAGAACTTGGACGGCATCACCAACTCAATGGACATGAGTTTGAGCCAACTCCAGGAGATAGTGAAGGACAGGGACACCTGGCATGCTGCAGTCCACAGAGTGGTAGAGAGTTGGACACGACCGAGTGACTGAACAACAACACAAACAGCATCTAGCAGGGCCTCCGATGATATTAATCGGCCAGCTGATCAAAGCGTTAACCAAGGGTCACCTCCACGACAGGCACAGAGAGTGGACTCGCACGCAAACGAGGGGTGAGGCCCAGGCCCGGGCCCTGTCCTTTGCCCCCTTTTCCCTCCACCCACAGCCAGGGGCACCTCCCAGGTGTGCTGACAGCCTAGCAATAAAGTCATGAATTACACCTGCTCTCCACCCATCAGGAAACACCAGCTCCATGATTCTGCAGAAGCAGAGACGTGGGGGTCTCAAGGGAGCAGCAGGAAGGGGTCCCCAGCTGAGTCTAAGGTGAGGCTGGGAACTTAACAGTGCTCAGAGGAAGCTTCTAGGGGAAGACAGCATCTGAATCCAATCTTTAAAAGAAATGAAGCGGGAGGGATGGTGCTCTAGTCCGAGAAACTGGCTAAAACAAAAGCCCGGGGGCCAAGGGTGTGCAGGAACCCTGCCTGATCCAAGCCTCCCGCCTCACCACCCCCTATTCCAGGTCAGGGGACGAGCAAGGGGCCTGAGGCCGGTCTCCGCCCTGGAAAACCTGCTGTTCATTGGCCCTCCCGGGTGCCTGCACCTGCCGTATCGGATTCATCTCATTTATCTTACAAATACTGGCGCTGCAAACTCAAGGCCTGGGAGGTGAAATCACGTGATCAAGGTCAGGGAGACACGTGGCAACATCAGGATGGGAACCCCGGTCTGAATCCCATGCCCCTGCTCCTTCGGCAACCCCCTTCTGGAATTCACAATCTGGTCAGATAGTAACTAACCACACAGAGATGTCAAAGGACTCGTCCAAGGTCACACAGCTGCAAAGTGTCAGAAGCAGGACACAGCTCTTGAGTTCCCCACTCCCAGGTGCAGCAGGGCGCAAATAGGAAACACACCGCCTCTCACAACACTGCCACTTAAACCAGCCGACCTGGAAGCACAACCCTTGGTTCTTTCTGACTCTGGGAAGGCCCTGCACTAACCTTCCCAGGATTCTGGTCACTCCCCATTCAGAAGCCCAGTGGACTGGCTCAACCATAAACATCAAGTCTCTCATGTCCTTCTCTAAGAACCAGGAAAGCATCCTTACGGCCACAAGATCCCTGGAGTCAACTACTAAAATCCACCAGCTCCCAACTCAGGCTTTCAGGGTTCAAGGCTTCAGCAACTAAGACAAGGTCTCCAAGACCTTGACCCCAGAGGAGGGCACTAGCCATCACCGGCAACTTCTATTTTGCTTCTGCTTTCAAAAAAAAAAAAAAAAGAAATAGGCTTGAAATCCCTTTCTTGTTCCTGTTTCTCATCCTCCCTGGGTAATTTTATAAAATGACTTATGGTGTTAAATACAAATGAGGCCGAGATTTAATAAGATCCTACTTTTCATGTTCTCCTCTTTGAAATAAACTTCTGGGAAAGACAAATTATCATATGACATCGTTTTTATGTGGAATAAGGGACAAATGAAGTCATCTACAACGCAAATAAAGAGTCACAGATGTGGAAAACTTATGGTTCCTGGGCAAAAGGGGAGCATAGATTGAGACTGGTATTGACACACACACACTACTATACATAGAGGAGGTAACTAATAAGGACCTACCGGATAGCTCAGGGAACTCTACTCAATACTCTGTAATGACCTCTACGGGAAAGAATCTAAAAAAGAGTAAATATATGTGTGTGTGTGTGTATATATATATATATATATATATATATATATATATATATATGGGCTTCCTCAGTGGCTCAACTGTAAAGAATCAGCCTGCAAGGCATGAGACATGGCTTCGATTCCTGGGTCGGGGAGATCCCCTGGAGGAGGGCATGACAACCCACTCCAGTGTTCTTGCCATGGAAAATCCCGTGAACAGAGGAGACTGGCAGGCTACAGTCCATAGGATGGCAAAGAGTTGAGACAACGGAAGCGACTGAGCACACGTAACACATGTGTATATATATAACTGATCCATTTTGCTGTACGGCAGAAACTAACACATTTTAAGTCAACTATATTCCAATAAAGATTAAAAAAAAAATAATGCAAGGACCCAGAACCAGGAAACAGAAGAGTTTTCTTCTCTTCAAGGCTCTCTGCACACGTCAGAGCAGGGCAGGATTTCATACAAAATCCCACAAGACAATTCTCTTGGACATCCGGCACAGTCGCACCCCTGAGATGACAGCCCCTCTGAGGGCAGGAGGGGTGTTATCACTGATGTCACCCCACCTGCAGAAACAGGGTGACTCATATTCTCACTGGAGGAACTCGGCAGGGTCAGCCATGGCAGGTACAGGTGTGCCTTAGTTGCACTTTTTTTTTTTTAGGGCAACCTGCGAGCATCTATTAAAACGTAAAACATGCATCTGCTTTGATCCAGCATTGTGCTGAAAAATGCACAAAAATATCTATAAGAGGAAAGAACAGGAAACAATTCAGCTGCTCATGAATGGGTTGGGGGGGGCGGTATCCCTTACATGACGGGACACACACGTTAAAGAATTGTTGTTTAGCTGCTCAGTCGCATCTGACTCTTTTACGACCCCACAGCCTGTAGCCCGCCAGGCTCCCCTGTCCATGGGATTTCACAGACAGTAATACTAGAGTGGGTTGCCATTTCCATCTCCTGAGGATCCTCTTGATCCAGGGATCAAACTCATGTCTCCTGAACTGGCAGGCAGATTCTTTACCACTGAGCCACCCGGGAAGTGAAGTGAAGTGAAGTGAAGTGAAAAGTCACTCAGTCGTGTCCAACTCTTTGCGACCCCATGGACTGTAGCCTATCGGATTCCTCCGTCCATGGGATTTTCTAGGCAAGAATACTGGAGTGGGTTGCCATTTCCTTCTCCACCAGGGAAGCCCACAAAGAATGTTCAGTAGCTACTGAAAAGGAGGAGGAAGATTTACAAGTACTGTGATCTGGAAAGATTTGTGAGGCAGATGAAAAAGAGTTATAAACTAATAAATATTATTACATGTTTAAAAAGGCTGTCTGTTGCCATATGTGAAATAGATCATCAGTCCAGGTTCAATGCATGAGACAGGGTGCTCAGGGCCAATGCACTGGGATGACCCTGAGGGATGGGATGGGGAGGGAGGTGGGAGGGGGGTTCAGGATGGGGGACACATGTACAACCGTGGCGGATTCATGTCAATGTATGGCAAAAACCACTACAATATTGTAAAGTAATTAGCCTCCAATTAAAATAAATAAATTAATTTTTTAATGATTTAAAAAAAAAAAAAAGGCTGTCTGCTTATAAACCTAGGAGGAATGGTTATTTTTGGAGAGTCGGAGAAGGTAAAGGGTCTGACCATCAGCTTATGACTGATTTAAGTGCTAACATAATGGATGAGCTTTTCTGCTTTGAGTTTTTAGCGTTTTCTAAGTGAAGACACAGTTTCAAAAGTTTTCTCATCTTCAATTTTCTACCAATTCCACTCAGCCCAAGGGCTATTTATGGGGGTCCTGGCTTTGCCTCCTCCAGAGGAGTTTCACAAGCTTGGGGGGAAGGGGGTGGGTATCATTAGGCAATTTGAGCATCAGGGAACCCTGCAGTGGTACACACTGGGCATTCGTCTCTAATAAAAAGAACTGCCTAGGATGGCCAGGGACTCAAGACTGCCTGCAAGGCTGTATCGCGGATGCTGGCCAGGGCCCCCACGCAGGGCCCTTAACCAGAGGGTCAAGAAGTGGCAGATAAGCCCCAACTCTGCATATAGCCCTGGGATGCAGGCCTGGGTGGCCCAAGTATCCAGGGGAAGAAACTGGGGCTCAGAGAGTCTTCGACGTGCCCAAGGTTACACAGCTGGAACCGAAATTCTAATTACGTTGACTGACAAAGCCACCTGTTTCCCTTGCGCGTCACCCCCACCCGCCCACCCCACACTTTCTTACTCTAGTTCAAGATCAGGGTGCTAGAAGAGCCATCCCAGGCCCCCTCTGGAATCCAGCTGCCAACACCCCCTCCCCCGGAGTGCACACCGGGCTGTCTTTCCCTCGAATTCTTCCGCTGTGGGGGTAACCACCTCTCCACGATTCCACAACATAACCAAAAAAACGCACAGTCGCACAAACATAATTATGCACACCACTGTGTGGCAGGACAGGGAACTCTGGATCCCCCGAGAACTCTGCAATCTCTCAGGGCAAGGGGCTGCGCCTTCCTTGGTATCGCTCGCCACCCACCCAGCCGCAACCACCTGTGTAGTGCGAGGAAGTGCCAGGGGCCGGCCGGCGCCTGGAGTCCACAAGCCCTGGGCACAGAGGTAGCCAGGAAACACGCCCGACTCCACGCGGGACCCCCCAGGGCCACCGGAGCCTAGAACTCAGGCGCTGGCGCGAACCCCCGACCGCAAGCCGCGCCGCTTCCTCCGGTTCCCATTCAAAGCCGGGCTGCCCCGGGGCATCAACCGACCGAGTGGCGCCGGTCCGGGGTGAGGAAGTGGCCGTCCCCGCCCGGACGCTGGGCACAGAGAGCGGGGGGCCGGGCGGCGCGCCCCACCCCTGCCCGCGCCAGCTGCGCCCCACGCAGGACCCCCGCCCTGGACGCGGCTTTCCGGGCGCGCGTGCCCCGGGCGCACGTCCCCCGGGCGCCCCCGCCCGACCCGGCCACTCACCTGGCCGCGCCCCCGCCGCGGGTCCGGGCTCCGGGTCCCGCGCGCAGCCGCCCGCTGTCCAGACTCCGGGTACTCCCTGCCGCGCACGCCCTCCGACGCGGGCGCTGCTACTTCTCCTTCGGCCGCGGCCACGCGCCACGTGACTCCTCCGGGGCCGCCCCCTGCGCCCCGGCCCGCCCCACCCCCGGCCCCGAGGCGGGCCCAGCGCCGCCCTTTGCTCAGAGCACCCGGGGCGCCGCGTGCTCCCTCCCCGAGGGCGGGCCAGCCTCGGGACCGCGCCTCCGCGGGCCGAGGAAGAAACTGAGGCTGCGGGAGGGGATCCACCTGCCTGCCCCAGGTCCCTTGCAAGGTGGAGCGACAACGTCCAGAGGGACCAGCATTTATGGAGCGCTTACTGCACACGTGTGCTTACTGCACACATGCATTCAATATGCTCCCCTGTAATCCCCGTGAATTGGCAGTTCATGGTCCTACTGTGAGATCGTCACTGAGTCTGCGCAGGTGTCTGACCGCCTCTTACTACATGGAGCAAACCACAAATACCCTAAGCTCAGCTTCCTCATCTGTCAGACAGGATCAAAGTCCCAAAAGTTTGTTCTAGGGAACATGGAATACCAAGAGAACGGACCTCTCGTTTTCCCAATGAGAGATTATTTTATGGCACACTCTATAAACTTCTAAGCATATAGATGACACCATCAAGTGCCTAGTGATGGGATTTAGTTGATTCATTGAGCTACACCAAGCCTATTTCAAGTCGCATATTGTATGATGTAACATATTCTTTGAGAAATATTGCTCTTTTCCTCTTTCCTGTTTCATGGAGCTGTTTCATTCAGATCTTTCATATGCATCTTGGACGTGTCCGTTGTGACGAGAGCCAGTCTTTCTATCACCTATAGAGCTGTCAGGACACGTCAGGTTCTACTCCTGAGCCACTTGACTTACAGCATTTTTTTAAAATCTATGAATGTTGCTCTGGCTGAAAATATGATCTCTAACGCCACAGGGCTCATATGCTGACTTTAGGCAAGCTGGACTCATTTTTCACTGCTCCTAGCCCAGGGGTGTACACTTGCTATTTCCTATAGATCACTTATTGCACGGCTTTTTAAAGAAATCCTTGAAACCACTTGAAACCATGGGGCCACCTCCCCAGGAATGATAAATCTGGGTTAAATTTTTTTGCTTTTTTTTTTTTTAAGAACTTCAGTTTGTATTTCCATCAATCCTTTTTATCATTTCTATTTTGGTACATGTTACCTAATGTACATGATATAGTGGTACAACCGCATATGTGTAGAATTTATTATTACAAAGTCCATGTGTATAGTGGACCATGTTAAATTTCTTGCTGATCAGATGAAACTAAAGGCAATTGGCTTTGGAAACCACTGTGGGAAGCCCTGGCTCCTCTTCTCGGTCCAGGCAGGTGCTGATTGGAGATCTCCCTGGTTCCCGGGAATCAAGCAAGAAAGAAGAACACGGAGCACCTACTTCAGCTTACTTTTCTTGTGAGCCTACAGCATTTTTGGAGTTAAAATGTCTGTTGTGTTTGAGATGGCAGTTTGATTTTTTTCATATTTGTAATTGCTTTTCCTCTTTTTCACGGTTTTCACTTTTTCAGGTGAACAGCTAAAGGAATCCAGTGCGATGAATGGGAGTGTTTGGGGCTCCACATCGCCTCTTTTTCTGCAACTCGTTTGTTCAAAATAAAGTCACTGAGATAGTAGCCCTGGTTCTGGGAAGGCTCAAATACAAAATGACATTTCTTCTCCAAGGCATAAGGGGTCGGGGGAGAAGCCACCCTGTATATTCAGATATACATATGGTGGAAAGTCCCCATCACAAGTTAGCTATTCTAGGGCTCAAGGGCATAAATGGGGGCGGGGGGAGCGGTAGAAGCAGAATTTGAATCCGAGTCTGTCTGGTGCTGGAGCCCATGGGCGCACAGGCCCGTGACCCATCCCCGGCATTACTAGGAGGAATGCAGGCAGGGAGAAGTGCCACTCCGCTTAGATTCACAAATGGGTCAGGAAGTGACCTCAGAGGGTGGAGGGAACTTTCTTTTCCTTTTCATATAAAAAGAAAGAAGAAGGGGGAGGGAGGGAATAATCTGAAAGAAAACTGTGTTTTAATCAGCATTGTCTGGACTTGCTATTCTGTCCCTCACCAGTCCTCAAGGATGATCGTGTTTTTCTTCATAACCCTCTTCCATGTGCTAGCAGCCATGGTGTATGGGACCATTAGCACCCCCCACCCTGTGCCTCAGTTTCCCTCTCTGCAAAAATGGGTATAATAACTGTACCTACCTCCCAGGGGTGATTATAAGGATCAAATGAGACAACAAAGCGATAAAACAGGCAAAACAGTTCAGCCATCAGGGTTGACTATTTTCAGTATTGTTATTGGAAGGAAGAAGAAAAAGGCCCATGCTGCAGTGAGAAAGTGTGGATTTGGAGGACATGGAGATCTGGGTTCAAATTCCAAGGCCACTTCCTTAGCTGTGTGACCTTAAGCTGGTCAGTTACCCTCTCTGAACCTTCAATTTCCCCATAATTCAATCTACTTTTGGGATACTGAGAACAGGCAACCTGTAGGGATGGAAAGTAGATTAGTAGTTGCCTGGGACTGGGGGGAACATGGAGGGGGGGTCTTGGAAGGGGTATAGGGTTTCTCTGTGGAGGGATGAAAATATTCTAAAATAGATTGTGACACTGGCTGAGCAGCTCTGTGAAGATACTAAAGGCCACTCAACTCTAGGCTTTAGATGGGTGAACTGTATGTGATATGAATTATGTCTTAATAAAGCTATTGAAAAAGAAAATAACCTACCTTAGAAGGCTGTTTAAAGAATGAATGGCTAACACAGCTTAGCACAACACAGCCTTCAATAAAGTAGCAGTTGCTCACATAATAATCATGATTAGAGAGTAGGTCTTCTGAACCTGGCCCTCCTCGCCCTGCCAGTGGCCGCAGTGGCCAGGCCAAGGCCCACTGCCCTGCCCCAGGGCCTTGCCAGCCTCCTCCCTCCACCCCCACAGCCAAAAACAGCCGAAAACCCCTGAGAGGCTTTGAGTTTGGCTTCCTTTCCTGATATTGTTCACAGAGGTGCATGTCCCCTGGGGACAAGCCGAGTCTCAGCTGCTGGGTGGCAGGACTCTGAGAGGAAGTACCACCCAGAACTGGCTTCCAGACCTGGTCAGGGTCAGGCCCGACACAGAAGCTTCTGCGTGGGAGTGGTCAGACCCCCACACCCCATTTTTTCCCAGCTTTATTGAGGTATAATTAGTATACAAAAAAAAAAAAAAAAAAAACCTGCACACAATCAAAGTACACAATCTGATGAATTTGGACTTCTGCATACACCCATGAAACCGTCAGCACATTCAAGGCAATAAATACCCATCACATTCAAAATTTTCTTATGGATTTATTATTGCTGTCATGTTTTGGCCATTTTTAAAGCTGGTTCTTTAGGTTTTGTTTGCTTGGTTTTTGCTATTGAGTTGTAGGAGTCTGCTATTCAAATCGGGGGCTGCTTGGAAAAACCTCTGTTACTGTAGTTTTAATTTGGGCTTTTCAAAAAATAGGCAGGAGACCTAAATAGACATTTCTCCAAAGAAGACATATAGATGGCCGACAGGCACATGAAAATATGCTCAACACCTCATTATCAGAGAAATGCAAATCAAAACTACAATGAGGTACCACCTCACACCAGTCAGAATGGCCATTATTTAAAAGTCAACAAATAACAAATGCTGGAGAGGGCATGGAGAAAAGGGAACCCTCCCACACTGTTGGTGGGAATGTAAGTTGGCGCAGCCACTGTGGAAAACAGTATGGAGGTTCCTCAAAAAACTAAAAACAGAATTATCACATGATCTAGCAATCCCACTCCTGGGCATATATCAGACAAAACTAATCCAAAAAGACACATGCAGCCCCATGTTCACAGCAGCACTAGTCACAGGAACCAAGATGCAGAAACAGCCATCAGCAGATGGATGCGTGGACAAAGAAGATGCGGTACATATACACAATGGAATATTACTCAGCCATAAAAAAGAATGAAATAATGCCATTGTCGGCAACATGGTTGGACCTAGAGATTATCATACTAAGTGAAGTTAAGTCAGACAGACAAAGACAAATATCATATGATGTCGCTTACATTGTGGAATCTAAAACATGGTACAAACAGGGGACTTCCTCGGTGGTCCAGTGGCTAAGTCTCCACGCTCCCAACGCAGGGGCTCAGGTCCAATCCCTGGTCAGGGAACCAGACCCCACAGGCCGAAACTAAGAGATACTGCATGTTGCAGTAAGCCCCGTAACAGCCAAATACATAAAATAAATGTCAAAAATAATAAAAAATAACACAGGACACCAATAAACGTATTTGAGAAACAGACTCATGGACACAGAGAACAGACTTGTGGTTGCCTAGGAGGAGCCGGGGGTAGGGATGGAGCGAGAGCTGGGGTTAGGAGATGCCCACTATTATCTATAGGATGGATAAGCAACAAGGGCCCACCGTATGGCACAGGGAACTATATTCAATATCCTGTGATGGGCCAAATGGTGAAGAATATGAAACAGAATGTGTGTGTGTGTGTGTATTTAGGTATGTATATGTATATATATTTATGTGTATATGTAGGTATAACTAAGTGAATTTGCTGTGCAGCAGAAATTAATGCAACATTGTAAATCAACTATCCTTGAGTAAAATAAATTATCAAAAACTATAAATAAGATTATAACAAGGCTGTTTGGGCAAAGCTGATCAATGCCCTTGGAACAGCGGTTCTTGCCGTGTTGTTCTCAGTTTCAATTTGGTGATTAACATGAGGTGGTCACCCAGTGAAAATGTATTGGGCCTTATGCTTACAACCTGTGCAATCTTATGTTAGATCTCAAGTAAAAAATTAGCATTTTAAAAGGCTGTTCAATTTGTTAACAGGCTGTCTCTATGCTTCTGCCTTCCGTGTTTTCAACATAAGCTTCACTGAGCACATCTTAGCTATACTAGAAAAACAAAAGTGTTGCACAATCAAGGCCGTTACAGTCACAGGTCTAGCAGAGGTCGATCTGGAAGGCGGTTGATGAGCGTGAACTGAGGGGAGCCCCAGGGATGTGGCCACGTCCCGTTTTGGTGGGGCGCTGGCGTCACGGATGAGTTCTACGTGTGAGAATTCACTGAACTGTACACTTGTCTTCAGTGCACTTTCTTCATTATGCTGCGCATCAATAAAAACATTAAAATATAAGGCCGTTAGCTAAAGGGAGAAGGAAGCATTTAAAATCTTTGCAGTTGACCAAAATCGGTAACATTTATTGAATACCTACCTAAAACCAGGACCCTTCACACAGTACATGCATTAAGCCCTCACAGCAAACTAGGAAGCTCAATGATTTTCACATCCATTTTACTAATGAGGAAACTGAGGCTCAGAGGCGACAGATGACTCACAGAGGTGACCCAGAAGCTAGCGGCAGAGCTGGACACTGAAACCAAGTGCCTGCGTCAAGATCTGGGGTTCTTTCCACCCCCACCAAGGACTCCTGCTTCTCCTGGGGGCTCGCAGGGAGGTCTAAGACACACCCAGGGATGCCACGAGGGTAGGGCCTGGGGAATCTGCATTTTAGCCACCCCAGTCCATGACTCCTCTGCACCCTCTAGTGTGTGCATCAGTGCATTCTGCTGAAACAACAAGGAAGAAACACATCGTGGAGCCAGTGACGGGAGTGCAAAACGGTGCAGCCTCTTCAGAAGCCAGCCAGGCAGTTTATTCTAACAAGTGAAATACACACTTACTATATGACACAGCAATCCCATATCTAGGTACTTACCCAAGAGAAATGAAAACATACAATCATGCAAAGATCTGTACCCTAATGTTTATAGTAGCTTGGGCCACGCTGGTCATTCAGACGGTAAAAACTCTGCCTGTAATGCAGGGGACCCAGGTTCGATCCTTGGGTTGGGACGATCCTGTGGAGAAGGAAATGGCAACCCACTCCACTATTCTTCCCTGGAGAATCCCATGGACAGAGAAGCCTGGTGGGGTCCACAGGATCACAAAGAGTCGGACATCACTGAGTGACTAACACTGTATAACCAATAACTGGAAACAGCACTAAGGTCTTTCAGCTGGTGAAGGGATAAACAAACATTCATACATGGAAATAGCACCCATGGATAAAAGAGAAGAAAACACTGCTAGACGTGAGACCAAGGATGAGTCTCCAACGCATTCTACTCAGTGAAAGACCACTCTGTCACTCAACAGAGATTAGCCAAGCACTCGCCACTTGCCAGCACTGTTAACAGAAGCTGGGGAGACAAGAACGGGCTGAAACTGCCCTGTGTCTCTTGCGTTCTGCTGGTGAAGTGGCACGTGCTTGGCTAATGCCTGGGAGCGACAAAATAACAAATTACCTCAGCCAAGGATGTCTGCTGCTGCTGCTCAGTCGCGTCAGTCGTGTCCGACTCTGTGCGACCCCATGGACGGCAGCCCACCAGGCTCCCCCATCCCTGGGATTCTCCAGGCAAGAACACTGGAGTGGGTTGCCATTTCCTTCTCCAAAGCATGAAAGTGAAAAGTGAAAGTCAAGTCGCTCAGTCGTATCCGACTCTTCGCGACCCCATGGACTGCAGCCTACCAGGTTCCTCTGTCCATGGGATTTTCCAGGCAAGAGTAAGGATGTATGATGGTAGGCAAAGAACGTCTGGATAGGCCCTCCCACCTTTAGCCCAGACCCCTCATTCCACCCTACTGCTTGACAGTGAGTTTTCCAAACCAGAAACCAACAAGGTCATTAGAAAGTCCAAACGCCTGAGCAAGACTGAGCGGGCCCTGCAGGAATGGAGCCAGGCCTGCCTTCCCCTCCGGGCACATCCAGCTTTCAAATTCTGCAGAACTTAGTGGGTTCCTCTGCCTGAAATCCCACCCTCTCTCCTTTCCTCCCTGTTCAAGTTCAACAAACACTCGTCCTTTCTCTAGTCTCAGTGTGAGGACCACCACCTCCAGGAAGACTTCTGGATCCTCGCTTCCCATTTCTTCCCCAAACCTGCACTAATTATTCTTGGCTTCACCCTAGGCCTTATCACTTGTAAACATCTTTTTTTTTTTTTTTTTTTTTTTTGAGTAAAATACTATTTACACTCAGTAAAACTCATCCTTTTGGGTACACAGTTCTATGAGTTTGGGCAACTTCATTAAGTCCTGTAACTCCACCACAACCGACAATAAAACGACCCCACCCGACTCCCAACCCTGCAAATTCCGTTGTGCTGTTTATAGTCAATCCGTCCCCCACAGAGCCAGGGTCCCACTGATAGGAGATTCTCGAAGAGGCATGAGGACCGCTTCCAACACAGGACCCCAGGTTCAAGTCCCAGTCGTGGAACTGAGATTCCCACATGCCCCAGGGGGCAGCCAAAAAATATAAAGAAATAAAAACAAGGAAACACAATAACAAGGTCACTGCAGATGACCTTGGGGTGAAAGGAGACGAATAAAATGGGGGAGGTGAGGGCGGTGTTAGATGAGGCACACAGAGGCCTCTCAGGGGAGGCAATGTCTGAGCCGACCTGCAAAGAGGAGTGGCTCCAAGAGGAAGACGCCCCATTGCTTCCGAGGGTCACACTGGGGCTCAGGATGTGGGAGCCCTCCCTCAAGCCCCGGGGTGCGTCTCCATTCCTCGGTATTTTGGAGAATAACGAGGCCCTGAGTGTGAGCGTGGAAGCACAGCCTGACTCCACCAGGGCAGCCGTCCTCCCGGCCCTGAAGGTCACAGCCGTGGCCACTGTAAACAGAGCCTGTGTTGACAGAAGCCGGGCCACTCCAGAGGCGGGAGACGCGGAACGCACCTGGGAAGGCCGAGCTGGATTTTGATGGTTAGAACATAAGAGACCGGAGCAAGCACACACACACCAGTGACTCGTGCGTCACCTGAGTCCCTTCCGTCCACAGAGCCAGCGCCGCCCTCGTGTCTCCTGGCCCGTGACCTCCTTCAGCCACACGGCACAGTGTCCCCAGGCCTCATTCCTGCACGTTCTGAGCCTCTGCATCAGGTCGGAATTCAGCCGCCAACCAGCCTGCCAGACCCTCAATTTGTCAGGGGATCGAAATGTCACTGTCCAGTGCATGGGTCTCCTGGGTTTGCCGTAACAAACCTCCAACCGGGGAGCTTAAAACAACAGGAATGCGTTCTCCCACCGTTCAGGAGCCAGGAGTCCGGACTTAAGGTGTCCGCAGGTGGTTCCTCCTGCAGGCGCTGGGGGCAGATCTGGGCTGAGCCTCTCCCAGTCCCTGCGGCTGCCGACCGCCCTTGGAGTCCTGGGCAGCTGGATGCATCCCTGCAGCCTGAGCCTCTGTGGTCACGTGGCTTCGCCCTGTGAGTCTGGGTCTGTACACTATCTTTCCTCTGTGTCCTCTTTTTATTTTTTTCAATATTTATTTATTTTGGCTGCGCCGGGCCTTAGTTGCAACATGAAGGATCTTTAGTGGCGGCATATGGGATCTAGTTCTGACCAGGCTTGAACACGGGCATCCTGCACCGGCAGTGTGGAGTCTTAACCACTGGACCACCAGGGAGGTCCCTCCTTCTCTTCTTTCCGTAAGGACACCAGCCACCCAATTTAGGGCTCACCCCAACCCAATATGATCTCATCGGAACTTGATTACACAGGCAAAGACCCTGTTTCCTAATGCAGTGACCTTCTGAGGTTCCCAGTGGATGTGGATTTGGGATGGACCCTACTCAACCTAGCACAGGAGGTCACAAGCCAGATGGAGAGAACAGGGCTTGCCACCAGGTTCCCAGGGAGCTGGAATGACCAGAGAGCTCAGCTTATGGCTGAGAAGACAACCACAGGGGGTGAGGGTGAGACCCCCACCGCAGGGTAAGCCCTGGTGGCTACCCTGCCCTCCCGGGACATGGCGGTTACCCAGAAGCCACCTGGGGACGACTGTTTTCCATCCCGCCTGCTCTTCCACAAGCTGACACTGACTTTTCTCCTCTGGGAGGTGGCGTCCAGCTCCCCTTCCCTGGAACCTGGCCAATCTTTGTAACTGCACCCCAATAGAAGGGCGCAGAAGGGACAATGTGTGAAGCTTCTGCCCAGCTCAGGACACACACCTTAGGAGCCCCAAGCTGACTTAAGAAGACCAGCACCCCTGAACTCACCATGCTGGAGAGTCTGCAGAGACTGCACCAAGATGCAAGGGAGCCCCAGCTGCCCCAGCCCCACTCTCCCAGCCTCAGTCTCCCCAGCCCAGCACCAGATATGAGAGTGAAGCAGCCTTTGAGATGGTCCCCAAACAAATCAGCACCCACTTGCTGTTGCACGAGAGACTCCCCACCCTAGACAGAAGTGCCCTGCCTCTCCCAAATCCCTGACCCACAGTGACTGTGACAGATGATCAATGAGCATTGTGATTCCAAGCCGTGGGGACTTTGTTATGCAGCAACATATAACTGGTACAAGGGGTCTGCTTCGCTGAATGGGGCTAAGAAGTCTGGGACAGACCAGAATTGTCTGAGACCATGGAAGCAAGGCAGGGCTTCTGGACACCGGCCTTGTGTTCAGAAGCTAGGGGTGGGAGAAGCAGGTGTCAGAGGGCGCGTACCTGACAAAGGCAGCAGCAGAGACACCCAGCGCTCAACAGCAGCAGGTCCAGAGGCCAGAGCCTCCGAGCCCAGGGCATCAGCTGTGCAGTCTGTGCCTGACCCTGGCGGGGGCAGCCCATCCTAGTTTTGCTTTGCTTCCTGTCATGTCGATTCTAGACCTGGATCTCTGCCCTTCCAGAGAGTCTGCAAGCCACCTATTATCCTTCCATAAACGCCTTGGTGTTGCTAACACTGGACTGGGTTTGTCCTCCACCTCCTAAAACTAATGGATACACTGTATCATCAGGATAACTCCTAACTATATAAGGAAAACTATGTAGAGCTGGAAGACAGGAAAGGAGAAAAAAGACTGGACAAGTGCCAGGTGTGAAGGCCGATATACTATGCAGTTTAAGGGGAAATCGACATGTATATGTCTATATGCATAGACCAGCTCCAAAAAAATCACCAAGAACACGGTAACAGTGAATGTTCCTAGAAGGAGTTTGGGTGCCTAGGGCTCAGGGCAGGAGACTTATTTTAAACCTTTAGAAATTACTTGTGCGAATATTACCTGTCAGAAAATAAATACATAATTGATTAAAAGGATAAAGAAAAAAGGAAGCATTGGAATGGTTATTTCTTCACCTCTTTATACATTTCTCCATCTTTTGAATATGTTAGCATGAGAACGTATACTTCAGTAGTCACAAAATAAGATATAATGAAAAAGAACTGAAGCCCACAGAATGGAAGAAGATCTCTGAAAATCATATATCTGTATCTTGTATCAATAATAATAAGACCAATAACCCAATGCAATCTCAAAAGCGACAGAATAATCTCTGTTTGTTTCCAAGGCAAACCATTCAATATCACAGTAATCCAAGTCTATACCCTGACCAGTAATGCTGAAGAAGCTGAAGCTGAAGTTAAACAGTTCTATGAAGACCTATGGAGAAGGCAATGGCACCCCACTCCAGTACTCTTGCCTGGAAAATCCCATAGACGGAGGAGCCTGGTAGGCTGCAGTCCATGGGGTTGCTGAGGGTCGGACATGACTGAGCAACTTGACTTTCACTTTTCACTTTCATGCATTGAAGAAGGAGGTGGCGACCCACTCCAGTGTTCTTGCCTGGAGAATCCCAGAGACGGGGGAGCCTGGTGGGCTGCCGTCTATGGGATCACACAGAGTCAGACACGACTGAAGTGACTTAGCAGCAGCATGAAGACCTACAAGACCTTTTAGAACTAACACCCAAAAAAGGTGTCCTTTTCATTATAGGGGACTAGAATGCAAAAGTAGGAAGTCAAGAAACACCTGGAGTAACAGGCAAATTTGGCCTTGGAGTACGGAATGAAGCAGGGCAAAGGCTAATAGAGTTTTGCCAAGAGAACACACTGGTCATAGCAAACACCCTCTTCCAACAACACAAGAGAAGACTCTACACATGGACATCACCAGATGGCCAACACCAAAATCAGATTGATTATATTCTTTGCAGCCAAAGATGGAGAAGCTCTATACAGTCAGCAAAAGCAAGACTGGGAGTTGACTGTGGCTCAGATCATGAACTCCTTATTGCCAAATTCAGACTTCAATTGAAGAAAGTAGGGAAAACCACTAGACCATTCAGGTATGACCTAAATCAAATCCCTTACCATTATACAGTGGAAGTGAGAAATAGATGTAAGGGACTAGATCTGATAGACAGAGTGCCTGATGAACTATGGACAGAGCTTCGTGACTGTACAGCAGACAGGGATCAAGACCATCCCCAAGAAAAAGAAATGCAAAAAAGCAAAATGGCTGTCTGAGGAGGCCTTACAAATAGCTGAGAAAAGAAGAGAAGCAAAAAGCAAAGGAGAAAAGGAAAGATATACCCATTTGAATGCAGAGTTCCAAAGAATAGCAAGGAGAGAGGAAAAAAGACTTCCTCAGTAATCAGTGAAAGAAATAGAGGAAAACAATAGAATGGGAAAGACTAGAGATCTCTTCAAGAAAATTAGAGATACCAAGGGAACATTTCATGCAAAGATGGGCTCAATAAAACATAGAAATGGTATGGACCTAACAGAAGCAGAAGATATTAAGAAGAGGTGGCAAGAATACACAGAAGAACTGTATAAAAAAGATCTTCATGACCCAGATAATCACAATGGTGTGATCACTCACCTAGAGCCAGACATCCTGGAATGTGAAGTCAAGTGGGCCTTAGGAAGCATCACTACGAACAAAGCTAGTGGAGGTGATGGAATTCCAGTTGAGCTATTTCAAATCCTAAAAGATGAGGCTGTGAAAGTGCTGCACTCAACATGCCAGCAAATTTGGAAAACTCAGCAGTGGCCACAGGACTGAAAAAGGTCCATTTTCATTCCAATCCCTAAGAAAGGCAATGCCAAAGAATGCTCAAACTACCGCACAATTGCATTCATCTCACACACTAATAAAGTAATGCTCAAAATTCTCCAAGCCAGGCTTCAGCAAAACATGAACCATGAACTTCCAGATACTCAAGCTGGTTTTAGAAAAGGCAGGAAGAACCAGAGATCAAATTGCCAACATCCATTGGATCATCAAAAAAACAAGAGAGTTGGCAACCCACTCCCATAATCTTGCCTGGGAACTCCCATGGACAGAGGAGCCTGTGGGCTATAGTCCATGAGGCGGCAAAGAGCTGGACACGATTGAGTGACTGAACAACAACAAAAAGTACCAAGTGTACAATCCTACCTAGCTCGCTGATCATTTAGAAGTTGAGCGTGTCAAAGCCACAGAGAACCTGTCTGTTAGAGCTCATTCAGTTAGTAACCTTTATTGAGTCCCATGTATGTTTGTTAAAAATAAAATAAAATTGAAAGCCTTTGTATAAAAAAAAAAGAAAAAGCAAGAGAGTTCCAGAAAAACATCTATTTCTGCTTTATTGACTATGCCAAAGCCTTTGACTGTGTGGATCACAATCAACTGTGGAAAATTCTTCAGGAGATGGGAATACCAGACCACCTGACCTGCCTCCTGAGAAATCTGTATGCAGGTCAGGAAGCAACAGTTAGATCTGGACATGGAACAACAGACTGGTTCCAAATCGGGAAAGGAGTACATCAAGGCTGTATATTGTCACCCTGCTTATTTAACTTATATGCAGAGTACATCATGAGAAACGCTGGGCTGCAGGAAGCACAAGCTGGAATCAAGATTGCTGGGAGAAGTATCAACAACCTCAGATATGCAGATGACAACACCCTTATGACAGAAAGTGAAGAAGAACTAAAGAGCCTTTTGATGAAAGTGAAAGAGGAGAGAGAAAAAGTTGGCTTAAAGCTCAACATTCAGAAAATGAAGATCATGGCATCCAGTCCCATCACTTCATGGCAAATAGATGGGGAAACAATGGAAACAGTGAGAGACTTTATTTTGGGGGGCTCCAAACTCACTGCAGATGGTGACTGCAGCCATGAAATTAAAAGATGCTTACTCCTTCAAAGGAAAGTTATGACCAACCTAGACAGCATATTAAAAAGCAGAGACATTACTTTGCCAACAAAGGTCCGTCTAGCCAAGGCTATGGTTTTTCCAGTGGTCATGTATGGATGTGAGAGTTGGACTATAAAGAAAGCTGAGCGCCAAAGAATTGATGCTTTTGAACTGTGGTGTTGGAGAAGACTCCTGAGGCTGAGAGTTCCTTGGACTGCAAGTAGATCCAACCAGTCCATCCTAAAGGAGATCAGTCCTGAGTGTTCATTGAAAGGACTGATGCTGAAGCTGAAACTCCAATACTTTGGCCACCTGATGCGAGGAGCTGACTCATTTGAAAAGACCCTGATGCTGGAAAAGATTGAAGGTGGGAGGAGAAGGGGATGACAGAGGATGCGATGGTTGGATGGCAACACGAACTCGATGGTGATGAGTTTAAGTAAACTCCAGGAGTTGGTGATGGACATGGAGGCCTGGTGTGCTGCGGTCCATGGGGTCAAGAAGAGTCGGACGCAACTGAGCAACTGAACTGAACTGAACCCAATTTAAAAATGAGCAAAAAAAATTCAAATACACATTTTTCCCAAGAAGATATACAAATGGCTGATAAGAGCATGAAAAGATGCTCTTCATCATTAGCTATTTGGGAAATGCAAAGTGAAATCACATGAGATACCACTTCACACCCACTAGGACTGCAGATGTAAAAAAGACAATAACAAGTGTTGGCAAGGAAGAGGGAGCAATTAGAACCCTCATACACAGCTGGTGGGAATGTAAAATAGTGTAGCTGCTTTGGAAAACAGTCTGGCAGTTCCTCAAAAGGTTAAAAATAGAGTTACTATATGACTCAGCAATTCCACGCCCAGGTGGATACCCAAGAGAACTGAAAATGTATGTTCACACAAAAACTTGTACATGACGTTAATATAAGCATTATTCATAATAGACGAAAGGTGGAAATGACTCAGATGTCCATCAGCGAATGAATGGATCAACAAATTGTGGAATATCCACATGATGGAATATTTTCAGCAATAAAAATAAATTAAGCACTGATACATACTACAACATGAATGAACCTTGAAAACGTCATGCGAAGTGAAAGTCAGTCATAAAAGACCACCCAGTGTGTGATTCCTTTTACATGAAAGGGCTAGAATAAGCAAATCTATAGACACAGACAGTGAATTTGTGATTGAAGGTGGTTGGGGAAAGGGGAAATGAGGAGTGGCTGCAATGGGTGTGGGGTTTCTGTTTGGGGTGATTAAAAACGTTCTAAAATTGATTGTGGTGATGGTTTACAACCCCATGAATACACTAAAAGCCACTGAATATACACTTCAAATGGGTGAATGGTACGGTATGTGAATTATATATCAATAAAACTTGATGGATGGATGGATGGATGGATGTGGTGGCCAACCTCCTAGATGGCTCCTCTGATCTCCATCTCCTGGATTTATGACCGACCTTATGATGCCTCCCCCAGCACTGAACAAGGGCTGCCTCTGCCTTAGCAGAATCCCGTGGGAGGGACAGTGTGTGACGTGTGAGGCTAGGTTATGAAGGCATGGTGGCTTTTGCTGTGCTCCCTTGGGCCACTCTCTCAGGCCCAGCCACTATGTTGCAAAGACACTCAAGGAGCCCCTGGAGAGGTTCCTGTGGAGAGGGACTGAGGCTTCTCACCAACAGCAAGCACCTGACAGCCGCTCCTGAATTCCTGACTCTTGGAAACCACGAGACAATAAATTACTGTTGTTGTTTACACCACAAAGTTTTGGAGTCAAGAAGCAATGGATTGCTGCTGCTGCTAAGTCACTTCAGTCGTGTCTGACTCTGTGTGACCCCATAGACGGCAGCCCACCAGGCTCCCCAATCCCTGGGATTCTCTAGGCAAGAACACTGGAGTGGGTTGCCATTTCATTCTCCTACTAATAAAGATTTGTAAAGGATGGATAGACGGATGATGGGTGGGGAACAGATGGAAGGATGGATGAGTGGGTATATGGGTGGGTACATGGATGCATGGATGGCAGGATAGGTGACTGGTTGGATGAATGTATGTGTGGGAAGAAGGAGGGATGAAGTTGGTGGAGCAGTGGGTGGATGTGTGGATGGGAGAAAGGATGGATGGGTCAGTGGTGGATGGATGGGAGGGGGACAGACAGAAGGCTGGGTGCATGGGTGGGTGCATGGATGCATGGATGGAAGGATGGGTGACTGGTTGGATGAATGTATGGATGGGAGGAAGGAAGGATGGAGGGTGGGTGGATGGATGGATGGATAGATAGCAGGATGGGTGAGTGGGTAAATGAGTCAGTGGATGGGTGGGTGAATGGATGGCTAGATGGAAGAAAGGACAGGTGGGTGGCTGGGAGGATAGATGGAAGGATGGGTGAGTGGGTAGATGGGTGATGGATGGTTGGAGACTGGAAGGAAGGACGGATGGGTGGGTGGACAGAATTTTCAATTCAGGTCCCTCCTAGAGATTTCCTTTTTCTTTGACTCCCACACAAGTAAAGATGCAATACTCCAACATGATTCTCATTTCAAAACTCTCCATTTCAGCAGAGTTCAGGCTCAGGGAAACATCCAGGCACCAAAGATACGAGGTCACTACACTTCCTACCATGCTTCCTCTTCCTCGCCCAAAGAGGCAGCGAGTTGAAACGCCTGGGATCTTGTACATGATCTCAGAAAACATGTGTAGGTTCCTGGTGTGTCTGCTCCAGGTCCAGGCTTTCCAAGAAGGATCAGATTTGGTACAGATGGCCAAAGAAGCAAGACAAAGTGGCGGGATAGGGGAAGGGGGGGTCACTGAACAAGCCACACATCTGGTTCAGATTGCAGCTCCCTTGCTTGGGCGACTCACTGAGCCTCCCTGCGCTCCCAGTGCCTCATCTATGAGAGCCATGACACCCCTTCATGAAGTCGGTGACTCTTCAACACCAATATTAACAGAGATTCGGGTGAGACCTGGGTGCTAGGACTTACCTTTCTTCTTTCCCTGCCTTAGCTCTCTGCTTGTCCCTCCTCTGGCCCGTGACAGTTATGGCATGGTCACCAGCTCTGGCTTCAGATGACCTGGGCTGGACTCCAGGCTCTGCTCCTCCCCTGTGTAAACTTGGGTGCAATACCAAACCCCTCTGTGCCTCAGTTTCATCATCTGTAAAATGGGGATGGCAATGGCAATTGCCTCACAATTTTGCTGTGAGCATTAAAGGCGATAATCTTATAATCACTAAGGTGGATGACTTACACATAGCATGCTGAGCGCTGGCAGTAATAATACAGATGACAAGAACACGGCACATCACGCCCACCCCACCGAGCTCTGTCCAAAAGGCAGGACAGGCGGTAATGAGTTATCTGCTGGGCCCTCCAGGGACAAAGCTGCCATCCACCCGGCCTCCCTGACTGTCCTGGACTTGGCCACCCGACACTTCACCCTGATGGAACAACAGGGGCTCCACCTCTCAGCTGAGCACCACCCTCCTCAACCTCTGAAACCTTAAACAAAAAGCTCACCTTTCCTCCCAGAATTGCTGTCTCCTTCCCTGGTCTCCATGGAAACAAATTCCATGGACCACTCTGGAGTCAGGGTAGCATTGGGATGACTAGGGGCATCATCCCGCCCTCACCCAGGGGACCAGGGGAATGACTGTCTTTCCATAGACTCGGAGGAACATTCTTTTCCAGACAGGCTGGAGCTCCGGAGGAGAGCCCCATCTTAGTGTCCTTGAGAGGTGTGCTCTGAGCTTGCAGATATGGCTTCAGGAGCTTGAGGGCAGGTGCTCCAGTTACAGGCTCAGGCTGGGCGGGTCTGGATGCCCACCTCCCTGCTTGGCGGGACAGTACCTTCCAACTTTTGCCAAGACTGACCCCCAACCCACGAGAAGCAGGAGAGGGCTTTTCCGGCCTCGCTTTTACAGATCAGGAAACGGGGGCTCAGAGAGGCCAGGCGCCGTGCCTGAGGACGCACAGCTGACTCTTTCCTCCTCCTCCACGTCCTCTCTTTGTGATGTTGCAAAAGCACAAAAAAGAGATGGACAAAAAAGAGATGGACGACCTTGAGGCGTCACCACTGCTGGGCCAGGCTGGAAAGTCAGCTCGGCTCCCAGGGCCGAGTGCTCACGCTGCAGTATACCTGGGGTAGAGTAGGCGTGCGGCAAACATTTTTTTAAAAACACCCCCTTTTTTCACATAATTATTTTTAAAAATAACTGATTCAAAAAAAAAAAAACTACAATGCAGTAACTAGGCAGCTTCTACATGTTATTCTGCTTAATCTTCATGGCCTATTCTATTTACTACCCCAGAGCAGGTATTAGTAATACCTGCTTTGTATTAGTAATCCCCCTTGGGGATTTCTGCAAGTATTTAAGACAGGCCTGGTTTTGACAAAGCTAACGAAAAGTGTGTGGAGGGGGAGGGGTCCCCATTAGTAAGATCCGCCAGAGGGCTGTGCAAAGAGTCACTCACTGAAGCAGGTCCTGAGTGCTGACTTCTTACAAGGGCCTGGACGCAGGTAAACTGTGGATGCACTGCTCTGGGAATTTCCAAAGTACCTCCCACCCGGGAGGAGGTGACAGGCAAAGACAAACGGAGAGGAGAGAGGATGCCGAGGAAGGCAATGGGGGGAAGGGGAGGGCAGGGGGTTCCAGAGGCTTCTCTGGTCCCCCCTATTACAGGTGAATGCGGCAAACCTACAGGGGGGTCCCCAGGACCTGGCTTCCCTGAGTCAACTCCCAGGCAAGGTCTCCAAGGACCAAAGTCCCCGGCCTGCCAGGTCTGGCCATTCCTTCCTCCTGGAATCATGCAGGTCAGCAGGGCCGTGAGGGGGACCCAGTGCAGGCCTGCTGGCCGGGCAGCGCCCTCATGCCAGCTTAGCCTCCAGCACAGGTGGGACTGTCCCGGCCCCGACCACCTCCTCTCCCTGCCCAGCCACTGCCCACCACCCGAGCCCCCCAGCTAACACTCCTCAGGATGAGGCTCCAAACCAGCGCTCCTTTCATGTCCCGAGCGCCTCTTCCTGTCTCTGCCACCCTGGCTGTGGCCTGTCTTCATTCATCCTCCCAGGTCCCTTGTGCCCTCCCAGACTCAGGGCTCCGACTGGACCTGGGCATGGAGAAGGATACGGTCCAGGTTAAAGGGAAGAGAAGAGGGCTCCTCCTCACCTGCGCCAGGGCCCGCGTTGGTCAGCACAGTATCCCCTCTGGGTCCCCTCCAGTCCTGGCTCAGGCTCTCCCACACGTGGTCCAAGGCACTGTTTTCTGGCTTTTGCCTTAAAAGGGTTAAGCCACGGCCAGGGAGACAGGGACTCCCTCCAGATAAAGAGAGATCCCAGGAACCTGGAAATGGGGAATAAGAAACCTGAGTCCTAAGGAAAGACAGAGCATCCCCCTAGGGATGCTCCACGGAGGAACCAGGCTGGTGCAGTGCAGCGGAAGCAGTGAGCCTGCAGGACTGGATCTCAGCAAGCACACAGATGCACCAGTAACCAGAGCAGATGGTTACTAGCACTTTCTGGGTGCCAGGCACCATTCCAAGTGAATCCTCTAGCCATCATCACAGCCCACGAGGCAGCGCCGCACATCCCAGCTACAGGAGAGGAAACTGAAGCACACGGAGCACAAGGGACCTGCCCAAGGCCACTGCCCTGGTGGGCAGCAGAGGCAGGGCTGGTACCCACCTCGTCAGACTCCTCCTGAGTCCACCCTCTGTCCTCAGTACAGCTAGAGGGGCCTCCCCAGTGACTGGGTCTGAATGAACACCTCAAGACTTTGGGCAACTCCTCAAAAAAGAGAAAAAATCAATACCATATGTCCTGGCCATTCCACTTCTAACTATACACCCCAAAAAATCAAAACGGGATTAAGAACAGATATTTGCACAGCAGCATTAGCAGTATTATTCACAATTAGCCAAGATGTAGAAGCAACCCAAGTGGCCTCTGATGAATGAGGGGATAAGCAAAACGTGGTCTAGACATAACATGAACATCATCCAGGGCTCCCCTGGGGGTCCAGTGGTTAGGAATCCACCTTGCAATGCAAGGGACATGGGTTCGATCCCTGGCCTGGGAGGACCCCACGTGCCGCAGAGTAACTAAGCCCTTGCACCGCAACCACTGAGCCCACGCACTGCAGCTACTGAAGCCCAAGTGCTTCACAACAAGAGACGCCACTGCGCTGAGACATTCACACGCCGCAACAAAGAGGAGCCCCCGCTCGCCACAGCTAGAGAAAGCCCGCACGTAACAATCAAGACCCAAGCACAGCCAAAAACAAATAAATCTTTTTAAAAATGTATTTTAGAAATGTTATCCAACCACAAAAAGGAGAGAAATTCTGACACCTGCCACACCACGAATGAACCTTGAGGACATTATGGCAGTTGAAATAAGCCAGTTGCAAAAGACAAAATACTGTGTGATTCCACCTATACATGGCACATAGAGCAATTAGATTCGTAGAGACAGAACACGGAAGGGTGGGTGCCAGGAGCTGGGAGAGGGGGCTGGGGGGTTAGCGCTTCCTGGGGATGGAGTCTAAATCAGGGAAGATTAAAAAAAAAAAAAAGTTCCAGAGACGGCCCGTAGAGCCATGTGAATGCACGCGATGCCACAGAGCTGTACTTAACAATGGTTAAGATGCTGATTTTATGTTTTGTAAATCTGACCACAAGAATTAACGTCTTCCCTGGTGGTCCAGGGGTTAAGAATCTGCCTGCTAATGCAGAGGACACAGGTTGGTTCCTGATCCGGGAACAGCCCACATGCAAAGAGCAACTAAGCCCATGCGTCAGAGCTACCAAGCTCGATCCCTAGAGCCCGTGCTCTGCAACAAGAGAAGCCCCTGCTGAAAGAAGCCCACGTGCTGCAATGGAGAGCAGCTCCTACTCTCCACAACTCGAGAAAGCCCGCACGCAACAACAAAGACTCAGCGCAGCTGTAAATAAACAAACTTAAAAAAAAAAAAAGAATTAAGATAGATCCCGGGCTTTGGCACAATACTGGGCTGGACACCCCAACAATAACTGACATTGATCTTTTTCCAGACTGGCTAGGTGGGGCTGAGATGCTGCCAACCAGAGAAAGGTGTCCTTCTTGTGGACCTGAGCTTGAGGCTGTACCGGCTCTGGGAAGGAAGCCAGGGCAGCTTCACGGGTGGGAGTGGAGACAGGGAGGCCATGAACCGGGCCGATGGCTGTGACTAGTGGGGCGGGGGGCATCCTGAGAGGATCAGGCCAGCTGCAGGCTCTGCCTAATAATGGGGCTTCCCTGGTGGCTCAGATGGTACAGAATCTGCCTGCAGTGCAGGAGACCTGGGTTCGACTCCTGGGTTAGGAAGACCCCCTAGAGTAGGAAATGGCAACCCACTCCGGTATTCTTGCCTGGAACTTTCCATGCACATAGGAGGCTGGTGGGCTACAGTCGAGGAGGTCGACCTTTCTCTGACTGTTAATAGCTGATACCATTATTAAGAGCCTGCTGTGTACCGGGCTCTGTACTTAGCACACTGTACATGTAGTGCCTCATTTACTTCCTACTACAACTCTTGAAGGTGTTATTTCTGTCCATTGCACAGATGTGGAAACTGAGGCTCCAAGAAGAAAAGCAGCCTGCCCCAGGCCCCCAGCTAACAAGTGGCCAAGCCAGGCCTGTGTCTCTGGGTGCCCACTGTCTTCCCAGGCTGCATCTCTCTGCCTCGGGGGGCGGCCTTCACTGCCGGAGAGCCTGGTGCTGCGCCTTCACTTCTGTGGGTATCCCTTGGGTGGCGGGGATGTCTGGCTGCCGGGCAGGGGTCCTGGACTTGGGCCACATCCTCCACAGAAGCTGCTTGGAGCGGCTTCAGCCCAGGCAGAGCCTGAAGGGAGGGTGGGCAGCCCTGGGTCGGGGTTTTTGGTCCGTGAGGGAGCACTTGGGGAGCCCACCCACCCTCCACTGCTCTGGGGCTCAAGGCAGGACCCCAGAAGTGAAGGCAGAGAAGACCCCTAGCCAGCAGGAGGGCCCTTCTAGGAGCGCCTCCGAGGCCACTCTCTGGATAGCTGCCACGAGTGTGGTCACAGCTGCCTCCGCCCCAGGGCAAAGAGGAAGTGGTCAGAAGCAGCGAGAGAGGAAAGAGAGAGAGAGCCCTAAAAGAGGACGTGTCCCAACCCGCCCCGCCCCATCCCCTCGGAGGAAAAGGGGCCACGCTGGCCCAGAGCTTCTTGGAACCTCTGGCCAGCCAAGAGGAAACCTGCTTTAACCCCACTCCGATGTCCTGAAGACACTCTAGAACCCTCCGGCCCTGGGGCGCCCTGAGGTCCAGGGACAGAGGACCATGGGAGTCCCAGGGCCAGTGCCCAGCAGCCAGCAGGCTCACGGCCACAAGAAGGGAGGATGGGCATCATGGGGTTCTAGGTTCAAATCCTGCTCCCCCTTGTTGGCTCTGTGGTCAGACAGGCTGTTTCCTCATCAGCAACCTAGAAACAACAAGAGCCCCCAGCTTGTGGTGAGAATTCAGTGAGGCTTGAGATACCAAGTGCTAAATGCCATGCGTGGTAGGCAGTGAAAGTCTGACCAGTGTCAGCTCTTGTTTGGGTTTGGTTTTGTTTTGTTTTGTTTTTTTTATAAACAGCAAACATTTATTTTTCACAGTCCTAGAAGCAGGTTTATCCAAGATCAAGGCACCAGCAGATTTGGTGTCTCCTGAAGTCCACTTCTTGAATCTTAAATGCCAACTTTTCACTATGTCCTCACTTGGCAGAAGGGGCAGAGTATCTCTCTGGACCCTCTTGAATAAGGCGCTAATCACATTTGTGAGGACTCCACCCTTATGACCTAGGCCCCTCCCATACACTCCACCTTCTAACACCATTGAAGTGAAGAGAAGTCGCTCAGTGTCTGACTCTGTGAGACCCCATGAACTGTAGCCTATCAGGCTCTTCCGTCCATGGGATTTTCCAGGCAAGAGTGCTGGAGTGGATTGCCATTTCCTTCTCCATGTTTGGGGGTTTTTTGGCTGCACCAGATCTTCGTTGCAGCACGCGGGATCTTTAGTTGCGGCACGTGGAATCTAGTTCTCTGACCAGGGATCAAATCCGGGCATGGAGGAGTCTTAGCTGCTGAGCCGCCAGAGAAGTCCTGTGTTAGCCACTGCCATCTCAGGGGAATCTCTGAGGCCTGCAGGTTGCCTCTCCTCTCTGGGAGGCAGGGCTGAGGGCTGGCAGCAGGCAGAGACTGCGCGTGGGGTGGGTCCAGAGAGAGGTAGCCATGCTGCTACCATGAATAGAGAAAGAATCAGAAAAATCTGAGGGACAAAAACGGATGGTTTCCATCTCTCCAGAGACCTACTCTGAATCCCCTCCGAAGCACAATCTAACCCTGCACACCTCCAGACAACATGCTGGTATCACTCAACACGCCGAACGGCAGAGCACAAGGGTTCTGGGGCCCCATCTCGGGAGCTGAGCCCAAACTCTGTAGCCTTGACCTGCAGGCAGAATGAGCTGTGTCTGCGCCCCCCACCACAGTGAATCCAGTTGAGCAGAAATGCTCAGCACCACCGCAGCCCTGAGTGAGGTAGCTGACGACAGATGGTTCGTGAAGTACCCAGGACGGGCCCCCAGGAGTGAGCCCCTCCTTACCCTTTATGTCCTGAAATTCTCCAACTCCTGAAATGTTCACTCTCAGGGTGGACCCAAGGCCGCTTTACTCACCCACCCTCGTCTTGACCTTGGTCATCAATCTCTAGTTCCCCTCACGCCTCCCTCTTTCAAACAATCCAACCACCCCCACGGTCAAACGCTGCATCAAGAACGCCGTAAAATTAAAAGGAAGAAATAGGAGCAATGCTTTGGGCAGAAAGCTTCCTTATCTTCCAGAGCCGTTCATTTCACAGGCTAATTCATCACATTAAGATGGAGAGTGCCCTCTACTTCAAGTTCAGAAACCTCTTTTCCAAAATACCCTCGTGAAGGAAGCACTGGCCACCTAAATAGAAACTCTTATGAGACATGGTACAGAATTTCACACTATTTGTATGTGACTGAACAGCAAGGGACAGTAACATTTCAGCAGTTCACACAAGAGGAAACACAATTGGCCAACTCAAAAAAAAAAAAAAAGATTAGTGAGGTCAACCTCACTAATCAATGAAAATAAAATGCCATTTTTACATTCCTGTCAAATAATTTGCTTTCTAATCTTATAAATTGTTTTTTATGTTTATTCAGCCACATATAGCTCTGTGTATATATGCTTTTAGCTGGCTTCCCCACCCCCCCCAAAATGAGGTCATTTTTTAACTCACTATATTGAGGACCTCTTTCTGGGCCAGGAAACACAGCCAACTTCATGATGCTTTGCTTTGTTTAGTTTTGTGTTGAATCACCATGCCACTTGTCATTCCCTTGCGTGGATGGAGACCCACTGTGTTTAGCGGGTTGCCTACTGATGGGCTGTTTACAGTTTTGGTTCTTTCTTTTATAAGCAATGCATCTTTGCACGTGTATGTTTGAACACCTGAGTGAGGATAATCATAGAAAAAACCAACATCCATAAATTCTGGCTCATATAGCAAAACATATATTTTATATCTATAATATATAACACACATATATGACATATATATAATACATAACTTATAATCTATAACATATATATATGTGTGTGTGCGAGCATTTGAAATTTTGACAGAACCAAATTGTCCTCTAAATACATTACTGCTGAATTGGTAACAACATCCATCTAATACTTTAATTTTTTTTTTAATAAAAAGACCACTTTAAGATTTAAGATTACAGAGATGGTAAAAACCAGCCCAGATGGGCTCAGGTTTGAGGTTCTTTGGCTGAGTTAGCAGAGGTCCCCCAAATAAACCCCCAAACCAGTAATGCATGAACATGTAAATGCTTTGGACGCCCAGCATCAACTTCTGTTTCCTGCCTGGAGAGCCCCGTGTAAAAGCAGCAATGGGAAGGCAGCTGGGCTGGCGTGCAGGCTCCACCCTGGGCCCTCTCCTGCCACCCCCAGCCCTCAGGGCTCAGACAGGTACCCTGGGGGAGGAAGGAGCCAGGCTGGGTCACTAGAAAAGACTCTGTTTCAATCCCAGCTCTGGCAGTGGCCTACCAGATGACTTTGCACCAGTTGCTAAGACTCTCCAAGCCTCCGTTTTCCAGTTTGTAAAATGGGCCCAAGAAAACCTGCCTGGCTCACTTGTGATGAGGGTTAGATGTGGGAAAGGATGTGAAAGTAACTGGTTTTCCTTCCTTCTGTTTCGGGTTTGCTGTCGGGTCTACAGCTGGGGAATCGGGGAGCCCAGTCTGGGGTTTTCTGACCACAAGTGCTTTCCCAGAAACAATCTTCTCTGAAGTTGTTAGTTTTTTTTTTTTTTTTTTTAATCTGAATAGATTATACATGCAATACAAAATTCAAAAGATCTAGAAGGCTAAATGTGAGAAACATCCCTTCCCCTCTCCTGCCCCCTCACCCCCACTTCCCCTTCCCAGAGGCAGCCTTTGCCACCTCTTTCTTCTGTTTTCCTCTGGGGTCAGTCTTTGTGCTCTTTCACAAAAATGCAGCATTCTACATCTATTACTCTGCATCTTGCTTTTTAAAAAGTTCACCAACATTTGCTGAAGCTTTTCCCCTATCAGTACATATGGCGCTTCCTCTTTCTTTTTCCTCCCTACTTTCTACTTTGAAATATTTTAATGCTATAAAAAAAAAAGTTTCAAGAATAGGAAAATAACCAATCATATTTTTAACTTCTTGAGAGAGTCCCTTGGACAGCAAGATCAAACCAGTCAATCCTAAAGGAAACCAACCCTGAATATTAACTGGAAGGACTGATGCTGAAGCTCCAATACTTTGACCACCTGATGCGAAGATCCGACTCACTGGAAAAAATCCTGATGCTGAGAAAGATTGAAGGCAGGAGGAAAAGGGAGTGACAGAGGACGAGATGGTTGGATGGTATCACTGACTCAATGGACATGAGTTTGCGCAAACTCCAGGAGATAGTGAAAGACAGGGAAGCCTGGTATGCTGCAGTTCCTGGGGTTGCAGAGGATTGGACGCAACTTAGTGACTGAACAACAGCAACAATTATTAATACAGGCCATGTTTGTTTTATCTTTCTTTTTTTTTCCTAAGCTATCCAAGAGTTAGTATTTCAATCCTAAATATGTCATCAGGTATCTCCTAAGAAGAAAGGTATTCTCCTCCATAACCACATTATGATGATCACATTCAGAAAACACAGTATCAATACAATGCTGTCATGTACTATACTGCCTATAATCACACTGCCCCAGGTATCTAATTTAAAAAACCTTTAAAAATACTCAGGCTTCAATGAAAGATTTCCCATTGCATTTATGGTCATGTCGCTAAATCTAGAACAGTCCCAGCTTCTCCAGTCTTTTAGAACATTGACATTTTTAAGTATCCAGGCCAGTTTTGCAAACTATCCCTCAATTTGGATTTCCCCAAATCCTTCAGGACATTTTTTTTTTTTTTTTTTTGCAGAAATAGTACATAGCTGACATTACACCTCATTATTTTTTATGACAACAGAGTACCCAGTGTATACAAATTGTATAGCTAGTCCTCTATCCAAAGATGTCTAGATGATTTCCAATAATTTGTCTTATACAAAATGACACAATGAACATTTTTAAAACTGTCATTTTGGAAGTTTCTGAGTATAGAGTAGGTCTATAGGATATATACCTAGAAGATAAATCACTGTACTTACATATATATGCATTTGTAATCCTGAACGTTATTGCTGAATAGCCCTTTACAGAGGATATATTTATTAATACTTCCACTTACACTGTGAGGATGCTTGCCCCTGAAGCTTGTCATACTTTCAAACTTTCTCCCTGTGTCCTGGCTAGTAGGCCTCGCAGCCTTGCTGAGCCACTGTCTGACAAGATTTCCTTACATTTTCCCCTGTGAGTTTGGGCTACAATCCAAAGAAAATCCCATCTTCCAAAGACAAAGCCCAAAGACTTCTCCTGGAGCAGAATTCTTGATCTTTGTTAGAAAACACATGTTTGTTAAGTAAGCTGCTAAGATTCAAAATGAGGGGTTTATTAAGCAACGCCTGATATATGTCTGTGAAGTGTGCATTCTTAACACGCTCATTTTACAGATATGCAAACAGCCTCAGGAGGTCAGGCAGCCCGGTCACTGCAGTTTGTGTGCTCAGTCGCTTAGCTGTGTCTGACTCTTTGTGATGCTCTGAACTGTGGCCTGCCAAGCCCCTCTGTCCATGGGATTCTCCAGACAAGAATACTGGAGTGGGCTGCCACCCCCTCCGCCAGGGAATCTTCCTGACCCAGGGAGAAAGCCTGCATCTATTTAGACTACAGTTTGAGCGAGGAATAACCAACCCAGACCAGTCTGACATCCCAGAAGTGAGAATAGCCTCCTTGGATGTTGGGAGAGGTGGACAGATACAAAAAAAAAAAAAAAAAAAAAAAACTCAACAATGTAACTCCAAATCCAAATTTGCCGATCTCTGGCCGAAGCTTTCTGCTCAGATGATGTCATGTTGGTTTTCACCTTCCCGTTCTCAAGCTACCTGAAAACTACCTTCCCCAGAACGCATCACTCTCAGGGCTCTTTCGACCTCTGTAGACTACACTTCCCAGAATACAGAGCTGCCACATCCGCCGGCACGCTTCCGCTTCCGGCCCAGGTGTTTTCTGGGAGTTGTGGTCTCAAACAGTACTGGGGTTGAAGAGGTTGGAAAGAGCCCTGGCGGTAAGCCCACGTGGCACAAAGACTTGGGGTGGGAATAGATACTGTCTTTATAAACCGGAGGCACCAAGCAGGCCTAAAATCACTTTCCATTTCCCTTTATTCAGCAGACTGGCTCTGTGACCACACCACCCTGGGAATCTATCGGTTGCGACTACCTCTGACGGACTTCAGGGTCAGCAGAGGTTCGTTTAGGAGGATCATGGTATTCATTTCACTGCTGAGTCTTCTAAAGGCCCTGAGGTTCGGTCCTTTGGTTCCTATGGCATATTTCCTCAGAAGCGCACCCTGTTTCTTCCTCCCTGAGACACCCGCACCTTCTAAGCAGAGAAGAAAAAAAGAAAAAAAGCACCTTTTAAAAGTTATCTGGTTCCTTCAGATAGTCAAATAGTTGTATTACAGGCAGGAAGTTCAAGAATAAAGTCTGGCAACCTCAGTCTGCTTCTGAATCAGTAGCTGAAAGCAGAGTTCTCAACCTCCTCTTTGTTAAAACCCACATGCCCATGCCAACCGAGATCCGCTGAATCAGTCTGGACTAAGCTGAATCCATTTGGAGAAAGCTCCTCACATGAGCTGCAGCCAAGGTCAAAGCCTCAGGTTTACAGGGGAAATACTAGATGCTTATATTCTAGATTTACCTGCATTTTCTTAAAGAAGCTACCAGACTGCCTGATTTGAGAGCAATAAATGTATGTGATTTATCACTGCATCCCCAGGACCCAGCCCATGCTGTCCTTGGGGTTGATATGCAGTTGGCATTTACCAGATGGCCAGTTGTCTGTGTAGAAGGCACTGGCGACCCACTCCAGGACTCTCGCCTGGAAACTCCCATGGACGGAGGAGCCTGGTGGGCTGCAGTCCATGGGGTCGCCAAGAGTCAGACACGACTGAGCGACTTCACTTGCACTTTTCACTTTCATGCATTGGAGAAGGAAATGGCAACCCACTCGTGTTCTTGCCTGGAGAATCCCAGGGATGGGGGAGCCTGGTGGGCTGCCGTCTATGGGGTCGCAGAGTTGGACACGACTGACGTGACTTAGCAGCAGCAGCAGTTGTCTGTGGCCAGTGGCCATTCATACTTCAGTGCTCGAGTCTTCCTGGACGTTGAATATTTTGCATACAGTTCCTAAAATTATATTCATCGTTTTGAAAGGGGGTGTGTGTGTGTGTGTGTGTGTGCACAAGCACACTTCAGGGGGTGTAGGTGGAATTCAAGAAAATTCAAGCTGGGAGAGTCAGAGAATAGTCAGAGGCAGAAATATTTGATGGCAACACTCAGAGAATACTGGAACTCAGAGAAAACAAAGATCTATGCAGCCACAGGTCATCATGGAAGGCTTCTGGAAACCCTACCTACTTCTCATAGGTCAGGACCAAGGAGATGATCAGCTCATGTAATTAAGAGCACATGTCCAATCAGTGGGAAGAGGATGAGGAATGTCATTTTGGCTTAGACCAGCCAAGATTCAATCTCTGCAGCTGGACACCCTGGCATGGGGTCGCAACAGAAGCAAGGGAACCTCTGACACCAAGTGTAACTGAATACAGCCCCTTCTCTGGGGTTCATTTACAACAAGCATTTAACGATTCCTATATTCTTCACCGAATGTTTATGGAAGGATGGAAAGTTCCACTGCACAATTGTTTTTAAAATCCACAATAGTGTTGGGGTTAAGATTAGACCTTTTTGTTCTAGAAAAAGCAGCACTTTTTTGTATCTCCCCTTCCTTCCCTTTCCAGCTCTCCACATTTCTCTCAAAATTTAAAATTCCTTTTCCCGTCACCATTCAGAGCAATTAAGGTCTTTTGCAGCTCCTTTTCCACACCTGCCTCATCACCCCCACCACTACCACAGGTGACCCTTTAACAATGAGAGGCTTCTGGTGCCGACCCCCTTGAAGTCAAAAATCCGCCTATAACCTCAGTCAGTTGCACCCCACCCCACAATCCCAGGTTCTGCATCCAGGTTTCCAACCAACTGTGAGTTGCACAGTAAGTACATATTGACCAAAGTCAAACCCATGTTGTTCGAGGGTCAACTGCAGCACTTATGGAGACTACTGCTGTGCAACTGGAATCTTCTGCTTGCAAGTGAGAGAAAATTCAACTAAACTGGCTTGAACAAGAAGGGAGGTGATCAGCTCATGTAACTAAGAGCCCAGGCCTGTGGTCACAGCTGGACCCAGGAGGTCAGACGACGTCATAATACGCAGCCTCTCTCCATCTCACCCTGTCATTTCCCTTGATGGGGACTTTGCCCTCAGGCAGGTTGTCTCCCACAGTAGCCTCGGGAGCTCCAAGTTTCCCTTCTCCCAGCTTCTCATCCACAAGGAAGGAGAGCTCCTGACCCACCAGATCAAGTGAAAGCCCTGAGCCCAAGTTCTCATCAGCTCCCAACGTGGACAAAGTGCCCCTGCCTGAGCCCGCTTCTGAATGGAGATGGAACAAAGGGACTAGCTTAGGTGGGATCAGATGCTCACACCTGTGATCATCAGGTCAGGGACAGTCCGCACCATCAACCCACGGACCTGCAGTGTGTGCGAACTTGTTCCCTCAAGGCAGGTGGGAGACAGACCGCAGACAGGAAGGTGGATGTTGGGTTAGACCGTGCCTGTCTGCTAGCATGCACACTGGGTGACACTTCACACAGATGAGCCAGTTAATCACCCATGAACACGACCTCCACGGTGGTCCAGTGGCTAAAATTTTGTGCTCCCAATGCAGGGGGCCGGGGTTCAATCCCCAATCAGGGGATTAGACTCCACATACCACATCTAAAAGACACCATATGCTGCAATGATGATCAAAGATTCCATGTACCTCAACACACAGCTGGCACAACCAACCAAACAAACAAACAAAAATACTCACCAGAGGGATTATTACCCCATCGAATTGATGAGTAAACTGAGGCTAGTAGGGAGACAATGAGGTTTACACCCAGGCAGCCCTAACTCCAGAGCCAGGTGCATTTGGGTGCTCAGCGAAGGGAAGGGTCTTCCAGTCAACAGGACACCATCCCCCAGCAGGCAGTTTAGTGGTCGCTGCCACTTGAACATAACTTCAGGGGTCCACCTTCCACCCTAAGCAGCTCAAGAAAGAGTTTCTAATAAACATACAGGCCCTTTTCACTAGAACAGTTTATTTTGAAGATTGTGGTTAAAGGGGTCCATGAATTTGGATGCTATTTCTGATGGAAGTCTGTGTGCCTCTGATATCCTCCACATGATACTTAAGCGGGGGGTGGGGGGGTGGGGGGGGGCTTTGGGAGATGATTATAGTTAAAGGTCAAGAGGGTAGGACCCTCTATCATGGGATTAGTGCCATGTTGGGACACAGTGATAAAGCAACCATTTGACAGCCAGGAAGTGGGTTCTTAACCAGGAACTACATTGACCAGCATCTTGATCTCAGGCTTCCAGCCTCCAGCACTATAAGAAATAAATATCTGGCATTGAAGCCATTCAGTTCAATTAGATCAGTCACTCATCCTGTCTGACTCTTTGCGACCCCATGAAGTGCAGCACGCCAGGCTTCCCTGTCCATCACTAACTCCCAGAGCTTGCTCAAACTCATATCCATCAAGTCAGTGATGCCATCCAACCATCTCATCCTCTGTGGTCCCCTTCTCCTCCTGCCTTCAATCTTTCTCAGCATCAGGGTCTTTTCTAATGAGTCAGTTCTTAGCATTAGGTGGCCAAAGTACTGAAGCTTCAGCTTCATCATCAGTCCTTCCAATGAATATTCAGGACTGATTTCCTTTAGGATTGACTGGTTTGATCTCCTTGCAGTCCAAAGGACTCTCAAGAGTCTTCTCCAAAACCGCAGTTCAAAAGCATCAATTCTTTGGCGCTCAGCTTTCTTTATGGTCCAACTCTCACATCCATACATGACTACCGGAAAAACCATAGCCTTGACTAGACTGACCTTTGTTGGCAAAGTAATGTCTCTGCTTTTTAAGATGCTGTCTAGCTTGTTGGTCATAGCTTTTCTTCCAAGGAGCAAGTGTCTTTTAATTTCATAGCTGCAGTCACCATTTGCAGTGATTTTGGAGCCCAAGAAAATAAAGTCTGACACTGTTTCCATTGTTTCCCCATGTATTTGCCTTGAAGTGATGGGACTGGATGCCATGATCTTTGTTTTTTGAATGCTGAGTTTTAAGCCAGTTTTTCACTCTCCTCTTTCACTTTCATCAAGAGGCTCTTTAGTTCCTCTTTGCTTTCTGACATAGGGTGGTGTCATCTGCATATCTGAGGTTATTGATATTGACTGAAGCTACTCAGTCTATGGTATTTTATTATGGCAGCCAGGGCTGACTAATACAGATGTGGGGGAAAATGACACCTTCATGTACGCTGACCTTTAACTGAATTTCACATTTCCTTCCATGACGACTGTAGGCAAAGGACACAGGAGTATCAGCAAGGCCTGTGACTTCCTCACTCTCAGAAACTGCAGATGTCTTCACACCACACATAGTTGTTGCCGACATCTGAAGATATCATCGATGCTCATCACTTCTTGGAAAGTCTAACATTATTAGACTGCTTGCTAGAGCTGGTTATTAAATATGTTACTAACAAGCATAGAATTATTATATCACAAATTTGGATGCTTTTTATCTTAACTGTATTCAATATAACCAGCGTCCTCAAGACTCCTTGAACTCTATTTTATACACTTAAAAATACTATTTGAAGAGGTTCCCTGATGGTACAGTCATTAAGACTCTGCCTGCCAACGCAGGGGACAAGGGTTCAATCCCTGGTCCAGGAGATCCAACATGCTGCAGGGCAACTAAGCCTATGCGCCATAACTTCTGAGCCCTCATGCCTAAAGCCTGTGCACCGCTAACAGAGAAGTCACTACAACGAAGAGAAGCCCATGCAACTGGAGAGTAGCCCCCACTTGCCACAACCAGCAGCAATGAAGACCCAGTGCAGCCAAAAATAAATACACAAATAAGTTTAACAAAAATGGTTTTAATTATTTGAAGGACATTATTATTCTAGGTGTGGGCCTAGAAGCCTGGGGAGTAACTGTTCTCTTCCTTGTTACGACGTCTCATGGAAAGAACCACTGATGGACTCACAAGGTTCTGCCTAAAGCAGATAAGCCCTGGGGACATCAGGGCCGCCAGCAAATCCCCAGGGATAGTTGCAGTTAGGAGCGAGGGCCCAAGATGGGGGTTACAGGAAACAAGCTTGGGGTTCCCACAGGCAGACTGCTCACCATCGGAGAGACCCCACCCTGGAATGGACCTACTCCCACTCCTGCCCCCTCCAGTGAGGTAGGCTCCTCTAATAAGGGAGGCTCACTGTTCCAAGGCAATCCTTTGGAAAATAAATCGGATCATGTCACTCAGTCACTTGACACTTCCGTGGCTCCACAGCGCCCTCGGGATCTCATTGAGGCTCTGTTCCACAGCCCACAAGGGCCAACCCGTGCAGCCTCACCTTGCTTTGTCACCCCGTCACTCCTCCTGCGCCCTCGGCTTTGGGACGTGCCTTGCTCCCTCCAGCCTCAGGGCTTCCGGCCCCGCAGGCGCCTCTGCCTGCACCATCTTCAGCTCCTTGCCAGCTGACGCGCTTTCCTCTGGCGTCACCGAGACTCCCTCCAGGACACCAAAAGCACCCTGCTTCTTTGCTCAGAGACACTGTGATGGGACTGCCAGCCAGGGGTTGCGAACCCAAAAGACAACACAGGGACGATGAGGTACTGTGGGCTAACCTGACCCAGGGCGGCCACCACCCCCGGGGCAGGAGGAACACGGGAAGCAGGTGATGATGACAACGTGGAAGCTTAGAGGCGGTCTCGGAGCTGGGCCCAGGCCTCGGAGGGGCCGGCCAGCTTGGGAGCTGCAGTTGGAACATCAGCACCCTGGAGAGGGGTCCTGACGGTGGCGGCGTCCCTGCCCTTGAGGATACTGTCACAGGCGGTAACCTGGAGTGCCCGCAAGCAGGGGTGCACCTGCCCTGTCTCCCCTCCAGACCCCCAGTGATTCGGCCGTGTTGTGCCAAGTGGCCCCCACCCTGGAAACCTTGCCAACAGTCATTCCTCAGGGACGGTGTGTCGGAAGCTCCTTTCCTGGCTGGACTGGGTGTCTGCCAGGTTATCTAAACTCTCCTTGATCTTTTTTGGGGGTGGGGTGTGGTGCTTGTGGGACTTTAGTTCCCTGACCAGGTATCAAATACCCATGGCCCCTGCAGCAGAAGTGCAAAGTCTGATCTCAAACCTGGGCTGGGACTAGAGTGTCCAAGCTAGGCTGCTGGCACAGGATTTGGGGTGGGGACACCTTGGGGTGGGGGGGCTGTGCAGGTGCAGGGTCAACCCTGAGAAGGAGTGTCACCTTAAACTCTTCACCTGAGTCCTCTCACAGCCTCATCTTGAATGCTGAGCCCTGCCTTGGACCCCGCCAGACACCTAGGAGGGGCCCCGTAACGTATGTTGCATGAATGAATGAGCCCAGGCCTCCATTCTCCAGGGGCACCAGCCCACCGGGAGTAGTGAATTCTCTACCTCATCTTTTGGTATATCTGCCTTTCAAAATCCCCTCTCTTAGATGGTGAATTTTATATTATACATTTTTTAATGGGAAAAAAAATGCCCCCACCAATAGTAAGCCGCTGGGTGCTGTGAGAAGTACCCCTGCTTTGGAGCCAGACTGCCTGGGTTCAAATGGAAGGGATTCTACTTCCTTACTGTATGGCCATGGGCAAGTTACTGCACCTGTCTGAGTCACAGCCGCCTCAGCTGTAAATACAACAAAAGCCCCAGCACAATATCTGGGGCACGGTAGGTACTCTACACAAGTCTGTTTCCTTTTGTTGTGAGCCCTGATTGCAGCTCAGACACAGAAGACCTACCTCTTTGAGTGAGCAAGAGCGACCCAGTGTGGGGCTGGATCAAAACCAAGACTGGGGACCCTAGCCCATGGGAGAAGGGGACTGTCCTGCAGAAACCCTTTATGTCCTATGGAGCAAAGAAGGGATATGGATCAGAACTCTATTCAAACTTGTTTAAACAAAATAAGAGCATTAGTCTTACATGTTGGGAATCCCAGGGAGTACACGGGCTTCATGTTAGGCTGGATCCAGGGACTGAACTAGACCTTCCTCAGGCTGGTCTTACTCACTAACCCAGCGACTTCCCTGGGCAACAGGGTACAGTGATTGGTCTTGCCTGAGTCAACATACCCCTTAGAGGAGGGCTGTGACTGACAGCCACACCGAATCAGCTCCCTGAGGGATGGAGGCTTGACATCACAAGAAGGGGTAAAAGTTAGATAAATAGTAAACCTTCCTACCTGCCACATACTGTCTTAAGCACTCATAATCGTTAAGCCATTGAATCCTTAAAACAGCCCTACAAAGTGGGTACCATTTTCATCACTCCCATATTACAGATGAAGAAACTGAGGCCCTGGGTGCCTCAGGTCACAGTCAGGGAGAGACAGTCAGTCTCCAGCCCCAAACCATCTGGCTCCGGACCCATGTGCGTCTCCACTTCCCCAAGTCACTTCTCCCCATCAGACAGAAACAAGAGCTGGTCATCACAGGGACAGCCCCAGGAGGCCCAGGGCTCCCCTGGAGTAGAATGAGGGGGCAGCTGAGGACCGCAGGGGGCCCAGCCTCGGCATGAAGCCTGTGTTGAGTGCCTCTCGCTGTGTCTGAAAATGCCTGGAGCTCCTAGAGAACTTACCAGAAACCAAGGACACTCCCAGGCTCCACCCAGGGGCAGAAGGCCTAGCCCCTAGCTTTGCACCACCACAAGCTGGCTGTGTGACTTGGGGCCAGTCACTGCCTCTCTTTGGCCCGGTTCCTTCCTCTTGCAAGTGAGTAAGCTGGACCTGAACCTCCGTCACTGAGGGCCTGGCTCCCCCTGGGGAAGAGCTGGGGGTGCGCTGCTCTGATCTGTGGTCGGCCACAAGCTGCCCTGCCCCCAGCAGCCCCCAGTGTGGGAAGCAGGGCGGTCCCTCCCAGCCCGGCCCTTGGTGTGTCACTGAGAAGGCCCAACCATGAACCCAGCTTCAGCCTCGACGGGGGCCCCTTGGCCTGGGCTGACCGTTGCTGGGCGCGGCCCCAGATGGCACCCATGGTGGTCTCAACCCAGTTCCACCCAGATGCAACCTCCCCATCTGGCATCTGAGCCTCCTAAACAGTTATCAACAGCTCGCCAGGATGGGGGCTCTTGAATGGGTGATTCTGTCCCCAGGTAGGGTTTCCTGACTTAACAAATAAAAACGCAGTCTTTGCAAAATGATTGCACTAAAAAGTTATAAGCTTTTTATCTGCAATGCAAATGTAACTGGGAAACTTGTATTTTACCTGGCAACCTTGTACTCGGGGGACATCTGTCCACATTTGGAGACATTTTTGAGGATCACAATGGAGAGTTCTATTGGCAGCTAGTGGGCGGAAGCCCAGCAGCTGCTCAACACCCCACCACGCCCAGGACGGCTCCGGTACAGGGAACGACCCAGGCCCAAACGCCCAAGGTGGACACACCGGCCCTGGGTCCTTCCGGAGGCTGATACACATGCCCACCAGCGATCTCAGGGACTCGTCAGAGGAGTGGTGGTGGTTTTCCTCACGTGAAAGCCTGGGAAACCGAGGCTTGTTCAAGTTCACCCAAAGTGGAGTCTTCCGCCTGTCTGTGTCCTCTCCTCTCTAACAACCCCCTCTGTCCCTCTATACATGGAGCCACGCAAGGCCAGCAAGGAAGCACAGTGGGGGGCGGGGGGACAGGTCGAGTTCTGCAGGTCCCCAAGCCCCCGGGTAGGGCTGGCACTGTGGGCTCCCAGTGGGTGGGCAAGCCTGTCCTGGAGAGCGAGGCGCCCAGGAATGCTGTCAGTTGTGCCACCAGGGGGCAGCAGAGACTTGGAAATGAGTCCACACACCTGCACCTTCTATCACTGGAAGGAAGCGGGTGTTCATCTGGACTCCTGGGGTCCACTTAAGAGGCGCTGCCGCTGAGCCAGGTCTGTCTGCATGGGCACCAGCATTGGGTTTGTGGGGGTTTTTCTGTCTGTGTTTTACAGCTCCCAGGTAATTCTAATGGGCAGCTGGGATTGAGAACGAAGGCCCTCGTTTTCATGCCTACTTTCACATCAGAATCAATCTGGAGCTTTTAAAAAATATCAATACCGATATGGAAACGACCCAGATGTCCATCGACAGAGGAAGGGATAAACGAAATGTGGCATATACAGCGGATATTACTCTTTCATGAGAGGAGTGAAAGCTGACACCTGCTACCTGCATGGAGCGGGAACACACTGTGCTTCCTGTATTAATAGCCGGACACAAAAGGACAGATACTGTATGACTCCATTTATGTAAGTTTCCCAGAGCCGCCAAATTCACAGAGACAGAAAGCAGAACAGAGATTATCAGGGGCTGGTTAAAATGCACCCCGCTATGTTCACTGCACCACTGCTCACAACAGTCAAGACATGGAAGCAACCTAGATGTCCATCAGCAGAGGAATGGATAAAGATGTGGGGGGTGTCAGAGCGAGTGGTGGTGGTTACCCTCCACCACTGTGTGTGTGTGTATGAGCCGAGTCATTGGAAAAGACTGATACTGCAAAAGACTAAAGGCAAAAGAAGGGGGTGACAAAGGATGGGATGAGTAGATAGCATCACTGACTCAGTGGACATGAAACTGAGCAAACTCGGAGACAGTGAAGAACAGGAAAGCCTGGCATGCTCCAGTCCATGGGCTTGCAGAAGTTGGACATGACTGAGCAACTGAACAGTAACAACAACATAACATATATAATATGTAAGATACATAATACGTAGTATATATAATGGAATATTACTCAGCCACAAAAAAGAATGAAGTAATGCATTTGCAGCTACATGGATCAACCTGAAGATTATCACACTAAGTAAAGTCAGTTAAGTTCAGTTCAATTGTGTCCGACTCTTTGCAACCCCACGACTGCAGCACGCCAGGCCTCCCTGTCCATCACCAGCTCTCAGAGTTTACTCAAACTTATGCCCACTGAGTTGGTGATGCCATCCGACCATCTCATCCTCTGTTGTCCCCTTCTCCTCCCACCTTTAATCTTTCCCAACATCAGGGTCTTTTCAAATGAGTCAGCTCTTCGTATCAGTAGTCAAAGTATTGGACTTTCAGCTTCAACATCAGTCCTTCCAATGAATGGTCAGGACTGATTTCCTTTAGGATTGATTGGTTGGATCTCCTTGCTGTCCAAGGGACTCGCAAGACTCTTCTCCAACATTGTAGTTCAAAAGCATCAATTCTCTGGCACTCAGCTTTCTTTATAGTCCAACTTTCACATCCATACATGACTACTGGAAAAACCCACAGTTTTGACTAGATGGGCTTCTGCTGGCAAAGTAATGTCTCTGTTTTTTAATATGCTGTCTAGGTTGGGCGTAGCATTTCTTCTAAGGAGCAAATGTCTTTTAATTTCATGGTGAAGTCACCATCTGCAGTGATTTTGGAGCCCCCAAAAATAAAGTCTCTCACTGTTTCCATTGTTTCCTCATCTATTTGCCATGAAGTGATGGGACCGGATGCCATGATCTTAGTTTTCTGAATGTTGAGTTTTAAGCCAAATTTTTCACTTTCCTCTTTCACTTTCATCAGGAGGCTCTTGGTTCTTCTTTGCTTTCTGCCATAAAGGTGGTATCATCTGCATATCTGAGGTTATTGATATTTCTCTCAGCAATCTTGATTCCAGCTTGTGCTTCCTCCAGCCCAGCGTTTCTCATGATGTACTCTGCATGTAAGTTAAATAAGCAGGGTGATAATATACAGCCTTGATGTACTCCTTTCCCAATTTGGAACCAGTCTGCTGTTCCATGTCGTTCTAACTGTTGCTTCCTGACCTGCATACAGATTTCTCAGGAGGCAGGTCAGGTGGTCTGGTATTCCCATCTCGTGAGGAATTTTCCACAGTTTATTCTGATCCACACAGTCAAAGGCTTTGGCATAGTCAATAAAGCAGAAGTAGATGTTTTTCTGGAACTCTCTTGCTTTTTCGATGATCCAAAGGATCTTGGCAATTTGATCTCTGGTTCCTCTGCCTTTTCTAAAACCAGCTTGAACATCTGGAAGTTCACAGTTCACGTACTGTTGAAGCCTGGCTTGGAGAATTTTGAGCATTACTTTGCTAGCACGTGAGATGAGTGCAATTGTGCGGTTTTTTAAGCGTTCTTTGGCATTGCCTTTCTTAGGGATTGAATGAAAACTGACCTTTTCCAGTCCTGTGGCCACTGCTGAGTTTTCCAAATTTGCTGGCATATTGAGTGCAGCACTTTCACAGCATCATCTTTTAGAATTTGAAATAGCTCAACTGGAATTCCATCACCTCCACTAGCTTTGTTCGTAGTGATGCTTCCTAAGGCCCACTTGACTTCACATTCCACGACCCCATGGACTGTAGCCACCAGGCTCCTCTGTCCATAGGATTCTCCAGGCAAGAATACTGGAATGGGTTGCCATACCCTTCTCCAGGGGATCTTCCTGACCCAGGGATCGAACCTGTGTCTCCTGCATTGCAGGCTGATTCTTTATACCTCTGAGCCACAGGGGAAGCCCTGAAGTCAGACAGAGAAAGACAAATACCATATGGTATCACTTATGTGTGAAACCTAAAAAAAGTGATACAAATGAACTCATTTACAAGACAGAAACAGACTCACAGACTTTGAAAACAAATTTCTGGCTACCAAAGGGGAAAGGTCAGGGGAGGGAAAAATTAAGAGTCAGGGATTAACATACACACACTACTACATACAAAACAGATAATCAACCAGGACCTACTGCACAGCACAAGGAACCCTACTCAGTCCTCGGTAATAACATGTATGGGAAAGAATCTGAAAGAGAGCTAGTATATGTATATATGTAACTGAATCACTTTGCTGTACACTGGAAACTAACACAGCATTGTAAATCAACTACAATATAAAACAAAAATTAAATTAAAAAATGGTTTAAATGGCAAATTTTGTGTTGTGTATATTTTACCACAATAAAAAAACCCTACCACATACACACAAAAAAACCCATGTAGTGGGAACATAAATGCTGGGTTTCGTGATTAAAGTTTGTTGTTTTTGCTCAGTCGCTCAGTCGTGTCCAACTCTCTGCGACCCCATGGGCTGCAGCGCACCACGCTTTCCGGTCTCTCACTACCTCTGTGAGTCTGCTCAAACTCATGTCTATTAGTCGGCGATGCCATCCAACCATCTCGTCCTCTGTCACCCCATTTTCCTCCTGCACTCAATCTTTCCCAGCATCAGGTTACAAAACAAAACACAAACGTCCACAGGTTTCATCAGACTAATAAGATGGTCAGGGGGTTGAGCCCTGAACACTGATATGTTCTAAGTGTTCCAGATGAATTTAACATATGGTCATGATCGGGGGAGAGTGGGGGCATCCCTGGTCTAAGATTATTCGAAGACTCCAGCATCCAGGAGGACGAGTGGGCATGCCAATCCCTCTATCTGTTGTGATGGTTTTAAAATCTGTCCCCAAATTCTCTGATGCCCTTCCTTCAAAAGATGAAGCCTAATTCCCCTCCCCCTGAGTGACTTGCTTCTAACAAAGAGGAAAAATAAATAAGAGGAGGAGTGATGGTGATGGAGAAATAGGCTGTCCACCAACAGCCCCAAGAGGGAGTCATCACGGAAGCGGAAACTGGGACTTCCCTGGCGGTCCAAAGGTTAAGAATCCACCTACCAATGCAGGGCAAGCGGGTCTGATCCCCGGTCAGGGAACTAAGATCTCACATGCTGTGGGGGAACTCGGCCCTGTGCGCAGCCAGAGAGTCTATGTGCCACAAGTCCTGAGCCTGGGTGCTCCAGAGCTGTTCACCACGAGAGAGACCCACGCTCCGCAACGAAGACCCAGCATGGCCAAGAAAGACAAAAGAAAATAAATAAGCGGAGGCTGCAGTCCCAGTCAAATCCCATCTGACACTCTGGTTGCAACCACAGGAGTGATCCTGAGTCAGAACTACCCAGTTAAGTTATTTCCGAATTCCGATCCCACAAAAGTGGTAAGACAGTGTCTGTTTGAAGCCAATAAACTTTGGGATAATTTGTTGCACGACAGATAGTAAACACATGCATTCAGGAGTCACTAAACCAACCCCTTATGGACAGCTTCCATTTACCGACCCGTCCACTCCCCTACCTGTCCATTCATTTTTCCATCTGTCTATCCGTTGATCTGCCTAGCTATTCATTCATTTATTCGCGTACACACCTACCCATCCATCCACCATCCTAGAACACAGGGCCTAGCACCTAGGAGACTCATATCAAGTGAATGAATAAACGATTTCTAAATGCGTCCTGTGTGTTAAGGCCTGAGATGGGCCAGAGGACTTACCGAGAAACACGACTCTCAGATCATACGTGACTAGTACCTGGTCCTGCTGGACAAGCCTGCACCACCCGGGAACATACGCTGGCAACCACAGACGGCTGCCCCCCTCGTGGGGAGGGTCCTGCCCAGCTGAGCCCGCCAGCCTCATTTCCTCCTCTGAGAACCACCCCCTCCCTCCCCACAGGAGAAGAGAGCTGGCGAGAGGTGCCAGGATGTAGGAGGTCACCACAACAGGTCAGGGACGCGGGAGCTTCTGGGAGTCCCTCGGGCACCAGGAAGCCAACAGGGCCCGAGACACTTTCCCAGCGTCATTCCACAAGGAGACCTCTGCCCCCAGCCCCAGGAGGGAGACAGGCCGCAGGGAGAGGGGGCCGCAGGGGGCCCTGTGGGCTCCCTCACCTCTGCCCACACCCACACGTGTCCCCCAAAAGCACACACCGGGGCAGCCCAAATGTGTGCTGCCCGGTGACAAAAACAGGGACCCGCCATTTCAGTAAACAGAGAATGTGCCTGCCATTCTGAGACAGGGAATGTTGCCAGTCATCAGGCCATGAGCCACGGCAGCAGACCAATGGTACACCCAGAGGGGATTCAAGATGGGAAAACACAGGACACTGGCCCTAGCTAGCTAAGTGCGTGTGAAGTCAAGGTGTTTGACTCTACGACACTATGGACTGTAGCCCGCCAGGCTCCTCTATCCATGGGGAGTCTCCAGGCAAGAACACTGGAGTGGGTTGCTACACCCTCCTTCAGCGGATCTTCCCGAGCCAGGGATCGAACCCATGTCTCTCAAATCTCCTGCATTGGCAGGTGGGCTCTTTACTACTAATGCCATCTGGGAGGCCCCAAGACAGCTAAGATGCCTATCAAAGGAATTATTCCAATGAGCCTAGACACCCGCACTTTTCCATACATAGACGCTAAAATCATTAACTTGAGATGTCTGCTTTTGTGGTTAGCAATAACCTTCTGTAGTCTTTCTACTTTTCCCGGCTAAAATGCCTATAAGTCCTGGCTCCTCCCTCTTTTCTCTGGAACAGTCCCTCAGAGCAATCTGAGAGGCTGCCTGTGTGGGCTCTAGTTCTCATTAATGTCCTCAAATCAAACTAATTCTCAGCTTTTAGCTGGTGTTTTGTTGTTTTTTTTTTCACTCGACAGCCCTGTGGCCACTCAGAGAAACAACAATGACCAGACAAGGACAATGGTCCCTCTTCACCTTCACCCCACCCCGGGGAGGAGGCAGGGACTCAGAAACCAGAAGAGGTGTGAAATGAACAGGGAGTTAATGGGAGGCTGAAGTTCTCAGCTAGCTTGGGCATTTTGCCACTGAAGGTGTCTTTTAGAAACTGCAAAGAAAGATTTCAGAGAACAAGGTTTAAAGACAAAGGAAACACCATTTCATAGGTGCGCTTGCACCTGCTGCCCGTGAGCAGGCCAGCGTCCCTCGCTGGGATCAGAGGAGCTCACAGAGCATCTGACATGTGGAGGGCTCAGGAAACGGTTGAATGAGGAGGGATCTGAAACACAACAACGGAGCTGGAGTGTGGCGGTGGGAGGGGTCAGTAGAGGGAGCACACTCCACTCCCTCCCTTCCTCGGCTGCTAGGGGGAAAGGGCACAGCCTGAGCTGTTTCATACCAAGGCATCTCTCAGACTGCAGCAAAGGAGCATGTCGGGGGACCTGGCCACCGGCCGGATGGAGATCTGGAGGGTCCCCTCCAAGACTGGCACCCCTGCCCTCTCGGGGACCCCGCTCAGGGGCAGGGCCGCAGGCCGGCAGGGTCCTGCTCTTTTCTGCTTCCCTCCACCCTGCCAAGCCTTCCCTGCCCGGGGGTCTCCTGCAGCTGCAACACGTGCTGATGGAAGCAGGGGTCTCCATGGCAACACTGACGTCATGGGCCTGGAGTCCTGGAACGCTGTCTCCCGCCCCCAGCGCCTGGTTCTGCAGCAGCCCGGGGCCCAGGGGCGTCAGAGTGGCCACCCTGCCCTCACTTGCCCTGGCCACCAGAGGCACGCAGGTGTGAACTGGGCCGGCCAGGCCTCACCTGCGGCTGCCTGCCCGATCCTCGCTTCCTCAGGCCTCTCTATCCCAGCCGGCTGCTAGCTAAACAGACCTTACTTCCTGTTTCATGAACAGGAAGCCCCCCTCCCTGGGAGAAAGCACATCTTAATACAATGTGGGAGGTGAGGTGCCGGCCCCTCCCGCCTCTACTGCGTCTGGGGCCCTTGGTCCATTGCACAATAAAACCCGGGGATTCTGTCCTCCAAAAGGATCACGTACCCCCCTTCCCCCCACTGCCCAGCCGCAGGCCCCAGCGCTTCCCACGCAGGAGGACAAAGACCTAAGGGGCCTGGCCTGTCTCTCCTGGCCCCATACTTCCTCCTCCTCGGCCATTCCAAGTGCCAGGCCTCCGGGGCCTCTGCCCTCGCCCTTCCCTCTGTCTGGAAGGCTGTTCCTACCTCCCTGTCTCCCAGCAGGGCTGGTCATTTCCAGCTCCTCCGGCTCAGCTCTGTGCTGCCCGGTCCTGGAAGGTGCTCCCCCCTGCCTGCACGTCCGTTTAGCTCTATACACTGCCCTTGTGAAAAAGATGTGTGGGATGATTTGTGTAGTGGCTGGCTCCTCCGTCAGACTGTATGTGGTGGAGGACTGTGTTCACTTTTATCCACTCCTGAGCCCCTAGTTTACCTGGCACACAGTAGGTACTCAATACATATATATATATATATATATATACACACACACACACACACACACACATATTTAAGTAGGCTATTGAGATAGAATTCACATACAATACAATCCATCCAAGTAATTTGTATAATTCCATGGTTTTTAGCATATTTACACAGCTGTGCAGACTTTACCAGAGTCAATTTTAGAATATGTTCCTCACCAAAAAAAAAAAAAAACAACCCTCTCAGGACTTCCCTGGTGGTCCAGTGGCTCAGACTCCACGCTTCCAATGCAGGGGGCCTGAGTTCAATCCCTGGTCAGAGAATACAATCCCACATGCCACAGACCTGGTACAGCCAAATAAATAATTTTTTTTTAAAGAAACCTCTTCCCTTCAGCTCTCACCTTCCTGTCCCCCATCCCGTCCTCCCTACCCCCATCCCTCAGCCCTAAGCAGCCATCAGTCAACTTTCTGCCTCTCTAGATTCCCCTGCACCGGACGCTCAGATGGCTGGACTTTGGCTTATTTCACTGGGCAGTGCTTCCAGGGTTCAGCGTACATAAATTTTTGCTCAAGGAATGAATGAATGAACGGGTGACTGAATGAATGAAAGGCCATGGATAGCAAAGGTAAGGCGCTCCTCTGGGTGGACTGATGGGCAGTGGGAGGAAGAACCTGGGACTGTCATGGGATCCACAGCTAAGAAGGGACAGACTCTGAATGCGTCTGCAGCCTGGTTGCCCACACACACACTTCCTCGTCTCAGCATGGAGAGTCCAGTCTCGCTGCCCAGCTCCTGACGTAAGATGTAGGTCTGAGGCCCACTGCCCCTCATTGGCACAGGCGCTTTCTGGTCTTCATATTGAAGTTTTTCACTCATTCATTCATTCATGCCACAAAAATGCATAGCTATGTTAAGGGAACTGCTGACCAAAACTGCCCGCCCTGGCCAGACAGGATAGTCACCACCTGTATGAGTTATCTTACAACAGGAGGTCCTGGTAAGGAATGCAGAACTAACAAGCTACCAGCATCTGGAGGAATTCAGGAAAGGTCAAAAGGGGAGAGGAGACACCGGTCCATGTGTCCTACCGACCTCCCAGAATCCTCGCTGGGATCCATCTTGGCTGCGCGCACCACCAGGAAGGACCCTGAGTCAGAATGACTGGCCAGAGACAACCCGGGACTGACCCCATTACCATAAACCCCGAGACTACGAGCCACAAGGCTGGGCAGTTCTCCTGGGCCCTCTTCCCAGCAAAGGCTCTTGCTCTGTCAGCACGTGTGTCTCCTCGGACAATCCATTTCTGAGAGTTAGACAACAGCCCACTCTCGGGCTCTGGAATGGGGTCCCCCTTCCTGTAGGTTATCATCTAAGTTTTTTTCTTGTAAATGAATATATGTTTCTTTCTTAAAAAATCAATTGAAATAGATGCTTGCTTCCCAGGGGGACTTAAGATCAGACCCAAGAACCTGGCAGCTCTGGACATCAGTTCTGTAGGATTCCCAAAGTGGGTCCAACCCGGCGCTTTTCATGAGGGGCCTTGGAACTGAGTGGGACCCTGTGGGGTCCTCCCCTCTCCTTCCTTGGGTGTAGGAAATAGGCTTCATTCAGCCTCCTTGACCTTCCCTGCGTTGGAGGGCAGATCCAAACAGTGTCGGGGAAGGGAGGGGATACAGAAACAAGGGAGGAGCCATCAAGAAACAATAGTCCAGGCTTGGGGCAGGGTCCTGGTTCCTCCTCAAGAAAGATATGTAACAATCCCTTTGAGTTCTTCTGCAGAAACTAAGGCCCCACCCAGGTGGAGGAAGGTAACTTCAGCTGGGGGCAAGATTCCTGGAGCAAGCCAATCAAATGAAAGTCACACACCCTACAGCTCTCCTCTCACATTTTGCCTATAAACATTTCTCCCCCGACCCGAGCCCAAAACCATCAGGGAATATGGGGTTTCTGAGTGCAAGCTGCCCATTTTCCTTGCTGGGCCTGCAACAAACATTTCTCGGCTAGTCTCTCCTCGCTGTGCATTGGGCGCACAGACTTGTGTTCCGAAACAGCTTCTCAATTCACACCACCTCAGTAAAAGCCACGTATGGGTGTGTAAGTGCTGGCTCAAGTCCTGTCTTCCTGCTGCTCTCCCCACTTCCCACCAAGGTGCCACTGCCCCACTCCTGGTTTATGGAAACTCTGGAAACATGCTGTCCACACAGGAGCCACTGGCTGCTTAAGGCTGCTGCAGGGCACTTGAACATGACTGGTCCTGACTGAGATGCCCTAGAAGGGAAATTATACACCAGGTTTTGAAGACTTTGCATATTGGGGGAAAAAAAGAATGTAAAATATCTCATTAATAATTTTTATATTGATTGCATGTTGAAATGATAATGTTTGAGATCCCCCGGAGAAGGAAATGGCAACTCACTGCAGTATTCTTGCCTGGAAAATTCCATAGACAGAGGAGCCTGGTGGTACTGTCCATGGGGGTCGCAAAGAGTTGGACAAGATTGAGTGACTGAGCATTGATTGACTTCATTGAGTATGTTAGGGTAAAAAAATATATGCTATTAAAATGAATGTGGCCTGTTTTCCTTTAACTTTTTAAAATGTGGCTATGAGACCACTCCACATGTGTGGTTTGCAGTCTATTTCTCTAGGACAGCCGTAGTCTTGAAGAGACACCCACCAGGGAAGACAGCCCCTCATCTCATAGTTGTGGACACCACGAGAACTTTGGGGCAGTGAAGGGCTTAAGATGCATTGCTGCTGTCCACAAAAAACTCACCTCCCACCCCAGCAAATCCCCTGCAGCCAGTGGGGGTGAGTCATGGGAGAGCCCCAGACAAGAGCTGTTAGGACCCAGCGGGATGGATGGACCTTGTGGGACTCCTGGGCAAAGAAGTCTTTCTGTGGGGTGGGTGTGTGTGCGTGTGTGTATACGCGTGTGTGTGCTCAATCACTCAGTCATGTCCAACTCTTTGTGACCCCATGAACTGTAGCCCGCCAGGCTCTTCTGTCCATGGGATTCTCCAGGCAACAATACTGGAGTGGGTTGCCTCGCCCTTCTCCGGGGGATCTTCCCCACCCAGTGGTCAGACCTGCATCTCTTGCATTGGCAGGTGGGTTCTTTACCACTGAGCCACTTAGGAAATCTTTACAGAACTGAAACCCCCAACAAATGGAAGATGTAAGCATTCTTTATTCCGGAGAAGCTCATCAAGAAGTCACCTGAGGCCAGATCAAGGGAACCAGAAAAGCCCATCAGGAGATTGGTCACCTGAGACCCTGATCCTTATCAGCAACCCAGCCCTTGAACCACTGCAAAAAAAAACTCCCCACCAAATCCTCCCAAGTTGGACACAGTTTTTTAGGGCACAGACCTGCTGTGGCCCCCTTTGCCTGGCAAAGCAATAAAGCTATTCTTTTCTACTTCACCCAAAACTCTGTCTCTGAAATCGGATTTGGCACCAGCTTCACAGAGGCTGAATTTCTGGCATCAGCATGAGGGGTAAGGTGTGCCCAGCACAGAGCCCTCTTGGCTGAATCTCCTTCCCACTGGATCCCACAGCCCCTTCCCCTCCCTGGCAAATCCTGGCAAGTCAGAGATGAGACACAGCCCAGTGTTTTAGGCATGTTTTAGGCTCGTTGTCCCTACAACAGAGAAAAAACAGCCAAGATGCCTGTGGCTAGGAGCTTGGCGGAGCCTGAGAAATGGAACGTTTCCTGTCAGTGATTGCAGCCACAACAGAGGCAGGTAAGCCTGAGGGAACTTGGGAAGGAAAAGAATACCTGAGGTCCAGCAGACTGCAGCCACTCCCTCCGGTGAGCCCGGAGGACACTGTAAAGGCAGGATGCTGGCCCCAGAGAGGCGAGGGGCCTATCAAAGGCAGTAAAGAATCTGCCTGCAATGCAGGAGCTACAGGAGACACAGGTTTGGTCCCTGGGGCGGGAAGATCCCCTGGAGAAAGGCGTGGCAACCCACTCCAGTATTCTTGCCTGGAGAATCCATGGACAAAGGAGCTTGGCGGGCTACAGTCCATGGGGTTACAAAGAGTCAGACATGACTGAGCGACTAGAAAAGTAGAAATAGGAGACGGAAGCGACTTAGCACGCACATATCAAAGGAATGACTTCAGTGAGCCCTGAGTTTTCCCATACACAGAAAAGCACTTAACTTGGAATATGTTTTTTTCTTTGATGTTCTGACTCCCTTTGTTACAAAAATCTATATAACCTGCCTCCTCCCCTCACCTCCTTGGATCAGTTCTCTCAGGGTTACTGGAGATGCTGTCTCCTTGGCTTGAAGTCCTAAAAATTCTCACGGAATAAAACGGAACTCCCAGCTTTGAGAATGTGAATACTTTTAAGTCCACAAGACCTTCTAGCCCATTCTCAACCCCCTGCTTCTGTGATGACCAGAAGTGCCCTGGGGAACGTTTTCGTTTCTGGAGGTGGCTCTGAAAGGCAGGTTTCAATGTACTGATGAGTGAACTAGGGACCATGTGGATTTCATCTCCCTGACAAACCTGGAAGAGGCTAGTGTGGAACAGAGGGGAGCTCAGCCTTGAGCTGCTCAAGGGCCCATTCAAATCTGGATAGAGTACATTGAGAAACAGAGCCAAGTCACCTGTCCCGCCATGTACAGTGCAGAAGAGCAACACATTGAGAAGTATGTATGTCTATTATACAAACCTGTTTGCTATGATAATTTCCAGCAGATGGCAGTAGAGAGTCTTTTGAGGCGGGGACACAACCATTCACCAAGAGGCTTCATAAGGATGGACAAGTATGGCTCTAACAGGCAATGTCATGGTGGCATTGGCATTGCTGCTGCAAAAATAGAAAAGAGGTTTTCCCTCTCTTGAGAGCAAGGAAAGTAAAAGGAAGAGTGAACAGGCTAGAGAAGGGACAGGAGTTAATCGGAGTGAATCGCTCCTAGTTTAACTGTTGCTAATCTATAGTGTCTGTAACTAGAACTGTCCTTCACAAAGGAAACGTATCACCCCTGATACTATGTACATTACACCCTACATTCTCTTGTAGAAAATCACCCCTTAGAATTGTTTGCATTTCAGAAAGAAGGTCGCAGGCCAATAACGCAGACACAAACGGACAAAGCTGCCTAATGCCAGCTGTTACTGCTTTGAAGTAACGTGGGAAGAAGAAAAATGCAAGATGCTGATTACTTGACTCCTTACCATTTACTCTAAGCCTGAGATCCAGGCTACATAAAGCCTCTCAGTTCTCCTAGGGAGGGGGTACAGTCCTAGAGTCGCTGGTCTGCTGTGTCCTCCCCTCGCCCAGCAGAGGACTAAAGCCATCCTTCTATTTCCTCCAAACTCTGTCTCTGTATTTTTATTTGGCGTCGGTGGACAGGGAGCCAAGTTTTTGGCAACGGCACCCCTCGCCGTCCCCAGACCAGACAGAGCAGAGACAAGCAGCAACCACCTCTTCATTTAAAAAGTTCTGTTTTGATGCTGCTTTTAAAAAACTGGCACAAAATTAAAATTCAAGATATCACTTTAACATGGCATTTCGAACATTTCACCACGTTCTGCCATCACCACCTCTTATCTAGTTCCCAAAATGTTTCCTCGGCGGTGGGCTGCACCCCTCAGGCCTAAAAGGTTCTACAAGGCCCTACACCCCGCAGGCCCATAAGACCTGTAAGAACTGAACTTAAACAAAAAAACCCTGCACTTGCCCAGCTTTAAAACAAGACGAAAGAGCCGGGAGTCAGCAACAGAGACGTGAAAAGTTTAGTGGATGGGGGAGCTTACCTGTCTGAAGTAATGGTCCTGGAGCAACACCCACCGTGTGCAGAGGTTGGAGGCAGGCAAAGCACGGCGGCAGGCTTTGCTTCCGGGGTCAGGGCGAGGTCACCAGTTCCTGGGGGAATTGGTGTCAGGTGGGTACCTTAGCTACCAGGGAAAGCAGTAGCAGAACTCCTCACGGCCCCTTTGAGAAGCATAATCACCAGCTGGGGCCTGGGGCAAGCGTGTAGGAAGGCAAGTTGTGTGTGCGAGCTAATGGTGAAGCAGGCCCGGGCCGAGCAGGGCAGGTGGAGAGAGCGAGGGAACCGCCATCGTGGCTGGCCTGACCATAGGACAGCCCCCACATAAAACCCCACACCCATTCAGTGGTCACGCCCCAGGTGCTCGTAAATCCTAATCTGCTTTCTGTCTGTAAAGACGTTCCTGTTCTGGATATTTCAGATAAACGGAACCATACAGTGGGTGGTCTTTTGTGTCTGGCTTATTTAACATACTGATCTCAAGGTTCATCCATGTTGGAGCACGTAGCGGTGCTTTATTCCTTCTTACGCTGGCTGAGTCCACTGTGAGTATGCATCCCAGTTATTTATCTGTTCATCTATGAATGGGCATTTGGATTGTTTCTACCTGCTGCTGCTGCTGCTGCTGCTAAGTCGCTTCAGTTGTGTCTGACTCGGTGCGACCCCAGAGACGGCAGCCCACCAGGCTTCCCCGTCCCTGGGATTCTCCAGGCAAGAACACTGGAGTGGGTTGCCATTTCCTTCTCCAATGCAGGAAAGTGAAAAGTGAAAGTGAAGTCGCTGAGTCGTGTCCGACTCTTAGCGACCCCATGGACTGTAGCCCACCAGGCTCCTCCGCCCATGGGATTTTCCAGGCGAGAGTACTGGAGTGGGATGCCATTGTTTTCTTCTTCTTCTTCTACCTGCTGCTACTTTTTAAAATCTGATGTTGAGGAACTTCCCTCGTAGTCCGGTGGATAAGACTTCACTTTCCAATGCACCCCATGCAGGTTCTCCCTGACCCCTGATAGGGGAGCCAAGATCCCTCATGCCTCGAGGCCAAAACACCAAACATAAAACAGAAATGATGTTGTAAAACAAATTCAATAAAGACTTCAAAAATGGTCCACATCAAAAAAAAAAAATCTTGAAAAAAAGAAAAAGTTGATGTTGGGATTTGCTAGTGGGCCAGTGGTTAAGATACCATGGTTTCACTGCAGGGGGCACAAGTTTGATCCCTGGTTGAGCAACTCAAATCCCACTAGTTACACGGCATAGCCAAAAAAAAAAAAAAGCTGATGTGTAAATACGCAGTAAACTACACAAGTCTTAAGTGTAGAACTCCATGTGTATAAATATTTGTGTATTGAGATGCAGCGTATTTTCATCACCCCCAGAAGATTCCCTCCTGTCTTCCTGATCAACAATGCTCCCCACCCTTGCAGAGATACCACTTCTGTGACCTCTATAATTACTGATGATCTGTGGCTGTTTGTGAACTTTATATAAATGGAATCACACGGCAAACCCTCATTTGTGTCTGCCTCCTTTCGCACAACGTAACGCCTGTCCAGTGCGTTTACCCAATTGTGTGTGTCTGTCGAGTCATTTTTGCTGCAGAACCCCATCATACGGATGTGTCATGGTATATTTACTCTTCCTCCCGTCGATGGAGGCATTTGCGTTGTCCACTGTGTATGTGTTCCACAGCTAGTTTATTCATTCTCCTGTGAGTGGACATTAGGGTGTTTCCACTCTGGGCTATTATGAATACTCTGCTATAAACATTCTTGTTTGTGTCTCTGGTGGACATGTGAGCTCAGCCCTCTTGGCCATCTCCCCAGGAGCACAGCTCCAGGGTCATGATGTTGACAGATGTTTAGCTTTAGTATTTATTAGATACACTTCCCAAAGCAGTCAAACCGATTTCTAGTTTCACCAGCAATGTCTGGGAGCTCCCGTCAGCTGCCACCCCCACCTCTCAAAATGGGTGCAAGTTGGTTCTGGGGACCCTAGCTGCAGAGCCCTTCTGGCAAAGCTCAGCCGTACCTGTGTCACCAAGGACGGGGCAGGAATACTGGGTGACCTGGTCCCCTTGGGAGGGATTTCTCAGTCTGTCATGGAGGCACTCCCCTCCATCCTGGCCCTCTATCCCCCAGCACGGTCAGGCACTCTAAATTCAGGGCTTCCCCAGAAGTTGCCTCTAAAACAATGATTTACTCCGGCTCAGGTAAGCTTATGTGGGAAGTGACCCCAGAACCAGAAATGGAACCATGGGAAAGTGAGAGGAGAAGGGTAGGAAGTCTTAACAAGCAAGAGAACCCTGGGGGCAGCTGGAGATGAACCCCAGGGAAGGACTCCAGGGAAGGACAGGAGCCTTGGAGCTCTCCGCCCCCACCAGGACCCAGAGCTAGTGTTCACACACTAGCCCTACCTGCCACGAGGGCTGCTGCCCAGCAGAGGTACAATTCTGGAGCTCACAGGGCTTCAGGAAACAAGGCAAGAAATTGAACTTCTTCCTTCGCTCCTTGCTGGCCCTCCCTCCATACCATCCCCACATTCTGCAGTTTTACTCCTAAGCTTCTCTTGAATTTGTTTCTCTATGTGGTCTAAGCTCCAGCCTCAGCCCCATCCATTCACCAGCCAGCGGTGGATAGATCTTCCCATAATGCCTGGGTCATAAGCTTGCCTTGGTCCCCTGCTCCCTGCATGGCCTTGACTGAAGGATGCAGCATCTCCTGACCTCCACTTCCCCAGTGGTCAAAAGGGATCATGTTAGCACCTACCTCAAAGGTTTGGCAGGAGGAATGAATGGGTTCAGAGTTACAAAACTGTTGTTGTGCCTGGCACATAGGAGGGGCTATATACATGCTTTGTCAGAAAATGAGTAAGATAATTGCAATGTCCTAACAGTCTCTCAGAGCCCTTGGGGTAAATCCCAGGCTTCTAAATATGACTAAGGAGATGATGGCTAGTCTCGCCCCAACTATGCAGCGTGTGGAATAATGGCCCCAGAAGGTGCCTTCACCTGGAACCAGTGACTGGGACCTTATATGGTAAAAGAAAAACTTCTTTGCAGATCAGGTGATGTGTTAAGGCTCTGGCTGTGAGATCACCCTGGATTATCCAGGATGTGACCCCGTGGACTGCAGCCCTCCAGGCTCCTCTGTCCATAGGATTTCTCAGACAAGAATACTGGAGTGGGTTGCCATTTCCTACTCCAGGGGATTTTCCCAATCTAGGACTCGAACTCTGGTCTCCTGAATTGCAGGCTGATCCTTTACGGTCTGAGCTATGAGGGAAGCCTGGATTATCCAGGTGGGCACTGAACCAACATCAAATGTCCTTGAAGGAGAAAGGCAGAGGGAAGGGTGCGGTAGAGAAGAGGCAGGGCCACATGGGACAGAGGCAGAGACTGATGCGACACAGCAGCTAGCCAGGGACTGGAGGAGAAGGAAAGGAAGGCCCCCTTCTGACATCTTGAGTTTGGACTTCTGGTCTCCAGAAACAAGAGAATACATCTCTGGGTTTGGGGTACTCTGTGTGGTGGCCCAGGAAAACGGATGTACTCTCTGTCAGGGCTGCTGTGAGAAAGCAGCATGGATTAGGGGTAGGGGGCGGCACTTAAAATAACAGAGGAGTATTCTCTCACGGTTCTCACAGAACACCAAATTCAAGGTGTCGGTAGGGTCTGTGAGGCCGGGTCTGCTGCAGGCCTGTCTTCCCAGCTTCACTCCCGTCTCTGCCCTCATCCTCACATGGCCCTCTCCCTGTGTGCCGGTCTCATCCGGTAGATTTCCCGCTGTGCATGTCTGCTTCTGGGTCCAAATTTCCCCTTTCTACAGGGACACCAGTCATATTGGATTAGGGCCCACCTTAATGACGTCAGCTTAACTTGAATACTCTGTAAATACCTTGTTTCCAAATACAGTCCTACTCTTAGGTACTGGGGGAGGTGGTCGGTTAGGACTTCAACATCTCTTTTTTTTTCTGTCCTCTTCCCCCTCAATATCTCTTTTCTAAGGGACACAATTCAGCCCCAACAATAACAATCCCTCCCGTGTCCCCCCTCACCCTGCCACACTCTCCATCTGCAGTTCCCAATAAGATCCCGCTCATCTGTTGCCACGTCTTTGCACACCCCCCTTTCCTCTCTGATGACGTGATATATATTCTCATTCTTCACTGTCAACAATACCACCTCCTCCAGGAAGCCCTCCTGATTTCCAAAGCCTGGGTTAGCGGTCACCTCCTGTGCCTGCCATAGCTTCCTGTCATTGCTATTGCCACACAGTATCAACGCTGACTCCTCGCCAGCATGCTCCAGGTCATTGGGGCCCCAAAGGGCAAGGGCCATGTTTCTTGCTTCTTCTAGCATGTTGTCTAGAACCTGCAAGCACTTCCTAGAAGCAGGTGTTCAACAAAGAATGGTTGAATGCATGAATGAATGAATGAAGCCAGGCCCTTTTCCAAGGCTCTCTGATCCCGTTCCCTGTGGGCCTTCAGAGAAACTTCTGGCACAGCTTAACTTTAGAGCAGTCTGGCAAGCACAAATAACAACGAGGTTCCCCCTTGGCATGACTCCAGGGTGTACCATTCACACTGTAGCCTAAGTGACTGGAAGACAGCACAGTCTGGAGCAGTCACCGTGAGCCGGGCATCAAGCTGACCTGTGGACCACAGAGTTCAGCACCCACTAATCCTACAGCCACTCTCTTGGGAGTGTTTCTCCCTGTCCCTAATTCAGGATTTGCCCTGAAATTTCCTGATGAACGTCCCTCCCCATCTCAAGGGCCCAGTGCTCCACTGGGCTCTTAGTGGGGTGCTCACATCAGCTGCGGGGGTTGCCTGCATGTTGGTGGAGAAAAGCAGGGTCTCGGCATGAAACAGAAGGCCCACTCTGGTGGGCTGTGCAGTGTGTGAGGAAGGGCTAACTCCTGGGGGTGGGGGGTGGGGGTGCAGGGCAGGGCTACCTGACAAGGGATGCTGAGGCCTGGGAACTTGCAGCAGGGGCTGCTTCCAACGCGCAGGTCAGCGGGGTAAGGGAAGACACCGTGTAACTCAGTTTCCACAAGCCGAGAGCCTTCCAGTTCAGGGGGTGTGAGTGGGATTAAGAGCTGAGTCACGTGAGTGGGCAGGGTCGAGAGCTGTGGGTCGCGTGGGTGGGCGGAGTTGAAGCAAGTGAGGCTCCTGGGACTACCGCAGATCCTGCCAGGCCAAGGTTGAAGGTGGGGGTTGTGCTGGGAGCTGGAATCAAAGCTCAGGGAAGAGGAGGCTCCTGACAGAACAGCACGGGGGAGGAAACGCCCTCTCCCCCGGCCCTGCCTCCGCCCGGTAGTCTGCATTCTCCCCGCTCAGCCAGAGGAGCCGAGGTGACAGCAGAGGGCAGAGGGCTGAGGTCAGTCGCTGGCAGGGTCCTCCCTTTCGTCTGGCAGGTGATGAGTGCTTCCTGAGCCAGGGCCTCTGCTGGGCGGGAAGGCGGCGGGTTGCGGTGCCTCGCGGGCCTGCGTCCCGCCCTGCAGCTGGCCTTCGTGACGCCCGGCCCATCTGGCCTGAGCACCGGAGCTCCCGAAGCCCGCCCGCCGGCCCTGCCGCGGGGCCCTCCTGAGCGTCCCGCAGGGCACCCGGTTTCCCTGATCGGCCAGAGCGTCCCACAGGTCAGCCGAGTGGGCTCAGCTGTAGAGGCCTCGGGAAGTGAGAGCAGGTGTGTGGCAAGGTAGTGTCCTCGGGGCTTGGAAGATGGTGTAGGGGGTTAGGGGACAGAGGAGGGTGGGTGGAAGCATCCATGTCGCCCAGAGCTCCTCAGAAATGAAGAGTCTGGGGCCCCACCCCAGACCCTGCATTTTCCCAGGCACCTCGCTGGACTAGAGCTTCCCCGGGGGTTCTGCGGCACAGGTGGACAGCTGGGCTCTCTCCTGGGGTGACTGTCCCCTAGGGGCGCTAGGCACCCTCTGGAGACATTTTCAGTTGTTCTATCTGCTGGGGTGGGGGTGGGTGCTCCTGGAATCCAGTGGGTGGGGGCTGGGGGTCTGGCTCTGATGCCCAGGATGGCCCCATAACAAAGATCTGGCTCGCAAGTGTGCCGGGGTGAGGAGCCCTGGACACAGGGTGTAGAGGCTCTGCTGTGATCCCCCCAACTCTTGGCCTAGGTCTTGGCCCTTCCTGTCCCCACACCAGGCCCCCTCAAAACCACACAGAAAGGCCAGATGTCAATGAGTCACTTACAGTTTATTTTTGCCTGAAAGTTTTTCACATCTCTGAACACAGCTACGTGACAGTAGTATTAACCATCAGGAAAAGCAACAGTGCGAAGGGTAAAGGTGGCATGTCTCGGCTCTTCTTCTTTTTTTTTTTCTTTTTAGATTTTTTAATTTTTTTTGCTTCTGCTTCTTCCTGCACCAGAGTGCTGTAAAGTATGGGACCAGAGGGGAGCAAATGAAACCAAACAACAGAAAACAACAACAAAAACAAAACACGGAACAGAACACATTCACACGCACGCACGAAATCAAACCTGGCACAGAAAATGAATTAAGACTGAAACCCAATTTCTTTTTTTTTCCTTTTTTAAAAAAATGAGGGCATAGTTGGGGGGGGTAATAAAGTCTACCTAGCAAAGTATAAAACGACAAAAGCATGGTTTCCATTGAATAAGATTAAATATATATAAAACAATTACATTGACTGGGGGTTAGGTCTGGAGGTGCTGAAAGAGGGGGGTATTTGTGCTAAACCAACAGAAGATGGGGCTTGGGGGAGAGGGGACCCCAAGTAAACCATGAGGGCTGTTCTGTACAGTGAAGGCTTGTTTATAAAAGAAATGGAGGTGGGTGTGTCTTTGGGGCAGGTGGGGGGACGGAGAAGGGCAGGAGGGAGTCTGCGTTGCAGTGGTCACATTCGTGGGGTGGGGCGGGCAGTCAGGCCGGTGGAGGAGACGTCTCTCTTCTCCCAAGAGACCATGCAGAGAGGCGGGCATGCATGAGGGACCACGGGAGGCACAGGACGGCGGGGAAGCCACGGGTGGCAGAGTCTCAGTCGGGAGGGGGACGGCAGAGGCCACCAGAGATGGGCGTACTCCGGGGGAGGGGTGGGGGCAGCTCTCTTATGGGACGACGGGAGGACAGGTTAGCACCCCACCCCTCCAGATGTGTAAAAGGGGGCCGAGAGGAAGCTGGGGCCTTAGAGGAGCGAGACGACAATGTGGGGACCCCACTTCTCCTCCCCCAGTCTGACCCCCACCCCATGAGGAAACTGGAGACTTCTGGAATCGAAATGCACGGTGGCATGGTGGGCAGAGGGACGGACGGACAAGAGAGCATTAGCAGACAGAATCCATTACAAAAAAAGCAATTAATTTTCCAAGGAGGTTCTTTTTTTTTTTTTCTTTTCCGTCTGTTTCCTTTAAAAAAATAACAAGAATACTACCACTACCAGCTGACTGGTTTGTACAGTACTACACGCCAGGGGTGGCTGGCGGGCAGGCGGGCGGGTGGGTGGGTGGGTCAGAGACTTCATAAATAACAGGCAGGTCCCAGACCTGCAATTTGTCAACGTTTCTTAAATAGGCGCGTTATTTAAATCTTATGTACAACAAGAATCACTTTGCATAGCAATGGCGAGGACACAGGATGGTGGGATGACGACGGGACTGGGTCTTATCCGATGGTGATGGTGGGGCGAGTTCTCGGCGGGCCTTGGAGGAGGACAGGTCCTTCCTCGGCCTCTGGGCCCAGCGGGGTCACGTGAAAGTGGGGTCGGACTTGACTGTTCCACGCGGCATTGAACACAAAGGCAAAGAAAATCCACAAAGGGTCCCCCTTCCCCAAGCCCCCCACCCCCACCCTCTCCCCGACCCACTGCCACTCCTCTGGTTGCTACGAAGTCCGTTTTAGATCAGGTCAAGGTTTCCGATTATGAAGCTAAAAGAATCAGGCGGGGGCTGGGCGTGCTTACAGACCCTCCCTCCCCACCCTCCCCCCTCCGCCCTCTGCCCCCAGAAAGACTCCCCCATCTATCTCACAGCCAGGACGGGGGTGGGACCCCGAGACCCGCTGCTCTACGGCTATTAGTCAGGAGTTGTGAGTTGCGGTTGCAAACTGCTTCCTGCCGACGGGAGCTTCACCAGGCTTCCGTGTAGCGGACGTCCACCTCCTTCAGGTTGGGCAGCTTGGCCTGGGGAAGCAAGAAGGATCCGGTCCCTTCCCGAACCTGGTGGCGCGGAGCTCCACCTGTACCAGTGACTACCGTTCCCACTTTGCCACTGTCGGGGGCTCCGAAGCCCAGAGCTGGGAGACCTTGGGGAGAACCCAGCGGGTGGGATGTGGCCAGCTCCAGAGAAAGCAGGTGACGGCTGCTGGGGAGTCCACGTCCACACCCCAGAGGGGCTTCAAATCGCTAGCTCTGGGGTGGGAAGCCTGGGGTGTGTGCCCTCCGCTGGCACTTGCAGGCTACGTGCCCGTGGGCAGAGTCTGGGCCTCCAGAGCGGAATTCCTCCTCTGTGGAGGGACTCCAGGTCCAGTTGTGTCCAGATGGGGAGAGGGACTAAACGCAGAGCGCCCTGTGTGAGACCACACTTCGTACTCAGCACACAGACTGTTCTCACTTGTCTGTGGAACTATGCGTCCTCAAGGCTGTCAGGAGTTGGGCGGGGAGAATGGAGGAGGATCCCCAAGTTACAGGTTCCCAGGGGTGGGCAGACAGCCTTCGCACTCAGGCTCCCCTACAGGACGTGTCACTGGACTATAAAGTCCCACCTGCAGCTCCCCAGAGCAGCTTCCTGCTCCCCACCCCTGCCACCCAGACACGGTCCTGCTCTGCCTTCTTTTATAAACAGGTGACTTTTTTTTTTTTTTGCAAGCCTTCGCTGTACAGAGAGGCTGCTGGTCTCCTGCCTTTACATCCTGTCTCCCCAGCTTCCTGCACACTGGCCTGCCAGGCAGGCTCACTTCTAACCCCTCCTTTCTGTGTAGGCTCCTTCTCCCGATGAACAGAGCAGGTGGTCCCCTCCCTGCTGGCCCCTGAGCCCTGACCTCCCTCAGTTTGCCGTGCGTGTCTGTCCGCTGGGTCTGAGCTCTCTCCTGGGTAGAGGTAAACTGGCCGCACCTCCTTGCCCCCATCCTCAGCAGGGGCCTGGCACACAGTGGGTGCTCCGAAGGCCATCTGGAGGCTTCACCAGTGAGTGAGCCCTGGGCTGTGGGTCTGACTGAGCTGGGGGACAGGGGGCCACACCTGAAGTGGGCTTCCGGGATGCCCAGAGGCCAGTGCACTCATGGCACTGTGTCTCCTGGCCCAGCCCTTCCTCCCAGGGCGCTAGGCCTGGGAGCTTCCAGTCCTGATGAAACATGCTTTTTTAAACAAACAAACGTGTCTGCCTTCTACCACTCAGATTCTGTCTTTCCCCAGTTCTAAGTTGCCAGCCTAGCCTGGCGGGCCGGTCCCAACTCTCGCCCATGTGACAGCCCCAGTCCTGCAGACCTTCTCTATGGTGCTACCCTCGCTTGTACTCTCCCTCAGAATCCCCGTTTTCCACCTAACAGCCAGAAACAAGCTTTTAGCCTAATGCATTGCCCTTCTCAGAGCCTTTGCAAGCTTTCTACTGAACTCAGATGAAATCTAGGGTCCTGCCGCAACCTCTAAGGGCTGATGCAGTCTCACCCCAAGCTGTTCCCTCGCTCTCTAGTCATGTCTGCTGCAGAGCCGGTTCATGCCGACCTTCTCCACCTCAGGACCTTTGCACGTGCAAAGGCAGGAAGGAAGGGGAAGAAGGGATTACCTTCAGGTCTTCGTAGGTGTCCGCCGAGAGCTTGGTGCTGTTCATGTTTAAGCTGCAGAGACTCTTCATGGCTGTATGGGAACGGACAGACAGACAGTCATCAGGTCAGTGAGACCCTGCCGAGGGTAGCTGCAGGTATGGGATAGAAAAGCTGGGGGCTGGGTTGAGTTACCGAGGCCTCTGTTCAGGAGATGGGGCTGGGGAGTGGGGATTCAGGGGAGCAGCTGGGGTACGCGAGGTACAGAGGTCTGTTTCAGGCAGGAGCTGATCTGAATCGGGCCCACATTCCCTCCCTGCCCTTGGGGCCTCCCTGGCTGCTGTCACTGCCTGTACCCCAGTGTCCCCAGAGCTCGCTGCCCACTGCGGACCAGCCCAAAGGGACCCCGCGGTGACCACGGCCCTCGGGGCTGGGACCACGTGAGGGGACGGGCTGGGCCTCGCTCACGTTTCCTGTTCTCAATGACACCAGCTCCACGAGGGCAGGGAGAGCCCCCTGCTGTGCTCCTGGCCTGAGGAGGTGCTCAGCGAGCATGTGGTGCCCGTGTGCCGTGGGGACGGAGAAAGGCCTGAGGGGATGGGCGTGTGGACTCACAGCTGAGGGCCAGCAGGCCGGCGTCGGTGACGGGCGTCTCGCACAGGTTCAGCACCTGGAGCATCGTGAGGTGTTCCGACAGGAGCCGCAGGCCGGCGTCTCCGAACTGCGGGAGAGACGCCCTCAGTCTGGGGCCCGCCTTGGGCCTCCCCCAGAAACCTGGGGCTGGGGCAGAGGCCGAGGAAGCAGCCGGGACCCGGCCCAGGCCTGAGGCTGCTCTCATTTGTTTCAGAGACTCCACCTCCCTGACCTGGGTTCACACCAGGCCGGGTCTGCCGGTGCCGCGGCCCCGACAAGGGCCCTGCTCCCCCACCAGAGTCAGTGTTGCCATCTGTCAAGGGGGGCTGTGAACCCAGCGACTTGTGGTTACCACTGGGACGGGGGGCAGCTGGGGGCCCTGGCTGAGAGATGAGGTGTCGGCGGGCCTGCACCTCACGGGGGTGTGCAGAGCACACGTGCCGGGGAGTAAGAGCCTAAGAGCCGGACTGGCGCGGGCAGGACAGAGCGCGCTGTGTGCCGCACGTTCATCATCACCCAGAGGAGACCCACAGGCTGCCTGTAGCCCCCCAGGCGGGGGCCTGAGACCCGCGTCAGCTCCCCCAGGCTCTGCCCGGCACGTCCCTGCTCTGGGCTCGGCAGCTCCAACTGTGAGACGGGCCGCTGGGCTTCACGGGGCCTAGCCCTCCTCTGGCCTGGGACCCTGCGGGGGTGTGGGTGCTGGGCTGCAGAGGGGCGTGGGGATCGAGTGGCTGGACCCACGGGTCCTGGGCAGAAAGCCGGCCGTGGAGGACGGTGCAGGGCAGGCCTGGGGCAGGGGTGCAGGGCAGGCACGGAGGAGGGTGCAGTGGACAGGCCGCGCGTACCTGAGTGGACCACAGGTTTAGCTGCTTGAGAGAAGGCAGTTTGATGAGGTGCTCAGCGCAGGCACTGGTTACGTTGGTGAAGGCCAAACTGAGGTTCTCCAGGTTTCCGAAGGAGCCAGAGCTCAGCAAACGAGCCAAGTCGGCGTCCTGCAGGTGGGTGAATGGGCAGGCGGGGTCTCGGGGGAGGCCTGGGGCCTCCCCACGAAGAGCTCTAACTGGGGGGACAGCATGGGCCAGTGGGTGGGGACAAAGTGGGGTGTCCAGGAGGGCGGGGCTGCCTCCACGTCTCTGTGGGTGGCACCTGCCTGGCTGGAGAAAGCCTTGGGAGCACTGAGTCACACCCTGAGTCACCGCTGGGGGTTCCGAGGCCATGTCCCTCCCACAGTGTGAGTGTGTGTGTCTGACCCTCTCTCTTTCCCAGGCTTGTGCCCATTCCCCGCCTGAAAACACTGAGGTCCCCTCAACACTAAGGCCTGTGGGGATCAGCGAGTATGAGCACTAGATGCTGAGGTCGCTGAGGGTCCCTTCCATCTTTGTGGTAGAATCCTTGAGTGCTAGCTGCCAACTGGTTGCCCTGAATTAAGGCTTATGTCCTAGCTAGGTGGGGCCATGTGCTAAACCCGGACAATGGTATATAAGCAGATGTGTCCATTGGAATGTCCAGGAAGGTCCATAAAGGGAAGGGCTGGTGTTCTTCTTTGCCTCTTCCTCATGGCTTGAATGGAGATTAGATGGCTGGAGCTTGAGCAGCTCTTTTGGACTGTGAAGTGGAAGCTATGTGCCAAGGACGGGGGGGGCGGGAGGACAGAAAGAACTAAGATCCCTGAAGACCTTGTAAAATGGGGAAGGAAAGAGGCATTGACCTGATAAGGCTGAGGGTCAAGATAAAATGAACTGTTGGCACAGAATCTGACACATGAGCGCACAACCTGTGTGAGCTATTAGTGTTGCTACTGTGAATAACTTGTAACATATTAACAGTAATCTTTATCACGTTTGGTTTCCTGCAACACAGTTCTAGCCTAGAAAAGCTGGCCTGTGAAGCACCACTGAGTCCCTGTTGACCTCTCCCCATCACCTGCAAGAGAGGCTGCCTGCTGTTGCCCCCAACCCCAGGGAGGACTAGCCCACCTTCCTCCCTCCACCCAGCCCCCAGGAGGAGACCAACTCACTGTGGACTTGGAGGGCAGTGTTAGCCTGGTGGGCCCGCCTTTCCTTTGCTGCAAACAGAAGCCAGCTGGTTACAACCCACTTTTCCCTGAGCGTTCACCCTGGACCGCCCCCCCCCAGCTAACACCTCTCAGGACAGCAGTGGTAGACAACATGACGGTCTTGGTCCCAGGGCAGACCCCGAGGCCAGGCCCGAGTGCAGGTGGTTTATCAGAGAGGTGATTCCAAGAAACACAGGGAACTGAGACCATGAAGGTCCCTCAAGGAAGAGGGGGTGGCCAGCCCAGCCAGATTCTGGGACATTAGAGGAGTCAGGGAGGCAGAGGCCCATGGGGTGGGAAGGGGGTCCCGGGGCGGGATTCCCTGTGCGGAGCCGCGCGCGCTTACCAGCTCCTTCAGCTCCCGCTGCCGGTCGCACAGCTGCTCGTACATGCGCTTCCCCACGCCCGTGCTCTCCAGGGTCGAGATGATCTGCAGCTGCGTGTCGTTGTTGTCGATGATGTTGTACTCCAGCATCAAGCACAGGATCTGCCGAGACCAGGAGGCATGTCACCGCCAGCCAGGACTCCAGGCAGGGCTGCTCCGCAAAGGCTGGGGGGCCCAACCCTCGCCTGTCCCGAGTGCCCCGAGAGCCCTGTGCGCCTGCGGAGGGGCCAGGGTTGGGGTGCCCTGCGATCGGAGGTCGTTCTCCTCCCACCCTCTGTGTGACGCTGGGGAATTGCCTGCCCCGGCGCCCCCCGTGTCATGGGAGCGCCGGCAGCACCTGGCCAACACTCCATGCACGATGCAGCTGGGCTTGGGGGCTGGGGGAGCCCGAGAGACAGACCACGCTCTTTCCCCTTGGTCTGATTGCTTGATGCCCTCCCCGCCGACAGGTGAAGTCTAACTCCTGTCCTTGCCCCTGGGTCCGGCCTTGCTGACTCCCTTCTGGTGGCTAGAAAGTGATGCTGCCTGACTCTGAGGTGGAGGCCGGAGGAGAGACGTGGCTTCTGCCTGGTCTGTCTGGACAGTGGTTCTGGGAGCCCCAGGCTGCTGGGGGCTCTGGGGAACAGAGAGGTGACTGAATGCCCGAGGCTGGCGAGTGGGCAGGTTAAGGCCAGGGCTGCGGTGCCGACAGTGGCCTGGGAGCCCCAGCTGCTCCGTCTCCGTGGCCTGAGTCCCCTCAGGTCAGCGCTGGACATGCAGAGGGGGCAGCCTCGGGAAGACCCAGCCCGCCCGCCCCCATCCTCCGCCACCCCATTAAGAGACCACAGTGAGAAGCAGTTGGCGGAGCCCAACCATCTGAAGACCCAGGAGCAAAACAGATGAGCATCACTGTTTGGAGCCCCCGCTTGGAGGTAGTCTGTTCTGCAGCAAAAGGCAGGACAGAACAGAAACCTGCTCAATCCTTGAGACCAACAGATGATCACGAGTTAAATGAACGTGGAATGAGCAGACAGTTTGATGAAGGTCTCCTGCTCCGCCAAGCTTGGGAGGGCTGCCTCGTCTGCTGCCGTGGCCCAGCTCCTGCAGTAGCTCTGGGCGCCTGGAAGCTCCTGGAAGGTGCTCCATCAGCAAGGATGAGGGCCTGGGAGAGTCGGCCGCCTGGCCAGGGCATGGGGCCGGCTCCTCACCTCCACCATGGTCTGGTTCCCTCTCAGTGCCAGGAGCATGCACGGTCCCAGCTTGTTCTCCGCCAGGGAGAGCAGGAATTTTTTGGTCTTGTAACAGGAGCCCATGAGGATGTGCACCTGTGAGGAGACACAGGCCAGGTGAGGGGCCGTGACTGCCACGGGCTGTGCCCCACGGTGCCTGCCTGTGGCCCAAAGACTGTGAGGCTGGAAGATATTGACCGGACGCACCCCACACCCTGTCTGGATACCAGATCTGAAACCATCACCAGACGCTCCCCGGGGGTTCAGAGGACCCCTCTCTGACACTGGCTCCCACGGGGATGAACCTTGCGGTCACCGCACTGCCTGAGGTCAGCCAGTTCCAGAAGGACACACCCTGCAGGGCCCACTCCTGGGAGGGATGCAGTCAGACCACAGACACAGAAGGGGGCGGGGTGGGGGCCAGTGGGGAGTGAGCGATTTTAGAGTGGGGCCAGTTTCCGTTCGGGAACATGAAGTCTGTGATGACTGCAGACTGGCATCAGTGCACTTGATGCTACAGACCAGACACACAAAAAGGGTTCAGGCGGGCGGAAAAGAACACAGCCCTGTGAACCAGCTATGCTTCAGTAAAACATAAAAAAGCGGTGGAGGTAGTAGGATTCACGGTGTGTACATTTTACCCACGCCCTGTACACGTACACACACACACACGCACAGGAGCCCCTCTCCCGCCGTCCTTGGGGCTGTGCTAACATCTGGCCCCCTGGGTTCTAGGCACGGTCAAGCCTGGCAGGAACTTCTGGAGGTGCGTGCTCAGGGTGCACAGGGCCCGGCCGCACACGCGTGGCAGGGGACATTGTGGAGCCCCGTCTCCCCGTCCCCAGTGCCCTCTGAGGCCCCGAAGGCACCTGCCCCAGAAATCCAGGAACGGGTAAATTCTGCTCCATCTGGGTTATGTGCGGGACGGCTTTTAAGAAAACTGTGTTTCTTGGATGGACCTAGAGATTGTCATACTGAGTGAAGTCAGCCAGGTGCAGAAAGACAAACATCCTATGATATCACATATATGTGGAATCTAATAAGAAGGGGTACAAATGAACTTACATACAAAACAGGAGTCACCGATGTAGAAAACAAACAGTTACTGGCAGGAAAGGGTCAGGGCAGGGGATAAACTGGGATATTGGGATTGACACTGCTGTATATAAGACAGCTAACGAGCAAGGACCTGCTGTATAGCACAGGGAACTCTATGCTCAGTACTCTGTAATGACCTAGTTGGGAAAAGAGTCTTAAAAAGAGTGGATCTATGTATACGTGTAACTGACTCACTTCACTGTACACCTGCAAGTAACCTGACACTGTAAACCAGCTGCACTCCAGTACAGAGATCTGTTTCTTTCTAGCGCACCTGCGGGCGGGCCTCAGGGTCGAGGGTCCCCAGCCACCTGGTTTGCCCTTCCTGACTTCACAGTGGAGCAGATGCCCTTCCACGGCTGGAAGCGGCAGCCGCATCCAGGGGACAGCGTCCGTGCCACGTGTCTCCATGGCAACGCTGCACCGCCATCCAGGAGCCGCCTGCTTCCTTCCCCACATAGACCCCTTTCCGCTCCATCATTAACAATTCTGGCTCACAAATGCAATCTCTCAGGCTGGGGAGCTGCCAGCTCCCGGCTTCTCTCGTTCACATTCACTGCACTGGGGTGGGGGGTGGGGGCAGCACCACGAAACGTTGCCATGGTGACACTGTGACATCAGAGGAGCCCAGGAGAAGTGAGAGAGAGGTGGTGCAGGCAGGCAAGGCCAGCATTTCCAGGATGCACAGGGCACTCTGAAGGGGGCCTTCAGGCAGCAGGTGATGAGGAGTGGTGAGTGAGCGCGTAAGAAAAGGAACCTAAAAATAAGCCCCTTTCCAAGCAAGGATCCAGAGGCAGCGCTGGGGTCTGTTGTCACAGCGCAAACACCAGCCTAAGTTCACCGCAGAGGGCACGACAAGCTGCTCACTCCACTGAACCGGCTGCCCAGCAGAGACGAGAGGAACCACGGCCGTCCCTTGTGCGCGCTGACGGAGCGCCAGGCGCCTCGCACCTAGCATCGCCATAACCACGGTAACCCCAAGACGCCGGGACTACGACCCCCATTTCACAGACGAGGACACTGAAGGCCGAAGAGGGAAGATACTGGTCCAAGGTCATCAGGCTAGCGCGGGGCAGGGCAGCGACCTTAGCCACGGCTGGCCTAGGCTTGTGCCTTCCCACGCTCTGGGACACCTGTGATTGTGGAACAGAGCTAGCTGTGTCAGGAAGCAGGCTCGGTGAGAGCACCAGCTGCCTGGAGGGGCGTCTGCCCTGGGGAAGGGGCGTCTGCTCCCTCTGCCACTGGAAGGAGGGTGGCTCTGGACAGTATGGGCCGGCACAGGGAGGGTCGTGGAGGCCAGAGGCCTGTGTGACCTCGGGCACGCCCCTGCACCTCTCTGTGCTTGTCAACATAGAAGTAGTTAAGGGAATGGGTTGCCCTGAAGACGAAGAAAGACGGTGCGTGGTCAGGTTCGGTGATGGCCGCAGTGTGCAGGGAAAGGGGAAGCCACCAAAGGGCGTGCTTACTGGTTTGGTGACCTCTAGAGCCGTCATCTCCAAGGTGGGCCGCTCATCCTGACCTTGACTTCTCAGTGCAAGGATCAGATGAGCAGGTGGACCTGCAACGACTTCTGGGGCCCCTGTACCAGCAAGTGCTCAGTCCCCTCAACCTACACAGCGCTGGAGTGCAGAGTGAACCCACTAGCTTGAGCAGTTAACTCGACTGTAAAATGGGGTGACAGGATGTGTCCCTCCTCATGTTTCTGGGGGGCCCTCTGGCTCAGTGCCCACTCAGGTGAGACATGGGAAGGTGACACTCAGGGCTGGCGTCACCATCACCGTCTTCATCACCAGCATCCTTTCGGCCTGGAAATTTTGGGACAGGCCCCAGCGGGCACAGGGCAGCTCTCTCACTGCTCAGAAGGGGTGAACCCAGCGCCCTCACAGAGCTCTGGTGCTCCCCGCACCCCACATACCATGCTGGCGAACAGCTCCCCGTCATCGTCGCAGGCCACCCCTCCGGGGCTGTAGAGCTGAAACCAGCCGTCCTTGCCGGCTCGCACGCTCAGCAGGCACGAGTGGACCTGCGGCAGAGGAGACGCGCTAGGTCAGTCCTGTGCACCCACGAAGACGGGGGCCCATGATCCACGCACTCCAACACCCAAGGCCCAGACGAGCCCCACGCTCATGCTTAAGAAAACTGTTCAACCTGGTTTAGCCCAGACATACCCAGCCTTCTCCTAAATTCCAGGAAAGGCCTTTAAGGAAAAACTGATGATCACACACAGGGGGATCTCCAGCCATCTGCCACCAGCTCCTGGAGATGGACGACCAGGCCCTGGCTTGTCTAGTCACCCAGAATGAAGCCAGTCTTCACTGAATGAAGCCAGACTTGCCCAGTCTGAAGCCCCAGTGAAGCTGGGGCAGAGGGGTGAAGGGACCTCCACAGCGTTCTCCTGTGCCTCTGATAGGGAAGCTGCTTTTCCCTCCTGTCTGGGCCTCTCCCTGCTCGTGTCTCCAAGTCCCCCCTCTTGCACTCTGCTCTCCTTTCTGGAACCTCCGCCCCGCCCCCTCACTACTGCAGTGTCTGCTCCCCGCATCCCTCACCCTCACTTTTGGGGCATCTGTCCCTCCAACCCTGGGGGTCAGCCTCTCCCCTGCTCTACCCTCATGGGCGCCATCCTTGGGTCGGCTCTGCCCCATTGACTACCCCCCCGCTCTGGGACCCTGACACCCTCTTTTAGGAAAACCAGTCTGTGCAGAGCATGGGCAATCTCAATGCCCCCAGCTCTCTCCGCAGCTGTCAGCTCCCTTCCCAGAGTGCCATGTGTCCACCTGTGGGTACGTGCATGTGTGCAAACACGTGTGCGTATGTGGGAGGAACCCCACATCCACCCTGGCCCCAATGTAACTGCAGAGAGAGAGACAGACAAAGGCCTGTGCTCCTCCTCCCCGTCCTTAGCAGAGAGCGAGGCGAGAGCCCCATCACTTCCTTCATGAGTGAAGGCCAACCTGCTGCCAGGAGCCACTTGCCCACAGCCCACTGATCACAACCCCCGCACAAGTAAACAGCACGCAGGGGCGGCCAGGCTGTGATTCCCCTCCGAACGTCAACTGAGTTACTTCAAAGAAATGAGAGATCCAGAGTACGGAACTCTGTGCAGCAGATCCAGCAAATGATTTATAAGAAAACAGCCACTGGCTCCATCTGAGATGGAGAAGGTGGGAAGAGAGGGGAGAGAGGGCAAGCGCAAGGAAGGTAGAGGGGCGTGGGGGAGAGAGGCGGGTGAGGAGGGGAGAGGGGAGGCGAGGCGGGGCGGGGGCCTGCTGCGGGCCGTGTCCTCGCAGGGCAACCCCGCCTGGGAGATGCCGCTCCCGGCACTTGGGCTGCGGCTCCGCTCTGGGAAGCAGTTGGCACCACTTTCATTCATCAACATCAAAGTCTGTTTGAAATAAAGCCTCCCTTTCCGGGAGGACTCAGACTCTGCCTCCAGCAGGGAATGGCTCAGGTTTAAGAGCAGCGGAGGCCATCCCTGGGACCCGGACTCTCAGAAGCTCAGTCTACTGCTTCATGCCTGAGGACCACTTTTGGAGTTGGGGTGGGATCGTGGTGCTTTAAAACTAGATCCTTTCGGATCCTTCCAGAACAAGGCTTTACAGCGTGGCCTTGGCCCCACAGAGAATAACCCCTTCCTCCTCTGCCTTCCTTGTCCTCCGGCTCTGCTGGGGGTGCCTGGGTCCCCCTCTGTCTCTGCCCGGGAGCCAGCCCCCTCATGTCCCAGACGCCATGTGCGGAGAAGGGGCCTGAGCTCCCCAGGGCGGTCCCCTGCAGCCCCTCTCCCCCTCGCCCAGTGTGCATGCTGCAGGGCTGGGTCCTACACAGGCTCCGGAGCCCGACTCCCGGGGTATGGTTCCCGTCCCGGCCAGGGCACCCGTCTTGTGACCCTGGGCAGGTACCTCCAGTTTTCTCAACTCCAAAAAGAGGGTGATTCTGGTGCAAAATAGGAGTGATAAAAGCACCTACTCATAGGGCTGCCATGAGGATTAAACGAGAACGTGTGTGCGCGATGCAGGGTGAGCCCCTCATGAAGGCTGGCTGTTGCCCTTACGCTTGTGTGATGGGAGTATGGCTGGGGTGGGCACCCAGCCCACTCTGAGTCCCCATTCACACACGGGCCCTGGGCTGCAAGGCTTTGCTGCCCTTGAAGGCCACCTGCTGCAGGCAGGGAGCGGCCCCTTGGGGCAGGCCTCGGCCACCGTGCCCGGGGAAGATCCCAGCGCAGTGTCATCCCTGGCCCGCTGCTCTCAGAACAGCAGAGAGGATGTGCCATGATCTCAAATGCAGTTAGAAGTCCTGGTGCCGGCCTGGCTCTAAAGCGAGGCCTATGCTCCAAGGAGAAACCGCCTTAGGAAATACCTCTGGTGAGCCTGCGTTTACAGTAGAACGCTGGCATCACGGGCTGGGCTCAGACACGCGGGGCGGGGGCTGTGTCTGAGCAAAGGCAGGGGAGGGGGCCCGTGTGAACTGTCGGGATGCCCGAGGGGGTCAGGGAGGTGCCAGCAGAGCCATGGGTGCCCTGCTGCAGGTGGGACAGCGTGCCTGCCAGGGACGGGGCGGCCTCACCTCTTGTCGAGGGTCTTCGGCGAACCTCTGAATCACGTACTTCAGTTCCCTGAAAGAGACGGGGTGGGGACAGAGTCGCGCCCGGGGTCCTGGCTGGGGTGGACCGGGATGGGGAGGCTGAGGATGGGATGGGGTGCCAGCTCAGCTGGCAGGATCAGGAGATGCCCGGGCGGGCCTTGAGGGACACATGTCTTGGGAGAACTTCCAAGGGGCACCATCCTCGCCTCCCCGGATGAACGTGCGGAGGACTGGCCGGAAGGACGGCTGGTCGCTGGGGGATGCCTTGTAGCACAGGGGATGTGCATACTGGAAGAGGGTAACGGGTGTTGCCCGAATACTCACTTGGTGAACTTCTCGTGGGCGAGAGCTCTGGAATAGAAACAAGGGGAAGAGTGCAGTGAGCAGGGTGCTCGCGACGACAGCACAGTGGCCCGCAGGCCTGCCTCTGGGGATGGCAGGCCTGGTTCCAGGCACGAACAGGAAGTTGAGCAGGCAACACGGACACTGTGTCCCGACTCGACAGGACATGGTGAGGACGGGAACAGGCTGAGCCCCGGGCCCGCCCCGGTGAACAGGAGCGGCGTTCAGCGGGGTGCACGTGAGCGTGTCTGCACGTGGGCACCAGGGACCCAGGTGTGTTTGTTAATCGCTCCACCGCTGAGGCGCGGCCGCGCTAATTGCCGGCTCGCATCAGAGCGGCGGTCGGGGACCGTTCCTGGGGCAGAGTTGCATCATGGATCATTGTCAGGTGCGTCCCCCGGGCTGTGGGGCCAGGGCTGCCGCCAATGATGCCACTGCCCTTGGGAGTCGGATTTCTCCGGTCTCACGTCCTGGGGGCTGCAGGGACCAGCCAGGCCGGCAAATGGGGCAATTACCGAGGGTAATGTCCCCTTGGAGGGCCGCATTTCATAAACATGGTCTCGTTAATAGGCTCCGCAGAGGGCTCGTGGTGGCCTCCCGGGGCCCGCTGCTTCGCATCTATCAAAACAGAGGCCTGCAGGCATTTTAGGCCCTGGTTACCCTCGTCCAAGGTAAGGAGCAATGGCTGCGCTTTGCTGGAGCAGCCGTGAAGAGATACCCCACGCCCAAGGTAAGAGAAACCCAAGTAAGACGGTAGGTGTTGCAAGAGGGCATCAGAGGACAAACACACTGAAACCATACTCACAGAAAACTAGTCAATTTAATCACACTAGGACCACAGCCTTGTCTAACTCAATGAAACTAAGCCATGCCCGTGGGGCCACCCAAGACGGGCGGGTCATGGTGGAGAGATTTGACAGAATGTGGCCCACTGGAGACAGGAATGGCAAACCACTTCAGTATTCTTGCCTTGAGAACCCCATGAACAGTATGAAAAGGCAAAATGATAGGATACTGAAAGAGAAACTCCCCAGGTAGGTAGGTGCCCAATATGCTACTGGAGATCAGTGGAGAAATAACTCCAGAAAGAATGAAGGGATGGAGCCAAAGCAAAAACAATACCCAGCTGTGGATGTGACTGGTGATAGAAGAAAGGTCTGATGCTGCAAAGAGCAATATTGCATAGGAACCTGGAATGTCAGGTCCATGAATCAAGGCAAATTGGAAGTGGTCAAACAAGAGATGGCAAGAGTGAATGTCAACATTCTAGGAGTCAGCGAACTGAAATGGACTGGAATGGGTGAATTTAACTCAGATGACCATTGTATCTACTACTTTGGGCAGGAATCCCACAGAAGAAATGGAGTGGCCACCATGGTCAACAAAAGAGTCCGAAATGCAGTACTTGGATGCAACCTCAAAAACGACAGAATAATCTCTGTTCATTTCCAAGGCAAACCATTCAATATCACAGTAATCCAAGCCTATGCCCCAACCAGTAACGCTGAAGAAGCTGAAGTTGAACGGTTCTAAGAAGACCTACAAGACCTTTTAGAACTAACACCCAAAAAAGATGCCCTTTTCATTATAGGGGACTGGAATGCAAAAGTAGGAAGTCAAGAAACACCTGGAGTAACAGGCAAATTTGGCCTTGCAGTGAAGAATGAAGCAGGGCAAAGGCTAATAGAGTTTTGCCAACAGAACGCACTGGTCATAACAAACACCCTCTTCCAACAACACACGAGAAGACTCTATACATGGACATCACCAGATGGTCAACACCGAAATCAGATTGACTACATTCTTTGCAGCCAAAGATGGAGAAGCTCTATACAGTCAGCAAAAACAAGACCAGGAGCTGACTGTGGCTCAGACCATGAACTCCTTATTGCCAAATGCAGGCTTAAATTGAAGAAAGTAGGGAAAACCACTAGACCATTCAGGTATGACCTAAATCAAATCCCTTAGGATTATACAGTGGAAGTGAGAAATAGATTTAAGGGCCTAGATCTGATAGATAGAGTGCCTGATGAACTATGGAATGAGGTTCGTGACATTGTACAGGAGACAGGGATCAAGACCATTCCCATAGAAAAGAAATGCAAAAAAGCAAAATGGCTGTCTGGGGAGGCCTTACAAATAGCTGTGAAAAGGAGAAGCGAAAAGCAAAGGAGAAAAGGAAAGATATAAACATCTGAATGCAGAGTTCCAAAGAATAGCAAGAAGAGATAAGAAAGCCTTCTTCAGCGATCAATGCAAAGAAATAGAGGAAAACAACAGAATGGGAAAGACTAGGGATCTCTTCAAGAAAATCAGATATACCAAAGGAACATTTCATGCAAAGATGAGCTCAATAAAGGACAGAAATGGTATGGATGGACCTAACAGAAGCAGAAGATATTAAGAAGAGATGGCAAGAATACACAGAACTGTACAAAAAAGATCTTCACAACCCAGATAATCACGATGGTGTGATCACTGACCTAGAGCCAGACATCCTGGAATGTGAAGTCAACTGGGCCTTAGAAAGCATCACTACGAACAAAGCTAGTGGAGGTGACGGAATTCCAGTTGAACTATTCCAAATCCTGAAAGATGATGCTGTGAAAGTGCTGCACTCAATATGCCAGCAAATTTGGAAAACTGAGCAGTGGCCACAGGACTGGAAAAGGTCAGTTTTCATTCCAATCCCAAAGAAAGGCAATGCCAAAGAATGCTCAAACTATCACACAATTGCACTCATCTCACATGCTAATAAAGTAAGGCTCAAAATTCTCCAAGCCAGGCTTCAGCAATACGTGAACCGTGAACTTCCTGATGTTCAAGCTGGTTTTAGAAAAGGCAGAGGAACCAGAGGTCAAATTGCCAACATCCGCTGGATCATGGAAAAAGCAAGAAAGTTCCAGAAAAACATCTATTTCTGCTTTATTGACTATGCCAAAGCCTTTGACTGTGTGGATCACAATCAACTGTGGAAAATTCTGAAAGAGATGGGAATACCAGAACACCTGATCTGCCTCTTGAGAAATCTGTATGCAGGTCAGGAAGCAACAGTTAGAACTGGACATGGAACAACAGACTGGTTCCAAATAGGAAAAGGAGTTCGTCAAGGCTGTATATTGTCACCCTGCTTATTTAACTTATATGCAGAGTACATCATGAGAAGCTGGACTGGAAGAAACACAAGCTGGAATCAAGACTGCCGGGAGAAATATCAATAACCTCAGATATGCAGATGACACCACCCTTATGGCAGAAAGTGAAGAGGAACTCAAAAGCCTCTTGAGGAAAGTGAAAGTGCAGAGTGAAAAAGCTGGCTTAAAGCTCAACATTCGAAAACGAAGATCATGGCATCTGGTCCCATCACTTCATGGGAAACAGATGGGGAAACAGTGGAAACAGTGTCAGACTTTATTTTTCCGGGCTCCAAAATCACTGCAGATGGTGACTGCAGCCATGAAATTAAAAGACGCTTACTCCTTGGAAGGAAAGTTATGACCAACCTAGATAGCATATTCAAAAGCAGAGACATTACTTTGCCAACAAAGGTTCGTAGAGTCAAGGCTACGGTTGTTCCAGTGGTCATGTATGGATGTGAGAGTTGGACTGTGAAGAAGGCTGAGCACCGAAGAATTGATGCTTTTGAACTGTGGTGTTGGAGAAGACTCTTGAGAGTCCCTTGGACTGCAAGGAGATCCAACCTGTCCATTCTGAAGGAGATCAGCCCTGGGATTTCTTTGGAAGGAATGATGCTGAAGCTGAAACTCCAGTACTTTGGCCACCTCATGCAAAGAGTTGACTCACTGGAAAAGACTGATGCTGGGAGGGATTGGGGGCAGGAGGAGAAGGGGATGACAGAGGATGAGATGGCTGGATGGCATCACTGACTCGATGGACGTGAGTCTGGGTGAACTCTGGGAGTTGGTGATGGACAGGGAGGCCTGGCGTGCTGCGATTCATGGGGTCGCAAAGAGTCGGACACGACTGAGCGACTGATCTGATCTGATGGAGACAGAGCCTTCCCCTCGGGCCATTATCCATCAGACAGCTTTCTCCCTCTTCCCCAAGATAAATTCAATATCAGGATGAGGACCATCCAGAGAGACTGAAGGGTCCATTTCTGGCCCAGCTCACTGTGGAGCGAGATCACCGTCATGGGGATAACAAGGGAGCGTTCAGCATCTGGCTGTACCCCAGACGGAGTGGTCCCACTCGCGTTATCTTCACTCTGGTCCTCAGAGACAGGACGGGCAGGCGCCCAGCTCCATCTGATGCTCTGTAAGCAACGCTAACTTGACTGCCTGAAGGCCAGTGCAGAGAGCTTTGTATTCGTGGCCCAGTGAAGCCATCCAACCATGCAATGAGGTGGTGTCCCCATTCTTCGGGGTGGGGATGTGAACATTCCTGGAGTCCCACGGCCGAGGACCAACACTTCCACCTCCCTTTGTCATCTGTGGTGTCCCCAGGTGCGTCCCATGACCTGACCAGTCCCCCCACTAAGGCCAGGGTGGACGACGAAGGTTGTTCTCTTAGGCCAAAGGTTTCCAGGGACGTGTGGGGGACTTACTCTTTGGGGAATGGAATGGGTTGAAGCAGGCTGGCCAGAGATGGTCTCCAGTCATCATAGTCTGACCTGGAAAGAGAAGGGGTGACGGTCAGGTCTGGTCTGGACCCGGGGAGGTTAACGGTGCGTCATCACTGAGGGTCAGAGATGGGGCGAGAGTCAGGCAGGGACCACAATGGCTCTGACTCTTCTCGGTCACCTTGGCTCCCAGGGACCCTGAGGGACAAGCACGTGCCATCTGCAATGTGGCAGCGGGGCCTGTCAAGCCTGTCCAGAGACTTGGCCACGGCCACCGAAGGGGCCAGCCCCCCAGCTCCCGGACTCCACGTCCCAGCTGCTGCACCCAGCTCCCAGACCACCATTCAGCTGTGGGCTGGAACGTGCCCCCGCAGATTCACACGTTGAAGGCCTAACCCCGAGGCCTCAGTAGCTTTACACAGGTGGGGCCTTCAAAGATGAGAGCAAGGTAAACTGGGATCACTGGGGCGGGCCCCGATTCAACCCGACCAGTGTCCCCATAGGCAGAGCTCGGGACACAGATACACAAAGAGGGGTGACCACCTCCCAGCCAAGCAGAGTGGCCTCAGGCAAAACCAACAGTAGCCACACCTTGATTCCAGAGTGCCAGCCCCTCCGGAAATGAGAGAAAATGCACTTTTGTTGTTTCTTAGCCCCCAGGTCTCTGTGAGAGCCTGGCCTAAGCAGAGGGTGGCCCCAGGCCCCAGACCTAGCTCTTGGTCCTATGGCCCCAGGACTCGGTTGTGTATAGAGTTCGATGGTTTTTTGTTTTGGGGTGTTTTTTGCTGTACCCCGCAGCTTGTGGGATCTTACTTCCCCAACCAGGGGTTGAACCTGGGCCTCTGGCAGGGGTAGCGCAGATCCTACCCCTGGGAATTCCCAGAATTCAGTTTCTCAACCTTCTTTCCAGGAGCCAGGCCTTCCTGTTCCCCGCCCCAAGGGACTTTCTCAACACTTCCCCTAACTGTGTTCTCAGCATACAGTATCTGTTTATATGCCACGTGTCTGCCTGTACTTTATTCCCAAAAAAGGAGGAAGATCTTTTCACCCAGCACGGTTTAGATAAGCCCCGGGTCGGGAAGTGCTCCCAGCCCTCCTTCCTCCACACAAAGCGGCGATAGTGGGGCAGCCTGGGTCCCACGCACACGCTGGAGTGAGCTGAGGGAAAACGCAAGCCCTGGACGCACGGGAAAGGATTCCCAGAAAGGCTCGTGAGCCTGAGATACGTCCTTGGGGTGGGCCCAGCTGAGGTCTACTGAGCCCTTTACCAGGCCGTGTGCTGGGCACAGCCTGGCTCTCTGAGTCCCCAGGACAGGCTCCTGAGGACGGGAGGACCACACCTGCCCTCTAGGTGAGGAAGTGAGGCCTGGAATGCCTCCCCACCCGGCCGAGTTCAGGCAGCCGGGAGACTGGGAGCGAGGATACCCAGCCAGGCCCTCAGACTCCAGTGGCAAGACTGGGTGTCCACTGCCCGGGGCGGGGGGTGCTGGGCTAAGGGAACCCCTGTCAGGACGTGGAAACCCCTCTGACCTCAGACCTGCCGTCGCCGATTTCGGTAGGTGCCTCGTCTCCCTCTGAACCCATCCCCCCGCCCCCACATGTCACTGACTCACTCATGGTTTCTAGACAAATTTAAGAATAATCGGTGCAAACGCTGTAGACAGCACCCGTCACAAGCCAGAGGCTATTCCAGGCACATGTGTGGATCAGACCTGCGTTCCTCCAGGGTACCCGGTAAGCTCATCATTCTAAAGCCAAGAAGACTGAGTCTCGGTGAGCACAGGCCCAAGGTCACATGGTCACTGTGACTCGGGAGCCTGGCTCCTGAGTCCGTGGTCCGGCCCACTGTTTCCATCTGCAGAGGCAGGCCCATTCCCGTTCTCAAAAAGGGGCACGTACTAGTTTTTCTTGTGGTTTAAGAAAGATGACAAAAAATGCTCAGTGTGGAAAGGCTGCTAATACAGAAAATTCTAAGCAATGTTTAAATCCTCCATAATCAGAGTGGACACGGACTTGGGCAAGCTCCAAGAGATAGTGAGGGACAGGGAGGCTGGGCGTGCTGCAGTCCATGGGGTCGCAAAGAGTCGGACACGACAGGGCAGCTGAACAATAACCACAAACCAGAGTGGGTGTCAGAGGCCCAGGCCGGGGTCGGGCCGGGACTGTGGGTGCCTGCCGGGCTCCCGGGTGGGATCTGCCTGGCCCGGGGCTCACTCCTGAACGGAAGGGGACGTCACACCACTGCTTGGTGAACAGCATGCGTCACCTGGTGCCAAGTGGGCAGCTGGGCTGGGGTCTGGGTGGAAGCGGGTGCCCAGCCCAGCACGGCAGCTCAGGCAGGACCAGGAGGAGAACCAGGGGTGAAGGACGAGGGGGAGGGCCTTGTCCTTCCTGGCCGCAGTCCTGCCCAGCTCCAAGTCTGTGGCCGGCTCCTGGACCTGCTCCAAACGCCCAGTGTGACCAGTCTGGAGGCTCCAGTGGCAGTGTCGGGCCGAGGCCGGGTGCGCAAGCCGGGGCCTGGCCAGGCCCATGGGATGGGGTGGGACCCCGTGGTCAGCAGGGCGCCTGTCGCGAGCACCCTGAGAGCAGGGCCGGCCTCCAGGCTGGCAGGCCAGGCCGGCCTGTTGGGGGGCAGGGAGAGCTGCCAGTCAGACTGGGAGGACTGAGCCCAGCCCAGGAAGCACAGGACAGCCAGGCCTCCCCAGGCTCAGGGAGGGGGGCGAGGGTGGAACAGGGGCCCTTAAACATCCTCAAGGCCTCTGGTGCGCCCTGGGGGCCAAACAGCATGCACGGACTCCCCTAACCCCTGCTTACGGAGGCGAGACAGGCCCAGAGAGGCCAGGACGCCTGCTGAAGGTCACGGAGCTGACGAGGGAGAAGCTGCACTTGAATCAGACCCAGGCCTCCGGCCCCGCGCCGCTCCACGAGGGGTTCAGCGCCGACGTGACCAAGGACTTCCTTTCGCGGGCGCGGGTAGATTGCGGGTGGGTAACACCGGGGTCAAGCTGGGCCGGGGAGGCGGGGGACGCAGGAAGTGAGGGCAGGGTAGCTCTGAGGGTGTGGGCAACCGCCCTGACCTGGCAGGAGACAGTGCACTTGGGCAGATCTGCGGCCCAGCTCGACCGGTGCCATGAAACTGGGGCTCTGTGCCGTCCCCGGATGAGGTGCCTGGGGAGACACCCCAACCAGAGATGCTGGGGCCACACGAGCCTCTCAGAAGCACATGGGTCTGGGTCAGGCAGGCCTGGTCCTGACGGCAGCCTGCACGCAGCGTCTGACCCGAACCCGGGTCCCTTGCAGCCACACCCTGCAGGGTGGCTCCCTGAGGTGGAGGTGGGGTCCTCAAAGGGGCTCCAGGGTTGGGGGGGTGGTGAACTAGGGCAGAGCGAAGCCTGGGGGACCGGCGGGAGGTCCACGGCCTTCCTGGAGGACCGTGAGCAGGGCACCTGGGGTGAGGCAGACCAGGGTGCCAGGAGGGTGTGGCAGGGGAGCTCGCCCTGCCCTGCTCCTGCCGTCACACGCACAACCATCTGCTCCCTCAACAGGCCAACCAGCTGGCCCAGGGATTAAAATCCACAGTGAGAAACGAGTGGCCATTATCTCTGCGGCCGGCAACCTGGGCAAAGCCCCGTTCTTGGCCCCGTCACCCCGCTGGGGACCTTCCCGGGTTGCAGGCGGATCCAGGGTTCTCGGGTGCACCAGGGAGCGTCTGGACTCTACTGAGCGGCCACGTGCCCCAGGAATTTGTATCTGCAAGGTTCCAAACAGATGGGTCCACCTACTCGAACACGTACACTGCGCACACACGTACAGATGTGAGTTTCTGCTGCTCTGCCAGCAACATCTAAAACCCTCGCCAGAGGCCCACGTGCAGAGACGCTGACTGTGGGGACCAGGTACCCATCCTCACCACAAGCCCGCAGGTGCTAGGTGCTGTGGCGGACACGAGGCACGCAGGAATTCACTGAACGCTCAAGGCAGCCCTGGGGGCCGGAACGCACTGACCAGGAGGACCATCCTTAGTTCACAACTGGGAAACCAAGGCCCGGAGAGGCAGACTCAGAGTCCTAATGCATCTCATCAGTTAGATGTGGACTGATGTGCAACCAAGGAGGTGGTCCTTCCACCCCTGCCCCACAGGGAACCCAGCTCGCGATCCTGAGTCCCACTGGGCGGACAGCGGCTGGTAGAGGGTGAGCTGGTAGTGGTCGCGTCTGGGGCCCGGGGACCCTCGTGAGGACAGAGGATGCTGGCTGGGTTCTAGTCCACCGCACCCCAGAGCCTCATCAGACTCTGTGGCTTCATCCTGGCCCCTCACCTATAACAGCCCCTCTCTCCATCTCTCAGCCTGCCGGAGGCTATTTCAGCCATTCTTATCTGCCAGGGTCTCCAGTCTCCCCGCTTCCTTGCACCAAACCCTTGATGTTTCCCCTCTGCAGAGCTGTGCCGTCCGACACGTCTGGCCGAGCAAGTTCTTCACCGAGCAGGGCTGTCCTGGGCCATGTCCCCAGCACCTGCCTTTTACATTCTGGTCACGAGTATGTTTCTTGGTCACTAGAACAACCCCAAGTCCATCTGCATTTTCCCTACGGGCCCCAGAAGGGTGAGGCATCTTCCAGCTGACCCTAGCCCATTGAGGCCTCTTTCAAAATCCAGGTGTTTGCAAAAGTAACAAGCAGGCAGACAGATTCGAGCTGATGAGAAAATGGCCAACATGCCCATCTAGCCCTCGTGACGGCAGCTTTTCTCTTCCTGGACAGAAGGACATCCCTCGGCCTGCCGCGGCACTTGTGCCTAGAGATTCCCACGCTCCACCCCACTGGGCGATGCCACTGCTTTCAGCACTTGGCACTACTGGGATGCAGAGGCTTCGAGCAAAGGGGCCCTGGCATTTAGCACAGAACCCGCCCCTCTGGGCGTGCAGTCAGTGTTTGATGAAAGAATGCATGGAGAGATGGGTACATGAATGTGTGAACTGCACATACGTGCCCAGCAGGCTAAGAGCTGGACTCCAGATGACTAGAGGCCAAAGCTTGTCTGTCTGACTCCCAAGTGCATGTTCTTCCCATCGTCCTACCCAGCCTGGCCCTCACACCATGATTTCAGTGTCAGCCCTGACCTGTGCTGGGCTCTTCCTTTGCAAGAGTCTCCGGGGAGCTGATTGTGGCCTATGTTCCTTTCTGAAGGTGTCAGACTCGAACGGTTTGCAGGCATTCCGGTGGGCAGGCCACTAACCGGGACTCTCGCCCACTCTCTCAGGACAGAGAGGCGCCTGCTCCTTGTGGATGCGGTCTGCCAGGCTGGGCCCTGGCTCTGGGCAGGGCTTCTCTGGACCCCACAATGTGCTGGAAAGACCCCTCAATTTCACACGAGAGCCTCTGTTCTTTCATTGTCTACACACGACTCTCATCTAGTGAGCCGTCCTATTGATCACAGCAGTCCACTCTCACCAAGTCCTAAATTCTTCTCTCTGAGGAAAACACCCACTTCACAGATGAGAAAACCGAGGCCCCGAGAACACAGCAGACTAAGTCCTATGGCAGCACTTCCTCAATTCTCAGATGCACGTTTCTTGCAAACTGAGTCTGCACTGAATCCCATAATTTTTTCCCCCTAAGTGCTGTTATTAAATAGATGATGTGTCTCAGTCCCAACAGTACCTTAAAATAGAGGAAATACAGTTGTTGTTCTTACTGAAAGTACAGTAACCCCCATCTGCCCGGTACTTGTGCCTGGGGGGTGCTTGCTCTGTGCTGTACCCGGGCCTTCTCTGCTTGGAGGCAGCTATGACGCAGAGAGGGCGTGTAACCAGCCCCCGGTCCCAAGTTGACACGGACATCCCCAGCCCCTGAACCCAACAGCCTGACTCTGAGTGTGTGCTTCTTCCAGCGGATCATGCTTTGGAGGTTTTGCGGATTTGACAGATGTGAGGCCTTCTGGTGGGCCAGGGACTCAAGCAGGCGGCAGAGTTAGCAGAGGAGAGCGGCCAGGAGAAGTAATCAGGCCCAAACTGTGCTCTGAGCACCCCCATGGGGAAAAGGGCCTCAGGAAGTGTGCACCCTGCTTCGTGGAGACCCCCGAACTCGGCGGGAGGGGCTGCTCCGAGTGGCGGTCAGGAACACTGCCCGGTGGGCCCCCCAACCCCCACCCACGACCTGGCAGCTGGGCGGTGTGGGCAGGCAGGAGGTCTGGAAGCAGATTAGGAAGAACAGAGTCTTCATTCATGAATGTGTTTACAAAGAAGGGAAAAAAAAAAATGAGTGTCAACTGTGTGATGAAACTCAAACCCTTAGTGCTTAATGAGAAATATGGGTCAGGGCCCAGGCCACCACAAGGCCCAGGAGCTCCAGGTGTCTGCAGAGAACAGTTGGACTCAGGGGTCCAGGGAGGAGACCAGGGCCCAGCCAGAGGAGGAGGCGGGACCGCGCTGCTCTGTCCCTCGGAGGGCTGGCTGCCACCCCGGGAGGAGGTGGGCAGTTCTTCAGCCTCAAACTGAGATGCGTTCTGGGGGGTGCTCTCTGGGCAGAATCTGGGATTTGCTTTGGGCATTGCTAAATGCACGTGCACTCTGGGCTGGCCTTGGCTGCCAGAACTATGAGCCAAGCTGGGCTGAGCCCTGGGAGAGTCCTGCCTCCTCTCAGGGGCCAAAGCAAGGGCTGAGGGGGCCAAAGCAAGGGCTGAGGAAGAGTCTGAGGGGGCTGCATCCAGCTGCCTCCAAACACGAGAAGCCATTGCTTAACGTGTGCATATGTGCATGCATGTGTGTGCACAGGTGTGTATCTGTGTGCACAGGTAGGTGTGTGTGTGCCTGTGCGTGCATGCACGTGCTCACCCTCACAGACACCACAGGCTCCTCAGAGTCCCACAGCCGAGGCTCAGGAAGGGGCATGCACAGGCCCGGAGCACCCAGCTCAGAAGCACCACCCAGAGCAGATCGCGTCTCCTGGCTCCCGCCCAAGGCTCCTCCCACCAGCCAGGCACGCAGACCCTCATCTGCACAGCACGCTCCTCCCTGCCCACCGGATGAGGCTATGGGACACAACACCACGTACACACCATGCACACGGAGCATGCATAGATCACGCAATACACTCACGTGCTGGCTCATGGGCACCTCTGCACACATACACAGAGAAACACACACATACTCCAGCTCTTGTGCACAGTGTTCACACCCACACGTGAGCACTCAAGAGCTACGCATGCACAGAAGCAGCACAAGCACCCAGACACAACCACACTTGTGTACATGCACTTGAAACACACATATGGGCTTCTTAGAGGCATCCACATCCATCCCACATCCAGCTCGTGTATGCAGACAGTCACACACACGGAGGCAACCACTCACACGCTGTCGTGCCCTCATACATCCAAAGGCACTCACACGCACACGAGGGCAATCACAAACTCAGAATGAGCCCACACCTTACACAACACGCCGAGGTGTCCACACACAGACACACTCGGGTACCGCGTACTGCAGCGCACCCTGGGCAGGCGTGTGCACTCACAGATTCTCAGACTCATGGACACATGTGTGGACATCCTGCTTGTGCCATGCCTGACACACGCACACACAGAGCCTGGCCTGCACTCCCAACACCCCCAAAACCTGTGCCCTCACGCCCTATGTCTGCATCCTGTGCACCCACACTCATGCGTGTGCACACTCAACTCACACCCCCAGCTGTGAGCCCCTCCCCCCACCCCAGGCGCCTGGCCGGCGGGGTCACTCACAGCAGCTTGAGGATCTCCACGTAGCAGCCGAGCGTGCGGTCGGCCTGCGGGCCCAGCTCGATGCTCATGGTGCTGCAGGCGGGGCTGACCATGAGGCAGTCGATGAGGTTGGGCTCGTTGTCGTCGCCCGCGCTGGCCGTCAGCGCCGGCTTGGCAGTGCTGGCGGGCTCCACCTCCACGTGGATCTCGCTGGAGGCCACGACCACTGACTTGAGCCGCGCCTCGGACAGCGTGGCTTCCTGAGACACCAGGTCCGGGCTTGGGTGCAGAAGGCGCAGAGGTAAGGTGGGCTTCCGGTCGCAGGGCTGCTGGCAGCCGTTCCGGATCTCCTTCAGGCTGGGGGAGTTGTCACGGCTGCGGGAGAGGCGGGGAGGGCCGTGAGTGCGGCCCTGGGGGGGTCCCGGACCTCACGGGCAGGGCTGCACCTGCTCGGTGCCTCCTGCAGCCCCAGATCGGGTGGGGGGCCGGCTCCCACCCACCAGCGAGCGCACACAGGCCTGCTCAAGGCCTGCAGACAAGGAGAGGTGGAGGTTCAGAGGTGGCATCTGAACTGGGCCGCCTGTCACTAGGGCACATGCTGGCGTCCCCACACGCAGCAGGTGGTTGACACACGATTGTGAATGAGTGAATGCTGACCTCTCTACTGATCCGTAAGGCTCAGTACTGACTCGGCGTTCACCTCCACCAAGACGCCTTCTGGACATACCTTGGAGACCTCCTAGCGATCTGGCTTCCAGTTGCTTCCTGTGGTCTAACTGTCCCCTCCGGCTGAGGCCATAAGGTTAAGGTCCTCGGGACAAGCCCCAAGCCCCGCCTCTGCCACCCTATCCCTGCTGGCTGAGAAAGCTCAGCGTCTGCTCTCCACCGCAGAACACCCTTCCAAGGGACCCCAAACCTCAGATTCTGGTCCCCTGTGGTCCGCAGGTCACTCCTATCTGCAGCACCCCACCACTCTTGGCTAACTGCCCAGAATAGCCTCTCCACCACCTAGAGGAATGACGCGTGTGCAGAGGGTTAACAGGTGTTAGCTGGGAAAGGGTGGTGTGGCATCCCTGAGGTCACACGTGAGTGGGACATGCTGGGCCTCTTTACGGCAGGACTCGTCAGAGCATCGGGGAGGTAAAATGCCCCCTCCCTGGGTGCTTCCAAATACTGCGAGGTGGCACTGCAGAATGAAGGGAACTCCAGCAGTGGGCGTCCTTTGTTGGTGCCCCTGGGCTGGCACGGTGCCGAGCGCTTTCACACAGACATTCTCAGATATCTCTGAAGAGGAGGAATTACTCTCTCCACATTACAGATGAGAAAAGATGCTACCAGAGGTCAAATGACTACCTAGATGGCACAGCTTGTTAGTGGGGAGGCGGGACTGGGATGTGAAACCAGGCTGCTGCCTCCACTTCTAAGATGCAGGATGAGCCTATGCAGGTCCACCTCCTCCAAGCAGTCTTCCCTGATTTCCTCCACCTGCCATTCTCACCCTTCCTGCCCCTGTACCAGAGCTCTCCACCCCTGGTTGGACACCAGTATCCCCTGGGGCACTTCTAAACATCCCGAGGTCCCATTAGGTTTGACTCTCTGAGGTGGAGTCCGGACACCAGTAAGGTTTGGGGCTCCCTGTGTGTGCTGTCAAGGTTGAGGCTGCTGCTCTCAGGGACTCAGAGCACAACAATGTGACCACAAACAGCTGCTTGTCCCAACCCTCCCTAAATGGGCCACACGCACGTGGCTATGTGTCCAAAGAGACGTGCACGCTCCTTGTGCACGTGGGCCAGGCATACAACTCACACCCACCGCATTCAGAGGGCCCAAATGGTCTAGCACATGCCATGAGCCAGGTCTGAGCAGAGCCCACCAAGGATGTTTGATAAATACACTCTAAGCTTTGCTGCTGAAAAAAACAAAACCCTTGAGCTGAAGTCCAAGAATTCTATGGCTCATGGAACACTGTGTGTGGTCCGTGGTGGGGGCGCACTAGCTGACTCCAGGGGCTCGGAGCCGACTTGCTACCCAAAGGCTCAGCTCCATCCCTTTCGCCTCTGCTGGGATTTAGGAGTGGATTTTCAAGGCTGTTTGGCTCAGACTGGGTGATTTTCCAGCGAGCTACGCTAACCTGGGTCAGCTTGTCTGTTCTTTTGTGTATGAGGACATTGTGTACCCACAGAGAGCGCCGCGGACAGGCCCGGAGGACGGCGTGGGGCTCTATCTTCCAGGGACTGACCAGCAGGGTGGGGGGACCTGAGCCCAGGAAAGGTCTTGCAGCCCGCGGCGTGACTTCCTGGAAGGGCTCACGGTGGCTCTCAGAACCCAAGCTACTTTGGGCCTCGAAGCGGGGCTGTCTTGAGTAGGGAGTTGGAGCCGCCCGTGTGGGCTGGGGAGGGCACCAGGGCCCGCTTCACCCTCCCCAGGCCTCCAACCTGGGCACCGAGTTGCAACCACTGCCTAATGGTATGCCCAAGGTCACGCTTGGCCTCTGCAGCAGTGGCGAGAGGGGATTCCAGAAACGGACATTAAGTCCTTTCTCTACTTAAAACCCACAGGTGACTACAATGCCCTTAGAAGAAAACCTCTAAGGCAGGTACAGCCCTGCCACTCAAAGAGTGGTCCCTGAGCAGCAGCGCCAGCGCTCCTGGGGGTCTGTCAGGTAAGCAGGCCTGGCAGGAGGACCCCAGGAGCAGCTCGGCGTGGAAGGTGGGAGACGCTCAGCAGTGCAGGTCCCTCCGTGGCCCGGCCTTCCTTTCCAACTTCATCTTCCGCCTCTGTCCCTCTCTCTGCTCGGGTCACAGCCAGTTTCCCTCACTACCTTCCCTGCAGGGGCCTTTCGCCTGAAGCAGCTCACCCCTGGAGCTTGCCAAGAATGCAGATTCCCGGGCCGGGCCCAGAGATGCGGCATCCAGGAGTCTGCATTTGAAATAATCTGTCCAGGCGACTGTGAAGCAGGCGCTTAAGGACCACCAATAGACGACACGTGACCACTGGCCGGCCCACCTGCTCCGCCAGGCCTGGGTGCCTGCCGGTCCCCTGCCTGGGTCCTCCTGTCCCGCCTCCAGCCCCGCTGACAGCCAGGATGTGTCAGTTTAAGCATCACCGCTCCGCAGAACCCCTTCCTCTCTTTCCCCTAGAGCAGGGGTTCTCAGCTCTGGCCACACACGCCATTTACCTAAGGTGTTAAAAAAAAAACAAAACACCAAACAGAACCTGATGCCAGGAGCATTCCAACTAAATCAGAGTTGCAGTGGGTGGGGCCCAGGCACCCTTTTTTCCTTTTCCTTTTAAAGATATAACCAGTGGGACGTTGGTAAATATCTCACAACCAACTCTGCAGAAAATAGGAGCCCTGAGGGGTAGTGCCTGCTGATTTTCCTGGAATAAATACTCCCACCGTGACCGATTCAACGGCCAACGTGCCATCCCTGACTGTGGGATCCGAACATGCCAGGGCTCCAGCACACCCCTGGGGTGATGTCAGTCCAGGTGAGTCCACAGATCTCAGGTGCAGTGCTCTGTGACTGTCACAAGTTCCCTGGTGTAACAGACAGCCACCAGACCAGGGTTCCTCCACGCGGACATGCCTGATATTTGCTCCCAGACAGTTCAGGTAATTCCTGGGAGGACGAGGGGGCTGCCCCATGCAGGGCAGTGAGTTCAGCAGCATCCCTGACCTCCACCCACTCTTTCAGCAGCACCCCTCCTTCTGCAACTCAAGATGTCTCCAGACGCTGCCAGATATGCCTTGGGGGTCAAAGCTGCCCCCCAGCTGAGAACCACTGACCATGGTCAAGACGTGAAACTTTTCTGAGGCCCAGAAGCTCGTCTCACGCCTAACTCCCCACCTGCCAGCAGCCACTATTCTGGCCTCTATCACCCTGGATTTGTTTTCCTGTTCTTGCACTTTAAGGAACAAGATTTACACTCTATAGCTTCTTCTGTTTCACACTGTGTTTGGGAGATTAATCCCCGGCTTGCCGGGTGCACTGGTTCGTTCCTTCTCGCTGCCCTGCGGTATTCCTCCGTGTGAACAGACCACAGCTTATCCGCGTGTCTGCCCTAGGACACTGGGCTCGAGGCAGATCTCAGTTTGGGGCTGTGACTAACAACGCTGCTATAAACCTCGTACTTGTCTCTCGATGGATGAAGCCCAGCGATGAGGAGCTGCGTCCCAGGGTTTACTTTATGCTTAGCTTCATGCAGGCTTCAGCGCCCTCTTGGGTGACTGAAGTGCACCCGGGGTTGTAGACTGTCAGCGGGGCTGGAGGCTGTCAGCGGGGCTGGAGGCAGGACAGGAGGACCCAGGCAGGGGACCGGCAGGCACCCAGGCCTGGCGGAGCAGGTGGGCCGGCCAGTGGTCACGTGTCGTCTATTGGTGGTCCTTAAGCGCCTGCTTCACAGTCGCCTGGACAGATTATTTCTTTGTAGCGCCCTCTTGGGTGACTGAAGTGCACCCGGGGTTGTAGACCACGTGAGTGATGCCTCTGGCTCCTTTCATCACAGCCCCAACCTCGCCACTCGCTTTCTCACTCCCCGCCCCCTCCGTCCACCGTTTCACCAGCCACTCGGGGGGCGGCTGCTTCACTCTTGTGCCGTCAGCACCTGGCACCCCATGGATCCTCACTAAATGAGTGTTGGAGGGCAGGGGATCTTGTGGGGAGAGTGGTTAAGACTCCACACACCCAATGCAGGGGGCCTGGGTCGATCTCCAGTCAGAGAACTAAGACCCTGCATGCTGTGTGGCACAGCCAATAAGACCTGCCCCCACCCAAAAACAAAAAAAAGAGAAAGGATGAGAGAAGGATGAAGGTGGTCACTGGCATCTTCAGGTCCCTCTGTGTGCAACAGTGTGCCTCGTTTGTAATTCTGGTTCTTTCTCCTGGGGGGCATCTGGGAGAGAGATTCCATTCTGCATCCCGAGTCAGGGAATCCCTGCTCCAGGGCACCCAGGCAGAGCCGTGGAGACTCAGAGGGAAAACTCTGGGAGGTGCCGTTTCCTGCTCCTGCCCAGAGACCTGAGTCCCAGCTTGGGTGTCTGCAGAGTGAGCTGGGGAGGGAGAGGCTGCGGGAGCAAAAGGAGCCTGAGAGTGTGTGACATCCCTGATGCGCCTCCTACTTCCTGGGGTGGCCTGCGTTTGACACGCATGCGCATCAGCTCCAGAGGCGCAAGCTGCGAGGCCAGGGCACGTGACCACCTGTGTACATGGGGAAGCCGAGGACGGCTGTACAGGCTGTGTACTACTCTCAACCTCCTCCTCCTCTTTTTTTTTTAAAAAAAACATAAGCTGCTGTAGAGCGTGAAACAGGCACTCAGGAATGACCGGCAGGACATCTGCATGTTGCCCAGTTCACTCAGGCTTTCAGCGATGCTCCACTGCCTCTTCTTTAAGGACTGAAATACATTCCTGTGGCGGCCCCGGCTCTAGTGCTGCCTGGACACGACTTGGCCCTCTTGGAGTTGCGCAGTGCCCCGCATGAACAACTGGACACGGCTGCTGCTGCAGATGCCGCCTGCGCCCTGCACGTCATATCTTCCCTCATGGCCCCAGAGATCACCATACGAAGTTCATATGACTAATGGCACCTATGTCACTCTGCATCCTAGGAGCCAACCTCGACCCGGGAAGAATGGGAGCTGGTAACTACCCACCCTGGCGTCATCATCCCTCAGTGGGAGGGCTCTGAGAAAGTCTCATGGTCTCCCGGGAGGCCCCGAGGGCGCGCTCAGGGGCCTCCCGGGCTCCCTCCCACGGCCTTCAGGGGGTTAGCTCCCTCACAAGCCAAGCCGACGCACCCAAGCCCTGGGGGACCCAGGACAGTGGCTCTGCCACGCCCTCTTCCTGTCACACAGGCCCGAGGCTGAGAAATCTTCAGGATAGACATGTGTCCCTAAAGACGAGCCAACACGACAGCTTCAGTGTCAGCTTCTCCGGTCATAGCCTGGGTCTGGGCCCTGGCACCAGGGAGCATGGGGGTTTGGCAGACGCACTGGGGGCAGCTCCAGTGGAAGCCACTCCACCCTCCCGGCCGGCCAGGTGTATACAGACCCCCATCCCTGGACAGAGCGTGTCCCACCCAGGCCCTCCTGAGGCCGAGGGCACTGACCTGTTGATGAACTCTTCATAGCAGGAGTAGATGGCGGCCAGGCACACGGCCACCAGGTTGGGCAGGACCCGGGGATGGGGGCAGTGCCCCGTGGGGCCATGCATGCTGGAAAAGAGCAGAGGGCCGGTGAGCGAGCAGCTGTGGGGGCACCGCCCAGGGCAGGGAGGTGGGGGGTGGGACAGGGCAGCCCCAGTCCTCTGTGGGGAGGTGGCAACCCTGGGATCTGGGTCCTGGGCTCCACTGTGCACAGGCATGAGGTCTAAGTTCCGGGCCGGGGATCCCTGGGTTCAGGGAGCCTGGGTTCCAGCCCGGCGGAGCACCTTGGCACACTCTGTAAACTCTCCACTCTTTCCTCAGCTCTGGAATGGAGACATCGGCCCCCTCCTCATTTCGGGACCCAGTTCCCTAACTCAGGGGATGATGTCACCTACAGGGGCCAGGCAGCCTGTGACCAACACGTTTATGCCCAGTGGTTCTGTAAATGAGGACTCACAGCACCTCATTTTCCTGTCCATGTGGGCTGCTTTGAAAGAAAAAGTTATTATCGGCATCCTGGCCTGGCACGGGGTCTGGCACACGGTCCTCTGCGAATGCCAGCCACTGTTACTTACCACAGCTATCTCGTGTCTGCTTCCTCATCTGTAAAATGGGTCTCGTACCCCCATTTCCAGTGCTGTTTGGGGCCTGGGGACAGTACCCAAAACGTTGCTGGAAAAACGTCATGGCTGCTGGGGCTAAGAGGCCTAACCTGAAACAGTTTCATAAACCATGACTGGGTGCTGTAAGGGGGCCCTGGAGTCCCCAGGGCTCTGACAGAAGGACAGTCCTCTGGGTCTGGACATGCTTTGTGAGTTCCAGGTACTGAGTAGCTTTTGGAACCAGCTTGAACAGGCTATCGTAATTTTCTTAAACAGAATGAGAAGAGTTGTGACGATGATCGCTAATGTTCCTGCCACACTTATGCCCCATTCTTGGTGTTTACATGTGTGAGTTCACCGAGTCCTCACGGTAACTGGATCAAGGGGGTACCATAGTCCTTATCTTACAGATGAGGACACTGAGGCACAGAGAAAAGTTTAAAAAAATCAGAGCGAAACAAACCCCCTTCCCCAACCACCCCAAAACCAGAAGTGACTCAGAGGATCTGACTTCCTCGAGGCCAAGTTTGGGAGGTGGCTGTTCAGGTCCCCATCAAGGACTCTCCGGGGCTACCAGGAGAAGGTTCCTCACACCCCCAGCACACACAGGAATACTCTTATCATTTAGAACTGCTGCCATTTCCCAAGTTCCTAGTGACCATCAGGCACTGTGCTAGGGGCCTCCTCAGATATTATCTGATTAATTGCACAAACAATCCTGGGAGATAACAGAGGAAAGAGGATCAGAGAGGTACAGCAACTGACTTGATGTCACACAGCAAGTGAGTGCCTCAGACGGTACATGGTCAAGAGGACCCAGGAGGCCCTTGTAGAAGATGAGGTGCCTGGGGCCTCTCAACGCCAGCAGCGCCTCTCCTGGGTGCCGGGGAAAACTGGCCCGCTGGCAGGAGCGGAGGGGCCCCAGACGAGAGACCCACCTCTGAATGAACTTCTTCACCACCTCCATCCCTGCGTTGAGCTCGTTCAAGGCAAGGATGTACTCCTGAGTAAACAGCCTCAGTCGCGGGCACTTCCCAAAGTCCTGCAGGGAGCACAGAGGGCAGGGGTTGGGAGGAGATCAGAAGGGGCGGGGGGGTCCCACTCTGCCCCAGGTGTGCGAGCAATGGGGCGCCGCCAGTGACACCCTCCTCCTAGAAGCACATACGTCTTCCACGTGAAGGAACAGGCCTGCTCACCCCTGAGCTCACACCCTTCCAGGGCTGTCTGCGGAGCTGGGAGATGACCTGGTACAGGAGGGTCCCTGGCCCTGGTCAGCCACCCTGCCATGGGGCAGGGGTTAGCACGCCACCCAGACGTGCTGGGAACACAGCTCAGCTGGGCCGCGTGGGGGCCCGCTGATGCCCAGCCGGCCTCCAGCCATGACCACAAACGCCTTTTCTGCAGCCCCCAAGGGATTCTGGGCCCCCTGCTTCCTGTGCATGTGGGCATGCGTGCCTGAGAGCTGTGGCCTGGAAGGCAGGTGTGTGCCCTGGACAGGGAGTGCGTGTAGGGAGGTGGCTGGTAAGTCCGGGGTCAGCCCAGCAGGGGTGGGGCAGGAAGGAGGAATCACGTGTCCAGTGTGAAGAGCAGGGGAGGAGAGTGTGGGCCGGGAAAGGACTGAGCCCCTTTCCACGTCACGTTAGGGACCCAGAGTCGCTGGGCTTCTGAACCCACGAGCTGGGGTGCCAACAGTCAGGAGGGCCGGTCAGTGTATGGAATGAGGTTGACCAGCATGACCTCAGCGGGGAGCCTGGAGGTCTCCAGCCTCCTCGGCTTCTCCTCCAGCCCCCACTCGGGGGAACCCACTTAACAAAAAGCAACCTGGGCCACGACTCTAATCTAAACAGAGCCCCTGGGGACTTCCCCTGTGGATCTCATGGATCCCACAGGCCCTGGGGAAAGAGCTCGGAGTAGGATGCAGCCCGCCGCCTCCTCTGGCCAGCTCGCAGGGTGGGTTTCCAGACCTGCCTGGTGCTCTGCACCTGCAGGGAAGGGCTGAATTAGGTTCTCCAAGGGGTAGGGGCTCATGTCCTCCCACCCTGCCTGCTAGAGTTACGCCTCTGCATGAGGAGGGCAGCAAAAGCCACAGAGAAAGCTCAGAAGGAATCTAAACACGTGCACGTGTGTGTGTGCACATATGTACCTACGTGCACACATGTGCACTGGGCTTGAAGGCGGGGCCCCTGCCTGAAGCCTGACTGTGCTTTCACACCGAGGTGGACGCCCGCAGTCCCTGGGAGAAGGCAGCAGGAACGCCCCTCCCTGGGCCCACTGTTGCTCCCTGTGCAACAAGGGCTCCAAGAACTCACCTCCAGGACCCTTCCACCCATGAGGTTTTATGATTCTATGAAAACTGCTTCCATTAAGCCATGCTAAAGATAAGGGCCATTATCATCTCTATTAGATTTCTGCAGAGCCAAGGTCATTTTTAACATTATAGATTGGCCTGGTGGCCTTTGAACATGTGGGTGAGGGATATCTCGCCTCTTTGGCAAAGTCAAACATGCTCCCCTTGGAAGGCAGGAGGTCTGATCAGCCAGTGGTCCACTAGGACCATGGCGACATCTTCCTGCCACCTTGGCTACAAGAACATGCCAGTGAGTGGCATATGGGCACAGGGACTGTGATTATTCTTAGGGATGCAGTGAACACATTGTTTAGAATCTCCAGGGGAACGTACCTAACGACTGCTTCCATATCTAATTTTTATTGCGGCCCAGGGAGCAACACTCTGAGATTCTTAACCTAGGTTAGGACTGCTCATCCGCGAGGTGGAGCACACGATGTACCGGCAAGAGCCGCACTCGCAGCACAGAACTGCAGAGTACACTCGCGGGTCCAGGCTGGCGGCTGGCTAGGCACTCACGGGCCAGCGAGGGGCCAGGCGCTCCATGCCAGCTCCCGAGCGGCGTCCCGGCCAATCACTGAGCTTGAGGGGTGTTATGTGGGTGGCACCGAAGGCTCGCGGTGCTCCCCACACGGGGCGCGAGCCTCACATTCCCTCTCCTGCAGGAGGGCCTCACTCCCGACCCGGTCCTGCCTACAGCTCTCCTCACACAGTTCGGTGTGTAATCAGTGGACTTCAAGAGCAAGCAGACTGTGAGGCTTTATGGCATCCCTGGACGCCGGGACCACAGGGGGGAAGTTCTATAAACATGAAGAGAGGGTTCTTGCCTGAGGGATCCCGGGCTCTGCCAGACCACAACAGATGCTATAAATTCTGAGTCTGCCCTGTAGCTGTTCTGATTTTTATCCAGAAAATTACATGGTCAACACTCCGGGCCCATAAAACTAACCAGACATAAGGGAGACGCTGTACGGTCAAGCCTTGGGAGGCTGCCTGAATGTTGACGTTTTCCCCTTTGAAGTCAGACGTCCTAAGAGAACCCTTATTAAGTGCTTCTGTACCTGAGGAGGGTGGACCCTGGCCAGGGACGCCCTAGGTGGGTGGTTCCGTCCCTGACAAGTGCGATGAGATGAGGTCTTTTCCCAAAGGAACTCCAGCAGCTTTGCTCTGGGCTCCGAGAGAACGTGACCCTCACCTCACACCACATCCACAGTGACTTTAAAGTTAACAGTCAGGGTCCCTTTTCTCCCAGCTGGCCAAAGCCAGAGAGTGCCCTTGAAATGATTAAAGCCCAAATCAGGCAGAACACCTCTCACCCCCCACCCCTCAAAGAAATTTCTTTCTTGGTCCTGGAGACAAAACTGGATGGAGAGGACCCACCCCCTGTGCTCAGAAAACAAGAAACACACGTTCATCTCAAACCATGGAGGAGAGCTCTGAAACAAGCGACAGTTCAACGGCGGTGTGCGATAGATCAATCAGGGAGAATTCGCACAGCACCAGCATGGTTCCCCACTCGTGGCCGCCTGGAGGAAGATTCTGCAGCTACTCTGGGCTCCACAGGACGAGCGCTGTGATCGACTAAGGATGTCTGCCCTGGGTGTGGGATGCGGGGCGTGGCCATGTGTCCTGCGTTTCCACCCCTGACTGGGGAAGGGGGTGGGCTGCATCTTCCTCTTTGGGGGCTCGGGGTCAAGGCAGGAAAGCTCCCTCACAGATCAAACTGTGAGCAGGTCACCCTTCTTCAGAGCTGTTTTCACACCTGCCCACACGGTCCCAGAGTGACCCACGGGACTCTCTGGGTCTCCTCGTCTGCAGGAGGCCACAGGCCATCAGGAGAGCCATGTGAGACAATACACTGGAGTGTCACTTGGCTCTGAGAGGTGTTCCGTGCATAGCTGAGAGCAGGTGTTCCTGTTCCGGTTCCCAGCTGTGGTCCTGGGGCCCGTCGGCCAAGTCTGCTCAGCCCCAGCTTCCCCGCATGCAATGCAGAGAAAACAACCACATCCAGGACTGTTCCCACTGGACCGAGGCGAGACTGCAGAAGGGCTGGCGGGTTACGGGCGCCTGGACCACTGAGTGTGCAACGAAATGCTGCCTCTGTGCTTTTAAAAGAACTACAGGGCAGACTTGACGCGGATTTCCCCACGGTTCCCCCATGCCCTTTTCCTGTCCTGGGATCCCCTCCTGAACACCTGTGACACTGAGTTGTCAGTTCCACTGGGGCCTCGAGGCTGTTACCGCCTCTCAGACTCTCCTTGTGTTTGAGCACCTGGCCGTTCAGAGGACCATCGTGTGGAACGTTCCTCAGCTGGGACTGGTCTGAGGCTTTTCTCACCATCAGACGGAGGCGGAGGGTTGGAGAGAGAAGACCCCTGTGAGCCGGGGCCCTCCTGCTCACATCACAAAGGGTGCCTGCCACACCATGACTTCTTACTGTTGACCCCGACCTCGCCCAGCAGGCTGAGGTCACAACCGTCAGGTTCCCGCACCGCCCGGCCCTGCTCCCCACTTCCATGGATACTGCCCCCGCAGCCCCCTCCTACGGAGTGAGGGGTTCACCCCCCTCCTCGAGGGCCAAGTTTCCCAGGTATTATCTATGATGCTATACACACGAGACCTCTCTCTTCTCCCCCGACCACGTTATTTTTGTCATTCTTACTGTGCAAAGATTCTTCCTGTTACCTTTTACCTGCAAAGCATAGAGACAAGCAGGGCAGGCTGCACGAAGACCCCAACTTGCAATCCCAAGTCCAGTCCCCTGGTCCTTGGCCGCCAGCCCCATCTCCCGGTTCTTTGGGAAAAGTGACAGACTGGAAGCGCGTGGCCCTCAGGGGGCTCTGCAGTGGGGGGGCCCTGGGCAACTCACCATGTTATGCTTCAGGATCCTCTGGACCACAGGGGTGAACACCTCGATGACCACCATGGACCGGGGCCGCTCTCTGCAGTGCTGGGGAGATAGCAGCACTTGGTCAGGGCCGGGTCTGCTGGGGTCCAGTGGGGCCCGGGAGCCCTGACCACCATGTGCGGGGGAGGCGGGGCCCAGCTCTGCTGCCCAGGCCCCCTGCTCCACACTGCTGTGCGGCTTTCTGTTCCGTCTGGGGAGAGTAAGAAGAGTGGGCGGGGATGGGACCTCCTGCTTGCTCTGGGTTTTATCTGGCAGTCTGCGGTGGTTGCCGGTGGTACAGACAATCCTATTTAACAGGACAGTCGTATCACACAGTGCTGTGTAACAGGGTGAGATTCCTGCAGCACGAAGGTCCGATGGAAGAGTCTCCTGAAAATCGGGGCTAGTGTTTGGATGCCAGAATCTCAAAAATTCCATGATTCTTCTGTCGAGGGCTTTGAGAGTAAGCTCACTGCTGTGTGCAGGGCACACGGCTCTCAGCGTATTTATCTCACTGGCAGGGGATTTTGTTTTTCAAAATGAAATTGAAGGCCCTTGATTGGAGCAGATGGGACCCATTGCTCCAACACATTTAAACCTGCCGGGGCCTGAAGGTGCTGTTTCCAGAACGCCTGGACTTGGGATGTGAGAAACCAGGGCTTTCCTGGATAATCCTTCATAAACAAACCCTCCCCAGAACGCGGGGTCCTGGCTTCCCAGAACTAGAGGGCCCCCAGTACCCGCCTAGCCATGCTGCACCTGTCTCACTGGTGCACACAGCCCACACCCCCACGAGCTTGGGGAAGAGGCTCGGCAGGAGGAAGACCAGAGGAGCTGGACGAGCAGCAAACCCAGGCCCAGCGACTGTCAAAGGACATCAGATCATTGCGTCAAAAATCACCCGGCCAGGGACCAAGCAGGACAGCCTGCTGGTCTGGCCCCGAGGCCGCCAAGGTGCACTCTCGGGCGAGGGGTGACTGGTCCCGATGTGCTCTGGGCGTGTTCTGTGCGAATCCCACCGCAAGGCTGGTGCTGGGTCCCTGGGAGCAGAGATCCTGCTCCGAGGCTCCTCCAAGCTCACCTGCACCCCCACCACCCCATACTTGCCCAGCTCAGGGAAAGCCCCATGGCCAGGCTCCCACTGTGGGCCAGCCGGTGCTCACGGGAGACCTGGCTAATAAAAGCCCAGCTCTGATGTCAGGAGCCAGAAAATGTGCTGCAAACTTCTCTCAAGACGGCCAGGAAGATACTCCCAGGAAAGCTCAGTGCTCCCCCCTGACCTGTTGGTCTGGACCCTGGGCCTCACTTATCATCTGTCTGGTGGAGAGGAGGCCTGGCTGGTCTCTAACTCTGTCTGGGGCCCTGATCTGTTCAGGGAGGAGTCTGGGTTTCCAGGAAATTTCGCAAAACCAACCCCCACAACGCACACACGGAGACAGGCTGCTTCCTGCAAACACAGCCCCGCTTCGGCGATGCTGTACCTTGCAGAAGAATTCACAGAGATCCGGTGGTGGATGGTTGTTTTCCAGCAAAGGAGCGATTGCCTGAAAGAAGAGGAACACACGTCAGTCGGAATCTCTCGGAAGGAATCGTACGGGGGTGTGTCAACCCACGAGGGCTGATTCACGGTGGAAAACCCGACCTTCTGGTCGCTGTCTGGGCAGATAAGGTCAGTTACGTGAGCACCTCTGTGGGAGATGAAGCCATGGAAACTGAGGCTCTGTTCACAGCAGCAACGGGCAGGCTGACCCACAGGCGGAGAAGGGGCCCAGGGTCTTACTTGCCTGGGGTTGTGTTGTTCAATATAGTAGCCACTGGCCACGTGTGAATCTTACCATTTTAAGTGACATGGGAGAAAACTTTTTTTTTAGCCATGCCACGTGGCTTGCAGGATCTTAGTTCCCCAACCAGGGATCGAACCTGCAGCAGAAGCACAGAGTTCTAACCACCACTGGACTGCCGGGGAAGCCCCAAGAAAATAATTTTTCAAGGCAATAAAAGTACAGTTCCTCAGTTACGCTAACTACATTTCAAGCGCTCACCAGTGCCGTGAAGCCAGTGGCCACCACCGGGCACAGGGCAGACAGAGGGCATGCCCATCACCACGGGAAGCTCTGCCCCACGGTGTGGGAAGGGGGTGGTGGGCTCTAAGCGGACCGCGAGGCTGAGCCCCCACCCTCACGCCGTCCCCCGCAGCCACGTGGACCAATCACCACACTGGTGATAGTAACAGCACCACCAGCATCCCAGCGGCCGCTGCTGGACAGGGCGCTTGTGTGTGCCGGGCTCCGGGCTGTGTCCCGTCATTCACTCTTCACTACGCGCTGGGAGGTGGGTGTGTGTCCTGCCCGTTCCCTAGAGAGGTGAAGTCTGCAGCCCAGAGTCACATGGTTAGGACGTTCTGAAGCCAAATTTGAACCCTCGAGTGTGACCCAAGAGTCTGAGCTATTTACCAGCCAACTTCTCAGCCTGAGCTCGCCACAGGACCGGGATATAGGCAATCCATCTGGGGACAAACTCCAGAGGAGGGGAAAGGGGGTGATGAGAGACCCCAAGTAAGCCAGGCCCACGGTTCGGGCTTTGCACCTCGTTTTCAGAAGCTCAGCGCCTGGCCTGCTGGATGGGGATGCTCCTCTGCCCCATGTGGGTGACCACGGGAGAGGCCAGGTCACAGCAGGGGGAGGGGACAGGGCGAGGGGTTCCCCCAGCCCTCGAGTTACCACCTGGCCCTCAGCCCCGCTCCCTGCACTGATCTCTGGGAGGGGGGACCACGAAGCAGGGTAGAGCCCCTTGGCTCCAGCCCCTTCCATCAAGCTGGCCCCCCTCTTCACAGGAATGAGTCAAAGAATGAAGGAGTGGGAACAGATTAAGTGTCCACAGTGGGTGTCAGGCGTGGGCTCCACGCTTCCACGGCTATTATCTCATTTGAGCCTCATGACAACTCTGTGAGGTCAAACGGGAGTGATTTCCATTCGTACAGATGAAGAGACAGAGGGTTGGGGAGGCTGTTACAAGCCCTGCCCCAGTCACAGAGTAGTGATCATTTTAGATCGTAGTATTAAAAAGAAGAGTGTATGTTCTTGTGGAATCTTTTTCAGTTAATTGTTCCAGCAGCCCTGCAGGAAAGGCTGTGGTCACACCCATTTCACAGATGAGAAGACTTAGGCTCAGAGTGTCAAGGCAGCTGAACGGAGTACAGGCTGGACCAGGGGTTCTCCCTCAGGGTTGCTTTGTCCCCCTCCCAGGGGGAATTAGCATATCTGGAGACAGCCTGATCGTCATGACAGGGGGATGTGACTGGCATCCAGGGGGTTGTGGCCAGGGATGCTGTGACGTCCTACAATGGGCGGGACAGCCCCCACCATGAAGCACCATCCACGCACAAACGTCCCTAGTGCCGAGGGCAAGAAACGCCAGGATAGACGTGCAAGAAAAGACTTAAGAGAATCTCCAAGACATGTCGTTAAGTAAAAAAACCAAACACAGAACAACACATTCAGCTTCACATCGTTAATGTTAAAAGCAAAATATAAACACACAACCATATCGCTCTGTAGGAGTTTATCACCCCCTGAAATGCCCCAGGGCTGGGATGGGATGAAGTCTTTTCCTTTTTGTTTTTAAAAACAGTGAAAATATACTCATGAAATTCTTAAAGATATTAAGTAAAATTAAAAGCTCTTCATTATTTGCCCAAGGTCTCAGCTGGTATGAGGTTGGCCCAGGGTCTACACTTGCCTCTGAACTTGAGCCATACTTGGCTTTAAGCCCATGCTCTTCACCGGTGTGTGGGAACCCTGCCAGGGTCTGGACCCCAGGTCCATGCTTGTCCAGTGACAGGCCAGCTGTTACCAGCCAACAATTACCTACAGCACTGATGTCTGACTGATGGGTTGAATAAAACCAACTCAAATTACTTGTGAAAGTATTTCTGAAAACTAAGTACGTTAAAAAAAAAAAACCTAATACCAATCCCCGTGGGGAGAAGACTAATCATCAGCAGGTCAAATCGGATAACGTAGGTGCTGGAAGGGAAAGGAGGCGACAGAAGGCTGGGTGGTTATTCTAACAGTACTGAACACGAGCGAGGCTGTGAAACGGGGGCTCAGGGTCAGACCTCCAGATCAAATTCTGTTCCGTTCTCAGGCTTCCCCGCTGAGCAGGGAAACTCAGCCCAGTGCAATTAAGGGCTCAGCCGGCCAAATTAGCTGGATAAACGCAGCCCAGATTTCTCAGATCAAAATTCCTTCCCCAGGCTCCTCCCAAGTCCAAGGCCCTGACCCCGCTTCGGGAGACAAGGTGCAGAGTGGGACCCGGGGTGCTGCCAGCCGGAGGGGAAGACACCAGCGCCTTGCCCGGTCACCACCTGCTTCTCCGACAGAACTTCTTTGCCTTTGCCCGTGCTGGGTCCCCGCCTGGACTGCCTTGCCCTGGGAGCATCCTATCCACTCGTTAGGACTCCAGGTCCCTCACCTCCTCCTTGAAGTCCTCCGTCATCTTCCTCCCAGTCCCTCTGTACTCCCCTAACTCCCTGGATGCATCTCCAGCCCAGACCACGTGATTTCCAGATTATCTCGCGTTCCCCCAGCGCACAGTAATCCCTCAATGGCAGCTCTGTCAGGGGAAAGGAGACCAGTGTCTGGCACACACTTGCACTCATGGGTCCACAGATGTCTGTTAAGTTAAATTATTAATTGATAGTACGCCAGAGAAACGAGGTGGTGGGGAGGCCCAGGTCGATGCTGCCCCTGTTCTAGCAAGAGAAGGCGAGGGGTGGTCAGGGCAGAGCGTGGGGAAAACCTCTACTTTCTGAGTGGACACTCAGCGAGCAGCTGCGGTGAGTGACTACATGGGGGGACCTCCACAGAAGCTTCTGCCTTTACGTTCTGTGATTAAAACACAATTCAGAGGGGCATGGTGTCTGGGATGTTGCCCTTGTATGAAAAGCTGTACCCATGGGACCTCCTGGGCAGGCGGATTTTCTAGACCCTTTCCCAGGCATACAGAGCTCTGCCTCTCACTTCCATTTCAAGTTCTGCCTTCCTGCTTCCCACTGCCTTAACGTTTCATGCTCCAGCAAAGCTGACGTGTCCAGAATATCCCATGTTGCTTAAAATCTCTGTTTACACTTTGTTTTCTCTCTCTGGAAAGACATTCCTCTGTTTCCCCATCTGGCAAACTCCTATCGATCCTTCAAAACCCAGCTCAGAACCTCACTGCCTCTGGGAAGCTCTCTGGCTTCTTTCCCAGGTAAGTTCACCACTCCACTCTCCAGATTACAAGCCTCTGTCTTTGCAATGATCTCATTTAACAGATGAAGGACTCCTTGGGAGCAGGGGGTGTCTTAATTATCCATGAATTCAAACACACAGCACAGGGCCTGGTGCCCAGAAGGGGCAACTTCTTTTCTTTCTTCTCTCTGGTGTTAGAATCACCCAGGAAGGATGTTTCACCTCAAACACGCTTACAACTATCCCTCACTTTGCACATCAGAGGGAATTATATCCAGGTTCTATGTGTGGATTAGGAGACAGGTCCTGGGGCAAGAAAGAGCAAGTTTACCTTTCAGCTAATGGGGTGACGGCTGAGAATACATCATACGGTCTCTGCCATCTCCTGCCTCTGACTCTGCACAGCAGACTCAGGAAGGAGGAGGCGATTAAGACACATTTGCTACAAGCCTCAGAGACTGATAATTACCACCCCCTCCCATCAGCCGGGGCTCTGACATGTGCAAAGACAGGAGGGAGGCATGTCTGGCCTGACAGAAGGGACGAAACTGAGCAAGGCCGCTGTGCTGGTAGACGGCACTGGTACCTGGGGGATGCACTCGGACCCGGGTAGGGCTGCAGGTGCGGGAGAGGCGTGAGGGAGGGGGCCGCCCAGGACTTACCACGATGATGTTCTCGTGTTCCTGGGTGGTCAAGTTTGTGTTCTGAAGGGCGAGCAGGGAGGGCAGGAGGAAAACAGAACAAAACACACGGTTAGTAAGATGGAACATCGGTATCTCAAAGGGCCACATGGTTTCAAAACCGCTTTCAGCCTCTCGGACAGAGGACGGTTGTCACTTTTTCTTAATTAAATAGATCAGAAGCTGATCAAAGTCACAGTCGGGAAGTGGGGGGTGGGGGGAAGCGCAGCCTTGGGGCAGGGAGAAGAGAGCTCCAAGTCCCCGTTTCACCAGTGGAGTGACACGCCCTCGGGCGAGTCACTTCTCAGTGAGACGGTTTCTTCGTCCATGGATGGGGTCCACTTTGGGCTTAAACCTGTGCTTGGCCCTTTTCATGGCGACACACACCCCCTGGAAGCCTGGAGGCAGGTGCATAATAAACACGTAAAACCCTCTGTCAGCCAGTCTTTGAGAAGTATTTCAGTGGTTTCCCAGCTAGGTTCCCACGGAACACTAGGGTTCCACGATGTTGGCCCAAGATGATTTAGCTATGTTAAAATTCTAGTGTCTAACCTGCAAAAGTATTAAGTGGAATGGATTAAACTTGCTAAATTTTTAGGGTTTTTTTTTTCCTCTCCTCCCTATCTGGAATTTTCTTACATAACTGGTGCCTGTGACCACCATCCTGTGTATAAGAAAGAGGATGTGAATGAGGAAAGGGACAGATATGCAATAAACAAGAGACAGTCTCGTTTAGTGAAACAAGAGTCTCGCCTGTTTCGCTAGCATCCCGGTGTGTTCTGCTCTGAGCGTCACTGTGGATGCAGACTTCCACTGGTGTCGACTCTCTCCAACAGGTGTTCGTAACGCACCTCCTCACTGGGCAGTAAATGGCAAGATCAACACGGTCCCCAGATTCTGGAAGGAGCCCCATGGACTGAACAGGTTTAAGGAGTGTCTGGTATCGAACGCGTTTACACCAGCCAAAACGAAGGAAAAGCGAGGGAGCTATCCTTCTGCTTTGGTCCAGGCAGCTGGCCGCCAAGGGAGGCGGGGTGAGCACCGGGAGCATTCCGGTTCCCATGGCGACCGCCTGACCTGTGTGCCCAGGGTCCAGACCACGCAGAGGGGATGCTGTTTGGATTCTAACACCTTTTCTTTCTGTGGATGTGGGTGGAGCCTGAGCAGACACGAATGGCAGACTTTTAACCACTGGCTGTTTCTCAGCCAAGGTCAGGTAAAAAGCCTGGCTTTCGCAGCTCTGCTCACGACACCTCAGGTGCTGTGTCAGGGCTCCACAACACTCCTTCCACCCACTTCCTGTGCCCGTGACAGGTCCTACGGCCAGGGGCTCGCCCAGTGGTGGGGATGACGGGGTGGAGTGGGGCTGTAACCCCGTCTGCCCTGTCCCTGAGCCCCCATCTCCCACCACTGAGCTGCAGGGCTTAGGCCACACAAGAGCCAGTTCCCCCTTTTGGGTTGCCGTGGGCACGCTGAAGGGACCACCGTGCCTCACCGCCCAGCGCATACTTCCAGCGCGAGTCTCTCGCAGGCACGGGTGTGTCTCTTTGGTCCCCGTCGCCGGTGACAGCCCCTGCCCTTCTCAGGGAGCCTTCTCTCCACAGAAGCCCCTCCTGACCCTGGGTGGGGAGTGCTCACTAACAGCCACTGCGTTGGAGGGGACAACTGTATGCCAAACGGAGTAGGCACTCCACACACTCGACCCAACAAAAGCCCGGGAAGCAGGGGACATCGGCTTTCACAAGCCCGTCCTCCTTCTCCCTTCTCGGGATCCTGCCCGTCTTCGGGCCGATTTGGTGATGATGCCTGGAGCCTCTTAGGAGGAGGAGGTTTGGGCAGCAACTTAAGTAAAGAGAACAAAGAATCTAATCCACATGCTTGAAACAAAAAAGGGCAAGAAGTGGGGAGAGCCTGCTTTTCCAGCCATCCCCTCTACGTATCCAGCTGACGGTGCTGAAGTCAAGTTCACAGCCATCTCCCACCATGACAGAAATGTGACTGTTTATCAACTGGTCCCCGTATATCAGGCACAGAGCCAGGCTCTGTGTACACATGAGGATATCCAATCCCTAATTCTAGGAAACGGGTGCTAATCTTAGCCCAATGTACTGAGAGACCTAGCTCCTTGTGTAAGGCCCGTGAGCTCCTGAGGGTAGAACCGCGACTTGCCGACTCTGCACACTGCTGCCCTAGGGGCCTGGTCCCTCGCTCACCAAAAAGCCTCCTCCAGTTCAGGTAACATCCCATCAACCTCGCAGTGGGGCAGACCTGGGCCTGGGTCCTGCCCACCCCTCATCCAAGTGATCCTGGGCAGCCGACTTAACCCTGCAGAGCCTCCATTTGTGATTCCGTGTGCTTGCCGTGCAGGGTGGCTGGGAGAAATGTAAAGGGGCTGGTGTAAATGCCTGCCAGCCTGATCGCCACAGGCCATGTGCTCAGAGAACCTTGGTGTCACTGGCAGAGGCGTGAATCTCACTGCAGGGGACACCGCCTGGGCTGCAGCCCCAGCTCTGTCCCTCGCCAACGGCTGCTCCATCAGTACATCGGGGACAATATGGGCCCCCTGCCTGACACCCAGCAGGTGCAGAGCAGATACAAGCTTCTTCCATTTTTGTTTCTTTAAATGCCTTCGTCTCTCTACCCTAGCGCTTGGGATCAGCTGACTCTGAGACCCTTGATCTAAAACCTGAGAAATGATGTGAAGTCTGTGAGACTGTGGGCACGGGAACCACATCTGAGATGGGCAGGAAGTCCAGCAGAGGCCAGTCACGGGGTCACCTGCCACCGTCCCCACCACACTGACCACAAGCCTGACTTAGAGATGGTGGCTGAGACCAGTGGGGCCGACAAGTGGTCAGAGTGACTGTGCGGTGGGAGCCAGGCCGCCCTTCGGGGTGGAATTTCCAGCCCCATGGCCTACTCGGCAGGTCACGCGGTGTCTCTGGGCCTCAGTTTCCCCATCTGTGAAATGGAGGCAGCGAGGCCCATCTCTCAGGGGGAATGTGAGTGTTAGATGGAAAGCTGTGTGCACGGCACCTGCTCGGCACATGAGAGGGGCATCCTGAGGATGAGCTGTTCCGCTCTCTCCTGTGAGAAACCAGCCTGGGCCTGCCAACTGGCCCCACCCACCACGCTGGAATCCTGGACTCAAGGCTGGGCTGACGGCTCCCAGCCTCAAATCCCAGACTGTGACCGTGATCCGTTCCAGAGTCGCAGTCTTGAGTCTCCCATGGGATGAGGCTGGTCTCCCACCTGACTGAGGACAGTCACACCCTCTGCCCACAGCCATCTCTGCCATGCACCTTTCACCGCTCGCCCCCACCTCCCCCCAGGGTGGCGGACCCTCTCTCTTCAGCAGACGTGGAAGGCTTGGGCCGGTTTCCTGAACCGATGGGCAGTGACCAGCCTGTGCCTGGGAGAGGGCGGAGGTTCTAGGTAGCAGGGACCTTGTGCGGGGTCTGGGGGTCTGCAGAGGAGCCACCCAGGGAACCAGGGCCACTCCCAGGGAAGAGGGACAGAGAGACCACTTTGGTGGCCATGCATAGCTGAGACCGGGAGTCATCAACCCCAGCAGCCCTTGGGGGCCAGGGAGCAAATGAAAGAGGGCAGCATTGACCTCTGTGAAGTGCTCAGAATAGCACGGGGACAGAGGGGACGGTGAGACGCTCCCGAGCGCCCCTTGCCCTCCATCGGGCAGCCCAGCTAAGATCAGGCCTCACGTCCCGCTGTCTTTCCTGCCCCGGAAGGGAGGCGACCACCTTTATCCAGGAGCCCGGGGCCGCGCCTGGCACAAGGCACACACTCACAGCCTGAGGCTGCCTGGCGAAGCCGGAGGCTCGGCTGGGTGGCGCTGTGCAGCCAGCTGCCAACTGCTGCTGGGCATTCTGATCGTTTCTAAACACGACCTGCAAAGTCCTACTTTGTGGTAAAGCCTCTTGATTTTTAAAACCCTGTGCGAGCTAAACAGTGTGGCTGTGGGCTGTGGGTGCTGAGAAGAGCAGGAAGTCACGTCTGCCCGGAACCCCAATACTGGGTGTGGGGAGATGGAGGCGGCCGGCGTCAAGGGTGGAGGAAGGGCGGTCTGGGGGCTGCACGATGTACTCCCACCCGGGATGAACGAGAGGATTCTGACAGCGGCCGCCAGCCCAGCTCGGGTCCAAGGCCAGCCCCTGCCAGGTCCTGTCCCAAAGCAGGTCCTGGGGCACGGTGGGGTGACAACCACTCCCCCCTCGACCTGACCTCCTTCTCAGCTCCCTCATGTCGCTGGGGGACGGCTCACCTCCTCCCGTGATGGGGAGACAACACAAACTCGAATTCAATCTGCCGCTTGGCACGGGGTGGTGCTCAGTGGACCCCGTAAAGGAATAAAACTTCCAAGTGTTGGAGGGGCTGGAGTGGGGGCGTGTGGCACAGAGCGGGATCAGGCCAAGGGGCTGCCTTACCTCTGAGAGCAGTTTCGAGACGATTTCCAGTGGGGCCTGGTTGATGGAGTCGTCCTGCAGAGGGGACGTCAGAGCCATGTCCACCAGCGTTCGGATCTCCTTCAGGACGACCTCCCAACGGCTCGGGTTACTCAGGACTTTCTTGTATTTGTAAATCTTTTTCTGGTTGGGAGAGAGAAAGAGACCCACGCGTGTGATGGACAGGCCGGGGGTGGGCAAAACATGCAGCACAGTCGGCGACTCCCCTGCTTCAGGGTGGACGCCCTCCTCCCTCCCATCAGAATCCCGTCCCGGAAGAACAGTCTTGCCCCAAGTCGAAGGCTGCGGCTGCAGACAGCCAGGCCTCCCGACCACTAGGAGAGTCGTTTCTACTATGCTTCCAGTGACCTTTTGAAAAGGATGAAGATAGTTATCCTTCAGATTGCATCTTACGCCAAACTCGTTCCCCAGGTATTCTAATGCAACCGCAGCAGGAAGGTACTTTCTTTGTGTTGGAGGCAATGTTTCTGCTCACCCTGGTCCTACGAGGCCACCTGGAGAGTGTGAGCAGCTGGGAAACCAGACAGACAGGCTTGGCGCCTGGAATTCAGCTCCAGCCAGGCAGGGACTGAGCCCAGAGTGGTCCTCAGACTGCAAGTGGGGAGTAAGACAGTGCCTTCTCGCCTCAGGATCCAGAGCTGGGGAGCGGCTGGGGCAGGGGCCGGGCTGGTTCCGCCCTCTGACATCATGGAAACAGAAGCCCTCTCCGAAGGCCGCGGTCCCAGCAGCTGCCTGCCTCGCGGACGCCCAGCTTGCCTGGGAGCCTCTCTTTCTAACTGGATAAACTCCTTCATTAAGTGCCCCACTCCCTGGGGAAAACCTAATTTTAAAGTCACGGAACCAGCAGCCAGCTGGGTGACACGTCACAGCCTCCGAGCCAAAGTCTGAACAAGAGGAGGAGGCGGCGAGAGTCTCACGCTGGCCCCCGAGGCAAGCTCGCAGGCCTCCAGCGTCTCCCTGACCACTGCGTTTCCGAGTTAACAAGGATGAAGGGTCTTGGATCCCAGGGCCTAGAACAGAACATCTGGGGGACAAAGTCCACACTGGACTAAGTAGCGCACGATGCTGAGTGAGGCGTCGTGGTGGAAACCCCCAGGCAGACTGTGGAATCAGACAGACCCGGTTCTTCCTATAAAGCATTCCACCTCCTGAGCCTCAGTTTCCACTTCTGTAAATGACACGTGAAAACAGCCTGTGGCTTCGTCCACTGTATAAGCCTTATAAACCCTGGACCCGCGTGGTCCCCTTTCTGGACGCAGTTGTGCTCAGAAGCACAGTCCAAGGATCACAACCATGGAACAAAGAGGGAACTCAGACACTCAGCTGGTCTCCTGAGAAACTTGAAAGGGATGAAACCTACGAGCCACTGCGATCCAGACATCACAGCATCCTAATTTTCTTTCTCCCGTTTTTGTTTTTTTCTCACACGCCACGGTGTTCTGGAGCCTCTTCCTTGCTAATCATGCCCGTCACCACCGCCATCCCCCACTCAGTGAACGCACACCTGGGAGTACTTCCCCGTCTTCATCCCAGCCCTCGCTCATGTACATACGCGGTCTGTCTCCCCTCCCGCCTCTCTCCACACACCCTCCACCTCCCCCACCTCCCTCTACTCTACACCCCCAGCTGCTGCCGTGAAGACAGCACAGTTCTCCTCAAGTGGGGTACGGAAGAGAGCGGAGACATTTACTTGTCAATCATGTTAGATCCTACAAGGGCCAGAAGAAACCATGGCAGTGTGGTGGTGGGGGGGCGGCGGTGTTTATTGAACAGTACATATGCCGTTGATGGGGATGATGGTGACTGGCAGTGTTCACCAAACCCCGTTCTCTCGTGAGGAGGTGCACCCAGCTTCCCGAGGCTTCCCTGGGACGGTAACCAGCCTCAGTCCCAGCGACTGTCAGCCAGGAGCATGGCCAGGTCCAAGCAGACACACAGCGCCTGAAATCTCAGGCAGCAGAGACACTTTGCAAGGCAAGAACTTGACCCAGCCCTGAAAGACGAATGCTCCTTTGAGTCCTGGACGTTGCGGATCGGTTCTGTGACCAGAGAATTGCTTAATTTTTTAAATGACCATGAGATGGCTGCAGAAACTTGCTGTATATTAAGCCCCAAAGAAAACCACAAGGACACACGGGCAGGTCTTCCCATGGTATACTCTAGATGGGCCTATGGCCTGGGCTTTAAGCGCCCTCTCTTCTAATCAGCTGCAGGTTTTTTATTTTGGAAAGAATAATGACTTCATTCTTTTTGTGAAAACGGGGCATGCTCACTGTGAGAAATGTAAACCATGCTGAAAAACACAGACGAAAGGATCAATGAAAAAAGGGCCTCAGAGATCCCACCACCTAGAAATAGCCATCATTAATCTTCGGTGTTCACTGGTCAGCCAGCTCTCCTTCAGACTTGGCCCGTGGGGGTTGGTGGCCATGAGCGCGCTCCCTCCTTCTCTGGGTACCCACACCTGGATGTCGCCGAGGCTCCAGGACACACGGCCCAGGGGGAGGGCCCTCCGGGTGCCCCCGGCCCCTGCACAGCTTCCCACGAGCCCCCTCCCAGGCACGCCCAGCCTCGGGCTCACAGACACAGCCCCCCCTCGAAGGACGGAGGGGACAACAGCTTTCCCACAGGCCCCTGCCTGAGAGGCGTCCCCACTGGAAGTTCCCAGGGGCTGACGAGGGCTGACGTTTAATGAGCACGTACTGTGACCCGCCGGGCACCATGCAGGGCACTTCCGGGCATCAGCTCACGCCACCCTCCCAGTCACCCCAGGAGCCGGGGACCTGCCAGGAGCCCTGGGATGTGATGGAGGGCGCAGGAGAGCAGGCAGGGAGTGGGGCTGGGGGGGAGCGGGCAGCAAGTCACCAGGGCATTGTGGAGTGTTAGGACCCGGCAGCTGGCACCGCCACCCCTGCGGGGACGAGACCGCCAGGGCGGATCACGCTAACCCACCCAAGGGCCAAGGAGGCTGGGCTGCTACCCACCAGCTTCCTGGGCTCCTGGCTGCCCTGTGCCCAGGCCAGGGTGCTCCCATAGACACGTCCCCGGGCGGATCGCCTGGGCTTACAGGGAGCAGCCTTCAGGGCAGGGTGAGGCTGAGAAACAGGAGGCCTGCTGCTTCCACCATGGGCTCTGGTAGCCCCTTTACACACGTGGCTACTGCAGCCAGGAGGTGACATGACTCACACCAGGTCACACGACTAGAAAGGCGGCAGAGTCACAAGCACGAACGGGCTCTGAGGGACCCGAGAGGTGTCTTATCACACAGGTCAGGGCCAGAGCAGATGGTTCACTAGAGACACGGTCAGAAAGGCATCAGGAATGCTTTGGGGCCTGGGGCGAGGGCTGGGACACATCTCCAGGGCTCTGGGGGTCGTGGGAGCAGCCGTGGTTACAGGGTGTGGACCGGCAGTGGGCTCCCAGAAGGGGCTCTGAGCCCTGGCAGGGCACGGCCACAGGGCGGAGGCAGGACCAGGGGCCTGGTCACTCCGCCTTGGGTGACAAAACGGCACGTTTCATCCCAGGAGCCAGTCTGATGAGCTCATGTGCTGATGAATCATGGCGGGGCTGGGCTGGGGCCGCCTCTGGAACCTGAACTCCCAGGCTCCTGGCAGCCCGGCCCTGGGCCCTGCTGCGCAGGACCCCTCCACCAAGCCCTCTTCACCAGAGGGGTGGGCAACCTCCTGCCCTGTCTCGAGTGCATGGGCCGAGGGGTTCCTTTGACAGGAGCCTCGGAGCTGTCTCCCTGCTTATTTTTGTGCAAGGAAGCCAAGAATGGTCTCATTATTTTTTTTTTAAGGGTTGGGAGGAAAAAAAAAAACAGAAAAGAATATGCCACAGGCTCGTATGCAGCCTGCAGAGCCCCAAACATTTGCCATCTGGGCCTTTTAAGAAAAAGTTTGCTAACCCGGAGGCTGGAAAGGGTCAAAAGCCCACCCAGCCGAGAGGTCAGAACATATGCAGCTCAAGCTGGGAGGCCATCGGGGAGACGCGGGTTCCGACCGTGGAGACGCCGCTCCGCACCCACCAGGCTGGATGGAACCAAGAGGTCCCACCACGTGTTGCGAGGGTGTGGATTCAACGGGACCCTGTGTATTGCATCAGTACAGCACCACTGGAAAACAGCTTGACAGTGTCTCAAGTCGTTAAACATAAATTTATCATATGACCTAGCAATTCTGTTCCTAGAAATCTACTCCAGAGAAACAGAGACAGACTCTGCATAAAGACACACACATGAACGTGCACAGCAGCATTGTTCATAACAGCTCCAAACCGGAAACAACCAAACGTCCATTAGCTGATGAATGGAGATGCAAGAAGTGGTCTCCACACGACGGTATAGTAGTTGGCAGCAAAGAGGATGGAACCACTCATATGTGCTACCACACAGCCGAACCTCACCAATATGCTAAGTGAAAGCAGACAGACACAACAGACATGCTGGAGGACTCCTTTTACATGAAAGGTCTAGAAAAAGGCACATTTATAGAGACAGAAAGTGCCCGGGGCTGGGAGGTGGCAACAGGGACTAGAACTGCAAACAGATATGAGGATGTCTTGCAGATGATGGAACTATTCTAAACCTGCACTGTGACGGCTGCACAACTATAAATTTACTACAATCACTGAATCCCTCGCTCACAGTAGGTGAATTTTTGAATCTTATGCCACGTACCTTACACCTCAATTAAGGTATATGAGAAAAAAAAATCCCCACACATGCAGGTGGAGGGTATCAAAGTCAGAGGCAGTATGGCTTCGCGATTAGGAGCGCAGGCTTTGCAATCAGCAGACTTCAGATCTAAGCTCTGCTTCATCTACCCGTTCACCTATTCACTCCTCCATTCATCCACCCATCCATCCTCTCCAGCCAAGCGTTATCCATCGTTCCAACCAGCCAGCAATACTGCTGGGCACCATCTAGTGTGGTCTGCCAAGGACTGAGTTAAGTGCTCAGGTTACCCGTGGGGAGCAAGACAGACAGACCCCGATGCTCACGGAGCTTACCCACACCCTGCTGCCCTCGTCTGCAGCGTGCCATGACAGCGACCACTACCAGAGACTTGCCATGCCCAGCCTGTGAGAGGGTAATACATACAAACACTCAGCCCTGCTCCTGGCTGAACAGCAGCTCTAATTCTTATCGCCCGAGTCCCGAGGGTGAGTGACCCAGAGCAGGCAGGGCCGAGGAAGGCTCCCAGCTACCCAGACCACGGATCCGAGCCGGAGCCGGCAGCTCCAATGCAGTCCTCGCCCTCTGCTTATCAGGGAGGGGGCGTTACCTGGGCAACCTCCGCCATCTCTCTGGCAAACAAGACTCCCGGCTCCTCCGGTCTGGGAGAGCGGAGCCCGCCGGCGCCTTCGCGGGAGACGAGCTGTCACCGGGGAGGCGCCCCCCTCGGCGTGACTCAGAAGGGGCTGGGAGCACGCCTCCCAGTGACGGGGCGGCCACTCCGGCGCTTGCCGCAGCCTCCGAGGCTGGGCTCACGCGAGCACGCATGCTCCCCCCGCCCGGGGCGCTTGGGGGGGCGGGGAGGGGGGGGGGCAGGGGAGGAGCCAGGCTGGAGCTGGGCTGGCTTCTACAACTTCTTTTGTGCCAGGGGACGTCCCGAAGCTGTGCTGCCCAGCTCGAAAGCCACCAGCTTTCGAAAGCGTGTGGCTACTTAGGCTGAAACAAATTAAAAGGAAACACAGCTGAGCATTCAGTGTCTCCACGGCCACACAGGGCTGGCGGCTGCCACACTGGGCGCTGCAAACAGAGGATGCATTCGGTGTGGCAGAAAGTTCTACTGGGCAGGCTGTCCTGAAGTCTTAAGTGTCCCCTCGTCACCCCCGCCCCGGAGGACCAGCCATGGGCTCGCTGCCCCTCCCACCCCTCAGGGCTGGTGTGTGAGCAGCACCCCGACCAACCGCCTGCCCAGGCTCCGCGGGCCTCCCCTCCAAAGCCTACAGAGGCCTCTCCCCGATGTCTTCTGCACTCCCGGGAAGAACGACCACGTGGGTGACCTCCTTGGCTTCCCTGATTCCTAGACAGGCCTCTGACCTCCTCATTTTTCTCAAGCTCGCTGTGAGTGTGCATGCTGACTGTGCCAGGTGGCCCACCACCCCTGCCGAGCCAGTGTGCTTCTGGGCTGGGGGTGGGGGTCCCCGACATCGGGGTGGGGGGCGTTTCTGACCCTCTCTTTCGCCCTCCGGAACGGCCTCTGTTAAATCCTTTCTGCATGAAGCACCATCCCTTTGCCTTCAGAATCAACCCAGGTCTGTGACTGGCCGGCGTGTGCCACTTCCTGACTGCCCATCTGGGCCCAAGTCTAGATCGTCACCCTGAGACCATCATATCCTCTCAGCACCCACCATAGACTCCGCAGAGACTCCAGCTTTGCCAATACAGTTACCGTACTGTTACTGCGGGACAGACAGATGGATGCATCAAGGTACACCCTCCAGGACTTGGGCTTGTCAGAATGGGAGTCGGGACACACACTCTGAGTGGGTGGGGCCTTTGGCTCTAGTACGGAGGGGCAGGGAGTAGGGGAAAAGACAGAAAGCGAGACTCGCACCTAGCCCTGGGGCTCCCGTCGGCTGGAGGGGAAGGCATGGCCTTCTCACCCTAACAGAACCACTGTTCCCTGCAGTACTGGCCACCCCTGTCCAGGGCGCACCGTGTGCCAGGATAATGGGTTGTGACAAGTGACACAAGAGCACTAGCCGTCATCGCTTTTGGAGGGCTCCCCACAGATCAGCCCCTCTTCTGCAAAGCACCTGTACAATTCCTTACAACCACTCATTGGCATTCCTGTTACACCCACTTCACTGACAATCATGTCAATGTGAACGGCATGATTAGCTCCATTTTACAGTTAAGAAGACTGAGGCTGACAGAGGTTAAGTCAAGGAACTGGCAAGAGCCAGAGCTGGAGCTGGACTCAGGTCCAGCTTTGGATCCCGAGTCCCTGACCGCCAGGCCACTCTGAGGGGCACACCTGAGTGCTTTCTCTGCCTCTATCGATGCTGCTGCCTCCTGCTGAAACAAACAAGAAGCCCCTCAAATTGAGGCGCTGAGCCCAGGGGCAGGTGCAGACTGGCTGCAGCTGGGCACCTAGCTGACATCTGCCCAGGAAGCCTGGGGAGTTGGGTAATCTGTATGAAAGAGAGGGGGAGGGATCCTGGCACTCTGCCCCGAGTGCCCACCGGAGGCGGTCTCCCTGCAGTCATTACGGCTTCCAAGGAAACAGCAGACACACGGGCACAGTGTCCCGCTTGTCGTCTCCAGAGCATCAGCTGGTTGCCTGGGAAACCAAGCATCTGGCTGGTGAGGCGATGAACTGGTCATGGTGCCAGGCTGGCAGCTGGGTACCACATCCTACTTAGCTCTTGGGGACTGCTGCACCCTTGGCAAAATCCAATCAACCCATGGATCCGACTGACTGCACTGAGAAAATTCTCGGTGGCTGTTCTCCTCTCTCAGCTCTGACTCCAGGGAAAAGGGTCAAGCCTTGTCTGTCTCCTCACTGTTCTGTGTGGTGGTGGAACCGCTGGGGACACCTGGAAGGTGCTCTCAGTATTTGTCAAAGGGAAGAGATTCAGAATCAGAAATAGAGCTACAAACGGCTTGGTTTTCTCAATTTGCTGGCATACAGCATGCAGCACTTTAACAGCATCATCTGTTAGGATTTGAAATAGCTTAGCTGAAATCCCATCACTGCCACGAGCTTGGCTCGTAGTGGTATGTGTTGGCTGTCATCAGCTACCACACCAGACCCTTAACCCTCCCTGCCCACTGCAAATGCAGGAACCACCTGCAGTGGGGCTTGTTAAAAGGCAGGTTCTAACTCAGTAGAGCCCATGAGGCCTGGGAGTCTGCACTCTGAAGCAGCCTGCACGTAAGAGTTGCGTGAACCCGACCCCGGGGCCTGATCTGCTCCTCCCCAGGGCGCAGGCACGCTCGCTCGGTCCCTGTGACACACGGAAGGGGGCACGGAGGGGTTAAGGCCTCGCCGGAGGTCACGCAGCTGGCGCTGTTGGTTATGTTCCCCACGTGGTATGTCCTAGTCCTAGCCCCTGGTGTCTGCGGCTGTGACCTTCTTTGGAAATAGGTCTTTTCAGACGCCATCAAGGGAAGATGAGGTCATGCTGGAGCAGGGTGGGTCCTCGTAAAAAGGTCAGGGGAAGACACACACAGGGAGAAGATCAGGTGAGGACGGGGGCAGGGACAGGAGCAAGGCTCCCACCAGCAGAGGGACGCCGAGCAGCACGGCAGCCCCCAGAAGCTGCAAGAGGCCAGAAAGGCACCTGCCGCACCCTGACATCCGAGAGATGGCACACTTGTGCTGATGCCACCCAGTCTGTGGTTCTCTGTCACAGGAAACTCACACAGCTGGCGAGTGTGAGAGCAAGGCGGGCCCCCGGGAGCCTGGCTCCTGGCCTCCCTGCCGTCCTGCTTCTGCCGTCTCAGCTGGCCCTTCCCATCCTTTTCTCATGTGGAGGTGGCAGCCAGGGCCCCTGCTCTCAGCAGCCTCTCCCAGCTTACCCTTGGAATCTGCTGGGTTGTCTCTTCTTGAGCTTCCCTGGTAGCTCAGATGGTAAACAATCTGACTGCAAAGCAGGAGACCCAGGCTCGATCCCTGGGTCGGGAAGATATCCTGGAGGAGGAAATGGCAACCCACTCCAGCATCTTGCCTGGAGGATTCCATGGACAGAGGAGTCTGACGGGCTACAGTCCATGGAGTCGCAAAGAGTCGGACACAACTGAACGACTATCGCTTTCACTTTTCACTTTCTCCTCTTGGGAAAGGCCTGACTCCCTGTGTCTTCCTTGCTCTCGTAGACGCCCACCCCCAGCTGATGACCTGAGCACAGCAGCTCTGGTCCTGTGCTGCCTCAAGGAAGGCCGGGCGGGGACGCCTGTGCACCTGGGTGCCTGCACCATCACCGCCATCGCAAGGAGCGGGCTGGACACTCAGGGAAGCTGCAGAGGGGACTCCCGGGAGGACCTCGGCACAGACGAGTCACGGGGCAGGCTCAGCCCCACCCCTGCTTTGGCCCTGAGGTGTGTGCAGAGTGGGGCATCTCTGCATTCAGACTTCTGTTCTGCTGCTTGTGAGCTGTGCAGCCTCAGGCAAACCATACCACCTCTCTGAACCTTAGTTTCCTCATCTGCAAAATGGGGCTAAGAGGTGTGCCTGCCTCTGGCAGCTCTGACGAGATTAAATGTGGGATTTCATGCTGAACCTTCTAGGTGTTTAATAAATGCTAGCCATTGGGCCAGTGGGGCATTGATTCAAGATAGTTAAGTCTGGAGAGAAAATAAAGGTGACGAGAAAGCCCTACATGCCCACTGACAGGGAAACGTCTGAACTAACCACGGCCACGTGCAAGATCACACCAGCAGCAGGTGAAAGGAACGAAGCGCGGCCAGCAGCCCTGCCGTGGACTCCAGCCCCATGGGTCACATGACGTGTAGCGCACACACGCGGGTGGGCAGGGGAAGGCCACGGTGGTGGTGGTGGGTGCGGGCACCAAGGAAGAGCTTTGGCTTCATGAAACGTTTCAAACTGCTTCAGGAAGCCAGAGCTGTGCTGTACATTTAACCTCAAAGCAGTGAAGAGAAACACCCCCAAAGATTTCAGAAACTGGGATCACGGAGGTGGTGGTGTCCCTGTTCACAGAATCCTTAAAATTGGGCAGAACCCCACATTCTTAGAAGAAGCTGGAAAGTATCTGAGATCGTGTTCTCCTTGATTTTTCACTGTTCCAGTCGATCACCTTGTTTTTAAAATGATAAAGATGCTGACCGGAAAACCAGAATCGGACAGAGCGGTGTTTGGGAGGGGACTGCTACAGAGCACGAAGCCTCACGGAGTGCTCACCGCCGGCACAGTCATGAGCGGTGTCCATCGTTCCACAGATTCCCTGAATGCACATCCTACCCCCCTTAAAAGGGTACATGAATCCAGCCCACATCATACAGGCTGGCTTGTTTTTACCTCGCCTCTGCCCCCCACTGCACCCTACCCCAGCACCCGTGCCAAAACCATGACATGTGGCTGGCGAACGTTTTCTGGGAAGGGGCCAGGTGATAAATATTGCAGGCTTTTCTGGCCACGCTCTGCTGTTGTAGCATGACCAGGGGTGGGGGTGGGGTGGCTGGGTCCCCCTGAATCTCTTATTTAAAACAAACAAACAGGCGGTGGGCCAGTCTGTCAACCCCCAGGGGTATCAGTTCCAACCATCCTCCCTGGCCACACGCAAACAGATGCAAATGTACAGAGAGCTGGGTTTTGCTCCCAGCCTTCATTGTTCAGTTCCTCCTTTTGTTTTACACAAAGGGCATCACGATGTACATGGGTCTCTGCATCCACACCCCGTGGGTGGAAGTGGCCCCACATCGATTAGATCTTCCCATGCTGAGTGTTGTCGTAAGCCACCTCAAATGTCACCAGGCAAAGGCAGAATGTACATTTAGAAAATGAAAATCAAGCAAACGGAAGTCTTCTCTCCTGACCTCAGCCAGAGCTCTGAGCAACTCCTCTGCGTGGCTTTTTTGGGCAGTGGTCATCGGGTGCTATGACTGCCAAGCATCAGGGACCCCGGCAGGGCGGTCCCCTGACCAGACAGCCAGACCCTTTCCAGGTACTCTGAGTCACGGAGCTGTTCTCCAGGGACCACTGCCTGCCCCCAAGGGGGCCCCCTCGGTCCAACAGGGTCTTCCACGGTCCCTGGGATCAAAGCCCACCCCGCCTCCAGGCTCTCGCATACCCAGAGATGTGTCCTGCTTCCCCATAACTATCAACTCAACTCAGGGTGTGTTCGTCACTAACAGGAAAGGCTGTCTTTGAGGAATCACCCCCGGTAGACTCAACAAATAAATTAAAAAATGCAAATACAGTACCGAGTCTGCTCTTCTTCTGCCGGGTGGGAGAGACGTCCAGAGCAAGTTTCGCTCCCCTGAAAGGCAGAGGACAGCACGGGGCTGTTTGCCTTGGGCTTGAGAAAGGGAACTTTCTATCCCAAATAAGGAGTTCCCGGGCTCGGCTTCAGGCGGTAGCATCTCGACAGGGGCCTCCACTGTTTATTTGACTCAGAACTTTATCTGGGGCTCACAGGACTTCAAAGGCATCCGATCCGCTGGGCCTCGTGTGGGGAGCCTCGAGGCCTCGCCAGGCTGCCTCCTCTTGGGCTGGAGCCATGGCTCCTGCTGCCAAGGGCCTTAATTTATGAGTGCCCTGGAAAAGGACCCAGCTCCCCAATTAATTCACCTGCAGTGGATCATCAATGTTCGTGTCCAGGCAGGTAATGAAGGTGCGCTTGAATCCAAGGGGGAGGGTGCCCTGCGTTTCTGAGAAGGGGGTCTCGTGGGGAGCAAGTGCCACCAGTCACTAGGCAGGCCCGGGGCAAGGTCACGGAAGATCCAGGGTGGGGCCTGGAGGGCTTTCACGGCCGTGAAACCCGAGTGGCCCACGTGGTAGAGGAGACGCCGGCAGAGGCAACCCAAAGCTGTCACGCCTGATCTCAATGGTCTTGAGCTGAGAGGGACAAAGAGAAGCCTCAGGCCGGGGGCTGAGTTCTGCCTGAGGTACGGGGGAAAGTTCTTTACTCTGAGAGTCAGTTTTCTGGTCTGCAAAATGGGGACATGAAATTAAAAGACGCTTGTTCCTTGGGAGAAAATCTATGACCAACCTAGACAGCATATTAAAAAGCAGAGACATTACTTTGCCGACAAAGGTCTGTCTAGTCAAAGCTATGGTTTTTCCAGTAGTCATGTATGGATGTGAGAGTTGGACTATAAAGAAGGTTGAATGCTGAAGACTTGATGCTTTTGAACTATGGTGTTGGAGAAGACTCTTGAGGGTCCCTTGGACTGCAAGGAGATTCAAAGTCAATCCTAAAGGAAATCAGTCCTGAATATTCATTGGAAGGACTGATGTTGAAGCTGAAGCTCCAATACTTTGGCCCCCTGATGGGAAGAACTGACTCATTGGAAAAGACCCTGATGCTGGGAAAGATTGAAGGCGGGAGGAGAAGGGGACGACAGAGGATGAAATGGTTGGATGGCATCACCGACTCAACAGACATGAGTTTAAGCAAGCTCCAAGAGTTGGCGATGGACAGGGAAGCCTGGTGTGCTGCAGCCATGGGGTCACAAAGAGTTGGACACGACTGAGCCACCGAACTGAACTGAATCCTGTCTCCCAGGGACACTGTACCGTCTCAACAGGGCAGCAGATGAAGTGGCTGGAAAACAGTGGGCACGCAGTGCGTTGTCTGCTGCGCTTTCTCCCTTTCTTCGAGATACTGCAGGGGCTCTCCGACTGCGGTGTGTACCAGAATCACCTGGAAAACACACCTTGCTACACTCTCCTCCCCCACCTTCCAGTTCCTGAGACAGGGGTGTGCATTGCTAGTAAGTTTCCAGATCACATACAGGCTGCTGGTCTGGGAGCCCCACTTTGAGAACCAGTGAGACATGGTGGGTCCACTGTGGTGGAGAGGCCTGGAAGGAAATAAAAACTGTTCTAGACGGAAAGTTTATCGCAGACGCTGACAGAGGCTCTGAGAGCCGACAGTCGCCAAGGTTCTGCAGCAGCCCACCACCTTCCCTCAGAATCGAGTTGGTCCCGGACCTCCTGGGTGTGCTTTTCGGGTTCCATGGGCTCCTGGACATCTGTTCCAGCTAAGAGGTCAGCCAAAGGATGACCTCAGAATGGCATCCATTCTGCCAAAGGCTCCTATCCATGCACCCGCCTGGTCCCTGCCACCTCTCTAGCTCCCACCTGGACACAAGCCACTGTGGCCTCCAGCCACCAAGGTCGGCAGGCTCCATCTGGGTGGCTTTAGGACCCTGGACAGGGGCTCTCTGTCCATTTCAGAGTTTTCTGCAAAACCACCCTTGGGGTCTAAGAGGGCACCAGGGGAGCAGGTGCAGATGACAGCCACCAGGGCCGTGGCGCCTCTGCCCTTGTCTCAGGATCAATCAGCCTCCCTCCCAAACCCCATTCCATCCAGAGAGCAGGCTGCTCCCGGGATATTTTCTGATCCCCGGGTGAGGTAAGGACCTAGTCCCTCTGCAGGGACAGGCCTGCTCCTTTTGGAGGCTCTGTTTGGCTTCGTCTCTGAGTGAACAAGCAGGCAGGAGCCTCGGAGGCAAACCCAGAATGGCAGCACCCCCCCCAACCCTGCCAAGAGCTGCCAGCCTCCCCAACTTGGGGGGCTCACTGCCCACCCCCCAAGACAGACTCCTGTAGAACAGAAGGTCTTCCTGGTCAAGAGACAGCCTCCCATTTACGTTTTATGGACTTATTTGAAGAAAGAGAAACGGAGAGAAAAAAATTCTGCCTTAAACGGCAGAAAACAAATTCACCCGCAAAGCGTTTACGTGGAAGGCTTCCTTGTGTGGTGGGGTGAGTCATCAGCCCCGTCAAAGCGTGCGTGGGATGACAAGCTGAGCCCCCGGGGCCCCCTCCTCGTCTGGGAGAGAGAAGCAACCCACAAATGCACTTCTTTCCTGGCTGTGTGGCGAGCCGGCTGTCACTCGCCCCTTCTGAGGCCGGTGGAAGGCTGTCATGCGGGCGTTGTGGGGTGTCTGATGTCCCCGAGCCCAGAGCTGGTGCAGCACAGGGTGGGAACAGGCTTGGGGTCCCAGGGATGTGGTGCAAACCCCAATCCCCTGCTTCCTGCCCTGGGGCTCAAGCACGTGCTTCCTCCGGGCCCCCCGGGGCTCTACACTCTTGACCTTTCGAGTGCGATGGTCAGAGGGCTCTGCAGGGGTGAGGCTATACTAGGTACCCCTCGCTGTCCCTGGTCCATGGACGATGGGCACCCGCATCGCCTGTCCTTTCTCTCAGACACTCAACTTCCCGTCTGAACAACGGGGTTTCACTCAAAGATTTAGGTCCCACCAGGCTTGACCCTTGTCTGAACGAGCTACTACAAAACCGTAAAAAGCAATGAAGTAGGTAGACCCTAGCGCGCTGTACAAGCTTGTGTGTGAGATCAACCACGGGATGTGACAGAATGCGGAGGGAGCAAGGAACGCCCAGCGTGGGTAATGAAATCCGTGTGGGGCTTTAAAAGGAACTTTGATGACAACCTTCTGAAGGGCTCCACAAAACTAACAGGACTGCCTCTGGGAAAAGGAACTTGAGGGAGGAGAGACTGTGCATTTCACCCTTTCAGAATTTCCCCAAGGACCGAGCACACGTGTAGCTGTCACGGGTCTTAGCTGCCATCAGCAGGTATTTGGGCAGCAACAGACTGAAGGGGAAGATGGCAGGAGGCAGCTGTCCGGGCTGACGGGAACCCGGGCGCTGGAGACTCAAGTGAGGACAGCAGTCAAAACCCACGCGACCCGACAGATTTGTGCATTTTGTTATGTCTGAGTTACAGCTCCATTTTTTTTTTTTAAACTTAAAAGCGTTTACAGAGGTCTATGGACAGTGGCACATTTTTTTCCCCCAGTTTTCTCTGTCCTTTTTACTATTCAGAGGAAACCTTAATAAATGCAATTTTAAACATCCCACCTCAGTACTCCTGTATTCTGTTGTCAGGTGTATAAACTGGTTTGGATCCCTTTGGATAACTGTTGGGGAAGCGTCCACCAAAAGGGACCCTCTGCCTACCCAACGGCCTGACCTCAGAAGGATGTAAACGTATGTTCACTCAGAGACGTGTTTGTAACGGTTCTGTTTGTAATAGCCCCAACCTGGAAATCTCTGTCTGTAACAGAATGAACAAATTAATAGTCTATTCATTTAACAGAACACTATCGAGTGAAGCAAATCACTACTACGCAGGATATTATATGTTGCACAGATAAATCTTAAAAACGTAAGTTTGAGCCGAAGAAGTTTAGGCTGTGTGACTCCATTTACCTGAAGTTCAGGTCCATGGCAGACAAATCCATGCTGCGGGAAGGGAGGAGAGTGGGTCCACTGGTGGGCGGTGGGGTGCACAGGAGCCGGGGGAACTCTGTGGGGAGGGGGCCTCCAGGGAGGCAGTCACATTCTCTGTATCGATCTGGGCAGCTACAAGATCAATTCTACAGGCATCTGTGGCATTTTTAGCCAGTAGTATCGTTTGATCTGTGTACTTTTCTACATGTACGCTATCCCTTCAGTGAAGAGTCTGCTTCAAACACAGAGACCTCTGGTTGAGGAAGGGCCTGATGCTCACTGGGGCTTCCCTGCCTCTGTGGGCTCAGACAGGGGACTAGGCCACCCACCCTCTCCATGCCCAAGGTGGTGCCCCCTTCTGCCAAATGAAGCGGGTTGGAGACCCACCAACCACCCAGGGTTCAAATCTCAGCTCCGCCTGGTTCTGGCTGTGGACGAGCTCCTTGGCCCTCTCCGCTCCCCCTTCCAAACGAACCTGCCTTTGAGAAGACTGGCAGAGATCGTCCACCAGAGCCCCCGGCACAGCCCCGGACACTAGGAGGCACCTAGTAACTGTTCTCTCCAGCTACCGTGAGGAGAGCCCACAGGAGTGTGAGCTCTCCTCCCCAGGGCGCGCCGCCCTCTGCCACTTGGTAGTTTTAATCCCTGAAGCTTCCCATGTTATTACTTTCAGGGCCCCTGATGGCCCACCAGGGGCCAGGAGCTGCGGCTGCGAGGCGCTGGAGACCATGGCCTCCCACGGGTTGTGATGAGCGCAGGTGCAGAGGGGCCTGGCTGGACTCGCCTCGGGAAGGGCCTCCGCTCCCCGGGGTCGGCTCTGCCACTGGGGCACCTCCCGCTGGGCATGCCCTGGAGTCTTGGACGGTGATGGGCCCCCTGCCTCACGGCGGGGGAGCCCCCCTTTCACGGTTCTCTGTGGAATCCCTCTGATCCCTCTTAGGAAGTCACAAAGCCCTCTTTGACCAAGTGCCAGAAGCTAATCTGGACGGAATTCCTGCCTCTCGGACCTGGAGGAAGCCGACCTGTGGCTGGGCCTGTGAAAGGACCGAAGAGGCCACTCCTGGCCATTCCCGACCTGCTCCCCGCCCTGGCTTCACCTTCCCGCTCAGGGGAAGGAGGGCTGACACTCAAGACCCCTCAGGCAGCTCGGCAAAGGCTCCCGAGAACACGCCTCAAAGAGACACGGGCCGGAGCCGACGGGACTGGACGTGGATTCCCAGTCGCACCAGTCTCCACAGGTCTGGGAGGTCACTGAGGCAGGGGTCGGGGGAGCTTTTGCTCCCTCTGTTAACTCCGCGTGACCCACAGGGGCTGTGTGGAGAAGGGGTCTGCCCCGGGGGGACTGAGTGCAGTGACTGAGTAGCGAGGCCTGCCAGGGGCTCCCTGGGGGCGGGTGGCACGCCTGCCGTTCGCACGTGCCTTTTCTTCCAGAGCCCCGTCTTCTGGAAACTATTGACACAAAGGAAAATAGACCTTGATCACTAAAAAAATAATTAACCCTGATCCTGTGCTTATTCACATGGTAGGTGCCATTTCTAAGTTCTTTCCTGCTATTAACCCATGTGACTCTCACAGTGACCTAAGAGGCTTGGTCTTAATGTGACCCCCACTTTATTCAGGAGGAAAAAAAGAGGTCCATGGAGGAAAGTAGCCAGTCCAGGGGTCCCACGGCCCATGGGGCGGGGAGCCAGGGCTGGAACCTGGGCAGTCTGGGGCTAGAAATGTTTCTCTTGGGGGCGAATTAGCAACACGTGGAAAGAGTCACCAAAGAAAATACATCCCTACTCTCTGTCTAGCACCCACTGTTCTGGAAATCTGTCCTGAAAGAGGAGTTCTAAAGAAGTGAAAGCCTGGCTACAGCGGACGGTCATGACTTCACTGTCTGCAATTGAGGAGAATGGGCACTGACCAAATGCCCAACAGCAGGTCCTGTGGTCAGCTGTGCACGAGCTCCTCACAGGTGTGACGGACACGCTGACACGTCTAAGGACCTGGCCACGGCTGCCAAGAGGCTGTGCAAAGGGAGACAGAGCCTGGAAGGGCATTGGGGGGTGAGACCAGGGAGCAGGGCGGTCCCTGGCCTTGCTGTGGCCATAAGGGTGCTTTCACCACGACTAAAGAGGGGAGCAGGCGGCGGGGCAGGGGGGTAGGCCGCGTGGAAATGGCAGGAAGGGAGCATGGGTCACCGCCTTCTCTCCAGACACATCGAGCCCAGTGTGAGTCACCCCGGAGCCCGTGGCGCAGGGCCCGGGGCCAGGGGCAAGGCATGGGCAGGTGACAGCTGCGAGCTCAAGTCTGGGGACCTGGGTGACACCGCGTGTCTGGGGAGGTGTGTAAGCAGCCGGTCCTGAGCGTGACCTCCTGGGCCCAAGCCCAGGGGGTCTGCCATGTCCCAGAAAATCAGCTCTCCCGTGAGAAGCCGGGGATTGCCGTCAGAGGTTAATTCACGTAATCCTCTCGGTGACGGCTGTGAGACTCAGAGAAAAATGTAAAGCTCTCAGGAAACGCCTCTGGACACAGGACGCCGCGACCCTCACACGAGGCGTGAGGGCAGACACGCGACGGGACGCTGCAGAGCGAAGCCCGCAGGTGTGGGGGGTGCTGCCAGTGCGTGTGTGCATCTGTGTGCACACACGTGTGCAGTAGGAGCCCCGCTCCCGTGGCTACACTCCCAGGTGCTGGATTCAAATGAGCCCCAGCTCTGCCACAAAGAGCTGCGGGCCCTCGAGCCAGCGTCTTAGCCTCTCAGACTCGGTCTCTGCATCTGGGAGACAGGGAAACGGGAGGCTGAGGCCCCTTCTCGGGGCTGTGGGGATCCCCCAGGGCGCCGAGCAAGGTGCTGGCACTGGCTGGGCACAGGAGGAGTGCCCTGGGCAGGGTGGAGGGGCTGGACTCAGCCTTGGCACGCGTGTCAAGAATGCACACTCCGGGGTCTGCAGTGGGCACAGCACGGCATCTAAGGGCCGGGCGCTGGGACTGGAAGTGGCTCCCCACTACCCAGGAGGAAGGTCAGAGTCGGGGGTGAGGGTCTTACCCTTCCTCCCAGGCCCCCATTGGGGAGGGCATGAGCTCGGGGCCTTCTGTCCCTCTGACCTGGTTCCTGGGGACCCTGCCACGTGCCGGGCCTCTCTCCTTGCATGGGAACAGGGGTGACAGGCCAGCCTTCCCAAGAGGGTGCCTGGTGGGAGCAAGAACCCAGGCTCTCAGCCCCACATCTGGCAACCCCAGTTCCTCACCTACCCACTGGGGGCCCTCACGGGGGCTCAGCCCAGGGCCTGGTGTGGAAGCTGGATCGTAACACCATGAAGAACAGCTGTCCTTGGCAATGGCCTTCGTCCCCTGCACCCCTTCTTCCATGAGACGGGGGGCTGGGACCATGCAGAACCACTCTAGCAGGAATACTGACAGGGGCACTCCCAGATAGGCAGTGCCCTCCGAGGACAGACTGCACCCCCCACCCCGATCTTACAGACACTCCATGGGGGGGCCCTGTGAGGGCTGGTGAGTACCCACTGGCTGCTCTGACCAGGGCGTGTGTGGTGAGGCTCCCACAGCCCTGGCAGGGCAGCCCATCTTCACACTGACCTGTGAGCGAGGCACTACTTAGTGATCTCCCCATGAGAAAACTGAGGCCCCAGTAAACACAGCCCACACCCAATGTACTCAAAACACGGTCTCCCCGCAGCACACATGCACGCACAGGCACAGACCCCACCTTCTTCTCGACACACCTACTCTGTCCAGCAAAGGGACAGGCCCTGGACAGGGGTGACCAAGCAGTGGTGGCCGCCTCAGGGGCTGGGGAAACTCTGCTCAGGGATGCAGAGGGTGGGCAGCCGGCCGGGGAGGATGGGGGTCTGGACTGGGATTTCCCCAGCTTTCCCCAGGGGGAAAATCACCTTGGTTTTCAAGACTTCTGGGCAATGGCCCAGGAACCCCTCTTAGGAAGCAAGAAGGTATTTTTCAGAGCCGGAGGCACCAGAAATGCCGGCTGCACGAAGCAGGCATACCGCGCTTCTCGGGCCTCCTTCAGGGCAGCTCAGGGCATGTCTCCCCCGAGCCAGGTCCTCAGGTCCAGGGCCTGGTGCACCAGACGGGCCTGTCCCGCACAGCTCGAGCAGCGGGCCTCTCGCCTCGAACCCAGGGACGGGCCAGTCTCCTCCCAGCTTTGTAAACACACCCCGGACCCTCCCACTTGAAGCACACCCTGGCTCTATCACACAGACCCGGCCTGGCCCCTCACAGCCTGATGCGCAGGGACAGGCCTGTGTCCACAGGACAGGGCTTCCAAGTTCATCCGAAACAGAAGTGAGGCCTCATTAACCCAGGATGACTGTTTATGCTTCCACACCCCCGGGGATTGGCCTCAGGGGCCAAACCCCCAAACCCAGCAGGGTAGGGCCGGGCTCCCCAGGGAGCCCCAAGGACACTGCTCGGCTCAGGCACACCCTGGGGGGCTGGCTGCCACCCCAGCCCGCTCCTGTTTGCTCCTGTCCTCCTCCTCTGAGCCCCGGGGCCCCCCGAAACTCCCTGACCCGCCTGCCCCAGGGCGGGAGGCCAAGAGGAAGAGCAGAGCTGCCTGAAGACTGGAGAGGGCAGGGAAGGGGGCCCAGAGCCGGGGACCTTGAGGGTCGCCCCCTGTCCCCTTCTGGGGGCTTTGGGATCTTGGACAAGTGGCTCGGAGACCCGCACTTGCAAACGTCAATGACAGCGGGCCATTTGGTAAGCCGAGACGACGCTCAAAGCCCAGTGCCCCTCGGAGGAAACGCTCTCAGTGGGCTGGGACGGTTGGGGTGCGCTGGAGATCAGCGCTGAGGCCAGAAGAGCAGCAGGATCCCCAGGACGGAGAGAGGCGAGGACGTCACACGGGTGTTGTTCTCAGACTCTGCCTGTTCCACAGCGCACCTAGAGGTCGATTCTAGAGACGTGGTTCTCAAGCTTTTTTTTTTTTTCATTACGGTTCCCCTAAGGAGCCTTTTAAGACACTTGCATCCCAATCCGTCCTGATCCCATTGAGGTTAAATTCTAGAAAACAAGATTCTGTTGAGTAGACTGAACTACATTTTCTACATACCACTGGAATAACCAGGTATATTTAAGCCCCAAACACTGATTCTGGCCCCCTTGCAGGCAGTGGCACACCTGTGGAGAGCGCCCGGGGAGGGTCCCAGTACCACTGCGTGAAGACTCCATAAAGCTACGGGACACAGCAGGTAAGAGGCAGCGTTCTTTACTAGCAGAAGAATTTCCCTATGTTGTCCTGCAGCCACAACGCGCGCATGCGTGGGGTGTAAGGGAAAAACGATAAATACAACGCTTAGAGAATTTAAAAACTCAACCTGAGGTTGTGGGATTTTGAATGTCCTTAATTTTGATGTTCTATTGATTTTAAGTTAAAGGTAGAGAAAAGCAAAGGAAAGAAAAAGAAAAATCCCAAACAGTCAGAGGTACATACGGAGGACAGAGTGGCAGTATCAGGCAGGAGAACCAGGACACAACCCAAGCCGGGCTGAGAGGCTGGCGCGGGATCGGGCGCAGGTGGATCAGGCAGGGGGCGCGGTGGCCCCTGTATCCATACTGAAATTGCTGTGAGACCATGCACAAGTCGCTGGACCTCTCTGAGCCCTCACATGTGCTGAATGACAAGGAACAGGAAAGCGCCGAGACATACCCTGTGCATGGCAGATACTCAGCAACTGCATCTGACGGAATGAACTCTTGCTGGAATCTATGCAAACCATAGGATGGATCGACTACAGAGCCTGGATTCAAACCCCGGGTCTCCTGGCTCATTTCATCAGCCAGGAGTCCCTCAAAAACACCTTATGTTTCTTTGCCATTTTACAAGGAAGGGGAGAGTGCCTCCGTTAATCTCATCAACAATGAGTGGCAGTCATGGGAATGACATCAGGCTGCTGCCACTGAGATACCACTGCCACCTGGCGGCAGCGTACCTAAACTACGGGGGGGCGGGGGTGTCGAAAGGGAACAACTACCAGCATCGCATCTGTGCTGCGCTCAGTCGTGTCCGACTCTCTGCGACCCCGTGGACTGCAGCCCACCAGGCTCCTCTGTCCATGGGGTTCTCCGGGCAAGAATGCTGGAGTGGGCTGCCATGCCCTCCTCCAGGGGATCTTCCCAACCCGGGGATCAAACCCAGGTCTCCTAAATTGCAGGCGGATTCTTTACCATCTAAGCCACCGAGGAAAGTGAAGTCACAATCCTAAGCCTACAACAAAAAGTGCTTAAACAGTGAGAACACAGGTCACCATCCATCACCGGGCAAAAGGGCCACTCCCTAGTGGGCATTTGTTGATTCCTTGACACCCTGACCAGAGTGTGCTTGCTTTTGTGTTTTTGGGATGGATGTGTACACACTGCTATATTTAAGAGGGATAACCAAGAAGGACCCAGCAAACAAATAAAACGATGCTATGGAAAAATAATAAATAAAATTTAACTGATTTAACAACCATCAACAAACCAACCACCACCTAAATGGAGCAGACATCCAGGTCTTGATGAGAACTGCTAGAAGCCCAGGGCTCCCCATTTCAGTACTTGCTCAATCAACTGTCTGAACCCCACATGCGCCTGAATCCATACATTTCGAGCCTGTCACCTTTAAATCATCCTCGGGCTATCACAGTCTCCCGAAGCTCTACTTTCCATGTCTACCATCTTAGCCATCGCTTGTAGCTGCGTAGAATTCACACATGTCACAAGCACTGCCTTTCAGGAGTTCCCAGAGATTCCGGAAAGCGGCTGAAGACAATGCGGACCAGGGCAAGGCGGCAAGCAGAGTGGAATCCACTCAAGACCACCTCTTCCTTGACACTGACCTTGGCCACCTGTTCAAAGAGACATTTCCCCAACCTGTTGGGTGGGCAGTAGGTCTCTTTCCTACGCTAAGAGAAAGCAAGGTGCTCACTCGCTGAGGACTCACGAGGAGAACACGCACGAGAGGAGGGACAGAAGAGGGGAGCTCTGGGCAGGCAGCTGCCGCTGTCCACGGCAGCGGGGCGGCCTCTCTTCGCAGGGGTCACATCACGCCGCCCGTATTCCTCTCTCCCATGACTGGTCTGGTGTTCACCTCCCAGGGCCCGCCGGCAGGTCCTGATGTAGGCCCCGCCTGTCCCGGGACACCCGGCTGCAGAGATCAGGCCTCAGAAAGGATGTCCCTGCAGAAATCACGGTCTGAGCAGCACCTGCCGGCTCCACACACGGGTGCCTCCCAGGGCCTTCTGCCTGCGTTCAGGAAGCCCCAGGAACGGGCGAGGCCTGGGTCTGAACCCAGCCCCAGGCTTGTACCAGCTGTGGGAGCTGGGCTCGGGTCTGGCCTTGCCTTCCCCACGGAGAAAATGGGAGCAATGATAACGAGCATTCTGACAAGGGTCAAAGAGGCACGAGGCAGCAGGCGCTCGGTACACGCCAGTCCCTTCCCTGTGCAGCCCCAGCTTGGAGACCCAGGCTCAGCCTCAGAGACAGCCACCCGGACACAAGCGAGAGGCCCTGCCGCTGTGGGGGGTGGGAGGTGGGATGGGGGGGCCGTCTAGGGCACCTGGAACGTCAGTTTCCAGGGCTGGGTTTCTGTCCTCTGCCTAGCTGTGACGAGAGCCCCTCCAAAGGCGTGACAAGAATGCGAAGTGTCCCCTGGTCCTCCTCACACGACACACGGCCTCAAACCCCGCCCAGGTCCAGCCGCTCAGCCCCACCGCGCTCCAGCTTACTGTAAAGGTGCTGGGTCGGGACACACACCACTCACCCTAGCCACAGCCTGCTGGTTCTGCAAGGCCTGCCGTGCTTGTTCTAAGCTAAAAGGTCAGGAGGTGGGGGACGGGGGCAGGGAGTGAGGGTCCTGAGCCACAGAGCAGAATGTGGACTCTCCGGGGCGGGGGGGACACTTCGCACAGATCTGGCCCCGGGTCTTGAACACGAGCAGCTGGGGACTAATTCACCACTTGTGCTAGAGAGCTGGGGACCATCTCATGTGGAGCTAGAACCCAAAAATCAAGCCAAAGAACCAGAGAGCAGAAAGGAAGGGAAGCCTGTGGAAATACAGCTGGACTTCTGCATCTCTGATAAATTTTCCTCTGCTGCCAAATTCAAAACTTACTTTCAACTCATCACCTGGAATCCCTCAAGTCCTGCCCCCCAGAGCCGCTCAGGTGAGCTCCTGTTCTGAGAGCAAGCGGGTCTACGAACCTTCTGAAAGCTGGCACGCCACGAGGTTCCCAGGCAAAGTCAGGGGCCAATTGGGCAGAGACACAGCTTTGGCATCGCAAGGGGGCAAAGTATCAACCATCCAAGAGGGAGGTAAGGGCTTTCGGACAACAGGGCAAAGCACCCGGGAGGTGAAAAGACCCCTGCTCTCCAGCCTCTGGGTGACAGAGTGGCCCCTCGAATGAGCAACGAGCCAGGACTCACCTTCCACTGCAGAGAATGAAACCACTGGTCTCGCAGGTAGCTGTTGGCAGCCTGCAACGAGAAGAGGACAGTGGGGGTCAGTCACTGGCCGGCAGCATCTCAGAGCATTTTACAGGCCAGCATGAGGTCCTGCACCAGGCTGAACCCCTCGTGTGTAAAACCAAACCGGAAGTGGTCACCTGGTGGACTCGTCTGAAATAAGACACTGCTCTAGCCTAGCGCTTATTCTGTTGGTCAGACGCTGGTGGCTGCAGGAGCTTCAGCTGCACACATTATGTCAGCTTCTGCAGGATCAGAGAAGGGGCCGGGATGAGTGGGGAAGAGGCACGGGGTGAGGGGGTGATGGGGATGGGTGCCTGGATGCTCCGGGCGCCAGGCATTTGCCATCCGTGTAACGTGTCCTCTGAGGTGGGCAACGCTCTGTTTCACAAAGGGAAAAACTGAGACCCTGAACGCTCACGTCAACTGGCCGCATTTAAACCCGCAGCCTGTCTTCCAAGCCTGTGGGTTTAACCACTGCACCCCCTGCCAACTGCAGACAGCCACGGTGGAGACCAGGCAGCCTTGGCCTCAGGCAGAGCTAGTAGATGTTACACATCCCCGTTCGGGGAGCTCGGCCTTCCGTGACCGACACCACGCCAGCTGCGAGCCTCCAGGCCACTTGGGGTCGGACGGCTCTCACCCCCGATTCCAGCACGTCTGCTGATGACAAGGGCAGTATTCACGGCGGGTCTGCCGGGTGCTGGACGTTAGGCCCTACTCCTGGAAGAGCTCATCCCGTCCTTAAGTCAACCCTGGGGAGCAGGCACTGCCGGCCATGGTGCGGATGAGAAAACTGAGGCTCGAGAGCTTGAACTCATCCCCCAGGGGCTCACAGGCAGCAGGGGTGGGGGGCCAGGGCCTGGACCCAGCGGTCTGACTCACAGTGAAACCACAGTATGACAGCATCTCAAATCTGCTGCTGGCCACGCCCAAGGCAGAAACGTAGCGCCCCTCCCCTGCCTGAGCCCCAGCCCGCTGTTCCGAGTGGCCGACCCTGATGGGCAAGGGACTCTGACAAAGGCCAGCGCCTCTCTCCAGGCAGGAATGCCTGCCTTCTTTCCCTGAGCCACACACACATGCACACACACATGCACCCAGCACGTGCATCCTGGGGTCACTTTCATTCAAGGAGATTCAGCTCTTACAAATGAGCTCCTCTGATCCCCAGCAAACCACAGATGAAACCCCAGCTGCTTGTCCAGGTCAGTTTAGGGAAATGAACCAGTTCAGTGGCCCGTGGAGCTGGGAATCGGGCTTCCGCGGGCAAGCTCAGAGACGCATTTGAAACCCCAAGTGGCTCCACACAAGCACCTGGAGGCAATATGAGTCTGTGCTTCTGCTCTGAGTAGGGGAGTAGGCTGGGGGACTCCCTCCGTGGGACGCAGGAACCTCTGCAGTAGCTGAGTCTCCAGAAGCCCTGGGTTCAAGCCCCCTGAGGACCCAAAGCCTGCAACACCTGACCAGGGCGGGGGCAGGCCGTGGGAGAGTCTGCCACGGGGCCCAGCAGCCCCCTCGGAGGGCCCATGGGGGTCATCTGCTGGTGCTGACCAAGCTGTGGTCTCAGGACAGCTCGTGGATGTTAGGGTGACTGAACACAGCCCACACTCGGGAAGAGTGGGGCAAGACCCCAAACAATGAAGCCACGGAAGATGCCCACGGAAGATGCCCACTAAGCAAGATGCCCCGCACGTGCCAGCAGCAGGGATCAGGGCGGAGTGGCCTCGGCCAGCACGGTGCTAACAAATGAGTAACAGCAGGCTCCCCTGGACGAACAGCCCTGATTGTGGTGTGCGCGGATGTCCACACTGATGCCCCTTGGCCAATTCCTCTGCTTTTCAACACACCGAAGTGATCAGGGACAGGGGAGGTGTGGCAGGTCGAATGAGGGGCCTCCAAAGACTGTCCATGTCCTAACCCCCAGGAATGTGTTCAGTTCAGTTCAGTCGCTCAGTTGTGATCCCATGGACTGCAGTACGCCAGGCTTCCCTGTCCATCACCAACTCCTGGAGTTTACTCAAACTCACGTCCATCAAGTCGGTGATGCCATCCAACCGCCTCATCCTCTGTCGTCCCCTTCTCCTGCCTTCAATCTTTCCCAGCATCAGGGTCTTTTCAAATGAGTCAGTTCTTCACATCAGGTGGCCAAAGTATTGGAGTTTCAGCTTCAACATCTGTCCTTCCAATGAATATTCAGGACGGATTTCCTTTAGGATGGACTGGGTGGAATGTGTTACCTTGGTGCAAAGGGACTTTGCAGATCAAGTTAAGGACCTTGATGTGGGGAGATTACTCTGGCCCCTCTGGGTGAGTCTGTGTAGTTACGAGTGTCTATATAAGAGGAAGACAGGATCAGATGAGTGTCAGAGACGGAAACAGAGGTCGGAATGACGAGGCCATGAGCCCAGGGATGCAGGCAGCCTCAAGAAGCTGCAGATGGATTCCTCCCTAGGGCTTCAGATGAACCAGCCCTGCCCACACTTGGGAGTTTAGCTCAGAGGGACACATGTTGGATTCAGATCTCCAGAATGGTCAGGATACAAATCTGTGCTGTTGTTTTTTTTTTTTTTTTGGGTAGAATCTTAGTTCCCTGACCATGAATCAAACACGGGCCCAGAGCAGGGAAAGTGCCAAGTCTTAATCCCTGCATTAGCAGGGAATTCTCAAACCTGTGCTGTGTTAACCACCACAGTCAAAGAAATCTGCCTTTTGGCAGTAGGTGTGACCCTACCACCTGCTCTCTGTACCACTGGGCCCCTGGGAACCAGGCTGGGGAACCCGAAGGCGCCACGCTGATGAAGGGAGAGGCTCCGGTCAGGGCGAGGCCCCCACCCCGCAAACAAAAGGGTGGGCCAGAAGTTCACTTGAGAGAGGGGAGCGACTTGTGTGACACCCTCGCAGGTGCAACTCCCGTCTCGATGCTCGAGACAGGGAGGCCACGGCCCCCAGCCCCACCGCGGGGACCCAGGGCACATCTCCGCGTCCTGAGGGTCGGTCAGCGGAGCCGGGGCCCGGCCTGGGAAAGAGGCCCTGGAAGCAGGCTCTGGCGGGCGCCAGCCTCTCCTGGCGATAAATCTTTCGAATCCTGCAAGGGCCTCGTTCCAGGCAAATTCTGCCTAATTTCCTCTTCGAAAGTTGCCAAGTTCCCTCTCATTGTTGTATTGTCTGGAGAGGTGAGAAAAACAGCCAAGGGTGCACGGTGGGTGACCGTTCCCAGGTTCACCCTCCCCGCCCCACTTCTTAGGGGAAAAAACAGCACGTGCTGTGCAGCCGGAAAAGGTCTCTCTCTCCGGCTTCCAGTAAGGAGGGCACCCGCCCTGTCCTGCCCCGGCTGCCAGCGTTTGGGGTAAACAGTGGCCTGGCCTCCCCGGGGGCTTTCAGGAATGTCACTGAGATGAGCCGGTCTCGGAAACTGTTCCAGAAAGCAGCAGCACTCTCGAGAAAGCAGGGTAGGGTGGGAAGGGTCCCTTTGCTCCTGGTCTCGCCTGAACCCTTGTTGTCCGAGCAATGGGCTCTGTTCACGTCTCATCAGTGACTGGACAGCCACTGGGGAGGCAGAGATCCCTGGGAGATGATCCGGGTCTTCATCTCTGCTCCATGACTCCACGGGCCTGCAAGGAGCACCACCCCCACCTGCCGCCTGGCACCGTTCATGGGCTCGTGGAGTTACTCCTTAGGATGAAATGCCAGCAGACAGGGCATTAGGAGAAGAAAGAAGATAAATAGGTCCTTTCTGCACCCAGGGACTCTAATAACATGCCATTAGGGAGCTCACGCTGAAACACACAAAGCATCCATAAACACGCCGGTCGGACCCAGGCTGGAGGGCTGGCGCCTTTGTCTGCTGACTTGACCCGCTGGCGTGTTGCTCGGTGTCTCTGAGCAGGGGAGGAGGACCATCTGCCTGAGAGCACTTGTCCTTTGTTTTTTAATATTCATTTATTTATTTATTTGGCTGCGCCAGGCCTTAGTTGCAGCAGGCAGGATCTTTTTTGTTGTTGTTGTTGTTTTTAGTTTTAGCATGCGGGGTTTTCAGTCCATGGCATGTAGCATCTAGCTCTCTGACCAGGGATGGAAGCCGGTACCCCTGCCTAGGGGGCCTGGAGTCTTAGCCACTGGACCACCAGGGAAGTCCCCTGAGAGCATTCCTGAACTTTCCCTGAACTCAGGTCAGTTCCCAGGGGGTCTGAGTGAGGCACCGGCTCAAATTCTCACAAAACAGCTACGTAAGAATGAGGAGTTGGGAGCAGAGAGGGAAAACAAACGGAAAGCGGAAGAGAGACTTAGGTCAGGACGCACAGAGAGAAGGGGCCGGGGGGTGGGAGGGAGAGGCCTGGAGAAAGACCCCGGGGGGGAAGCAGAGAGTGAGGGGCATCAGGGGACAGAGAGACACAGGGGAGGGGAGGGAAGAGAAGTACCAGAGAGACAGAGAGCCTGCAGAGGAGGCGGGCAGGGACCCCCAGACCCCGCCCCGCCACAGAGACACGCCGCAGGACGGACTCCTCTGTAGGGAGGCAGGGGTGCTGGGGGCCCACAGGCCGCCTGCACTGAGGCTGTTCCCGCGGGGGCAGCAGAGGTCAGGATGCACGTCCCGGGGTCTCAGCCCTGGTGTGCGGATGGGAGCCATTTGCAGAACTGAGCCACCAGCACCACCCAGCGCCCCTGGCACCCGGGCGTGCTGAGCACCCAGGGCAGCTGGTGGACAGGAGAGCCGCCCTCTTGATTCAGTGACTTGGACTTAAGCGCAGATGACGCTGTGCGTCTGGCGGCTGCTGTGGGAGAAGCACGGCTCGGGGCGGCACCCGGGTGTGGCGTGGTCTTGATCCCCAGCGCCCCTTGCTACCGCGCCCGGCCCCACCCCTCACCTCCGCCAGGGCACAGGGACTGCCGTCACACCCCTGCTCTGGGCCGTCCTGTGACTCTGGACAAGCCCCCAGGCAGGGGATCCCGCTGACCAGCAGGAGAGCCTGTGCGGGGCACCCTGCCCGCCACCTCATGGGCTGCCCCGTCACCACATAGGCCTGCAGCCCAGCCCCATGGTGCCTCGAGCCCACTTAGACAACCGGGCGGCCTCTTGCTGCCCGTGAACCACAGGAGGGCAAGGAGGAGGGGACGACACAGGGGAAGCAAGCTGGGAGGGACCCCGGGGACGGCGGGGCTGTACCCACCTGGCCGCCGCCTTGGCTCACACGCCCTGGTCAGCCCGGCCCGGGCAGTGCTGACGGGAGGCCCCCGCAGGATCAAAGGGATATTTGGGCGATGCCCGGCACCCCGCATCCTCCAAGCTCCCTGCCCCTCTGTCTGCGGGTCCCTCCTCGGGGGACGCTGCCCGCTCCAGCCCCAGAACACTGGAAAATGCCCCTGCCGGGGGCAGGGCAATTACAAGGCTTCCCTTGGGCCCACCTGCCTGGGGGGCTCACGGATGCGCCGTCCGCTCGACCAGCAGACTGGTCCCTCGACTGTCCCCCACCCCAGGAGCTCTTGGCGGCTGTGGCTCCCTCCCTCGGCTGACATGACCTGTGCGGCCTGGCTGCCTGCAACCCCACAACTCTGGGTGCGTGTTTAGGGCCTGCACTGCCGCCCCCTCCTGTCCACGGCAGGGAACCCCTGCCCCGACACTCCCAGGCTTCGCACCCCCTCTTCCCTCTGCCCACAGTGCGTGTCCCATCCCGGCACAGTCCTACGCACCCCTCAACACCCAGTATCACCACCCATGGGGAGCCTTCCCTGGGACCTCCAGGGTGACAGCGAGTCCCCCAACCCTGGGGGACAGGCCTCTATTTCAGCTGCTACCTCTGGGGGGTTTCTCTGTGGCTCTGTCTCCCCGGGGGCCTGACTCACCTCCTCACCCACTGCCTGCACAGGGGACAGCAGGCTAGGGGCTCTGTGATTCCAAGGGGATCTTCTCAGCCCCCTCTTCTCCGCTTTCTATGGACTCCTAGTACTGCCCCCCTCGCCCCAAGTACCCGCCACTGCTCCCCACCGGCCCAAGGGGGCCAGAGCTGACCACTCCCTTCACAGAAGGTGCAACTATCACAGAGGGTCAGGAAGGACAGAAAGGAAAGCGCTGCTGGCTAGAGGTGAGGAGGGAAAATGAGAGGGCGGCTAGGAGAAAACCTGCAGGGTGTGAGAGATTTAGGAAGAAAACAGACAGGCAGTGTTCTCTGCGGGATGACGGTAAAGCCGGAGTCTTCCTGAAGGACCATGAGCAGTTACTCAGCTTCCGGTGCTCGACATTCCTCAGAGGCCAAACTGTGTGCCTCTCAGCTCCAGCATCGTTGAATAATCCGGTGGCCACTTTTGGGGAAACAAGTTTTAGGGATCATCTCTCTGGGCTCAGAGCAGTGTCTCCCAGGAGAGACAGAGTTAGAAAGAAAATGTTCCTGAAAGAGAGGCTAAGGGAGACCTTCCTCTCGGAGGTGACAGTCCATTCCCTCTGGACGAGCAGTCCTGACTTGAGTCCCCGCTGGAAGCCCAAAGGAGAGCGACGACGGTAGGCCATTGAAAGCCGACAGGAGGGGGCTGAGAACACCCCCCTGAGTCACAGGGGGCGGGGACCCCAAAAAAGACAGCATGTGCCACGTGCATGGGCTGCAGCGGCTGTGCCATGAGCTCTGCCTCAGTCCCTTCCTTGGCGGACCCGCCTCCCTCTCCCCACCCACGAGGTCCTGGCAGGGCTGTCAGAGTACAGGGATGCCTGTGCTGAAGGTGGGCGTGGCCCCCGGGGTGAATCAGATCACAGCCCAGCCAATCAGGACCTTCCACAGGACTGCCTGTGCTGAAGGTGGGCGTGGCCCCCCGGGGTGAATCAGATCACAGCCCAGCCAATCAGGACCTTCCAGGAGACTTGATAGGAAGATACTGAAAGGAAAGTGGGCGCTCACATTTTTTAAGGATTACAGACTCCAAGAATGCAGCCTGAGGCTGCCAGACATCCGTCTTTCCCATCACACGGGGAGCCTCTGTCTGACAGCGAAGCCAGCACACAGAAGCAAAGCCAGGAGATGGAGAGATTAGACATTCACGATCGCGTTTGACTCCTGGGTCCAGCTGCGCCTGAAGTCCACTCCCAGACTGCCCAGTTACGTAACGCAGCCACAGCATCAAATTCTCTTCCTGCTTCAAATCATTTGAACAACGTCTGCATCATTTCCAACCAACAGTCCCTGATCAGTACACACAAAACCTGCACTCTTTCCCAAGGAGAGGGCTCCTACTTCCATCAGGGCCTCAACAGACCAAGATAAACGAAGAGTGAGAAATCTCCTCACTCACAGTACAACAGAAGGTAGTACATCTGTCGCGTACTTGCTTTTTATAGCCTTTTAAAGCCTGTGTCTGTGTGCCTCGGTTTCCTTATCTGTAAAATGGGAGACAGGAAAACCAACGGTTTGGTTTTGTTAGGAGAAACAAAAACACAGCGTGGGAAGCTCCTCGGCGGGGACGGGCGCTCAGCAGGAGCCCAGCCTGTGCACACTCCCTCCACCGCTCCCCCAGTGAGCCCCGATTTACACCTTTCTTGTACTTGGAGGGAAAAAAAACCACTCCAAGTCAAACAGTCTTTCCTCTTGATAGCTGGCCGTCTCCTAGGGGAGGAAGAGGGCGCTGAGCGGGGACGGAGCAGAAAGTGCTCGTTCCTGTTTACATGTCCTACCTGCAGCAGGACAGTTCCCCCAGGAATTGTGAGCTGTAAACAGTACTTCGGGGCGTTCTCCCAGGACAGCAGCTGAACGTCTTCAATTGCGCTGTAGGAGACTGAGTTTTCCATGTACCCAGTTGGCTGCAGCAAAAGAAAAAAAGAAAAGACATACATTGGTTATGGGATCAGGCACAATCACTGCCTCAGAAAACATTCTCGGTTTAGCAACGAGCACGCGGAGCTGGTACAGACACCTGGCAACTCTGGAGGCCAAAGAAGTTGTCTTTCCTGGCTGGCAGCGCTCAGCTGGAGGGGAGGGGCCGGGGCGGACACCCACCCACGTGTTTCGGGAGGTGCGGAGTCAGGACTAGACCGGCGGCACCTTGGGGGTGACGCCTGGCCACTGCTCCTCCAGGCATCTGCAGGACCCAGTGTGGCCAGAGCCGGAACCGCTCCACCCATCACCGTGTCCCAGCCACCACCCTCCCCTGCCCAGGAAGTGGTCACAGCCCCCTGCCCTCTGGACTCCCCTCCTGTCTCCCCCTGCAGACACATGCTCCCCGCTTGGCACTCAGGGCCGCATCCCGAGTCAGCAAACTCGACCCCTCCATGCCCCTGCTCGCATCTGCCAGGGGTTCCCGGTGACCCAACCACTAACTCCACCCACAGGCCCCCCGCGTCTGGCCTCACACCCGCTCTAGCCCCACCCCACCTCCCTCTCCCTCTCCATGCACCCCGACACGGGCCTGCGGACAGCACTCGGCCTGCCCTGTGTCCCCAAAAGGCGGGGTCACCCCCACCCCACCCTGCCATCTCCTCTTCCACTCTCCAGACCCCGAAACCCACAGGGCCGCCCCCTCCCCGGGTCCCGCATGCTCACTACATCCGTCTCAATCCCTGTGACCTATGCGGGCTGTCTGTCTGCCGTCTGCCTCCCCCAGGCCGTGGCTTCATGAGGTCAGGCCATGGCTGTCTCGGTCCCCACTCTGTCTCCAGGGTCCGGTGCACGACAAGGACCCAGTGACTTGTGTTGAAAGGGGGCGACTGGTGAGGGTTATCACCAGTCAGTGCCGGGGTGAGGGTGGGGTGAAGGAAATTCAGTCGCTCATGGCTGAGTGAGCTCCTCTGTCACGGAGAGGAGGTGCCAGGCACCCAGAGGCCATGTCCTTGGCACTCAGGGCCCGGGAAGCCCCACTTCAGCAGCGTCGCAGGCGAGCGTGGCCCAGCTGGGAAGGGGGACAGCTAACACCCCCCGCAATCTGACACAGGCCAAGACGCCCCGAGCGTGCGGCAGGAGCTACCGCCTTTGACTCTTATGACCGTGCCCAGAGCAGGTGCCGGGCCATCCCCCCTGCACGGATGAGGAAAACGAGACTCAGGAGGTCACCTGACTGGCCCAGGGCCGCTTGGCTGCTGGCTCAGGGATCTCTGACCTGATCAGTAAGCTCTGACAAAGCAATGTAAAATCTGGGGCCCAGCAAGCGAATTTTCCCCTAAGGACTGAGGACCTCCATGAGGCTTTCTTTTTTTTCTAAATTAAATTTATTTTTTAATTGCAGTACAATTGCTTTAGAATACTGTGATGGTTTCTGCCCACCACGTTGTTTATTTTCAATTCCTATCTGCCAAAGCTGAGATACAGTGGTGGTGGTGGCTGAGGAGCAGAAAAGGGTTGAAGGCCTAAGCTGCCTCAAATTTCCCTGATACGATCAGCTCCCATGCTCAGGCAGTCAGAAGGACTGATCGATCAATTCATTCGTTCACTCACACAGTCAGTCACTTAACTGAGCACCTGTTACCTTCCAGGCCGCGTGCTGGCTGCCGTGGGATCTAGCAGTGAACAAGACGGAAGCCCAGCGGGGCAGAGAGACAACAGACAGACAGACACAAACACCCAGCGACTGCAGAGTGGTGAGCACGGCACGGAAAACCAGGACCGGCCATAGGGCACCGAGGAACGAGGGCGGCAAAGTGCAGCTTGGCACAAAGGGCCGGGGGTGGCCACAAGCTGAGGGCGCTCGCTCGGGGAGGAGTGAGGCAGGGCGGGTGAGAAAGGCCGTGGAGAGGCGGGCCAGGCCGCACCTGGAGGCACGGGCAGGCCCGGCGGGGCTCCAGGAACGGGTGCCCACGGGCGGGGGGGGCAGGGCTGTGGGGCGCTCTCCAGCATCACTGGACTGCTGCGTGGACCGAGAGGGCGGAAGCAGGAACAGCCTGGAGCCTCCTCCTCGGGTCCAGATGAGCCAAGAGACCGCGGCGGGGGTGGGGAGCCAAGTTCACCCGGCCCTTCTCTCTGGCCCATGGCCCACCCCTTGGCACCAACCCAGGCAACCTCGGTGTCCAGCCAAGACGGTTTGCCAATGCATCCCGGAGGCACGCGCGTGGGCTCCCCATGGCCCCTCTGCCCTGCGCCACAGCCGGCACGTTCTCAGTACTCTGCACAAATGACTCAGCCCCGACCGCACGTCCTGTCCTGAGAAGACCAGCGGCCCCAGGGGCCTCGGGGATTCGTGCGAACAGGCTTGTGCTGCCCGCTGACTGTCTCCGTGCTGGTGTTTTCAGCACAACGCGAGTGGGAACTTTCACCTGCCCTGTTTCACATGCCTGATGTTTAGGAGGTGATGGGTATACCTCCTTGACAGACAAAGGAAGATTTTCCTAAGTAAAAAAATGCCCATCCACGCATAACATACTTGGGAAGAGGCTTTGGTGACTAGTTTTACGTATTAAATTAAAAATAAATTAATAAATTAAAGAACTCTCCTTTAGAAAGCAATGGCACATGCATGCCTGGACGCACTGAAGGTCTTTCTCTCCTTGGCGGCCCACAGCCACCCCTTTGCCTTTTCATGGTCTGGCTGGTTCCTAAACCCCAGCCCACGGTCCCCTTGGTGCACAGAGAAGTCAGAGAATGCGGGCCAGGACGCAGTCGCTTTGGCATCTAGAAAATCACCTGGCCACACCCAGTGACGGGTACGGAAACCCATTCAAAAATCCCACAGCGGTACAGAGTGTGAGCACACGGGGCAGATGTGATTATCGAGCAAATGGCCAGTTTGGAGTCACACCTTGGGCACGTGAGCAGAAAGCCTGGATGCTTCTATTTCCCACCACGGCACCCTGGAGACTGAGACATGGAGAGGCCCTGCACTGCCCACGCCCACACCAAGCCCGTGGGAACACGCTCCAGATGAGCACCACAGGTGGGACTTAGTGTGACGGGGGGACAGCTGACCACCATGCCTGCTTTTCTAGTGACCTGGCTGCAGCGGTCTCAAGGTGGCCTTGATTAGAAGTTTCAGCACAAGCATTTTCGGGAAACACTGGATATAAATAAACACATACTGTTTTTTTTTTTTTAAAAAAAGCAGATGTATTGCTGTTTGAAGTAGTACTGGCAAAAAGCAAAACTTGGAGAATTAATGAGTTCTGTGTTTGAGCCACTTACTTGTGGGTCTTTGTGTAAGTTACCTCTCTTGATACCACTCCTGCCAATGGTAAAATGAGAATTTATTAGGTAAAATAGAATTTAAAGGGGATCCAATCTGTTAATGGCTCAGCACAGCATCTGGAACACACTGAAAAACTCAATAAAAATAAACTATTGTGAGAAACACTAAACTTTTTTATCTCCAGGATCCTCCTCCCCTAAAGCCTAAATTCTAGTCTAACCATGAGAAAAACATCAGACAAACTCCAACCGAGTGACAGTCCTCAAAACACCTGAGCAGTGCTCACCAAATACAAGGTGAGTCTGAGCATCTGTCCCTGTCAAGTCTACGCAGACAAGATGACTAAATGGACTGGAGGCCCATATGAGATGCTGGGACGGAAAAACGACATTAGGGGAAAACTAAGGAAACCAAGGTGTGAACTTCAGTAACAGCACATCAGTATGAGTTCATTAGCTGTGACAAATGTCTCGTGCTTTCGTAAGATGTTAACATTGGGGTGGGGGGAGGGTGGGGGCGGGCAGAGAATTTTCCTGGCGGTCCAGTGGTTGAGACTCTGCACTTCCAAGGCAGGGGGCGTAGGTTCGATCCCCGGTCAGGGAACTGAAACTCTGCATGTTGCACAGCAAGGCCAACCCTCCCCACCCCACCCGGCAAACGAAAAACACAACCGCGGAAGGCACGTGTGGGGTCTGCGGGAGCTCTCTGTGTGTCCCTGCAGCTTTTCTTTGCCTCTCAAACAGTCCTGATGCAAAAGCCTCACCAAGAAAAGCGCCCCGCTGCTGCTACCGCTCCTGCTGACGCGCTTGTCAGCATCGTGGACAGGCCCTGGAGCCCCTGAGGTCTCCGAGGGGTGCGGGCAGCCCGAGACTGGAAGACCCCCGGCCCTCTCTGGATGCAGGTGTCAGCCTGTGCAGGCCGAGGACCTCCTTCATCCTGGGTACTTTCACACTGCCGGGACGCTTTCACAGAGGACTGATAATTCCCTGGTAATCTGAACACAATGATCAGGGCTACAGCAGAGGAGATTCCTGCATGGGGTAAAGGCTGAGTTAGGTAGAAAGGAAAAATTAAATTCTCTGCTTGAGGGGAGGGAGGAAAACCCGCTCTAAGAGGTGTTCTTAAGAGAACATTAAGCAGATGACGAGTTATTGTACCGTGTGGCTCCGTTTGTATGACATCCTGGAATACGCGAGAAGGACAGCGCCAGCTCCAACCAGTGGTGGCCAGCAGGGGCCGAGGGCACTGGTCACCGAGGGGCACGGAGTGGGGGCACCTCTCAGGGCGATGGAAACAGTCTGTCCAACGGTGGTGGGGATTACTCGACCACACACACTCGTTGAAGTCCACAGATGCGCACACGCAGAGAGTGGATTTCACCAAATGTAAATTACAACTCAAACCCGACTAAGAAAGGCAACGCATGAACGTTCAAGGTAATTTGGGAGAAATGATGAATAGGACGAAATCTCTCAGACAGAATCGTCATCAAGACCGCTCATAAGCACTCTGGCAGACCGCAGTGTTATTTTTTAACACCTCACTTTTTGAGGGTCCATACAGTTCTGTAACTTGCCTTTTCCCACACAATGCTGCAGCATATGCCCACCCCATCTTCAGAGATGTTAAATATTCGACCCCGCGAGTCTCATCGCCACTCCAGCCCCCTCCCCCAGACGGCGCGGTGGTCCCGCTCCGTGCTCACACACACAGCGCCACAATGGACGTCCCTGTGAAGCACGTTCTCCTGCTCCGTGTTTAGGATTACTTCCTTAGGCCGGATTCCCAGAAACGGAATTACTGGGACAAAGGGTAAGAGCATATTTTATGTTGCTGCCAAACTGCTCTTATTAAGGAGAAATTAAGGAGAACTGGGGAGCCCTGGCTAAGACCGGGGGCCTTTACCCCGGGCCACCAGCTTGGCTGGGTCCTGTGGGCTGCGGCGGGCCTGCGGATGTAACTGCAGGGCAAGGGTACTGGTATCTCAGAGGCTGCGGGGGGTCCTTCTGCGGGGCGGGGCAGGGTGGGGTTGGGGGGAGGTCCTTCCAAAAGCAGGGTCCTTGCCCCTGGGGAAGCTGGGGGACAGGTCGGGGTGCCTCTGTCCTCTTGCTCTCGGGGACTGATGAGGGGCCAGGTGGGGGCCCTGGTGTAGACAGACCGGGAAGAGACCACGGCCGCCCCCCTACCCCATCACGTAGCACCTGGACCTGTTGGAGGCAGCAGGATCTGGAGAGATGTCATCAAGGTCCCCAGGGACCCCCAAAAGCCCTCAAAGCGGACATTCCAAACCCTGGACCTTCTCGGGTTTCCCGTGAAGCAGGGAGCAGGGTGACCACAGGCGCCCCGCCCCCTCCCACCCCAACAGCCTCTGACCTCGGCTCCTAAGGCCAGCAGGATGTCTCCAGGCTCCGCCTCCCCTGCCTCTCTGGGGAACCCCTCCCTCCCGCCCAGGGCTGCCTGCCTGCTGGTTTCCATGGGGATTTCTGTAGAGGCGAGTGAGGCCCCCAAGATGAGGCTCTGGGCTGATTCAAGACACAAGAAGGAAAATGGCTTCATGCACAAACACTCTCCAAGGCCCTGCATCACCATGGATCGCTCCAAACAGGTGGATCAGACAGGAGCACTCTGGCGTGCAGGGTCTGGCACACAGGAGGCCACTGGCCAGCTCCAGATGACTGACGCCAAGCAGGCTTTCATCAGTTATGGACATTTGGTCTGGGGTCTGGTGGTACCCCAGGAGCTCTGGGCTGCCTGCCCCAGGCCCACCCACCTCGCTCTGTCCCATCAACCACCCTCGCAATAGCCCAGGCCTCCCTGGGGGCCAGGAGGGGTCGCCCAGGGGGCCGTGGGATCGGCAGGACAGAAGGAAGAGCCACCGGCCCCTGGTCCCTGCTGCACAGAGCAGAGGCCGGGCCGAGAGGGCAGGCCCGGAGTCCGGGGCTGGCCAGGGCTGCTCTCCACAGACTGCGCTCTGCAGAGACAGTCAGGAGGCCCTTTTGGGCGCATTAATCACGAGTCCAGCCATGGCAGCTGCCCCCTTTTATGGCCAAACAGCTCAAGAAGTTTAATAATAGAGCTGAGGGCTGATACTTCCACATTCAGACCCTTCCAGCCCCGGCCACCAGCGTGGGCATGGGAAGCCAGATGGAAACCAGGGCCCCAGGGGTGCTGTGCCACCCTGGGGCGTCTTTGATCGGAGTGGCTGATGGAGGCTCTCGAGGGCCAAACGCAAGAGCAGCGCACGGCCAACCAGCAGGTGGGCAAACGTCCCAAGGATCACAGACGCCCCAGGCACCTCCTGACTGACTCTTCACGAAGCCCCTGGGAACCAGGAGCGGCTGGTGTCCCCGGTAGAGGGCGGCCTGAGGCATCATGGCCTGCTCAGCACAAAGGCCACGTCACTGACTCAGAGGCCAGGTGTGGTCCACGGTGCCACATCCCCTGCCCGTTCCGTGAGACGACGGCCCAGGAGCCCCAAGGTGACCAAATGGTGCAGGAGGGGGCCTCTCGATTAGGGCGGTGGGGGGAAGGGGTGTGTGTCACGGGTGCACACAGCTAACTACGGCACGGGGTGATAAGCGCCCCGGTGCCGACGTGAGGTACAAAGGGCAGGCCCAGGGGGAGGAATGCTTTGGAACACTGGGGAAGGCTTCCCAGAGGTGACCTTCGACCCAGTGGGCAGGGCAGTGCCAGGCACTCCCGGCAGAGGGAAGGGAGGGTCTCTGGGCCTGCGGTGTGCGGACCCTGGTCTCAGGACAGGGCTGGAAGATGAGGACTTCCAGGGAGGCCTGGGACAGGACTCTGAGCAGGGCTCAGCCTTGACTGTCCAACCCTCTAATTTCTAACATTCCCTCTCTCTTTTTTTTTTTAAACGAAGGCAGACCACATAAACAGCAAAGTGGAAAAAAGCACAAATACTTGACTGCATTTACTTTTGCATAAGTCTAGGCCGAGCCTGCCCAGGTCAAGACGTGGGCCATCTGCGACACCCCATGAGGCGGGCCCCCTCAAGCCCATCCTAGGAGGACTGCCTGGCAGTGTCTGCTCTTCTCGATCTGTCGCGAGAGCTGGGCCCCCGGGCTGCTGCAGCTGGAAGTGCACGGCCCACGCGCCTGTGCTCTGCTCGGCATCCTGTCTGTGTAGACGTGTGCCCAAAGCTTCCACTGCACGCCGTCTTCCTCCCTACGCACCCCCGCTGTCTGCGGACCCTTGTCTATTTCCAATTTGGGGCTGTCGTGTAGGAAGATGCTGGGAGCATTTCTGCACTTACGGGGGGGTGGGGGCAGGGAACAAGAGCTCCCACTTGGGGAAATACCCAGGAGTGGGGTTGCTCCTGGGCCACCGAGTAAACTGCTTTAAGTCCAAGAACATCGGCGTGTGGGGAGTTCCCGGGAGGTCTGCTGTAAACACAAGCTCGTCTAAGGGCCGTTATTCTCACATACTCATGCCTTAAGGAGAACACAATTCCTGAGTCTCGGGGGTGGGACCAGGTGGGGATGGAGCTCGGTTTTCTCAGGAGTCTTTCTCCCAGGCCTCTGAGGACCGCAGGAGGCAGCACCCTCCTCAAAGCTGGACTCAGAGCCGCCGAGGACATGGCCAGGCGGCCGAGAAACTTTCTCTGTGGCTCACGTGGCAGAAACGGACGTCCCTGTTCCCTTCAGGCCCGGTCTCCTCGCCGAGCTCGCACAGACGCTGCTCCAGGAGGAAAGGGCGTGTCTGCTCAAGACTGGAGCGAGCGCCGAGTTAAAACTAACACTTTGGGGTTGACGTGAGCGTTAACTTAGCTCCCAGATCACAGGCTGCTGTCACGCAGGCCTTAATCCGCTTGCTATTTCGGATGGAAGGATGTCGGCAGGACTGGGGGGCACATGGCCATGTCCTCGCAGACGAGCCAGCTGATGGTGCGAGTTGGCCAGGGGAAAGCTGTGACCTCTGACGGCCTGGAAACAGGGCCACCTGGCTCTAGGCTGGGCCCACCCCGGTGCTGTCCTGTGCACTGTGCTCCTGAGGACAGGGACCCTGCCCCCTCTGCCTGCGTCCGCAACAACTGTCCTGGTCGAGGGCCGTCTGCGTGCCCGTGCAGGTCGTCTTCCCACTGACTCCTTAGAAGGACCCACGAGATGGGTGTCACTGTGATCCCACGTTACCGCTAAAAAAACTGAGGCCCAGAAAAGCCATGCCGCCAGGCTTTCCAGGAGGCGCTAGTGGTAAAGAACCCACCTGCCAATGCAGGAGACATAGGAGACCCAGGTTCAATCCCTGAACTGGGAAGATCCCCTGGAGGAGGGCATGGCAACCCCCTCCAGTATTCTTGCCTGGACAGAGGAGTCTGGTGGGCTACAGTCCATGGAGTCGCAAAGAGTCGGATACGACTGAAACGACTGAGCACACACGCAGGCTGTGCCGCCCGTTGCTAGTGCAGCCCAGACTGGGACTCCAGCCCTTCCGTCTAAACCAGAGGTGGGGAAACTTTCCTGCAAAGGGCCAGACAGTAAATTCTTTAGGCTTTGTGAGTCACGCAGCCTCTGTCCTAACAACTCAACAGTGCTGCCGAGGTGTGAAAGCAGCCACAGATGGTAGACAAATGACCGTGCCCGCATTCCAATAAAACTTGATTAACAAAGACGGGCGGGGGACGGGGCAGGTGTGGCCTTGGCGCTGTTTCTGACTTAAACCACTCAAGAGGAGTATAAACAGGTGATGGACAGATGGACGGGAGAAAATGAGTGGACCGTTCTCTCTCCTCACTTTCTATCTAGGGTGATGTCAGCATATAACCTTTACACGTGGAAACTGTCTTTCACTTACGCTTTGTCATCAAAGAGAACTTCAGGCCCGGGTTCACCCCACTCTCAGCCTAAGGGAGAGAAGGAGCTGGGCTCCTTTTTACAAAGCCTGACGATGCAAAGGCCTTTGCAAGCATCAGCGATCAACGCACTGAGGTGTGCGGCCCCATTCCTCCCATTTTACGGATGGGCCTGGGAGGCGCCAGGAGGCAAAGTCAGCTGCAGGGGAGCCGTGGAGCCCAGACTGGGGTCCCGACTCGTCTAATCCCCGGAATCGCTGCTCCGCCCTGCGATGCTGGTAACAAAGAAGGCCCTGGAGCAGCCGCCAGCCTGCAGCAAACGGAAGAGGAGGGAAGAGAGGGCAGGGGAACGAAGAGGCTCTTGGGGACGCAGAGCACGAGGTGCCACTGGGTCTCCTGCTCTGGACACCGGCTCTGACGCTACACAGGCCGGCCCGGGGGCCTATTGTGATCCGCTGAAGTCACCAGAGGCGTGCCCGTCAGCACAAGCAACAAGTGGACTAAGGAAAAGCTCTAATTAGACATGCAAACGGGGCAAAGAGAAAACGCGTGGCTGGTGCTGGCCCCCAACACATTGCAAGATCCGAAAGGCGGCCCATGACAGCCTTGGGGGCGGGGCTGGGGGTGGCCCGTGGGTACAAGCCTGGCCCAGGCCGGGCACGGGCGCGCCTGGCGCAGAGTTCTTCTCTCTGTCGGTTGTCATTTCCAGAAGGTGCTGCCCTGTGCTAGCTGCAGCAAGGCGGACGTGGCCCTGTCTGGTCAGGGCTGCGAGGCTGGCCTTTCGCATGCCGCTCAGGACTGTGTGTGCTTTTGGGGTCCCCGGGAGGGGGTGGCACCGGGGCATGGCCGGCAGCTACTCTGGCCCCAGACGTTTCTCAGCTCCTGCCGTCTCTGACACTCTGTGAGACAGAATCTGGGAGTGTGATCCAATCTGGGACAAGAACTTGCAAAAGGTGAGCAGGTCTTTTCTTGCAAAGAACGAGCGAGACAAGAGACCCTACAGGCTGGGGGTTGTGGGGGTTAGTATGGTCTGGGGGTTGCGGGGGTTCGTGCGGCTCTGAAGTTTCAACAGTTCACCTCCCTGGAATCCCAGCATGTGGCTGACTCTCTCAGCAAGGACTGAACGCCGCGAGTGAGGACTGTGCACCTACTGTGTGCCAGCAGCCTCACCATGGCCACGGACAGTGGCCTAGCATCAGCTACCACAGCCCAGGGTAGAATAATCCAGATTCTAGGCAGATACCCGGACAAATCCACTACACCTTCATGCTTCTGAAATCAGATTAAAACCACCAAAGGATCGCTACACACCTACCAGAATGGCTCTTAAAAAAAAGACACTATCAGCACCTCACACACATCAGTATGGCCACAAGCAAACTAAAACCAAAACCCAGAATATGAACAAGTGTTGGTGAGGATATGAAGAAATCGAAACTCTTGGGCACGGCTGGTAGGAACAGAAAATGCTGCAGCTGCTGTGGAAAACACTTGGAGTTTTCTCAAAAAATGAAACACAGAACCACCGTACGATTCAGCAGTTCCACTTCTGGTATACACCCCAGACAACTGGAAAGTAGTTACTCCAACAGGGAACAGATATTTGTACAGCAGATTCACAGGGGACTGTATTCGATATCCTGTGGTAAACATAACGGAAAAGAGTATGACAAAGAACGTATGTGTGTGTGTGTGTGTGTGTATGTGTGTGTGTATAAAACTGAGTCACTTTACTGTACAGCAGAAATTAACACAGCATTGTAAATCAACCGTACTTGAATCAATTTAAAAAAAAAAAAAAAAAAAAGGATCTAGAAAATTCCAAAAAGCAAACCAAAAAAAGGACGGAAATTTGAACACACGCTGCAACATGTATGAACCTTGAGGACATTATACCAAGTGAAATAAGACAGTCACAAAAGAGACAAATACCATACGACTCCACTTACATGAGGAATCTAGAGTAGTCGGATTCGTGGAGACAGAGAGTAGAGAGACTGCCAGTGGCTGGGGGTGGGGGTGGGTGGTGGGAGTTGAATCAGTACGGAGTTTCAGTTCTGCAAGATAAAGAGCTCTGGAGAAGGATGGTGGTGACGGGGGCATGACAGCGTGAATGGACGGATGCCACAGAACCGTATGGCTAAAATGGTCAATTTTACATCATGCATATTTTACCACCACAACAAAAAAGACTGGGGGAAAGTGATAACAGTCAGTGACAGTGCGATGAGGGAGACCAGCACTGCTAGTGAGAGCAGGAGCTGGTCCCAGCCCTTTGGAAAGTAACCTGCAGCGTTTGCGAAAGCCGACTCTCCCCTACCTTCTGCATTCCGGGACCGCCACTCCCAGGTCCTCACAACCAGACTGCCCCCCACACGTCACCATGTCCCCTGCGTCACAGAAGCACTTCACAGGCACCCATCGATAGCAAGTAGCGAAATGAAGGTGTATTCACCCAGTGCAGAGCTACGCAGCCGTGAGAACAGAGGACTACACGTCTATTTAGCAGGGTGATGAGTTTCACCAACAGAAGAGTCTGTACTGTGAGAGTCTGTTTACAGAAGGTCCAGACGCTGGCCCAGGAGGGTCTCGGGAGTGGCCACCCTCTTGGCCTAAGCCAGGACACAGAGACAGGGACATAGCCGATGTGCAAATCCACTGAGGCGCAGGCTTAGGAGCTGTGGGTTTCTCTGTAGGTATTTTACACAACTCAACAGAAAACGTGTCCTTTGAAAGATAGGATTCCTTTGGACTGATGGTTTCCAATAACAGGACAAGACCCTGGTGGGCGCTGGCAGGATGACTGTGACCCCTCCTCGCCGGGCACGCTGCATCATTCGACAGAGAGTGCCCACGTGTGCCGGGCACACACCAGGCTGGGGGGCGGTCACGGCCCGCAGGCTGAGAAAAAGCTCTGTCCATGTGCACACTGCACACGTCTTTCCAATGTGGGCAGATGCCGTTCCTACGAATATAAATTTGCTGAGGAGCAAGACTCAGTTCGGGTATTTTATAAGCAAAATACATAGGGTGTCAAGTGGCTACAAGTTCAAGTGAAACAAAGGCAGGGCGGGAGGGAGGCCAGGCTTTGGCGTGGCCACACAGTTTCGAAAGAAAGCTCAGAATGCGGACAGCATCACACAGAGATCCACTGGGACGCGCCGGTTCCCGAGGCGAACCACCCCAGCCTGAGATAAGACCCCCAGATGGTGACAAAAAGACCAGGCTAACCAGCTCTTCCTACTAAGGGTCAGAGTTCATGGAGGCAGCCCTTTCTAGGGGCCCCGTTGATTGACAGTCCTACCTAGAGCCTCTTAAGGAGGTTTAATCCATGAACAGGGAAGAAGAGAGAGAGACGAGGGTGAAGGGGGAGGGTCTATCCCGCGAGATGGACTTGTGTGCTCTTCCTGGTCAGAAAACAAAAGCAATGCAAAGCCATGTTTCCATTTTTCCGCCTAAACAGAGAGCCGGGGCAGCCAGACGAGGCTCGGGCTGATCGGCGTCTCTGGGGATCAAGGAGCCCCTTCTGTGAGACCCTTACCTGCCTCATCTCACACAGCAGGCATCTGAGATTCTGAGAAGCCGCCAGCCTCCGGGAGGCAGGCAGGCTTAGGCAAATAAGCACAATCGCTCTCCGGGAAGCATGGCTGGCAGCCACCGCCGGCGCCTTGCAAATCACAAGTGGGGACTTCTTGATTGTTCTGCCTCAGATCCTGCCTGGGGGCTGCAGGCTTCCACCCGAAGGTTCCAGGCCGAGTGACAGGCCAGCCGCTTGCGCACAGGCCTGCTGACCCTTCTCCAGGGAAGCTGGGCCACAGGGCCTCTAAGACGTGTGCAGGCTCCTGCTCAACACCCAGAGGTGGGATCTCGAGGACCACGGCTTACAAGTCTGCTTCTGAAAAACATGTGTCCACGTGAACACCTACACTGGGGTGCTTCCAGCAGCTTTCTCTGTGACTGCCAAAACCTGGAAACAATCCACGTGTCTTTTAGCAGGTGAGTGGATATCGTGCGGTACATCCGGCACAAGAAGGAAACGAGCTATCAAGCCACGAAAAGACAAGGAGGAAGCTTAAATGCCTGTTACTGAGGGAGGAAGCCAACCTGAAAAGGCTGCATACCGTGTAATTCCAACAATCTGACCTTCTGGAAAGGGCAGAAATCTGGAGACAGAGACAAGATCAGTTGCTGCCAGGGGCTGCGGGGAGAAGGGGTGAGGAAGGGATGGATTTTTTAGGGCGGTGAGAAGTGTTCTGTGTGATACTGTAGTGGTGGACACACGGCCATTACGTATTTGTCTACAGAACGTACACCACCAGGAGGGACCCCTCCGCCTCAGGCAGGCGACGGGCTTTAGGGGATTGGGGTGGCGTGTCCATCAACTGGGATGAATGAGCCGCCTGGGCGGGGGTGCACGGGACAGACACAGGTACACAGGAAATCTCTGTACCTTCGCCTTGATTTGGCTGTGAACCTAAAACTGCTCTTAAAAAAAAAATGAAGACTGAAAAAAAAAACCCAGAACCTGCTCCCCTGGCAGAAGAGGCTGGTCACTTCAGGAAGCCAAGTGATCGGGGATGTGGACTCCAGAGGTCTGGATACCCATCCCAGCTCTACAGCCCACCGGCGGGGAGGCCTTGGGTGGCCAGCTCGCCTTCTGTCACCGCTAGGACGGTCACTGGGACCATGATGGTTACGACGTGGACGTGGACGCTTGGGAAGCCAAGGAGTGTCTACGCAGTGGCGCTGGGGGTGCAGAGGTCAAGTGGGCCACTGAGTCCCGGTCCCTCATGTCCAGACGTGACGCAGGCAACCACCTCACAATCTGACCCTCAGGCATTCTCCCTACCAAACAAAACCTATCTGTGACGTAATAAACAGAAGTGATAGTAAAAATATTTAATAGCCGAGACAGCCTGGGAATGAACGAAACGGAACAGACACCAGCTGGAAGCAGCTGCTCCCACGTCCAGGTGCAGCCCACAGGACTCCCGCCTGTGGCAATGGGTCATGCACAACCCCCTTCTCGCCCCTCTCTCTCCACCCAGCAGCATTCTGGACCACTGGTGTTGCCAAATCCAACGGAACACACTGTACTGAAAACCCCAAACCAACCAACTCTGTAAGTTTGGTCTTGAAGACTGTTCCCTTTTCCCTGGGTCCCAAGGGATGTATGTGAATCCCTGGAATTCAGCCATCGCCCCTCTATGGGTCATCTATCTGCTTGCTTCCTTTACCAACTTAAAGCACCCACACTGATACCTTCTCATTCACCGTCAAGCAACTGCTCCAAGGAAAAAAAAAGTCTAGAATTAAGGACCTCTCAGTTGAGTTGGGCAATGGCACCCCACTCCAGTACTCTTGCCTGGAGAATCCCATGGATGGAGGAGCCTGGTGGGCTGCACATGGGGTCGCTGAGGGTCAGACACAACTGAGCGACTTGACTTTCACTTTTCACTTTCCTGCATTGGAGAAGGAAATGGCAACCCACTCCAGTGTTCTTGCCTGGAGAATCCCAGGGACGGGGGAACCTGGTGGGCTGTCGTCTATGGGGTCACACAGAGTCAGACACAACTGAAGCAACTTAGCAGTAGCAGCAGTTGAGTGGGGGAGTCATAGATCATCCGAAATCCATGGGTATGACACCGGCAGAATTGAAGGCGTGGGAGTCCTGGGGAAGGTGAACTAACCAATGCAAATACAGGGTCATTCAAGAAGCTTTCAGAGATTATGAGCTACCTGACTTGGGTTTTGAAGGGTGAATAGGAGTTTATCCGGCAGAGATGGGAGACTGAGGGAGATGAGTTGGAAAAAACTATTACGATCCAGATTATGGAGTTCCTCAGATGTCTGGCTGTAATTCCAAAGGATAACTGAGGAAGGTGGGATTCGATTCCTCAGCACAAAAGACAGAGAGGGAACCAACATGCGTGAGCAGGCCTTGTAGAGAGTGACTCATTAGGTTGCCCCCAAAGATGGCTGTTGCTATGCGTCTGCAACTGGGCAACCAGGTGAGCCACGAACAAACCACGTCCCTCCGTTATCGACGTTGCTATCAGAATAGTCACGAGTCGTCACCTCTACAAGGAAGAGCTGCACAGCAGTCCCAGCAGGTCTTCCCTCTCAGGCATAAAGGACCACGGGGGGACGTCTTGCCCTGTCCATCAAGAGCATTTCTAAGCCTGAGTTACCAAAACAGTGGTGTGAAAAGTCACCTTCCACTACTCAGCACCCTACTTAACACAATAGATTCCAAAATCCGACCTCTGAGGGACCCCTGAAGTCGGAAGGTTAGGTGCAGTGACCCCACTCACTACAAGCAGCTGTTTAGACCCAAGCAAACCCCACATCCCTTCTGGAGAAAGACAGACCCACACATAAATGACTCAGTGACGAGCCGCAGGTGCTGGTGAGAGGGGGCAGGGACGGCCGAGGGCCAGAGCGCCAGCTGCTCGTTCACTGGGCCCCTCGTTCACTCAACAGACCAGCAGCGCCCTGAGCCCTGTCCTCCAGCAGCTTGCAGAGGACGGGGGCCTGGTGAGCTTGGTACGGGGTGACACTGAGAGCCGCATGAGGGCACAGACTCTCCCGCGGGCGTGAAGTAGAGGACGACCACTGGTTCTGCAGAGCAGACTCTGGGGAAGCGAGTCAGGAGTCTGCTGGGACAAGGGGATGGAAAGGCGTCTGGGGCAGCTTCTGGGGTGGTGGGGAGCGGGCGTCACTGCAGGGTAGCTCCACAATGGGGGGCGGCTGTGAGACCAGAGAGCTGGGCTGGGCCGGGAAGGCCCGGCTACAGACTCAGGCAGCGTCCTAGACCTCTAGGCGGGCAACGGGCAGGCTGGCGACCCAGGCAGAGGAGCTGCCAGGGGCCAGGGAAGAGGCCTGAGCGCTGCTCGGTGAAGGGCATCTGCAAACTCTGTGGTTTGGCGTGAACTTCTCTACAGAATGGGCTGAACTCTTACTGACGCAGGCGACAACGCAGATGAGCCTGGAAACACCACGCTAAGTGAAAGAAGCCAGACACAAGAGGCCTCCGAGCGTATGGCTCCATTTACATGAGACATCCAGAATGGGTAAATCCAGACAGACGGAAAGCAGATCTGTGGCTCTCGAGGGCTGGGGAGTGACTTAGAGAGCGCCGGGTAGGGGGAGGCGGGGTGCCTTTGGAGGTGACGAGAGTGCTGTGGAGCCAGATAAACGGGGTGTCTAAGACACCGTGACGGTACAAAAGGCCACCAAATGGCTAATTGCATGTTATGTGAGCTTCACTTCAATTTCTAAAAAGTTCTGAATACATGTAATGAGTTCCAAGAACTTTCTAGACTGCAGGGCGATGGTGGAGCAGCAGGCCTGAAGCCTCTGCCCCCCTTTCAGGGCTCACGTGAGGGTGTCTGAGCTCAGTGGCCGGCAGCGTTCCTGCTCTGGACGGGGCGGCGGGGCAGGGGTGTCTCAGGGGACTCCTTCGGAGGCCATCTCAAGAACAGAAAATCATCTCTTGGCACTGAATCACGTGTTGATAATTCAGATGATGGATGGCGCCGGGCTGGTCTGTACAGGATGAAGCCATGGTTATTTCCAAGAGCACCGGCCGGCCGGGTGGGACGAAGCGAGCCACTGTGTGTGACTGCAATCGGTTGATGTCAACAAGCTCTTAACTCCAGATCAATGGCCTCATCGATTTCCATGGAAAACTCTATGACCACACAAGGTAGAAACAGGGTCATTCTTCTGGCAGAGAGAAGGATGGTTTTATATGTGCACACACACACATGTGCATACACACACGGGCACACACACACACATGTGCACGCACGCAGGCACACACACAGACACACACACACACACATACTGCCTGTACTCTGCTCAACATAAATAATCCCAAAACTTGATTAAGAGTCTGTTTCCTGAGCTTCAGACTCACAGTTTATTCATTCATCAAATATTTATTGAAGGCTTCCTGTGTGCCACAAAAGTGCTTCCAGACTGTTCTGGGTGTTTGGGGACACATCATCGAACGGAACAAGGCCCTTTGCCTCAGTGGAGGGCTTACGCTCTAGCGATGGCCTGAGGGCACCACCCCCTTGATGTCCTCCAGGCTCCCCCAGATCACCACCCAAGCTGTGCCCACCCAGGGGGTCTCCCCGTGGTCTTCCCAAGCCTGCTATGTGGCAGCACCTCATCTAGGTGGCCTCCTGCGAAGTCTAATGACTGTCTGACTCCCGGCCCTAAGCCCTGAAGTCAGTTCATCACCAAGGCCAGATCTTGCTGCCCCTTATCCCATCAACTGACGCGCGCCTCCCCAGGCTCGCTCCTCCAGTTCTGCCGCCTCTCATTTCCCTTCTAGAACATGGCAAAGACTTCCCGGCCGGAGCTCCCGTTTCCAGCTTCCTCGTCCCACCTCTCTCTGAGGGGACGCTGCCACCAGAGGTTTGCTCCCGAAACGCACTGGCTTTCCTTGCCCCTCTGCCCCCGTGACTCTGGGTAGCCCTGCTCTGCCTTCAGAGAAGAGCCCAGCCCTCTGGCCCTGCACCCAGGAGCTACCGTGAGGTGTCTCAGATGCTCTGGTGTCTCCCGGAATCCAGAGCACCTGTGCAACGTCTAAGAGCAGAGAGGAGCTTGGGTCCAAAGAAACTTATTTCCTCAAACCCCAACTGGGGGCAGTGGTGAAAAGAAGGACTCCGAGACAACAGGCCTTCTCTGGGGGCTCACTCCATTGCCCCCTCCTCCGAACTTCTGACCCGACTGTGGGAAAGTCTACTGATGACTTTCATGGAGGGCTGGTCCCTCACTCTGCCCAGGGACAAATATTCCCCATGATTTATTTTTAAGAAGCAAAATCAGGCAATGATTGAGAAAGAATTCAGATTTAGACCCGGACAGTTGCTCCACAAATAACAAGAATAGCCTGGTGGCCGATCGCAGTCAGGGTCAAGGAACAGAGCCTCCTTTGCTGCCAGCTGGGACCGCAGCTGCCGGAGAGGCCCCCAGCCCCGACCTCGGGGCAGGACTCGTGACACGGGGGGGACGTTCACACAGACGAGAGGCTTGGGACTCTCCCGACGCTGCTCGCCGTCAGTGGGGAGACACGGGGACCAGGCAGCCCAGATGTTGGCAGGGTCCTGTTTGCAGCCCCAGGAACAATTCCCTCTTTCACGGCTCAGGCAGGCCGCCAAGGTCAGAGGCAACACCAGCCAGGGCTTACCCTCCGTGCCAAGGCCCTTTAGAAAAATTTAAATAATTTTAGATAGAAATGCCTCCTCTTTCCTTGCTGTAAACAGACCATTCAGAATATCCTCTGCCCTTTTCTGGATGACATTAATTGCCATTCCGAGCATCCGTGACCACACACTGCCCCCGTCAGGAGCTCAGGATTCAGCGGTAAGCGGCAAGCTGGCCCTGCACTCAAGGCCCCAACCGCTGCGCATTTCTGCACTCGCATCTCCTTTCCATCAATTACCCACCTCCCCCAGCCTCAGCACTCCAAGTGTTTGTGCTCCCTGAGGACTGCATGTCGGTTCGTGAAAGCCCCCCCCCCACCCCCGCTCCTCCTCCCAAAGTCGCTGTCTCTAGTTCGTGGTCTCGGGAACCCAAGCAATACACTTGTTGGGGCAGTCCTCAGGGTGTGAGCGAATGAGACCCATGGGCTCGCAGTGTAGCGGCCACTGCTTCTCAGCACGCGGGCCTTTGATTTCTGGGTCCCCACTTGTCCAGACCCGCCTGCCCTTCTCAAGCTCGGTCTGGTGACTATTTTTTAAAAGTATCACCTTGGCCCCATCAGGCTCAGAAAGATAGACAGGGGCTGACCTGTCGAGACAGCACATAACCATGCCAGGCAGGAATTCCAGGGTGCTGACCGAGCACTTGGAGTGCCAATGTGGGAGGAGCATGCCCTGGGTCCCCAGGCCCTCCAGGGAGGAGGCAGAGAGCAGGAGACAAAGGCCCTAAGCTCTGGGAGTCTGACTCCCTGGGTTCAAATCCCAGCTCTGTAGCGTCAGAGCTGTTGGATGTGAGGCAAGTGGTTCCATCACTCTGTGTCTTTGAAACATCTCCACCCACCTCAGAGTGTTATTGTGAGGAGCAAAGAAGACAAGGTTCTTAAAACGCGAGGCTGAAAAATTCCCCTCCAAGGTACAGTAGCCAAAAGAATTGAAAACAGGGACCCAAACAAATACTTAAACATCACTGTGCATAGCAGCGTATTCACAAGAGCCAGAAGATGGGGATGACGTAGAAGTCCACCAATGGATGAACGGACAAACCAAGTGTGGTCTGAATACTATTCATCCATAAAGCAGCCCGTTACACACTGCAACATGGATGAACCTTGAAAACATCAGGCTAAGTAGAGCCAGACACAGAAGGCCACGTATTGTACGATTCCGTGTATCTGGAGCATCCAGAATATGGAAAACCACAGGGGTGACAGAGCACAGAGCGCTGGGGCGGCAGGGAAAAGTGAGGAGTGACCGTGAAGGAAGACAGAGCTTCTGCTGGAGATGGTGAGATGTCCTGGAGGTGGACAGAGGTGGCGGCTGAACCACAAGGATGTAATAGGCGCCTCTGAACACGTCCCTTTACAATGCGTAATTTCACGCGGTGTGATTTTCACCTGAGCTTTAAAGAGCTTCAGCTCAGTGCCCAGCACACAGCCCAGCGCCTGGCACACAGCCCAGCACCCGGCATACAGTCAGTGCCCAGCACACAGCCCAGCGCCTGGCACACAGCCCAGCGCCCGGCATACAGTCAGTGCCCAGCACACAGCCCAGCGCCTGGCACACAGCCCAGCGCCCGGCATACAGTCAGTGCCCAGCACACAGCCCAGCGCCTGGCACACAGCCCAGCGCCCGGCATACAGTCAGTGCCCAGCACACAGCCCACTGTGTCAAAGGCTCCAGCAGTGGGAGATTCTGCGGCTCCCTTCTTGGAGTCTCAGATTCCTCACCGGTCCACCAAGTGGGTCTTGCATGGCCGTGACCTCATGGGGCTGCTGAGGTGAAGAAATGAGACAGCGTGGGCAGGTGCTTGACATGGGGCCTGGACGGTGGCCAAAACATTCAGCTTGTGATGCTGGGGGTCCTTAGAGGCAGGAGGAGGCGGGGATGGGATGGAGACCCGGTGCAGGGGCTGGTACATGAGGCATGTCTGAAGGCAGACACACCTTCCTTGTTTACAAGGATCCAAAGAGGAGTGAGAACCCTTCCAAATCCAGAGACGCGGGCTCAATTCTACCAGGAACAACGCTGGTTCCTCACCAAGTCTTAGCTAAGTGCTTTGCAAACCTATTGAATCATTTTGTCTTTTTAAAGCACCAGACCCTTTTTTCAGATGCAATCTGTGCCCAGAGTCCCAGTGGGTAAAAGGTAAGGCGGGCACCTCCGGCGGGAAGCAGCAGGGGAGGGCCTGGGCGGAGCCCCCAGAGCTTGCCCCACCTAGCCCTGGTCCCTCTCCTCACACCCTCCTAGGGACACATGCAGGACCCAGCAGGTTCCTGCTGATCCCTTCAAGAAGGAGGCTCAAGGTGAACCATTTTCAGTACAGGACAGAGGTGCTTTGGAGCTAGACACTGCCTTCTGAAGTCTGGAGGGCTGCTCGTGGGGCCAGGAGAAGCAGCTGCATCTGTGGGTGTCTCAAGAGAACAGAGCAAGGGCTGAAGGGTCTGAGGCAGAGGGGTGGGTGTGAGAGCTGCCTGGGGAGGCGAGCAGCCCCGGGAGGCCACTGCACCTGTCTCGGCTGACCTCAGCAGCCCTCACCCTCATCTTCCCGCTTGTTGTTTAAAGTGAACATCACTCAGTCGTGTCCGACTCCTTGCAACCCCATGGACTAGCCAGTCCATGGAATTCTCCAGGCCAGAAATACTGGAGTGGGTAGCTTTTCCCTTTTCCAGGGGATCTTCCCAACCCAGGGATCGAACCCAGGTCTCCTGCATTGCAGGCAGATTCTTTACCTGCTGAGCCACCAGGGAAGCCCAGGTAGATGACTATTCACCTGCTCTATCAGGCAGGGGCACCCTCCCCATTTCTGGGCAGAAGAAACAGAGGCACAGAGAGGTCAGCGTGCTTGCTCAAGGTAAACTGGACCTCTTAGCTGAATTCGCAAAGAAAAACTGGGGCTCAGGAGAGGAATGTCACTTTCCTGAGCTGACGGAGCTGAGCAAGACCTGGGACACTTGTCTCCTGACTCGTAGCCAAGCGCCCCTTCTACCCTACCGCCCTGGCCTGTCCAGAGAGCTAAGAGAGACCCAGATGGGAAAGTCAGCAGGTGATGCTGGGCCTTGCCAGCCAGGGTAAGAGCGCATGGCTTCGGGGCCCGAGGTGGCCTGGGCTCGGCTCCGCCGTCACCACTCCCCGAGGGCCAGTGTGCAGGCAGCTCTGACTCGCCTGCAGCGGCACCTCCCTGCAGCCGCCACCGGCGGGGAGCAGGTGTCACTGCTTCCAGGCCACCGTCCCCAGAGACAGCAATGGAGCGTGCCTGCACACAGCTGTGACGTCTTCCACGTGAAAAAGCCCAGGGCGTCCCTATCTAACTGGTCCAGAAAGTTATCTGCCCATCAGCTGATCCATGAGGATGTCACACCTTCAGGGCTGAAGGGACCAGGGGGAAGGGATGGGAAATTCACAGGGACAGCCCTCTCTAACGTGGGTTCTGAGATGAGGCTGGTTTTGGACAGAAGAGAAAGGTAGGACGGAAGGAGGAAGACAGGGAGGGAGGGAGGGGTCTCACAGACAAACACATGTGGAGAACCGCCTCCCTGGTATTCTCACTGAGCGCTGCCATTCACGGTGACCTATTAAAGGCACTGGGAAGGCCCATAACCAAAACAGCTGTCTATATCGTGTTCACGCTGCAGAACCTTCGGTGTGTTTGTTTTGCAGTTGCTGTTAATCTTACTTTTTGCTGGCACACCTATTAACATCGTGGAACAAAACTCACTTTAGGAAACAGAACTCACTTTAGGCTAAGATATGCCTGGCACCACCAGGAAAGGGGCAGGAGCAGTTTGAGTTTCTTCATTTGGAAGGAAGTCCTTCTCAACAGCAAGGAGATCACCGGCCTTCTTAAGAAACTCTGATGCAATGCTGTCACGCTCAAAAAAAGTCCAAACTCCTCAGGACGGTATTTGACACCCTCGACAACTGGGTGCTGTCTCCTCAGTATCACCTCCCTTCCCTTCACCACTGATCCCGATGTTCCCCACTCAGAACCCGCTGAGCCTCCAGAAAAAGCCCTGGTAACAATCTCGTGGGCTTCCCAGGTGGCGTTAGTGGTAAAGAACCCACCTGCCAACGTGGGGGACATCAGAAACACGGGTTCGATGCCTGGGCTGGGAAGATCCCCTGGAGTAGGGCATGGCACCCCACTCCAGTATTCTTGTCTGGAGACTCCCATGGACAGAGGAGCCTGGTGGGCTACAGTCCACAGGGTTGCAAAGAGTCAGATAGGACTAAAGCAACTTAGCATGCACACACAACAATCTGCTGAGCTCACCAGGCAGGGGGAGCTTTTCAGAGGTAAGAGAAAAAAAAATCACATACGTGTTTTCCCGCAAGGAAGAGGGAGCGTGCTGAGGGACTGTTAGTGAATTCGGTGCTGTGGTACCCATTTTACAGATGAGAAAACAGAGGCCGGGACCCCTTCTCAGGCCTCTCTTGGGGTTTCCTGCTCTTGAGCTGACCCAATGCAGGCGTGCTGGCAAGCTGGATGGAAGCATCACGCCGAGTCTCCTCTCAGTGCTCCAGAAGGACTCCATCGGGTGGACTGTTTCTCCTACTTCCTCCCTGCACCCGCCTAACTCCAGAGCACTCTTATTCTCCAAGTTGAATGTTATGGCCCACTAGTCCCCAGGCTGGGGTTGAGCGCTTAACATTCTCCCCTGACTTTCGTCTCTGAACACTGTCCAGACACCCCTCTGCCCTCATCCAGAATGAAAGACGCACACAGCTGAACCTCCCCTCCTCTAAAGCTGATGTGATAATGAAGTTTGGGGTGCACTCTTTTCTCTCTGAGAGCACTTCAGAGAATTCTTACGAGCTGTGGTCTCTTATTTGCTGAAAGATGGGGTCCCCACCCCACAGAGCTGTTCCAGGGACGAGGTGAGACAGTATCTACTGAGCGCTCGGTATCTACTGCACCAGCCGCTCAGCAAGCGTTTCCAAGCATCTGCTCTCATTCTGAAACACAGCCCATCTATAAAACGTATTCAAGTGCTAGTTAAATGATGTAACTGCCCCTCCCCTGTGAGACCATCACAGAGTCCTGCCCACACGGGTCGGACCCCACGCTCACAGGGCTAGGAAGGGCCCAAGGCAGGACTAGAACTTGGAACTCCTAACTGCCCACACCCAGCTCGGAGAGCTCTGGCTTGGAGCTTCCCAGCTGTCACACTGGCAGAAATTCGGCATCCCCAGGGGGACCAGGGAGGCGGAGGCAGGGAGGGGCCGCGTGTCCCGGGCTGCGTGTCCCAGGCCGTGGCTCAGCCCTGAGGACCCACAGTCACGGTGCTTGCTTTGCACTAATGGATGAAGTCAGCCTCCACATGGGACCTGCTTTCCTGGGGCTCAGATCCTCACTCTGGAGACCCACTGGCTGGACTCGGGGGGTAAAGAACTCTGTTCCCTGCAGCCCTGCGTGGGCCCTGCTCTGAGTCTCCTAGAAAACCTGGGCCGGTGACAGCTTTGGAACCGACCGCAAGCATGGTGGGTGAGGGCAAGGAATTCAGTGCCAGGATCAACGCAGTTCAAGCTGGCGTCTCGGGAACGTTCCAAGCCTCATAAAGCTGCGGAGGTGACGGAGGCGTTGCCGCTCCTCTGCTGTGTGCCTTAAGTTTTCTGTGCCTCAGTCTCCACCTCTGTATAATGGGAATGATAATAATAGGTCCCTTGTTTGTATGAAAGGTAAATGAGGTCATCAGGGTAAAGCGTTCAGCAGGTACCGGTGGCGCTAGTGGTAAAGAACCCGCCTGCCAATGCAAGATATGTGGGGGTTCGATCCCTGGGTAGGGAAGATCCCCTGGAGAAGGAAATGGCAATCCACTCCAGCACTCTTGCCTAGAAAATTCCATGGATGGAAGAGCCTGGTGGGCTACAGTCCATGGGGTCGCAAAGAGTCGGACACGACTGAAGTGACTTAGCGTGCACACACAAGCACACAGTAAGCTCAGTACACCTAAGTTCATCTTAGATATTATGCTATAAGGCAACTCTCCTTGAGAACATTCCGGAAGTGGCAGGGCATACCTCTTTGAAGCCCATGCTGCTAAGTCACTTCAGTCGTGTCTGACTCTGTGTGACCCCATAGACGGCAGCCCATTAGGCTCCCCCGTCCCAGGGATTCTCCAGGCAAGAACACTGGAGTGGGTTGCCATTTCCTTCTCCAATGCATGAAAGTGGAACGTGAAAGTGAAGTCGCTCAGTCATGTCCGACTCTTAGTGACCCCATGGACTGCAGCCCACCAGGCTCCTCCACCCATGGGATTTTCCAGGCAAGAGTACTGGAGTGGGTTGCCAGTGCCTTCTCCATGAATTGGGAGCTATCAATATCCCCTCTCAGGAGGACATGAGAGAGATTTCAGCAGGTGACAACATTATATAGAATATAGAAACGGTCCTACTCCAATAGAAAATAAAAAGTTGGAAAAAAAAAGTTCCTCCAGCAACCACTTAATGAGCTCCTACTGTGCACAGGGCCCTGGGGATGCTCCGGGGACCACACAGTCCCTGCCAGGGTCTGGGACCTGTCAGTGGGGATGGTGCCCTGTGCCCCAGGGGTCGCCCACGTACCTCCCCGCGTGGAGCACAGCACCCAACACCCCAAACCGAACAGACGGGTGAAAGAAAAGAGCAAAGGTCAAGGGCTACTTCAGCTCAAGGTCAAAGCCTCTTTCTTACAGAGAAACACCCCTCACCTTCCCCTCCCTCCGCGTTCCAGTGAATCAAAGCTTCCCGACTCATGCAGGACAAAATCCTCCAGCGGTTCTCCACTTTCGCCAGAGCGTCCTCTCTTCCTGGCAGGTCGCGCAGACACCGCAGGCCCAGGACAGGGCCTGCCCGGTCTGACTAAGCCAACATGCCAGGTGCCAGGCCTGGCACCCCCCACGCTCCAGAGCTGCCAGCAGGAGGACTCCCGGCGTGGGAAGGCTGCCGGGCCAGGCCCCAGGTGGCTGGGATGGGCCAAGAGCTTGCCAGGGAGCCACAGGACAGGCACTCCCGCACCCTGCAGTCAGACACTGAGTGCGGGGAAGCAGGCAGGTGGGCACCCTGGCAGTGCCAACACCCCCACCCCACCCCCAGGATCAGCGCCCCAACACGGCAGCCAGGAGTGGCGACGGGGCACCTAGTGTGACTGCAGAACTGAACTCGCAGGTTGACTCTGATGTAATTAACATGAATCCGCCGCTTGTGGCTGCCATACTGGGCTGCCCAGGTAGAGGCTCCAGAGGTCCAACCTGGGATCCTGAGGTTAAACTGCAGCCCTGGAAACCAGCCGGATGAAGCAAAGCACATCAGGTCCCTGCTCTCAACACAAGGTCTCCTCTCTGCACCAGGGGCTTCAGACAACTGACAGCTTGTGTTTCCGAACCCAGGCACTGCGTTAAGCCCCTCTCGGGCATGACCACCCGGGGAGGTGAGAGTGGTGACATCACCCATCTCGCAGATAAAAAGGCTGGGGCTTGTGCTGCTGGAGGGACAAAGGATTTGAACTCAGGTCTGAGTGTTCTGGAGTTTCAGCCCCCATCCTATAGAACCCCATTCCCCACCCCCCAGCCAATCTCCACGCCGCCCCCGCGCCCCCGCTCCTGGAGCAGGCCAGCCCTCCTGCAGCAGGCTGTGGAGCAGTGCGCTTTCTCCCCGTTTTGTCCATCCGGAAAACAGGGACACAGAGCAGGCGTGGGGGGGGTGGGGGAGGAACATGGTGAAAGCCTCCAGGGGGTGTCCAGTTCCTCTCGGATGGCCCACCGTCCGCAGGAAATGGGAGGCGTTGCCAGAACAATAGGTAAAGGGACAACTCCATCTACAACTCCATCGACATCGCCTCCTCCGATTAAAAGTGCACTTCTGAGTCCACGTCTCCCCTCAAACCCCTCCCTCCAGCCCGGGAGAAGAAAGCCTCGGCTCTCAGGGACCGGGGGTTGCAGGTCTCTCGATTTCACAACGCTCACTGACACCCCGATGTGGGGGCACCCCCGTCTGGACCTCCCCACCTCCTGCGTCCAACCTCTGGGGCGCCCACTCCGCAATTTCCCCCACCCCGCAGCCAACGATCCAATTCCTCGCTCCTTCTTCCCGAAGTCTCCCAAGGATGAAATGAGCAGGGTGCACACTCCTTTAAAAAGAAAGTTCCCGTGCCATGGTTTCATTTAAAATCCTGGCTCTTCCTATAGAGGAATTCCTCTATCATGGCTTTGATCATTAGGGACGGGAGGTCGTTTCAGTGTGTTATTTCATTATCTTCTGTCTACTCTTCTCTCTGGACCCGAGACTCACTGACACCTGAAGAAACTGGGATGTGAACGACCAATCAACCCACCAACCACACGGTTTGCCTGGGGTGGAGCAGTTTCCCAGAATGTGGGCCTTCCCACACTGGGACAGGGAAGGCACCAGCAGGTCACTGATCTCCATCACGAGGGACTGACTCTTCCTGACCCGTGTTGCTTTCCAGGAGAAGCGTTGGGCTGGTTTCCCAACCATCACCAGGGACCTGGGGCACCTCTGACTGAGGGGCCAGCAGCCCCCAGGCAAGCAGGGGCACCAAGAGAGGAGTCTGGATTTGAAGCCAGACTGATCCTAGCCCCACCCCTGCAAGCTGGCGCCTAGAGCAAGGAGTTTCTTGAAGCCTCAGTTTCCTCATCTGTGCTGGAATGGGGGGAGGGGTTCACGTTGTACACACCGTCCACAGAAAGAGCTGACCAGGTCACATGCTGCTCTGAGCAGGGTCAGGACGCACACGCGGGACCCAGGCAGGAGGCTGATCTGATGGCAGAGACCGGAACTTGAGTCTGGCGTGACTGCTTGAAATCACCACTCTGGAGATCCAGGAAAGAGATGGCCACTTGATGAGCTCAAGGTTTCTGAAGCCTTGGGAAGAACACGCAAAAAAGCCCCGGGCAGAGAAGGAGGGAAGCTGGCCCAAGGACCAGCCAGAGCACTACATCAAAGTGTCCTGGGCTGGTGCCCAGGGCTGGGACCAAGGACTTCCCAGTGATGCGTCCAGGAGGGTCTGACAGCGGGGCACTCTCTTCCCAGTGCTTTCCTCTCCGAGAGGAAGGCTGAGTGAGGGGAGCCGGGTGGGGAGGACCAGGGAAGAGGTCGTTTCAGCACAAGCCCACCAGTTGGTGCAGGAAGAGGCTGGGGTTTTTCCTGGCCATCTCAGGAAGGGCTCAGAACTGGGAAGCGATGCCAGCTTGGGAGGCACAGTTGGGACTGCCACACTCGGCTGCCACGCTTGGTCGGGGAGGGGTGGGACCAGCCAAGGTGATGAATGGGAGGCCTGCCAGCCCATGCTGTGATCTCTTAAGTACTTGCAAGCTCAAGATGAGGGGGCTAACTGATTTCTTTCTCAGTCCTTTTTTTTTTTCCTTTAATGGATTTCTTTTCAAATAGCTTCAGATCTACAGACAATAGGAAGATAAGAAAGCTCCCGTGATCTCCCCTGCTCACATTGGTGCGATGCCTTTGTTACCACAAGTGAAATAATAATGATGCTTTATTATAACAAATGTCCACGCCTGTTTCTGATTTCCTTAGTTTTTACCTATTTTATTTAACCTAACATTCTTTCCCTGCTCCAGGATCTCGCATCACATGTAGTCATCATGCTGCCTCAGGCTCCTCTAACTGTGGCAGCCTTAGAGTCCTCTTGTGTTTAATGACCTGGCGTTACAAGCAGCGCTGCTCAGGTGTTCTGCAGAAGGTCCCCTGGTTGGCAGGTCTGATGTCCATTTGGGCACACCTCTGCCCAATTCTGGAGAAGGCAATGGCACCCCACTCCAGCACTCTTGCCTGGAGAGTCCCATGGACGGAGGAACCTGGTGGGCTGCAGTCCATGGGGTCGCAAAGAGTCAGACACGACTGAGCGACTTCACCTTCACTTTTCACTTTCATGCATTGGAGAAGGCAATGGCAACCCACTCCAGTGTTCTTGCCTGGAGAATCCCAGGGACGGGGGAGCCTGGTGGGCTGCCGTCTATGGGGTCGCAGAGAGTCGGACATGACTGAAGCGACTTAGCAGCAGCAGCAGCTGCCCAATTCTGCCCTCCGTGGTCTTGCTTTGTGCACACCGGTGGTATTTACACTGGAAATTGGCAAACTCTACAAATCAAGGCTTTCCCCCCAGAAAATTCACCACTTCCCAGAAAGCAGATTCTCAGACACATCACTGATTCAAATACAGGGAATCAGAATTCTCACCCGTGTTCTCCACCACCAGGCCGTATCTGTTCTCTGAGCATGCGTCTATGTGTCTGTGGGGTGGGGTGTGAAGCTCTGCCCTTCAGGGCTCCCAGGTTTTGTTAAAAACCCACATTCCCACACTGAGAGTTCAGATACTTATGGGATGACTTGTCTCAATGAGCAAAGGCCCCAAGCGCCATGTGGCAAAGATACGGATGCTCACCCACGGCCCACCGGCCCCCTGGTCAGGACTGCCCTGTCATACGGATGCCCACCCACGGCCCACCGGCCCCCTGGTCAGGACTGCCCTGTCATACGGATGCCCACCCACGGCCCACCGGCCCCCTGGTCAGGACTGCCATGTCATACGGATGCCCACCCACGGCCCACCGGCCCCCTGGTCAGGACTGCCCTGTCCAGTCAGCCCCTGCAGACTACAGCGGCAGCGGCAAGGCCGAAACGCAGACCAGAGACGCCAGGACCACTTGGGCTCCAGCCAGTGTCATCTCCCTCTGAGAAAGGCAGGAGCCAAAAAGTGGTTAGCGGGGAGGCAGAGAGGAGAAGAGTGTAGCCTCTGGGGCTGGTTACCTCTTGCTTCAAACTCTGGCTCCACCACCCGCTGTGGGGCCTTTCCCCAAGTCCCTGCACCATCCTGAGCCTCGGTTTTCTCATCTGTAAAATGGAGCAATAGGCCGTCCCACATAGGTTGTCCAAAACAGGACAATAAGGGCAGAAGGCCTGATCCAGAGTAGGTGCTAGTGAGTGGTGGCTAAAAAGTCTCAGCGGACACGGAACAAGAGGGCAGAGGGAAAAGGACAAGCCCAGGGCCTACAGCAATGCTGCAGGCGCCTCTCTTTCTTGGAGGATGCATTATCATGTTCAGATCTCCATGAGTTTCAGGTGAAAAATTCTGTCCCATTTCCTCTCTAACGCACATCTCTGCTTGTCGGGAAGTTGACTCTTCTCACGAGCTTACTGGCCATCATGTCTCCTGGTCTTTGCACTTTTTCCCCTTGAGGCAGTCATGCCTTCTCACTGATTCACACACACGTTTCGCACATTAAGTTGTTTTTTTTTTTAATCCTTTAATAAAGCCAAACATGCTGCAACTGCATCTTCTTGGTTCATCATTTGCCTTTCAAATGGATTTACAGTGAGGCTGATCTGACTGTTTCTTCATGCTCGAGGGTCACTTCTTATGCAGCCAAATCTAGCTCTCCCTTCTTTTGTGGTTTCTCGAACAGAAACAGCCAAGGTTCAGGGCTGTTGTTGATCTGAGGTTGATCCCTGCTAATTGGCTCGCACAGTGAGAAACAACTGTAAGTTTCCGCTCCCCTCTCTCCTCCCCCCAGCAAGCCGAGAGCCGTGCTGGGGCCTCCTCCCGGCCAGGCCTTGGCTCCACGGGGTCACTCCTCTGTCCCCTGGAGCTCCTGCCTGGCCCGGAGAAGGAGTGACTCACCCCGAGGCACGGCGCCTCAGCGGCCCAGCGGTTACAGAGTTTTCGTGGAGCAGCCCCTCACCTGAGGGTGGGGGACCCAGTTCCCTTCTGATTCTTGTGCAGGCTGGACGGACATTCATACATGCACACACCCGTGTGACCACTGCCCCACTCCCAGGAGGCTCTCTCATGCCTCTTCCTTGGCAACATCCCCCAGAAATAAGCACTCCTGTTTTTTCTATCACTACAGGCTAGTTCTGCCTGCCCTTGAACTTCATTTAAATGGAATCATGCAGTATGTACTCATCTGTGTCCAGCTTACGTTGCTCAACATAATGCCGGTGAGACTGATCTGCAGGATCTGTTATTTTTCATGGCTGTATAGTACTCCCCGGTGTGGTTATGTCGTTATGTGCTTATCCATTCTACTGTTGGGTCCTTCATTTCCAGTTTCAGGCTGTTACTCTGGCTGCTCAAAACTCTCTTGTTCATGTCTCTTGGTGAATATCACTAGGAGTAGGATCCCTGGGCACCAGGAGAAGGCAGAATCACACAATAGATCCTTGCCAAGACCCAGTAGGCAGGCAACATGAGCCTCATCATATAGATGAGGAAACAGAGAAGTCAAGTAATTTGCCTGGGGTCACACAGCTAGAGTGTAGCAGAGCTGGGCCTCACACTCAGCTAGGCACAGCCCCCCTCTCGCATGGGTGGGTGCCCTGGGTGGTACCTGGCAGATACGCCCTGAGAGATTTCAGACAGAGAGGACAGGGGAGGACAATGTTCTTTAACTCCCTCAAAGAGCAGCAAGGCCCCACTCTGTCCCCAGGAGGCCGGGAGACCGAGGATGGGGCTGGGAGGGCTGAGCAAACAGAGACGCATGAATGAGGCCTAAGTCCAGCAAACCCCAAGCACATAATTTCATCTGGAAGCAAAGGCGTCCCGCCGCCCGGCGCGCCCTCCTTCTTGGGGAGAGGGCAGCCTCCGATCTGAAGCGCCTTTGTCTCCCCGGGGTGTCCGAGACAGGGTGGCAGAAGCCTCACTTGTGCAAACAGATGACAGTCAACGGCCCCCCGTGTCCCCCAGTGCCCGCCTTCAGCTTCAAAGGACCAACTATGTCTCCGGTCTCTCGAGTTTCTCGTCTGCAGCCTCCCGTTGGCGGTGAGCACCCGCTCTGTCTGGTCCTCAGTCTGAAACCTGCAGGGGGTGGGGGGCGCCCGCCCCGCCAGCCCCCCTCACAGGGCTCGGAGCCGATGGAGGGTGCCGGCGGGGCCAGAAGGCGCTCACGTGCACGGAGGGGGCTGTACACAACCACAGCCCCGTGTGTGTAGAAGGCTGCTTTCCCACTGACCGGACGGGTGAAGGGCTGTGGAATCAGACAGGCAGGCAGGGCCCCGCACTCCTCCTGGGGGTGGTGCTCCATGCCCCTCCCTCCTCTTTCAAAAACTCTAAACTTCCCCTCTGAACATCCCTCCTCTCCAGGGGCTACACGGCCACCACGGTTACACAGGCAGCTCCCTGTGGCAGCTGGGACCCCGCCCAGCAGCCACGGTGATGGTCCAAGGGTCAGTACAGGCCCTGAGCCTGGCCCTGTGGGGTCCCTTCTTGGGAATTTGGAAAGAGGGTGAGAGCAACGGGGAAGCTGCGAAGAGAAAGCTGGGTGCACGGGGGCCGCGCGCCAGCCCGAGGGGGCAGGAGGGGAAGCGAGGGGCAGAGGAAGCAGGGACGGAGGGGCCGGGCCTTTGGGTCCTGCTGTCCCGTGGCCTCTTGAGCTGGGCTGCCATGACGCGCGCCTGGCCCTTGGGAGGTTAACTGGGGATGGCGCATTTCAGTGGGTCCTGAGGATGCACAGGCGTTTGTAAAGACCTGGAGAAAGGCTCGTGTCCTCTGAGCAAGCCCGCTGGCACCCGAAGGTGCGAGTGTCCCTGTGGAAGGTCCGCCACGTAGCCAAACGCACCCCCTGCACACCCAGCGGGGGCGCGGACTCCAGCCTCAAGTTCACCCGCTGCCCCGACCTTGGTCTAAGTAGGGACTTTCTGCAGACTCCACCCACGGTGACCGTGCCATTGCTGCCTCACTCCCGGAACTGAGCCCGCCGCCAGCTGGGTATCCTGCGCTCCCTCCTAGATCGGCCAGACCTCACAGGGCCCCCCCAGAGCATCGTCCCTGCGTGCAAGCCAGGCGGGAGGCCGCCGCTCCACCCTCATCGTCCTGGAACCCCGACCTGCACATGGACACCCACACGCGCGCTCCCCCACTTTGCTTCGGCACGTTATCAGCTGCAAACTCACTGTCTGCACACTCATCCAACACCGTGTGTGAGTCTTACTCCTCCCTCCTGCCTCCTTTCATCAGTCACCTGTCAAGTGCGGATTCTTCCCCCAGCCCCCCATTTCTCAGAGGGGGTGACCCTCAAGGCCACAGCCTCAGGCCCGCCTGGGCCTGCCCGTCTGAAATACAGAGCCGCCGGCACGCCGCCAGCAGCCCCCCGAGCCACGCTCCTGTAACAGGCTCCCTGAGCTTTGCCCCTCCCCACCAACCAACCCTCAAAGATTCCAGGAAGGGGCTGAGAACCCCAGGACGCGGAGACGAGATTCCTCTCTAATACCTTTATGGTTTATTTCTGCTCTGAGAGCATTAAATATACAACACGCACCCACCACAAAGATCTATCTCTATTTTTAACCGTGCCTATGTATACATACGCTTTTAAATTGAGTGTCTGGAAAGCTTCATGAAACATCTTCGGGAAGCACCCCCCCAAGAAAGGTGGCTTCAGTGGGGGTGCGGGGGGCAGTGCGGATGGCCCAATGGCGAGGCCTTTAATTTTTTTTACTTTTTATTTTTTAGGCCACACTGCGTGGCATGTGGGAATCCCAGTTCCCCAGCCATGGATGGAACCCACGCCCCCTGCAGTGGAAACGCAGGGGGGTCTTAAGCACTGGGCTCCCAGGGAAGCGCCCCAACCAGCCGCTGACTCGCCTTCCTGTGTGGGGGTTGCATTCTCTTCTCCCTTGGGAGACCCATCTGCCCAATTGAGACCCGGACTCTGCTGTGATGTACCAGCCACCTGCTTCTCTCCCACCCACTCCGAGCTCTCTCAGACCACGTACGTCCATCTGTCCGAAAGCTGCCGGCTTGGGGCAAGGAGGGAGGCCAAGCAGCTGGCCTCCGGGCCCCGGGCTCGGGCTCTGCGGCTCTGGCAGCCGCTGGGTGCCAACTCTGCTGGCTGGAGACGGCCGGGTCACAGCAGGGCTGGTCAGCCTCCAGCCTGTGGTCTGCGATGGGAGCCTGGCTCTCCCAAGCGAGGTAAACGGCCAGATAGCAGCGGGAGCGGGCCCAAAGGCAGACTTTTCTAGGTATTGATCTGTTTTCCAGGGCACCTCATCTCTGCGCCATGAAGCCTGGGAATAACAAGAGCATGAGAGAGGCAGCCCGACGCCACACGGCTCGGACAAAGGCAGAATGTGCCTGCCTCTCACTGCTACATGATCACCTCGTCCGGTTCACCCCGAGCTGCTAACTTTGAATGCTTATTGGTCACCCACATGCCTAGTGAAGACCCCCAGCACTGTGCAGCAGGCTCGAGCAGGGTCTGAGCGTGTGCATTCCCAGCACACTTCCAGGTGAGGCAGAGGCTGCTGTGCGCGGACCGCGCATCAGAGGCAAAGTGACTTCCCACCAACCAGAGGAGGAGGTTATCACCAGCATTCCCGCGTTAACCACAAATGGGGAACTGCAGCTTGTAGAACTCACGGTCCGCCTGGAGTCACAAAGGCGGGCGACGCAGAGGCAGGATCTGAACCCCAGCTGGGGGCCCCGGGGCCCGAGGGTGTGACTACACCCTGGGGGAGCCTCCCCCCGGGTGCCCTCCAGGCTTTGCTTCCTTCTTGCCAGTTCCCCGGGTCCGGGGTGCCAGCTGGGCTGTGGGAACTGGAAAATGAACCCTCCTCTCAGTCAGCACAGGTCATGGCCGGGCGAGCTGGGGACGCCTTTGTGCAAAGAACAAGATGCCCTTTAGTCAGGGTGGGTCAGTTCCTTGCCAGGGCACGTGGGATTCCAGCCCACTCGACCCTTGGCCGTGACGAAGGCTGAAATGAAAAGCTGAACAGCGCGCCGCCAGCTGAGGGAGGCCCTGCCCCTGGCGTCTCAGGCTGAGGCAGTGAATTCTAGGAAGAGCATGGGCCCTGCGTTCCAACGGTCTGGAGTCCAAATCCCACCTTTACTACCTGGCCACTGTGTGACGTTGAGCAAGTGGCTGCACCTCTCTGAGCCTCAGTGTCCACATTTGGAAAAGGGGAGAAATACCTCCCTCCCCCATGGAACTATCGTGAAATATGAACTCTGTGCCCCTCGACGCTGGCACAGAGTTGACACTGGATAGAGGAACAAGCCAGGCAGGTGATCAGGGGCCTGGAGGGGCAACCCGCCTGTGGTGAGAGAGGGCGTCGTCGCGGAAACGGGAGGACTGCTCGGTGGCCACTGCCACGGGCCCCTGCGCAGTGAGACCGCCCGGCCCCAGAGGCCCTAAAGGGCCTCGCTTGGGGTTATGACAGCAGCCCCCAGACACGCTCCCCCCACCCCCGGCCACAGCCCCGTCCACATGGTCTGTCTGTGACGGCGGAGACGTTCTGTGTCTGTGCTGGCTACCAGATGCGCAAAACGTGGCCCCTGTGACGGAGGAACTGCACTTTCAACTTCATTTCTCTTCAATTCACTTACATTTCGATGGCCACCTGTGCCGAGTGGCGCTCTGTCGGACTGGAGGCTTAACCCATCCTCCATCCAGCAGCTGAGGGATGGATTTTAAAGGCAAAGTCAGGCTGTGTCCCTCCTCTGCTCAGAAGCCCCCAGAGGCTCCCTTCTCACTCGGAAGGAAACGCGGAGCCCTGGCACTTGCCTGTGAGACCCTCTGTGACCCGCCGGCCTCACTCTCTGCAGGCTGAGCACCCACCACCCTCTTCCTCGCTCACTCTGCTCCACCCCGAAGGCTCACCCGGCCAATCCCACTCTGCCACAGGGCCTTGGCACGTGCTGTGTACACACAACCCCCCCCCAAACATCGTCCCAGCTGGTGCCCTTCACTCAGTGCTCTGTACCGATGCCACGAAAGGACACCTGAGTCCCCAGTGCCTCGCCACCCCTGCCCCAGGTTGGCTCCTTCGAAAGCCCTATGCTCACCTGAAATATGGTGTCACCTGTTCACACATCTCTTCTCCCCTTCCTTACCAGAATGTAAGGTTCACAGACACAAAGCCTTTGCCTGTCACACTCACGGTTGTGTCTCCTGGGCCTGGAGCAGCCCTGGCCAGGCACACAGCAGATAAAGTTGAGCAGAAGCGTCGTTAAGACACCCGGCGCACAGCACGTGCTCTGCTGCTGCAATAATAATGAGCTGTGATCATCATTCTTGCTCCAAACCTGACCAGTGCACGTCAGGGCGTGATGTCACATCACCTGGCCCACCCGGCCGGGCCTGGCGTTCCCTTTAATAAAAACCCACGGGGGGATGACACCCTCTCCTCTGCTGGCGTGCCCCGCCTCTGGGCGCCAAGAAGCTGGAAGCCCCGCAGAGCAGGAGGGAGTGCTGTGCGGGATGGCAGCAGGGGGCACTCGCAGGCCCAGCTGCCATGCAACCACACCCCATCCCTCATGAACCCGGGCAAGCGGGTTCCACCGGGAAGGGCTGCGTGTTTACACGGCTGTCTTATCTGCCCGCGTGGCCGCTGGAGTCTGCGCCTTGCTTTCGAAAGGACAAAGTATCCTGGGGAGCGACGCCGAAGGGGGCCAGCGTCACGATTGCAGGGCACGTGTCTGCAGGGGGCGGGGAAGCAGGTTCAGGTTGCTGAGAACCTCTGTGTGTAGCCCCGTTTCAACGCTCTGGACCCACCCTTGCGCTGCCGCGGGTTTAAGTGAGAACACGCGACAAAGTGCTTCCCGGCCGGGTGGGCCTGGCATCCAGGGAGAGCTCAGTAAATGCTAACCGCTGCTGCGGTTACCGGCTTCATTGCCTGGGACACACAGCCTGCCTGGCCGGCGCGCCTCCACCGCCACCGCCTCCCTCGTCCTGAGTCTGTGTCTCTGTTCCCCTCGCGCACTCCAACCCAGGGTTTCTCCATCTGGAGGCATCTCGGGCCAGATCGCCCTTTGCGGTGGGGGCCTGTCCCAAGCGTGGTCTGGTGCTAAGCAGTCGCCCCGGCCCCTGCCCACTGTGGGTGGGAAGTGGAGATGCAGGCTCCTCAGAAAAGGAGAAATAGATTTTCAGAAGCTCCAGCTATTCCTCTTCTGGGCACACGCCCCTGAGAAGTGAAGGCGGGATCCCTAAGAGACGTGTACACATGTGCTCACGGCAGCCCTGCTCACAGTAACCAGAAGGCAGAGGCTGCCCAAGTATCCACTGGAGGACGAACGGGTAAAGGAAATGCAGTCTCTGCTCACGGCGGAACGGCTCAGCCTTGAAGAGGAAGGTGATTCAGACGCGTGATGAACCCCAAGGACGTCAGGTGCGGTATGCCAGCCATGAAAATACAGATGTCGCATTCCACCTGGATGAGCCACCTAATGGAGTCACAGTCAGAGAGACAGGGTGTGGATCAGGGCCACTGGACCGCATCCCTCACCAGCCCAGGCTGCCTGCTCATCCACGCTCCCCCATCCCCCACGCTCCCCCACGAGGGTGGGTCACCCTCACCCCATCACCAGCTCCCGGGTCAGAGGTAACTTCCAGCTGGTGGGTAGTGCTGCTTGTCCCAGCCTGCAGAGCTGAGCCCACACGGCCCAGAGCCCCTGCAAGTTCCCTGGGTGTTTAGCATAACAAGGATTATTCAGAAAGAGAACTGGGATCTCCCAGGGATCCAAGGAAAGGTTAAAGATGAAAAAAAAAAGCCTGGAAGAATATGCCCCCAAATATTAACCGTGCTATCTCTGGGTTGTGGGAGTCCGAGTAATTTCTATTTACTTTGTTCTGCTTTATCTCCTATAAGCAAGTGTTTTGTTTGCCTTATTGTGTGTGTGTTGCTGGAAAAGTTGATTTAAAAAAGAAATAAATAAAGGCATTTCACTCAAACAAAAAAGCTAATACTCAAGGTATTACAATTAACACATTATTGACCGGGGGGTTTTGCAGAAACACTTAAGGCCTGAGATTTGTTATGGAAGTGAGTAATGTTTGGGTAACAAAAGATACATTAATACGTCTCTCATCAACAAGTTGTTAAGAACCCACTGAAATAAGAACAGGGTTTTGGCACTTGCAGGGGAAAAAAAACAAGCTCCAGAGACCGAGAATACTCTCTTGGGTGGAGAAGCAGTAAGGCTGCGGAATTCAGCTCTCTGGGGATTCTAACTGTGGGGCTGCACTCTGAGCCCCCCATGATTGCTGCTCCTTCTGCCCCCGCACTCGTCCCTCTATACTCGCCCCAAAAGGCAATGCAGCACGTTAACCGTCTCTCCTCCTGGAAGCCAGACCCACCCAGAACAGACACCTCCCCACTTCTAACAACTTTTAAAAATTTTAAAACCATTTTAGTTAGATGTTAACACCATGGAACATTCATCACAACCAAGAAGCCAGCACTGGGATGACTACCAGCTAACTCGACCTTTCACCTGAACTTGGCTGCCCGCCCCCGCCCTGCCCCAAGGTCCCTTTCCTGCCCCGGGACCCCGGCCAGGACCCCGGATTACACGCGTCCTTTCACCCTAGCCGCCTCAGGTCTGGACGTGTGGCACACGCCTAGTCTCTGAGGTCTCGACAGGCTTAAGGAGCACTGCTCAGGGGTTTTACAGAACGTCCTCGAATTTGGGTTTCTCCCTTGGGGCATCCCATTTTTCTTTATTGAGGTGAAATATATATAACTAACATTTATAATCTTAACCATTTTTAAGTAGCATTAACTATAGGCACACTGTTGCACAACCACCACCATCCACCCGTCTCCAGAACCTTCTAGAATTTTCTCAGTCTTCCTAGCTGGAACTCTGCCCCCAAGCCACGGTCACTCCTCATTCAGCGCCAGGCACCCCCCTTGCCCCACTCCCCTGCCCCCATCCTCATGCCTCGGGGTGCCCATGATTCCACCCTGTCTCTGAATGCAAACCAGAACCACCACCAAGACGCCACTTCACACCCATTAGGATGGCCATTATCAAAACAAGAGAAAGTAGCAAGTGCTGGGAAGACAGAGGGTTGTGTTACAAAACACAGCTGGGGAGGTGGGAGACAGATCAGTGGTTCCTCCAAAACTTAAACATGGAATCACCACACAACCCAGCAATTCCACTGGGATATGCTCTCAAAAATCCTCAGAAGGGACTTGCATGGGTATTTGGACGTCTGTGTTCATAGCAGCATTATTCATAATACCCAGAAAGCGGACGCACCCTGCACTGACTTCCTTTTACAGCGGGCCTCCCCCTGGAATAGCACCCCAGGGCATCCCCGCCCCAGCGACGTGGGCGCAGGGCACGGGCTCCCTGAGGGCGCGCTGGGGCCGCCTGCGGCCAGGTGAGCCGCCCGGCCACGGACCTCCCGGCCGAGGCCGCATCCCAGGGCAGGGCTGAGGCGCCAGAGCGGACACCCAGGGCCCCAGGCAGCGGCCGGCCCCCTGGAGGAGACGGACCGGGGCCGGCGGCCCTGCTGACACTGCCAGCCAGGGGCTCTTGACAGTGGGAGAGAGGCTCCCCCGCCCCGTCCCCTGCACACCCACCCCTGGGGAGTCACAGAGCAGCACCCACGGAGAGAGCAACTGCCTGCTGAGAGTCACCCTCACGGGGCTGAACAAGCACTGAACAGCACAACCAGCCCCGCTCCAACCCCCGTTTCACTGCAGGGAAACTGATCCAACTCACCCGAGGTCACACAGGTGCCGGCCTGGTCTGTGTGACTCCAGAACCCAAGTTCTGATGCCAAGGGGACGTTCTCAGCCCACCCCACCCCCGCCCCCAGCTGGAGGATCAGGACCCATCACCACCCATCTCCAGGTCTGCGGTTTTTAGGGAGAAACAGAGGCTAATGCGAGAGAAGGTGGTGATTCTATTGGGTGGGACCATACTCAAGTTGTGAGGAAAGCGAATGGCAGCCACAGTGGAGTTCCTGCCTATTCAGCACCTACTGTCTGCTAAGATTTAACCTCCCGGCCACCCTCTCTGTGGCCCCCACTGGCAGCACTATAACTGACCCACTCTAGAGACAAGGAAACTGAGGCTCAGTGGGAAGAACCACTTGGCAGCAATCCGGCGCCTCAATCAGGGCAGAGGGTAACCAGCTCCACTCCGCACGGAGGAACTGGCCCTGGGGAGTGTCCTTGACTCTTCAGTGTGAGGCTGGACGCATTAAGGCAGGAAGGGGCCTCAGAGCCCCTGAGGACAGAAGCCAAGGGTCTGCGCGTGGGGACAACTTTCCTGAGGCCATGCCTGGAGCTGGAGAAGAGGGCCAAGAACACAGCCCTTCTGTCAACACTAACCCACATCAAAACTACCTCCTGGAGCTCACATTTTTGGCCTCTTGTTAATCTTCGAGATTCTTCTCTGGCACCCGCTTTGTTCCTCAAACTTGGGAAGTTCCAGCCATGGTCCAGGATGTGTTCCAAGGAGGCACCCCAGCCCCCCACACCTGCACTAGCGCCCCGGGAGCTGTGTGGCCTTGGGCAAGTGGCTTCACGTCTCTGAGCTCAGTCTCAGCCACGTGGGGCAAGCAGGGGACTCGTGTGTAGCACGCAGACTGGAGGCTGTGGGAGCACCTGGACAGTCGGGCACGCGCGGCTCCGCAGCAGGCCGGGCAGAATCGGAATGGGAGGGGGACACACGGCAAAGGCTGCGTGCTCCCGGACGGGGCGAGGAAGACGAAACAGGCCTGCCCAGGCGACACACCTGCCGCTGCACGGCAACAGCCGCGTAGGCCACAGAGGGGCCCCAGCCCTGGCTGGCCGCCTGGGGCCCCCTCCACCCCCGTGCAGGGCAGCAGGCCCGTCTGTTCCGGCAACCTGACCTGAGGCCTGCTGGTTCTGCTCCCATCTGCCTGGGGCCGCCTCTCTGGGAGGCCTGGCAGTGGTGTTGGCAAGTCTTTGGGGGGTCCCCATCTCCCTATGTCCCCTGCCAGGGTGTAGAGGTCTGTCAGGTAAGTCAGGAAGGTAAGTCAGGAAGGAGAAAATGTCCCCATCTCAGCCCAGGGCACCTTGATCTCCCCAGAGGCACGAGACCACTTTGGAGAAAAGGTCAAGAGGGATGTTTTTCTGAGCTGCTCCGTCGTGTTCCCGTCCCTCAGTGATGCCTGCTGCTTATTATACCTATGACAACATCAGAAATGTTTCTTGTGGATTTCCGCAAGGCGTTGGGGGGAGGGGGTACGTCTCTGGCTTTCTTTTCCCCCTGGCTTTGCATTGGGTGCGGCAGACCAGAAATGAGATCTTGAGGGGCGCGGTGGTTCCCTGGGCCAGGAGGTGTGAAGGCAGGGGTGTGGCATCCAGGTGAGAGGGTGCCCCCACCCGCCGCAGGGGTGTGAGGAGCGGGGCTAGCCAGAGATCCGGGATGGGCGGGCCTCCCCGGGCGTGTCAGCCCAGGGCCACCTGCTGCCAGGGCTTCAATCTGCTGAGGATTTAGGTAGGGAGACAAATGTCTTTTAAAATTGCTCTCATTTCCTGAGTGCCCGTTAGATGCTGGCAAGTAAGTACTGTGCCAAGTGCACTAAGCTTTGTTTGGATCTCAGGGAGGCTTGCCAGACGCTATAATTGTTTCCATTCTACAAACAAGGAACTGTGGTCCACGAGAAGGCTAAAGCGACCTGGGCCAGGGTCACATGGTCAGTGAAGTGGCCCCAGGAAGAAAGACACCTACTGAAGTCGATGATTAAAGAAAACAAGAAAGTGCATTCATTGGCCATCCTGAGTCAGGAAGTAGAAATTTGGAGGTAGGGCACAGATGAATTAGATTACATGGAGATGTTTGTCCGTTTGGGATTTTGCAAACATCTGATGCGCCTGGTGGTGACTGCCTGGAGTGTGTTGTGAAGGATCCTGCAGCGGGCATCTGGGCTCGACAGGAGAGCAGTGATTGATTATTGATGTCTGCTCTGGACACGGCTGTGGGATGCTGTACAAGAGATGCCACATTTCTCATCACGAGTCAACAACACATCCTCTCCTGATGCTGGAGAAGGACTTCCTGCTCCTTCGTGTCCTCTTCCATTTGGTGAGCTCAGTACAGAATAACAGGCAGAAATGCTTTTAGAGAGGGAGGTATTTTCTCTGGACATTAAAAGGCACACTTGGCATTTCAAAGGTAAGATTCAGTTCTTACAGGAAACGTAGGCTCCACACAGTGCACACTTAGTAGGCACCCACTGTGTTCCAGGGTGTCTGCCCTTACTACGTTTAAGCAAGGAAGACAAACCATCAACTTAATTAAATGCAGTTGGTCTAAATGCCTCCAGTGGAAAAGTGCAGGGGGCCACATCACGCCTGCCAGTCCTTGCCTCCCTGGCAGGGATTTGATCCTGATGTGGAAAATTACTTTTCTGTCCACAGCCCACTGGGAACACTTGCACGTTGGCTCTGGTGCCTGGGAGAGTGTTGAAGGCTGAGGAGTGTGGGCACCAGACAGAAAGACCACTGGACGCTGCAGCACACGAAGCCCAGGGTGGTACCTCCACCGGCCACGGGTCCATCTCTGCTAATCAGAAGCTCATGTCTCCTCCTTTGATTTTTCCACCCCAGAGAGGAATCTCCGCCACACCGCTAGAGCTTTTGGCAGGGGGCGAGGGCACAGGAGAGTGGGGAAGGCCAAGGGCATGGCGCAGGGCTGAGAGAGAAGGTGTGTGTGAGGCGGTGGAGCGTGTCCAGCTTCTATCTCTAGGCTGTACTTAGAGGTCGCGCTCTCCCCTCAGCCTGAACAGCCTCACCCGCCGTCGTGGGGGTAGCCGCCACACGGCACAGTCGCCCCTGTCTGAGGCTGGCACCGGGACCAGCAGCGGGGTTTGTTTGGAGTATCTGTTCTTCATCAGAGGAGTGGCAGACAATCCCCCTTTCTGGCCTGGCGGGGGAGGAGGAGGAAGGCATCCGAGGGACGGGCGCTTCCCCAGCACAAACAGTGAGCCCAGCCTGTCCGCCCAGCTTCCCACCGGGGCTTCCGCCAACAGGTCCCAGGTCCTAATTCCCACATTCCTGCAGCCAAGTCTGGTGGCTGCTCCAGGGCCCTGGACCAGCATGAGGGGAAGGCAGTCCGCCCCCTGCCACCTCCCAGAAGAGTGGTGGGCGGAGCGGTGGGTGGTCCCCGAACGGGGCAGGCGCAGGGATCAGGGCAGACTATGGCGAGGAGCCACCTCCAGAAGCCAAGCGGCCAAGGAAGCGCTCTGCATAACGTGCTTCCCAGCTCACTGCCTGGAGCCCTGCTTACTGCTCACATCTGCCCAGGCACTGCCTGCCCCCACCCCAGCCCCAGAAGGTGCCCACCGGAATGCCTGTTCACACCAGATGCCCCTCTGGGAGGTGCTGCTGGCTCCAGGAAGAAAAGGACCTGGTGGTCCCCAGCTCCCAGCACGGTGGCTGGAGGGAAGCCAAGAGCGAGGGAAGAACAAAGGTGGGAGGGGGTGGGGTGGGGGTGGGGACACCTGGTTTCTCCTCCCAGGGCTGGCCCTTTGTGGTCAGCAGAGTAATGGTCCCCCAAAGACTCCCACACCCCAACCCCCAGAACCTGTGAGTGTATGCTGTGACGTGGCACACGGGTCCCTGCAGGCGGGGTCATGACCCCCAAGCTGGAGAGATGACACCGGATCATTCAGGCGGCCACACGTCACCGTGTGCTCCTTATAAGACGGAGGCAGGGGGACCAGAGGCAGGGGTCAGGGTGATGCCACCCCGAGCCAAGGGAGTGCGGGCAGGCCGTAGAGAAGGGAGGAGGGAGGGACCGGATTCTCCCCTGGAACACCCTGCTGACACCTTGACTTTAGCCTGGGGCACCCATGTTGGACTCCTGACCTTCTGAACTACAAGACAATAGATGTAAGTGGGTTTAAGCCACGAAGTTTACGGGAATTTTGTCACAGCGGCCCAAGGAAACCAGAACAGCAAAGGAGGGCGCTCTTGGGCCCCTGGCCAGCGATAATCCGTGGCAGGCAGACGGCACTAACGTCCCCAGAGTCCTGGTCTCCCCCTCCTCCGCCGGGCACCCGAAAAGGGAAGATTCCTGACCCCTTGAAGCCAAGCCGTGGCTGAGTGACAGAGTCCAGCGGAACGCATGGAGTGAAGCGACGTGAGTCACTTCCGGGGCCAAAGAACAGTGCGGAGGGCCCTCCCCACCCCAGAAGCCTGGCCCAGCGCGGACACGTCGCTGGGTGGGGGAAGCCCTGCGCTGCCCGCGTGGGGCAGGGTCCTCCTGCCGGACTGGGCAGGCCCTGGGGTCGGAGACTCTTCATTACGACGCACGACCTCCCCCGTCCAACAGGCACCTCGGGACACCCCCACGTAGCAGCAGCTGGGCTCCTCTCCTGCATCGGTGCAGCTGTCTGCTCAAGGGCTCCCGGCCACCTCGGGAAGCTTTGCCACCGGCCCTTACAACGTCCCCAGGGTCCCCTCAACAACTTCCTGCGGGGATGGGGGAAATCCACCTTAGTCATCAAATGACCACGATGAGAAATCACTCCTTCCAGACGGCGTGGAGGTAAACAGCAAGCCGGAGCCTCCAGAGCCTGCCACGCGTGTCCTGTGTGTCTCTGGGGCGCGTGCCCGCCTGTCTCTGGGGTGTGCCCAGACGCCTGGCGCAACGTGGCCCTGGGCAAGTGCCTTCCCGTCTCCCTGCTTCTCCTCCAGGCCCTCGCCATGCCTGTGGCTGGGACTCCAGGCAGGCAGTGGATGTTTTCCCAGCTTTATTGTCCCGTCTATCACGTGCTAATCAGCCAGGAGTGACTAATCAGAAAACAGAGAGGCAGAGAAAATGCTCCCATTTCCTTGCCTCTGGGTTGCCCGTGGTTACTGAGAACCCTCTGGGTTTATCTGATGGAGCTGGGGCCGGGGGGTGTGCAAAATGGGAGTGGGATGTCCTTTGTCCGGGTCTGGGCCAATGTGGAGAACCCTGGAGGCTGTCGCCAGGGGACAGGTGGCAGCTTCACATCGCAGTGACAGTGTCGTGGTCACCTGTGGGCGCAGTCAGGGTCTCCGGAGCCCCGGACCTAAGACCTGTAGTAACTTCTCGCCCTGAGCAGGAGAGCTGCGGGAGCACAAACAGCCCCGCTGAGCTCTGGCCTCTCCGGGCACTGGAGGCCACGTGACTGGGCCACACCGCGTACACGCAGCCCGGCCCGCGCAGCTGGGGTTCCAGAGCTTCGGGCTGGGGTGTCCGGTGGCGAAGAGAACTGGAGTCCCTGCCTCCCCACAGCTGGGGGCACAAGCTCTACCGGCTGCTCCCAGCCAGGCTCCCAGCCACGGGCACGCCCGTCACCCGTGGTTTTCCTCATGTTGCTGGCTTTTATTCTCCCACTTCACAGACTGGAATGCCGGGCCCAGAAAGCATGCACGGCAGGCGTCAGGGATAAGCAACTGGCATAGCCGGCTGTCATCCAGGTCTTTCTGAGTCCACACGTGGTGACGAGGGTAGAAGGTGTCATGTCACACTCAAGTGTGCGATACTCACGCACACACACTGACACACATGCACGCACAGATTTAAACACACACAGGCACACAGATGCGTGTACATGCATGCAAGTGCACACAAACGCACACACACAGAGAGGCACATACCGCGGTCCCCCAGACACAGGCTAGCGGGCACAGGCACGCCCAAGCACTTGTGTGCGTACACACGCGGCTCAACACACCGGAAGGAGGACACGTGGTCCCCTGTGCCCTGCTGGTCTGGGCGCCGGGTTTACCAAATGCCAGGCCTTGCCACCTGTGGCCCTCAGGCATTTCATCACTGACGGTGATTTCCAAAGACAGTAAATGAACAAGGAGGCCTCAGGCCTAGGTCTCAGGGCCATTTCCTCAACATGTCCCGGAAACACACACACACACACACACACACCATACATTACACACACACACACACACACACACTCATACTTCATAAAACCCAGCCCTTAGAGACCCCCACGTGGACAGCTTCTGGGGGCCAAGCGACAGACCCGAGCTGGCAAGGAAGGAGGGAGGGATCCACCTGAGACGCCCAGCGGCCCTCCACCCTGCCTGCGGCCTCATAACAAGTCGATTAAAAAAGAGCATCTGAAACGACGGCCCCATGTCTGCAAGGTTGGCACTTTCCAGGGTCAAGTTCTGACTCTTGAATGAGAGACCAGTCCCGCCTAAGAACTTAACCCCTTAAGAATTAACCTCCTGGTTAATCTCTGCCTAAGAACAGGTGGCTCCCTCATCCCTCAAGCTGGTCCCTGGGTGCGACTGCAAGTCTGGGGGTCAGGGACCAGCCGGGGATCCGAGCCTGCCCTTCCACCCTGTGTCTCCAGGTCTGAGGGCCTGCTTTACCGACTGAGCAAGCAAGCGCTCGCCCATCCAAAGTGCCCTTTCACCCACAGCCTACGACATGCCTGGCCTTGGCTGTACCCGTGCCATCCCCATGAGCCGTAACACAGCGTGAACAGCCAATTAACCCAGGCCTGAGCGGACGGACAACCTGGGTTCAAACCCCAGCATGGACACTTGAGCTCTGATGCCAGCCAGTCCCTCGTCTGTCAAACAGGCCGTTGTGAGAATACGCGGGACAAGAAGCCCCCAGTAAATGTCGCTTGATCGTCTCAAACTGGTCCCCAGCAGCCCTGCAGCCTGACCCCACTGTCGCCAGGCTGCAGAGAGGGGAGCTGGGCTCCAAGGGGCTGAGACTCGCTCTGGCGACAGCAGGAGCAGAGTCGCCCGGGCCGCCCGGCTCCACCCGCGTCCCTGCCCCACGGCGTCCGGGGCTGGGCACAGCCCGTCAGTCCACCCTCCTGCCCAGCGTCACGGGCCAGGCCCTCCGCCACTCCGTCCTCCAGCAGCTGCACAAGGTAGAGGTGGCCCATTTCTGCAGCTACGTCCTCAGGGGCGGGACAGGTGGGCTCCGGACCCTGACCCGGCAGGGGGCCCAGAGCAGACTCCTCCTTGCCTGCCTCCTCCCTCTCCCGGCCTCTCAGCGGCCGCTCCAGCTTTTTGCCAAGAGTGCTCCTCTGAGCAAGGTGCCCAGGTGTGCAAACCCAACCGTCCTCTCACCGCCCCCCACCCCGCCGAGGGGTCTCTCTCCAGAGGTGACCGAGGGTCCCACGACACAGCCAGCTCGGCCTGGGGTCGGCCTACTTCCCCGCCCGCCCGTCCGCACACCCGCCCCCCCATCCCCGACAGCCACAAGAACACACGGGGCCATGACCGGCTGCACGGAACAAGCCCAGGCCGTGACGCCTGTCCCTCCCTCGTCCTGGCACACGGTTCCTCACACCCTCTCCACAGGAGAGGGTTCACTGCAACAGCCCCGGCCTCCAGGGACCAGGCTGGGCTGGGCTGCCCCGCTCCGGTGCACCCACCTCTCAGTGCCCACTTCCCTGCATCGTAACAGAAAGCCTGCTCGTCTCCATCCAACACCACACGACCGGCCCACCAACTCCAAGGGCAGAGCCTTCCCGAGCGCCCCCCTTTCACAGCCCGGCGTCTGCATTCCCGACAGAACGTCCCACAGTGATGGAGACCGTCCGCATGTGCCCCAACCAATACAGGAGACGGTGCCCACACACGGCTAAGGAGCGTGAGAAACGCGGCCTGGCTACCTAAAGGACTGAATTTTCAGTTTTGTTTAATTTTAATTAAATGTGAACAGCCACACGTGGCTCGCTGGCTACCACAGAGGAGGTGCGGGCCCAGAACAATGCCTGGGCCGTGGTGAGGGCTCGGTACCTGCTCGTTCAATGAATGAATGAATGGCATTTACTATCCTACTGCACCAACCTGCATCGTAACGGCCCCACGGCAGTCTTCTCCTGCCGAGGGCATCCTGAGTGCAGGACAAACTTCTTGCTCAGCACTGCATCCCCAGTGTCTTATCAACACGTGCTTCCTGTGACCTCAGTAAGTATCCACGGGAGGAATGGACCGTAGCTCAGTCCCTCTCCCCCTTCCCCGTGACACTGAGGGAAAACCGTCCCACTGGGCTGGTTTCTGAATGTGTCTCCAGCCCGGTTCCTCCTGCCCGCTGCTGTGCCCGTCTCTGCCTCACCCTGGTGGCACCTGCGAGCCTTGGCTGCTGGTGGCAGCCTCCTTCCTCTGTGCCCCGCCCTCCCTACCGACTCCAGGGAAAGCGGAGGGTAGGCCTGGTGCCCCAGACTCAGAGGAAAGGGCCTGGGACCCCTCCCCTCCCTGGGGCTGTGGGTCCCCGCTCAGGCGGCACAGGCCCCCCAGGAACTTTCAGGGGAAAAGCCCAACTCTGGAGAGTGAGGGTGAACGTTTGCGTCTGTGCGACAACAGATGCTTTATCTCTGAATGTCGGCCATGAGCACTCCGACACCACTGCGCTCCCCCAGCTCCGCTGACCCACTTCCCTCCAGCGTAGGTCAGAGGACGCTCCCTGCCTTCACTAGGTGTGCTGGGGGGAGGGCTGGGGAGAGGTGCTTGAAGCAAGTTCACGAAGTCTCTTAAGGGCACGTAGGAACGTGGGCTCCCTTGTTCCGCTGACACCCAGACTTCAACCACAGGGGGAAATCCTGTGCAAGGGTCCTAGGGCACATGGGAAGGTGGTGCCCGTAGCCAAGGAAGTTGAATGGGTGGACCTCAAAAACCATCGTCACAAGAAAACTGATCCCAAGGAAGGTTTCATGTCCAGAATAAAAGCAGATCGGCTGAGTGGGGACTGGCCCCACTTCATGGTGACCTGGAGCAAGTCACTTCTCTCCGCTTGGCCGTATGTTCCTATCTGTAAATAGGGGCGGTCACAGCAGAACCCACCCTCAGAGTGGTATGGGCTAAATAGATCACAGAGGTCCAGGGCTTAGAGGGGGGCCCAGAACAGAAGCAGCCCTCAATACACTATATTACTAGCGACACTGATGAGTCCACCAGCCTCTTTCAGCCACAGGACATGAGTGTCTCATGACAGATCCTGGGCTGCCGTTCCCCAGTTCTGACCAGCACTGAACAGGAACCACTGCTGGGCACCCCACTAGGTGCCGGGGACACGAGATGGGTCAGACTCCGGTCTGCCAGTTCTCAGGCAGCCGGACGCTTCCTGGGGTGACAGATGCAACGAATCAAGCAGAGCGGTGCATGTGACGAGCGGGTCTTTTGAGGATAAGAGAAGCTGAGGAGTCCCACGGAGGAAGGACTCGATCTGGGCAGGCCTGGGAGGTTTCACACCCATGTGAGCTGGCCCCGGAAAGAGGAAAGAAAGGGGATCTCTGGCCGTGGGCCTGCCATCCTCAAAGGTCTTGGAGTGCACAAGATCATGGGCTCTTTGGGCAACAGCAAAAGGTTGCTTGTGACTAGAGCAGAGGGTGCCTGGTAAGGAACTGGCAGGGGATGAAAATGAAAAGATTGAATTTGGGCCAAATTTGGTCTCCTCTGCCAGGAAAAAAACGAACTGAACTTTGTCCTGTGAATGATAGAAGGGTTTTAAGCACCACTCATAAAGTTACTCAACCCTGGAGACTGGGAGCGTGCGCACACACACACACACACACACACACACAGAGTCCTGGCCCCGTGCACACACACACCCTACATACACACACACACACACACACTCCTGGCCCCGTGTGTACACACACACACCCTACACACACATGCGCGCGCACACACACTCTCTCCCTCCTGGCCCCGTGCGCACACACACACCCTACACACACTCCACACACACGCACACACTCCTGGCCCCATGCACACACACACACACACACAGTCCTGGCCCCATGCACACAGTCCTGGCCCTGTGCACACACACTCCTGGTCTTGTGCACGCATGCACACGCACGCACACACACACACACACACTCTCTCCTGGGCCCGTGCACACACACACACCCTACACACACGCACACACTCCTGGCCCCGTGCACACACACACAGTCCTGGCCACGTGCACTGGACCCAGAGCAGAAACAGGAGCTCCCAAGCACCAAGAGCTTTCCTGGTGGCTCAGATGGTAAAGAAACCGCCTGCAATGTGGGAGACTAGCATTCGATCCCTGGGTCAGGAAGATCCCCTGGAGAAGGAAATGGCAACCCACTCCAGGACTCTTGCCTGGAGGACCCCATGGATAGAGGAGCCTGGTGGGCTACAGTCCACAGGGTCACAGAGAGCCCGACGTGACTGAGCGACTAAAACTTTCACTTTCACTTCAGGCACCAAGATACAGCCAAGAGGACACGGCTGTGAGAACCACATAGAGAACTGGGAGGCCAGCTTCAAGCTGTTCGGAGGAGGAAATATCCATAAGCAAGAGTTTCCTGCATGCGCGCACGCGCACACGTGCACCTTCTGAAGACGCGGGTAAATCCGGCACGATGCCTTTGCCAGGGCGACCACATGCAGCACCAGAGACTTCACAATAAAAAGGTTTTCCCTTGCACAACTTTCCAGCCTCATCCTCATTAAAAAACAAAAACCAAAGCTTCCTCCCTTCTCCATCACCCACGTTTAAAAGGAGAGCGTGAATGTGTCTGCAGGAACTCAGAGCTGGGGTACAGGACTGGAGTGGTGGGGGGGCCAGGACAGATGGAATGATGTGGCGGGGGGGGGCTTTACCACATGGACCCCACACTTGGTCTCTCCTTTCCTCCCACTCCTGAGCTGATGGAATGCTTTCTGCGGAGAATGGCTACCCCGAGGAGGCTCAATCACAAGGAAGATTCCTTGCGGCAGGCTGGTGCAATGAAGACATGCTCATGCTGCTTAAAACAGCGGCACTGTCCTCGGAGGACAGACCTTTGCCCTGCAAGACGGTCCCTACCAGCAACAAGCTCAGTAAACCCTCTTCTTCAGAGAGAAAGTAGCAGTTGAAATGGAAGGGACCTCACAGGGTAGACTGGAGGGAGTCAATTTTTAAAAAATGAATTCAAACTCAATTATTTCCTCGGAAGGAGAGACTGCCTGTGCCAAATAAAGATTTACATTTGCCTCAGAGAATTAAACCATCTCCGTTAGGCTCGACACAGGAGCCGGGTGCTGTTCTAAGATATGTGTGTGTGTGAGTGTGTGCTCGCTCACTCAGTTGTGTCCAGCTCTGTGCAACCCCATGGACTCTAGACCACCAGGCTCCTCTGCCTAAGGGATTTCCAGGCAAGGGTACTGGAGGGGGCTGTCACTTCCTCCTCCAGGGGATCTTCGTGACGCAGGGATGGAACCGGAGTCTCCTGAGTCTCCTGCCCTGTCAGGTGGGTTCTTCATCTCTGTGCCACCTGGGAAGCCCACGTTCTGAGATGGCAGCTGGTTGCATCCTCGCCATGGCCCTCAGCGAGGAAGTTGAGCAGGGAAGTGACGTGCCCAAGGCCACTGAGCTGAAGCCAGCGTATGCACCCAGGCCACCAGGCTCTGGGGTCAGGCTCTCACCCTACAGCCCAGCCCTCCTGTCCCATCACCCTGGGCCCTCTCGCTCCGCTGGGACGAGGCCGGGCCACACGCACACCTTGCGGGGCCTACGAAGACGCAGCAGCGTCCCGAGCGACGCTGAGCTGTGACGTGGGGCTGGCCGGCCAATGCAGGCTTAGCAACAGGCAGCGATCTACAGGGGCAGACGTGATTGTTTCCAAATGTTCTCCTGGGGCCAGTGGAAAGGACTCTCTGGCTGTCATGTGGCCTTGGCTGTGACTGGGGGTGGCGGGGGGTCATCAAGCTCAGGGCAACGACGGCCACAAAGCCTGTCGCCAGGTGCCACTCTGCATCTTCTCAGAACTGGACGGCTTACAGACTCCCCGAACCCAGCCCAGCCCACCTGTCAGATAGGTACACTGAGGCCCAGAGAGGAGAAGCGACTTCTCCAAAGCCACACAGCAAGTGCAAGGCAGGACCAGGAGAGACCCAGGGGTCCCGCGACACTTCTGCCCGCCCCACCTCACAGATTCCCAGTCGTGGCGGGGGGAGGCGGTCAGATGAATGCTCCCTGGAAGGCACTTTAAATGTACCTTTCACTAGGCCTTGGTCTGAAAATCCGCAGCCCCTGCAAAGAGGCAAGACACAAGTGAACTTATACATTTTCTGCTCTTTGTAGTACAACGTTCCTCCTCTGTTCTTCCATGCTGGGGATGGTGTTATGGACTTAATGTGTTTGTCCCCAGAACCCCTCCACGGAAGCCCTAACCCCCCGTGTGCTGGTGTTGAGGAGGAGGACCTTCAGCAGGCCATCAGGTGTAGACGAGTCACGAGGGTGGCCCCACACGATGGGATTAGCATCCTCACACGATGAGAAAGAGACCAGAGCGCCCTCGCTCAGCCGCGTGAGGACTGGGCAGAAGGGCATGGGGCTGGCGGAAAGGTCGCTTAAGGAATTGGACAGCACAAAGGAGCAGCATGAGGTAGGGCTACAGCCAGCAGAGCCAGCCGTCAGGTGACGGACCCAAAACAATTGAAGGAGAGAATCCCTTTGGGTTGGCTAAAAAGCTTGTTTGGGAGTTTTCCCAGAACGTCTTTTGGGGAAAATCTGAACAAACTTTTTGCCAACACAATAAAATGAAACAGACATTTTATTTCTACTGAAAATACATGAAACAGGTATTTGTTCTCCGTCTTTTGCGGCGGCGGCAGGGTCTTGCCCCTGAAGATGGCCCCCACTCCTAAAGCGCCCCCAGTTTGTTTTGTTTTTTTTTTTTTTTCAGATAAACCCCAAACAATTGGCAATTTGCAGTTCCTGTTTCTTTAAGGACCTCCACAAGGCCATCTGGTTATTATGGCTTTTTCTCACTCTTTGATGGCCATCACAATAGCTATTGTTTCACCAAGACTTTCTTAGGCATTCCCATTTGGCTTTCATAAAAACAACCACTCTCTTTTCACACTCGTATGGAGTGAATTGTGTAATTATGGTAACACCTATAGCCAGCATAATCAGGCCTGGGAGCAAACACACCAGCTCCTGGAAACACACAACGTGATTCGCCAGGAGAAGCTCAGGGGCTTCCCGGTGCGCTGGCCACAGAGGAGGGGTCGTCACCCCTGCCAACCTGCCAAGCAAGGCTTCTGACATTTACACTCAGGAGTCCAGTTAGCACAGTTCACGCGGCTCTACTGAACGAACACGGACACGTGCCCACAGTCTCAGGAGCGGGGAGGCAAACTGAAGAGGCACGCATCCGATCGGACGCCTGAGGTTTATACACTTCCCACAGAACTGCCTGTTTAGGTGTAAACCTACAGAAAAAACACTGGAGGGATGGGGTGTGGGAACGGGGCTGCTGGCAGAGGAAGAGGAACATTACTCTTTTCTGTAAGGTGCTGTTTCTCAAAAGGATTTATGTCTAAAAGACATGATTGGATTTTTTTTTAATCAACAAGATTTAACAGAAGACTACAGTGCATTAGACAAATAAGCCCAGAGCCTGATATGAATGCAGGTTAGGAAAAGAATTAAAATAATGCTCAAAATAAGAAACATTCAACTGGCTTCAAAGAAACAGCTGTCTGCCTCTCAGTCGGGGTGAGAAAGTGAATGGCGTGGCCAGCAGCATTCCCGGGCCAGAGCTCCTCAATGGGCAGGGCTAGTAACAGTCGGCGGATTCATCAAACCAGAGGGTTCGGACCAGACACAAGGTCGCTGGTGGCGTTCAGCTGCCGCAGGGACCAGCGTGACCCTTGATTTGTTCCTGTTTAGCTGGATATGCTGTACATCTGACAAGTCCACCAAGAAGCAGTGCTCAAAGGGAGCTTTCAAGGTGGCAGAGATTATTCTGTGAGTTGGACAACCACTTTCAGCCTCCATCACTGCAAATGTGTTTCCATCCTTCACCCCCAGTGATCTGCGTGGGCCCCTCGTTTACGTGAGGCACCGCATTCGGAGCTGTGGGCCGGCCATGAACCTGGAGCTTGTGTCTCGGCACACACGGACCCAAAACCACCAAAAGACAAACTATTCCACCAGAATGGTGATCGCGGCATAGAGCCCATGAGGATAACAGCCTGGCTGATCCCGGGGGTTGGGGAGGGGCCCCTGAAGCTGAGAACTGGGGGGAACCATGGTGGGAACATTCAACTGGCTTCAGAGGAGGAGCTGTTCACCTTTCAGCGGGGGTGAGACGGTGAATGGCGTGGTGAGCGGTATTCCCGGGCCAGGGACCCAGTGAGAACTGGGGGGTGTGGGGGACTGAAGGTGAAGGAGAGACTCAGTCTTTGCAGAGCGGTCAGAGTGCACCAGGCGGTCAGCAGGCTGGCCTGGCTGAGCAGAGGACCCCTCAGCTGGGGCAGGGAAGTGAACTCCATGGCCTGTGAGCAGCGGGGAGAGACGGGTCTGGATGGCAGCATGCGGAGCTGTGAGGCTCAGGTCAGGAACTATGCAGGCTTTCCCAAAACGCACTGGGGCACCCTGAGCAGGGTTCCTGAGTGGGAGGGTGGCCTTTCGCCACGCACGTGCTGTCCATGCCCAGCCAAGCACCAATTTTGCAGCCTATGCTGCCAGCACTGCCCTCATTTTCTTCCATCACCGTGGGCCTTGCCATGGTGCACGTCGGGCCTCCAAGGACAGCAGGACCCTTTGCAGCTGCCCCTGCCCATCGTGGCCAAGGACGCCTGGTTAAAGCCCGCTCACGGGGCTGCAGAAACCCTCAGACCACCAGGCTGATGGAAACATTCCCACAGTTTTTCTCTGTGCAACGGAGACGCCTGCTCAGAAGGTCCCTGCTGCAAAGCAAGGGTTTCTTCCTCGCAGGCGGCTACACCCAACTGTTCTGCTGCAGGGCTTCTGCGTCACGACGGGGATCTCCCCAGCTAATAGGATGTTCGAGTGAACCGGAGAAATCTGGGCCGCCTGAATTCAGGGCAATCGCGTCCCATCTGTGTGTGCTCTTCCTCTGCTCTATCTAATCAGATTTCCTGTGTGCATGAATATAAATACTGTTGTTCTGACCCGTGACGATCTGGTAAACAGACTGATTATATCAACTTTGATAGATTAAGGTTTCCAAAAACAGAGGGACGCCGTTACTTTTATTTTAATTGAAAATGGACGCAATTTCCAGTGGATATGGATAAAACTAATGATCTCAGAAGGAATCAACTTGCTGTGGGGGCGAAAAAAAAAATCAGACGACTTGTATCATCATCCGAGATCATGACAGTCTTAGTTGGAAATGTTGCACGCTGTTTTGCCTTTTCTCTGTTTTCTCGGAACGAGGCTAGCCCAGCACATTCTTCTGGGTACACTGAGCTTCAGCGGGACTTGGCTCAAATTGGCAGGGGATAGGTCACCACCCCAAAATTACCGAAACCGAAAGAAATCCACAGGATCAAGACCAGACCAAGAAAATCTTATAAAACGGTAATCAAATCAACTTCCTTCCAAAACCAGGCTCTTCTTAAATTGCAGTTATCAACTTACTCCATTTATGAAGTAAAAATATGGAGACACATGCCAGCCTCAAGCAAATCCTCTGAAAGAAACTCCAGCCAACCCACTGCACAATTGCTAATGATGATAAAACTGGTTTTGACCGTTTCCACTTGGTCCCGACAACCCCTCGTAGGCAGACAGAATATTCTCTCAGTGTTTACGGCGCTCGGGTTCCTGGAAGCAGGAAAGCCCATCGCTGACTCCCTGCGTGTCTTCACTGCATGAGTTCCGTGGGCAGGTCACAGAGCGTGGGGTCAGGGAGGACATTCTGAGAACCAGACCGCCCAATCCCACGCCTGCTCCTTGCAGACACTTGACCTAGGGAGTCACCTCACCCACCGAGCCTCAGTTTCCTCGTCTGAAAATGGGCACAGTGACAGTTCCCGCCTCCTCGGGAGGATACAGGGAGGCAGGAAAGCGCGTCACCTGCTTATTCCATGCTGGGTCCGGCACAGGGCAGCCCCTGACAAAGGCCAAGTATTACCGTTCCTCACGTTCTAACGCTTACTTCCTAACTCACTAAAACAGTTTGTGGTACTGTGTTTATTAAACCAGATCACAGCTGTAACACTCATGTTTTCTGTGATATTTTCATGGTAGTGTCTAGGCTGAAGTAACTTCAGTCAAATAGCAGTAACAACTTTAAGAATGCTGTTTGTTGATCAGTCACTAAGTTGCATCTGACGCTTTGTGAAACCGTGGATGGCAGCCCGCCAGGCTCCTCTGTCCATAGGATTTCTCAGGCAAGAATGCTGAAATACTTAATTTAAGAATACTTTCAAATTAAGTGAATAAGATAAATACTAATGTTGCACGATTATAGATGAAGCAAGTTCAACAGGAAATTAAGACAGTATCGTTACAAAGCAACCACTCTGAATAAATTAACCATCTTTAAAAAGTTATTACGGTTCGATCTAGAACACCTGGTCTCTTGCCCGTGACGCACGTAACTCCCACACCCATCCCACGCTCCTCTGGGAATCCTTGCTCCCTCTTCTCGTGGACCGTTGCCCAGTGCTCCCTCCGGATAGCTCTTACCACCCCGAGGTCTCGCTGTCACCGAGAACACAGGTTGCTTCCTAATCGGCAGGAGCTGTTTCTGGAACACCTGTGTCCGAAGCCGCTGAACATTCACGGAACTCCTGATCTGGCTGTATCTAGCCAACTTTATTTCTCGGGGTCCCCCCACACCCTAGGCCAACTGGCATTCCCGCGTGCCCCCTGAAAGGCAGGCCAGTGGAGCAGCCTGAGTCTGCAGCCCAGCTCTGTCCCCGAGGGCTCCAGTAAGCTGCTTGCATAAATCACACAAACATCACGTATGCGAAAGTCGCCAGAAGAGAGGGTACGTGCTGGATGCGCCAGGGTGAAGCTCCGGGACAGGCAAGACTAGTGAATGCTAATGAAGGTCAGGAGAGCAGTTACCTTGGGGTTGAGGCCACGAGGACGGCTAGCCTGTTTCTTGATTTGAGTGCTGGTTACAGAGCCGTTTAGTTGGCAAAAATTCACTGAACTGTACAATATGTGTGCACATTTCTGGATGTATATTTCAATAATGTTTGCCCCCAAAAAAGAAAAGCAATGAATGACAATCTGTGCCTCAGTTTCACCATCTGTAAAACGTGCGGTACTAGGGAGGTACCCAGACCTACTGGACAGGCCTCTGCCGGTGCAACTCCTCCTTCGCCTTCCTGTCCTAAATTCTCCCCACCTCACCTGGAGGTCGTGAACTAGGTGCCCATCCTGAGGTCAGCTTTAGGGCTTTATTTAAGATGAAGGATTAAGTTTTGGAGACTGGCTACAGAGCAATGTAAACATACTTAGCACCGTGAAACTACACACTTTAGGACAGTTAAGATTTGTAAGACAAATCTTACGCTGCATTTTGCCACAATCAGGGAGGGGCTAGGATGAACTATAAGGAAATACTCTAATTCTGAAGATCCATTCTTAATGCCCCAGAGGTAAAGACTGGAGGGGAAGGTACCAGGCTGTACCCCGGGGCTTCTATGTTTCAAAACTCTTGCCTTAAGACATGGGAAAATGAATTAACAGCCATAGCTGTTAAAAGAAAAAAGAGGGTACACATTTTTATGTCTCTGGAAAAGTACGTTGAAATAGGCAGGGATTTAGACAGACAGCAGGAAATAGAGTCACAGACAAACAGCATTTACTGTTCTGGGGAGCAGAAATCCTGATGATTTTCTATTTTTCGACACTTTGAATATTTTACGCTCATATTTCTTGATTATAAAACTATGTGTAAATAACCAGCCCTCTGTGCTTCAGGGTCTAGCTCCTCCCCTTTTTGGTCCAGTTTTGCTTTTGTTTTCACTCTGTGGGCTCCTGCGTCCCTAAGAGGCACCACTGCCGCTCTCCTCCACGTGGAAGCAGCTTCCGCCCTTTTTCTGCTGAGCTGAACGCCAGGCCGGGATCCTTCCCAACACAGTGTCCAGGGCAGGGCCACCCAAGCACACACCCCGACACCGCTGGTTACACTCGCCCTCGCTGAGGCTGCCCTCGCCCCTGGCGTGAGTGCAGGACGGGGCGCTGATGCGTGCCCACGTTCCCACGTCTCACTTCTCAGCAGAGGTGACGGGAGACTCCACAGCCACACCTGTGTGGACCACCTCTCCAGTGACACCACCGCTCTCACTCTCGACTCTGTTCCAAATCCAGACCAGGTACCTCTTTTCAAGCCAAGAAACTGCCAAGCACAGGTTCCTCCAGAGCCTGACGCAAGGGCCTTCCACCGATGGTTAAAACTGACATCAGCCCCCATTCCAGAATCAAGGCACTCCAAGGGGATGCACCTCTGCCCACGTGCAAGACGGCGACTTCGGCAATAAGGATGGGGAGTGCTTCCAAGTGCCTTTGGTTGTCACCCTGCAAAGGGGCTCCAGGAACCAGCCATTTCACAGGACGGGGACTCTCCTGGGTGCAGTGTGAAAGGAACTAACATTTTACCTGAGTGCAAACATTCGACACTGCCCTGCAGACCCTGGGGTTGGGTGTGGGTGCTCTAAGTCCCGGCCCACAAGCTTGTCCTGCACAGGGACCCTGTGGGCCCAGAAGGGCCCGGGACGCTGCAGACACGCGGCCCCTCGTCACTGAGGCTCTCTGCGCCCTCGGATGGCACGACTCTGGGGGAGAGCCGGATGGACCTGGAGTGCCCGCAGCTCACAGGAACGTTCGAGAGCGTGACTTCTTATCACTGTAAGAGCCCGTCAGCCCCTTTAGAATGTGGGGCCGCCTCAATAACGTACTGGCTCGAGGAGGGGCAGGTGGACGTCGGGGTCAAACACTGGCCACTGGGAGTATCCTTTACCATCAAGGACACGCATTTACTGCGAATTCTGCCCAGAGGTGGAAGGTCTGAGAAGTACCTTACTTCTTAAAGAAGTAAGAGTGTACATTACAGAAAGTCAGTTACACTGATGGGAATAAAAATAACTGTACTATTATGAATAGATTAAGGGCTTTTGTGTGCCAGGCATGGTGCTATGAAATTCACATCTGCTCTCATTCTTGTTAGTAACTTTACGTGGCAGATACTTATGGCTAGTTCCACTTAGGGGAGACATAACTTACTAAGGCTGCAGGGGAAAAAAACAACACCTCAGTGATATACTGTGAGGAACAGTGACGATGATTTAAGAAGCACAAGAAAGCATCATGAGACAAGGCCAGCGAGGAGGTTAAACACGCTGGAAATAATACACACGTGACATTCGGAGCTTCCGATTAGCTGGGAGATTTTGGGGAAGTTACTTGACCTCTCCACGCCTTAGTTCCTTCATCTTTAAAAAACGAAGGTGTTTAATTTCACAACACTATGAACCTACAATTAACAAAACAGCACAGCGCTGGAGCGAGGACAGTAGGTCAGCAGGAACTAACAGAAGGCTGAAAAGAGACTCGAGCACATACGTGAAATTGTCAGTATACGGTATGTTTTACAGCAGTGGATAAGGGAACATTATTCAGCAAATAATACTAGACAGTCGGTGAACCATCTGGAACAGCGCTATGCCCTGCCTCACACCAAGTTAATTCTAGATCAATTTTACAGTTATATGTTAGGGAAAAAAAATGGGGAATGTCTGCTCAATCTTGAAATCCAGAAGAACTTTGATAAACCACTAAGACAAGTCATTAACAAGCCATGAATACAGGCTCTGAGATCCAACCACCAAAAAATGTGAAGCGTCTATATATCAATAAATACCTCATATGAAATTAAGAAGCCGGAGGACACATAGAAAAAGCTAACAACTGTTATGTATTTGATTTGAAAAAAATTAGTGATTCTTCTATATTAAAAATGAAAACCCTTATAAACAGCTTTTCTTATTTAAAAAAAGGCATATTCTCCAATTACAAATAAAATATATAAGAATCTAAACTGCGCAAAAGAAATGCAGATAGCTGATGAACTCACGGAGTGAGGGGAGAGAATGAGGTTCAAGGTGGCCAATCTCCACGGAAGGCGCCGTGTGAGGTTCACGCTCCTTCAAAGAGTTCAGAGTTCACTATAATCAGGCATGTGTGGCCTGGCCTGTGTGGTCAAAAGGGTGCATTCCTGAAAGTCCTGGCCACGAGACACAGCTGACCGCAGGCTGCCCGGGACGTGCCCAGGTGCAGGAACCCTGACAGAGACAGGAGCCCCAGCCCCAGCCTGGAGCGGACATGCAGGCCCACGAAACGGGGGCGTTGGAGTTGTGAAAAGAGCTTCCACGGGGCCCCTCTTCTGCTCTGCCTGGAATCAGACAGGGGGGCAGGGGGAGAGGAAAATGCTAGTCTCCAGAGGGGGACCCCTCCCTCTGGCTGCCAGAGGACGCCCGAGATGCTCACAGTCGATGGGCAGGGGCAGAACGAAGGGGGTCTCCTTGCCTTCAGACTAGTGCTCCTCTGCTGTCCTGCACACACGCAGCCCCTGCTCAGCCTCTGCAGAGACTTCAGCTGCAGCCCCTCGATTTTAAAGGTAAAGCACAGAATGATAACATAAATACTGTCACTCAGCGAGTGTCTATAGTTTCAGAACTCCCACCACATACTTAGTAGGCTGACTTCATCCAATGAGTAAAGTGAGGCTCTGCGAAGTCAAATTGCTTCATTCATTCATTCACTTAAAAGGTATTTATCCAGCATCGACAGGCACAGAGCCCTGTTCTAAATGCTGGGAATACAGCAGTTGGGAGGGAGGGAAAGGAGAGGAGATAAAATTCTTGCCTTTCTAGCAGGAGGAGAAAATAAACAAAATAACAAACGCATAGTCTGTTAGATTATGGTAGGTGCTAAGGAGAAAGAGTAAGGTGGAGAACGAGAAATAAAATAAAACATTGCGGTGGTGGGGTGGGGTGTCAACATTTCAGATGGGTAGCCAAGGAAACTTGACTAGGCGACTTCCGAGTAAAGATCAAAAGGAAGTGAGGCCGTGGGCGGTGTGGCTACTTAGGCAAAGATGCAGGCTGAAGGCCTAGCCGGGGCAGAGGCCTCCAGGGGCACTGCGGGCATGTCCCAGGAGGCAGCCCAGGTCAGTCCCAGGGTGAGCGACGAGGTGAGCTCGCAGGCCACGCTGCCTCTGCTGGCTGTCCAGGAGGTCGTGTGGCGTGCCCAAGGTTGCACGGCTAATCATTGAGAGACCAAACAGACGCTGATGGCGCTCTGAGAAGGGGGCTCGGAGCCCCGTGTGGGTCACCCTGCCTCCACCCTCCTTCAGGGGCTGGTGGCCAGAAGCCCAGGGCCCTGTCGATGTCCCCCAACCCACCTCGTGGCACGGGGTCCCAGAGCATCGCCTCATGCTCGCCCCGGCCCCGGGGACACTTCTCCCAACAAGACAAGGACAAGCCACTGGACAAGCCAAGAGTCCTCCGTGCACCTGCAGGGCTGAGCAGGACAGACAGCCCCGGTCCCTGGGGAAGCGCAGGGCTACTTGTGGGATTTTTTTCCAAACAAGTTGACGGTCAACGTTCTTGAAGACCGTCATGTGTCTGCAGTGGCCTCCTGTGGGAGCAGGCACATGCATGCGATCTCAACACTCTTCTCCCAAGCATAGATCTCAGCGTGAACACCCTGTGTTTGTCTTCTCTGCCATCTAATTATGAAGTTGTCTGCAGTTAACAGGAAGACAGGTGGGGCAGGGCAGACTCTTGAGTCTGGAAGATGGCAGTTTAGCAGCCAGCTCGCACATGTGTGAGGTGCATGACCTCGGATCCTAACTTCCTTAGCTGTCCTGGCTTCAGTCTCATCTGTGAAGTGGACCTCACCAGGTTACTCTGAAAACCACAGACACGGTAAGGAAAGCACCCACCGCTGTGCCTGACAGCGTCGGAGAGCCAGGAAATGGAAGCTATCAAATCACAGTATGGTTCTGGAACTACTTTGCAGTACAACCGTTTCCTTGTAGAGGACAAACCAGACCCACGTAAGCAAATTTATGAGCCATTTCTAAATACGAATGGCAACAGAGGTGAGATAATCAACAACTAGCCCCAACCAGTAATTTTCTACAGAAATGAATGTTTCTTCGTCAATAATCTGTTGGCTTTTTTTTTCTTTCCTGGCTGTGGCACGGTTTGAATCAGCTGGTTTGGGAAAAGCCACAGCGTGGTTTGACCTCTTGAAATCAGCTAGTCTGTAAGGAGAGGGAGCAGTTCTTGAACCCAGTGAACTCAGTTCTCCAAGCAAAGGTCGGACAGCGAACCCAAGCCTGACTGGATCTGCAAAGGCCCTGCCTCCAAATAAGGTCACGCTCCCAGGTACCGGAGGCAAGGACTTGAACAGACCTGCTTCGGGGACACAGTTCAATCCACAGCGGTGACGACGGTATTGGCATAAGCTGACCTCAGCCAGCGGTGAACATCCCAAGTTCAGCAGTGGAAGGGGTGCGAGCTGTCGGCGGGTAAAGGTGCTGGGTGTCAGGTTCGGCTTTCCCCGTTATTAACTCTGAGATGCCAGGATAACACCTTTACTGCAGGGGGTGCACCGCTAAACAAGCTGACAGATGGAAGGGCGGGCCGGCGCACGGTCCCACCTAGAACTGCCGCCCTCGGTGGTGACGGGAGGAGGCTCCCGGCTCCATCGCGGTGACGCTGACATCCCGCTGGGGACACAGGCGTCTAGGGGGTAGCAGCCACACAGGCCCGGCTCTCCCCGAGCCGTGGGAGGGGGGCGGGGCGGGAGAGGCTCTGCTCTGCTTCCCGGGGAGGGAGGCTTTTGTGAGCGGGAGACGCATGAGGACGGATTGTCAGGGTGTCAGCGGTAGAGGGTGCGGCTGGGGGAGTTGCTGAGTCAGACGGGCTGCACCCGTCCCACAAGAGAGGAGTACTCCCACCCAGAGAGATCTGTTTGACTTCAGAAAAGTACAGGTTACAGTGATACTCACTAAACACCCCATCGCCCGCTCAGCAGACGGGAGGATGGGTAACAGGACACCCGGCAAGGCCCCCGGGGGGTTGCCCCTGTCGCTGCAATGTTCCCCCCAGAGCAGGGCCATGCTCACCTCGTATTTGCCTGGGATGAGGTGTTATCAGAATCCCCCTAGAAAGAGGCTCGAAAGGCAGAACACGCAGGTCCTGGGCAAGAATGTATCAGGAGCAGCGAGGCTCCTTGATCCTAAAGGAGACGAACTACCCCCTGGACTTGAGTGGAACCACAATCGACCTACCAAGAACACAGGATGGAAGAGGGACTCTCTAAGAACGTTTCCAGGTAATGGTGATGAGCTCACCATCCATTAAGTCTAGGCCAAAAAGTCCTGCCCAGCCCCCCTTCACCCAGGCCCTTGTACAAAGGCTTTCAGGTGAGTCCACACTTTACCAGCGTATCAGGTTCCTGAGGATGCTGCAATGCATGAGTATACCTCCATGCGTTCAAACAACACAAACGTGTCCTCTGACAGGTCTGGAGGTCAGAAGTCCCAAACAGGTCTCACGGGGCCAAAAACCACGGTGTTGGCAGGGCTGCGGTCCTTCCAGAGGCCCGAGTGGAGAGACTGCTTCCTGGCCTTCCCAGCCTCTCGAGGTGCCCAGTCCCCAGTCTTGGGGCCCCTCTGACCATCGTCAAAGCTGGCAGCAGCACCCCCTCACCTGTGCTCTGTCCCCACAGTCTCCTCCTCTGACCTGTCTCTCCTGCTTCCCCTTCTCCTAAGGGACCCCTGTGGCTGCAGGGAGCCCATCTGGGTAACCCAGGACAATTTCCCATCGCAAGATCCTTGACTTGATCACATCTCAGCAGCCCTCGTGCTGTGGCAGATCACACAGTCACAGTTCTGGGGGTTAGGATACGGACATCCTTGGGGGAGAGGGCACTGGTCTGTCCTACCACCCCATGGGAAAGCTGCCCCAGCACCCCTGGGGACCATCAGGTCCCAGCTAATCTGCCTGTGACCCTGTCAGAGCTCTGTCTCCCACCTGACCTCAAAAGGGGTGACCCGAGGTCCACTCCGGGCCCCAGGCTCTGTCCCTCCACCAGGGAAGCCAGATGCCCTCTCTCTCCATCACCCTGCCTCCCTGGGCCCATCCCAAGACACTGTGAAGACGAAGCTTCAACCCTGTGACCTCCAGAGAGCTCTTCCTGGGGCCGCTTACCTGGCCGCCACACCCTGTTTCTTCCCACTTCCTGACCCACCATGCACGTCACACTCTTCCAAAAGGAGTGTACCCCTCGTGGTACTGGGGGGGGCCACGGTCCATTCATCTGGGTCGGGCCTGAGGCCTGTCTCGCAAAGGATATCCAGTCAGTGCTGGGTGGCGGCATGGATGGGCAGATGGGATGGATGGACAGGCAGACAGATGCAAGGATGGAGGGAGGGAGACTGTGGCCACGCCTGACACAAAAGTACACACTCAATAAACACTTGTTGAGAGAAAGCCAAGAGGCAGGGAGAAAGAGAGGAAAAGGACATGAAGTGGGGGCACCATCCATGTTGGGAGAATGCAGCTACGCAGCAGCCAACGTGAGGAAGAAACTCAAGACAGAGGCATCTCTGGTGCCGAGTCCAAGAGCTCCCTAGTGAGCGGACGGCACTGACACGGTCAGCTAGAACCTGCAAAAGGTCCACCAACTAGTCTAAACTCCGTGCTGACTCATAAGCACACCTCTCTGGGAACCAGCGTGAGGTGTCCGGACCTCCTCTGGGCCAGAAACCAGCTCGGGGTCCACCCCCACCGCCCCGTGCCACCGCAACTCGATGCACAGGCACGGTTCTAAGGTGCCCTCGCCTCACTCGGGCCCCACCCGTCTACATCCAGCTGTATTAAATGCTACCCAGGACCTGCCAGTGTCTTGTGGGGGTGGGGATGGGGGGTGAAGGGGTGGATCACAGGACTAGGGCAGCCTGGGCCCTGTCCACTCAGAATGAAGAACTGCATCTTGACTTCAAAGCCAGGCATGCACCAGTTTCAACCACTTGCCTTAAAAAGACCATTTTTCCGTGAAGTTGCTGCATGAGTATGAATGGTGTTTTTCCGGGATTTTACTATGAAAAATTTCAAACATAAAGAAAAGCTGCATACTGCTCTACACCCGTGAGAATGGCGAGAATTTTGAAGACTCACTGCAATAAACATGGGCATGGAGGTGAAGCAACTGGAAACTTCATACACTGCTCCTGGGAGGGTAAGCTGGTACAACCACTGTGGAAAACAGCTTGGCATCACCTACAAAGGCTGACTCTATGCATACCCTGTATGCTCATTCCCAACTCTAAGCCAACAGAACGTCACGCACAAATCCCCAGGCGGCATGTGCAAGCGTTCCTGAGGATGGACACAACCCGAATGCCCCCTCTAGTAGAATGGTACAGTCGTAAGCTGAAACACAATCTGGCAACAAACACGAACATCTCACAAGGGAACCCGATCGCACTGAAATATGGTTGTCAAGATACTCCTTACAACCTGTGGTAGAGCAACAGGAAAAGACAACGTCTTTACTGCATCACATAACAAGCTCTAGCCAAGGGTCTGATAACCACCGTGACTCTGGAGTAGCGACAAAGGTAACAATATTCCAAGATGGTCTATAAGGCCGGGAACGGGCCTGGAAAGCCTTCGGGCTGTCCGCTAGGGGCCGGTCCCGGTCACGGCTCACAGCACCGCCAGCGGGCATCCTGGACGGAAACGCTGTGTGTCGGTTACCGGCCAGTGACAGCAAAGCTGCCGTTGTTTTTTCACATCCAGGGTCACAGATACCCTGAATTCTATCCACGGGCCTGAGGATGAGCACCGGAAACTGGGGCTTTTCTTTCTGTCCCCTTTACTCTATTCCTGGTGATAAAATGCTCCCTGAACCTACGTGTATACACAAACAAAGTGACAGCTGAAAGGAGGGTCTCAGATACCTGCACGTGAGCACGCACAGCGGAGCTGCTTCCATCAGCAGAAAGGTGCAAACAACTCACAAGTCCACAGATGGATGAATGGATGAACACACTGTGGTGTGCACACACACACAAATATTATTCAGCCTTAGAAAGGATATTCTGACGTGTTACAACATGGGTGAAGCTTGAGAATATTATGCTAAGTGACGTAAGACAGACACAAAAATACAAATACTGTTTGATTCCACTCACGGGAGGGGCCTAGGCTACACAGATTCATAGAGACGGAGAGGAAAACGCGGTCACAGGGACTTGAGGCAGGGAGCACGTGAAGTCAGGGTATACTGGAGACAGAGCTTCTGTACCAGAAGATGCAAGTCAGGCTCTGGAGACGGATGGCAGCAACGGTTACACAACAAGGGGAAGGTACTTAACACCACTGAACTGCATGCTTACAAACGGCTAAGATGGTAAGCTTTGTGCCATGTATATTTGACCACGATCATTTGTGGCTCAGCTGGTAAAGAATCCACCTGCAATGCAGAAGACCTGGGTTCGATCCCTGGGTTCGATCCCTGGGTTGGAAAGATCCCCTGGAGAAGGGAACGGCTACACACTCCAGTATTCTGACCTGGAGAATCCCATGGACTGTATAGTCCGTGGGGTCGCAAAGAGTTGGGCACGACTAAGCGACTTTCACTTTCATAAATAAGTAAGTAAACTCCCTGCAGAACACAGAAGGCACTGGCTTTCTGAGGACAGGAGCTGCCTCCCCGTGGCTGGGGGCCGGCTGCCACACACACCTGGGCTTGCGAGCTGCTGGGCCACTGTGGGCAGGCTGCTTCACCTCTCTGGTCTCGGGTTCCTCCTCCGCAGGAGGGCTGCGGCACAAGGGCAGCTGTGGCGTGTCAGGCATGGGTGCCATGCCAGCAGGCCGGCGGGCCCGCCGTCGTGCGGAGACTTCCGTGACCCCGCGGGGTTATGAGCGCCGCGCCTACCCCAACAGGGGACTTAGCTGACTTGCCCAAGGTTGCTGGCAAGGCCGGACTGACGGAGGAGCCCAGGTCCGGCCTGTGGTTATCTGCCTGCTGCTTGTTTATCGTCTCTCCCACTGGGCAACAGGCTCCAGCGCGACAGACCCTGAGTCTGTTCCGTTGGCCACATGGTCCCCAGGGCCGCACACAGGAGGCTCAGTAAATACCTGCCCGGCGACGGGAAGAATCCAGTTCTGTCTGGCCCCAAAACTGGATTCCCTATGAAGAGCGGGATGGTGGTGGCCACAGGGCCGGGGCGCTCCGGTCTCTGTGCGGAGCTGCGAGTGCTGCCATTACTGCTCAGTTGCCCAGTCGTGTCTGATTCTTTGCGACCCCCTGGACTGCAACACGCCCTTCACTACCCTCCTGGAGTTTGCTCAAACTCATGTCCATTGAGTTGGTGATGCCATCCAATCATCTTATCCTCTGTCGTCCCCTTCTCCTCCCACCTTCAATCTTTCCCAGCATCAAGGTCTTTTCCAATGAGTCAACTCTTCGCATGAGGTGGCCAAAGTATTGGAGTTTCAGCATTGGAGTTTCAGTTTCCAATGAACACCCAGGACTGATCTCCTTTAGGATGGACTGGTTTGATCTCCTTGTAGTCCAAGGGACTCTCAAGAGTGTTCTCCAACACCACAGTTCAAAGGCATCAATTCTTCGGTGCTCAGCTTTCTTCACAGTCCAACTCTCACATCCATACATGACCACAGGAAAAACCATAGCCTTGACTAGATGGACCTTTGTTGGCAAAGTGATGTCTCTGCTTTTTAATATGCTATGATACCCTCCAGCAGAGGTGGGGCCGGAGGCAGCCGCAGTGAGAGGGACAGAAAAGAAAAAAAATACACCTGTGTGCCTTCTGGGGGCCACGCCCGGCCACACACTGTGGCACAGCCCAGGCGCAGCTGGCAAGGACACCGGTGACCCAGGCCGCGGCCCGCACGCTGCTGCCAGCTCATGTGGGGGACGCTGACAGTTCAAGGGGTCCTCGCGCTACGGGGCAGGAGCTCAGCCCTACGGCCATGCTCCCTGGATGAGGAGGCTGCGCCTGAGCAAGAAGGTCAGGGTTCCCCAACAGTGACTCAGCACAAGAGGCAGCTCAGGGCGCCCAGCGGCCCTGGGACCCCAGGCTGCCTCGGCCACCCCAATGCCGAGGGCACCCGACTGGGGACGAGGGTGGTCGGGGAGGCGGGCACTGGGCCCCCACCACCAAGAGCACGTCAGCGGGTTTCCTGTGCAGACGGCGTTCTGGGCCACAGGGCTCTGTGGGGGAGTGGAGTGCGTGGCAGTGACCTAAATCAGGCCAGGGCAGCTGGGCTGGGTGACTCAGGGACCTGAGTTCCTCGCCGCTGGGCCAGGCACCAGGCAGGCGTGAGGTGTGAGAGGGACGCCCTGCCTTTGGAGTCCCACCAAGATGGGCGCTATTCAAGGGGGTTATGCAGCCTACTTTGTAGCCAGGTGACCGTGGGCGAAAACAGTAAGATGGGGTGAATCTGCACAAGAGGGCAAGCGCAAGGCCCCTGCACAGCAGGGAAAATGAAGAACTAAACAGGAACCAACAGCTGCAGACCCCAAGCCCAGGAGCAGATGGTGCAGAGGGGAAAAGGCAAGCTGTAGGCACATTTTAAGAGAACACATGAAGCAACGCTACACATCGTTTACTGTTCCTTACGGCGACGTAAGTGTATGAAAGTGCTTAAAATCTTACGGAAAGATCTACACCAGACTTATAATAAAGGGTACCTGGAGGTGGGTGCTGAGCCAGAGGTCAAGGTAATTAATTACCACTTTTCCAGGGATGCTTTATTCCTTTTACTTATATCAAAGAGGATATAGAATATAAACAGGGGTCAGCCTGGGTGATAGAAATGTGGTTTTTACTATTAGTCCTTGACGCTCTTTGTTTGATTACTGGCTAATCTGAAAGTCATCCGGGTATCAGTATATGGTCAAGTAATCAATCTTCTTGATTGCATGTGTCCTAAATTGTATTTTTCTTTTTAATTCTCAAAATTCAAAAAGAAAAGGTCTCCCAGAGCACAGAGTGCTCCTTAAAAGTGCTCACTAGACTGCAGTCCTCCCAATAAGAACCCAGAGCTGAGGCGGATGGCACGCCTCTGACCTCTGGAAGAGCTCAGGGTGTCCAGCGGCGGAGGCAGCCTCGCCGAGCCCCCCAGCCCTCTGCCTGTGGTCCAGGGGTGCCCACCCAGATGGCACCTCTGCTAGCAGGGTGCCCTCTGCCAATCACGCTCCAGCAGACCCAGTGACGGCACCGGCCACCAATCGGAGTGCTGGCCGGCGTGAGCAAAGCGTGTGCCACGCCGGGCTGACAGGCTGTCAGCTGGAGGCAGACGCTTGCTTCCTCTCGGGGAGCCTTCATCAAGGTGCCTGTGCAATTTATGGACGCACTGCCCAGCGCCGAGACCGGCGGCCCCCATGCCTGCCCACGCTGAGCTCCCAAATTTCAGATTTCCTCTTGTATCGTAACAATGCCCCTTGAATCCTGCTTACTCACTCTGCCTCCCTCATCTCCAGATAAAAAAGAGGTGACACTCCGCGAGCTATGTCTGTGTCATCCGTTCGCCCTTCTATGGAGAAATCCTAGCTGCAAGATTCAGATGCCAGAGGGGGAGAGAAATACTCAGGATACTGTCTTCCTTTCCCTGGGCTCAACAACCCAAGTGACCCCCACAATGTGGCCGTGCCGAAACCTGAATGCAAGGTGCCGAGTCAGTTTTCCAAACCGTCTAGTTTCTCCTGAAAACCAAGGCAAACTCGGATGGGAAATAATTCACTGCAGGGAGCCACCAGGAGGGGCTTATGAGCTCCCCCACAGGCCCCACCTGCTACGCTCCAGGTGAGCATAAAGCCCCCTCCCCAGCGGAAGGGCCCCAGACACTCAGCACCCTCCCTTTCTGGAAGCAGAAACACCCCAGCACGACCCTGTCTTTCCAAGAAGCAGCAGTGGCATTTCGGGGAGGCAGTGACCTCAACAGCAACCATTCTGCAGAGCAGAGCGGCAGTAGGGGCAATTCGTGCTGTGCTGCTCAGGGGGGCGGCGAACACGGAGCCACCGGATAACTAAAACCTCTGCTGTCTTCCTGCCACTGCCGACCATCACCATAGGAACCACATCCTGCTGCTACCATGGCAACCGCACAGTACCATCCACTCAGCAAGCAATGATGCAGAGGCCACTCAGGAAGGCTTGCTTGCAAAAGGCCTTGGGGCTGACAGGGTCCTGCGGTCCACAGTCACGGGGACCGGGAAGCGGCAGAAGCCTTCTGAAATGACTAGCTTGGGAGTTAAAAGCCCTCCTCCTGCTCCTCAGGAACTAATGTACCCCCCAAATTAAATCCTTTCTAAAGTACCTTCCTGTCCCTGAGCTGCAGAAATTTCCAGAGCAAAACACCCAAGGTAGGAACTTTACAGGTGCCTCTCTCCACATCTGGCCATGGCTCAAATGGAGACAACAGCAAGCCGTGACACCACGGGGCTTCCACAGTAAGACCATAAGCTCCCTGTGGCAGCCTCTACAGCAGACCAGGCGCGGGCAGAGGCCCTTTCAAAAGCAGCATCTGATTTCCTCCTCACAACCCTCCTCATCAACTGAATGTCCCATTTCCTACCCACATTTTACAGAGGAACGAGGCTCAGAAAGGTTCAGGGACCTGCATATGGTCACACAGCACACTGGGCAGGGCTGTCTGGATCTGACTCTCCGGCCCTGAGACAGTCTGCTCACCTTTATCATCTCCAATGCTGTGCGCAATGAATCGGGCCCTACTTAAGAACAGCAGCTAGTGGATGCATTTTAGTGTGATCTTCAGTAAGCATTCACACAGCGACTGCTTACTTTGTGTGAGGCCTTGTGCGAGGTACTTTGCATGGGGCAGCATATGAGTCCATGAGGCATAAGCCAGCGCAGAAGAGGAATGTGAGGCGCAGAGAGGTGGGGGAGCATCTGAGGGCCGCAGACAGCAAGCAAGAGGGAGGCCTGGGGTTCAAACTCGGCTGGCTCGACTCCAGAGCCTGGGCCCTCAGCCAGCCGCTTCCCAACTATGCCAGCAGGTGAAACGGCAAGCACGGATCCAGCCACCCAGCCACCCTCCCAAGGTCCCCACACTCCGGCCTGCACCTGTCACCCCACGGCACGGGTGAGAAGGCCCTGCCTGGCCTCACAGGAGCATGTGGGTCACAGCCCACGGCTGGGTGCCCAGCGCCCCTCCACGCATCCTAATGACGGCCCACTCCAGGGAGTCACGGCTTCAACGCTTCCTCTTCATCCCGAGGCAACAATTTCAGAAGCCACCTCCCGTTCACTGCAGTCCAGGGAGACAGAGCCCCCAAGGCCAAGGGCATGAGGGGAGGAAATGAGAGTCTAGTTGGTCCCTGCAGCTCACAAAGGTTATTTCCACGCTGCATAGATTCGGTACAGCTGTATGAAACTGCCTTATGATAAGGTAAAAGTGGCTGAATGCTGGCAATTACATAAGGTTTGTCTCAGTACCTGAGCCTCCCCACACACCCACTTCACAGATGAGGAAACAGAGGCTCTGTGAGGTTACTTGACCTGTCTTAAGAAGTCACTGAGACGGTAAGCAGGGGCTCCAGAACTGGAGCCAGGTCTGTCTGGTCTCAAAGTCCTTTCCCTCCACCAAGCCCTGCTGTGTCCCCCAAGGGCCCCAGGGGCTGGGAAGCCAGGCGAGGGTGAGGCTGAGTGGGGAAACAGGCCAGAGGAACTGCCTGCTGCGCTGCGTGAGATCTGACGCGGGGGCCAGGGACGAGGACCTTCTCCAGGGACCCGGACCTTCTCCAGGGACCCAGCTCGCTCTCAAATGGACGCAGCTGAGACCAGCAATTATAGGGATTTCATCTCACTTTTTAAATCAGTACCAACAGACACAGAACACAAGAAAAGACCCTGATGCTGGGAAAGAGTGAAGGCAGGAGGAGAAGGGGGCAACAGAGGACGAGATGGTTGGATGGCATCACCGGCTCAATGCACACGAGTTTGAGCAAGCTCCAGGAGATGGTAAAGGACAAGGAAGCCTGGCATGCTGCAGTCCGTGGGGTCACAGAGTCGCACACAACTGAGCAACCGAACCACAACACAGGAAGCAGGCAGTTACTTAGTCGCTAAGAGCCCAGCTGGCCAGTGAGTAAGGGAGGGTGCTAACGCCCACTGCACACACTGGCTGAGAACTAAACGTCATGCTGGGAGCCGCGAGCCCAGCACCGCGCCTGGGACGCGGGCGGGGCTCCAAACCCGTACTTCTGCTATGCACGGCTGGCCTCTGGACCGCTTGCCAAGCTGGACGGGTGCGGCCCAGCCTGCTCCCTTGGGGGACTTCGGGAGAAAGCCTTTCCCAAGCCTGCGCCCTCCTCTTTCCCTGAAAGGCCCAGACATTCCCTGTATTCCACCCACCACGAAAAAGCCCCGTTTTCATTCACGACCCTGACACCGCTCTCTGCTTCCCCAAGTCCATGGCGTCAAAGGTCCAGAGGGCACACAGTGGCCAGAGCCACAGAGTCCTTCGCAGATGGACGGCCACGCTTTCAAAACTGACCCCAGATTTCTCTGTGCTTAGCGACCTTCTGACCAGAGAGAGAGCCAGACAGGAAATGGAGGGGAGAAGATCCACTGGCTTTAGCCACGGGAGTTTCCAAGGTGACTCAGGAGACAGCATCCCGTCCACTGCAGCCTTCCAGAGCGTGGCACGTCCTCCGAGAGCGGCATCACCCGTTCCACCTCCAGTGCCACAGCGTGCGATTGTGTGCACACGTGTGTGCACACACACACACGCACACAGAGACACACACACACACGCACACAGACACACAAACACACACACACAGACACACAACACACACGCGTGCATGCACTCAGAGCTAACCGCGGTGCAGTGAGGGGAGGGGACATTCGAAGCCAATGCTTTTCATTTACTTTGCCGGCAAAGAAATTCCACAGACCCACTGGCACCCATTTTCCCAGAAAATCCAACAATTACAAGAGGTTCCCATTGTTGTGGTGGGAGGTCAAGGTTGAACACGTATGTTTTAAGCCAACTTTGTACCATGGCTGCACATTCCAAGTCTCCAGGGAAGGTCTAACTAACTCCAAAATGGCATTCCCATAGGATAGGACTGTTTCCGACATATTCACAACAGAATCAAGGCTGTTCCATGCTTCTTCTGGAGAAAATGTGCCCAGGCTCCCTCCATTGTTTGTGGGGATACTCCAAGGATAAGATACACTAGCTTAAACGTGAGGCTGTCTTTTCCTTGACAGACCATTACTTATTTTACAGTTACGCAGCTGACAAGTGAATATGATGTCGTCATAAAAACTCAAACAACCCAGAAATATGAAAAGCGAAAAACAACAAAGACAACTTTACCTGGATTCATTCCCACTGGCTTCCCCAGAGATAATCCCCTTGGTCAGTTTGAGGTGCTTCCTTGGGAGTCTTTTTCTAGGCATTTATGTACATGTAAGAAAAAAAATCTTTTGTCTTATGCTTTGGTATGACGACGGGTCTCACACAACGGCACGTGTTGGGCATCCTTCCACGGCCAGGCATTTTAGACGGTCCTCACTGCTCTTCACCATGCATCGCACGCCGCAGAACCAGCGGGCTGGCGGCTACTGAGTCCTGCGCGCGGCCTCTAGCTTTCACTCTGCTCCCTCACGCGTCCCCAGGCGTGTCTCTAGGCGCGTGAGGGAGCACTTCTTTGGAACAGACACCCAGATGGTCCGGTACCTGTCGCGGGCCCCTGGACTCAGCAGGGCACAGCCAGATCCGGGCCCAGCATGAGCGCGGGGTGCCCGCCATCCCCGGGACACCCAGCCTGGGGAGGCAGGGCCGGCTTGCTCTAGGGAGGACTAGCGCGGGGTCCTGGTGAAGCTTGCTGAGACAGAGGGGCAGAGGCCTGAGGGCTCTGCCAGGGACCAACTGGGTGGCCGTGGGTCACTCCGGGCCTCGCGCTGCAGCTCTAGGAAACAGGAAGGGCAGGATCTCCCTCCAGGGATGTTGGGAAATTCACTGAGATGGTCCCTCGTTCTCGGTGACCCATCCGCTGCACTTCCTGTTACTGAAGCAAAGGGCCCCGTTGTGGGACCACAGAAGCCACCTTGGACAGAAGGACAGGAGATATTTAAATGATTGAATGCCTTTGGGTAGAAGTTGTTATTAGAAAGAGATGGTGGGGGAGACGTATTTTTATCGAGTTAGAGTAGAAATGTAAACTTCTGATGAGAAAAATTCAGTTCTTTATTAGCCAGCACTGGTCTGGCACAGACACGGGCCAGGCGTTACCCTAGGACTCTGCATCTATTGAGGCACTCAACCTTCACAGGCCTGAGACAGGAAACATAATCATGCTCGTTTTACAGATGAGAAGACTAAGGCATTGTTGGAAACGTGCCAAACAAATTTTCCAAGAGACATTTGGAAATGAACCCATGAGCTCACCATTTGTAAGAGGAGGTGCCAGAACTTGTTTGTGGGCACCCCAGAGCCCCTATGAATAAGCACCATGCTGACACTGACCATTACGGGGGCCCGCAATGTGCCAAGAACAACCAGAAGGGCTCCCCACTTTGTGGATGAAGAAGCGGAGGCTCGGGGAGGTGAAGCCACTGTCCGGGGTTACAGGCTCACAAGTGGCCATGCAGCTTGGGGCCCACGCGGTCTCATTCCAGAGCTACTCCCTGGGCCTGAGGGCTCAGCCTTGCTGCCAAGTTCGGGCTGGGCTGCCCCTTCCGCTCTCCGCACACCATTTCCGGAGACTTCTCTCAGCCTAATCCGCTGGGGGTGGTCACATGCGCCCCCTCCCCAGAGGGGAAGCTCTGTTGGTCCTCCTCACTGCACGCCCTCCCTGGATTTAGCTGCATGGGCTGGAACACCTGCCCTCCAACACAAATCCACCCTCAAATAGACCAGGAGTGTCACCGGATTCTAGCCTCTTGTCTAGTAAATACATGAAGTCATTCTCCATAAACAAACATTATTTCGGTATCTCTGGACATCAACAAAGCTGGCAGCAGCATTTTCCCTTTTTTGTTTTCTTTTGTTTTTTAAACGAGCAGCAGCAACCAGGGCAGAAGCCCAGAGGTCCACTAGGGGCTCCGGTCACAGGGCTTTCCTGGTGCTCAGGACGGCGCTGGGCGCTGGGGGCAAGCCCGGCCAGGGCAGGGGGAAGAGAGCAGACACTGACAGTGCTGCCCGAGTGCCTGAGGCTGCAGGCGGGGCGGCGAGGCCAAACCCGGAGGCTCCCTGGAGGTGGGGCGGCAGAAACCCACCCAGGAAGGAGCCCTGCTGCGGGGCACGGACCGGCTCCAGCTCAGCCTGCCCCCGGAAGGCCGGGTCTCAGAAGCATCCAGGGCCGGCCCTCACCTCCTCTTGGGACCGCAGGGCAGGTGGCTCCCACGCCAGCAGCCTCAGTGTGACCCTGGAAGTTTCGCCCCTGCTTCCCGCGCGCCTGGCTCTGAGGTGTCCTGAGGCCGTGGGGAAGCGGGGGCCAGCTCTATTTTCGCGCTGGCCTCCCGGGAGGATCCCTGGGTGGAGAGGAGCCCAGCCCAGCCGGGTGGCGTGACGGATCAGCTTTCGGGCCCTTCATCCACCCGACAGCCGCTTCCGGAACACCTACTACGCGTGGGGCCCGAGCCAGCGGGGCTGGCCTGGCTCGGCCACTCTGCCACCTGCCGTGGCCTTGGCAGCAGGAACAGCAGGAAGGTGGCACCTCTGAATAGCCCGCTGGCAGGGAGCCCCCACCTCCAGGCCTGGGGCGCAGCGGAGAACGCGGGCGGGCCCCGCTCCACAGAAGACTCCTTCTGGAAGCAAGGAACTCTCTGTCCCGATGAAGAGGACAGAACTTAAGAGATTTGTTCACAAAAGGTCTAACTGAGGAACTCACCGGCCACAAAAGGTCTAACTGAGGAACTCACTGGCCACAGGTGGGGGACGATCTGGGCATCAGAAAGAAGAGTAAACGACTACCCTGGATTCAAACACACCAAGTAAACATTTAGATCCCTGAATTCATATTGACAGTAAAAAAAAATTTTTTTTAAATAAGCCTTGAGAAAAGTGCTACAAGATCAGCTCATTGCTCTAAAACTTAGCAATAAAGGGGAAGGAAGACTAAAGCTTTTTTCCCTGCCTCCCCTTTGTAAACTGAACTTCGGTGCAAACAAGCAGTTGATGAAGTCCCTTCAGAATAATTCCATCTAATAATCGAAGAAGGAAAGGTAGACTTCAGATAGCTTCGCTTTGCAACCCTGATTTAATACTGGACCCAGGCGTGGTCACTGATGACATCTAAACACTTAGCAGGGCGGCGCTGGCTGCTGCATTAGAAGCGCGGGCGCAGGATGGACCAGAAAGTCGTGGGGTGAGCGTGGAACTTTCAGGGACTACAGGGCACTGAGGAACGGGTTCCCTGACACCACAAGGAGGCAGTCAGCAAGGCTGGGAATACGGAAAATTCCACAAGCCACATGCCCTGATTCCAAAACAGGTTTTAAAAACCCTTAAGAGACATACCAAGCAAACATGATGTACTAACCCATGTTTGGAGTCTTACTGAACAAATCATGACCAAAATCATTTATGAGACAATTGGGGAAATGTGACTGAGCATTTGATATCAAGGAATTATTGTCAGTTTCTTAGGCATGAGAATGGTTTTACATTTATACGTATCTTTTTTAAGATACCTTGTTTTTTTAGAGATACCTGTTTCGGTAAGATAAGATGGGGATTGCTTCCAGATAATTTCACGGTTGGAGAGGAGGGAAGTGGCGGTGGGGAGGGGTCACTGGACAAGACCGGCTCAGGGTTGATGAAGCCAGTGATGGGCACACAGGGGGTCACTGTACTCTTCTCTGTTGTCAGTGTATGTTTTTAAGTTTCCCCCAAATATTGGTTTTCTTCTATTTCTTTTTTAATTAGGGGAAGAAAAAAAAAAAGATCCACGCATGTCAGGCTGATCTGGGGTAGGAGCAGAGAAGGGTGGCATTGGCGTGCCGAGAGCCAGCCCGGGAATCACGTCTCCAGGACCGAGAGCCTGGCCCTGGCGCGGGCTGGTCACGGGACGGCACATGTCCCTTCAGCCAAGCCTCAGTTGATGCCCCTGTTAAGTGGGGCTGATCACCACAGTGCTTCCTCGGGAGCCTGCCATGAGGACTGAACACAACAGCCCAAACGAAGGGCTTTCTGAGGCCCACAGCAACGTGAAGCAGCCACGCCCCCAGCTTTCCCTGTGTCGTCAGCACCCAGACGAGGTGGCTACGTGAGTACACTCCCACCCTGAGCTCTCAGGGCCTCGCCCTGGGAGACAGAGCCCCAGACACGTGGTCTCTGCAGCTCCGGGCGGCCATGAGGAGCAAGCGTCTGCTGGTCCCTGGACGGCCCGAGAACCAGGAAGGCGGCAGGACACTGACAGCATCACCCAAGACCCACCGGGGGGCTCCTGCCGAAGGGCCCATCAGAGAAGCAGGAGCATCCTCCCTGAGTGTGACGCCGACTGATCAGAGCACACTGCGTGTGCCCGCCAGATCCGGCTGAGAAGACGTTCCTCCGGGGCAAGACATCCAGGTGGAGCCCCAGGCAGACAGCCTCGCTGTAGAGAGGCGGGGAGGCCCTGCACCCTGTGCTCCCAACACACTTGTGCGCTGCAGCCTGTCTGGTCAGGGGAGACTGGGGACCGCGAAAGACCTGGCCACAGAGACAGGAGCACCCCAAGAGCAGGCTGGTCAGGCCGTGCCCCTGGGGGGCCCAGGCAAGGTTTGGGAGCTACCCCGAAACGTGTCTCCGTTCCACTCACGGGACAAGCTCTGTGTTGGGGCCACGCTGGCCCAACCTACTCAGGATGACCGGAGGAAGATGGACAAATGGAAAGGCGGGAAAGACAGCCAGTCCACGACTCCCTGGGTGCCCCTATCGTGACGGCCATTCCCGTTGAGTGCTGATGAGGCTCAAGTTCAGAGAAGCCGGATGTGACGCAGGCAGGAAGCAGGGGAGCCTCTACTTCAAACCCAGTGACTATCTCCAAAGCCACGCTCCATCTGCTGCAGGCTGCCGGACCCGGGGGGTGGGCAGGGATGGAACCCCAAGAGCACGCGTGACCCTCACAGACTTGCAGAGCCCGCTCTTCACTGGGGCCCGGGGACTCTTCTCCCTGAAGGTGATCTTTCTTTGAAAAACAATAAGTCAATGATTTCCTTTCTCATCATGAAAGCTGCCACTCTCTGGATGAAGTGAAAAGAACCCCGGTTTGATGGAAAAGCTCACTGAGGGTGTGAGGGGGGGGCTTCGCTCCCAAAAAGAAAAGGGCTGTACCTCCCAAATATCCAAATTCCACTTCTTTGGAATGCACGTATCATGCGCTCAATTTTGCAAGCCACTGGCTGCAGGACCAGGGAGGCTGGCTCTGGACCGGGGCACGTGTTCTCCTAAGCATTTCCCGGCCCATGTGGCAGGGCTGACGGAGCACATGTCAGGCCCTGGCGCACGGGGCCCGGCCCACCCATCCCAGCACCTGCCTCTTCCACGGGCCGCCCCAGGCCTCCACCGCGGTCCTGAGACCTTCCTCAGGGGCACCCTCTCCCGGCAGCAGCAATTTAGAAATTTGTATCAATATTCCAAAGGCACACAATCTTTAACCCAGCGACTCCACCTCTAGGAACTGATCCCAGAGATGAGCTTGAGTGTCTCAAACATGTGTGTACGTGGCTGATCACCACAGCAGCATGTGAAAGAGCAAGAGGCTGGAAACAAACCCATCGTGAGGGAAGGGTTCCATGAACCTGAATGGGAATCCTCTGCAACAGCACAGGGAGAACGAGAAAGCCATACTGATTGAGAGCAATCCCTTGAGACTGCTCAGTGGGGGGGGGGGGGGGGACACAACACAGGAACCGGAGTGTGGGATTCCATCATCTGCTTAACAAAAAAGAAAATAAAAATACACATTCGTTTGCTTATGTGTACCTAGGCCACCTCTGGAGAAAGGATCGCTCTGTCCTTCAGAGACCCTCAAGGCTGGCCTGGTGTCCTGGGCAGCAAGGGGACCCCCAGGCGCGCTCCCAGCACTGCTGGCTGTGTGGCTAGAGACGCTCCCTAGAACCTGGGCCTCCTGATTCCCCAAGAACCCCACAGACAATGGGCAAACACTCATAACCCACATCCATTCTGCCCGGAAATCTCACTTGAGCCCTCGCTTCTAAGAAGACTTGTGAATTTTGCATTGCACCCCACATCTGTCACTTCCTAGGTGACTCAGTGGTAAAGAATCCACCCGCCAAGGCAGGAGGATCCCCTGGAGGAGGGCATGGCAACCCACTGCAGAATTCTTGCCTGGAGAATCCCCATGGACAGAGGAGCCTGGCGGGCTACAGTCCCTGGGTCACAGAGTCGGACACGACTGAGCGCACACACGATGCCCGTGCCTGCTCTAATAGTGCAGTAATATTTTAAATGACTCCCTGGTTAAACTTCTCCCCTGCCCCTTTAGTCTGCTACTAAAATGGATGCTTCCACAAAGAGGCGCCATGTTAGAAACTACACACCGATGAAATCATGTAACCTTTCCCCCTTCAAGTAAAATGCTTATTCCAAGAGGATTGGTCACGTTTTCAATTACAGATCAGCTAAGAGACTTAAGCTCTTCCCTCTGAATTGAGAAGTCAAGCAGGTGTGTGGGGAAGACCCACCAAGTTAGCCTATGGATTCTGGAACTCCTGATTCCTGGTGGGCTACACGTGTGCTGTGTGCTGTGTGAGAGGCGTAGCTGGGAGCCCATCTTTAAAATCTGCAGAGCGCAGGCACCTGAGAACCCGAGCCAGGCCACGGGGCTGAGCCTCAGGGCACACTTAGAGACAAGCGTAAGCCACTGCAACTCCAAAGACCTACTTTATTCTCCACTTGCTTAATAATCTTCACATTGGAAAACCTCCCCTGCCCCCAACTAGTGTTCTTATGCCATTACTAACTTTTATTTTCCTTTCATTTCCAATTTTCTGATGTTAGTTCCATTACACAAAGACAGTAAAAAAAAAAAAAAAATTGTAAATGTCAATAAAAGGATCAGGATCCTCTGTGTAGAAAAAGTGGCTAAACTGAACCAGGTCTCAAGAATAAACGTCAAGACTGCACTAGGCTTTCTCCCCAAAGGGCTGAAGAGTTCTCTGTGGAGCCTGTCTGTTTACTATCTTCTGAGACCCCGCTCAGTCACTGGGACACCACTGAAACACTCAGAGTGCAAGATCATCACAGCGGCCGGGATCCAACCCCAGTGCAGCCAGCCGTGAGACCCGGAGGACGTGCCTTAACCTCTCCTAGCCTCGATCACCTCATCCACAAAATGAGGCGTCCAGGTCCCCTCTGTTACAGGTCGCCAGAGGATGAACTGAGACAATGTGCAAACTGCTCAGCCTGCTGACTGGCACAGAGGAAGCCCCAACAAAGGGTAGTTCGTACTATACCCGATCCACACCGCCTGCATCTCAGCAAGGACAGCCCCGAGGTCTGGGGAGGGAAATTATCTCGGCCAGCATGTCAGAGCAGCTTCCTGACGCCGCTCACCACCTCTTCCCTCGCATGGGGTTGACGGAAATAGACAAGACTTTCAGTTCCCAAACCAAGAAAGCTCTAAAGCTCCCCTGCAACACGCCCAGAACCCAAGAGGGCCCCGCGGATGCCCTGAGCTCACGAACCCCGCTGACTGAGGACCAGAGGGAGCACAGTCTGTGGGGCAGAACCCGCAGCCCTGAGGCTGTGTGAGCCTGGCCGGCCCAGAGGACTGGGCACCCCACACGGGAGTGGGAAGCAGGGTGGTCCCCAGACACGCAGGGCCCTTCCCTCACCTGGGCACAGAGTAGGACTCCACCCCCCCACCCCTCCTGAAACTGTATGTGTGGCTGTGTGACTTGCTCCAGCCAGTGCAACGGGAACAGGGGTGTGCGTCATTTCACACCCGTGTGCAAGTTGCCACATCTCTTACCCTGCCTCTCCTGATGGTGGAGACGCATTTAGATGGGGCCTCCGCCAGCCTGGAGCCCCGAGTATTCTAGAGGCACCTGCTGAGGTGCCCTGATGTTCAGCACAAAGGAGAAATAAGCTTCAGTTGCGTAAAGCTACCGGCGGGTGGGGCTGTTTGTTACTGGGGCATAACCTAGCCTAACTGGCTGATACAAGGAGTCAAAGAAGACATTCTACAGCAGCACTTCTCAACATACCTGGGACGAGAGACCAGTTTTCAGCTTTAATTTAAAATCTGCTGCAGACCGACACTTTTGGAAACACAACAAAAACATCATTCCAATGTTTAGTTAGAAAAGTGTCTGTGCTCTTACTCTCTGTACTCGCCTCCTCCTCGCAGAGCAGCACAGATCCTGGGCCACCCTGCCTGTGGATCAAAAGGAAATTGGGCTCAAGCCCCGGCTCCCCCTTTTTCTGATGATGGGGATACAATTTAACCTTTCCAAGTCTCAGGTCTCCCTTTGCAAGGTAAGAATTTTCATGTGAGGACTTAAGGATGAAGCACGCAGACCACAATACCAGGTGTGAAGAAGGGCTCAGTATGCGTCACCTCCTCACGCACATCCGGCCCCGTCCCTAGGTGACACTCCCGTCACACGCAGGCCCAGGGACAGACTCAGGGGCTTAGGCGGGGCCACAGGCTGCAAGCAGCCTCCCAGGACCAGGCAGTGGGCTGGGATGCAGAATTCACTTGCAGACGCCCTCCCTGAGATAAGGTGGTGAGACTGGCATCTAAGGGGGACTGGGCAGGCCTTCTGGGGAGTCCGCTAAGACCAGAGGATAAAAACTGCCGCCTCAGTGGGGCTGCCCTGGTGGTTCAGTGGTAAAGAATCCACCTGCCAATGCAGGAGACACGGGTCCCATCCCTGATCCGGGAAGATCCCACCTGCCATGGAGCAACTAAGCCTGTGCACCCCCACTATTGAGTCTGTGCTCTAGAGCCCGGGGGCCACAACGACTGAAGCCCACTTGTCCAGAGTCCATGCTTTGCAACGAGAAGCCACCGCAATGAGAAGCCTGCGCATCGAAGTTAAGAGTAGCCCCAGCTCCCTGCAACTAGAGAAAAACCCACCCAGCAATGAAGACTCAGTACGCCCAAAAATAAACAAATAAAGAAATACAAAACGACTGCCTCAGCACCATTAGGATAACCAGTACCGAGCCAGACGTCACTTTGACACCTCGCAGTGACCCCATGAGACAGGCACCGATAAGCCTCTCTTGCAGGAGAGGAAACTGAGGCTAGTGTGGCTGAGCCACGCACCTGCCCACACACAGCAGAGCCAGGCGTGGGTGCTCACGGCTGGCTTCACTCCAGAGGAGGGGGACCAACTGCTGGCTGTTCCTGGGACTTTTTAAAAGTTTTAAAAAGGGGCTAGTTGCGGGCAAACATGTGTGACCTGGTCACCGGGCCCCAGAGCCTGTGTTCTTGAGCTACCATATTTAGTACGTGCGGCACGTCTTTAATAAAATACCTACCGGGAAAGTCACATCCCACGACATCCCGCCAACACTTCTGAGAACAGGGAGACGGGGTGCGGTGGGTACACACTGAGGATAAACCAATTACCAGGCATCTCAGGCCAGGATGACTCCACACGGCCTGGGGACCAGCCCTGCCCTGAGGCCTGCTCAGGAATGGAAACTTCTAAATACTGATCACACAACCAGAAGCAATTCTGGCCAGCTTCTTCTTTAAAAAAAAAAAAAAAATTCAAACAATAGGCAATCAGAATGTGCTGGGTCAGTGACATGTTGTCACAATTTGCCAAACAAAGCAAGGGGAGTATGATCCCAACGGTAATGCTTTGCATTTCTTACAAGGGCGAGTCCTGGGTGTGACTTCTTTTTCCAGAGCTGCTGGCTGTGTCCTCTGTCTGCCTCCAGCCTCATCACCCCCTCCCCAGCAGGACACCCGAGTGCCTGGCGTGTGACAGATTCCCGGCACGGTCACTGGATGAGCCAACGGGGGACGACATCCCTGTTCTGCGCTGACTCAGCCACGGCCCCAGGCGCCCCCAGCGGGGGTGGTGGCTGGGTCACCTTCCCGCCGCCTTCCGGACTATCCTGAGTGCTCCACGCATAAGCCGACCACATCGTCCCTCCTCCAAATGGGACACTCTGCAGAATGACCTGAAATGAGGCACAGCTCAGTTCAGTTCAGTCACTCAGTTGTGTCTTGACACTTAGCGACACCATGGACTGCAGCACGCCAGGCTTCCCTGTCCATCACCAACCCCCGGAATTTACTAAAACTCATGCCCACCAAGTCAGGGATGCCATGAGGCACAGGTGGTAGTTATACCCAGACTGCAAGTGCAACCCTGGGATTGTCCCAAGCGAAACAGGACAGGGGTCACCCTGCTGAAGGACAGCACCTCACCTGAGCCTGACCCTGGAGCCAGCCCCTCGGCCTCAGGCCCAGCCCTGCCACCTACAGCTGCGTGGCTTCCTTAACCTCTCATCTGCACAAAGGAGCTGGGTACCAGCAGCCACCCAGGGGCCACCGTCAACACCGGTGAGACCTTGATGCAGAACCCAGCACAGCAGGTGCGTTATCTGTTTGCTGAATCAGAGTCCTACCACCCCCAGGAGACGTACTCGAATCATCGCTGACAAACAAGAAGATGGCTAAGGCACAGAGCGGTTATGCCGCCTGCTAGCTCGTGTCAGTCTTAGGAGTCGAACCTAAGACTCAGGTCATGTCTTAACCACCTGCAGTCCTACCCTTCTCCGCCACTGGGGAGCACAGCACTTCCTCTCCCGGTTTGGGAATTCAGGACACAGATCAAGCAAGACATGCAGGGAGGCCTGAACCCACACACGGCACGTGGTGCTGCCGGAGCTCACCCGGGCCTGGTGGCTGACTCGGAGGAGGGGGCCTGGGTCTCCCAAGGCCGGGTGGCCAATTGCAAAGCCGGGCGGCCTTCGTCCTGTAGAACGTTTCGGTAGAAGGGCACTGTGCCTCAGTCACAAGCCAGAGTTCCCCTTTCCTCTCCACTAGCCAAATTACTCGAGTTCAGAAATTCCTTTGCAAGACAAGACTGAAATGCAATCTCCAACCCCATCAGGCCCAGTGGAATTTCACCAACACAAATCGCCGAGTTCTCCAGGAAAACGCAGGAAGCTTGCCTGAAGTTTCAGATTCTTGGTAGGTCTTCGAAAGCTCAGGCGCTCGGGCTCCTGGAAGCGGCAGGAAGTGGTTTGCCTTTGCTTATTTTCCAAAGGATAACCACCAGATTTGCTCATAAAAACTTTTTAACCAATTGGCAAAGGGCACCTGCACAATTGAGTGATTTCCCAGCTCCTTGGGGCTTTCTCTTTGTTGTTCAACTTGTGGGGCTTCAGGGAGGCAATGCCGGGGGCTGGACACAGCACCGGGCACGTGCAAAGAAAGAGGAAGGGGGCGGGGGAGGGAGAGGGGGAGGATGGGCATCTGGACGAAAAATTAAAATCCACCAAGAGGACAGTCGCAAGCTCAGTGAGAGCCCTCGGCCCCAGGCCCAGCGGCGCCCAGCACTGACCACCAGCCCTGACAGGCAGGGGCTGAGGACGGCTGAGCGCAGGAGGGCACATGGCCCCTCCTCCTAGGCTGGGGGTGTTGTGCGGCAGCAAAGAGACGCGCCATGGGGGTGGGGGGTGGGAGGGGCGGGATAGCCAAGCCAGGTGCAGAGACAGGTGACCATGCCGGGGAGCCCAGCGGCTCAGGGCCCAGAAGTCTGGATGCTTCTGATGAGGACAAAACAGGAGAGACCCACCTTGGCCAACAAGCCCAGACTTGAATCTGAGAACAATGGGCAACAATGGCAGGCCCTGGGCAGGGCCAGGAGCCACAGCGGTCAGATCAGATTGGAAGGCCCTGCGGGGTGGGGGTGGTGATGAGTGGGGGCGGGGTGGGGGAACTGCAGGAAGTGAAGGCCTGGAAGCTGGAGACCTGAGCTTCCTCTGGACCCGTCACTCCTGCTCCGAGATGTGGTCCCATCCACCACCCAGTGCAGTGTGGACGTTCCCAGATTCCTGTGTCAGCCGAGAGAATGGATGCGCGGGGGGCCACGGGGGGGTCCTGGCAGAGGGAAGGGCCGCGGGGTGCTCGGGGAGCTGCCAGGACAGGGTTACCTCCCGTACAGAGGCCACAGGCCCGGGAGGTGGGGAGCTCGGGTGGACTGTGCTGGGCTAGTCAAGACCTGCAAGATCACTCCCCTCTCCAGCAGGGCACGTGGGAGGAGCAGAGAACAATCCAGAAGGTGGGAAAGGGAGCTGGAGACGGGGGCAAGGCTTAGGACCCGGGCGCAGGATACGTGTGTGTGAGAGAGAGTGAGTGGTGTGTGTGCGGACACAAGTGTGTTCTCCAGCACGAGTCCTTCCATGCGTGCGGGAGGTGTGTGCACCCGTGACCTTGAGAAAGTGGGACCAGCACCGTGAGGGTGCACGTCGTGCCTGCACACATCCACGCGGGGAGGCAGCGCAGGCCGCGCACCTCCAGAGAACAGCGTCCTCGCGGGTTCGGAGCCCTGGGCGGAGCAGGGCGGCCACCGCGTCTTGGCCTGCCGTGGCCCAGCGCGTGACCCGACTTCCCAACCTCCCAGGCCTGCTTCCTCATCTAGGGACGGGGCTCCTGGCGGTCCCCAGCTCAGAGCGCCGGAAGCTGGGCTGAGTGAACTCCCAGTTGTAAAGCGCTGAGACAGGGCCTGAATAAAGGCGACCTATGTGGGAGTTAAAAAAACAAACACAGGCCGGCAAGCGGGTGCCGGCACAGCTGGGCATGGACACCTGTGCACACGGAGAGGGGCGCTGAGTGCAGAATCGACTGGGGCGCGTGCGCACCGGGGCAGGGACACACGGGCTGGGGGTGCCCGGGGGTGCAGTGGTGGAGTGTGTGCAACGCACGTGTGTCCCGCGTCCCCACGGTGCCTGAGGAACTGCGTGTGACTGCCCAAGATGCGCTGCTCCTGGGCCCGTGCACGTGGGGCATGCAGGCAGGCGTGCTTGGGGAGCGCGCATGTGCGCGAGGTGAACTGCAGGCGTGCTTGGGGAGCGCGCATGTGCGCGAGGTGGACGCGCTCGGCGTGAATGGCGGTGGGCGAAGGCCTGATGATACCAGTGAGGATGGCAGCTCTGGGCGGCCTGGGCCAGGAGCGGCCAGAGGTACCCATCGGCCAACTGTAAGCGGGAAAAGGCGGGACCCACTCCAGTAAGGCTGATGGGGCCCTGCGCCTTACATGAGCAGGGGAGGGACGGACACGCACGACGGGCACGGACCGGCCGCTGCACGCGCTCTCACCAGACCCCCACCCTCCTGACAGCCCCAGGAGGAGCACCACGCCCGCCGGATTGAGCGGTTTGCCCCCAGACACCCAGCACAGAGCAGGGGCGCTGAGCCAGCTCTGTGACTCTGGGCCTGCCCTCTCAGCCCCTGCGCTGCTCTGAGCAGAGAATGAATGAGTGAACGTGCATGGGCAGGAGTGAGTGAACAGACAAAAGACAACGGGGAGGAAACCGAAACCAAGCCCAGGGGACTGGCACAAGGGAAGGGCTGGCACCGCAGGCATGCCACAGTCGAGGAGCCGCGAGGCCACAGGGCCGCTCTCGGCAGTGGTTCTGACGGCGGCCCAGGGCCCACGGGGCAGAGGAGGCAGCCTGTGCCAGGTGGAGGCTCCCGGGCCGACCTCCACCAGCCCAGAGCCCATGCGGGCCTGGCAACTGCACGCCGCAAACTGGCATCCCGTTCACCAGGGCTCCCATGGGATTTCAGATTAGCCAGGTTCCAGCTGCCAAGGCCTGGCCGCCCTGCCGGGGCTGGGACATCATGGGCCGGACGAGTGAGCACCATGACCTCTCCACGCTGGCTAGGTCACAAGGCCCCGAAGGGCTCGAACCCACAGCGGTGACTCACAGTGTCTCCAAGGCCCCCGCCTTCCGTCGCTGGCTCTCTTGCCCGGCCCCCACCCATGCTTGGAACAGGACCCTGCTTCCCGCGACCCTCCCCTTCCCACCACTGTCCCCGGGCCTGTAAGTCTCAGCACAGGAGGGACAGGGTGAGTGCGGGCAACGATCCCACAAACGTGCACAGTCCCGAGGGGAGGAGACGTGCGACTGGGAGCATCCTCTCTAGGTGGGGAACGAAGTGGAAAGGAAGTTGCTGAGAGGGGCTAACCCCACTCTAAGAAGAATGAGTGCCCGCCACGGAGCATCAGAGAGGGCTTCCAGGAGGCGATGGACCTCGAGATGGGCAGGCTAGAGCGGAGTGTCCTCCAGCTGCGAGGGCTGCATGCCATGGCCTGAGAACAGCAGAGGCCAACAGCTCTGGGGTCTCGGCCACTCCTCCCACACACACAGAAGGAAGGGAACTGAACTGGACTGAAAGTTGCTGCTCAGCCGTGTCTGACTCTTTGCGACCCCATGGACTGTAGCCCTCCAGACTCCTCTGTCCATGAGGTTCTCCAGGCAAGAATACTGGAGTGGGTTGTCATGCCCTCCTCCAGGGCATCTTCCCAAACCAGGGATCGAACCCGGGTCTCCCGCACTGCAGGCAGATTCTTTACTGTCTGAGACACCAGGAGGAAAGCCCCCCAAAAGGAAGGGGGTCCAGGCTATGTGAGAGTAGGGGCGAAGCCGACCCACCCTCCGGAAGCAGGTCTGTGACTCCCACTGGCCTGTGGGCAGTGGCGTGGGGACAGGCCCTGACTCAGCCCGCGGGTGGGGCAGAGCTCGGCCGGCTTCCCCCATCCTCCCCGTGCACATCACGCCCCCGCAGCGGGTCCCATCCTTCCCTGAACGCAAGGGCGGAAACCCGTAACTTCCCTCCTTGCGGGAAAAGGAGCAGCGACCGGGCTGGGCCGGTCTGCTGCTCTCCCGGAGGCCCCTCCGCCACCCGCCCGCACCCAGGCCCCTCAGGAGCCTCGCTCCCTTGCGTCTGCCTGGTTCCCACCACCACTGCGCCCAGCCTGCCCAGGAACACCCCCGGGGGCTCCTCCGCTCCCCGTCCAGGCCAGGGAGATCCACTCTGACCATCAGCGTGGATTCCTCAGGAGACCCTGTGTGATGGAACAGTGACGATGACGACAGGGATGTCAGCTGACACCATGCAAAGCGCTGCTCACATATTAGTTCAGAGAATCCAGAACTGTGCCACAGGGGGCAGGGTTAGGTCCATGTATAGAGGAGGAAACAGAGGTTCAGAGAGGTCACCTGACTTGCCCAGAGCCTTGGAGTGCCCAGGGATAGGACTTTAGTCATCAGAGAAGGGGGTGGTCCCGTCCCTCCATCTCCACACCAGCTTGGTGATGGATGACTAGTGACGCGATCCAGGCATCATGGTGGATAAAGGGGCCCGTGTCAGGGCCAGCTTTGGCGGATAAGTGAGAGACTGCAGAAAAGCGCCTGTGTCTACAGGCTCTGGATAAGCGGCTGCTGCTGCTAAGTCACTTCAGTCGTGGCCGACTCTGTGCGACCCCATAGACAGCAACCCACCAGGCTCCTGTCCCTGGGATTCTCCAGGCAAGAACAGTGGAGTGGGTTGCCATTTCCTTCTC